>NC_090396.1:16542996-17973619 GCF_036365525.1 Heterodontus francisci
TAGAACTCCCGTTCAGTTGGCAAGCCCGACCCGGAGTTTCTTGTCGCTTGTCATTTCAATTGTCCACCTTACTCCCACTCTGACCTTTCTGTCCTTGGCCTGCTACAGTGTTCTAACGAAGCTCATCAAGTTCGAGGAAAACTCCTCATCTTTCGACTGGGCACTTTACGGCCTTCCAGACTCAACAGCGAGTTCAATAATTTTAGCTCATAACCTCTGATCCCATTTTTTTCTTTTTTAGGGTATTTTTTGCTGGTTCATTTGTTTCCCTCCCACCTCTTGTTTCTTTCTTAATCCATTCACTTTCTATACACACGGCAATTCTCCTGTCATTTACGCCTCATCCAAACACGTTTTTGTTTCTTTACTTGTCCCATTACTATCCGCTTAGGCTTTATACCATGAGACTTTTAATCATTTAATCTCTCCTGCCCTCCACCCTATCACAGACCTTCCCTTTTGTTATAAAAGCAAAATAATGTGGATGCTGTACAGCTTCCTACTTCATAGTCCCATAACCTTGAACAGCCCGCTTCTCCCTACTTTCCAAAATCCACAAACAGGACTGTCCCGGCAGACCCATTGTGTCAGCCTGCTCCTGCCCCTCTAAACTTATTTCTTCCTATCTTGACTTTATCTGTTCTCCCCTTGTCCAGTCTCTTCCCGCCTAAATCTGTGACTCTTCTAACACCCTACATCAGGGAGGTGGTGGCGTAGAGGTATTGTCACTGGCCTAGTAACCCAAAGACCCAGGGTATTGCTCTGGGGACTTGGGTTCAAATCCCACCACAGCAGAAGGTGGAATTTGAATTCAATTAATAAATCTGGAATTAAAAAGCTAGTCTAATGATGGCCATGAAACCATTGTTGATTGTTGTAAAAACCCATCTGGTTCATTAATGTCCTTTAGGGAAGGAAATCTGCTGTCCTTACCTGGTCTGGCCTACATGTGACTCCAGACCTACAGCAATGTGGTTGACTCTTACATGCCCTCTGAAATGACCTAGCAAGCCACTCAGTTGTATCTAACCACTACGAAGTCAATAAAAATAGCACTGTGGGTGTACCTACCCCACATGGACTGCAGTGGTTCAAGAAGGCAGCTCACGACCACCTTCTCAAGGGCAATTAGGGATGGGCAATAAATGCTGGCCTGGCCAGCGATGCCCACATCCCATGAATGAATAAAAAAAAATGTCAATAATTTCCAGGTTCCTGGCCCTAACTGCCGCCTCTTCACTATGGACGTCCAATCTCTCTGTACTTCCATCCCCCACCAGGACGGTTTGAGAGCTCTCCACTACTTCCTTGAACAGAGGCCCAACCAGTCCCCACCCTCCTCCACCTGGCTGAACTTGTTCTCACAATGAACACCTTCTCCTTCAACTCCACTCACTTCCTCCAAATAAAAGGTGTTGCTATGGGTACCTGCATGGATCCTAGTTATGCCTGTCTTTTTGTGAGGTATGTCAAACATCCTTTGTTCAAATCCTACTCAGGCCCCTCCCCAACTCTTTTTCTGGTACATTGATGACTGCATCAGTGCTACTTCCAGCTCTCGCTTGGAACTAGAAAACTTCATCAACTTTGCTTCCTATTTCCACCCTTCTCTCACCTTCACATGGTTCATCTCCGACACTTCCCTTCCCTTCCTCGACATCTTTGTCTCCGTTTCTACGGATAGGCCATCTACAAATATTCATTATAAACTCACTGACTCCCACAGCTACCTCGACTACGCTTCCTCACACCCTGCCTCCTGTAAGGACTCCATTCTATTCTCCCAGTTTCTCTGTCACATCTGTTCTGATGATGCAAACTTCCACAACAGCGCTTCTGATATGTCTTCCTTTCTCCTCACCGAGGATTCCCCCTCACTGAGATGACAGGGCACTCGACCATGTCCGACCCATTCCCTACACCTCTGCCCTTACCCCTTCCCTCCCCCCTCCCCACCTCCCCAGAAAGGCGACAGGGTTCCCCTTGTCCTCACTTTCCACCCCAAGAGCCTCGACATACAAAGGATCATCCTCCGCCATTTCCGCCACCTTGACATTGGAAAGACCAAATGCAGATTGGATAACTGCTTTGCGGAACACCTCCACTCAGTCTGGAAGCATGACCCCGAACTTCCAGTATCTTGCCATTTTTAATTCACAACCCTGCTGTCACGCCCACATTTCTGTCCTCAGCCTCCTGCAGTGTTCCAGTGAAACATACGAACATACGAATTAGGAGCAGAAGTAGGCCACTTGGCCCTTCGAGCCTGCTCCGCCATTCAATAAGTTCATGGCTGAACTGATTACTCCACAGATTTCCACCTACTCCCGATAACTTTCCACCCCCTTGCTTATCAAGAATCTATCTACCTCTGCCTTAAAAATATTCAAAGACTCTGCTTCCACAGCCTTTTGAGGAAGAGAGTTCCGAAGACTCACGACCCTCTGAGAGAAAAAAGTTCTCCTCATCTCTGCCTTAAATGGACGACCCCTTAGTTTTAAACAGTGACCCCTAGTTTGAGATTCTCCCACAAGGGGAAACATCCTTTCCACATCCACCCTGTCAAGACCCCTCAGGATCTTATACGTTTCAATCAAGTCGCCTCTTCCTCTTCTAAATTCCAGTGGATACAAGCCTAGCCTGTCCAAATTTTCCTCGTAAAACAGCCCGCCCATTCCAGGTATTAGTCGAGTAAACCTTCTCTGAACTGCTTCCAACACATTTACATCCTTCCTTAAATAAGGAGACCAGTACTGTACACAGTACTCCAGATGTGGTCTCACCAATACCCTGTACAGCTGAAGCATAACCTCCCTACTTTTGTATTCAGTTCCCCTCATGATAAACGATAACATTCTATTAGCTTTCCTAAATACGTGCTGTACCTGCATACTAAAATTTTGCAATTCATGCACTAGAACACCCAGATCCCGCTGCATTTCAGAGCTCTTAATCGCTCACCATTTAGATAATATGCTTCTTTTTTTACTCTTCCTGCCAAAGTGGACAACTTCAAACTTTCCCACATTTTATTCCATTTGCCAGGTCTTTGCCCACTCACTTAACCTATCTATATCCCTTTGTAGCTCCTTATGTAAAGCATGGCTACCCGACCCAAACCCGACTAGACCCGATTACATGTGTTGGGTTCGGGTCGAGTCGTGTCGAAATTCCCAGTCCAGCATTCGGGCGTGGGTCGGGTCAGGTCGGGCTGGACACTGTTTCTGGGAAGTCACGGGATAAGGCTTGCTCATGATTCCCCACAATTCCAGCTGCAGAAATAGCCTTCTGCTGGAACAGATGAAGGAGATTCGCATCGGGTTGGGTCAGTTCAGGCGCGAAAAAAAATTAAAGGGCTCAGGCTCGGGTCGGCTTTGGGTTGAGTTTTAATTTTATACCCAAGCCAAGCTTTACCGTGTGTCCTCTTCACAAGTTACTTTCCTACCTATCTTTGTGTCATCAGCACATTTAGCAACCGTACCTTCGGTCCCTTCATCTGAGTCATTTATATAATTTGTAAAAAGTTGAGGCCCCTGCACAGATCCCTGCGGCACACCTTGCCAACTAGAAAATGACCCATTTATGCCTACTCTCTGTTTCCTGTTAGCTAGCCAATCTTCTATCCATGTCAATATGTTACCCCCTACACCATGAGCTTTTATTTTCTGCAATAACCTTTGACGTGGCACCTTATCAAATGCCTTCTGGAAATCTAAGTACAGTACATCCACTGGTTCCCCTTTATTCACAGCACATGTAACTCCCTCAAAGAACTCCAATAAATTGGTTAAAGGCTGTAAAGTGCCTAATGGGAAGATGAGGTGCTGTTCCTCGAGCTTGTGTTGAGCTTGTGTTGAGTCAGGAAATGGAAGGGAGGGAGGAACTCAAGAAAATTACATGCCCTGCTATAATGTCTTTAATAATAGCTTCTAACATTTTGGTTAAACATGATTTCCCTTTCACGAAACCATGTTGACTCTGCCTGATTACCTTGAATTTTTCTAAATGCCCTGCTAGAATAATAGCTTCTAACATTTTCCCTCAGACAGATGTTAAGCTAACTGGCCTATATTTTCTTGCTTTCTGCTTCCCTCCCTTTTTGAATAAAAGAGTTACATTCACTATTTTCCAATCTAATGGAACCTTCCCTGAATCTAGGGAATTTTGGAAAATTAAAACCAATGCATCAACTATCTCACTAGCCACTATTTTTAAGACCCTAGGATGAAGTCCATCAGGACCCAGGGACTTGTCAGCCCGCAGCTCCAACAATTTGTTCAGTATCACTTCCCTGGTGATTGTAATCTTCTTGAGTTCCTCCCTCCCTTCCATTTCCTGACTCAACACAAACTCAACACAAGCTCGAGGAACAGCATCTCATCTTCCCATTAGGCACTTTATAGCCTTTTGGACTCAACATTGAGTTCAACAATTTCAGGGAATGATCCGGTCTTAAACCTGTTTTTCGTGTTTTTGCTTTCGGACAGAGCTGTTCATTATTCTGCCATCAACACAGTCTCTGGACAAATGCTTTATCTTTTACTCCCATTTTTACCACTCCATTTGCCTTTTGTTCCATGATATCTTTGTCATTTAATCTCTTCTGCCCTCCGCCCTATCCTTCTCTTTTGTTCTTCTTCCCCCTCCCCCCTTTCACTTGCTCAAAACTTATTACATTTTTAACTCTTCCCAGTTCTGATGAAAGGTCACAGTCCTGAAACATTGGGCTGAATTTTACTATTTTACTGTTTTACTATTTTACTATTTTTCTAAGATGGTGGCCCGCACGCATGGCTTTTACTTATCGCGACGGCTCATTTACATGCCCGGGGCAGACCGTTCCCCCACCCCCCCGATGACATGGAGGGGGCTTGCGCTCCAGGGGTGCGGGGGGGTGGTGGGTGGCTGCCACAAGGCCTCACCTCCACCGGTAATGTGAGGATATGGGGCGGGGTCTTCCCAGCATCAGGGCCCATGGCGGGCCTCTCCCAGAGGCATTTTCCAGGCGCCCCCCACCCCGCCATGACCCCTGATGTCAGGGGAGCCAGTAAAATGTTTTTCTCTCCAGAGATGCTGCTGGCCTGCTGAGTATTTCCAGCATTTTCTGTTTTTGTTTCAAATTTCCAGCATCCGCAGTACTTTGCTTTTGTGTTGGTGTTTAATTCACTGCCACTTCTCTTCCAGGAATGCCTACCTTGAAGAAGTTCTGCTCTTCTCTCCAACAGGATTTGCCTTTTGTTTCTTCTACCTTGTTCACCCTCATCACTTTCTAACTCCCTTCTTGTGTTTGATCAGGTAACTTCCAAAACTAGCTTTCACATCCACATCTCCTTCCTCAGCAACTGTCTCCAGGTCCGAATTATTCCTTGCGGATTCCAACTGAAATTCCATCCGTCGTGTTTCGGATCCACTCACAATTACAGATATCTCCTCGACATTTGGAATTCCTCGAAATGCTGTTCTTGCCACATCCTGAGATCAACACTCAATGCCATGCCCTGTCACATGCACACTCTCAACCTCTCTCTTCAGCAGCACTGACTCACTCTATCTCAAAGCTGTCCTGGTCCTCAGTTTCATTTCATCCTTCACCTCATCCGGTGCTTTAACAAAATAGTTTTCATCTTCCTTTGAGGTGTGAAGGATCGCAAGCTTCAACAACTCATGGGTACCAACACCCCTCTTGATCTGTCTTCCCCTTCCCTTCCCTCTGACCCCATCTCTTCTTCAAATCTCATCCCTTGTCATGAATTCACGATACCCTCTGGCCTTCCCCTTTCTGACGTTGAACGATCTATCCTCAGCAAAGGCCTCAGCTTCATCCCCTTATGCCCTCACCTCAACGAATTTCAAACTCTGCATGACGCTGAGCTCTTCTTCTGTTGCCTCCGCATCCACGACCACTTCTTTGGCCAGGAGTCCTCTTCCTACACAGTGGACCCTTTTACCTGTCCCCAATATTCTCCCTCCGCCTGGACCCGTTCCTTTGGCCTCTTATCCTCCCTTGATCTTTTCATTGAGAACTACTGGCATGATATCAGTCATCTCAATTTCTTTGCCCCCCTTACTCACCTCTAACCTTTCTCCCTCTGAACTTGCAGCACTCCGTTCTCTCAGTTCCAACCCTAACATCATCATCAAACCTGCCGACAAGGGTGGTGTCGATGTTGTCCGGCGAACTGACCCCTACCTAGTACAGGCCGAATGCCAACTCTCTGACACTTCCGCCTACCTCCCCGAACCATGACCCCACTACTGAACATCAAGCCATTGTATCCAGGACCATCACTGATCTCATCTATTCTGAAGATCTTCCGTCCACGGCCTCCAACCTCATGGTTCCCCAACCCCTGAACAGCCCACTTCTACCTCCTTCCCAAAATCTATAAACAGGACTGCCCTGGTAGACCCATTGTTTCAGCCTGTTTCTGCCCCACTGAACTGATTTCTTCCTATCTTGACTTTATTTTTACTCCACTTGTCCAGTCTTTTCCCTCCTACATCCATGACTCTTCTAATGCCCTCCATCACTTCAACAGTTTGCAGTTTCCTAGCCCTCACTGTCTCCTATTCATCATGGGTGTTGTTATGAAAGTGCTTCCATTTTTTAATATTTTTGAAGTTTCATGTTTTAGAATTGTGGAGATGGATTCTTTGAAGTGATTCCATAGAGGCTGGACTTTTTTTTAAAGGGTCACTGGAAGGGCTCTGTTTAAAAACATTTACTGGATGTCACATGTCTTTAGCTAAGTAAACAACAGGTGCCTTCTGACTATGGGAGTAGTTTACAAGAGAAGTTACATGTCAAGATTTATGGTGCTCAAGAGTGGGTTTCATTTCTGAATACTGTTTTCAGTCAGTTGGGGTTGTAGCCTGTTGAAAGAAACACCCAGCTCCTCTTTTCTCCACCTCTGTGAGAAACACTGCAAAAAAATCCAGTGTGTGATAACTAAAACCCCTGGTGCCACATTCCTCCTGAGAAGCTTCTGGAAGACTTCCTCTTGACATCTCCTGAATGAACTGCTTCTGAAAAGATCCCAGTGACCCATCTACGTGTACTCGGACAGCAGACGGTATGCCATCTGGAACATAACATATCTTATCCTTTTACTTCAAGAATTAACAAGTACTTTGGCTAAAGCATCTTTATTTTTCCTTTAACCAGTGTGTGTGTGAGTTGGGTGTTTAGAAGTTTTTTCAAACTGTGTGTAAAAGCTTTGCATCTTTATTATTTTTTATTCATTTGGGGGATGTGGGCGTCGCGGGCTCTGCCAGCATTTATTGCCCATCCCTAATTGCCCTTGAACTGAGTGGCTTGTTAGGCCATTTCAGAGGGCATGTAAGAGTTAACCATATTGCTGTGAATCTGGAGTCACGTAGGCCAGACCAGGTAAGGACAGCAGATTTCCTTCCCTAAAGGACATTAATGAACCAGATGGGTTTTTACAACCATTGAAAATGGTTTCATGGTCACCACTAGATTGGCTTTTTAATTTCAGATTTATTACTTGAATTCAAATTCCACTATCGGCAGTGGTGGGATTCGAACTTGTGTCACCAGAGCATGTGCCTGGGTCTCTTGGTTACTAGTCTTGTGACATTACCACTACGTCACTGCCTCCCCCTAATTCTTGTTTTATAATAAATTAATACTTTGTAGTTTATTAAAGAAACCCGGCTGTTGGATTTTATTCTGAAACAAAAATAGTGTATATAATTGGCCGCATCGGTAATTGGGTGCACATTTAAATATAACACAGAATCACAGAATTGTTACAGTGCAGAAGGAGGCCATTTGGCCCATCGTGTTTGCACTGGCTCTCTGAAAGAGCAATTCCCTCACTCCCATTCCCTTGCCTTCTCCCCATAACCCTGCACATTCTTCCTTTTCATATAACTGTCTAGTTCCCTTTTGAATGCTTCAATTGAACCTGCCTCCACCACACTCTCAGGCAGCGCATTCCAGACCTTCCCCACTCACTGCGTGAAAAAGTTTTTCCTCATGTCACTTTTGCTTCTCTCACCAAATACTTTAAATCTGTGCCCTCTCGTTCTCGATCCTTTCATGAGTGGGAACAGTTTCTCTCTATCTACTCTGACCCTCATAATTTTGAATACCTCTATCAAATCACCATCAGCCTTCTCTTTTCCAAGGAAAACAGTCCTAACTTCTCCAATCTATCTTCATAACTGAAATTCCTCATTCCTGGAACAATTCTCGTGAAGCTCTTCTGTACTTTCTCCAATGCCCTCATGTCTCTCCTAAAGTGCGGCACCCAGAACTGGACGCAATACTCCAACTGAGGCCGGACTAGTGTCTTATACAAGTTCAACATAACTTCCTTGCTCTTGTACTCTATGCCCCTATTAATAAAGCCCAGGATACTGTATGCTTTATTAACTGCTCTCTCAACCTGTTCTGCCACCTTTAATGACTTATGCACATATACGCCTAGGTCCCTCTGCTCCTGCACCCCCTTTTGAATTGTACTCTTTATTCTAGATTGTCTCTCCATGTTCTTCCTACCAAAATGAATCACCTCACATTTCTCTGCATTGGACTTCATCTGCCACCTGTCTGCCCATTCCACCAACTTGTCTATGTCCTTTTGAAGTTCTACACTATCCTCCTCACAGTTCAAAAGGCTTCCAAGTTTTGTATCATCTGCAAACTTTGAAATTGTGCCCTGTACACCAAGGTTTAGGAAATTAATATATATCAGGAAAAGCAAGGGTCACAATACTGATCTCTGGGGAACTCTACTACAAACCTTCCTCCAGCCCATAAAACATCCATTAACCACTACTCTTTGTTTCCTATCTCTCAGCCAATTTCATATCCATGTTGCTTCACCCCTTTTATTCCATGTGCTACAAGTTTGCTCACAAGTCTGTTGTGTGTCACTGTATCAAATGCCTTTTGAAAGTTCATGTACATCATATCAACAGCATTGCCCTCATCAACCCTCTCTGTTACCTCCTCAAAAAACTCCAGCAAGTTAGTCCAACATGATTTTCCCTTCAGAAATCAATGCTAGCTTTCCTTAATTAGCTCACATTTGTCCATGTGACTACTGATTTTGTCCCGTATTATTATTTCTAGAAGTTTTCCCACCACCGAAGTTAAACTGACTGGCCTATAATTGCTGGGCTTATCTTTACACCCTTTTTTGAACAAGGGTGTAATGTTTACAATTCTCCAGTCCTCTGGCATCACCCCCGAGTCTAAGGAAGACTGCAAAATTATGGCCAGTGCCTCTGCCATTCCCACCCTCACTTCCCTCAGTATCCTTGGATGCATCTCATCCGGTCCTGTTGCTTTATCTACTTTAAGTACAGACAGCCTTTCTAATACGTCCTCTTTACCAATTTTAAACACCTCTAGTGTCTGACTTGCCTCCTCTTTCAACATTGCCAGGGTTGCATCTTCTTCCTTGGTAAAGACAGATGCAAAGTATTCATTTAATACCTCAGCTATGCCCTCTGCCTCCATGTGTAAATACCCTTTCTGGTCCCTTATCAGCCCCACTCCTCCTTTTACCACCTTTTTACTATTTATATGCCTATAGAAAACTTTGGGATTTCCTTTAATGCTAGCTGCACTATGTTGTGACCTGTGGAAAAGTGGAACTAGAGAAAGACAGTGCACTCCTCCCGCCTTGGTCGGAACAACGTCCAATCTCTCTACACCTCCATCCCCCACCAGGACGGTCTGAGGGCTCTTTGCTTCTTTGCCGAGGCCCAACCAATCCCCATCCACCATCACCCTCCTCCACCTGGCTGAACTTATTCTCACATTGAACAACTTCTCCTTCCCCTTTCTCCAAATAAAAGATGTTGTTATGGGTACCCACATGGGTCCTCACTATGGCTGCCTTTTTGTGGGATACATAGAACATTCCTTGTTCCAATCCTACTCAGGCACCCTCCCTCACCTCTTCTTCCGGTACATTGATGACTGTATTGGTCCCATTTCCTGCTCTTGCCCTGAACTGGAAAATTTCATTGATTTTGTTTCTAATTTCCACCCTTCTCTCACCTTCGCATGATCCATCTCACACTCTTCCCTTCTCTTCCTCGAATTCTCAGTCTCCATTTCTGGGGCTAGGCTATCAGCCAATATTCATTGTAAGCCCACTGACTCACAGAGCTACCTGTACTGCATTTCCTCACACCCCACTTCCTGCAAGGACTCCATTCCATTCTCTCAGTTTCTCTGTCTCCGTCTCCGTCACATCTGTTTGGACGATGCAACTTTCCATACTAGCGCTTCCAATATGTCTTTCTTTTTCCTCAAGAATTCCACCCCCCCCCCCACTGTGGTTGATGAGACCCTCAACTGTGTCCGAACTATTTCACTCTCACTCCTTCGCCTCCCTCCCTGAACCATGATAGGGTTCCCCTTGCCCTCACCTTCCACCCCACTAGCCTTCGTATTCAATAGATCATCCTCTGCCATTTCTGCCACCTCCAGCGTGATGCCACCACCAAACACATCTTCCCCTCCCCTCCCCTTTCAGCATTCTGAAGGGATCGTTCCTTTCGCGACACCCCGGTCCACTCCTCAGTCGCCCCCAACACCTCCCCCTTTCCCTATGGCACTTTTCCATGCAAGTGCAGGAGATGCATCACCTGCCCTTTTACCTCCTCCCCTTTCACCGTCCAGGGCTGCAAACACTCCTTCTAGGTGAAGCAGCGATTTACTTGTACTTCTTTCAATTTAGTATACTGTATTCGCTGTTCACTATGTGGTTTGGGGGAGACTACCAACCCTTCCACTTGCTGCGTAAAAAAGACATTTCCTCATGTCACTGTTGTTTCTTTTGCCAACCACCTTAGGTCAGCATCCTCTGGTTCTGGATTCTTCTGCCAATGGGAAGTTGGGAAGAATGGGAAGAATGTCAATGCAGATATCTGCTAATTAGTCCCTCACCATAAAGTGTGGAAGAAGGGCTTCATCTGACAGGAGGTTAAGAGGAGGACAAGTGAGTCTTCAGACTAGAGAACTGATGGGCTCTGTTCTTTCTCAGACTAACACTGCTGCCACAGATTTATGGATCAGTTCATACCCACCCTGTACTCACTCTAGGCTGTGTTTGGATCTTTTTATTTAAAGAGGAAGACTTACATTTACACAGCACCTTTCACGATCGCAGGACATCCCAAAGTGACTTTACAGCCAATATAATACTTTTGAATTGTAATCATTGCTGTAATAGAGGAAACACAGTGACCAATTCACACATAGCAAGCTCCCACAAACAGCAATGTGATCATGACCAGATCATCAGTTTTCGTGACTTTGATTGAGAGATAAATATTGGCCAAGACACCACGGATAACTCCCCTACTCTTCTTCAAAATAGTATCATGGGATGTTTTACTTCTACCTGACAGGGCAGATAGGGCCTTGTTTTAGTATCTCATCCAAAAGACAACACCTCCAGAAGGCCAGCCTAGAATTTCACACTCAAGTACTGCAGTGGGAGCTTGAAGTTCCAACCTTCTGGCTCAGAGGCAAGAGTGTTACCCACTGAACCACAAAACTATGTTTTTCACAGAGAGTTTTATATTTGACTGTTTCTCCCTCCATCAAATCCTATATCTTTCTTCAAACAGGTCTGTCCTCCTCCTGTTCACACTTGATCCCCTGGTCACTCTAAAGCTTGTACTTTCTGCACGCCCACTATTACATCTTCATCCTTATTGAAAACATGCATCAATTGCACTCTCCCTATCCTCCATTGTCACTGATTCCACCTGCCTCTCTAGTTACTTACTCTGAATCCTCCCTCCCACCTTTTTACTCTGATGGGATGGTTGCAGGCTCTTCCAAATAGGAAGTTGAGCTTTTAAGCTTTCTTCTCCAGGTTTAGTCTCTTCCACTGCTCCATTTGCTCTATCATGGTGCCTCCCTCCAAATATATGCCCACCAGCCATCTCTGTATTGAAGTAATTCTGGATAGAATCTATTCCTCATGGTATCCCTCCCACTGCTCTCAAGCTGCATACCTCTGAATGTACCACTAGTCTGTGTGAGGTCTCAAGCTCTCCTTCTCCCAGTTCACTTTTCCTTTTGAGTTCACTCTATCTCTAATATGATGTTCCCTCTCAACTTTCTAACTCCCCCTCCATTTGGATAAATACTTTCGTACACTTTGGCTTGCTGTGTTTGACCTCTGATGTCATGATGTCTAAATAAAGGCTTTTGGCAGTAGCCATTTTATACATTTTATACACCACATGTAACATGGTGTCACAAGTGAGTACATAAGAATATAAGAAATAGGAGCGGGAGTAGGCCATTCGGCCCTCGAGCCTGCTCTGCCATTCAATGAGATCATAACTGATCTGATTGTGGCCTTAACTCCACTTTCCTGTCTGCCCCCATAACCGTTGACTCCCTTGTAAATCAAAAATCTGTCTAACTCAGCCTTGAATATATTCAATGACCCGGCCTCCACTGCTCTCTGGGGAAGAGAAATCTAAAGATTACCCACCCTCTGAAAGATGAAATTCCTCCTCTTCTCCCTGTTAAAAAGGAGACCCCTTATTCTGAAACTGTTCCCCCTAGTTTTAGATACCCCCCACGAGGGGAAACATCCTCTCAGCATCTGCCCTGTCAAGCCCACTCAGAATCGTATATGTTTCAATAAGATCACCTCTTATTCTTCTAAACTCCAATATCATGTCACGCTCACAGGAACTGCAGTGATGGAAATACAAAATAAACCAAAGAGTTATAAAAAATAGAACAATTTAAAAAGACTGGTACACTTGCCTTCAAAAAGATGGAGGACGAAGTCACATGACAAACACCTTCTCCTGCACTGAGGTACACTGATGAACTGAAACTCATTAACCCTGTCTGCATTGAAATTAGACTGCATTTGCTGACAACGCAACCACTAGGTGGTGCAGTACTAGCACATGCCCAAATACAGCCTCTTCCACTGAAACGTCACTGCCTGTGATGTTTCAGGCAGCTGCCAGGATTAAAGAGGGCGCTGCTCAATTTATCACAAAAAAACAAATTCAACCTGAAAATCCCCTCAATGGCTGCCATCGCAGCCTCCATCCCACCACCCGCCCCCCCCCCCCCCACCCCACAAGTCCCCCGCTCCCTCCTGCCATTGTGCTTCTCTTTGCCGCTCCCTCCTGCGCCCGTCTTCTCACCGCTGGCTCCCTGCTGCCTTCCCTAAGCCACTCACTCCAGCCTTGCTGTTCACTCCCTGTGTCCCCCCCCCACCACCCCCCTCTCCGGCCACTCGCTCCCCACTTCCCCCCCCCCCACCTCCTGAGCCGCTAGCTCCAGGCCACACCGCTTCCCTCCTCTCAGTCACTCACTCCTACATTCAATCATTCTCCGCCGCGCCACCTGAAGAAGCAAGGCGGGCCGCAAGGGGTGTTGGGACGATGTCGGAGCGAGTGGCCGAGAGGAAGAAAGCGGCGTGGCCTGGAGCTAGCGGCTGGAGGGAGGCGGGGGAAAAGCGGAGAGCAAGCGGTCAGAGAGCTGGGGGGGTGTTGAAGCGAAGACTGGGGAACGATTAGCCCAGGGGAGTGGTGGGGAGCAGTGGCAAAGTCTGGAGCGAGTAACTGAAGGAGGTAAGCAGCCGGTGGGGAGGAGTTGGGTGGGGGGAAGAAAGCATTGAGGTCAGGTGCGAATGGCTGAGAGTGGGGAAGCAGGGAGGCCTGGAGAGAGTGACCAAGGGTTAGAGCGGCCAGTGGGCAGGAATGAGTTGCTGTGGGGTGGGGGTGGGGCAGCGAGTGGCGGGGATCGAGCGGAGTGAAGCGGTGATTGAAGCAGGGATGGTGGGAGGGAGTGGGGTACCATTCGGGTGAATGGTGGCATCTATGGAGGGGTGAGGATGTCATTGCGCGGTGACATCATGCGCACATTCATACTGGCAAGCTGGCAAATGTTTGCACCCATTGACGATGTCCACGATCGCTCTGCGCATGCTTTGCGTTGTCAGGGGTCACTTTGTTGAAATTAAACAGCTCATCACACATGAATGTGAGATTTAGAACATAGAACATAGAACAGTACAGCACAGTACAGGCCCTTTGGCCCACGATGTTGTGCCGAACCTTTAACCTACTCTAAGATCAAACTAACTACCTACCCTTCATTCTACTATCATCCATGTACCTATCCAAGAGACGCTTAAATGCCCCTAATGTATCTGCTTCTACTACCACTGCTGGCAGCGCATTCCACGCACCAACCACTCTCTGTGAAAGAACCTACCTCTGACATCTCCCCGAAAAAGTGAGCTAAAACAAAGGCATTAGCAGGTGCTCTGCCTCCAGCTACAATCACTACAATAAGGTATGAACATCCCTCATCTTATCAAAATGGACTGAGATGAGAAGCCATTGTATAGCCCCTCAGGAATCAAAAGCCTAAAGTCACACAGGCAAAACTAATACTTTATGAATTTACCTTTGCTTTAGAGAGCAAAAGAAGCCATTTGTCATCAGTCATCAGTCAGAACATCAAGATATCAGTCTGAGATTTCCAGCCAGAGAGAGAACATCAAAAGCCATCTTCAAACTGAAATATTGACTGTCAAGACTTCAGCAACCCAGCAAGGACAAAGCAACCAGTAACCAGGCCTGTAACTTTAAAACTTACCTTCTGTTATGACTGAGGCGGGAGGAGTACACTGTTTATTCTAGTACCACTTCTCCACGGGTCACAACATATATTTACATTTTTACCACTTACTGATTCAGTCAATCATATTGTTATCCCAGAATAAAACACATCGACCAAGTTTCTTTAATAAATAACAAAATGATTAGCTTATTATAAAACAAGTCTTAACCAGTAATGAAGTAAAGCATAAACACACAGATTGAAATATTAAAGCTCCCTTTTTACCTTAGCCCCTCACACTCACACACACACATACATTGGTTAACCGGAAAAATAAAGGGATTTTTGTTTTTAGAGCTCTATTACAGACAGAAAAACATTTGGGCTGAATACTTGCTCATTCTTGAAGAAAAAACAGATGAGATATGTTATGTTCCAAAACTGGCATACAGTCTGGCCTCCGAGTACGCGTAGATGCATCACTAGGATCTTTTAGAACAGTTCTTTTCAGACAGTATTGAGAATTAATTTAGCAGGCTTTTCTTCAAAGACAGGAGATGAGATGAATTGACACAGTGGACTGCTCAGGGTCTTTTAGAGAGGTGCTGGAAAGCTGAGCTGGGTTGTGGTCTTCTCTCCCTCCTTGGGAATTCTTTTCTCCCCTTGGAAGTTTTCTTCTCTCCTTGGAAGTTCTCTCCCTTTTTATCCAATTCAACCCCAACTCAAAACAATTCAAAAGTGAAATCAACAACAGGGGGGTCAACCTTTTGACCACCATCAATCTTGACCGGTCACTCCTTTGTAAACAACTTCTCCAGGTGTCCAAAATTCTCTGTTGTTTATTGACCTGGAAGTCAGGTGATTTCCTGGAAAGGCTTGTTGTTGTTGCTGGAAGTCAGATGGATTCCCAGAAAGGCACGTTTTCCTCACAGGACCTCTCAGTGTCCCTTTTCATAAAACATTTCAAGGAACTGTTTTTCAAAGTCAAGTGGCCTTTACGTGACCCCTTTTGAAAACCCCAAAGTTTAAAATTTCTTCAATCTTTCAAAAATGAATCCTCAAAAAATATATTTAGCAAAACGCAGAGGCACTTTTGTTACACCTCCAACATTGGAGAAATGAAATGCCATTTTTAAATGCATTTCATTACATAGTGTAAAAAAAAATGAAAACATTTTAAAACACATTTTCACACTCATCCCCATTCACTCTTTACCTGTAGGTAATACAATTCTGCTCTGTAACCTCTTTTCATTCAGATAACTCAAAACAAAGTTAGATTCTCGATAAAGCATCTGCAATACCATTATTTTTGCCCGCAATGTGGATAATCTTTAAGTGATAAGGTTGTAATAGTAAACTCCATCGGAATAGTCTGGCATTCTGGTTTTCAAATTTTTCCACAAAGTTTATCACCAAATGATCTGACTAAATGACCTTCTAAACAGAGACCCTCAGTTGTTCCAAGTGCTCCTTCTAAATGTCACTGTAGACCAGCACATCATCAACATAAACCACACAGTTAGGAACACTGGCCACTTCTTGGTTCACTAGTCTCTGAAAAGTGACTGGGGCATACCCTAGCCTGAATGGCATCACTTGGCACTGGAAAAGACCATCTGGTGTGATAAAGGCTGATATTTCCTTAGCTCGGGGTGTTAAAGGAACTTGCCAGTATCCCCTTAACACATCTTTTTTTTAAGAAACATGGCACTGCCCACTCTGTCAATACAGTCTTCCAAGCAAGGAATTAGGTAGGAGTCTGCCTTTGTTACGACATTAACTTTTCTGTAGTCTATGCAAAGTCTCATTGAACAGTCAGGTTTAGGCACTAACACCACTGGTGAACTCCAGCTGCTTTGACTGGGTTCAATTAGGTGGTTTTCTAGCATGTATTGGATTTCTGATTTTACTTGGGCCTGTTTCTCTGGACTTAAGCAATAAGGATGTTGTTTTATGAGAAAGGATTCCCCTACATCCACATCATGGATGGCTAAGGTTGTATATCCTGGTTTATCCCTACAGAAGCTTTTAAATGCTGTGAGAAGCTTTGTTAGATCTTCTCATTGTTCTGCATCTAAATATGAAAGCATAGTGTCCAATATCCCTAGCAATTCAGTATTAGCTAATTGGATAGTAGGAAGTTCAATTTGCGTATTGTTTAGGTCTCCTTCTGCTTCATCTTCACTATCCTGTTCATCCTTTACTGTCCATACTACCTGACATGCCTGTGCTTGTTTATCCTCCTCCCGGTGATGATATTGTTTTAACATATAGATATGGCACTGCCGATTCTTTTTCCAGTGATCTGGGGTGTCAATCAAATAATTTACCCTACAAATTCTCTTGACCACCCATGCTTTCGATGGTTCACCCTGTAAAGGCAGTTATACTAACACCTCATGCTCCTGGTTGAAATGTTCGGGTCTTGGCATGCTTGTCTGCCCATTTCTTCATATTTGTTTGGGAAACTTTAAGGTGTTCCTGTGCCACTTTGCAAACTCTCGTGAGCCGTTCCCGGAACATGGATACATAATCTGGCACAGAAGATTCATCCCTCTGTTCCAAAAATCTTTCTTTGATTAGTTTTAGAGGACCTGTTATCTTATGTCCATAAACTAATTCAAAAGAACTAAAACCGGTAGACTCATTAGGTGAATCCCTTGAGGCAAACAAAAGAAATTCTAGCCCTTTATCCCAATAATGGGGATATTCATGACACCATGCCCTGATCATCGTTTTGAGGGTCTGATGGTACCTTTCTAAAGCCCCTTGTGTCTGTGGGTGGAATGCTGAAGACCCAAATCACCTATAACTTCTTGAAAAGTTTTAGATGTAAAATTGGAACCTTGATCAGACTGGATCTCAATCGGTAATTCATATCTAGTGAAGAACTGGGTTAACTTCTCTACCACTTCCCTAGCAGAAATTGTTCTCAAGGGAATGGCCTCTGGGAACTGAGTAGCCATATCCATGATAGTGAGTATATATTGGTGACCCATTTTTGTTTTTGGTAAAGTCTACCAACACCCTACTAAATGGTTCCCCATGACAATATTGAAAATGCTAGTCCTTTTAATTAACCAGGACTTAATTCAGAGTTAATAGAGAGCAGGAGAGCAGTTTGTATTTAACGGTGGGGATTTTCCCCAGTCAGGGGAGTTACTTCCGGACAGGAAGTTAGTCCAGGAGGGAAGAGTGGAAACAGGTATTTGTACTTGAACTGTGGATTGAGAATAAAACAGTTGCGTTTCAGAGACTGTCTCCTGCTTCCTGATTTTGGTGAGTGGATATCTGCCAATTGATCATGGTAACAGAGGATTAACTTTGACCTCTTCAGGTGGGTAGAGAAAGATAAAAAGTAATTTCTTTTTCTAACAAAAGTAAAGCTCCAGGCAGCTTTCAAGGAGAAATGGCTGAGTCACACTTCAGGCTCTCAAACTCTGATTACCCACCAGTCTTTACAGAATTGGAACCATACGAACAATGGAAGAATGAGGTGGCAATGTGGACTCGGGTCACTGCCCTAACCAAAAGGAAGCAGGGTATGGCCTTGACTTTGTCTTTACCAGGAAAAGTAAGATTAGAAATGAAGTATTTTCAGAACTGGATGTTACTGACTTAGATACTGAAGAGGGATTGCCAATTCTAATATAATTTATGGACAAGATTTACAAAAAAGATGATTTGTTGGAAGCGTATGAGGCATGGTCGACCTTTGATAAATTTACGAAGGCAGGCAATCAGTCCATGGAAGAATATGTCGTGAAATTTGATAGGTTATATAACAGACTAAAAATATTCAATCTAGAAATTCCTGAGTGTACTTGTGTTCAAATTGCTAGACTTTTGGTTTCGACAGGGGTTCAATCTCATGGTAAAGATTCTCTTTTTGAGCTAATGAATGCTGCCCTAAAGAAATTTTTGGGAAAACAATTGTTTCTGGCTACCTTCATGTCACAAATTGGAGATTCTGCAGTGATACAGAGAATGGAAGACTCCATGATTACTGACTCTCAAAATCGGGGCCTAGTCGCAGGCGTTTGTACAAAGAAAAAGTTGCTAAAAGACGTTCTGAGATGGGTCGTATTTTTAATAGATTTGTGGATCAAAACAAAATGCAAGATTGGGATGATAGCCGAAAGCGAATGAATCCTAGAAATTCACGACAAATGATTAACAGGTGTTTTTGGTGTGTGCCTAAGGGCTGAATTTTATGCCGCCCCAGTGGGTCGGATGGTGGCGTGGGGACAGATGGGGGCAACATAAAATTGAGCGGGAGGCTCCAGAAGGCCTACCCGCCCTGGTCCCACCTCTGGCCAACTTTACGGCAGTCAGGCGGGGGTTGGGGGGGGGAAACAGCCCACCCACCCAAGGCCAATCAAGGCCCTTAAGTGGCCACTAAACCTCCAAACAACCACCCTTGCCTTTCCGGGGCACACCCAATTCCCTCAGCGAGGCATTGACCACCTATGGTGGATCCCGGCTCCATCACATTTGCCTCGGTCGGCTGGGCTGCAGTACCAGCAGTGGCCACCGCTCCTGGTGGCGCTGCTGAGACTAAGAGCTGCCGGCCCGCTGATTGGCCAGCAGCTCAGTGAGGCAGGACCTCCTCCCTCAGGCGGGTGGAAGTCCCGCCTCGGAACAGTTAAAGCCCCGGGACCCATAGAATTCGGATCAGATCCCCGGGCTAGGTGGAAGCAAGTTCGCCACTGACTTTTACATTGGTGGCGAAGTCCCGTCCGCCTATGGTAAAATCCAGCCCTAAATATCATGACGCAAGAAATTGTCCGAAAACCAAGAATCGAGTCTTTGAAGTGACTCATGAAATGGATGGTTCTGATGATGAATATGATAGGGATAAACGGCATGAAAATATTGTATTCGTGACTGAAAACTTAAGTCGGGCCATGAGCATCTTGGTTGCCGATTCATTCAATTGTGCGATATTAGATAGTAGCTGTACCTCAACAGTGTGTGGGGTTGATTGGCTAAACTGTTACTTAGAAACCCTTGACAAGGCAGATGAAAGTTAAGTTAAAGAGTATGAAAGTGTTACCTGCTTTAGGTTTGGGGACGATAATACATTAATGTCTTTAAAGAGAGTGGTGCTCCCATGTGAATACGTCATTTCATCAGCACTGATGTGGTTCAGAGCGGCATACCGTTATTGCTAAGTAAGTATTCGATGAAGAAAGCGAAGATGAGATTGGACATGGAGAATGACAAAGCATTTGTCTTTGCTAAAGCTGTAAATTTACAGTTCACTGGATTTTGTATTATTGTATTCCGTTGAGGAAACTGCGTGTTTCTCATCGAGAAGTTCAAGAAGTATTATTGACCTCTGGAGATAAGAGTCTGGCTAACAAGAGGAGAATTACCTGGCAGGTGCACAGACAATTTGCTGATCCTTCATTACAAAAGTTAAAGTTACTGCTGAAGGATTCCAGAGTTGTGGATGAAGAATATGAATCCCTTGTTGAACAGATCACATCTCAATGTGACATGTATTAAATATTGGAAGACAGCACCGTGCCCGGTCGTTAAGTGTCCCATTAGCTCGGGAATTTAACGAAGTGGTGGCTATGGACCTGAAAGTATGGGATAAGGATTGAAGTATCTATCTGTTACATTTTGTGGATATGGCAACTAGATTCAGCATATCTACGGTAATCAACAACAAGGAGAAATGGACGATAGTGGATAAAGTTATGGAAAAGTGGGTTGGTTGGGTCTTGGAACGCCAGCAAGATTTCTGACAGATAACGGAGGGGAATTTGCAAATGACGAGTTAGGGACATCTGTGAGAACTTAAATATTGTAGTTATGAACACTACTGCAGAAAGTCCATTCAGCAATAACTTGTGTGAAAGAAATCATGCGATAGTTGATGAAATGTAACACAAAATACTGGCGGATCAACCAAACTGCAAGCTGCAAATGGCTCTGCAGTACATGCAAAAAATTCTTTACAAGTGGGGGGCGGGGGGCGGGGGGTGGGGGGTGGGGGGTGGTATAGCCCATACCAATTGGTATATGGCCGTAATCCAAAATTGCCTTCCATACTATGTGACAATCCTTCAGCCCTAGATAATTGGCTCTACTTTCTCCGCCCACCCAAATGCGCTATATACTAGCAGGAAAGCCTTTATCAAAGCTGAAGCACCAGGAAAACATTTTGAGAGCATTCAAACATCACATAAGACAGTTTGGAGAAGACTTTAGTTCTGGCGACCTTGTTTATTATAAGAGAGAAGCGCATAGGGAATGGAGAGGTCCGGGAAAAATTTACAGGACATGACAGGTAAACTCTAATAATACAACATGGGAATCAGACCATAAAGCACATTCTTCATGAGTAATAGGGATGCGTTTCAAACACTGAACATGGGAGAAGGTGATGATCAGGAGGCACCATGTACTTTGCATACTCATGAATTCTGCGATTTTGAGCCAGCGAGGCAGGATCTGAGAGCTCATGAAATAGATACCGATACACGTACTGATCATGAAGAACAAGAAAAAGCAATCTCATCCAGGGATCGTTTGCCTAAAGTAGGTTCCCCATTGGTCAGAGAACTGGAGGGAGGCTATGACAGTTGGATGAGCAGGAAAGTCTACGGGCAAATACAAAAATTGGTTAAATGTTCAAGAAGAGGGACAGGAAGTAAAGGCCATGGATGGGCAAAAGGGAGTTAAAGGATGGAGCACAAGAAAATGTAGCTCAAATTCGAGGTAAATCGTGGAGGAGGAAAAGATCAGGTACAGTGGAAAGGACCTCTAGCAGACATTCTGATAGGAGTAGTCCAGAGAGACCTCAACAAGACAGAAGAGGCCACAGTCTGGTAAGGCAACAGTGTGGCATGGATCGTGCAGGGCCTTCTCAGAAAAAGGACAGAAGCAGAAGTCCCCGTGATCGAGAGGTGTTTGTAGCCGCTAATAGATTAGAAGTTGGGGTGATAAGAGAAGCTAAGCTAAGAGAGTTAGAGAGTTGGAAAGAATTTGGGGTATATTCAGAGGTTGCGGATCGAGGCCAACCTGCTCTATCACACAGATGGATCTGTACAGAAAAGGTCCTACCAGATGGGACCTATACGGCCAAGGCTAGGTTGGTGGCCAGAGCTTTTGAGGAGTGCTTGGGGGATAAAGATATCGGGGTAGACTCTCCCACAGCAGGAAAAGTGGTTTTGAAAATCTTTTTGGCCATTTTAGCAACTTATTCTTGGAGGTGCTAGTCCAAAGATATAGAACATAGAACAGTACAGCACAGTACAGGCCCTTCGGCCCACGATGTTGTGCCGAACCTTTAACCTACTCTAAGATCAAACTAACTACCTACCCTTCATTCTACTATCATCCATGTACCTATCCAAGAGTCGCTTAAATGTCCCTAATGTATCTGCTTCTACTACCACCGCTGGCAGCGCATTCCACGCACCCACCACTCTCTGTGTAAAGAACCTACCTCTGACATCTCCCCGAAACCTTCCTCCAATCACCTTAAAATTATGCCCCCTGGTGATAGCCCTTTCCACCCTGGGAAAAAGTCTCTGGCTATCCACTCTATCAATGCCTCTCATCATCTTGTATCCCTCTATCAAGTCACCTCTCATCCTTCTTCGCTCCAATGAGAAAAGCCCTAGCTCCCTCAATCTTTCTTCGTAAGACATGCCCTCCAGTCCAGGCAGCATCCTGGTAAATCTCCTCTGCACCCTCTCTAAAGCTTCCACATCCTTCCTATAATGAGGCGACCAGAACTGAACACAATATTCCAAGTGCGGTCGAACCAGGGCCTTATAGAGCTGCAGCATAACCTCGCGGCTCTTCAACTCAATCCCCCTGTTAATGAAAGCCAACACACCATACGCCTTCTTAACAACCCTATCAACTTGGGTGGCAACTTTGAGCGATCTATGGACATGGACCCCAAGATCCCTCTGTTCCTCCACACTACCAAGAATCCTGTCTTTAAGCCTGTATTCTGCATTCAAATTCGACCTTCCAAAATGAATCACTTCACGCTTTTCCAGGTTGAACTCCATCTGCCACTTCTCAGCCCAGCTCTGCATCCTGTCAATGTCCCGTTGCAACCTACAACAGCCCTCCACACTATCCACAACTCCAGCAACCTTTGCGTCATTACGAACCCAGCCTTCCAATTCCTCATCCAAGTCATTTATAAAAATCACAAAGAGCAGAGGTCCCAGAACAGATCCCTGCGTAACACCACTGGTCACCGAGCTCCATGCTGAATACTTTCCATCTATTACCACCCTCTGTCTTCTATGGGCCAGTCAAAGCGGCTTTCCTTCAGGGTGACCTGCTTCGGAGGGAAGTGTTTTTCCAGCCTCCGAAGGAAGCATCAGACATAGAAGGGAAGCTCTGGAAGTTGCATAAATGTGTTTATGGGTTAAATGACGCTTCCCAGGTGTGGTATTTTTCGGTGAGGGCAGTTCTATGAACATACGAATTCGGAGCAGGAGTAGGCCACTCGGCCCTTCGAGCCTGCTCCACCATTCAATAAGTTCATGGTTGAACTGATTACTCCATATTTCCACCAACCCCCGATAACCTTCCATCCCCTTGCTTATCAAGAATCTATCTACCACTGCCTTAAAAATATTCAAAGACTCTGCTTCCACCATCTTTTGAGGAAGAGAATTCCAAAGACTCACGACCCTCTGAGAGAAAAAATTCCTGTTCTGTTACGGTTAGGGTGTTCACAACTGAAGGCGGACCCTGCAATGTTTTATTGGCACTATAATGGAAAACTTTCAGGCATCTTTATGATGCATGTGGACGATTTTTTGTGGGGTGGTATTAACGAGTTTGAAAAGAATGTTATTCATTGAATTAGGAAAGAATTTAAAATTGGCAGTCAAGCTTCTGGGGCTTTTAAATATGTGGGTTTGGAGATAAAGCAGGGTGAGTCAGATGTAATTTTACATCAAGATTAACACTTGGAAAATGTCAATCCCATCACAATTGGTCGCACCAGATCGGGACAGAAAGATGAGGCTGCTTCCAAGGATGAAATAGAACAGCTGAGGAGTCTCGTCAGACAGCTCAATTGGTTAGCCACACAGACAAGGCCAGATGAAAGTTTTAATGTTCTAGAACTTAGTCTCGTGATGAAAAGTCCAAAGATTGAGGACATCTTGAGAGCAAACAAAACTTTAAAAAAATTAAAGATCGAGAAGTGTATGCTGAAGTTCCCTGCTTTAGGTGATCCCAAAGGTCTGAAATTAATCATTTTTAGTGATGCCTCGTGTGCAAACCTTGGTGCAGGAGAAGTCCTGATATTCCTTGTGGGAGAGAATGGGAAAAGTTGCCCTTTGGCATGGGAAGCCAAGAAGATAAGAAGAGTAGTGAAGAGCACACCAACGGCTGAAACTCCTGCACTTGTTGATGCTGTTGACATGGCGCTGTATTTGTCCAAGATCTTGGAAGAAATGAGATATAAAAAAGAGACTGAAAGACAATATTAATAGAACGTTACATAGATAACAATCCCTGTGGGATAATGTACATTCTACAAAAAGCGTAAATGAAAAAAGGCCAAGGATGGACACAGCTAGTTTAAAGAAAATGTTGGAGAGGAAAGAATTATCTAAGCTAAGATGGGTAAATACTAGTCATCAACTATTGGACTGTTTCACGTAGAGGTATGCCTCTACTGAAAAGTTGTTGAAGGTTCTAGAAGGAGGACACCTTACTATGTAACATTTGGAAATCGGAAATTATTTTATATATATATATATATATATATATATATACACACACATATATACCTCTTGTCTGTAAATATGTTTTTCCTTAAAGGAATATGACAATGTTGAAAATGCTGGTCCCTTTAATTAACCAGGACTTACTTCAGAGTTGATAGAGAGCAGGTGATGCTCATTGCAGCTTGTATTTAAGGGCTGGGTTTTTCCCCAGTCAGGGGAATTACTTCCAGACAGGGAGTTAGTCCGGAAGGGAAGAGTGGAAAAGGGTATTTGTACTGAACTGTGATTGTGAATAAAACAGTTGTGGATCAGAGACTGTCTCCTGCTTCCTGATTTTGGTGAATGGATATCTGCCAATTGATCACTCCAATAACTTGTATGGGAATTAGAGGGGCCGGTTTTATGGCAGGTTGTAGTTTTCTGACAATCTGGCCAGTATGGTACGTTTTATAAAACTGCAGCGCATCCTTGAAAAGACCTGGCCAGTAAAAATGTCGACTTATACGTGATTTAGTCTTCCGGATCCCCGTGTGTCCCGCTATAGGAATTTCATGCACTATCTTTAATAGTTCCTATCGATACTTTGGCAATACCACTATCTGGTAAACTACCGTCCATTCTTCGTCCACAGGTTTGTGAGGAGATCTCCACTTGCTCATCAGAATCCCATTCTTAATATTCAGCCTTCTGGAACTCCTTTTGCCTCAACTTCTGTTCGAGCTGATTGTGTCACTGTATTTAACTCTGAATCAGCTTGCTGAGCTGTGATCAGAGAAAACTTATTAAACATGTCCTTCGGATTATCCAAATCCCCAAAGAAAGTTTCAGATATTCGACTATCTGACAGTGCCAATTTTACCTCTGACAATGGAACTTGTTTAGCCATTGCTCGGGTTACTAGATAGGAAGGAAAAGTTCCCGGAACCTTTTCCTGCAACTATCTGTCTCTTTAACTTCACTTGGTTTTTCCGTAACTACTGGAGAAGCTACTACTTTCGATCTGGCCAAATCATTCCCCAGGAGAAGGTCAACTCTAACTACTCTAACTCAAACTATGGACAACTCCTACAGTTACCGTTCCAGACATTAGGTCGCACTATAAGTGAATCTGATACAAAGGTATTCTCCGCCAATACCATCAGTAAAACACTGGTATTCAGTGCGCTCTTGGGTGGAAATGTTATACCTTTCCCCAGCAAAAGAGTTTGAGTGGCTCCTGTATCCCTAAGTATAACTATAGGTTTGTTCGTCTCACTTGAGAAATATGGAGTTACTTTTTCCTTTCGACAAGAATTCCCTATAACTCTCAGGTAGCTTATTCACAACCCCTGCACTCACAGTGGTTTTTGTATTTAGCCTTACAGCTGAAGTCTGAGCTATAGTCTGATTTGCTGTACTGTCGGTCAGGGCCCCTTTCTCTGCATTGGCTTAGTGCACCCCATTAAGTCCCATGGGTTTACCTCGCAACTTCCAGCATTCTGCACGAAGGTGTCCCACCTTGTGACAATGATAACACTTAGGCTTGCAGACCTCACTTCCACCCTCAGCATCTTCCTTTCTGGCCTGAGGAGAAGATTCTGGGGCATTTCCAGCTGTCCCTTCCTGTCCCTGGCTACTTGCCTTCCATTCACTCTCCCACCTTCTATCCTTCCTGGGTTTGTGAGGGTGACAGACAAAGGGTTTTAGCTTATAAACAAGCTCATAATCATCAGTAATTTCTGCTGCCTGTCTGTCTGTTGAAACCTTCTGGTTCTGAACATGGGTTCTTACTAACGGAGAGAGTAAATTTTTAAATTCTTCCAGGAGAATTATTTCCTTAAGGTTCTCATCTTTAGTGCCCATATCCAATGATCAAAATTAATTTGCTTTACCCTCTCAAATTATATATAAGTCTGCCCAATCTCCAGCGGTTCCAAAATTTCTGCCTGTACACTTCAGGGACTAACTCATGTGCAGCGAGAATAGCCTTTTTTGCCATCTCATAATTTGCAGAAGCCAGCTCAGAAAGCATAGCACAAACTTCATGAGCTCTGCCCATCAACCTGCTTTGCATAAGCAATGTCCAGCTTTCCCTTGGCCACTTCATCTGTTTGGCTATCTTTTCAAAAGAAATAAAAAATGCCTCTACGTTCCTTTCCTTGTATAAATTTAAATAGCTCTCCACTGGGTCCTGGACTGGAGTCAGAACTTTCCCCATCAGAACTTTCACTGGAGTCAACACCACTCCTTTGTCTTAGTTCCATCTTTTGTAGTTCAAATTCCTTTCCTTCTCTTTCCCCTTCCCTTTCCTTTTCCCCAAGTTCAAGTTTCTTAATTGTCAATTCTCTTTCAAGTTCAAGTTTTTTTCAATTCTTTTTCCTCCTTTTTCTGTTCAAGCTCAAGCTGCTTCATCTGTAACTGAATTGTAGCTAATTCAACTGCAATACCCTCTGGTTTGCTTTCTTCTTCCAATTGCAAATATTGTGCTATTACTTCAATTATGTCTGCTTTCTTAGCTCCTGGTTTTAACTCTAACCCCAATTTTGCTGCCAAGGCTATTAGCTTAAACTTGGTTAAATTTCCCAAATCACTCAGGGATACATCCCCCATCCCCAGAAAAATCACAGCAACTGTTAAAGACATTCCAGTGGTGTAGACTTTACTCCTCAACAAAAAAAACCTGGTTCTTTTTATTTTTCCTTTTTCAATTATTATTACCCCACTTACAATTGTACATCATCAGCTTTGGGTTTATCCCACAAAGAGCCCCTAATTATATGTTACAACCAAGGAGGAGTGCACTGCTTATATTAGTTCCACTTCTCCACGGGTCACGACATATATTTAATTTTTTTCCCACTTACCAATATAATCAATCATAGACTCTATTTTTATCCCAGAATAAAACACTCCAATCATGTTTCTTTAATAAACAACAACATTCTGTTTATTATACAACAAGTCTTAACTAGTAAAGCATAAACACACAGATTGAAATATTAACCTTCCCTTTTTACCTTAGCCCCTCACAATCATGTACACACCAGAAAAATAAAGGGATTTTTGGTTTCAGAGCTCTATTGCAGACAAAAAGCATTTGGGCTGAATACTTGCTCATTGTTGAAGAATAAAACAGATGAGATATAAAAACAAGAAATGCTGGAAATACTCAGCAGGCCTGGCAGCATCTGTGGAGAGAGAAGCAGAGTTAACGTTTCAGGTCAAAGGTCATTGACCTGAAACGTTAACTCTGCTTCTCTCTCCACAGATGCTGCCAGACCTGCTGAGTATTTCCAGTCTTTCTTGTTTTTATTTCAGATTTCCAGCATCTGCAGCATTTTACTTTTGTTATAACAGATGAGATATGTTGTGTTCCAAAACTGGCATACAGTCTGGCCTCCGAGTACATGTAGATGGGTCCTGTTCACTTTGGCAGGAAGAACAGAAAGCAGAATATTATTTGCATGGACAGAGACTGCAGAATGCTGCAGTACGGAGTGATTTAGGTGTCCTTGTACATGAATTACAAAATTTTAGCATGCAGGTACAGCAAGTACTGAGCAAGGCAAATGAAATGATGGCATTTATTGCAAGGGTGATGGATTATAAAAGTAGGGAAGTCTTGCTACAACTGTATAGGGCATTGATGAGATCACACCTAGAGTACTGTGTACAGTTTTGGTCTCCTTACTTAAGCAGGGATATGCATGCATTGGAAACAGCTCCGAAAAGGTTCGCTAGGCTGATTCCTGGGATGAAGGTGTTGTCTTATGAGGAAAAGTTGTGCAGGTTGGGCTTATTGTTATGGACAGGTGGGAAATGCCATGGCTGGTTTCGTCTGGTCACCTCCCAACTGAACATAGATAGTGTTTTTGTTTAAATTAGCGTTACAGCCCCTGTGTTTTGTTGTCCAAATAAGCAGACAGTGGCACATTTCCTTGTGAGTTAAAAACATAAGATTCAATATTTATTGAACAGTAATCACATGAAATGTTCATAACACCACCCACACACACATTCACTCTCTCATGCACACTCAAGGAAAGATAGATAGAAGGCAAAAGGTAAGGGTTCAAGGTGTAAAAGTCTGTTGTTTTCAGGAAAAGAAACTGTGGGATCCTCATGGAAGTGTTACAAAAGTGCCTCTGTGTTTTGTTAAATATATTTTTTGAGGATTCATTTTTGAAAGATTGAAGAAATGTTAAACATTGGGGTTTTCAAAGAGGGTCATGGAAAGGCCACTCTACCCCCTTTGAAGACCCCAAAGTTTAACGCAGCAGGTCTGGCAGCATCTGTGAAGAGGGAAACAGAATGTTTCAGGTCTGTGACCTTTCATCAGAACTCAGGGAAAGTTTTAGTTTACAAAAAACCTCCTGTCTGCAATTAAGCACAGGACCAAAGGAAAGGAAGGTCAACTTTCAGAAGGGCCATCAAAAAGATCAAGGCCAGAGTACTGGGTGTAAATACCACAAGAAGGAAAAGGAAACATGCCCAGTGTGTGGAAAGCAACTGCAAGAAGGTGAACCTCTTTGCATGTAGTTTGCTAAAAAGAAGAAAAGGGAGTTTGTAAAGATGGTCGATGAAGAGATGTCAGATGATGATTCTACATCTTGGACCGTGTTGGTGCTGCCAAGTCTTGAGATAGAAAATAGTTTGTGACTATTGGAATGATGGCTGCAGAAGCAGAGCATCAAAGCTGGTGACATTGGCTCTACATGAAACATCACGAGCTTCACAGACTTGTGCAAAATTGCTCAAGATGGTGACCCAAATATGAATCCGTCAAAGGTAAAGTTGAGGCTCTATGATGGAATGATGCTCACTCCAAGAGGACAAACTCAGCTGAGAGTCCAATGCAATGGGAAGATAGAAGAATTTCAGTTCCAAATAGTAGACACTAAGCAAAGTCCCCTCACCTTGGCTGAAACAAGTTAAAAGCTTCGACTGGGAACTCTTCACGTACCAGAAAAGAAATCTATTCCCAAGTAGCAGCTGCTGTGACTAAAAAAGGAAAGGAAGAAGTTGAGGTGGCTGTGCCAAAGAAAGCTGGAAAGAGAAAGAAAGAATAGAAGCTTAAGACTGAAAATGATACATCCTTTCTGCTATTTGTTGGAAATTTGAACACTGAAAAGAACTTTGAGGAACTAAAAAAAACCCTGAATAACTTCATCACCAAAAAGAAATTTTCAGTCACAGATGCCCGAATTGGATCTTGCAGGAAATTTGGTTACCTAGATTTTGAAACCAAAGAACAACTGGAAAAAGCATTGGAATTCAATGGAAACAAAATGCTGGGACTTACAGTCAAACTTGGCAAAGCACGCAGCAAGGAAAGCAAACAGACAGCAAAAGAGAAAGGGATTGCAGTACATTGTCAATAATCTCCCATTCAAGATAAACTAGGATAACCTCAGAGATTTTTGTGGATGATATTGACATTAGAATTCCTGCTTCTCATGATGGTTCAGGGACTCGGGACATGGCATAGATTGAATTTGAAAATGAAGCAGCTGTAGATACAGTGTTGGAACATAAACAAGGCACTGATGTTGAGGGCAGGGCCATCGTTATTGATTTCACTGGCATTAAGAGAATTTAAATGTACAGAGTAGACAAACACAACCAGATTTTGATACACTCATTGTAAATAACTTGGCATATTCTGCAACAGAAGAAACCTTTCAGAGTATTTTTTGAAAAAGCATCATTGATCAAAGTATCAGAAAAGAATGGGAGACCAAAAGGATTTGCATTTGTTAAATTTGAATCTATTGAGGATGCTAAAGAAGCGCTTGAGAATCAAAGCAATTCAGAAATTAAATGGAGAGCTGTGAGGTTGAATTTCGGCAACCATGGACACAGAGGCAGTGATGGTCCCAGGAAGACATTGTTTGCTCGTGGCCTTTCTGCTGTCACAACTGAAGAAACTTTTTAAAAAGCCTTTGGAGGAGCTGAGAGTGTTAGAATTGCAACAGGCAGAGAATCTGGAAGATCGAAAGGTTTTGGCTTTGTGGACGTCCCATCAGAAAAAGATGCAAAATTAGCTAAGGAAATGATGGAAGATGGAGAAATTGATGGATTCAAAATTACACTTGACTTTGCTCGACCGAAGGGTGAAAGCCAGCGAGGTGGTCGAGTCTTTGGACAAGCAAGAAGAGGATGGGGTGGATTTAGAGGATTCAGAGGTGGAAAGATGACCCCTCAAGGAAAGAAAATCAAATTTGATTAAAAAGGCTAACAAGACCTCTTTACCTCTTTGTGTTCAGACAGAGTGTCTGTTGATTTGCCTCAGCATTAGACATTCCAGAGTTCTGTATGACTGGAGGGCTATGCAGTTCGGAGTATGGTGGGAGCTCCCTAAGGTTCTGAATGGACTTACAATTAAGTAATGGCAGAAATTGTTGGTACACCTTTGTGGATTTTGTCAAATTTATTAAATATCCTGTTTAACAAATTGCAAATGTACTGATCCCAATGATTTTTTTTTAGTTGCAATGTAAATGCAAATTTTTCTTTTATGAAAATGGGAGGTTTGGACAAATACTTTTGTACACTTTGGCTTGCTGTATACATGTGACCCCTGATGTCATGATATGTAAATAAAACCTTTTGGCAGTATCTATTTTAAACACCACATGTAACATCCTCTACCCACTGCACCCATATCTATGCTTTTCTAAAGATATGGGAGCTGTTGTTAAATTACAAATTATGTATCTCCTCTCAAGTTCAGGACTGCTAATATGGTTCACATCATGGCTGTTCTATGGGCAATCATGTTGCTATGTTACTCTGAACTTAGTGCTTGAACATTATGCTGATTCATCTATCAAAGAACAAAGAACAGTACAGCACAGGAACAGGCCATTTGGCCCTCCAAGCCTGCGCCGATCTTGATGCCTGTCTAAACTAAAATCTTCTGCACTTCCGGGGCCCATATCCCTCTATTCCCATCCTATTCATGTATTTGTCAAGATGCCTCTTAAACGTTGCTATCGTACCTGCTTCCACCACCTCCCCCGGCAGCAAGTTCCAGGCACTCACCACCCTCTTGCCTCACACATCCCCTCTAAACTTTGCCCCTCGCACCTTAAACCTATGTCCCCGAGTAACTGACTCGTCCACCCTGGGAAAAAGCTTCTGACTATCCATTCTGTCCATGCCACTCATAACTTTGTAAACCTCTATCATGTCGTCCCTCCACCTCCGTCGTTCCAGTGAAAACAATCCAAGTTTATCCAACCTCTCCTCATAGCTAATGCCCTCCAGACCAGGCAACATCCTGGTAAACCTCTTCTGTACCCTCTCCAAAGCCTCCACGTCATTCTGGTAGTGTGAAGAGCAGAATTGCACGCAATATTCTAAGTGTGGCCTAACTAAGGTTCTGTACAGCTGCAGCATGACTTGCCAATTTTTATACTCTATGCCCTGACCAATGAGGGCAAGCATGCCGTATGCCTTCTTGACTACCTTATCCACATGTGTTGCCACTTTCAGTGACCTGTGGACCTGTACACCCAGATCTCTCTGCCTGTCAATACTCCTAAGGGTTCTGTCATTTACTGTATGCTTCCCACCTGTATTAGATCTTCCAAAATGCATTACCTCACATTTGTCCGGATTAAACTCCATCTGCCATTTCTCCGCCCAAGTCTCCAACCGATCTATATCCTGCTGTATCCTCTGACAATCCTCATCACTATCTGCAACTCCACCAACCTTTGCGTCGTCCGCAAACTTACTAATCAGACCAGCTACATTTTCCTCCAAATCATTTATATATACTACAAACAGCAAAGGTCCCAGCACTGATCCCTGCGGAACACCACTAGTCACAGCCCTCTATTCAGAAAAGCACATTCCACTGCTACCCTCTGTCTTCTGTGACCGAGCCAGTTCTGTATCCATCTTGCCAGCTCACATCTGATCCCATGTGACTTCACCTTTTGTACCAGTCTGCCATGAGGGACCTTGTCAAAGGCTTTACTGAAGTCCATATAGATAACATACACTGCCCTTCTTTCATCAATCATCTTCGTCACTTCCTCAAAAAACTCAATCAAGTTAGTGAGACACAACCTCCCCTTCACAAAACCATGCTGCCTCTCGCTAATAAATTCATTTGTTTCCTAATGGGATTAAATCCTGTCCCAAAGAATCCTCTCTAATAATTTCCCTACCACTGACCTAAGGCTCACCGGCCTATAATTTCCTGGATTATCCTTGCCACCCTTCTTAAACAAAGGAACAACATTGGTTATTCTCCAGTCCTCTGGGACCTCGCCTGTAGCCAATGAGGATACAAAGATTTCTGTCAAGGCCCCAGCAATTTCTACCCTTGCCTCCCTCAGTATTCTGGGGTAGATCCCATCAGGCCCTGGGGACTTATCTACCTTAATGCTTTGCAAGACACCCAACACCTCCTCCTTTTTTATAATGACATGACCCAGACTATCTACACTCCCTTCCCTAGATTCATCATCCACCAAGTCCTTCTCTTTGGTGAATACTGATGCAAAGTACTCATTTAGTACCTGGCCCATTTCCTCTGGCTCCACACATAGATTCCCTCCTCTGTCCTTGAGTGGGCCAACCCTTTCCCTAGTTACCCTCTTGCTCTTTATATACGTATAAAAATCCTTGGGATTCTCCTTAATCCTGCTTGCCAATGACTTCTCATAACCCCTTTTAGCCCTCCTGACTCCTGCTTAAGTTCCTTCCTACTTTCTTTATATTCCTCAAGGGCTTCGTCTGTTCCCAGCCTTCTAGCCCTTATGAATGCTTCCTTTTTCTTTTTGACTAGGCTCACAATATCCCGCATTATCCAAGGTTCCCGAAACTTGCCAAACTTATCCTTCTTCCTCACAGGAACATGCCAGTCCTGGATTCTAATCAACTGACGTTTGAAAGACTCCCACATGTCAGATGTTGATTTACCCTCAAACAGCCGCCCCCAATCTAAATTCTTCAGTTCCTGCCTAATATTGTTATAATGAGCCTTCCCCCAATTTAGCACCTTTACCGGAGGACTACTCTTATCCTTATCCACAAGTACCTTAAAACTTACGGAATTATGGTCACTGTTCCCGAAATGCTCCCCTACTGAGATTTTGACCACTTGGTCGGGCTCATTCCCCAATACCAGGTCTAGTACAGCCCCTTCCCTAGTTGGACTATCTACATATTGTTTCAAGAAGCCCTCCTGGATGCTCCTTACGAATTCTGCCCCATCCAAGCCCCTAGCACTAAGTGAGTCCCAGTCAATATAGGGGAAGTTAAAATTACACACCACTACAACCCTGTTACCATTACATCTTTCCAAAATCTGTCTACATATCTGCTCCTCAACCTCCCACTGGCTGTTGGGAGGCCTGTAGTAAACCCCCAACATCATGACTGCACCCTTCCTATTCCTGAGCTCCACCCATATTGCCTCGCTGCATGACCCCTCCAAGGTGTCTTCCCACAGTACAGCTGTGATATTCTCCTTAACCAGTAATGCAACTCCCCCACCCCTTTTACATCCCCGCCTGAAGCTTCTAAATCCAGGAACAGTTAGCTGCCAATCCTTTCCTTCCCTCAACCAAGTCTCTGTAATAGCAACAACATCATAGTTCCAAGTACTAATCCAAGCTCTAAGTTCATCTGCCTTACCTGTTATACTTCTCGCATTGAAACAAATGCACTTCAGACCACCAGTCCCGCTGTGCTCAGCAACATCTCCCTGCCTGCTCTTCCTCTTAGTCTTACTGGCCTTATTTACTAGTTCCCCCTCAGTTATTTCACCTGCTGTCCTACTGCTCTGGTTCCCACCTCCCTGCCACACTAGTTTAAACCCTCCCGAGTGATGCTAGCAAACCTCGCAGCCAGGATATTTGTGCCCCTCCAGTTTAGATGCAACCCGTCCTTCTTGTACAGGTCCCACCTGTCCCTGAAGAGATCCCAATGGTCCAGATATCTGAAACCCTCCCTCATACACCAGCTGTTCAACCACGTGTTTGGCTGCACTATCTTCCTATTTCTAGCCTCACTGGCACGTGGCACTGGGAGTAATCCTGAGATTACAACCGTAGAGGTCCTGTCTTTTAACTTTCTACCTAACTCCCTGAACTCATCCTGCAGGACCTCATCACTCTTCCTGCCTATGTCATTGGTACCGATGTGTACACAACCTCTGGCTGTTCACCCTCCCCCTTCAGAATGCCCCCTGTCCGTTCAGAGACATCCTTGATCCTGGCACCAGGGAGGCAACATACCATCCTGGAGTCTCTTTCACATCCACAGAAGCGCCTACCTATGCCCCTGACTATAGAGTCCCCTATAACTATTGCTCTTCTGCGCTTTGTCCCTCCCTGCTGAACAACAGTGCCAGCCGTGGTGCCACTGCTCTGGCTGTTGTTGTTTTCCCTGTATCATTGCCCTGCACATCTCCAACCTGCGCAAATAAACAATTAACCATTATATTCTCTTCCACCAAACCTATGGTGATGTAGTTTCCTCTCAAGTGTCTCTCCCTATGCAGTAATTGATGACACTGTTTCTAATACTTCAGGATTCTGTTGCCTCTTCATATCAGCAACTACCTCCATACAACACCAACATAGTCCACACCTTTATCTGGTCCACTCTCCACTCTTCAACTTCCTTCAGTTCCCATCACCGCAATGCTCACAATCTTCAGTCCTGTTACAATCTTCTCACAGTCTAATGGCTGAATCACATCATCTTTATCACCACCAGACCCTTCAACGAAGGCACTGAAAATACCATTTCTTTGAAGACACAATGGTCTCTCCCAAGAGGCATGAAGAAAATTTGTCATCAAGGCCAGCATTTATTGCCCTTGAGAAGGTGGTGGTGAACCGCTGCAGTACGTGTGGTGTAGATCCACCTACAGTGCTGTTAGGAAGGGAGTTCCAGGATTTTGACCCAGCCACAGTGAAGGAAGGTATGTGACTTGAAGGGCAACTTGCAGGTGGTGATATTCCCATGTGTCTGCTGCCCTTGTTTTTCTAGGTGGCAAAGGTCGCAGGTTTGGAAGGTGCTGTCGAAGGAGCCTTGGCAAGTTGTGCCAGTATTGGAGGGAATGGATGTTTAAGGTGGTGGATGAGGTGTCAATCAAGTGGGCTGTTTTGTCCTGGATGGTGCCGAACTTCTTGAGTGTTATTGCAGCTGCACTTATCCGGGAAAGTGGAGAGTATTCTATCACACTCCTAACTTGTGCCTTGTAGATAGTGGACAGGCTTTGGGGAGTCAGGAGGTGAGTTACCAGCTGCAGAATTTCCAGACTCTGACCTGCTCTTGTAGCCACAGTATTTATATGGCTGGTTCAGTTACGTTTCTGGTCAATGGTAACCCCCAGGATGTTGATAGTAGGGGGTTCAGTGATGGTAATGCCGTTGAATGTCAAGGGGAGATGGTTAGTTTCCCTCTTGTTGGAGATGGTCATTTCCTGGCACTTGTGTAGCATGACTGTTACTTGCCACTTATCAGACCAAGCCTGGATGTTGTCCAGGTCTTGCTGCTTGCAGGCATGGACTGCTGCCATGTTTCCTACATTATAGCAGTGACTACACTTCAAAAGTACTTCATTAGCTGTAAAGTTTTTTTGGGGTGTCCTGAGGTTGTGAAAGGCACTATATAAATGCAAGTTTTTCTTTCTTCTAATATATATTACACCAAGGTATCACTGTAGAGTCACAGTTAGGAATTCTAAAATGTCACAAGGGTACTTATACTAAAACTACAGTTGTAGTGCAACTACACACAAAGATGGGAGTTTGACCTACCTCATAGGATGTGAAGCAGACATTGCCAAGCTGTAAAATGGAGGACAAGATGGACCACACCGTTGTCAGTTGGTCCTCCAACAGCCCGATCCGTCCCAGACACTGCAGCAAACACAGGAAATCTTCGTGCTCATGTTTGCCGGTGATTTCGCATACTCCACCCTGCCCAAGAAGCAGAGACAGGGCCAGTCACCAATCACAGTGCAGATACCAATGGAAGCACAGAGTGCCCTTGCTGCCTTAGAACTCTTCAAATGATTATCATCATCCAAAGACACAAACATATGCACATATGGAAAATGACAGACAGGAAAAGACAAACTGGCCCATCCAATCGATCCCACACCAATGCGATGTCTTGTGCATGCACTCCCCTCCCCACACGTCTCCTGGGCGGGGCAAAGAAAGATAAAAATCCAGGTCAATTAGGGGAAAATATCCCCAAAAAATTCCTCTCCTCTCCACTGGGTGATTGAAACTGGTCCCAGAGATCACACTGCTCTTGATTAACATTACCAGATACCTGCCTCTTGTACAAAGTGATCTCCAACCCGGCCAGAAACAGGTTCAGCTCTCGCTTGAAGGAATTCAGTGAATCAGTGTTCAACACACGAGCTGGCAATCTGTTCCACAGGTCCACTAGGAACGTATGAACAGGAGTCGGCCTTTCAGCCCCTTGTGTGTACTCCACCATTCAATCACATCATGGCTGATTTGTTCAGCAACCCCATTTAGCAACCTTTGCTTCATATCCTTTGATGCCCTTATCTAACAAAAATCTATTGATCCCTGTCTTGTAAACTCCAGCTGGCCTCCAGCATCCACAGCCTTTTTGGGGAGCGAGTTCCAGATTTCCACTCCCCTTTGTGTGAAGAAGTGCTTCCTGAAATCACCCCTGAACGGCCTAGCTCTAAATTTAAGATTATATTTCATTGTTCTTGATTCCCCCACCAAAGGGCATAATTTCTCCATACCTACCCTAGTGATTCCTTATGACATTTTAAACAAATATTCTCTGGGAACAGGAGAACCACCTGACATTCAACATGAGGAAAATCTTTTGTGGTTAGGATCTGGAAAGCACTGCCTGAGAGTGTGGTGGAGGCAGATTCAATCGAGGCCTTCAAAAGGGAATTGGATAAAGAAACGATTTGCAGGGATACAGGGAAAACGGTGGGAGAGTGGACTAGCTGAGTTACTAGAGAGAATCTATACCCCCTGGTGTGGGAATCCAGAACAAGAGGCATAACCTTAAAATTCGAGCTAGGCCGTCCAGGAGGGAAACCAGGAAGTTCTCCTTCATACAAAAGGGAGTGGAAGTCTGGAATTCTCTCCCCCAAAAGGATATTGTTGAGCTCATGTTTACGGAGGATGGAAGGGCAGCCAGGAGACCATTGGAGCAGTCAAGTCTAGAGGTAATAAAGACATGGATGAACGTTCCAGCAGAAGATCATCCAAAACTCTGCTACCGGTATCCTAACTTGCACCAAATCCTGTTCACCATTATCCCTGCGCTCACCGATCTGCAATAATATGTTCGATCTTTACAGTACACTAATAGCTGAGACCAGCGAGGGAAAACTCACCTGGTTGAGGTAGAAATAGGTCTCTGGTTCCTGTAAGCTTAGCTCCCATTTCTGCTCCTCATCCAGACCAGCCAGCAGCTCATAAAATACGTGGTAATTACGCTCATTACGTGCCTGAAAGATAAAAGAACCAGAAGTAACCGACTCACAGCAACTCATCAATCAATACAGAGTCACAAATCAACTCGAATCCTCACAAACACACACACTGTCACTACACACAGTGACATGGGGAATATTCACAAATACACTTACCTGGAAGACAAGCCTGGACTTTTCCAGCAGGTAGTGAGAAATGGAGGTTCCACCCACCTGGCCCCTGGGGACATGGCAAACAGCAGAACATGTTACATCCTTCTCTTACTTTAATACATTTCAGAGCCTTGGGCTGGCTTAATCACAGGAGGTAGGAACAGTTTCCCAGCCAGTGGTCTTATAGACACATGTTCGAGAGCTGTTTTCAATATCACCCAGGATTAATAACTACATTGTGTCTATGCTCATGGTAAACTGCAGTATTGGTGCTGGGAAAGGAACAGAACACATTGAAAGCTCCTAGCATCAAACAGTCCCAGGGCAGGTACAGCACAGGTTAGATACAGAATGAATCTCACTCTACATTGTCCCATCAGATACCCCCAGGGTAGGTACAGCACAGGTTAGATAGAGAGTGAATCTCACTCTACACTGTCCCATCAGATACCCCCAGGGCAGGTACAGCACAGGTTAGATACAGAATTAATCTCACTCTACATTGTCCCATCAGATACCCCCAGGGCAGGTACAGCACAGGTTAGATAGAGAGTGAATCTCACTCTACACTGTCCCATCAGATACCCCCAGGGCAGGTACAGCACAGGTTAGATACAGACTGAATCTCACTCTACACTGTCCCATCAGATACCCCCAGGGCAGGTACAGCACAGGTTAGTTACAGAATGAATCTCACTCTACACTGTCCCATCAGATACCCCCAGGGCAGGTACAGCACAGGTTAGATACAGAGTGAATCTCATTCTACACTGTCCCATCAGATACCCCCAGGGCAGGTACAGCACAGGTTAGATAGAGAGTGAATCTCACTCTACACTGTCCCATCAGATACCCCCAGGGCAGGTACAGCACAGGTTAGATAGAGAGTGAATCTCACTCTACACTGTCCCATCAGATACCCCCAGGGCAGGTACAGCACAGGTTAGATACAGAATTAATCTCACTCTACATTGTCCCATCAGATACCCCCAGGGCAGGTACAGCACAGGTTAGATAGAGAGTGAATCTCACTCTACACTGTCCCATCAGATACCCCCAGGGCAGGTACAGCACAGGTTAGATACAGAATGAATCTCACTCTACACTGTCCCATCAGATACCCCCAGGGCAGGTACAGCACAGGTTAGATACAGAATTAATCTCACTCTACATTGTCCCATCAGATACCCCCAGGGCAGGTACAGCACAGGTTAGATAGAGAGTGAATCTCACTCTACACTGTCCCATCAGATACCCCCAGGGCAGGTACAGCACAGGTTAGATACAGAATGAATCTCACTCTACACTGTCCCATCAGATACCCCCAGGGCAGGTACAGCACAGGTTAGATACAGAATTAATCTCACTCTACATTGTCCCATCAGATACCCCCAGGGTAGGTACAGCACAGGTTAGATAGAGAGTGAATCTCACTCTACACTGTCCCATCAGATACCCCCAGGGCAGGTACAGCACAGGTTAGTTACAGAGTGAATCTCACTCTACACTGTCCCATCAGATACCCCCAGGGCAGGTACAGCACAGGTTAGATACAGAGGGTTGAATTTAGATCCCATCCCCAGGTATCAGGGTCCGTGGTGGGGGAGTGGGCCTGAAGATCTCTCCAGATGAGGCCCACTGCCGATCCCAATGCCATGAGGGACCGGCCCGATCCTCACAGAGGTGGCGAGGCTTCGTGGTGGCAACCCCGCCACTTGGCGACAGACCCTCCATTTTAATATGGAAATAAATTTACACACCTGCATTAATGGTAATCACGCCACCGCCTTCCATCCCAGTGCAGATGATTGCGACGCCTGGCCAGCGTTGCCCACATCCCATGAATGAATAAAAATAAATAAATCTTTGTGCTGTTGGCCAGCACTCCCGCACCTTCGGATTCCCGTCCGGGGAAACGAGGCACCACATTGGCTGGGAGAGGGGAGCAGGTAATGTTTTCTGTGCAGAGTGGGTGTTAGCAGCAGTAACTTATTCTCATTGGTGTAGGGGATGGAGGGAAGGGGTAAAGTTTATAGTTTATGCGCTTTGATGGGGGGAGAAAGGTCAGATGAACCAGGTAGGTGTTTTGGGGTGGAGAGGGCAAGTAATAAATTTTATGGTTATGGGGTGAGGGGTAGTAGTGGTGGTGGGAGAGATCCAGAAATATTGTGTGTTATTGTTTTTACAAATCTTGCTTCAAATCTTGAAATATACTGGAAGGGCTCAAAACCCTTTAAACATGGCGTCAGTGCCGGTGCACAGGCAGCTGACACCATTGCCAGGTACTGCCCCCCCCCCCCCTTGGGGGGCAGGGGCACAGGCCGCCCCATCCATTCAAATGAGCCGCCACACGGATGATTGCGGCAGCTCATCGACATGCAGCCGGCACGAGCCAGGCGCCACTTCCTTCGCCTGCCATCGACTTCAGCGGCGGCAGAAGAAGATTCCGGCCAGAGTAAAGCTCCCTCTACACTGTCCCATCAAACACTCCCAGGACAGGTACAGCACGAGGTTAGATACAGAGTAAAGCTCGCTCTACACTGTCCCCATCAAACACTCCCAGGACAGGTTAGATACAGAGTAAAGCTCCCTCTACACTGTCCCCATCAAACACTCCCAGGACAGGTACAGCACGGGGGTTAGATACAGAGTAAAGCTCGCTCTACACTGTCCCCATCAAACACTCCCAGGACAGGTTAGATACAGAGTAAAGCTCCCTCTACACTGTCCCCATCAAACACTCCCAGGACAGGTACAGCACGGGGGTTAGATACAGAGTAAAGCTCACTCTACAATGTGTCTCAGTCCCAATCTCAGGAGAGTGTCCCCTGCTGCCTGATACTTTATTCTATAATACCGCTACCCAGTGCCCTCTCTCGGTGAGATTACAAACTACTCAGTGTGAATGGGGTAGATGGAGGATGTGCTGATGTACCAGTTATCCTCTCAGGCAGTTGCGCCACCCCCCCCCCCCCACTCACTCCGGTTCAGTTCTGCTGCAAGAAAAAACGAAAAAAAAAAAACGGGTTAGATACAGAGTAAAGCTCCCTCTACACTGTCCCATCAAACACTCCCAGGACAGGTACAGCACTGGAATTGGCTGGGCAATTTGGAGCACTTCCTGCCAGCAATCAGGGGGAGCAGCTGCACCTGTGCTGCAGCAACTGCAGAGTGGAGAGTGGAGAGTGGAGACTGCCCCAACTGGAGAGAGGAGACTGGAGAAAGGTGAATACAGGGTGGAGAGAAACCATCAAGGAAGGCTGCAATTGTTTTGGAGAGGTGGGTGTCAGGGCACCTGAAAGACTCTTAAGTTTGAACTGTTTGGGGGAGGGAGAAGAGGCCTGAAGACTCAGGGGTGGGGCAGCCAAATCCAGTAGGGGCCCCTGTGTTTGTATTGGTGTTTGCACACAGGGAGCTCCCTCCCCACCCCAACTGCCTGCTTGGGACAGCTGGAGTTGCCCGGGTGAAGACTGTCTTGTTAAAATCAGAAGAGGAGAGTACCGGGCGGCTCCAGCCTTCCCGGGCGAAGAAGCCTCCCCCAACTGGAAGACAACAAACAGTTTTGGACTAATTTTGATAAAGGTGCTCCAACTGGCAGTTGGATCAAACATCCTTTTCAGCCTTTCTCTCCCTTCCTCCACTCAGTCGCCTCAGTCACCTATCCTCCCCTTTTCCTTTACCATCCTACCCCATCCTCCTCTACTCCCACTCCACTTTGTTTAAAGTTTGCTTTTTTTTAAAAATTGTGTAAATTTGTTTTGTTTCTTGGGGGTGGACGTGGCTTTTAGACCCCATGGCAAGCCCTCCTTCGCCGGTGGCGGGGCCTTCCCGTACAAATGCTGCTGCGGCTGCTGCAGCTGCACCTGTTTCCCCGTCACCGTTTGCTTTATTAACATCGAAGCATGGGGTCAAGAGCTACGTCCACCCGAACTGACTATGGAGGCATGCGTGAAAGCAATGGCCGAGGCTGTCGGCCCTTCGGCCATTGTTGCAGCCTCTAAAATGTACGGGAAGGCAGTGTTATTCCTGAAGACCGAGCGGGCGGTGTCCCTGGCTCTGAGCAAGGGGCTCACCGTGGGCGGGACCTTTCTGCCAGTGGACCCCCTGGAGGCCACTGCGCAAAGGCTCATTCTATCCAATGTCCCACCCTTCATCCCTGTGAGCTCCTCCTTCCCCACCTGCACCATCTGGGGGAGGTAAAGACGGGGCTCACCCCAGTCCCGCTCGGTCTTCGGGAGAACAGCCTCCGACATGTGTACTCCTTCCGCCGCCAGTTATTCATGCAGCTGGCGCGGGAGGAGGTGACAGAGGGCCAATTTAATGTAGAATTCCAGGGGATGGCCTACCGCGTCTTCTGGACCTTGGACGGGGTGCGGTGCCATGTCTGTAAGGGGGTGGGGCATGTTCATAAGAACTGCCCCAACCTCCCGGCTGCCAACTCCAACTCGGCGGCCCAGGGTGGCGACGCTGCACCTCCTCCCACCCCCGCTACACCTCCACCAGATACCATTCAGTCGGTACCGGAGGCTGTGGTTTTCACGGCCTCCGGCAGGGAGGGGGGTGACCGTCCAAGTGGAAGGAAGGCGTGGAGGAGAAATAAACATCGAGAGGCGCGTCCCCTGGACACTGTGGCACTACCCGAGTCTGAGCTCAGCACAAAGCCCGATCTTGGGAAGTCAACTTGCCCCAGGGCTGGGCTCAGGCCCAGGGTGAATAAAAAAAAGGAGAGTGTGGAGGTGGAGGCCTCTGATGATATGGAGGTCTCTGAGCCTCCGCACACAACTGGGAAAAAGAGGAGAAGGCACCCCTCCACGGAAATAACACAGGGCCCTGAGGTGCAGGGCCCATCCGTTGGAGGGGAGCTGCCTCCTGTTTCGGGTCCCCAGGTTTCCCCGACCGCCACCACCAAGGCCACAAAGTCCGTGCAGCAGCACCCTATTCCTCAGGATGGAGGGGAGGGGAAGGCCCCGGTACATGAGGCCCCTCCTGAAGGAGTAAGTGGGGCCCTGCTTGTGGTGGGGGAGCCTGTGGATGCCGCCCATTCTGCCACTGTTCCTGGGTCGGGTGCCCTGAGTGAAGGGGAGGGCGAGGCCCCAGACGGTCGGGCCTCCCAGCCGGAGTCCACCACCAATCAGGAGACACCCGACCCAGTTATACCTGAGAATGCTGCCCCATCTGCTGGGCCTGTGGGTGCTGGCGGAGCGGGAGATAGCCTCCTCCCTCCGCCTCCGGTCTCGGCTCCGACTGGATTTCCGGAGTCGGGAACTTCTGTCTCCCCTGGACCACTCATTGGCCTGGGGACGGAGGTGGAGGGGGGTCCTGGACTGCTGGCGCCCACAGGCTCCAGTTTCACAGTAGAACCCAGAGAGGACTCCTCAGCCATCGATCCCGGGGGTGGGATCGTGACGGAGGCAGGACCGGCTGGCGCGGCCGGGGCGTCCGCCCCAAAGTGTGTGGTGGATGTGTCGGCCGCTGGCGGTGACGACCCGGAGGAGGATGGGGATTCGGTGTGGGGCACGCAGAATGACCTTGATTCCATCGCCAGTGAGGTGGTGGAGTCCCTCGTGCCTCCCACCGAATCTCCCCTTATCCCCACGGCGGAACTCCGGGATTTCCTCGCGGCTTGCAGGGGTTGCCGCGATAAAGTTCAGCTGGCCCTCGGCCGTTGGTCGAATCTGGCGCTGATCATACAGTCCGTACGTGCCGCCCTGAAGAAAGCAGGCAAGCGCGCGGGCGTGAAACTGGTTGAGAGGCGCCGTTTTTAATGTGTTCCTCAATGGGTTGCTGGGGGAGTGGAGGGCCAGGTGCACTTACACTCCCTCCTCACAGTGAGCTGTTGGTGACGGGTTTTAAGTACCTTTGACATGAAGATAACCATAGCCAGCCTCAACATCAACGGCAGCAGGGGGTCTCACCGCAGATTTCACAATCTCTCAGTCCCCAGGGAAGGGAGATACGCGGTGAGCTTTCTGCAGGAAACCCACACCGTTCCGGGAGACGAAGCCACCTGGCTCCTGGAGTGGCAGGGTGGGGTCTACATGAGTCACCTCACCCCTATTTCTAGTGGGGTGGCTATCTTGTTGGCCCCGACTTTTCAGCCGGAGATCTTGGGGGTCAAGGAGCTAGTGCCGGGCCGCTTGCTCCACCTTGCAGTTCGCCTGGGTAGCGTGCCGCTCCACTTTGTGAACGTGTACGCGCCCAGGCCCGGCGCGTTGCAAGTGCGCTTCTTTGAAGAAGTGTCCGCTCTCTTGGGCTCCATCGATAGCGGCGAGTGCATCATCCTCGGGGGGGATTTTAACTTCACCCTCGAGGTGGGGGATCGCTCCGGTCCCCAGCGTGGCCAAGCGTCGGTGGAGAAGTTGAGGGGACTGATCAGCTCCCTTAACTTGGTGGACGTCTGGCGGAATCTCCATCCCGACTCCAGCGCCTTCACGTGGAGGTCTGGAGGAGGGGGGTCGCGAATCGACCGCCTCTAAAATTTCGCAGGTGTAGGTCTCCCGCGTCTCGGCAGCCTCCATGCGGCTGGTGCCGTGCTTGGACCACCACCTGGTGTGGGCGGAGTTCACCCCGCTCTGCACGCGGGCGGGGTCCGCGTACTGGCACTTTAACAACCGGCTGCTGGAGGACGAGCGATTTCGGGACTCGTTCTGTCGATTCTGGGCCGACTGGAGAAGGAATCGGGGGGCTTCCCCTCCTTGAGGCTATGGTGGGATGTGGGCAAGACTCACATCCGCGTCTTCTGTCAGGAGTACGCGAAGGGGTCGACCAAGAGGCGGGAAGCCGAGATCGGGCGCCTTGAGAGGGAGGTGCTTGACTTGGAGTCCCGCCTCGGTCATGCCGTCGTGGACCCGGCCCTGTGGCAGGCGTACAAAGAGAAGAAGGGCGCGCTGAGGGACCTGCAGCTCATAGGGACCCGAGGCGCGTATGTGAGGTCGCGGATCCAGATCCTGGAAGATTTGGACCGCGCCTCACCCTTCTTCTACTCGCTGGAAAAATGGCGGGGGGTCCGTAAGCAGCTCGTCGAGCTGCTGGCCGACGGCGGATCCTCCATCACGGATCCGGAGGGAATGGGCCTCCTGGTCCGTACTTATTACAGTGCGTTGTTCTCTCCGGATCCGTCCAGCGAGGATGGGTGCAGAGTTTTGTGGGAGGACCTGCCGCAGGTCAGCCCGGAGGGCGCCGAAGGATTGGAGGCTCCGCTCACGTTGGCGGAGCTGACTGGCGCCCTCCACCAGCTCTCAAGGGGCAAATCCCCAGGGCTGGATGGGTTGACCGTGGAGTTCCTCAGGGCGTTCTGGGACGTCCTGGGGGACGATTACACGCGGGTCCTGGGGGAAAGCCTGGCGACCGGGGAGATGCCCCTCTCGTGGCGCAGTGCGGTCATCGTCCTGCTGCCGAAGAGGGGCGATCTCTGCCTGCTTAAAAACTGGCGTCCGGTCTCCCTCCTCAGCACGGGTTATAAGATCTTTGCCCGGGCTATGTCTACCCGCCTGGGCTCCGTGCTGGCCCACATGATCCACCCCGACCAGTCCTACACGGTCCCGGGCCGGTCCATCCAGGACAACATCCACCTGGTCCGGGACCTGATCCATCTTTCCCAGAGGACTGGTCAGTCGGTCGCCTTTCTCTCCCTCGATCAGGAGAAGGCGTTCGACAGGGTGGATCACGATTACCTTTTCGGGACTCTGCGCGCTTTCGGACTCGGGCCGCATTTTGTGGCCCGGGTCCGACTTTTATACGCCGCCGCAGAGTGTCTAGTCAAAGTTAACGGGTCCTTGACGGCGCCCCTTCGCTTTGGGAGAGGAGTGCGTCAGGGATGCCCCATGTCCGGCCAATTGTATACCATCTGCGTGGAGCCCTTCCTGTGCCTGCTTCGCAGGAGGTTGACGGGATTGGCTCTGCGCAAGCCGGCCATGCGGGTCATCCTCTCGGCTTACGCCGTCGACGTGCTCCTCGCAATCACAGATCCCGTTGACTTGCGGAGGATGCGCGACTGCCAGCAGACCTTTTCTGCCGCGTCCTCCGCGAGGATCAATTGGGAGAAATGTTCCGGACTCCTGGTTGGTCAGTGGCGGGTGGACTCCCTGCCGGAGGAGATGACACCTTTTGCGTGGAGCACCACGCACCTCCTCTATCTGGGAGTCCACCTTAGCCCTGCTGAGGAAGCCTGGCCGGCAAACTGGCAGGAGTTGGAAGCGAAAGTCACCGCTCGGCTGGGGCGCTGGACAGGACTGCTCCGAGTGCTTTCCTACAGGGGCCGAGCGCTGGTCATAAACCAACTGGTGGCCTCCATGCTGTGGTACCGGTTGGTCACTTTGGCCCCGCCCCCTGTATTTGCCACCAAGATCCAGAAGAAACTCGTCTATTTCTTCTGGGGCAAGAGGAAACACTGGGTCTCTGCCGCGGTCCTGAGTCTCCCGATTGAGGAGGGCGGTCAGTCGCTAGTGTGTGTCCACACCCAGGCTGCGACTCTCCGCCTTCGGACCCTGCAGAGATACCTGTACGTCGAGCGTCCTCCCAGATGGTGTGCGCTGGCGACGTATTTTTTCCGCCAGTGTCACAGCCTTCAAGGCGACACACAGCTCCCGGTGGAGTCCGTTAGCCGCGCCTCTCTGAGGGAGTTGCCTGTCTTTTACCGGGATCTATTCCGAGTCTGGAACATGGTCGCCTCCAGCCGGCGGAGGAGAGCGCCTCGGCTGTCCGGGCGGCCGACTCCGGGGACGGTCCGGCGGGCGGAGGAGTAGCCGAAACCCCCGGGACGCCCCTCACTGCGGGTGGCGAGGGGGCTCGGGAGTGCGGAGCGATCCCGGCCGAGCTGACCCCCGCTTGGCCGGAACTGCTCATCGGACCCAGGCCCTGAAACCCTCCTCGGGAGCCGGTCCCGCACAACCCGAGCCGCCTCTCGGAAATGCCCTCCGTGCCATTCCAATCGGCGCGGAGGGGTTTCCTGTACGGGCTGCTCCTGCACACTCTCCACTTCCTCGCCCTCGTCAGCCGGCCGGACACGCCCTGGCGTTCCGCGTTGCCATCTGGCAGCGAGGGGAAATCCCGATGGAGGTCTCTCTACGCGGGAGTCTTCCCCCTTTACATCGGGGACCTGGGGTGGAGGGTGCTGCACAGAGCAGTCCCGTGCAATAGACTTTTAAGTAGGTTCACGGACTCCCAGGCCGCCTGTACTTTCTGCGGCTTGGACGAGTCCGTGTTCCACGTTTATACGGAGTGTGCGCGGTTGCAGCCCCTCTTTGAGTATGTGAAGGGGCTGCTCCTCAAATTCTGGCTGCACTTCAGTCCCACGCTCCTGATCTTTGGGCACCCGGTGCGGAGGGGCTTGGGCCGGGAGGAGGATCTCCTCGTCGATCTGCTCCTGGGCCTGGCCAAGGTGGCAATTCACAGGTCCAGGTTGCGGGCCGTCGGGGGTTCCGTCCTCCCCGATTGCCTGCCCCTCTTCCGCGGTTACGTTCGCGCCCGGGTGTCCCTGGAGAAGGAGCATGCGGTGTCCGCCGGTACGCTTGAGGCCTTCCGCGACTGGTGGGCACCGCAGGGACTGGAGTGGATCGTTGACGCCGAGAATGGCATTTTAATTTGAGTTTTTTGTTTATTTATCTGGTTTTAATAAAGTTATTTTAAAACTGTAAATATGTACATAAAGGGGGCCTGAGGAATAAAGGCCCCCTCGATGTGAAAAATATAAAAGGGGCCTGGGGTATAAAGGTCACCTTGTGAAAAAAAAAGTGTTAGATACAGAGTTAAAAAAAAAACGGGGTTCGATACAGAGTGAAGCTCCTTCAGTGTAGAGTTTCTTGAGTATTGTTGGAGCTGCACTCATCAAGACAAGTATTCCATCAAACTCCAGACCTATGCCTTGTAGATGTTGGACAGGCTGTGGGAAGTCAGGAGGTGAGTAACGCTCCACAGAATTCCCAGTCTCTGTCCTGCTCTTGTCGTCACAGTATTAATGTGGTTGGCCCTGTTAGGTTTCTGGTCAATGGTGACCTCCAGGATGTTGATGGTGGGGGATTTGGCGATGGTAATGCCGTTTAATATCAAGGGGAGGTGGTTAGATTCTTTCTTTTTGGAGATGGCCTGGCACATAACATGGCCTGAATGTTACTTCTTGCTTCGAAATCCAAGCCTGGATGTTGTCCAGCTTTCGCTGCAAGTGGGCATGGACTGCTTCAATATCTGAGGAGTTGCAAATGGAACTGAACACCATGCAATGATCAATGATCATTCCCGCTTCTCATTACCTTTGTGTTCGCTGACCTACATTGGATCCCAGCCTCTCAAAGTCTCTAATTTAAAAGTCTCGTCCTTGTCTTTAAATCCTTTCATGGCCTCACCCTTCCCTATCTCTATAACCTCCTCCAGTTCTACAGCCCCACATCCAAACTCTCTGTTCCTCTGACCCTAACCTCTTGTTCACCCCACTCTCCACACCTCACCATTCGTGGCCGTACCTTCAGCCAGTTATGCCCCTTGCTCTGGTACCCCCTCCCTAAACTTCTCCATTCTCTACCTCTCTCTCCTTCCAGAAGATCTTCCTTAAAGCCTATCTCTTTGACCAAGCTTCTGGTCAGCCTTTCTAATATCGTCTGCTTTGGCTCCTGGCATCCATTTCGTTCTGATCACGCCTCTGTGAAGTGTTTTTATGTTAAAGGCACCATAAAAATGCAAGCTGTTGTTGTTAAAGTGGAAGAGTCAGTACACTGTAGAAATAATCATTATGAAAAGTATTTGAGACTTTTTGACACAAAAAGGTGCTTTGTAAATTAAATATTTATTATTACAGTATAATTATGGAATTGAGTAATCTGGTTTGACCCTCCTTTCACATAGAATCTTACAGCATAGAAGGAGGGCATTCAGCCCATTGTGCCTGTCTCCAATTATTCCCACTCCTCCTACTCTAACCTCATAGCCCCCAACAATTTTCCCTTCCAAGTCAATATACAAAACCATTTTGAAAATTCCTGTTGAATCTGCTTCCACCCCTTTTCAAGCAGATTTCCAGATCACAACAACTCACTGCATAAAAACTGAATTTAAATAGTGCAACTTCCACCATGGCATTTAAACTCACCTTCTCTGCCCAGTAACATAGTGCAGGATTTTCCCAGCCCATTGGCAACAGGCTGGGAGGCAGGAGGACTGACAAAAAGGCAGGGGAAGGTGTCGGGATGGGAGCCCAAAGTCATGGCGGTGGGAAAGTTCATAGTCGGCCACCCTTGAGTGGCCAATTGAGACACTGAAGTGGCCAATTAAGGGTCACTTTCTGCCTCCGCTTGGGGAGACCGCCCAGTTAAAACTGGTGGCCTCCCAGTGGGCTCTACTAAGAGGTGGGACCCTCCTTTATGGGCACTCCATGGCCCACAGAGTGGCCCCCCTGCGGTGATGGAGGCTTTCGCAGCAACGGCACTGCCGGTGCTCCACGACACCACCCCATGCACCCCCCCCCAATCACCAGAGCCGAGCAGCCAGGCCCCAACTTCCACCAACATACCTCAACTCTCCTCGAGTGTGCCCTGGCATTGAGGTGGCCTCGCCCTGGAGCTGAAGCCTCAACAATGGCCACCCTTGGTGCTGCTGAGCTGCCGGCCCTTTGACTAGGCTGGCAGTTCTTGAGGGTGGGCTGCTGTCCTTAAGGTGGCCCCACTAGCAGTCTCTTAATTGGCCGCTACTGGCAATATGCCACCTTGGCTCTTACCGCCTGGCAAAGCGGGGTTGCCTCCCACTTTCAGCCCTGGCAGCAGGCCTTGCCAGTAAGTGGCAAAATTCACCCCATACTCCTACACTACATATTGCTGTGAGGGTAATTGTGAACTGGAAATATAGATGTTGAATAGAACCCAGATGCCAGAAGTGAAAGGTCAGTGTCTAAGCCTTTGCACCACCCCGTTTCCTATTTGACTTTTTGAAACTACATCCACCCTACATGACATCCCATTCAAAGATGGCCACCTACTGACCATACCAAAGGATGGTACTTCCAAAAGCAGACTTCAAGTTGACAGAATCTCTTCAGAACCCCATTTGGGTAGCCTTCAGACCCAAGGAATAGAACAGAATCCAGCTTAATAAAGGCCCAGGCTTCAAAGTTTGGGGAGGCAAAAACAAGGCCTTTCCCACCCTGGGAATCCCCCACCTCAATGAATGGGTAAATTAGTAAATGGGTCAGTCGTACACATTCTGCACCTGCCAATCCACTCCTTCAGCAGACTGTCCCCTCACCTGGGTGCCGATGTACTTCGATGAAATTCAGACACTTACATTCCCAGCACTCAGGAAACATGGGTTACTGACGACAACAGGACCCAGCTAAGCAGAGATCGTAAGAGAGAGTGAATGCAACCCGTCCATTGGTACTTGGTTCAGAGTGTAAACTAACAGTAGGAATTATAAAATACGCACATATAAATCTAAAATAAAACAGCAAACACTGGGGAAATGCAGCAGGTCGGTCAGCTGTTACTTACTGACAGATGTGGATCCACAGGAGTTTTCCAAACCTGCTGGAGTTATTGTTCAGGACAGTTTTAGCATTCCCAAAGGCTTCCAGAATGGGAAAGGTCTGCGCTATCTGTGGTGAGGAACAGTACAAGTCAGGTTATACCTTACTGCTCTCCTACTCCACACTGACATGACAAGTGTGCACAGGCTGTCAGGAACACGAACAGAGCCAATGTGCTATTGTCGGCTGATCCGTGAGCCTGTCCATGGAATGACTCTGGAAATCTTTGCTCTCTGGAGCAGTGAGTTGTGCTGCCAACTCTGGCTTGATGCACTCCTGGAGGTTTCATCACATAATCTTACACCTCCAAACATCAAACATCCCCATCTCCAATATTTTACAGCTAATACATAAAAGTATTAAAAGCAAATGTTTTAAAAATTCCCTTTTTTTTTAAGTCCCCTATGATTTTTCTCCTGGGTTACTCGCCATAGTGCCCTGGAGAATAATCTTTAATTCCTGGAGACTCCAGAATAATCCTGGAGAGCTGGGAGCCCTAGCAGTGGTTGCTGACCCACTGTAAGCCTTCAATGGGGAGTTGGGCCAATTCTTCACTGAGACTTGCAGAGGGTAAGTGTATTTATAGGGAAGGTATCCAGAAGACTTGGTCCATGTGATGTCCTGGACTGGTTTCGATTGCCTGAGGGGGTCAGAGAAATCTCCCAGGGCATTTCTCTGTTATGTTTTGCCTCAGCCGGGAGATTACATGGCAGCAAGGGAAGGGGGAAGGGGAGGGAGAGGAGGAGGGGGAGGTGCAGGACAGCTGTTCTCGCCATTATGGCGTGTCGGGCAGGCTTGAAGGACCAGCTCTTGTTTACCTGGCTATCCTTTTGGTTCTGTTGTCTGTGTCATTGACACTGAGTGTGAGTGCTTGTTACCTGGTTACATACTCTGAGAGTCATTCTACTCTGACCTACACCTGAAATGCAAAGCAAAGGAAAAGGGGGTGTCAGCACCACTGCATTGGGACTTCCAGCATCTCACCTGAAGATGGCTGGGTGGGGGTGAGGGGGTTTATGAAGGTGAGGAACAAATAAAAGAATTCAAATTATATTGAAATGGGGAAGGGTGTGATGTGTCATGTCAAAAGCACCTTGCTATTCATTATCCACCTCCAGCACTGGGTGGGTGTTCATTAGAAAAGGCACCCAGATGAAGCAAGAACTGGCCCTTGCCTCATGCCCCTTCAGATATGAGAAGGTGATGGGGCAGGTAGCAAGTCCATGGTTCAACTAGATAGGGAAGTGCCCTTTCATTTTCATGACCCCATTGATCTGTTTATGAAGAGCAGACAGACAGCCTATCAGAGGAGGTGGTGGCATTGTGGAAATGTCACTAGACTAGTAACCCAAAACCCAGGCTAATGCTCTGGGGACATGGTTTGAATCCCACCACGGTAGATGGTGAAATGTGATGCCAATTAATAAATCTGGAATTGAAAGCTAGTCCAATGATGACCATGAAACCATTGTAAATTGATGTAAAAACCCATCTGGTTCATTAATGTCCTTTAGGAAAGAAAATCTGCTGTCCTTACCTGGTCTGGCCTACATGTGACTCCAGACCTACAGCAATGTGATTGACTCTTAAATGCCACTCAGTTGTATTAAACTGCTACAAAGGCAAAGAAATGAAACTGGACGAACCACCTGGCATCGACCTAGGCACTGGAAATGACAACAGCAGAGACAGCCCTGCCAACCTTGCAAAGTTCTCCTTACTAACATCTGGGGCTTGTGCCAAAATTGGGAGAGCTGTCCCGCAGACTAGTCAAGCAACAGCCTGACACAGTTGTACTCATGGAATCATATCTTGCAGACAATGTCCCTGATACCACCATCATCATTCCTCGGTATATCCTGTCCCACCAGAGGGCAGACCTACCAGAGGTGGTGGCACAGTGGTATACAGTCGGGAGGGAGTTGTCCTGGGATCTTCAGCATTGACTCTAGACCCCAAGAGGTCTCATGGCATCAGGTCAAACATGGGCAAGGAAACCTCCTGCTGATTACCACCTACTGGCCCTCATCCCCACCAATCTACCTGTCACAGATGCATCTGTCCATGACAGTATTGGTAGGAGTGACGACTGTACAGTCCTTGTAGAGACTAAATCCTGTCTTCACATTGAGGGTACCCACCATCATGTTGTGTGGTACTACCACCGTGCTAAATGGGATAGATTTCGAACAGACCTAGCAACTCAAAAATGGGCATCCAAGAGGTGCTGTGGTCCATCAGCAGCAGCAGAATTGCATTCAACCTGCACTCTACCATTACCATCAAGCCGGGGGATCAACCTTAGTTCAATGAAGAGTGCAAGAGTGCATGTCAGGAGCAGCACCAGGCATACCTAAAAATGAGGTGTCAGCCTGGTGACAACACAGGACTACTTGCATGCCAAACAGCAGAAGCAGCATGCAATAGACAAGGCCATGCGATCCCACAATCAATGGATCCGATCTAAGTTCTGCAGTCCTGCCACACCCAGTCATGAATGGTGGTGGACAATTGAAAACTGACAGGTGTAGGAGGCTCCACAAATATCCCCATCCTCAATGATGGGGGAGCCCAGCACATCAGTGCAAAAGATAAGGCATCCATCTTCAGCCAGAAGTGCCAAGTGGATGATCCATCTCGGCCTCCTCCTGAGGCCCCCAGCATCACAGATGCCAGTCTTCAGCCAATCCGATTCACTCCACATGATCTCAAGAAACCGCTGAAGGCACTGGGTACTGCAAAGGCTATGGGCCCTCACAACATTCCGGCAATAGTACTGAAGACATGAGCTCCAGAACTAGCAGCATCCCTAGTCAAGCTGTTCCAGTACAGCTACAACATGGGAATCTACCAGGCAATGTGGAAAATTGACCAGATATGTCCTGTACACAAAAAGCAGGACAAATCCAACCCGGCCAATTAACGCCCGATCAGTCTACTCCCGATCATCAGCAAAGTGATGAAAGGGGTCATTAACAGTGCTATCAAGCAGCAATTGCTCAGCAATAACCTGTTCACTGACACTCAGTTTGTGTTCTGCCAGGGCCACTCAGCTCCTGACCTCATTACAGCCTTGGTCCAAACATGGACAAAAGAGCTGAACTCAAGAGGTGAGGTGAGAGTGACTGCCCTTGACATCAAGGCAGCATTTGACCAAGTATGGCATCAAGGAGCCCTAACAAAACTGAAGTCAATGGGAATTGGGGGAAAACTCTCCGCTGGTTGAAGTCATACCTAGCGCAAAGGAAGATGGTTGTGGTTGTTGGAGGTCAATCATCTCAGCTCCAGGACATCACTGCAGGAGTTCCTCAGGGTAGTGTCCCCTGCCCAACCATCTTCAGCTGCTTCATCAATGACCTTCCCTCCATCATAAGGTCAGAGGTGGGGATGTTCGCTGATGATTGCACAATGTTCAGCACCATTCGTGACTCCTCAGATACTGAAGCAGTCTGTATAGAAATGCAGCAAGACCTGGACAACATCCAGCTTTGGGCTGATAAGTGGCAAGAAACATTCGCGCCACACAAGTGCCAGGCAATGACCATCTCCAACAAGAGAGAATCGAACCATCTCCCCTTGACATTCAATGGCATTACCATCGCTGAATCCCCCACTATCAACATCCTGGGGGTCAACATTGACCAGAAATTGAACTGGGCCAGCCACGTAAATGCTATGGCTACAAGAGCAGGTCAGAGGCTGGAAATTCTGCAGTGAGTAACTCACCTCCTGACTCCCCAAAGCCTGTCCACCATCTGCAAGGCACAAGTCAGGAGTGTGATGAAATACTGTCCACTTGCCTGGGTGGGTGCAGCTCCAACAACACTCAAGAAGCTCGACACCATCCAGGACAAAGCAGCCCTCTTGACTGGCACCCCATCCATCACCCTCAACATTTACTCCCTCCACCACTGACACACAGTGGCAGCAGTGTGTACCATCTACAAGATGCACTTCAGCAATGCACCAAGGCTCCTTCGACAGCATCTTCCAAACCCACGACCTCTACCAACTAGAAGGACAAGGGCAGCAGATGCATGGGAACATCACCACCTGCAAGTGTCCTTCCAAGCCACACACCATCCTGACTTGGAACTGTATCACCATTCCTTTACTGTCGCTGGGTCAAAATCCCGGAACTCCCTTCCTAACAGCACTGTTGGTGTACCAACACCCCAAGGACTGCAGCATTTCAAGAAGGCAGCTCACCACCACCTTCTCAAGGGCAATTGGAGATGGGCAACAAATGCTGGCCTAGCCAACGACACCCACATCCCTCGAATGAATTTAAAAAAGCCTAGTAACCAGCCTCTAAGGCCTGCAGCAACAGGTTGAAATCCTGTCCGGTTTCCAGGTGCCAGGCCCTGCCGGGGGTTGTGTTGGGTCCCGAGGTAAATGACTTGCAAATACAGGTGGGTTCAGGTCAGACATACTTCAGGTGCTTTCCACCTGAATAGCACCCAGGTGGGAAGAGGGATAGGGGAAGGAGGTTGTGTGTGAGGTCTGTCATGTGTGTGTTGTGTTTGCGTTTCAGTGTGCGTGTCTGTGTGCGCCTGTGTCTGTGTAAGTGTTTGTCTGCGTCTGTGAGTGTTTGATACTGCACGTCCCTGTCTGGATGTATCTGTGTCTGTGTCTGTGTTTGTGTGTCTCTGTGTGTTTGGTAAATGCCATCACTCTCATTTCTGAAAGAAACGTCAGTGTCTTTGTTTTCAGGATATCAGCTGGTTTTATGTAGAGAGCCTGACCTGACAGATTCGTTCCTCTTCGGTTTCCTGGTACAGTGCCGTCAGGTAGTGAATGATCAGTTTGGCTGCTTCAGTCTTTCCTGAACCACTTGGTCCACTAAACAGAAACAAAAGGGAAAATGAGCATCAGTCACAATCAGTCCTCACCAGCACCCTGCAACATCACTCCAAATCACTCTTAATCACTGCAGAATCACTCCAAAATCACCCAGCACCCTGCAACATCACTCCAAATCACTCTTAATCAGTGCAGAATCACTCCAAAATCACCCAGCACCCTGCAACATCACTCCAAATCACTCTTAATCACTGCAGAATCACTCCAAAATCACCCAGCACCCTGCAACATCACTCCAAATCACTCTTACTCACTGCAGAATCACTCCAAAATCACCCAGCACCCTGCAACATCACTCCAAATCACTCTTAATCAGTGCAGAATCACTCCAAAATCACCCAGCACCCTGCAACATCACTCCAAATCACTCTTACTCACTGCAGAATCACTCCAAAATCACCCAGCACCCTGCAACATCACTCCAAATCACTCTTAATCAGTGCAGAATCACGCCAAAATCACCCAGCACCCTGCAACATCACTCCAAATCACTCTTAATCACTGCAGAATCACTCCAAAATCACCCAGCACCCTGCAACATCACTCCAAATCACTCTTAATCAATGCAGAATCACTCCAAAATCACCCAGCATCCTGCAACATCACTCCAAATCACACAATCACTGCGGAATCACTCCAAAATCACCCAGCATCCTGCAACATCACTCCAAATCACTCTTAATCAATGCAGAATCACTCCAAAATCACCCAGCATCCTGCAACATCACTCCAAATCACACAATCACTGCGGAATCACTCCAAAATCACCCAGCATCCTGCAACATCACTCCAAATCACTCTTAATCACTGCAGAATCACTCCAAAATCACCCAGCACCCTGCAACATCACTCCAAATCACTCTTAATCAATACAGAATCACTCCAAAGTCACCCAGCATCCTGCAACATCACTCCAAATCACTCTTAATCACTGCAGAATCACTCCAAAATCACCCAGCACCCTGCAACATCACTCCAAATCACTCAATCAGTGCAGAATCACTCCAAAATCACCCAGCATCCTGCAACATCACTCCAAATCACTCTTAATCACTGCAGAATCACTCCAAAATCACCCAGCACCCTGCAACATCACTCCAAATCACTCAATCAGTGCAGAATCACTCCAAAATCACCCAGCATCCTGCAACATCACTCCAAATCACTCTTAATCACTGCATAATCACTCCAAAATCACCCAGCACCCTGCAGCATCACTCCAAATCACTCTTAATCACTGCAGAATCACTCCAAAATCACTCAGCACCCTGCAACATCACTCCAAATCACCCTTAATCACTGCAGAATCACTCCAAAATCACCCAGCACCCTGCAACATCACTCCAAATCACTCTTAATCACTGCAGAATCACTCCAAAATCACCCAGCACCCTGCAACATCACTCCAAATCACTCTTAATCACTGCAGAATCACTCCAAAATCACCCAGCACCCTGCAACATCACTCCAAATCACTCTTAATCACTGCAGAATCACTCCAAAATCACCCAGCACCCTGCAACATCACTCCAAATCACTCAATCACTGCAGAATCACTCCAAAATCACCCAGCACCCTGCAACATCACTCCAAATCACTCTTAATCACTGCAGAATCACTCCAAAATCACCCAGCACCCTGCAACATCACTCCAAATCACTCAATCACTGCGGAATCACTCCAAAATCACCCAGCATCCTGCAACATCACTCCAAATCACTCTTAATCACTGCAGAATCACTCCAAAATCACCCAGCACCCTGCAACATCACTCCAAATCACCCAATCACTGCAGAATCACTCCAAAATCACCCAGCACCCTGCAACATCACTCCAAATCACTCTTAATCAATGCAGAATCACTCCAAAATCACCCAGCACCCTGCAACGTCACTCCAAATCACTCAATCACTGCAGAATCACTCCAAAATCACCCAGCACCCTGCAACATCACTCCAAATCACTCTTAATCAGTGCAGAATCACTCCAAAATCACCCAGCATCCTGCAACATCACTCCAAATCACTCTTAATCAATGCAGAATCACTCCAAAATCACCCAGCACCCTGCAACATCACTCCAAATCACTCTTAATCACTGCAGAATCACTCCAAAGTCACCCAGCATCCTGCAACATCACCCCAAATCACTCTTAATCAATGCAGAATCACTCCAAAATCACCCAGCACCCTGCAACATCACTCCAAATCACTCAATCACTGCAGAATCACTCCAAAATCACCCAGCATCCTGCAACATCACTCCAAATCACTCAATCACTGCAGAATCACTCCAAAATCACCCAGCACCCTGCAACATCACTCCAAATCACTCAATCAGTGCAGAATCACTCCAGAATCACCCAGCACCCTGCAACATCACACCAAATCACTCTTAATCAATGCAGAATCACTCCAAAATCACCCAGCACCCTGCAACATCACTCCAAATCACTCAATCAGTGCAGAATCACTCCAGAATCACCCAGCACCCTGCAACATCACACCAAATCACTCTTAATCAATGCAGAATCACTCCAAAATCACCCAGCACCCTGCAACATCACTCCAAATCACTCTTAATCACTGCAGAATCACTCCAAAATCACCCAGCATCCTGCAACATCACTCCAAATCACTCTTAATCAATGCAGAATCACTCCAAAATCACCCAGCACCCTGCAACATCACTCCAAATCACTCAATCACTGCAGAATCACTCCAAAATCACCCAGCACCCTGCAACATCACTCCAAATCACTCAATCAGTGCAGAAGCACTCCAGAATCACCCAGTACCCTGCAACATCACACCAAATCACTCTTAATCAATGCAGAATCACTCCAAAATCACCCAGCATCCTGCAACATCACTCCAAATCACTTAATCACTGCAGAATCACTCCAGAATCACCCAGCACCCTGCAACATCACTCCAGAATCACCCTTAATCAATGCAGAATCACTCCAGAATCACCCAGCACCCTGCAACATCACTCCAAATCACTCTTAATCACTGCAGAATCACTCCAAAATCACCCAGCATCCTGCAACATCACTCCAAATCACCCTTAATCAATGCAGAATCACTCCAGAATCACCCAGCACCCTGCAACATCACTCCAAATCACTCAATCACTGCAGAATCACTCCAAAATCACCCAGCATCCTGCAACATCACTCCAAATCACCCTTAATCAATGCAGAATCACTCCAGAATCACCCAGCACCCTGCAACATCACACCAAATCACTCTTAATCAATGCAGAATCACTCCAAAATCACCCAGCACCCTGCAACATCACTCCAAATCATTCATTAATTACTCAGAATCACCCCAGAATCACCCAGCATCTTTCAATATCACCCCAAAATCATTCATTAATTACTCCAGAATTGCTCAAGAACCACCCAGCATCCTGTAACATCACTCCAGAATCACTGCTTAATCACCCAGCAGAGTGTGCGGGACTGACAGACTGAGAAGTTGCGGCACATACCTGACTATGATGCACTGCTCCCTCTCACTGCCCTGGCTCAGTGTGTACGCAGCATCAGCAATGGCAAAGCTGTGCCTGTGGATCAGAAAACATCCATTAGCAACTCGTTTCTGATCTACACTCACACTGAGTGGCTCTGGGATGTCTCAACTTTTCATCTTAGTGTAAAAGAGTTTATGGTTCTGTTGTTTAGCTAAACCATTCGAAGAAGTTTTGATACAGCCAGACTGGTGGGGTTGTTACATCCCCATTCCAGTTCCATCATTCCAATCCCTGCTGTTCAGAGAGTGGCAGAGTAGGACCTTGTGGACCATGAGTGTACAGATGGTTATCATCAATGTCAGGATAGAGGGCATGATAGTGCAGATCATGGGACACTTTCTAGTCATTGTCAATACCACTCAGATTCTGGCAGTCAGGAGGCAGGTGTTTTCTCAAAAGAGGGCTGGTCATATCACTTCACCTCTTGATATGAAGAGGTGATGGACCAAACTCCCGAGCTTTTCCAATCCTCATTTTTATCTGTGAACTTTGTTTATCAAGGTGAGCATAGAATTATAGGATGGTTAGAACACAGAGGAGGCCTTTCGGCCTCTCATGTCTGTGCCAGCTTAGTGCTGGGGAATGGTACACTCTCCATTTCAGGCACCTAGTGCCAGCATCAAACACCCTAAGTTCAAGCCAGATACAGAGTAAAGCCCCCTCTACACTGTCCCATCAAACACTCCCAGGACAGGTACAGCATGGGTCAGATACAGAGTAAAGCCCCCTCTACACTGTCCCATCAAACACTCCCAGGACAGGTACAGCACGGGGGTTAGATACAGAGTAAAGCCCCCTCTACACTGTCCCATCAAACACTCCCAGGACAGGTACAGCATGGGTCAGATACAGAGTAAAGCCCCCTCTACACTGTCCCATCAAACACTCCCAGGACAGGTACAGCACGGGTCAGATACAGAGTAAAGCTCCCTCTACACTGTCCCATCAAACACTCCCAGGACAGGTACAGCACGGGGGTTAGATACAGAGTAAAGCTCCCTCTACACTGTCCCATCAAACACTCCCAGGACAGGTACAGCACGGGGGTTAGATACAGAGTAAAGCTCCCTCTACACTGTCCCATCAAACACTCCCAGGACAGGTACAGCACGGGTTAGATACAGAGTAAAGCCCCCTCTACACTGTCCCATCAAACACTCCCAGACCAGTATTCCCAAGTCAAGTAGAGTATGGGATTCATTGGACTGAACATAACAGATATGGCAAGATGGATTCTTCTGTTAATTTTTGTGGTAATTTAGTTGAATGACTGAGACAGGAATGAGACTTTCCGAATTGTTGGAAATGTTATTTCTGATACAGACAAGTAGCTAAAAGTGGGCGTTGATAGAAGGGCATTGCTTTCATTTTAGGCCAGTTCATCTACCATTCATTTATAACAAAATATATCTTAACCTGGGAATGACATTATGTAGTATCATCATATGAACACTTAATTCATTTATATCAAACTCTTCTCTCCGGTATTGTAACAGAGTTGACGACCCCATTAAAATAAATGGACAGAGTAAAAAAGGAGACAGATAAATCTGACACAAAGGACTTAGAATAATATTGTGCAATGTAATTTCCAGATCAGCTCATTGGAATGGCACAGCTGTTATCAGTGTGAGTCCTGGTCCATCGATGCAATCACTATTTTGCCCATTGTTAGGTTGAAGAGACCTGGAGCCACAACACATCCTTGAACATCTGATTTGGTGCAAAGCTCAGCGGTCCATTAAGTTCCAAAATGAACATAATTTGTAGCATCACTTTACAACTGAAACACTTATAGATCCCTCCCTGGCCCATGCAAGGCAGGTATCAGCCACAAGGCTTCGCGGTCAATGTAATCAAAAGCCTGTTCCACTCTTGCTATTTTTCTAACAGAAAGCTGACATCACGCCTGAATCTTAATTTATTTTTCTGTGCACATAGTTCTTTTACTGAACTTACTTATTATTCTAGGGGAGACCAATTTAAGGTTCTGGGCAAGAGATGCAGGGGGCTGTGAGGAAGAACTTTTTTATGCAGTGAGTGGTAATGACCTGGAACTCGCTGCCTATGAGGGTGGTGGCAGCGAAGATGATTAATGAATTCAAAAGGAAATTCGATAGGCTCTTCAGGGAGCTAAACTTGCAGGGCTGCAGGGGAATGGGTCTGACTGGGTTGCTCTACAGAGAACTAGCATGGACTCGATCGGTTGAATGGCCTCCTTCTGTGCTGTAATGACGTTATGACTCTATTTATTAAATTTCCTTCATCTTCATATTAAGACAGAGTCATTATCTTGGAGACCTTTTACAAGTAATGATATTGCTTCCAATGTCCTTCCAGTGGATGACCTGAATTGAGAGGTCATTGGCATATGTTTCTGTCTGACAGGAGTCAGTGAGGCCAGCTGTCCAACATTTTCTTGTGTCATTTCTGTATAGGTTTACAAACGCCCTCAATGGAGTAACAAAGCTGTTACCATTTATTGTAGCAAAGTGGCTTGTTGGCTGCTTTCATAGAATCATAGGGTGGTTACAACACAAAAGGAGGCCATTTGGACCATCGTGTCCATGCTGGCTCTCTGTAAGAGCAACTCAGCTAGTACCACTACCCAGTATTTTTCCCTTGACCCTGAAAATTATTTCTATTCTGATAATTATCTAATTCCTTTTTGAAAGCCCCGATTGAATCTGCCTCCACCACACTCTCAGGCAGTGCATTCCAGATCCTAACCACTCACTGTAAAAACATTTTTCCTCATGTTGCCTTTGGTTCTTTTGCCATTCACCTTAACTTGGTGTCCTCTGGTTCTCAACCCTTCCGCCAATGGGAACAGTTTTTCTCTATCTACTCTATCCAGACCCCTCATGATTTTGAACACCCATCAAATCTCCTCTCAACCTTCTCTTACTCTAATGAGAACAGCCCCAGCTTCTCCAATCTATCCATGTAATTGAAGTACCTCATCCCTGGAACCATTCTTGTAAATCTTTCCTGCATGCTCTCTAATGTCTTAACATCTTTCCTAAAATGTGGCGCCCAGAATTGGACACAGTCGAAGCAGTGTTTTATAAAGGTTCACATAACTTCCTTGCTTTTGTCCTCTACGCCTCTACTTATAAAGCATAGGATTCTGTATGCCTTTTTAACCACGTTCTCAACTTGCTCTGCCATCTTCAATGATTTGTGCACATATACCCCCAGGTGTCTCTGCTCCTCCGTCCCAAAGTGTATCCTTTATTTTATTTTGCCTTTCCATGTCTTCCTACAAAAATGTATCACTTCACACTTCTCTACATTAAAGTTCATCTGCCACTTGTCCACCCCATTCCACCAGCCTGTCTATGCCCTCTTGAAGTCTATCACTGTCCTCACAGTTCACAATACTTCCAAGTTTTGTGTCATCTGCAAATTTTGAAATTGTGCCCTGTACACCCAAGTCTAGGTCATTAATGTGCATCATGCACAACAGTGGTCCTAGTACCTGGGTAACCCTACAATATACCTTAGTCCAGTCTGAAAAACACGACTCTCTGTTTCCTGTCACTCAGTCAACTTCATACCCATGCTCCTACTATCCCTCATCAAAAAACTCAATTGAGTTAGTTAAGCATGATTTGTCTTTATCAATTCCATGCCAGCTCTCCTTAATTAATCCACATTTGTCCAAGTGACTGTTAAATTTGTCCCGGATTATCGTTTCTAAAAGTTTTCCCACTACCGAGATTAAACTGACTGCTCTGTGGTTTCTGGGTTTACCTTTGCACCCTTTTTTTGAACAAGGGTGAAACATTTGCAATTCTCCAGTCCTCTGGCACCACACCTGTATCTAAAGAAGAGTGGAAGATTATGGCCAGTGCCTCTGCAATTTCCACCCTTACTTCCCTCAGTATCCTCAGATGTATCTGATCTGGTCCTGGTGACTTATCAACTTTAAGTACTGCCAGCTTTTGTAATACTCCTCTTTATCAATTTTTAGCCCATCCAGTGTCTCAACTATCTGCTCTTTCACTATGACTTGGTTAAGACGGATGCAAATTATTCAGTTAATACCTCAGCCATGCCCTCTGTTTCCATGCTAAATCCCCTTTTTGATCACTAATCGGGCCACCCCTCCTTTTACTACCGTTTTGCTATTTGCTATTTGCCTATAGAAAACTTTTGGATTCTCTTTTATGTTATCTACCTGTAACGTCAGATAGTCTTTGATTCTCTTATTTCTCTTCTCACTTCCCCTCTGAACCTTTTGTTGTGCTGCCTTTCCCCCTCACGAGAATGTGCCTTGACTGTACTTGAACCATCTCCTCTTTAAAGACAGCCCAGTGTTCTGTTACAGTTTTGCTTGCCAATTTTTGATTCCAATTTATGTTTAGAGGTACAGCACTGAAACCTGGGCCAGATCTGTTCTCATCCCATTGAAATTGGCCCTCCACAATTAATTATTTTAACTCTGGATTGCTCTTTCTCCTGTTCGATTGCTAACCTAAACCTTATGATATTATGATCACTTACACCTAAATGTTCCCCGACTGATACTTGATCCACTTGACCTACTTCATTCCCCAGAGCCAGGTCCAGCAATACCTCCTTCCTATTGGCTGGAAACAGACTGATCTAGAAAATTCTCCTGAACACACTTCAGAAACTCTTGGCCCTCTCTGCCCTTTACACCATTACTATCCTAGTCTTATATTAGGATAATTAAAATCCCCCATTATAACTATGCTATAAGTTTTGTACCTCTCTGTAATTTCCTTGTAAATTTGTTCCTCTATTTCTTTCCCACTAGCTGGAATACACACAGTAGTGTATTGGTACCTCTATTGTTTCTTAGTTCTAACCAAATAGATTCTGACCTTGACCCCTGTAGGACATCCTTTCTCTCCAGCACGTAACATTCTCCTGAATCAATACTGCTACCCCTCCTCCTTTCTTTCCTTCCCTATCTTTCCTGAACGCGTCCTACCCTTTTTTGAGTCAGGTCTCCATCATTGCCACAACATCATATTCCATGTGGGTATCTGTGCCTGCAGCTCACTAACCTTATTTACCACACATTGTGCATTCACATATATGCACTGTAAACCTAATTTAGACCATATTGCATTCCCTCATCCTCTGACCCCACCTAATATCATATTCTTTTTACTCTAGAGTTATCTATCTCCCAATTCTTTGTCAACCTTGTTTTTCCTCCCTAATGTTACCTCCTGGTTCCCATCCCTCTTTCAAAGTGTGAAAGGAGATTTGTACAGGCGAGCCAATCTGGCCCAGATACAGGTGAACCAATCTGGCCCGGATACAGGTGAGCCAATCTGGGCCAGATACAGGTGAGCCAATTTGGCCCAGATACAGGTGAGCCAATCTGGGCCAGATACAGGTGAGCCAATCTGGGCCAGGTACAGGTGAGCCAATCTGGCCCGGATACAGGTGAGCCAATCTGGCCCAGATACAGGTGAACCAATCTGGCCCGGATACAGGTGAGCCAATCTGGGCCAGATACAGGTGAGCCAATTTGGCCCAGATACAGGTGAGCCAATCTGGGCCAGGTACAGGTGAGCCAATCTGGCCCGGATACAGGTGAGCCAATCTGGCCCGGATACAGGTGAGCCAATCTGAGGGTACTTACGGGGGGTTTTCAGAGAGTTCTTTCATCCTGTATTGTTTGATTGTGTCCTTGGAGTATATCCCAACATGCTTGTAGGGGTTCACAGAAACCAAAATGTTCCCAATATAGGTCTGTAAATAAAATAGGGAGAGGACTCAAAACAACCTGCAGCATGTCACAAATATAACCCTCACCCCAAAATAAATCTCACCTCAATATAACCATCACCCAAAATAAATCTCACTTCAATATAACCATCACCCCAAAATAAATCTCACCTCAATATAACCCTCACCCCAAAATAAATCTCACCTCAATATAACCATCACCCCAAAATAAATCTCACCTCAATATAACCATCACCCCAAAATAAATCTCACCTCAATATAACCATCACCCCAAAATAAATCTCACCTCAATATAACCCTCACCCCAAAATAAATCTCACCTCAATATAACCATTACCCCAAAATAAATCTCACCTCAATATAACCATCACCCCAAAATAAATCTCACCTCAATATAACCCTCACCCCAAAATAAATCTCACCTCAATATAACCCTCACCCCAAAATAAATCTCACCTCAATATAACCATCACCCCAAAATAAATCTCACCTCAATATAACCATCACCCCAAAATAAATCTCACCTCAATATAACCCTCACCCCAAAATAAATCTCACCTCAATATAACCCTCACCCCAAAATAAATCTCACCTCAATATAACCCTCACCCCAAAATAAATCTCACCTCAATATAACCATCACCCCAAAATAAATCTCACCTCAATATAACCCTCACCCCAAAATAAATCTCACCTCAATATAACCATCACGCCACACTACCCCATCCATATTACCCCCACACTACCCCCTGCCACTGCACACCCTTATTATCCCCAAACAGCCCCATCCTTATTACTCCTCACACCACCCCATCCATATTACACTGCACTACCGCATCCTTATTAGCCCACACTACCCTATCATTATTACCCCACACAGACAGGGGAGGCGGTGGCGTAGTGGTATTGTCACTTGCCTAGTAACCCAGTGTATTGCTCTGGAGACATGGGTTCAAATCCCACCACAACAGAAGGTGGAATTTGAATTCAATTAATAAATCTGGAATTAAAAGCTAGTCTAATGATGGCCATGAAACCATTGTCGATTGTTGTAAAAACCCATCTGGTTCACTAATGTCCTTTAAGGAAGGAAATCTGCTTACCTGGTCTGGCTGTCGTGTGAATCCAGATACACAGCAATGTGGTTAACTCCTACATGCCCTCTGAAATGACCTAGCAAGCCACTCTGTTGTATCTAACCGCTACAAAGTCAATAAAAAAGAATGAAACCAGACGGACCACCCGGCATCGACCGAGGCACTGGAAACGACAACGGCAAACCCAGCCCTGTCGACCCTGCAAAGTCCTCCTTACTAACATCTGGGGGCTTGTGCCTGTGGGAGAGCTGTCCATCAGACTAGTCAAGCAACAGCCTGACATAGTCATACTCACGGAATCATACCTTACAGACAATGTCCCAGACACTGCCATCAACATCCCCGGGTATGTCTTGTCCCACTGGCAGGACAGACCAAGCAGAGGTAGTGGCACAGTGGTATACAGTAGGGAGGGAGTTGCCCTGGGAGTCCTCAACATCGACACCAGACCCCATGATGTCTCATGGCATCAAGTCAAACGTGAACAAGAAAACGTCCTGCTGATTGCCGCCTACCGCCCTCCCTCAGCTGACAAGTCAGTACTCCTCCATGTTGAACACCACTCGGAGGAAGCACTAAGGGTGGCAAGGGCACAGAATGTACTCTGGGTGGGGGGACTTCAATGTCCATCACCAAGTGTGGCTCGGTAGCACCACTATTGACCGAGCTGGCTGAGTCCTAAAGGACATAGCTGCGAGACCGGGTATGCAGCAGGTGGTGAGGGAACCAACAAGATGGAAAAACCTCCTTGAACTCGTCCTCACTAATCTGCCTACCACAGACAGTATTGGTAGGAGAGACCACCACACAGACCTTGTGGAGACGAAAACCCTCCATCATGTTGTGTGGTACTACCACCGTGCTAAATGGGATAGATTTTGAACAGATCTAGCAAAGCCAAACTGGGCATCCATGAGGCGCTGTGGGACATCAGCAGCAGCAGAATTGTACTCAACCACAATCTGTAACCTCATGGCCTGGCATATCCCCCACTCTACCATAACCATCAAGCCAGGAGACCAACCATGGTTCAATGAAGAGGGCAGGAGGGCATGCCAGGAGTAGCACCAGGCATACTTCAAAATGAGGTGTCAACCTGGTGAAGCTACAACCCAGGAATACTTGCATACCAACTGCTTAAGCAGCATGCGTTAGACAGAGCTAAGTGATCCCATAACCAACGGATCAGATCTAAGCTCTGCAGTCCTGCCACATTCAGCCATGAATGGTGGTGGACAATTAAACAACCAATTGGAGGAGGTGGCTCCACAAATTCCCATCCTCAATGAGGGGGAGCCCAGCACATCTGTGCGAAAGATAAGGCTGAAGCATTTGCAACAATCTTCAGCCAGAAGTGCCGAGTTGACTACCCCATCCTTATTACCCCCACACTGCCCGATCTTTATTAGCCCCACACTGCCCTATCCTTATTACCCCTACACTGCCCTATCCTTATTAACCCCCACACTACTTTATCCTTATTAGCCCCACACTGCCCTATCCTTATTACCCCCACACTGCCCGATCTTTATTAGCCCCACACTGCCCTATCCTTATTACCCCCACACGGCCCTATCCTTATTAACCCTCACACTACTTTATCCTTATTAGCCCCCACACTACCCCATCCTTATTACCCCCAAATTACTCTATCCTTATTACCCTCACACTGCCCACTCATTATTACCCTCACACTGCCCCATTCTTATTACCCACACACACTCTATCCTTATTACCCTCACACTGCCCACTCATTATTACCCTCACACTGCCCCATTCTTATTACCCACACACACTCTATCCTAATTACCCCCACACTACTCTATCCATATTGCCCCCACACTATCCTATCCTTATTACCCCCCACTGCCCTTTCCTTATTGCCCCCACACACTATCCTATCCTTATTACCCCTACACTATCCTATCCTTATTACCCCAACACTGTCTGATTCGTTTAACCCCCACACTACCCATCTTTATTGCCCACCACACCACACTATCCTTATTACAACACACTGCCCCATCCTTATTACCCCCACACTGCCCTATCCTATTACCTCCACACTACCCCATTCTTATTACCCCCAAACTAGCCTATCCTTATTACAACACACTGCCCCATCCTTATTACCTCCCACACTACCCTATCATTATTACCCCCACACTACACCATCCTTATTACCCCAAAACTGCCCTATCTTTATTACCTCCACACTACCCTATCCTTATTACCCCCACACTGCCCCATCCTTATTAACCCCCACAATACTTTATCCTTATTACCCCCACACTACCCAATCCTTATTACCCCCCAAACAACCCCATCCTTATTACCCCCACATTATCCTTATTACCCCCACACTGCCCACTCATTATTACCCTCACTCTGCCCTATCCTTATTAACCCCCACACTACTTTATCCTTATTACCCCCCACACTACACCCATCCTTATTACCCCCCACACTCTCCTATTCTTATTTCCCCCACACTACCCCATCCTTATTACCCCCCACACTACTCCATCCTTATTACCCCCACACTACCCTATCCTTATTACCCCCACACTACCTCATCCTTATTACCCCCAAACAGCCCTATCCTTATTACCGCCACATTACCCTATCCTTATTACCCCCACATTACCTCATCCTTATTACCCCCAAACAGCCTTATCCTTATTACCCCCACACTACCCTATCCTTATTACCACCCACACTACCCCATCCTTATTACCCCCAAACTGCCCTATCCTTATTCCCTCCACACTACCCAATCCTTATTACCCCCACATTACTCTATCCTTATTACCCCCACACTACCTCATCCTTATTACCCCCACATTACCCTATCCTTATTACCCCCACACTACCTCATCCTTATTACCCCCAAACAGCCCTATCCTTATTACCCCCACACTACCCTATCCTTATTACCACCCACACTACCCTATCCTTATTACCCCCACACTGCCCACTCGTTATTACCCTCACACACTCTATCCTTATAACCCCACACAACTATATCCTTATTACCCCCAAACTGCCCTATCCTTATTACCACCCACACTACCCTATCCTTATTACCCCCACACTGCCCACTCGTTATTACCCTCACACACTCTATCCTTATAACCCCACACAACTATATCCTTATTACCCCCAAACTGCCCTATCCTTATTACCCCCACACTACCCTATCCTTATTACCACCCACACTACCCCATCCTTATTACCCCCAAACTGCCCTATCCTTATTACCCCCACATTACTCTATCCTTATTACCCCTACACTATCCTATTCTTATTACCCCCACACTACTCTATCCTTATTACCCCCACACTACCCAATCCTTATTACCCCCACACTACTCTCTCCTTATTACCCACACACTGCCCTATCCTTATTACCCCCACATTACTCTATCCTTATTACCCCTACACTATCCTATTCTTATTACCCCCACACTACTCTATCCTTATTACCCCCACACTACCCTATCCTTATTACCCCCACACTGCCCTATCCTTATTAACCCCCACACTACTCTATCCTTATTACCCCCACACTACTCTATCCTTATTACCCCCACACTGCCCTATCCTTATTACCCCCACACTACCCCATCATTATTACCCCCACACTGCCCTATCCTTATTAACACCCACACTACTCTATCCTTATTAACCCCCACACTACCCCATCATTATTACCCCCACACTGCCCTATCCTTATTAACCCCCACACTACTCTATCCTTATTACCCCCACACTACTCTATCCTTATTACCCCCACACTACTCTATCCTTATTACCCCCACACTGCCCTATCCTTATTACCCCCACACTGCCCTATCCTTATTAACCCCCACACTACCCCATCATTATTACCCCCACACTGCCCTAACCTTATTAACCCCCACACTACCCCATCATTATTACCCCCACACTGCCCTAACCTTATTAACCCCCACACTACTCTATCCTTATTACCCCCACACTACTCTATCCTTATTACCCCCACACTACCCCATCATTATTACCCCCACACTACTCTATCCTTATTACCCCCACACTGCCCTATCCTTATTAACCCCCACACTACTCTATCCTTATTACCCCCACACTACTCTATCCTTATTACCCCCACACTACCCCATCATTATTACCCCCACACTACTCTATCCTTATTACCCCCACACTGCCCTATCCTTATTAACCCCCACACTACTCTATCCTTATTACCCCCACACTACTCTATCCTTATTACCCCCACACTACCCCATCATTATTACCCCCACACTGCCCTATCCTTATTAACACCCACACTACTCTATCCTTATTAACCCCCACACTACTCTATCCTTATTACCCCCACACTACTCTATCCTTATTGCCCCCACACTACCCTATCCTTATTACCCCCAGACTGCCCTATCCTTATTAACCCCCACACTACTCTATCCTTATTACCCCCACACTACTCTATCCTTATTACCCCCACACTACCCCATCATTATTACCCCCACACTGCCCTATCCTTATTGCCCCCACACTACCCTATCCTTATTACCCCCACACGGCCCTATCCTTATTAACACCCACACTACTCTATCCTTATTAACCCCCACACTACTCTATCCTTATTACCCCCACACTGCCCTATCCTTATTACCCCCACACTACCCCATCATTATTACCCCCACACTGCCCTATCCTTATTAACACCCACACTACTCTATCCTTATTAACCCCCACACTACTCTATCCTTATTACCCACACACTACCCCATCATTATTACCCCCACACTGCCCTATCCTTATTAACCCCCACACTACTCTATCCTTATTACCCCCACACTGCCCTATCCTTATTACCCCCACACTACCCCATCATTATTACCCCCACACTGCCCTATCCTTATTAACCCCCACACTACTCTATCCTTATTACCCCCACACTGCCCTATCCTTATTACCCCCACACTACCCCATCATTATTACCCCCACACTGCCCTATCCTTATTAACACCCACACTACTCTATCCTTATTAACCCCCACACTACTCTATCCTTATTACCCCCACACTACCCCATCATTATTACCCCCACACTGCCCTATCCTTATTACCCCCACACTGCCCTATCCTTATTAACCCCACACTATCCTATCCTTATTACCCCCACACTACTACATCAAATTACCCCCACACTACCCCATCCTTATTACCTCCACACTTCCCTATTCTTATTACCCCCACACTGCCCTATCCTTAATAACCCCCATACTAACACATCAAATTATCCTCACACTACCCGATCCCTATTACCCCCACACTACCCTACCCTTATTACCCCCAACATTACCCCATCCTTATTACCCCCACACTGCCCCATCCTTATAACTCCCACACTACCACATCAAATTACCCCCACACTACCCCATCCTTATTACCTCCACACTTCCCTATTCTTCTTACCCCCACACTGCCCTATCCTTATTACCCCCACACTACTACATCAAATTACCCCCACACTACCCCATCCTTATTACCTCCACACTTCCCTATTCTTATTACCCACACACTGCCCTATCCTTAATAACCCCCATACTAACACATCAAATTACCCTCACACTACCCGATCCCTATTACCCCCACACTACCCTACCCTTATTACCCCCCACGTTACCCCATCCTTATTACCCCCACACTGCCCCATCCTTATAACTCCCACACTACCACATCAAATTACCCCCACACCACCCTATCCTTATTACCCCCATACTACCCCATCATTATTACCCCCACATTGCCCAATCCTTATTACCGCCACACTGCCCCATCCTTATTACCCCCAGATTATCCTATCCTTATTAGCCCCAAACTACCCGATCTTTATTACCCTTCCACACTACCCCATCCTTATTACACCACACACTGTCACCTCCATATATCCTCCTACACTACCCCATACCATATTACCCACCACCCCCTCGCCCCCCCCCCCCACCCCCCCGCCCCCACACAGTACTCCATATTATATATATTATGGCTACGGACCAGCTGCTGGAAGCTGGGATTCAAATGGGCGCCTAGTTTTTTCAGCCGGCGCAGATACGTTGAGTTGAATGGCATCTTTCTGTGCCATAACTCTTCCATGGTTTCTACCCCCATACTTTTTTTTACAGTCCTTTGTGGGATGTGGGCGTCACTGGCTAGGCCAGCATCTTTTGCCCATCCCTAATTGCCCTTGAGAAAATGGTGGTGAGCTGCCTTCTTGAACCGCTGCAGTCCTGGTGAGGTAGGGACACCTACAGTGCTGTTAGGAAGGGAATTCCAGAAATTTGACCCAGCGACAGTGAAGGAACGGCGATATAGTTCCGTCAGGATGGTGTGTGACTTGGAGGGGAACTTACAAGTGGTGATGTTCCCATGCATTTGCTGCCCTTGTCCTTCTAGGTGGTAGAGGTTGCAGGTTTGGAAGGTGCTGTCGAAGGAAGAGCAAGGCTACCCGACCAGAACCTGACCAGGCCCGACGACATGTGTCGGGTGCAGGTTGGGTCGGGTCTCTCTTCCGGATCTGACATTCGGGCTCGGGTCGGGTCGGGTCGGGTTGGGCCGCGTCGGACATAGTGCTACCTTGCTCAGAGAGGGGAAGGGAAGTAAGCTTCAAATTTTGAACAGCCGGGACGTCACATCGGTAAACGTGCATCCCAACTCCGCACTAGTCTGCAGTGAGCGAGTGAGCATCTCCATTCCATCCAAGGTAGAGCACAACCTCTTTGATATAATTAACTTCATTCCGGTAGTCGGGTCGGGTCGGGCACAAGAAAAAAATTCAAAGGACTGGGGCCCAGGTTGGGTTCAGGTTGGATATGGTCGGGTCGGGCCTGGGTCAGGTTTCAATTGCATACCCGAGTGGGCCTTTAGTCTAAGGAGTCTTGGTGAGTTGTTGCAGTGCATCATGTAGATGGTACACACTGCTGCCACTGTGTGTCAGTGGTGAAGGGAGTGAATGTTGAAGGTTGTGGATGGGGTGACAATCAAGCGGGCTACTTTGGCCCAGATGGTGTTGAGCTTCTTGAGTTTTGTTGGAGCTGCACCCATCCAGGCAAGTGGGGAGTATTCCATCTCACTCCTGACTTGTGCCTTGTAGATGGTGAACAGGCTTTGGGGAGACAGGAGATGAGTTACTTGCTGTAGGATTCTCAGTCTCTGGCCTGCTCTTGTAGCCACGGTATTTATGTGACAGCTCCAGTTCAGTTTCTGGTCAATGGTAACCCCCAGGATGTTGATTGTGGGGGATTCAGTGATGGTAATGCCATTGAACATCAAGGGGAGATGGTTGGATTATGTCCTAATGGTCATTGCCTGGCCCTTGTGGCACAAATGTTATTTGCCACTTAACAGCCCAAGCCTGGATATGGTCCAGGTCTTGCTGCATATAGACATGGACTGCTTCAGTATCTGAGGAGTCACAAATTGTGCATTCATATTGATACACATTCAGCCTCCTGCACACAGACACATACTCATTTAAGGACACTGACTTAAAGTTACACTACTTTCCTAAACACTGCATTCATCCATATATTCATTCCACAGTCACTCACATACAATCATTCATGCAGTCACAAACACCCACCAACATAATAAATCCATTCTCAATGATTCATGATGTGGTTGCACCCATTTACATAGCAGTGAAGTGACTTGGAAAATACGCTGTTGGAGCACCAAATACTTCAAAGCATTAAACTGTGTGATGTTTGTGAGTGAGAGGAGAGGAATGTCTGTGCACATTTTGAATAATGTAACAGGGCAATAATATAAACAATGATTGACGTAAAAATTACTGATCAGCTTTCTGTCAAAGGGATGAAGCTAGTTCTTACGTAAATAATGTCTCTGTGGAATCTCCTCTTCAGATTCAGTAACACTGAGCTTTCACATACTTCCCTACAAATCAAATAATGATATGTTAAGCCACAGTGCAGGTATCACCGTTTACTCTCAACAAAATCAACACAACAAATCCCAAACCAGGAAACAAAGGTAGACATTTACACTGGAACAGGTGAACTTTGACCTCCATGGACTAACGCATACTCAAATTCTGATTCATGGAATGACTCAAACTAAAACCCTCGCTTCGCAATGTTGACTCTGCCTCAAACTCTGCCCTACCACCAGACTGACCCACACTCAGACCCTATCACCAGACTGACCCCAGACTGACCCACAATCAGACCCTACCACCAGACTGACCCACATTCAGACCCGACCACCAAACTGACCCACATTCAGACCCTACCACCAGACTGACCCATACTCAGACCCGACCACCAGACTGACCCACACACAGACCCTACCACCAGACTGACCCACACTCAGACCCTGCCACCAGACTGACCCACACTCACACCCTGCCACCAGACTGACCCACACTCAGACCCTGCCCCAGTCTGATGCACAATCAGACCCTGCCCCAGACTGATGCACACTCACACCCTGCCACCAGACTGACCCACTCTCAGACCCTGCCCCAGTCTGATGCACACTCAGACTCTGTCACCAGACTGACCCACACTCAGACCTTACCACCAGACTGACCCATATTCAGACCCGACCACCAGACTGACCCACACACAGAACCTACCACCAGACTGACCCATACTCAGACCCTACCACCAGACTGACCCACACTCAGACCCTTCCACACTCATACCCTGTCACCAGACTGTCCCACACTCAGACCCTGCCCCAGACTGATCCACACACAGACCCTGTCGCCAGACTGACCCACACTCAGACCATGCCCCAGACTGACCCACACTCAGACCCTGTCGCCAGACTGACCCACACTCAGACCCTGCCCCAGACTGACCCACACTCAGACCCTGCCCCAGAGTGATCCACACACAGACCCTGTCGCCAGACTGACCCACACTCAGACCCTGCCCCAGACTGACCCACACTCAGACCCTACCCAGACTGACCCGCACTCAGACCCTGCCACCAGACTGACCCGCACTCAGATCCTACCCCAGACTAATCCACACTCAGACACTACCCCAGATTGACCCACAATCAGACCCTGCCCCAGACTGACCCACACTCAGACCCTGCCACCAGATTGACCCACAGATGCTGCCACAAGACTGACCACACACAAACCCTACCTCCAGAATGACACAGACTCAGACCCTACCCCAGACTGACCCACACTCAGACCCTGCCCCAGACTGACCCACACTCAGACCCTGCCACCAGTCTGACCCACACTCAGACCCTACCACCAGACTGACCCCAGACTGACCCACACTCAGACCCTACCACCAAACTGACCCACACTCAGACCCTGCCACCAGACTGACCCGCACTCAGATCCTACCCCAGACTAATCCACACTCAGACACTACCCCAGATTGACCCACACTGAGACCCTGCACAAGACTGACCCACACTCAGACCCTACCCAGACTGACCCGCACTCAGACCCTGCCACCAGACTGACCCACACTCAGATCCTACCCCAGACTGACCCACACTCAGACCCTGCCCCAGACTGACCCACACTCAGACCCTGCCCCAGAGTGATCCACACACAGACCCTGTCGCCAGACTGACCCACACTCAGACCCTGCCCCAGACTGACCCACACTCAGACCCTACCCAGACTGACCCGCACTCAGACCCTGCCACCAGACTGACCCGCACTCAGATCCTACCCCAGACTAATCCACACACAAACCCTACCTCCAGAATGACACAGACTCAGACCCTACCCCAGACTGACCCACACTCAGACCCTGCCCCAGACTGACCCACACTCAGACCCTGCCACCAGACTGACCCACACTCAGACCCTACCACCAGACTGACCCCAGACTGACCCACACTCAGACCCTACCACCAAACTGACCCACACTCAGACCCTACCCCAGATTGACCCACACTGAGACCCTGCCCAAGACAGACCCACACTCAGACCCTGCCACCACACTGACGCACAGACGATGTCACCAGACTGGCCCATACTGAGACCCTACCCCAGACTGACCCGCACTCAGACCCTGCCACCAGACTGACCCACACTCAGAGCCTACCACCAGACTGACCCGCACTCAGATCCTACCCCAGACTAATCCACACTCAGACACTACCCCAGATTGACCCACACTCAGACCCTGCCCAAGACTGACCCACACTCAGACCCTGCCACCAGATTGACCCACACTGAGACCCTGCCCAAGACTGACCCACACTCAGACCCTACCCAGACTGACCCGCACTCAGACCCTGCCACCAGACTGACCCACACTCAGACCCTGCCACCAGACTGACCCACACTGAGACCCTGCCCCAGTCTGATGCACAATCAGACCCTGCCCCAGTCTGATGCACACTCACACCCTGCCACCAGACTGACCCACTCTCAGAACCTGCCCCAGTCTGATGCACACTCAGTCCCTGCCCCAGTCTGATGCACACTCAGACCCTGTCACCAGACTGATGCACACTCAGACCCTGTCACCAGACTGATCCACACTCAGACCCTGCCACCAGACTGACCCATACTCAGACCCTACCACCAGACTGACCCACACTCAGACCCTTCCACACTCATACCCTGGCACCAGACTGACCCACACTCAGACCCTGCCCCAGTCTGATGCACACTCAGACCCTGTCACCAGACTGATGCACACTCAGACCCTGTCACCAGACTGATCCACACTCAGACCCTGCCACCAGACTGACCCATACACAGACCCTACCACCAGACTGACCCACACTCAGACCCTTCCACACTCATACCCTGGCACCAGACTGACCCACACTCAGACCCTGCCCCAGTCTGATGCACACTCAGACCCTGTCACCAGACTGACCCACACTCAGACCCTACCCCAGTCTGATGCACACTCAGACCCTGCCCCAGTCTGATGCACACTCAGACCCTGTCACCAGACTGATCCACACTCAGACCCTGCCACCAGACTGACCCATACTCAGACCCTACCACCAGACTGACCCACACTCAGACCCTTCCACACTCATACCCTGTCACCAGACTGACCCACACTCAGACCCTGCCCCAGACTGATCCACACACAGACCCTGTCGCCAGACTGACCCACACTCAGACCCTGCCCCAGACTGACCCACACTCAGACCCTGCCCCAGACTGACCCACACTCAGACCCTGCCCCAGAGTGATCCACACACAGACCCTGTCGCCAGACTGACCCACACTCAGACCCTGCCCCAGACTGACCCACACTCAGACCCTGCCCAGACTGACCCGCACTCAGACCCTGCCACCAGACTGACCCATACTCAGACCCTGCCCCAGTCTGATGCACACTCAGACTCTGTCACCAGACTGACCCACACTCAGACCCTGCCACCAGACTGACCCACACTCAGACCCTTCCACACTCATACCCTGTCACCAGACTGACCCACACTCAGACCCTGCCCCAGACTGATCCACACACAGACCCTGTCGCCAGACTGACCCACACTCAGACCCTGCCCCAGACTGACCCGCACTCAGACCCTGCCCCAGACTGACCCACACTCAGACCCTGTCACCAGACTGACCCACACTCAGACCCTGTCACCAGACTGACCCACACACAGACCCTGTCGTCAGACTGACCCACACTCAGACCCTGCCCCAGACTGACCCACACTCAGACCCTGCCCCAGAGTGATCCACACACAGACCCTGTCGCCAGACTGACCCACACTCAGACCCTGCCCCAGACTGACCCACACTCAGACCCTACCCAGACTGACCCGCACTCAGACCCTGCCACCAGACTGACCCGCACTCAGATCCTACCCCAGACTAATCCACACTCAGACACTACCCCAGATTGACCCACAATCAGACCCTGCCCCAGACTGACCCACACTCAGACCCTGTCACCAGACTGACCCACACTCAGACCCTGCCACCAGATTGACCCAGAGATGCTGCCACAAGACTGACCACACACAAACCCTACCTCCAGAATGACACAGACTCAGACCCTACCCCAGACTGACCCACACTCAGACCCTGCCCCAGTCTGATGCACACTCAGACCCTGTCACCAGACTGACCCACACTCAGACCCTACCCCAGTCTGATGCACACTCAGACCCTGCCCCAGTCTGATGCACACTCAGACCCTGCCTCAGACTGACCCACACTCAGACCCTGCCACCAGACTGACCCACACTCAGACCCTACCACCAGACTGACCCCAGACTGACCCACACTCAGACCCTGCCACCAGACTGACCCGCACTCAGATCCTACCCCAGACTAATCCACACTCAGACCCTACCACCAGATGGACCCACACTGAGACCCTGCACAAGACTGACCCACACTCAGACCCTACCCAGACTGACCCGCACTCAGACCCTGCCACCAGACTGACCCACACTCAGATCCTACCCCAGACTGACCCACACTCAGACCCTGCCCCAGACTGACCCACACTCAGACCCTGCCCCAGAGTGATCCACACACAGACCCTGTCGCCAGACTGACCCGCACTCAGACCCTGCCCCAGACTGACCCACACTCAGACCCTACCCAGACTGACCCGCACTCAGACCCTGCCACCAGACTGACCCGCACTCAGATCCTACCCCAGACTAATCCACACTCAGACCCTGCCACCAGATTGACCCACAGATGCTGCCACAAGACTGACCACACACAAACCCTACCTCCAGAATGACACAGACTCAGACCCTACCCCAGACTGACCCACACTCAGACCCTGCCCCAGACTGACCCACACTCAGACCCTGCCACCAGACTGACCCACACTCAGACCCTACCACCAGACTGACCCCAGACTGACCCACACTCAGACCCTACCATCAAACTGACCCACACTCAGACCCTGCCACCAGACTGACCCACACTCAGACCCTACCACCAGACTGACCCCAGACTGACCCGCACTCAGATCCTACCCCAGACTAATCCACACTCAGACACTACCCCAGATTGACCCACAATCAGACCCTACCACCAGATTGACCCACACTGAGACCCTGCACAAGACTGACCCACACTCAGACCCTACCCAGACTGACCCGCACTCAGACCCTGCCACCAGACTGACCCACACTCAGATCCTACCCCAGACTAATCCACACTCAGACCCTACCCCAGATTGACCCACACTCAGACCCTGCCCAAGACTGACCCACACTCAGACCCTGCCACCACACTGACGCACAGACGATGTCACCAGACTGACCCATACTGAGACCCTACCCCAGACTGACCCACACTCAGACCCTACCCAGACTGACCCGCACTCAGACCCTGCCACCAGACTGACCCACACTCAGAGCCTACCACCAGACTGACCCACACTCAGACCCTACCCAGACTGACCCGCACTCAGACCCTGCCACCAGACTGACCCACACTCAGACCCTGCCACCAGACTGACCCACTCTCAGACCCTGCCCCAGACTGATGCACATTCACACCCTGCCACCAGACTGACCCACTCTCAGACCCTGCCCCAGACTGATGCACACTCACACCCTGCCCCAGTCTGATTCACACTCAGACCCTGCCCCAGACTGATGCACACTCACACCCTGCCACCAGACTGACCCATACTCAGACCCTACCACCAGACTGACCCACACTCGGACCCTTCCACACTCATACCCTGTCACCAGACTGACCCACACTCAGACCCTGCCCCAGTCTGATGCACACTCAGACCCTGTCACCAGACTGACCCACACTCAGACCCTGTCACCAGACTGACCCACACACAGACCCTGTCGCCAGACTGACCCACACTCAGACCCTGCCCCAGACTGACCCACACTCAGACCCTGCCCCAGAGTGATCCACACACAGACCCTGGCACCAGACTGACCCACACTCAGACCCTGCCCCAGTCTGATGCACACTCAGACCCTGTCACCAGACTGACCCACACTCAGACCCTACCCCAGTCTGATGCACACTCAGACCCTGCCCCAGTCTGATGCACACTCAGACCCTGTCACCAGACTGATCCACACTCAGACCCTGCCACCAGACTGACCCATACTCAGACCCTACCACCAGACTGACCCACACTCAGACCCTTCCACACTCATACCCTGTCACCAGACTGACCCACACTCAGACCCTGCCCCAGACTGATCCACACACAGACCCTGTCGCCAGACTGACCCACACTCAGACCCTGTCACCAGACTGACCCACACACAGACCCTGTCGTCAGACTGACCCACACTCAGACCCTGCCCCAGACTGACCCACACTCAGACCCTGTCACCAGACTGACCCACACACAGACCCTGTCGTCAGACTGACCCACACTCAGACCCTGCCCCAGACTGACCCACACTCAGACCCTGCCCCAGAGTGATCCACACACAGACCCTGTCGCCAGACTGACCCACACTCAGACCCTGCCCCAGACTGACCCACACTCAGACCCTACCCAGACTGACCCGCACTCAGATCCTGCCACCAGACTGACCCGCACTCAGATCCTACCCCAGACTAATCCACACTCAGACACTACCCCAGATTGACCCACAATCAGACCCTGCCCCAGACTGACCCACACTCAGACCCTGTCACCAGACTGACCCACACTCAGACCCTGCCACCAGATTGACCCACAGATGCTGCCACAAGACTGACCACACACAAACCCTACCTCCAGAATGACACAGACTCAGACCCTACCCCAGACTGACCCACACTCAGACCCTGCCCCAGTCTGATGCACACTCAGACCCTGTCACCAGACTGACCCACACTCAGACCCTACCCCAGTCTGATGCACACTCAGACCCTGCCTCAGACTGACCCACACTCAGACCCTGCCACCAGACTGACCCACACTCAGACCCTACCACCAGACTGACCCCAGACTGACCCACACTCAGACCCTACCACCAGACTGACCCACACTCAGACCCTACCACCAGACTGACCCCAGACTGACCCACACTCAGACCCTACCACCAAACTGACCCACACTCAGACCCTACCCAGACTGACCCGCACTCAGACCCTGCCACCAGACTGACCCACACTCAGATCCTACCCCAGACTGACCCACACTCAGACCCTGCCCCAGACTGACCCACACTCAGACCCTGCCCCAGAGTGATCCACACACAGACCCTGTCGCCAGACTGACCCACACTCAGTCCCTGCCACCAGACTGACCCACACTCAGACCCTGCCACCAGACTGACCCACACTCAGACCCTACCACCAGACTGACCCCAGACTGACCCACACTCAGACCCTACCACCAAACTGACCCACACTCAGACCCTGCCACCAGACTGACCCGCACTCAGATCCTACCCCAGACTAATCCACACTCAGACACTACCCCAGATTGACCCACAATCAGACCCTACCACCAGATTGACCCAAACTGAGACCCTGCACAAGACTGACCCACACTCAGACCCTACCCAGACTGACCCGCACTCAGACCCTGCCACCAGACTGACCCACACTCAGATCCTACCCCAGACTAATCCACACTCAGACCCTACCCCAGATTGACCCACACTCAGACCCTACCCCAGATTGACCCACACTGAGACCCTGCCCAAGACTGATCCACACTCAGACCCTGCCACCACACTGACGCACAGACGATGTCACCAGACTGACCCATACTGAGACCCTACCCCAGACTGACCCACACTCAGACCCTGCCACCAGACTGACCCACACTCAGACCCTGCCACCAGACTGACCCACACTGAGACCCTGCCCCAGTCTGATGCACAATCAGACCCTGCCCCAGACTGATGCACACTCACACCCTGCCACCAGACTGACCCACACTCAGACCCTGCCCCAGACTGATGCACACTCACACCCTGCCACCAGACTGACCCATACTCAGACCCTACCACCAGACTGACCCACACTCAGACCCTTCCACACTCATACCCTGTCACCAGACTGACCCACACTCAGACCCTGCCCCAGTCTGATGCACACTCAGACCCTGTCACCAGACTGACCCACACTCAGACCCTACCCCAGTCTGATGCACACTCAGACCCTGCCCCAGTCTGATGCACACACAGACCCTGTCGCCAGACTGACCCACACTCAGACCCTGTCACCAGACTGACCCACACACAGACCCTGTCGCCAGACTGACCCACACTCAGACCCTGCCCCAGACTGATCCACACTCAGACCCTACCCAGACTGACCCGCACTCAGACCCTGCCACCAGACTGACCCGCACTCAGATCCTACCCCAGACTAATCCACACTCAGACACTACCCCAGATTGACCCACAATCAGACCCTGCCCCAGACTGACCCACACTCAGACCCTGTCACCAGACTGACCCACACTCAGACCCTGCCACCAGATTGACCCACAGATGCTGCCACAAGACTGACCACACACAAACCCTACCTCCAGAAAGACACAGACTCAGACCCTACCCCAGACTGACCCACACTCAGACCCTGCCCCAGTCTGATGCACACTCAGACCCTGTCACCAGACTGACCCACACTCAGACCCTACCCCAGTCTGATGCACACTCAGACCCTGCCCCAGTCGGATGCACACTCAGACCCTGTCACCAGACTGATCCACACTCAGACCCTGCCACCAGACAGACCCATACTCAGACCCTACCACCAGACTGACCCACACTCAGACCCTTCCACACTCATACCCTGTCACCAGACTGACCCACACTCAGACCCTGCCCCAGACTGATCCACACACAGACCCTGTCGCCAGACTGACCCACACTCAGACCCTGCCCCAGACTGACCCACACTCAGACCCTGTCACCAGACTGACCCACACACAGACCCTGTCGCCAGACTGACCCACACTCAGACCCTGCCCCAGACTGACCCACACTCAGACCCTGCCCCAGAGTGATCCACACACAGACCCTGTCGCCAGACTGACCCACACTCAGACCCTGCCCCAGACTTACCCACACTCAGACCCTACCCAGACTGACCCGCACTCAGACCCTGCCACCAGACTGACCCGCACTCAGATCCTACCCCAGACTAATCCACACTCAGACACTACCCCAGATTGACCCACAATCAGACCCTGCCCCAGACTGACCCACACTCAGACCCAGTCACCAGATTGACCCACAGATGCTGCCACAAGACTGACCACACACAAACCCTACCTCTAGAATGACACAGACTCAGACCCTACCCCAGACTGACCCACACTCAGATCCTACCCCAGACTAATCCACACTCAGACCCTACCCCAGACTGACCCACACTCAGACCCTACCCCAGATTGACCGACACTCAGACCCTGCCCAAGACTGACCCACACTCAGACCCTGCCACCACACTGACGCATAGACGATGTCACCAGACTGACCCATACTGAGACCCTACCCCAGACTGACCCACACTCAGACCCTACCCAGACTGACCCGCACTCAGACCCTGCCACCAGACTGACCCACACTCAGAGCCTACCACCAGACTGACCCGCACTCAGATCCTACCCCAGACTAATCCACACTCAGACACTACCCCAGATTGACCCACAATCAGACCCTACCACCAGATTGACCCACACAGACCCTGCCCAAGACTGACCCACACTCAGACCCTACCCAGACTGTCCCGCACTCAGACCCTGCCACCAGACTGACCCACACTCAGACCCTGCCACCAGACTGACCCACACTGAGACCCTGCCCCAGTCTGATGCACAATCAGACCCTGCCCCACACTGATGCACACTCACACCCTGCCACCAGACTGACCCACTCTCAGACCCTGCCCCAGTCTGATGCACACTCAGACTCTGTCACCAGACTGACCCACACTCAGACCCTGCCCCATTCTGATGCACACTCAGACCCTGCCCCAGTCTGATGCACACTCAGACCCTGTCACCAGACTGATCCACACTCAGACCCTGCCACCAGACTGACCCACACTCAGACCCTTCCACACTCAGACCCTGCCCCAGTCTGATGCACACTCAGACCCTGTCACCAGACTGACCCACACTCAGACCCTTCCACACTCAGACCCTACCCCAGTCTGATGCACACTCAGACCCTGCCCCAGTCTGATGCACACTCAGACCCTGTCACCAGACTGATCCACACTCAGACCCTGCCACCAGACTGACCCATACTCAGACCCTGCCCCAGTCTGATGCACACTCAGACCCTGTCACCAGACTGACCCACACTCAGACCCTACCCCAGTCTGATGCACACTCAGACCCTGCCCCAGTCTGATGCACACTCATACCCTGTCACCAGACTGACCCACACTCAGACCCTGCCCCAGACTGATCCACACACAGATCCTGTCGCCAGACTGACCCACACTCAGACCCTGCCCCAGACTGACACACACTCAGACCCTGTCACCAGACTGACCCACACACAGACCCTGTCGCCAGACTGACCCACACTCAGACCCTGCCCCAGACTGACCCACACTCAGACCCTGCCCCAGAGTGATCCACACACAGACCCTGTCGCCAGACTGACCCACACTCAGACCCTGCCCCAGACTGACCCACACTCAGACCCTACCCAGACTGACCCGCACTCAGACCCTGCCACCAGACTGACCCGCACTCAGATCCTACCCCAGACTAATCCACACTCAGACACTACCCCAGATTGACCCACAATCAGACCCTGCCCCAGACTGACCCACACTCAGACCCTGTCACCAGACTGACCCACACTCAGACCCTGCCACCAGATTGACCCACAGATGCTGCCACAAGACTGACCACACACAAACCCTACCTCCAGAATGACACAGACTCAGATCCTACCCCAGACTGACCCACACTCTGACCCTGCCACCAGACTGACCCACACTCAGACCCTGCCCCAGTCTGACCCACACTTAGATCCTACCCCAGACTGACCAATACTCAGACCCTGTCACCAGACTAATCCACACTCAGACCCTACCCCAGATTGACCAACACTCAGACCCTGCCCAAGACTGACCCACACTCAGACCCTGCCACCAGACTGACCCACACTCAGACCCTACCACCAGACTGACCCCAGACTGACCCACACTCAGACCCTACCATCAAACTGACCCACACTCAGACCCTGCCACCAGACTGACCCGCACTCAGATCCTACCCCAGGCTGACCCACACTTAGATCCTACCCCAGACTGACCCACACTCAGACCCTGTCACCAGACTAATCCACACTCAGACCCTACCCCAGATTGACCAACACTCAGACCCTGCCCAAGACTGACCCACACTCAGACCCTGTCACCAGACTGACGCACAGACGATGTCACCAGACTGACCCATACTGAGACCCTACCCCAGACTGACCCACACTCAGACCCTACCCAGACTGACCCACACTCAGACCCTGCCACCAGACTGACCCATACTCAGATCCTACCCCAGACTGACCCACACTCAGACCCTACCCAGACTGACCCACACTCAGACCCTGCCACCAGACTGACCCATACTCAGATCCTACCCCAGACTGACCCACACTCAGACCCTACCCAGACTGTCCCACACTCAGACCCTGCCACCAGACTGACCCATACTCAGATCCTACCCCAGACTAATCCACACTCAGACACTACCCCAGATTGACCCACAATCAGACCCTACCACCAGATTGACCCACACTGAGACCCTGCCCAAGACTGACCCACACTCAGACCCTACCCAGACTGACCCACACTCAGAACCTACCCAGACTGACCCGCACTCAGACCCTGCCACCAGACTGACCCACACTCAGATCCTACCCCAGACTAATCCACACTCAGACCCTACCCCAGACTGACCCACACTCAGAGCCTACCACCAGACTGACCCGCACTCAGATCCTACCCCAGACTAATCCACACTCAGACACTACCCCAGATTGACCCACAATCAGACCCGACCACCAGATTGACCCACACTGAGACCCTGCCCAAGACTGACCCACACTCAGACCCTACCCAGACTGACCCGTACTCAGACCTTGCCACCAGACTGACCCACACTCAGTGCCTACCACCAGACTGACCCGCACTCAGATCCTACCCCAGACTAATCCACACTCAGCCCCTACCCCAGATTGACCCACACTCAGACCCTACTCCAGATTGACCCACACTGAGACCCTGCCCAAGACTGACCCACACTCAGACCCTGCCACCACACTGACGCACAGACGATGTCACCAGACTGACCCATACTGAGACCCTACCCCAGGCTGACCCACACTCAGACCCTGTCATCAGACTGATCCACACTCAGACCCTACCCCAGGCTGTCCCACACTCAAACCCTACGCCAGACTGACCCACACTCAGACCCTACCCCAGACTGACCCACACTCAGATCCTACCCCAGACTGACCCACACTCAGACCCTACCCCAGACTGACCAATACTCAGACCCTACCACCAGACTGACCCACACTCAGACCCTGTCACCAGACTGACCCATACTCAGACCCTACCCCAGACTGACCCATACTCAGACCCTGTCACCAGACTGACCCACACTCAGACCCTACCCCAGACAGACCCTCATTCAGACCCTACCACCAGACTGACCCACACTCAGACCCTACCCCAGACAGACCCTCACTCAGACCCTACCCCAGACTGACCCACAATCAGACCCTGCCACCAGACTGACCCACACTCAGACCCTGTCACCAGACTGACCCACACTCAGACCCTACCCCAGACTGATTCACACCCAGACCCTGCCACCAGACTGACCCACACTCAGACCCTACCCCAGACTGACCCACACTCAGACCCTGTCACCAGACTGACCCACACTCAGACCCTACCTCAGACAGACCCTCACTCAGACCCTACCCCAGACTGACCCACACTCAGACCCTACCCCAGACTGACACACACTCAGACCCTGTCACCAGACTGACCCACACACAGACCCTGTCGCCAGACTGACCCACACTCAGACCCTGCCCCAGACTGACCCACACTCAGACCCTGCCCCAGAGTGATCCACACACAGACCCTGTCGCCAGACTGACCCACACTCAGACCCTGCCCCAGACTAACCCACACTCAGACCCTACCCAGACTGACCCGCACTCAGACCCTGCCACCAGACTGACCCGCACTCAGATCCTACCCCAGACTAATCCACACTCAGACACTACCCCAGATTGACCCACAATCAGACCCTGCCCCAGACTGACCCACACTCAGACCCTGTCACCAGACTGACCCACACTCAGACCCTGCCACCAGATTGACCCACAGATGCTGCCACAAGACTGACCACACACAAACCCTACCTCCAGAATGACACAGACTCAGATCCTACCCCAGACTGACCCACACTCAGACCCTGCCACCAGACTGACCCACACTCAGACCCTGCCCCAGGCTGACCCACACTTAGATCCTACCCCAGACTGACCAATACTCAGACCCTGTCACCAGACTAATCCACACTCAGACCCTACCCCAGATTGACCAACACTCAGACCCTGCCCAAGACTGACCCACACTCAGACCCTGCCACCAGACTGACCCACACTCAGACCCTACCACCAGACTGACCCCAGACTGACCCACACTCAGACCCTACCATCAAACTGACCCACACTCAGACCCTGCCACCAGACTGACCCGCACTCAGATCCTACCCCAGGCTGACCCACACTTAGATCCTACCCCAGACTGACCCACACTCAGACCCTGTCACCAGACTAATCCACACTCAGACCCTACCCCAGATTGACCAACACTCAGACCCTGTCACCAGACTGACCCACACTCAGACCCTACCCCAGACAGACCCTCACTCAGACCCTACCCCAGACTGACCCACACTCAGACACAGCCACCAGACTGACCCACACTCAGACCCTACCCCAGACTGACTCACACTCAGACCCTGTCACCAGACTGATGCACACTCAGACCCTGTCATCAGACTGACCCACACTCAGACCCTGCCACCAGACTTACGCACAGACGATGTCACCAGACTGACCCATACTGAGACCCTACCCCAGACTGACCCACACTCAGACCCTACCCAGACTGACCCGCACTCAGACCCTGCCACCAGACTGACCCGCACTCAGATCCTACTCCAGGCTAATCCACACTCAGACCCTACCCCAGATTGACCCACACTCAGACCCTACCCCAGACTGACCCACACTGAGACCCTGCCCATGACTGACCCACACTCAGACCCTGCCACCACACTGACGCACAGACGATGTCACCAGACTGACCCATACTGAGACCCTACCCCAGGCTGACCCACACTCAGACCCTGCCACCACACTGACGCACAGACGATGTCACCAGACTGACCCATACTGAGACCCTACCCCAGACTGACCCACACTCAGACCCTGCCACCAGACTGACCCATACTCAGACCCGACCCCAGACTGACCCATACTCAAACCCTGCCACCAGACTGACCCATACTCAGACCCGACCCCAGACTGACCCACACTCAGACCCTGTCATCAGACTGATCCACACTCAGACCCTACCCCAGGCTGTCCCACACTCAAACCCTACGCCAGACTGACCCACACTCAGACCCTACCCCAGACTGACCCACACTCAGATCCTACCCCAGACTGACCCACACTCAGACCCTACCCCAGACTGACCAATACTCAGACCCTACCACCAGACTGACCCACACTCAGACCCTGTCACCAGACTGACCCATACTCAGACCCTACCCCAGACTGACCCACACTCAGACCCTACCCCAGACAGACCCTCATTCAGACCCTACCACCAGACTGACCCACACTCAGACCCTACCCCAGACAGACCCTCACTCAGACCCTACCCCAGACTGACCCACAATCAGACCCTGCCACCACACTGACCCACACTCAGACCCTGTCACCAGACTGACCCACACTCAGACCCTACCCCAGACTGATTCACACCCAGACCCTGCCACCAGACTGACCCACACTCAGACCCTGTCACCAGACTGACCCACACTCAGACCCTACCCCAGACAGACCCTCACTCAGACCCTACCCCAGACTGACCCACACTCAGACCCAGCCACCAGACTGACCCACACTCAGACCCTACCCCAGACTGACTCACACTCAGACCCTGTCACCAGACTGATGCACACTCAGACCCTGTCATCAGACTGACCCACACTCAGACCCTGCCACCAGACTTACGCACAGACGATGTCACCAGACTGACCCATACTGAGACCCTACCCCAGACTGACCCACACTCAGACCCTACCCAGACTGACCCGCACTCAGACCCTGCCACCAGACTGACCCGCACTCAGATCCTACTCCAGACTAATCCACACTCAGACCCTACCCCAGATTGACCCACACTCAGACCCTACCCCAGACTGACCCACACTGAGACCCTGCCCAAGACTGACCCACACTCAGACCCTGCCACCACACTGACGCACAGACGATGTCACCAGACTGACCCATACTGAGACCCTACCCCAGGCTGACCCATACTCAAACCCTGTCACCAAGCTGACCAATACTCAGATCCTACCCCAGACTGTCCCACACTCAAACCCTACGCCAGACTGACCCACACTCAGACCCTACCCCAGACTGACCCACACTCAGATCCTACCCCAGACTGACCCACACACAGACCCTACCCCAGACTGACCAATACTCAGACCCGACCACCAGACTGACCCATACTCAGACCCTACGACCAGACTGACCCACATTCAGACCCTACCCCAGACTGGTCCATCTCAGACCCTGTCACCAGACTGACCCACACTCAGACCCTACCCCAGACAGACCCTCACTCAGACCCTACCCCAGACTGACCCACATTCAGACCCTACCCCAGACTGACCCACACTCAGACCCTGTCACCAGACTGACCCACACTCAGACCCTACCCCAGACAGAACCTCACTCAGACCCTACCCCAGACTGACCCACACTCAGACCCTACCCCAGACTGACCCACACTCAGACCCTGCCACCTGACTGATCCACACTCAGACCCTGTCACCAGACTGACCCACACTCAGACCCTACCCCAGACTGATTCACACCCAGACCCTGCCACCAGACTGACCCACACTCAGACCCTACCCCAGACTGACCCACACTCAGACCCTGTCACCAGACTGATGCACACTCAGACCATGTCATCAGACTGACCCACACTCAGACCCTGTCATCAGACTGACCCATACGCTGTCCCTACCCCAGACTGACTCACACTCAGACCCTGTCACCAGAATGATGCACACTCAGACCCTGCCCCAGACTGACCCACACTCCCACCCTGCCCCAGACTGACCCACACTCAGACCCTGCCACCAGATTGACCCACAGATGCTGCCACAAGACTGGCCACACACAAACCCTACCTCCAGAATGACACACACTCAGACCCTACACCAGACTGACCCACAGATGCTGCCACAAGGCTGACTACACACAAACCCTACCTCCAGACTGACCCACACTCAGACCCTGTCACCAGAATGATGCACACTCAGACCCTGTCACCAGACTGACCCACACTCAGACCCTACCCCAGACTGATTCACACTCAGACCCTGCCACCAGACTGACCCACACTCAGACCCTACCCCAGACTGACCCACACTCAGACCCTGTCACCAGACTGACCCACACTCAGACCCTACCCTAGACAGACCCTCACTCAGACCCTACCCCAGACTGACCCACACTCAGACCCTGCCAGCAGACTGACCCACACTCAGTCCCTACCCCAGACTGACCCACACTCAGACCCTGTCACCAGACTGATGCACACTCAAACCCTGTCATCAGACTGACCCACACTCAGACCCTACCCTAGACAGACCCTCACTCAGACCCTACCCCAGACTGACCCACACTCAGACCCTGCCAGCAGACTGACCCACACTCAGTCCCTACCCCAGACTGACCCACACTCAGACCCTGTCACCAGACTGATGCACATTCAGACCCTGTCACCAGACTGATGCACACTCAGACCCTGTCATCAGACTGACCCACACTCAGACCCTACCACCAGACTGATGCACACTCAGACCCTGTCATCAGACTGACCCACACTCAGACCCTACCCCAGACTGACCCACACTCAGACCCTGTCACCAGACTGATGCACACTCAGACCCTGTCACCAGACTGACCCATACCCTGTCCCTACCCCAGACTGACCCACACTCAGAGCCTACCACCAGACTGACCCGCACTCAGATCCTACCCCAGACTAATCCACACTCAGACACTACCCCAGATTGACCCACAATCAGACCCTACCACCAGATTGACCCACACTGAGACCCTGCCCAAGACTGACCCACACTCAGACCCTACCCAGACTGACCCGTACTCAGACCCTGCCACCAGACTGACCCGCACTCAGATCCTACCCCAGACTAATCCACACTCAGCCCCTACCCCAGATTGACCCACACTCCCACCCTGCCCCAGACTGACCCACACTCAGACCCTGCCACCAGATTGACCCACAGATGCTGCCACAAGACTGGCCACACACAAACCCTACCTCCAGAATGACACACACTCAGACCCTACACCAGACTGACCCACAGATGTTGCCACAAGGCTGACTACACACAAACCCTACCTCCAGACTGACCCACACTCAGACCCTGTCACCAGAATGATGCATACTCAGACCCTGTCACCAGACTGACCCACACTCAGACCCGACCCCAGACTGATTCACACTCAGACCCTGCCACCAGACTGACCCACACTCAGACCCTACCCCAGACTGACCCACACTCAGACCCTGTCACCAGACTGACCCACACTCAGACCCTACCCTAGACAGACCCTCACTCAGACCCTACCCCAGACTGACCCACACTCAGACCCTGCCAGCAGACTGACCCACACTCAGACCCTGCCACCAGATTGACCCACAGATGCTGCCACAAGACTGGCCACACACAAACCCTGTCACCAGACTGACCCACACTCAGACCCTGTCACCAGACTGACCCATACCCTGTCCCTACCCCAGACTGACCCACACTCAGACCCTGTCACCAGACTGACTCACACTCAGACCCTGTCATCAGACTGACCCACACTCAGACCCTACCCTAGACAGACCCTCACTCAGACCCTACCCCAGACTGACCCACACTCAGACCCTGCCAGCAGACTGACCCACACTCAGTCCCTACCCCAGACTGACCCACACTCAGACCCTGTCACCAGACTGATGCACACTCAGACCCTGTCATCAGACTGACCCACACTCAGACCCTACCACCAGACTCATTCACATTCAGACCCTGTCACCAGACTGACCCACACTCAGACCCTACCCCAGACTGACCCACACTCAGACCCTGTCACCAGACTGATGCACACTCAGACCCTGTCACCAGACTGACCCATACCCTGTCCCTACCCCAGACTGACCCACACTCAGACCCTGTCACCAGACTGACTCACACTCAGACCCTGTCATCAGACTGACCCACACTCAGACCCTACCCTAGACAGACCCTCACTCAGACCCTACCCCAGACTGACCCACACTCAGACCCTGCCAGCAGACTGACCCACACTCAGTCCCTACCCCAGAATGACCCACACTCAGACCCTACCACCAGACTGATTCACATTCAGACCCTGTCACCAGACTGACCCACACTCAGACCCTACCCCAGACTGACCCACACTCAGACCCTGTCACCAGACTGATGCACACTCAGACCCTGTCACCAGACTGACCCATACCCTGTCCCTACCCCAGACTGACCCACACTCAGACCCTACCCCAGACTGACCCACACTCAGACCCTGTCACCAGACTGATGCACACTCAGACCCTGTCACCAGACTGACCCATACCCTGTCCCTACCCCAGACTGACCCACACTCAGACCCTGTCACCAGACTGACTCACACTCAGACCCTGTCATCAGACTGACCCACACTCAGACCCTACCCTAGACAGACCCTCACTCAGACCCTACCCCAGACTGACCCACACTCAGACCCTGCCAGCAGACTGACCCACACTCAGTCCCTACCCCAGACTGACCCACACTCAGACCCTGTCACCAGACTGATGCACACTCAGACCCTGTCACCAGACTGACCCACACTCAGACCCTGTCACCAGACTGACCCACACTCAGACCCTACCCCAGACTGACCCACACTCAGACCCTGTCACCAGACTGACCCACACTCAGACCCTACCCCAGACTGACCCACACTCAGACCCTGTCACCAGACTGATGCACACTCAGACCCTGTCACCAGACTGACCCATACCCTGTCCCTACCCCAGACTGACCCACACTCAGACCCTGTCACCAGACTGACTCACACTCAGACCCTGTCATCAGACTGACCCACACTCAGACCCTACCCTAGACAGACCCTCACTCAGACCCTACCCCAGACTGACCCACACTCAGACCCTGCCAGCAGACTGACCCACACTCAGTCCCTACCCCAGACTGACCCACACTCAGACCCTGTCACCAGACTGATGCACACTCAGACCCTGCCAGCAGACTGACCCACACTCAGTCCCTACCCCAGACTGACCCACACTCAGACCCTGTCACCAGACTGACCCACACTCGGACCCAATCACCAGACTGACCCATACCCTGTCCCTACCCCAGACTGACCCACACTCAGACCCTGTCACCAGACTGACCCATACCCTGTCCCTACCCCAGACTGACCCACACTCAGACCCTGTCACCAGACTGATGCACACTCAGACCCTGTCACCAGACTGACCCATACCCTGTCCCTACCCCAGACTGACCCACACTCAGACCATGTCACCAGACTGATGCACACTCAGACCCTGTCACCAGACTGACCCACACTCAGAGCCAGCCCCAGACTAACCTACACTCAGACCCAGCCCCAGACTGACCCACACTCAGACCCAGCCCCAGACTGACCCACACTCAGACCCTGTCACCAGACTGACCCACACTCAGACACTGCCACCTTTCGTTCAAGAACCTTTTTTAAATTTGTGAGAATACACTTTGCCTCAAACATCCAACACTAAAATAACTTCTTTTCAAATCGTTTATGTTGAGAAATGGTCAGAATACTCCTGATGCATGGCAATCCTTGACTGTCACATTTCACTATAATTGTGTTACACTTATTTTTACACGATTACACTCAATGAGCCTGAGTCATAATAATATCACATTCTGATGCTATGGAACTCCTGGAATTACAAGGAATTGAAGTGAACGTTGAAGTATCTTACTCTAGGTTGGATAGATCCTCCACCTCTTCAGTCTCAGGGCTGTGTCTTTCACTGACGATTGGCTGAAATAAAGGATATTGGATGCTTTAAATTATCCCACTAATCAAAGACCCTGAAATTCAAAAAGAACCAGTAAATATAGGCATCTTTGTCCTTGTGAGAAATTTCCCTCAAAATCACAGCAAATAAAAAGGATGGTTAAGCATTTATATTAATTGGGAATGGGGAAGATGGGAGTGGGAGGTGAAGAACAGGGGACAGGGAAAAGACATTCAGAGAAAAGGAAATGGAGGGAAATGGAGGGGAGGAGAGACCCGAGCTGGGAGAAATACCCATATTATATGGTGCACTGTCACATCTCTCAAAAACACCTCAAAGCATGTCACAATGAACTATTTCTAACTCTTTTTTCCGTAGGCAAGTGCAGCAAACAATTTATACACAGCAAGATCCCACAAACAGCAGTTAATCTGCTTTTTTTGGTGTTGGTTGAGGAAAGAACATTAACCAGGACACCTGGAGAACATCCCTGTTCTTTTTTGAATAGCACCATAAGAGGGGCGATGTTCACTATGGGTGCCTTGAGGTGCACTGCACCTATGAGGCCGGAGTTGTCCAGAATATCCCCTTGTGTCACTGGGGAACTCCAAGCACAGGCCTGCCCTTTGACTCGGACATGTGCCTGAAAAACAGGAAATGCGGAGTGAGCTGTAGGCCTGAGTACCGAGACTGGGGTCTTGATGCTACTGCTTTCTTGGGAGCCACCACTGCAGAACGGAAGAGGTGAACAGAGAGATTAAAGAGGCCACAAGGGCCCCAAAGACTGGAACAAATATTCTATTGAATGTTTGGCTCAGGTCTTCAGCAGATAGGCCATTGAGGCGCTGGTGGTAGGTGGGGTCTTTCCTGAGTCCCTCTCCCTCCATTTACCACTGCTCCCAAGAGCCTACAACCATCTGTCACTCCTAGGCCCCAGGGAGTAGCAGGTCGGGTGACCGACAGGAGAGAAATGAGACATGAAGCAGGAACCTGCCCTCTGACGGCATGTGCTTGCATTGTGCGGGGATAGGAGCGGCAGCCGGTGGTCCCAGGCAGGGATGGGTGGGGTTGCACTGGAGACAAATCAAAGTCAGGGCAGAGAAATGGCAACAGGTCTCAGTAACCGGTTTTCACTGCTGTGATCCCAGCTGAACTGGGGCAAGGTAGGAGAGGAAAATCCAGGCCATAATCTCTGTGCTATTGCAATGATTCTGAGTTGAAGAAAAGAAAGAAGAAAAACTTGCATTTATATAGCACCTTTCACAACCTCAAGCTGTCTCAAATAACTTTACTGACACTTAAGTACTTTTTGAAGTGTAGTCACTCTGGTAATGTAGGAAATGCAACAGCCAATTTGCACACAGCAAGCTCCCACAAACAGTAATGTGAAAACGACCAGATAATCCATTTTAGTGATGTTGATTGAGGGATAAATATTGGCCAGGACACCAGGGAGAACTCCTCTGTTCTTCTTTAGAATTGTGCCATGGGATCTTTTACCTGAGAGGGTAGATGGGGCCTCAGATTTAACGTCTCATTAAAAAGCCGGCACCTCTAACAGTGCAGCACTCCCTCAGTACGGCACTGGAGTGTCAGCCTGGATTATTGAAGTGGGAATTGAACCTACAACTTTCTGATTTAGAGCTGACCCATGGCTGGCGGCAGAAGTAGATGCCCAGGTTCCATGATTGTTGAATAATTAGAGTTCCATTGTAAAATATTATTTACAATTGGCATCACTGAACTCGATTATCTGCTCATTATCAAATTGCTGTTTGTGGGATCTTGCTGTGTGTAAATTGGCTGCTGTGTTTCCTACATTACAACAACAACTACACTTGAAAAGTACTCCTTGGCTGTAAAGTACCTTGGGATGTTCTGAGGTCACAAAAACTGCTTTATAAATGCAAGTTCTTTCTTTTTGCCATTCATATTGTAAGACACCACTGTTGCTTAAAGAAATTGAAGCTGATTAGTGGCATCATCTTCAAGGTTTGCTTTTGAACGTCAAAGGAAAAACATCCGAACAGATTAAAGACTTCTGTATGGGTCTTCAGTTTTCTAAACAACGTGGTTCTGTACATGAAGGGAGTGTTTGAACTGTGTAAGAAACTATCTTAGTTAAGTACCTTTAGGACTTGTGATTCTAGGAACATGCCAGGAGGGCCTGCAAGAACCAAGGATCTTGTATTTTTAAACAGTCAATAGTTTGTATAAAGCATGATTATTAATAATGGCAATACACTGCCGATCTTTTTGCTTCTCTATTCTTTTATTTGTAAATAAATTTGTTTAGCAGTTTAGCCTGTTTACAGTAATCTATTTGACATTTCTCCACCACCCGAGGTGACAGAGAACAACGTGGGCCTCTTTCATATTCTCCATAAGTACCATGATTGAAGTGGAAGACAGTAGAGGGAATGATAGAGGAGGAAGCAAGATAATACAGCTGGAGTCAGACAAGAAAGTAAGGGCAGAGATTGGAGGAGAGGGATGGGAGGATGAGCGGGGTTAGGAAGGCAAGGGGTATGGAAGGGGAGGAGAGAGAAAAAGAAGAGAGAAGGAGAGGTGAGTGGAAAGGAGGCACGAGAAAGAAGAAAGGTGTTAGGGGTGAAAAGGGGAGAAGAAGAGGAAAGAGTGAGTGATATAATGGAGCTCATCACTTGACTGTCTTCACTGTGATTGTTCCTTGTAACTGAGATGTGATTTATAAAAGTAGTAAGTACTTTTCATTGGTTATTTTGTCATTGATTTCAATCTAACAAAAGAAACACTGTTTAGGTAGAAAACTATACTGGATTGGTACCTGTTTGTATATGAAGTCTTTCTCAAAAATGTCTTCAACAGTGTCCTCAGACTCCCAAGCCCCTGTCCTTCTGGGTATTCTGGTGATGTCCTGCTCCTTGTACATTGTCCACTTGCTCAAGTTCTCAATTGTCGGATGAGGAAGCAGTGTTTCTGAGTCCAACCAAGTCAAATGTTCATTATTGAAATGCCCCCTCTGTGCCCAGTGAATCTCCCTCATATCCTGAAAATATTCATTGTCTTGGGCACGTGTGATCTGTTGGCGAGGATGTGTTCTCAGATGGGAAGGGAGGGGTGGATCAGGATCTGGAAAGGTTATTTTATTTTTATCCAAGTCTTTTCTCAGTAGCTTATTCACTAGCCTGGGACTAGTGACTGTATCCTGGTAGTGAGGAACATTCCTTGGCCTCCATACCCTGGTATCTTTTGGTTGTGGTTTTGAAGCCTTCCTCTCTGCATTGGACTGTGTGATATCCCCTAGAGTGTGATGTTTGTCCCCAAGTCTACTCTGTGGCCTTCCAACAGCATCCATGCACAAGGAGTCTGGCTGTGCAGATACTGCTACTTTGTAGGGCTGTGGGGTATTTCCATGTGCCCTTTCACTTCTACAACTGGCTAACACCGTTGCTTTTGATTTAACTAATCGGTGTACTCGTGGGAGCACGATCGCGTACTTTGCATCACTGTTATTGAACTTCTCAACTTCCCTCTGGTCCTCTCTCCGATGGGACTCCTCCTGTCCATTGGCTTCCATTTCTGGCACAAGCTTTACGTCACCAGGTGCCATTGTTTCCGCACTGCCTGTGCTGCTGGAGGTAGTGTCCTTTGCTACCAGTAACCGACAAGCTCCTTCTTTCTCCATCTTCAAACCCATATTGGTGATGGCTGGGGAGTGACCCTCCCTCCTGCCAAGCCCTGCTGTACTGGCAAACCGAATTGCCATGCGCCTCCTGAAGCCACCAGGTTTCCCATTTCTGTTCTTTCGCCTCATGCTCAGTGTCTTTGAAAGCCAGTCAGTGGTTCCAATCACCTTGGTGACGGTGACAAGCTTGGATCTGGATTTCAGGATCTTGGGGATTTGGCGGCAAATCCACCCAGTCACCCTACGGATGGCAGCAAACCGCTGGCAAGAATTCCCCTCGATGCCAGGGCTCTCAGGTTCAGGTTCCGCAACATCTCCCACTGTCACATTCTCCTCTGCCCTCTGCGTCCTCGTCTTACACTTCCTGATTGATGCAAGTTTCACCTTTCCTACAACCTTTGCAATCTTTTTCTGGTGAACCAGAGCTTCCAGGTGTTGTGGAGACGGTTGCTCATGTTCATCAGAGCAGCTTGCTGTGTCGGAACTATCAGCAGAGCTGCTCCCCCGGCCTCTCTCCTTCCCCGAGGTTTGATCCCTAGGCTTCTCCTGGACTGATGCACCTTGTTGAGTTTTATCAGTCTGGGCAGCCACCTTTGCCAACTGGAACAAGCCACCCTTTTCTGCAGCTGGTAGAGGAGGCTGTTTTAATTTTGCTCTGATGTCTGTGCTTTTGGCCCTGAGAGAGTGAATAAGATGTGACTGGTGTGAAAGTATGTTGAGAGAAGGTACAGTTTGCACATCAGTTGACTTCTCAAGGCTCTGCTCATCATCAAACTGATCTCCCTGCTTGGTGCACTGCTTCTCTGTAGCTTCTCTCTTCATTGCTTCACACATCTGAGACTGATACTTGCGTTGAATTTGGACTTTCGAGAACTTCTGTCTGGTCTTAGACTCCTGCTTGGCCTCTATTTGGCCTGTTCCCTTCCTTTCCTCTTTAGCTTTGACCTTCATACCCATAAGAAGCTTCTTCTTCACATTCACCTGTAACGTTCTTCTGTTGAGAGTTTCCTGCCTAATTCCAGCCTTGCTCTCAGCTCCGTCCCAAGATTTCACCTGTTTTTCTGGTTTTCCCCCTTCACCAACTTTTTCATTATTACTCTCTTCATCGCTGTCTCGCTGCTTATCCTCCTGTTCCTTCACGTCACTTCCAACACTATCTTTTGGATTGTGACTGATATTACTGCTGTGCAGCTTGCTTTGGCATCCCTTCTCACTAGTTACTGAATTATCTTCCTCACTTCCCTCCCCACTGCTGCTTCTGTCCTCTTCTGCTATTACTATTTTGTCAGGCACTGCTTCCTTCCCCATCTCTTCATCCCCAGTCTTGCCTCCTTCCTCCTCTGCACTCTCACTTTCAGTACTATGGTCACTATCTTTCTCCCTAACTATTCTTCGGTGTATATCCCTCCTGGAGCTGGACTTGCTGTCCCGCAAGTCAGTTATTCGCCCCTTGCTGTCAGTGCTTTCGTCACTGCTGCTTGCTTCGTCGCTGGGCTCCATTGAACTCTCACTGTCTTCATCACTGGGATCATCTCTAAACTCCTTTCTCCTTCTTCCAGTTCTTCCTACTAGCCTTGTGTTGGATTTTCCATTTTTTTCTTCACTTCCTCTGGTCTTCATCCTTCTCCTTGTCTTCTCCTCCTCAACACCAGACTTGCTGGAGTCATTTACTTCATCAAATGCCTGGAATTTCTTCCCCTTATTTCCATTTCTTCTGACTTTATTTCCCTTATCCTTCTCCTTTCCTGTCGATGTGTGATCTTTGACATTCTCTCCCTTTGTCTTGCAGACTATCTCTCCCTCAATCTTCTCCAACTCTTCTTCACTAATCTTCTTTCTCCCAGATTTCAGCCCCTCTTTTCCTCTCTTCTTCTCATTACATTTTTTCTCAGAAGCTTTAAGTTCCTTTAGGTTCATTTCTTGAGACTCTCTTGTCTTGTCAGGCTGTAGTTTCCTCTTTCCTTTCATTTCCTTTGGTTTCCCATTCCGTCCTCTCCCCAATGTCTTCTCCCTGCTTCCTTTCCTTGTTGTCTGTTGCTCCTCTCCTCTCCTCAATGTCTGCTCCTTCTGTCTGCTCTGTCTGCCAGCAGGACTAGGCTTGCTCACCCTCCCAACTTCCAGTTTACACTTGTGCTCTTCATCCCCTTTGTGCCCTTGTCCTTGCTTAAGTTGTCTGGAGTGCTTGATCCCTGGCCTATGCTTTCCATCACCTGTGCGGGGAGAGGATGCTCTTTGGGGGCTGGGCTCTCTGTTTTGGGGAGCCCATTTGGAATCTACCCCTGAGTTTGTAGTTTTCCCCATTTGACCCTGCTCCATGCCCTGGGCTCCACGAGTTGTTTTCCTCTGGGGAGGTGATCTTGGCATGTTGGCGGGAGATGTTGCTGCTTTCAGGTCTAAATGCACCTTGAGAGAAAGAACAAAATGGAAAAGGGTTGGGAATCTCACCATTCTCACAGGCAGGCAGTTTGCAAAAATATTTTTGCTGCTACAGAATGACTGGGACTGCAGTTATACTGCACTCCCCATTTTCAGGTTCCTATTGAGGCAAAGAGTCACAGGACCACCCAAGGGGTCATTTCCTGATCTGATATCAGAACATATCAAACCAGGTGGTGCGAGGCCCTCTAAAAATCAGAGACACATTTGAACAATACCCAGATGGGTGGCTGGACAATGTCTGTAATCCCTGTCAAGCAGAGGAACACTGTGATCTTCCCCCTTCCCCCACCATCACCTGATATTGGGGAGCACTGGGCTCTCCCCCCATCTCCTTTATTGAGGTGCACTAGACTCTCCCCTCGTCTTCTATTATTGGGGAACACTGGATTCTCTTCTCTTCTCTTATTGGGGGGCAGTAGGTTCTATCCCCTTCTCCTAATGTTGGGGAGAAGTGTGTTCCCTCTCCTCTCTCCTAATATTAAAACTAGCCACCCAGGTAGCTGAGCTGTCTCTGCATCCCAGTTACATACTCTCTTGGATTAAGGGGCTACTCACATTCTCTGAAAAAGGGAACATTCACTTTCTAAATAAAAGGCTCTTTCTGTTAAACGGGAGACACTCTCAAAGGGAACAGTCTCTCTGATAAAGGGAGCACATATTCCTGATTAATGGAACACTCACCTTCTTTGCCTTTGATTAAAAAAAGATTCCGATAAAAGGGACTCACTCCTGCCCTGTGACAAAGGCTCTTACTCATGGAGTTTGATATTCACTTGTGGTTCTTAGCTGAGAGCTGTATCCTCAGTTGATTCCAGTAAATGAGCAACAAATCCTTGTCTGGAATTTGATGAAGAATAGATCTCACTCCCACTTTAGATTGCACCTCTTGCCCAAACAGTGCCCTTTGCTCCTCCAAGGCGGAGGATGGTGTGAACTTCCTTCCAGTGTGTGTCATCCAAGTGACTTATCCAACAGGTCCGTGTGAACATACTTGATGGGAGGCTGCTGGAGGTAAGTGATAGTGTGATAATGATGACGCTGAATAATTCAGATTTATTCACAGCCACACACGTTATCATCTAGCAACACTTGGGCTACGCAAAAAAATGTTGCTCAATCCAAGGAGATATAGAAGCACCAGATGGCACCTTGACAGAATTTGTATTTTATGTGGTGTAAATCTGCAGTTTTCGATAACAGTATTTAACTGTTTGGAAGTGGAGAAGGTTGCTGAGTTGGTGCTGTTACTGTGTTCCCATATAATAAGATTTGAAAGGGTCGTGTTTCCACTTTGAAGAATATAATGCTAGACTTCATTCATAGCTCACAACTTCACTGATATCAGAGCACTGAGATCAAATATTCATTATTGAGAGAAAAAGTCTATGAAACACATGACGTGGCTGTTATTAATATTGCATGGCCCTTTTGTTCCGTAATTGACTGCTGTTCAAGGGGTTGGGCTGCCTTTAGCTGTTGGGTAATGTGAGCTATGGACAGGTTTAAGAGGGGCTTGTCGAGTCAAACACGGAGTCAAGGAGCGAGCTTCTCATTACATGTTCCAGCACACCAGCCTCAGTCCCCAGAGTCAACCTTGTCTAAACACAGTGCATTGTAGCACATCAGCCTCTATCGCCAGGATCAACCAAGGCCAGCTCCATACCCAACACAGGGCATTCCAGCACATCAGCCTCTACCTCCAGGATCAACCAAGGCCACCTGCATACCCAACACAGGGCATTCCAGCACATCAGCCTCTACCTCCAGGGTCAACAAAGGCCACCTCCATACCCAACACAGGGCATTCCAGCACATCAGCCTCTACCTCCAGGATCAACCAAGGCCACCTCCATTCCCTAACACAGGGCATTCCAGCACATCAGCCTCTACTCCAGGGTCAACCAAGGCCAGCTCCATAATAAAACAAAGAACAAAGAAGAGTACAGCACAGGAACAGGCCATTCGGCCCTCCAAACCTGCGCCGATCTTGATGCCTGCCTAAACTAAACCTTCTGCACTTCCGGGGTCCGTATCCCTCTATTCCCATCCTATTCATGTATTTGTCAAGATACCTCTTAAACGTTGCTATCGTATCTGCTTCCACCACCTCCCCCGGCAGCAAGTTCCAGGCACTCACCACCCTCTGTGTAAAGAACTTGCCTCGCACATCCCCTCTAAACTTTGCCCCTCTCACCTTAAACCTATGTCCCCTAGTAACTAACTCTTCCACCCTGGGAAAAAGCTTCTGACTATCCACTCTGTCCATGCCGCTTATAACTTTGTAAACCTCCATCATGTCGCCCCTCCACCTCCGTCGTTCCAGTGAAAACAATCCGAGTTTATCCAACCTCTCCTCATATCTAATGCCCTCCAGACCAGGCAACATCCTGGTAAACCTCCTTCTGTATCTAAAGCCTCCACGTCCTTCTGCAGAAAGTGCTGGAAATACTCAGCAGGTCAGGCAGCATCTGTGAAGAGAGAAGCCGCGTTAACGTTTCAGGTCTGTGTCCTTTTTTGCTGCACAGGAGCCTCCTCCCACCCCTCTTCATCTAACCCCATGATGCATGGTCACTGACCTGAAACGTTAACTCTGTTTCTCTCTCCACAGATGCTGCCTGACCTGCTGAGTATTTACAGCACTTTCTGTTTTTATTTCAGATTTCCAGCATCTGCAGTATTATTCTTTTATTATAATGCCAACTCCATACTCTAAAACAGGGCATTCCAGCACAGCAGCCTCAATCTCCAGGGTCAACCGAGACTAACTCCATCTCATCTGTTTTTCAGACTGCTGGGAAGTATACTGTGGTATCCCTTAGGGTTGGTATTGGACCGCTGCTCTTTTTGATAGATATTAATGGCCTGGACTTGGATTTAGGAAGCATAATTTTAAAGTTTGCAAAGTTTGTAGTAAACAGTGAGGAGAGTTGTAACAAATTTCAGGAGGACATGGACTAATGAAGTGGACAAACAAAACTCATGGGAAGGAGCAGAGTGAAGAATATGGTTTATGTTCCATTCAAGTTGTTTCCCAATCCTCACTTGCTTAGGTACCATGAAACCATTAACCCCAAATCCCAATGGCCTTGATCTCAGTAGTCTACATTCATTTATCTTTGCACCACAAACAACATATCCTGCCAGGTCTACCCAATGACAATTGCTTAAACTTTGCCCATTTTATTACCATCATGAGATTGTACAAGAAGCACAACAGAAATGATTATCGTGGGTTTTTTCTAACCCCCTCCACAGGGAGTGATGACCTCACCTAAATGATTCAGACTTTAACTACCTTGATCAAACATCGGCCCACCCTTCATTATCTCAAACACTCAGAAAAGCACCAGTTGGTAAAATTTCATCACCTATTTTGCATCTAAATGGCTTTTTGTTTCTGTCTTGCCAGCTATGACAAAGTGTGGCAATCTTTGATTGAGTGGTAGGCCCTCCTTATCTCTGTAACCTTCTTCAGCTCTACAACCCCAGCCACTACAACACACCCCACCCCCGAGGTCTCAGCATTGTTCCAATTCCGGCCTCTTGTGCCTCCCCAGTTTCCATCACTTTTCCGTTGGCCACTGTGCCTTCAGCTGCTGGGCCCTAAACTTGAGAATTCCCTCCCTAACCGCCCTCTATTGGTCAGCTGTGTTGCTATGTAACTTTCTCAGAATACATGAACAACAAGTAGTGCTGAATGGTAAATAGACATTCATTTGTTGGCATTCATTCATTCACTCACTCATTAGTTCATTCATTCACTCAATCATTCAATCACTCACTTATTCATTTGTACTTCCACAACACCAATGGACAGGCTCCTCAGGGAAGTATACTTGATCTCATTGTTTCTTGTCTCCATCAATGATCTACTGATGACATACAAATGATATTCCCTGCTAACCTAATACTGTCTAAGGTTACAGATGATATCTAGTTAGAGGAAAATTAGGATCTTTGTCAGAAAGGGATAAAATTCAAAGATCTGCAGAGATATAGTGAATAGTTACCAAGTGACAAAGCAGGTCCATGTCAATGTTTATGCTGCACAGGATCCTCCTCCTACCCTACTTCATCTAACCCCATCAGCATATCCTTCGATTACTTTCTCCCTCATGTTTATCTAGCTGCTTCTTAAATGCATCTGTGCTATTCACCTTAACTACACACTGTGATAGTGAGTTTAATATTCTCAGCACCCTTTGGGTAAAGAAGTTTCACCTGATTTCCCTGTTGAATTTATTCTTGACTATTTTATATTTATGGTCCCTAGTTCTGGCTTCACCGATAAGTGTAAACTTCCTCTAAATGTCTACCCTATCAAACCCTTTCATATTCTTAAAAACGTCCATCAGATCAACCGTTAACCTTTTTTCTACAGAAAAGACCTCCAGCCTGTTCAATCTTTTCTCTTAGTTTTGGTATCATTCTGGTGAATCTTTTTTGCACCCTCTCCAGTATCTCTATATCCTTTTTATAATATGTGACACCAGAACTGTATACAGTGTGGTCTAACCAAGGTTCTATACAAGTTTAACATAACTTCTCTAGGTGAGATGAGGGCCTGTGTGAGCAGTGGGTTAGTTGGTTTCAGTGGGCTTTTAATGTTCATGCATCCTTGTGTTCTTACACAGGTGTGTTTTCCTACTCGAAGTTCAGAGAATCACATCCTCAACTTTTCATTAAAAATGCTCCAAGTGTCTACTTGTACATGGTCTCTGTAAGATGCAAAATGAGTTCTGACAGTTTATACCCCTGCCTCCATTGTCCACATTTCACACCATCACTCACCATGTTGCTCAACAATAAACCACAGTACACTTACAAAGTCCTAAATACTTGGAGAACCATCCCTGAATTTTCCTTTGCACCACACAGCTCCCGTTACTACGTCTGTCCCATTTGCAATGAAAATAATGACTCCACAGCTAATCATACCGACGGCAATAGTGCTGAGCAGGGTTCGGATTGCCCACTGGCAGGCTTAAAGCCCTGGGATTTTTTTTACTCAGCTGTAAAGCAGGCAGCAGAGGAGAGGGTGAGGATTTGGCAGGGTGTCTCCCTGTCTTATCAGGTGCTGACCTGCTGCATTCCTTGTGTAGACTTCATCTCTGCCAACATGAGGTTCTTCCTGTTGTCACCCCTGATGGAGAGGGTGAGAGGAGATCTTGTCCATCTCCTGATGGACTGGACATTGCAGGTTGTCCTCAATCTCCAGCCTACTCTGGTTTGACCCAGAAGCTAGAGGTCAAGAAGAGAATTTATATGGCCATGATAATTGAGTCTTCATTAACAGCCAATCACATATAGACCAGACAAGGAAGGGGCGGTAGGTTCCCTCTCTTGAAGAACATTAATGAAGAACTTGGATTTTTACGACAATCTGACAGTTTCATGGCCACTTTATTCTGGTTCCATCCAAAAATTATTATTGAATTTCATTTCACAACTTGTCGTTGCGGAATTTGAACTCTAGTCCATAACTACTAGACAATTGTACCTGTTCCAAGATGCCTGCAATAACTGCTTTGCTCAGAAAATAATGTATCCAGGAATATTCCCGCTAAATTTTCCTTTTTTCTTTTGCGTGCAACCAACCAGTCTTCACTTTGTGTTGGTCCTGCTCAGATTGACAACTTGCCGCCAAAGCCTAATTCTGTACCTCTATTTTCGGTATGGTGCAATGGCACCCCAAAAAGGAGTTCTCACTCAATGTTTAGATGTAGGACTATTAAATATCTAATGATAAATCGCATGTTCAAAGAAACACAGTAGTAACACGGCAGCCATTTTGGATGGCATTTGGTCACAACCCAGATCTCAAGAAACACAGATTTCATTGGTCGAAATCCACATGTATAAATGTCAGTGCCTGGAGAGTTGCTGAAAGGAGAATGGATTGTCACTTCCAAAAATGGACTGCAGCCTCACCAATCAATGCTGAGACAGAACTCCAGACAACCAGTTCCTTGGGAGAAGGTGCTTTATTTGGCCACATTTGACGCACATGTCAGTTACTAAAAGTTAAAACATTTTTCTGTAGAAATTTGTCTTGGGTGATGCTGCAAAGTGAGCAATATCAGATCAGCTGCTCTTTATGTGCAATGGCTGTTGTTTCATTCCATTGACTGCAATTAAATTGAATATCAGGCAAAGCGTATAATGGACAGCCAATCCAATATCACCCATTTTGTGCCACAGCCTGAGACAAATTTCTACCCATTTGTTTTAATTGTGTATCAATTGTTCAATTATATGCAGGTGGAGGGTGTTAATTGGGGTCTTACTTGATCACTTATAAGGAGACACTTACTGAGACTGCTGGAGAGTTTGAGTGTGGAACTACATGTTCGTAATCCTTTTAATTCTGCACAATAAATGTGAAACTGAGTAAAGATAGGCATCATCCTTTCACAACAAGCTTTGTGGAGTTTAACATGTTAGCAGAGAATGGTTGTCTAAAGCTGAAGGTTGGAAGCTAAGACTTTTTTTTTTTACATAGAATACTAAAATCTCACTGGCTATTGTGGAAAATATGGCAGAAAGCAAGTGTAAATTGTCAGGGTATGATTACCCTCCAATGTTCTCGGAGTCTGAACCATATGACCAGTGGAAGAATGAAGTGGATTTGTGGACACGGGTTACATCTCTACCAAAAAGGAAACCAGGTATAGTCTTGGCATTATCACTTCCTACCAAAAGTAAAATCAGAAGTAAAATATCTTGTGAACTGGATACTCGTCAGTTGGATACTGATGAAGGGTTGGATCTTCTGTTAGAATTCTTGGATGAAATTTACAAGAACGATGACCTATTGAATGCTTATGAGGCCTGGTCAGACTTTGATTTCAGAAAACAGATGGTAATTCAATGGAGGAATATATCATGGACTCTACAGACTGTATAAAAGATTGAGGAAATTCAATTTGGAGATCCCTGGTTTAGTGTAAGCATTTAAATTGCTGGATTGTGCTGGGTGTTGCATATGGACAGACTCCTGTTTCTAACTGGGGTTTGGTTCTTGGTAAAAGGCTCCCAGTTAGATCAGATGTCTGCTGCCATAAAGAAATTCCTGGGGAAACAGTCATTTCCTGCAACCCTGGTAGGATAAATAGGGCATTCTGTGATGACACAAAGAATGGAGAACTTAATGTTTACTGGATTTCGAAATGGTCCAGATACTGGACACAGGCATAAGTATAATGTAAGGGTTAAAGACAGGAGGAATGAGCATGAAAGTACCTTTAGCAGGTCTGACTATTACAGCAGAAGACAAAATTGGAACAGCAATCATAGGTGAATGAATCCCAGGAATACTCAAGGAACAGTTAATAGGTGCTTTAGGTATCATTATGCGATGAACTGCCCAAAGCGGTGGGGCAGAGTCCTTGAAGTAACACATGACAGAGAATTCTGAGGCAGAAGAGGAAGATACTGATGAATCTGAATGAATTGTACTAGTCACAAGGAATTTTAGTCTTGGAATGAATGTTAGTTATGGATTCGTTCAACTGTGCTGTATTAGATAGTGCTTGCACATTGACAGTACATGGAACTGACTGGTTACAATGTTATCTGGATTGACAATATTAATGAGTATAAAAGTACTACCAGCTTTAGGTTTGGTGATGACAACACATTGCCATCACTGAAGAGAGTAGTAATTCCATGTAAAACAGCTGGAGTAAGCCATTTTATCAGTACAGCCATAGGTTTCTAGTGAGACACCTTTAGTGTTGAGTAAACCTTCAATGAAAAAGGCACAGATGAAACTTGCTATGGAGCATGATAAGAGAATTGTTTTGGAAAGTCAGTGAATTTTCTGTTTACCCGGTCCAGGGCATTATTGTATCCCTGGAACAAAACTTGATATTTCTAGTCAGAGTATTAAAGAAGAATTAATGGCATCAGGTGATAAGAATCTGCGATTAAAAGCAAATTGTCTTAAGGTTACACAATTTGCTCACCCTTCTTGTCAAAGATTAAAAACCCTGCTAAAAGATGCAGGTGTGATTGATGAGTACACCGGGATAATAGAAGAGATTAGTGAAAAGTGTGAAATCTGTTTAAAAAGTAGCAGAAGACGCCATCACGTCCTATTGTAAGCCTTCCATTGGCACGTGACTTTAATGAGGTAGTTGATATGGATTTAAAGGTATAGGACAAAGACAAGAATATTTTCATTCTACATTTTATAGACCTAGTAATTAGATTAAGTCTTTCTATGATCATACATAGCAAGGACAAAAGGGTGATTATAGTCTATTGGTGATATTGGTTGTCTCTCGAGAAGGAGGCCCAAAAGAAAGCAAGAACATAGCAAGGACAAAAGGGTGATAGACAAAATCAGGGAAATGGATAGGGACTGGACTCGGGGCACCAGCTAAGTATCTGACTGATAATGGAGGGTAATTTGCCAATGACGAGTTCAGAGACATGTGAAAACATGAACATTATGGTTATGAATATTGCAGCTGGAAGTCCTTTCAGCAATGGGCTTTGTGAAATGAATCATGCAGTGGTTGATGAAAAGCAACATAAAATCTTAGCTGACCAACTAAATTGCAAGTTGACAACCACCCAGGCATGGATGGTTCATGTGAAGAATTCACTTCAGCTGGTTGGGGGTTATAGTCCTTATCAATTGGTCTATGGGCAAAATCCCAAATTGCCTTCTGGACTGTGACAGTGCTGCTCGAGAAGGTACTACAATTAGTTCCATTATTTCGGCACATTTGTATGCCTTACATGCAGGGAGATGGGCTTTCATGAAGGCTGAGGTCTCTGCGAAAATTCAGAGAGCTCCGAGGCATCGTATAAGGCCATCTGAGATAGAATTTAATTTAGGAGATTTGGTGTATTATAAAAGAGAGGGTCAGGGGGAATGGAAGGGCCCTGGTAACATAATAGGTTGTGATGGTAAGACAATAGTCATCAAGCATGGAAATCAAACAGTTAAGATTCATTCTCACTATTTGGAATTGATTATAAAATCTCGGAATATGAGTAGCTGATAGAGGGAAATGAGGCACCTTGTACTTCAAATGCTTGTTTTGTGATGAAGGTCCTGAAGAGCAGAATACCCTAGACCAAGACTTGGATAATAATGTGAGTGATCATGATGCTCAGGAAAGAGCTTTCACATCCAAAGGCCAATAGCCCCAGAGTATGTATTCCAGAGGGTCTAATAAATGGAGGGATGTGACAATTGTGGGATGTGCAGGAAAATCTACAGGCAAGTTTAAATAATGGTTGAATGTTCAAGATGATGCTCAAGAAGCGAGGTCCACGGACTGGCAGAATGGGGTGAAAAAGTGGAGGGTAACAAAGCGCAGTGCAAGTTCTAAATAGTGGGTCTGAAAGTGATTCTTGCATCAGGAAATGATCCCACACTGGAGAAAGAGCCTCCGATAATGCACAAGGGAGATCTTACAGCAGTAGTCCCGAAAGACATCAAAGTGCTAATAGAGGCCGTAGTATGAACAGATTCCACAATGAAACGAAGGCCAGAGGGCAGTCTCGGAATAGAACTAGAAGCAGAAGTCCTCATGACTGTGAAGTTTTAGTGGCTGCCAATAAAATTGAGGATAAACTCATAAGAGAAGCAAAACATAAGGAATTAGAATAAAAGCAAAATACTGCGGATGCTGGAAATCAAACAAAAACAAGAAATGCTGGAATCACTCAGCAGGTCTGGCAGCATCTGTGGAAAGAGAAGCAGAGTTAACGTTTCGGGTCAGTGACCCTTCTTCGGAACTGACAAATATTAGAAAAGTCACAGATTATAAACAAGTGAGGTGGGGGTGGGGCAAGAGATAACAAAGGAGAAGGTGCAGATTGGACCAGGCCACATAGCTGACCAAAAGGTCACGGAGAAAAGGCAAACAATATGTTAATGGTGTGTTGAAAGACAAAGCATTAGTACAGATTAGGTGTGAATACACTGAATATTGAACAGCAGCAAGTGCAAACCTGAAGAAAAACAACCTGAAAAAAAACAGTGGGTAAGCAAACTGAACAAACTAAGATGAAATGAAATAAATGCAAAAAAAATTGTAAAAAATGTAAAAAGGAATGTAAAAAAAAAAGGAAGAAAAAATAACTAAAAATGAAAGTAAAATGGGGGGCTGTCATGCTCTGAAATTATTGAACTCAATGTTCAGTCCGGCAGGCTGTAGTGTGCCTAATCGGTAGATGAGATGCTGTTCCTCGAGCTCGCGTTGATGTTCACTGGAACACTGCAGCAATCCCAGAACAGAGATGTGAGCATGAGAGCAGGGGGGAGTGTTGAAATGGCAAGCAACCGGAAGCTCGGGGTCCTGCTTGCGGACTGAGCGGAGATGTTCTGCAAAGCGGTCACCCAGTCTGCGCTTGGTCTCCCCAATGTAGAGGAGACCACACTGAGCAGCGAATACAGTATAGTACATTGAAAGAAGTACAAGTAAATCGCTGCTTCACCTGAAAGGAGTGTTTGGGGCCTGGGATAGTGAGGAGAGAGGAGGTAAATGGGCAGGTATTACACCTCCTGCGATTGCAGGGGAAGGTGCCCTGGGACGGGGACGAGGTGGTGGGGGTAATGGAGGAGTGGACCAGGGTGTCACGGAGGGAACGATCCCTTCGGAATGCTGACAGGGGAAGGGAGGGGAAGATGCGACTGGTAGTGGCATCGCGCTGGAGGTGGCGAAAATGGCGGAGGATGATCCTTTGGATATGGAGGCTGGTGGAATGGATATGGAGGAATTAGAAAGTTGGAGAGTATTTGGTATTTATTCTGAGGCACCAGATAGGGGACAGCCAGCCTTGTCACATAGATGGATTTGTCCTGAAAAAGTCCTTCCTGATGGAACTTATAAGGCTAAAGCAAGGTTAGTTGTGAGTGATTTTGAAGAGTGACTGGGTGATACCAATGTTAGAGTAGACACTCTCACAACTGGCAAAGTAATCTTTTTAGCTCTTTTTGCCACAAATTCATGGGAATGTAGATCATAAAGAAACATATAAACATAGAAAAATAGGAGCAGGAGAAGGCTATTCGTCCCTTTGAGCCTGCTCGGCCATTCAATACGATCATGGCTGATCGTCCAAACTCAGTAACCTGTTCCCACTTTCTCCCTGTATCCCTTGATCTCATTATCCCTAAGAACTATATCATCCCATTGACATAAAAGCCACATTTCTGCATGGTGACACTTTTCAGTGTTTCTAAAACCACCTAAAGAGGCAGCAGATGTAGAAGGAAAACTCTGAAAACTGAATAAATACATCTATGGCCTTAATGATGCTTCCAGGGTGTGGTATTTCTCAGTGAGATCTGTTTTGTTGAAATAAAAACAAGAAATGCTGGAAATGCTCAGTAGGTCTGGCAGCATCTGTGGAGAGAGAAGCAGAGTCAACGTTTCAGGTCAGTGACCCTTCATCAGAACTGATGAGTTATGAAGAAAGGTCACTGACCTGAAACGTTAACTCTGCTTCTCTCTCCACAGATGCTGCCAGACCTACTGAGCATTTCCAGCATTTCTTGTTTTTATTTGATTTCTAGCATCTGCAGTATTTTGCTTCTGTTTTGTTGAAAATTGGATGTGTTCAACTAAAAGCAGATCCTGCAATGTTTTATTAAAAACATGAAAAACTATCAGGCATCTTCATGATGCACTTTGTTGATTGCTTATGGGGTGGTACCGTGAATTTTGAGAAATATGTTATTAAGATTAGGACAGAAGTTAACATTGGGAGTCAGGCTTGTGGGGCCTTTAAATATATTGGTTTAGATATTGTCATGCAGGCCCCCACCTGCCAAGAATGAGGCATATTAATTTTGTCATATGAACATTGATTTTAAACTTGCTGGGAAGAAGAGATCACCTGTTACAAGGGCTGCCAGACACTTAGCTGAAAAACATTTGCATACTAACAGACTGTGCTTGTGGAGACAAAAGGACCATTCCCTGACACATACAACTCACAATGGATTTTGACCACCAGACATTCAAGGTGTAAGGAAGAGCATTCCAGAGACTGCTAAAGTGATACAATCCACAAAAGCCAGGACTGGTTAAACCATCTGGTCACATGACTAACTGGCTGGTCCAGAGTTTCTTGAACTAGCCACAGAATTTCTGAAGTAAGAAAGACTGTTTGTTCCTGGAGTGAGAAGACCTCTGCTGTCTGCTCCAATCTTTCTCAAGCTTCTGGACTTACTGGGGCACATGAACTTCAAGAAAGAAAAGTCTCCTACATCGAACAAGATTTAAGAATACTAGGCCCCAATGAAAAGCAAGACCTATCTACAATCAAGGACCTTATAGTGAGCTAGAAGAACAGTAACCAAAACCATTTTCAGATATTGCCTCAAACTTTTCCACTTTATTTCTTCTGCTCTTTTCTGTCTCTATCTGCATGTGTGTATCGTACATGCATGCTAGCGTGGGTGCGTCTCGTATCCGTAGGCATTAACTGAATTAGAGTTTAAGTTTAATGAAGTTCAACCTTTTTTCTTTAAGCTTAAAGTCTGTTTGACTAGTTTCTTTGCCTTATAATTGGAAGTTAGTGAACAAGGATTCACTAAGGGGGAGCTAAAACAAACGGTGTGTTTAAAATTAAACCCTGTTACAGTAAGACCAGTTGAAGGCTGAGGGGGAACCCTAGACCCCTTTCTCATCTGGTCATAACAATATTAAACAGATTCAGTCAGGAATAATTTTAAATCAACAATCATATTTCGAGAGTGTTACTCACATCCTGGCTAATCGTGCTAGGTTATCACAGAAAGGTGATCTACCTAAAGAAGAGACTGGGCAATTGCGAAGCTTGATTGGTCAATTAAACTGGTTGTACACTCATGCCAGGCCTGATGCTAGTTTTAATGTGCTGGAGCTAGGTACAATGATAAAATACCCAAAAGTCAAGAATGGTTTAAGGACAAATAAAACATTTATTATAAAAAAAAAAAATTTAAATCTGGAGAAATGTGTACTGCAGTTCCCATCCTTAAGTGACCCAAAGAACATGAAGCTAATCATTTTTAGTGATGCTTCACATGCTAATCTTCCTGAAGGGTATTCGAGTGCAGCTGGCTTCATAATATTTCGGATGGGTAAAAATAGGAAGCTAAAGAAATAAAAGGGGTTTGTTAAAAGCACTTTAGCTGCGGAATCGCTAGGCTGGATTTTATAGAGGCCTCGACATCGGGATCCATGGTGGGGCTGGGGGCTTGAAGATTGCCCAGATGAGGCCCATCACAGACCTCAACACGGGCAGGGCCCGTCCCAATCTTTCATTAAAAGGTTAACGTAGGTTTCCAATCGATTTGGCATAGCAGGTTTTCTTGACAGCAGGTTAATCTAAGTTTTATTATAAAAGAAAGAAGGGAATCTGTTAATTGCATATCAATTGTTTAATTATATGAAGGTGGAGGTTGTTAATTGGGGTCGTACCTGAGCAGTTATAAGGAAACTCTTACTGAGACTGGTGGAGGTTTCGAGTGAGGAGCTACCTGTTTGTAATCCTTTTACTCGCTACAATAAATGTGAAACTGAGTAAAGACTGAGCTCCTTCCACAACCAGCTTTCTGGAATTTAACAGTTGCTTTGTAAAAGTGTCAGATTTAAGTTTCATAATCATGTTTAATGGTTTCCATTGTGTCCTTTTCTGTTAGATTCCGACAATAACATTTCTTGTGAATGCTATGTGTTTATTTTTAATTTGTAACTTTATTAAGGTGAGAATTGTCAGTGTTTCAGCATCGGTCTCAAGTAAGTCTGGGCAGACAGTAACATAGCTTGAAATGGACAGCGGGAATGTCCAAAGTACAATCTGTGGACCACATGTTCCTGCTCATGTACATGATCTCCCACCTCCAACTGCCATAACTAGTGTTTTACAGCATTAAATGGGTTTGCAACTGACACATTCATCAGAGGATTAAAACTCCTTGTGACTAGTATAGTTTGTGCAGATTCATTATCTTCTTCTTCCTCAGAATTCTCTTTATCATGTGTCATTTTGAGGACCCTACCTCTCCACTGTGCGCAGTTCATTAAATAATACTTCAAGTCATGACTCAACCTATTAATTGTTCCTTGGATATTCCTTGGATTCGTTCACCTGTTATTGCTGTTCCAATTCTGACTTCTGCTGTAATCGCCATATCTGCTAAAGGTGCTTTCATCTTCATTCTGCCTGTCTTTAACTTTCCATTTATATTGACCCTGAACCCAGTATCCGGACCATTTTGAAACCTAGCAACCATTGAGTCCTCTATTCCTCGTCGCCACAGAATGCCTCATTTGTGCCACAAAGGCGGAAGGAAATTATTGTTTTCCCAGGAATTTTTTTCAAGGCAGCAGACATCTGATCCAATAGGGTCTCCCTCTCCGAGAACCGAACACCAGTTGGGACCAAGAGCCTGTCTATATGAGACACCCTAGCACAATCTAGCAATTTAAATGCTAGTACTGATCCAGGGATCCCCAAATTGAATTTTGTGAATCTTCTATGCAATCTGTTAAACATATCCCTCCATGGAATGACCATCTGTTTTCTGAAATCTATCAGAGTCTGACCATGGCACTTAGGCACTTAGATCATCTTTCTTGTAAGTTACCTTCAAGAACTCTAATAGAAGGTCCAAACTTTCATCACTATCCAACTGATGTGATTCAAGCACATAAAATACTTTATTTCTGATTTTATTCCTGGCCGGATGCAACAATGCCAAGGCTACACTTTGTGGGAACATAACCCATGTCCAGATATCCACTTCATTTTTCCACTGGTCATATGGTTCAAGCTCTGAGAACATTGGAGATTAATCATACCCAAACAATTTACCCTTGCTTTCTGCTTTCTTTCATGATGGCTACTAGGATTGTAGTTTTCTATCTGAAAATGTTTTCTTAGCTTCCAACCTTCACCTTTAGGCAGCCATCCTCTGCTACCATATTATATTCCAGAAAGCCAGTTGGTGAAGGATAGAACTGGAGCCATTCTTTGCCCTGTGAGGCAAACCACACCTACCAAGAATGAGGCATATTAATTTCATCATATGGAACATTAATTTTAAACTCTTACTGGACTGAAAACATGGCTGCACCTGCATTCTAAAAGGGCAGTGGCTGGAAATATTATTGGCTGTACAGGTCTGTATACAAAAAACCATAGAACAGTGGCTTGACTGGCCAAAACTCCACATAAATGTGGTGGAGTACTGTAAGAGTTGCCACATGTGCCAGGTTGAGGGAAAACCCCAACCTGCAGTGAAATCTGCAGCCCTATATCCTGTATCAGTGTTTAGAGGACCCTCCAGCAGAGGGCTGGTGAACTGTAAGGGACCCCTGCCGAGAACAAAAGGGGACAGGCAGGCACAAGGCTGGCAACAGGTTAGAGAGGAGACTGGAAAGAGGGACAAAGAGGACAGGTTAAAGGAAATCTGAGAGGGATCCCAAATGGAACCCCATATTATCCGGTCAGCCAACCCCGAAATGTTTGAAAAATTAGACCCCATATCCTCCTATCTAAATGTGGACACCAGAAGCACCCCACCAGAGTTGCTAACAGCATTTACAGAAACCTGCAGAGACAAAAAGTCCTCAAGAAGGCAGGGAAACCATGAGGGTAATGCCTCACCTAGTCGAAGTGCCGCAGGGGAGTGCAGTAGAATCTGCACAAATACCTGCAAGAGGAGTGTCCCAGAGGACAAAGGGAAGATTAGCTAAGGATCCATCCCCGTCAGGAGAAAAGGGAACCAACCATCCCCTAAGGTGAAAAGCCCTAGCCTGACTCATCAAAACACTGAAAGATAGTTCAGAGGGGATCCACCCACCACCGACTCCCATGAGCAGAACTCCGCACTAGGGCTAATTAAATCAAACCTTCCCTCTGCAGATCTCAACAGGAACAAGACACCCAAGGCTGTCATGGAAATGTGCAAACTGAAAATTTTTCCCAAGAATCCATGTTTATTTGAATGTCAAAGAGCAGTTTAAAGCAGCACTGCCAGAAGGGAAAGACAGGCTGTAACAATTTTTAGGATTTGTGAATGAATGAGAGAAATGCATGTGTGTTTTCCTGTACTTACTCTTCTTTCGATTCTCTTTTAATGAAATACTCTTCTAAAATTGCATTTCATTCTGCTGGATGTGGAGATGTGAGGAAAACCACACCTACCAAGAATGAGGCATAGTAATTTCATCATATGAAACATTAACTTTGAACCCTTACTCTACTGAAAACATGGCTGCACCTGCATTCTAAAAGGACAATGGTTGGAAACATTTGTATTCTAAAAGATAGTTACTTGGAGAAGACAATGGGACTGCTTCCTGATTTAATTAACCAAATGGATTTTGATCACCAGACAGTGAATGTGTGAAAGTCAGCATTCCAGCTCCCTACTGAGGATGTCTACTAAGATTGAAAGAATCCACAAAACCTCGCCAGGCAGGTTGTCCCGAAAAAAAGAGCTAGTCACGTGACTGGCCTGGTGGCCCTGGTTTAGTTTGAATTGTGTTCACAGAACAGTTTGAAGTCAGACTGAAACTGAACTTGGAGAGAGACTCTCACTCTCACTCTCACTCTCACTCTCACTCTCACTCTCACTCTCACTCTCACTCTCACTCTCACTCTCACTCTCACTCTCACTCTCACTCTCACTCTCACTCTCACTCTCACTCTCACTCTCACTCTCACTCTCACTCTCACTCTCACTCTCACTCTCACTCTCACTCTCACTCTCACTCTCACTCTCACTCTCACTCTCACTCTCACTCTCACTCTCACTCTCACTCTCACTCTCACTCTCACTCTCACTCTCACTCTCACTCTCACTCTCACTCTCACTCTCACTCTCACTCTCACTCTCACTCTCACTCTCACTCTCACTCTCACTCTCGAAAAGCAGAGACTGCAACTGAATTTCAAGAGGACAGAAAACCATTGAAACAAGTTTGAAAGAGTGCACCAGACCCCAATGAGACAACAAGATTTAACTGCAATCAAAGATTTTATATTGAACTCAAAAGACAGTAAATGAACTCCAGCTATTGCTTTAAACCTTTCCCCTTGATTCTTTCTCCCTTTCTGTCGCTATCTGCGTGTGTGTTTATCGCATATGAATGCTAGCGTGGTTGCGTCGCGTATTTTTAGTAGTTTTAACCGAATTAGAGTTTTACAGTTAATAAACTTACACCTTTCTTGTTTAAATCTAAGATAACCTGTCTGGTTGATTTCTTTGCCATTACAATTGGAGAGCAGTGAACAAGGATTTACTGAGGGGAAGCTAGAAACATGGTGTTTTAAAAAGTAAAACCTGTTACGGTCAAACCCGAAAAGGCTGAAAGGGAACCCCTAGACCCTTTCTCACCTGGTCATAACAATACACTTTTACATTTATTGACAGTTACACATTACAAGCATACACCTCCTAACCCAGCAGCCACAAGTTTAATCTGTGTCTATTTATAGGAGCTCAAGTGAATGTCAAGTTAATACCCACCATCTGCATACAATTAATATGCAATTAACATGTGCTTCATATTTCAGTACAGAAGCAAAATACTGTAGAATCTGGAAATCTGAAACAAAAACAGAAAGGGTTCTGATGAAAGATCACAGGCCAGAAATGTTAACCCTGTTTCTCTCATAGCCTGGTGCTGCTCCTTGCATGGTCTTCGACATCCTCACTGAACCAAGGTTGACCCTCTGGCTTGATGGTAATGGTAGAATGAGGGATATGCTGGGCCATGAGGTTACAGATTGTGTTTGAACACAATTCTGCAGATGCTGATGGCCCACAGCAGCTCGTGGATGCCCAGCTTTGAGCTGATAGGTCAGTTCAATTTAGCACATGGTAGTGCCACACAATACGATGGAGGATATCTTCAGTGTAAAGATGTAACTTTGTCTCCACAAGGATTATGTGTTATTCACAACATGAAAACAAATACACAGGTTGCTGTTCTCTCCCAGATGCAATCTCAATCAATTCTACGAACAAAGCTTTTTCCTACCAACCACGATCAACTTTACTTTTGGATTCCAGTATGGTTTTTTAGCTATTCCTATTAATTTCACTCAGTTTGTTCCCTTGCTGACTGTTGCTGTGGTACAGTCCCATGGATACTGCCTGCCCTCAGTACCTCACTAATGTAGCTATTCTTCACGTGTGACCACAGGCAGTCAGTGGTCTATGTTGGCCAGTTATTTGACTTTGGAATGCATCACAACCAAGTCAGACCCTGTCCCCATCTGACATCAATCTGGACATACATACCATCTCCAGCAGAGGTCACTGGATGGTGATTGGGAGCAGGAACCTGTCATGTACTCACTTGCTCATTAGAGGGAGGTTCATGGTTTAGCAGAGATCATGCAAATATTATGTAACTTGTTAAGAATCCAGCACTATCCCTGCAAATAAATAATCCCAATTAATAAAGAGAAATACTTGTGGCAAGGGATCTGTAAGAAAATGAGAATTTAGGATCTAGTCATTTGGTAGTACAGAAAAACAAAGAGAACAAAGAACAGCACAGGAACAGGCCATTCAGCCCTCCAAGCCTGCGCCGATCTTGATGCCTGCCTAAACTAACACCTTCTGCACTTCCGGTGCCCATATCCCTCTATTCCCATCCTATTCATGTATTTGTCAAGATGTCTCTTAAACGTCGCTATCGTATCTGCTTCCACCACCTCCCCGGCAGCAAGTTCCAGGCACTCACCACCCTCTGTGTAAAGAACTTGCCTCGCACATCCCTTCTAAACTTTACCCCTCGCACCTTAAACCTATGTCCCCTAGTAACTGACTCTTCCACCCTGGGAAAAAGCATCTGACTATCCACTCTGTCCATGCCGTTCATAACTTTGTAAACCTCTATCATGTCGCTCCTCCACCTCCGTCGTTCCAGTGAAAACAATCCGAGTTTTTCCAACCTCTCCTCATAGCTAATGCCCTCCAGACCGGGCAACATCCTGGTAAACCTCCTCTGTACTCTCTCCAAATCCTCCATGTCCTCTGGTAGTGTGGCGACCAGAATTGCACACAATATTCTAAGTGTGGCCTAACTAAGGTTCTGTACAGCTGCAACATGACTTGCCAATTTTTATACTCTATGCCCCGACCGATGAAGGCAAGCATGCCCTATGCCTTCTTGACTACCTTACCCACCTGTGTTGCCACTTTCAGTATTTGAGTATTGCTGAAAATAGAGACATGTTGTCAAATCCTTTCGTCTTACACTCATCAGGACAATCTGAAAGAATACCAATGTAACGGAAAATAACGACTTTATACCATATGAGAAGAGAGTGCTGATTGGTTGGCAAGTGAACTCTGGTAGAGACGTTGCCATGGAGAATGCACCAGTTTACAGTGACTGACAGTTAACTGCCAAGCTTTGTTTAAAATTTAAACCAGGCAGTTTGACTCTGGTCAAGGCATTGCCCTGAAGAATGAACCAGTGAAAGACTGTCACTTATTTTGTTTAGCTGAAACAGGTTCAATGTTTGTACATGTTCTTTCTGTCTGCAAAGAACAGGGCCCTGTGTATTAATATATGTAGCTTCCAGTACACGCAAATGCACCATACTGCAAGCCCTACTGACAATCTTAAATTGGTTGTCAGTGTAATTCTTAGCACACTGCGGATTATTTAGCAAATGTTGTCCAATTGTGGAATCACATCTAATGTTGGACACTGTTTTGAGTTTTACAAGCACGGGCTGGTTGGGTACGACCTGTACCTTGCCTGTTGCGAACAGCGGAAGGGACATGTTGTTTGATATGATCCGCCAGTCTTTGGGACGTACGGTCTAAATACCTAGTGTATCACTGGCATTGAAATTCATATATCACATTACTCATTTGTGTGATAGACGGGACATCTTTTTGGCTTGACGGCAGCAACCTGTTAGTGGCAAACACACCATGTGTTGCTACTGCATAGTAGCAGCATGAAAAGGGTAGCTTCACCTGTTGCTCAAGCCTAATGCTGTCATTTTCACCCTGAAAAATGCCCAGTCTACCTCAAATTATCCTGGAAGGGTAATGTATCCCAAAATTTAAACCTGCACCTATCCCCCAACATCCCTTCCCCACCCATCTAAGCAAGCTCCTCCAACCCTACAAACCTCCCGACTGCTCCTTAGACTTTGGTCTCTTGTGAAACCACCCCCCACCCCCCAACTCTATGCTGAACTTTTCGGTGGAGGGGAGGGGGGCGGGTATGCATTCAGCCACCTAAACCCCATGTTCCTCTCCACCTCATTCTCCTTTTTTAAGATCTTCCATAATTAATATGCTTTTTTTTGCTTCAGCATTGCATGCCTTTCTAACAATCATTTGCTTTGATGTGATAGAAAGGGGCACCGTGATTCTCAGTTTACGATGGAAATAAGTTGCTGCAAGTGGTTCACCTACTGTAGTTACAAAGGAAATCCAAAGTTATTGCTGCCAAGGTAAGCCATCCAATTGGACAATCTGGAATCACTTCTTGATGGCTGTCATGAACTTTTCAGCCTCACTGTTTGCTGTTGGATGATGTGATGTGATTCAACGTTGGCAAACTGCTGGATTCCTGATCTCTGGAATGGAGGCCCATTATCTGTCTTTAACACCTCTGGAATTCTGTATCCTGCAAAAGTTGAACAGCAGATATGGCTGCTGTATATTTGTTGAGCACAACTATGGGAATGCTAGATAAGTTCACAATCTATATCAATGATTTGGATGTGGGGACCAAATGTAATATTTCCAAATTTGCTGATGAGACAAAACTAGATGGGGTCGTGAAAGGTGCTATATAAATGCAAGCCTTTCTCAGTATTCCTGCGATTAAATATCTGAGTTCATAAAGATCAACATGACAAAACTCTGGCTACTTCATTCCCTCCCAAGCCCAAAGGCACTGAGGCCAAATATTGCTGCGCTGTCTCATATCAACTAAGTCAGCATTGACCAGGGAGTAAAGCTCCTAGTCTGTATTGCTCAGGACCACAGCATTTGTAATTCAGGTCAAACAGTAACAAATGAGAAAAAGCTCAAGAACTTAAAACACATAAACTCTTTTTATTACTGAATGATTTACAAACATCTCCAGGGCAGAGAGAACAGACAGAGAACTTCCAGTATTTGACTTTGGTAACAAAATTACACCAGTATTAACACATCTCTCTTGGACAGAAAACATAACTTTAAATAAGACCACTTCAACAGCAACAATTAAACCTTTCTCAACTGCAAGGTGCAATGATTTCACTGAGGGATAAGCTGGTAGTTAGTTAAATGGTTTTCTCACTGATCTATCACCTCGTTGGCAGCCTTTTCCATTGGTTATGGTGTTGACTCACTGTTCAGTTGGTTACTGCTCACAGACACTCTCACTTTCTCAGTTATGCCTGTAGTTTATTTACTGTAGACTGGCTGGTAAGTTCTACCTGTGCTATAGACTGTGTAACCAGACTCTCAGGCACCTCCACAAAAGATCATTCATTTTCCTCAGGTGCCTCCCATTCCAGCTTGAGAAAAAAAGCATTGAATTATTTATCCAACTACAAACATCCTGATATTTTGGGGGGCAAAACTTTTGGAATCCCATAAACAACTGACCATCTAATGTAATTAAGAGATATACCTGAGGCAGGATTCCCCTCTTCAGGGCTAGAGTAGAGGCAGTGCAGGACTTCCAACTCCACCTCAGGCTCATTACACTTGGTCTTTGATGAGCCATAGTGGGCTCCTGGTGGGATTTCCATTTTTAACAGGGAGCTGGCTAGGGCCTTGCTACAAACGCCCAAGGGTACAGCCGTTGCAGCTTTGAAAAAGCCGACTGTGCGCTTAGAGTGGCTGATGAGCCCCTGAGATGATTGGAATCAACCTTTTAGGCTCTGGCCTATGCAGGTAAGTGGGGGCCTAAGTAGAGGGAGAGGAATCCTCCAACAAGCCCTTTTATATCCTTTCTCTGGCCTCAGGATCACTATCAATGCTAGCACAGGGCCCCTTCCCCATTGGGGTCCTGGAAAGTGGAGGTAATTGAGGTGCACAGGAAGGAAATGAGCTTCATCTTTCCACAAGCGGGGAAGGGGAGGGGAAAGGAACACCAGCTTGAGACTTTGAGTCACCAATAGGCCTCAGCACTAGATTTTGCCTCATTCTGTGCTATCACAGAGGAGAATCCAGCCCAGGGTTTTACACCCTGTTGTTTGAGACAACTTTGCAGACATAACATGGCTGTAGTATAACTGGACAGCACTCAGTCTTGAGAAAATGGTGAACAGGGCAGTCAGATGGCTCACTGTTGATGGATAGCCACATCAGATATAACAAAAATGGGTCGAAGATCAGATTAATCTTGAGGGTTAAAGCAAGAACACAACAAATAGAAGCAGGAGTAGACCATATGGCCCATCAAGCCTGCTCTGCCATTCAATATGATCATTTTAAAATTTTTATTTAGAGATACAGCACTGAAACAGGCCCTTTGGCCCACCAAGTCTGTGCCGACCAAGAACCACCCATTTATACTAACCCTACAGTAATCCCATATTCCCTACCACCTATCTATACTAGGGGCAATTTACAATGGCCAATTTACCTATCACCTGCAAATCTTTGGCAGTGGGAGGAAACTGGAGCACCCGACGAAAACCCACGCGGTCACAGGGAGAATGTGCAAACTCCACAGAGGCAGTACCCAGAATTGAACCCGGGTCGCTGGAGCTGTGAGGCTACGGTGCTAACCACTGCGCCACTGTGGCTGTTTTTGGGCTTCAATTCCACTTTCCTGCCTGTTCCCCTTATCCCTTGATTCCCTGCAAGACCAAAAATCTTTGTTACTTTTGACATTTGGATTGCTGTAACTGTACTGTGGGGATTCTGAGAAATTCCCATTTACCTACTTACATGATCCCAGGGCTAAAATTATGAAGACAAGTTGTGTAGACTAGGCTTGTATCCCTTGAGTTTAGAAGATTAAGGGGTGATCTAATTGAGATGTTTAAAATGATGAAAGGATTTGACAGGTTAGATGGAGAGAAGCTATTTCCTCTGAATGGGGAGCCCAGAGCAAGGGGCATAACCTTAAAATGAGAGCTAGGCCATTCAGGGGTGATGTCAGGAAGCACTTTTTCACACAAATGGTAGTGGAAGTCTGGAACTCTCTCCCTCAAAAAACTGTTGAGGCTAGGGGTCAGTTGAAAATTTAAATACAGAGGCTGATAGATTTTTGTTGGGTAAGTGTATTAAGGGACATGAAACCAAGGTGGGTGATTGATATTAAGATACAGATTAGCCATAATCTAACTGAATGGTGGAACAAGCTCAAGGGGCTGAATGGCCTCCTCCTGTTCTGGTGTTCCTAAACGATCCCATGACGCTACTTGAAGAAGAGCTGGGACTTCTCCTGGTGTTCTGGCCACTATCGTTTCATCAGCCAATATCACAGATTAACTGGTCCATTGTTGACAACCATCCACTTTTCAAGCAGACACTCAACTTTTTTACTCCCCTCCTGGATTTCCCTGGAGTGCCCAGGAATTAAAGGTTAATTTCAAGAGCACTGCTTTGAGCAAACCAGGGAGAAAAAAATCATAGGGAAGTTAAAAATGTGTTTGCTTCCTTCAATTTCTTTGAACACTGTTAACCGGGTGGGGTGCTTGAGGTGGGAGATCATGTGATGAAACCTCCAGGAATAATCTAATCAGAGTTGGCAACACTACCTCTCCCCCATTCACACTGTCGTTTTGCAGCTCTTGAAACAGCCTTTACAGCTCTGCCGTGAAGGGTAGAGACTACTATCATGAAAACGTGCTACGCCAAATTACTTTTTTTAATCCATCGATTGGAAACCTAAACTAAACTTTTAAAAAGAAAGCAGCTAAGAGGGCCACCACAATTTGCATTGAAATACCTCACATTCCAAGGTATTGAGGTGGAGATAAATGTCTGGTTAATCTCCCACCACAACAATGGCTTGCTAATTTTGAATGAACTACCTGATTTACCTCCATTAACAAGACAGTTAAAGCCATCTTGAAACATTAACACTAGTGGAGACAAACCTCAAAGAGTTTGTGAAACAATGGAACCTGAGAGAGATTGGAATTCTTAAGACTTGATCTAATTAAGATGCAAAAGAGGGAATACACTGGACAATTATGTGACAGTCTCTCCAGCGGTGTGAAAACTTGAGGTTTCTTCTGGCTACGGCAGACAAGCATCTGAGTTTTAACTAATGCAGGACCCAAGTGGGGGGTCTGTTTCTTTCTCTCTATCTCTCTCTCCAGGCAACACTGTAAGTTTGAACCCTGCCTGTGGGTTGCAAAACATCCAAGTCTGTCATTGCTGCAGACAGAGACTCCAGGGAGAAAACCATCTACACCATTGCCTCCAAGAGAACCCTAAACCAGTTGGCCACCTCTACCAGCCAGAAACGTCAGAACCACGAGTTCATCCAGAAGATAACTGAATTGCCAGACTCCAAAGACTGTATATTCTTTTATTTGTCTGGACTCTAATCCAACTTCTTCACTCTGTAACCTATTTGTGTGTGGGTGTGTGTGTGTAGTTTATTACTTAGGTCAGGTTTTGACTTTAAGTACAATAGACTAACCTCTTTCTTGTTTAAACTCAAGAAAACCTGTCTGGTTCTTTTATGATTGTAGCACCTAAAAGGGTTAAACACTCATTGAATTGGTAAGCATATCTACTGTTTAAAGAATATAAACCCTGTTGCGGTAAAACAAGGAGAGGGATAAGAGGGGAGTTTTTCGATGCTCCTCAACTGATCATAGCACTACTCTCTTCCTCGTCTGCCTGGTCTCCTCATGTGTTAATGTTCAGTAAAGTTGTCTGTTGGTTTATAGTTCACATTCTGGGGGTATGAGGCCCACTTACAGCTGAAGCAAAGGAGAATATATAAGGTGTTGACCCAAAATTAACACAGTGGGTGGGTGGGATTTTACCAGGTCCTTTGAGGTGCGGGACCCTGCAAAATTAAAGAAAAATACGTTGGGCTGGTTCGACGATGTGTTCCCGGTTCCAGCTGCCTTTGACGGGGATGGGTTGAGTCCGATGTCGGCAACTCACCCAGCAGCAGTGGGACGCCAACTGAGGTGGATAATTAGGCAATTAATAGCAATCTTCCACCAATATAGCAATTTTCCCAGTATCACATGGGCCCCACTCTCTGTCAGCACTTCGGCAACTCAGAGGAGGGAGCTGCACAGGTCGGAGCAGCGTGAGAGTTCAAGGCTTTCTATTCTTTAACGGCACAAAATTGGCAAAACTGATGTCTTCTGCTGACAGAGGCTTGCCATGATGTGAGGGGGTCCTCAAGACTGATGTCTCCGATAGTGCTGAGGGTGACGCAGTGGCAGCCATTCCCATCAGACTGATCGTGCCTCCAGTGTGACTCTCCCGTTCCTGTTGCAGTCCCCTCAGCAGCACTCTCACTGCAGACACAGTGATGGCTGCTGGCCTGCCCTACAATGCGGCATGCAGAATCAAACTCCCGCCTCCTCAGGCTGCCCATCGATTCTAACTGAGTGGCAATCCCAGAAGCAGGTTCTTAATTGGCTGCCTTCCAGAAGATTGAACCAGAAGGTATATTGCTGCTTGAATGGGGTCCGGACCTGATAATGGTCCCGATGGCTGAAAATATTCTAAGTTCAGAAAATTCTGCATTCCATAATGATGGTTGTGTTTCCCAAAAGAATCTCAAATTTCTCAACACCTTCCCAACAAAGTTGGGTGGGAGTGTGAGCTGTGAGGAGGATGCAGAGAAGCTCCAGATTTGGACAGGTTGAGTGAGTGGGCAAATACATGGCAGATGCAGTATAATGTGGATAAATGTGAGGTTATCCACTTCGGTGGCAAAAATAGGAAGACAGATTATTATCTGAACGGCAATAGATTGGGAAATGGGGAGGTGCAGCGAGACCTGGGTGTCCTTGTGCACCAGTCGCTGAAAGTAAGCATGCTGATGCAGCAGGCAGTTAAGAAGGCAAATGGTATGTTGGCCTTCATAGCAAAAGGATTCGAGTACAGGAGCAGGGATGTCTTGCTGCAATTATACAAGGCCTTGGTGAGACCATATCTGGAATATTGTGTGCAGTTTTGGTCTCCTTATCTGAGGAAGGATGTTCTTGCTATGGATGGAGTGCAGCGAAAGTTCACCAGACTGATTCTTGGGATGGCAGGACTGATGTATGAAGAGAGATTGGGTCAATTAGGCTTGTATTTGCTAGAGTTTGGAAGAATGAGAGGGGATCTCATAGAAAGCTATAAAATTCTAACAGGACTGGATAGACTAGATGCAGGAAGGATGTTCCCGATGGTAGGGGAGTCCAGGACCAGGGGTCATTGTCTAAGGATAAGGGGTAAGCCATTTAGGACCGAGATGAGGAGGGATTTCTCCACCCAGAGAGTGGTGAGCCTGTGGAATTCGTTACCACAGCAAGCAGTTGAGGCCAAAACATTGTATGTTTTCAAGAAGGAGTTAGATATCGCTCTTGGGTCTAAAGGGATCAAAGGGTATGGGGCGAAAGTGGGAACAGGTTACTGAGTTGGATGATCAGCCATGATCATAATGAATGGTGGAGCAGGCTCGAAGGACCGAATGGCCTACTCCTGCTCCTATTTTCTATGTTTCTATCCTCATATCCCCTTTATGTCATTTGTATTTAGAAATCTGTCAGCCTCTGCTTTAAACATACTTAACGACTGAGCTTCCACAGCCCTCTGGGGTAGAGAATTCGAAGAAGAATTTTATTTTTTTGGCTAATGTCTCATATTGCTTATGGCATAAAGCAACATTATTAGCACAGTTGAAGTACCATAGAGCTGAATAAATCTGTTTGTAAATAAACACTGAATGGCTCACCCTTATCTCAGTGAATAGGACAAGCCTGTTTGCTAGAACACAATTTGTGGAATTTCACTGATTCTGGAGAGTTTCAACCACAAATCAGTCTCCACGTTCAAGCAGTTTTTATATTTGTTTCTGATATAAATAAGTGAAGAAAATCCCACTACACACTGATCCATTGAGTCACAGTGGACAAGTATTTCAATGGCTCTTTGGGAAGTTCTGGGTATGTCCAACTCTGACACTATACAGCATTTGTTATTCAGGTCAGTTAGTAACAAACTAGAAAAGATTGAAATATCCTGCCCAGTATTTATTCCTCAACCAACTTCGCTGAAACACAGATTATCTGGTCGTTATCACATTGCTGTTTATGGGATCTTGCTGTACAAGTTTCCTGCGTTATAATCGTTCTCAAGTATGTCATTGGCTGCAAAGCGCATTGGGACAGCCTGTGGCTGTGAAAGGTGCTATAGAAATGCAAGTCAGTCTTTCTTTCTTTGATAACCAAGCTTCCCTGAAAATTTGGATGAGGTTTATTTAAGGGGTTTGGTTGAGAACTTGAAGAGTTACAGTACAATGATTGCCTGATAGGGCATATTGAAAGCACAGTGGTTGGACATAGTCTGAGATGTTAATATTTAACATTTCACTTCAGTACATCATCCATTACTGTAATTAAACTGCACATTGCTGGTTTGTCTCAGGAGGCTGTGATTGCACTGTTGACCATTGTTTACAGCGGGGAATAGCTTGGCAACATTAGTAATCACCAGCAGAATCTACCAGCTATTCTCCCATTAAAAGAAACAGAGCAGACACTGAGGAGACATGGCGCAAATGATCTTGGTTCTGATATTTGTTTCAGTTTGACCCAGACTGCCCCCCAGCCAACTGAAATCCGAGCCAAACTGGAACCAAATTGGAAGGCAATTCGCGAGAGCTAGAACGCCAGTGCAAGGCCCAGCTCAGTTCCCAGTTTTCTACCCACTGTGTCCCATTTCTTGTAGAATAAAGGCCTCTGCAGACAATAAATCAAATTCCTCAGTTCAAGCAAATCACCCAAGTCAGAGCTCTGATCTTCATGGTCACTAGTTAGAACAGCACAGTATAAGCAGTTGTCATTGCAACTGTGTTGGTTCATAAAAGTGAACGTTGACAATGGTAGTAATGAAAGTCACTGTCATTTTGAAGGAGTTAATTAGACATTGGGCAAAGGTACCATTCCTACCTGAATTCACAAGCTGAGTGATGGGTTAGTCCAGCGGGATTGGAGTCTCATACATACCAACTTGATTGAATTTTTTGATGAAATAACAGAGATGGTTGATGAAGGTAATGCGGTTGATGTGGTATATATGGATTTCCAAAAGGTGTTGGATAAAGTGCCACATAATAGACTTGCCAGCTAAGTTGAAGCCCATGGAATAAAAGGAAACAGAGAGTATTGATGAACAATTGTTTTTCGGACTGGAGGAAGGTACGGAGTGGTGTTTCCTGGAGTCAGTGTTACAACTCCTGCTTTTCTTGATATATATTGACCTAGGTTTGGGTGTGCAGGGCACAATTTCAAACTATGCAGGTGACACAAAACTTGCAAGTATTGTGAAGTATAAGGAGGATAGTGACAGAATTCAAGAGGACATGGACAGGCTGGTGGAATGGGTGGACACGAGGCAAATGAAATTTAATGCAGAGAAGTGTGAAGTGATTCAGTTTGGTAGGAAGAACAAGGAGAGACAATATAATATAAAGGGTAAAATTCTAAAGGGATTGCTGGAACAGAGATACCTGGGGATATATGTTCACAAATTGTTGAAGGTGGCAGGGCAGTTTGAGAAAGTGATTAAAAAGGCATACTGGATCCTGGGATTTATAAACAGAGGCATATAGTACAAAAGCAAGGAAGTTATGATGAACGTTTATAAAACACTGGTTCAGCCTCAACTGGAGTATTGTGTCTATTTCTGGGCACCACAGTTTAGGAAGGATGTGAAGGCTTTAGAGAGGATGCAGAAAAGATTCACAGAAATGGTTCCAGACATTAGGGACTTCAGTTATGTGGATTGATGGGAGAAGCTGGGATTGTTCTCCTTAGAGAAGGTTGAGAGGAGATTTGAGAGAAGTGATCAAAATCACAAGGGAGTCCAGATAGAGTTTTAGGGAGAAACTGTTCCCATTGGCAGAAAGGTTAATAACCAGAGGGCACCAATTTAAGGTGAATGACCAAAAAAAAACAACATGAGGAAAAACTTTTTTACACAGCATATGGTTTGGATCTGCAGTGCTCTAACTGAGAGTGTGGTGGAGGCAGGTTCAATCATGGCTTTCAAAAGGAAATTGATAAGCATCTGAAGAGAAAAAATTGCGGGGCTGTGGGAAAAGGGCAGGGCAGTGGGACTGAGTTGCTCTTGTGAAGAACTGGTGTAGACATGATGGGCCGAATTGCCTCCTTATGTGCTGTAGCTTCTATGATTCTATGATATCAACAGAGCAGTGCAGAACTGGTTGACGAGAGAGAAACACTCATATCTTTTAGCCTTCCCAAGATCTCCTTTGTGAAGATAAAAATGAGACATTCAACCACAAAGGCTTCCAATTGTTCATTATTTGCCCAAAGACAGTTCTCACAGGTGAATGCAACAGCGGTCAACAAATGCCTGCCCCAACCTTAGCCAGTTATCCCAGCAACATGCTGATCGACTGCATCACTGATTATTGGAGGATTTAAGTCATGGCTTGAAATCGGGGCTCCTGATTCTATGCAATCCACAGGAGCAAAACATGAGCAGGTCTACAAGAGGACACACTTTGTCCTCCAGCAAGCATTCTGTGGCAGCTTGAATCAGTTAGTGACACTTTTGCCTCCAATGAGAAGTTCATAGGTTCAAGCATATAATCTACGCCAACACTTCAGCGCAGTTCTGAGGAGTGCTGCATTGTTGGAGGTGCCGTCTTTCAGATGAGGCATTAAACCAAGATACTGTTTGCTTGTGCTGGTGGGTGTATAAGATTGGATGGCACTATTCCAAACAAAGCAGGAAACTACCCTTGTGTTCTGGCCTCAGCCAATACCTGCAACAACAAAAAAATCAGATCCTTTGGTGTTTCTGGGATCTTACTTTACACAAATTGACAGTTTTTGGCTGTGAAGCAGCAGGGACTATACTTCAAAAGCAAAAAAGAAAGAGAGGTTTAGTGAAGCACCAGATGGGTCATATGTCTCAGTGAAATGTATCACACACACATAGGGAAGAGAGAGTGAAAGAAAAACTTGCATTTTTACAGCACGTTTCACATACTCAGGACATCTCAAAGCACTTTTCAGCCAGTGAAGTATTTTTGAAATGCAGTCACTGTTGTATTGTCAAAACTGCAAGGGCCAATTTGTGCAGAACAAGCTCCCACAAACAGCAATGAGCTAATGACTAGATAATCTATTTTAATAATTTTGGTTGAGGATAAGTTTTGACCAGGACACCAGGAATAACTTCCCTGCTCTTCTTTGCAAGGTATCATTTACATCCATCTAAAAGGGCAACCAGGGCATCAGTTTAACAGCTCAACTGCAAGGCAGCACCTCCAACACTGCAGCACTTCACTAGATTGTCAGCCTGGGTTATATACTCAAGTCTCTGGAGTCACGTTTGAACTCACACCCTTTGAATTCAAAGACACGAAAGTTACTACAGAGCCAGGGCTGAAAGACAAAGCACAGCAAACAATGCAAACAGTTACAGGTAACCGTGGGTTTCCCAATTATATCATTGACTAAGCAACCCAGGAGTTCTCCCTCACTGGACACCACCAGTAAAAGATTAGCTGGTCATTCATCTCATTGCTGTTTATGGAATCCCACTACATGGGAAACAATGCTGTATTTACTCACTTAACAACTGCATTCTTTACGTGATGTGAAACACCTTGTGGAATGACTGAGCAATGCAAAAAGTGTTCTATAAATGCAGGTCTTTCTTACCTGCTGGACAATGATGGTCAGTCCTGCATCTAAAGAACATGCTCTCCTTGGTACTGGGTTAAGAGTTGGCAAGTTTCCAGGACAGCTTTACTTTGAATAGTGTCATGGGATCTTTTATATCCACCTGAGAGGGCAGACGAGGCCTCCGTTTAAAATCTCATCCAAAAGTCAGCTCCTCTGACTGTGCAGCACCCTTCAGTACTGAACTGGAGTATCAGCCTGGATTACATGCTCTGGTCGCTAGAGCGGGACATGGAATTTTGCTGCTCTGAGTCAACAGGCCCAGTGTTATCACTCCTGTTTGTATACAGAATGCCCTAATGGAAGTAGCCATGTGTACACAATGGGTGAGGACTGTAGTATCTCTACAGCCAGACTATCTGTTGGCACTAAAATAAAAACAGAAAGTGCTGGAAATACTCAGCAGGTCTGTGACCTTTAGGTTAACTCTATCTCTCTCTCCCCAGACACTGCCAGCTGCCAGACCTGCTGAGCATTTCCAGCACTTTCTGTTTTTATTTCAGACTTCCAGCATCTGCAGTATTTTGCTTTTATCTGTTGGCACAACTGCCAATTCTTATTCCCTCAACATAAACTAGAGGCCTAATTATAAACGGATGGAATCATGATATGTATTTTCCAAGACATTCCCAAGTAAAAATCCTGGAAGAATTCTGGAATCCCATGTATGAAATTGGAATTTTACTGATTCAAACAATCAAAGAAACCAGCAACCTGACGTTCTTTGTTTTACACTAAACACAAAGCCAAAGAACAATTCTGTCATCACGTGGTATTGAGCTCCAGAGATAATGGCTCCTTGAGGGAGATACAAGAAGGTGGTAGCTGTCTGTGGAATCTTACCCCATGGAGGGAGGGAGGGAGGGAGTGCCTGCAGGAGTAGGGACAGAGATAAAATGGGGCAGAGTGGAGGGGAGACAAATGGTTAACCGAGAGCCACACAGTTGAACAATTACTGTAAACGTTTCCAGCAGAGTCTCCATATCTGCATTATCTTTGTTAATCTAAGAGAGCAGCTCTGTTTGCAAACAGGAATTCCTTGCAAACCAGATGTAATTAAGATGCAATTAACAATCCCTGTTATATGCACAAAAATGATCAGCTTCTTAACTGTATCGCTGCTAACTGCTGACCCCTTTCACCACAAGAATGTGACTGACCCTGCAGCATCATATTGGCAAACACGGTCATTCCCTGGAATCGGCTGTGTTGTGGGACAATTCAATCACCACTCGAGGAGACGCAGGTACAGATTTTGATCATTTATTCAAGCATACACAGGGAGAGACCACCTCGGGCAGACTGAGATAGTCCTCTGTTTTCACACACCAAGATACAAACTTATATACTGTTCTTGTCACACAATTAGGTTAAACAATGGATGATTGATCATGCACTCTAATGAATACACCATTCTAGTCTTATCAGTGTTCACACCAGATGTCTCTAGCCTGGATCCATTATCACTTTGTTTCACATAAGTCAAACATTTCATAGTTTGCTGATTGTGCAGCCTGGACTGATCCCAGTTCCAACCTTCACTCCCTAATCCTGCCTTTAGTCCTACTAGCTTGTCTGCTTCTTTTCTCGTCCCGACTTAATTATATTCTGAAGAGTTGCCTTTCTAATTCATTGCTTACTTCTACTTAACCCCTTCAGTCCCTCATTTTGGCCCTTGGCCTAGCCCAAGATGACCAACAGACCTAAACGGTGATGTGCTCAACTCTCCTTGCCCTCCGTCACTCATCGATACTGTCCAGGTATCGAGTTTAGGGTTGCAAAGGCAATTGACTATACCGTCTGTATGGGTCGGCTCACAAACAATCTGTCTAGCCCCCACCTTCTCATGTCCCCATACTAATGGCCTCTCCTTGTGTGTCCTCCTGACCCTGTAAATTAGGCATGTCAAATATATGACCATCACTTGGGCAATGACCAAGATGTGGGAGGTGATCCTGAACCAGAGGTGTATCTGTACATTCGAACACCAGTTCCACAGATCCTCCCACCATGTAGTATCATCGATCTGTTCAACCTCATCTTCCAGCACCTTAGTTTGTGTAATTGTTGTAATGTGTAATACACCCTATGTACCTACTGTAACCCCTCACAGATGACTGAGAGAATGTGGGCAGTGGAGGGATAGAATATGAGAACTGCTTCAAGGTTTTCCTTTATGCTCTCGGTAACCTGCAAGTTGACCGTTTCCCTTTTATATATCTCCACCAGCTCTACCTTTCCCACCCTCACCAGTATCTGTGGGTGTAAACACACCGTGTTTAATAGTTATAGGACAGGACTGGTTGTGTCCATACTGATACTCCCTTTGTGTTGTGGTCAGACAATATCTCCCATTTCCCACATCGGCAATGTGGGTCAGTTCCATTATTGCCCATATAGCTTCCATTGTACAATTGACCATTGCGTTAAATCCACATTTTGCTTCTTCAGTCATCTATATTGGATGTGGACACACTATGGCAGAGGCTCCTATACTACGTCTATCTAAGGTAGTACCTGTCATGTCCCCCTCTATCTCTACAACATATAGTGGTATATTAAGATATCTCACATAATAGTCTCCTCTTATAACCTCAATATTTTCTACTTCAAATAACATCTTTCTAGGTGTTGATTCTGGTATAACTGGGATTGCCAAAACCACACCTATCAATAGGCTATTATTGACAATACATTTCTCATCAGCTTTATACACGTGTTAAACCTCTGCGCTGGCAACTGGTCAGCTTATGGCCCCTGTGGCGGGACAAGTTGGACAAGTGTGTGTTTGATATCCATAGGGGAACTTCACCCTCATGGAGTTGTCTCAGACTTTCCTGTTTCTGCTCAAACATCCAGGATCTGTAAGTACTGCAGACATCATTCCTGGCTGCGTCCTCTGAAATATTACGCCATTCGCCAATTAATTTGTTAATAGTCCATGCGTGACTCCCAAGTACCATAACCAAATCCTGAACTGTCCGTGTCAGGGTTTGATCCGCACAGTGCTGTCCACTCTGGATCCTTTTTCCCTGTCTTAGGATTTTCTTAAATTGGGCGATTAATGTCCGGACCTTTTGGTCCACCAAGGCCAGGTCGATTGAATTTACAACTGAGGTTTCCGTGTTAAATAACGTGGCAGCATCATTCACCAGGCTACCTTTTTGCCGGTACTTCCCCTGAGCAGGGGGTGCAGCCCTTGGCCGCCCCCCAGCATTAAACCAAGATGCCTGTGTTATTATTTGTTTTACCAAAGCCTCATACAGTGTTCGGGTCTCCACTGGGCACCACTGGGGCAATTTAATGTCAGAAAAGGTTAGGACAATGGGTACCAGCTTATTATCATACAAGATTTTATCGTTTTTGTCAGCATTAGTCCATTCTCTGGCCCAGGACTCAACACTGGGCAAGGGGGATCCATCAATTGTGTCCTTAGTACCGGGGTTTTCCCCGTTGTGTCGGTTACCACTGTGGTGGTATAAGGTTGGGTTGTGGACTGGGTGTGGGGGGGGGGGGCTTTGAGCACATTTGCCATGGCCCATGCCCATCACACTGGTAGATCTAGTTGTCCTTGTTCTCTGGCTCATAGGTTCCCGTGGTGTATTTACATTCCGCTTCTACGCATTCGCCCTGCTCCAGGGGTCAACACTCTCCACCCTCTGTACCCCATATCGACTTAGTCCGGGTACAGTCTTGGCGAAAGGGCTGACAGTCCTCCTCTGGCGTGTGTAGGCATACCCTGCTTGAATTCAAAAAGGTGATGCAGCCCCACTCGGGGACCAACCACGGGTTACCTGTTGTTGGGATCGCCAGTCCTCCCCTACTACAGCCAATACATGACGTCCGTCTGTCGCTGATACCTATGGTCTTGAGGTCCCATTTACCCTGTTTGGCGGGTTGAACCTCCGCCGATCCCAGGTCCCAGGAGCATCAGTATTGTGAATAGCATTCTGTAAGATATAAGGGGCCTTCCCAGTCATCACTGGTCAGCCGTGATTAATTCTGCAAGACAAAATTAGTCAGTTACATGTTTCAGTTGCATCCAGAGTTTCCAGCGTCCCTTCCCTCTAATGTCCACACAGGTATCGCTGGTCATTATTACCTCATAGGGCCCTATCCATTTAGGCGCAAACCCTGACTTCACAGGCATTACTGTCACCATTACTCTATCACCAATGCTAGGCACCTTCGCCTGTTTCTCTTTCATGTCTGTTTCCGTATCGCGTATGATCTGCTGGTCTCTAATTTCCTGTCTTAACTCGTGCAGTTGCCTGTGTAGTTTTCTCACAAATTGTTTAACCCTTTCTCTTGCGGGTCCTACTTCCTCACTACCTGCTATGACATCCCCTGGCAATTTCATCATCCTTCCTGTCATTAATTCATACGGGGTTAGTCTGGTCATTCTGTTGGGCGTTGCCCTGAGTCCCATTAGGATCCCGAACAGCTGCATTCCTGGAGGAATTTTACTGAATCACCTGGCAACACATCCCAGTGGAATGTTTCACCTCACCTTTGTTCAATCCACATCAGCACTGGCACTCATTTGGCATCTTCATGGAAAAACAGACAGATTGATGGGTTGCCAACCCTCCAGGATTGTGTCCCGGAGTTACCTATTAATCTTCAGGGCTCTGCAGCAAGCAACTTGAGAAATATCATCAGGGCGTGAAAAATGCATGGTTTTTTTCTCCATTTTTGGACACTTTTATTAGTTATGAAAATATTGGAGATGGGAAAAAAATTCCCCTTTGACTGACTGTCAAGAATCATCCAATCAGGTGTTGAAGAGTCTGGTCACTTTCCAATTGGATATAGGAAGGTGGTACACTGGGAGGATGGACATGCCAGGTGACCAATGGCAGGAGATTGGGGGAAGATCATCATGTGATAAAAATTCCCCTAAAATACATCCAACCACAGCTGGCAACCACAGCAGAGTGTGATTTCCAAAACACCAGTAAAAATTCTGGTAAATCCTTAAATCCCGTGTAATGAAAATTTCGACGACTTCTTCACCCCAAATCAGTTCACTTAATTTTAAATGGACTGAATCATGAATGCCTTCCCTAAAACATCAGTAAAAGTCCTGGAATATCATGTTTTTAGAGCTCCAAAAGAAACTGTACGAGGTTTGATTTTGCAATTGACCCACTGCAATGAAAAGACATGTTCCAAACCAGGCCTCTAAAGCATTGGATAAATCGAAGACCCCTTGACACAGTAGAACTGATAAAAAAAAGAGACTTGCATCTACACGGCACCTTTCACAACCTCATGATGTTTCAAAGTACTTTACCGCCAAGGAAGTACTTCTGAAGTGTAATCACTTTGTAAATAGGTAATGGTGCAGCCAAATTATCTACCGCAAGGTCCCACAAACAGCAATGAAATAAGATAAACAGATCACTTGTTTATTAGATGTTGGTTGGGGGACAAATATTGGCCAGGGCCCCCAGAGAACTTACCTGCTCTTCTTCAAATATTGCCAATGGATCTTTTATATCTACCTGAGAATGCAGATAGGACCTCAGTTTAACATCTGTCTCTGATAGTGCAGTAATGTCTCAGTACAGTACTAAAGCGTTAGCGTCGACTTTGTGCTCAAGTCTCTGAAGTGAAATTTGACTTTACTTCTGACTCATAGGCCAGAATGTTACTGGCCCCTGGGTGGCAGGCTAGGAGGAAGGCGGGCACTGGAGGGGTGTGGTAAAATAGCAGGGAGCCGGGTCGGGATAGCTCCCCAAAGCAATCCCGCCACTGTGGCAATTGATGGAGCCACCAGCATTTCCAGATATGGTGATGACTTGCTATATAGAGTAAGTACCCAGTACGCACAAAGCTAACTGCCATATTTTCCCACCAAAACTTGTGTCCAGAGACATGCATGCATCACGTGTGTGACATCAGTACAGCACATACAGTCTGCATCATCTATACAGCAGGTCAGCACCAAGTCTGGATGAAGCAACTAACAGATTTCCTGTGTGCAACGGTTCTGAGTTATACTGCAGCATAGTGGAGTTACATTATTTATCTTGCTTGCAAGTAGCCAGAATACTGGAGTTAGTTGAGCGTCAGTAGAGTTTTTCATGATGTACACAATATGGCAAGAAAATACTGTGGGCAAGTAAGTCATAGAATGAAAACTATTTATTAAAGAATGAACTTGCATTTGTATAGTGCTTTTCACATCCTCAGGATATCCTAAATCTTTGTTACAGTTGTTTTGCAAGCAAATGTGGGCATCCAATTTGAACACTCCAAAATCCATGAACAGCAATGAGATAAATTATTGGATAATCTTATGTCAAGATGTTGCTTGAGGGATGAATGTTGTCCAGGACACTGGTGAGAATTCCCCTGCTCTTCATTGAAATAGTGCCATGGAATCTTTGATATCAGATCGGTGGGCTTTAGTTTCATGTTCGATCCAAAAGACAACGCCTTTTGTCTGGGACACCCAAGTCCTAAAGTGGTGCTTGAAGGAACTAATACCATATGGTACTGAAGTAAACCGTGTTTATTGTACAGTATTCATTGCTCTTTCTCTATCCTTCATGCCAATGCAAATACCCCAGAGAAGGCAGATTATCTTCATATCCAGTATTTTGAAATCACTATAAGAAGTGGTAAGAAAAGTACTTGCATTTATATACCACCTATCAGGACCTCAGGACATTACTGTTGAAAAGTAGGAAATGTGGCAGCCAATACGTGCACAGCATGATCCCACAGAGATCAATGTGATAATGACCAGATAATCTGTTTGGTTAAGTGGTAACTATTGACAAAAGCATCACCCCTTCTCTGCTTCAAAATAGTGCCATGGGATCTTTTACATCCACCTGAGAGAGCAGATAGGGTCTCAGATTAACATCTCATCTGAAAGATGGCAGCTCTGACATTGCAATGCTCCCTGAGCACAACACTGGAGTATCAGCCATGAACTGGCTAAACAAGAATGGGCTTCACTTAACTTAAAGTGTTTTTTTTTGTTATTCCCCTGCTGCTTTTCTTGCGTTTTAGTGATGTTCCAAATAAATACTGATTTTCTCCAAATTTACTCAGGTTTTCTGAGAACTGATATTTTTGCTCCAATTCTTTCTTGTTTTTTAATGCAAAGGATGAAACCTGACGAGCACTTGGGTTTTTAAATTGGCAAAAAATAAAATAATTCCTGAATGAGGTTTCCCTGTGCGATTACATTTCTCATTGATGACCCTTCTGTCTCCTGAGCTGCAGCTGAAACCCCATCTCTTGAGGTGGATTTCGGTGTGCAGTAGTCCCAACTCGTTTAGATTTACTGCCTTTGAGAATCAGGAAATAAGCTGGTAGCAGCCTATGCCATAAAACAGGTGTAACACTGTCTAAATTTCTGTTCTGTAGAAGATAATCTCTTGTAATTGGACCCCATGTCCCCTATTATCTGGAGTGTGCCTTTATTGCTCTTTATATGTCTAGTTCAATTATGGCATGATGGAGGGAGAATAATGCTAGGCCCCATTATTGTGTGTACTGGGTACTACCACCTCACAAATGAACAGTACACCATTCTTTTTTTCGGAAGGAAGACTAAAAAGCACTCTAGTGAGATGAAGCACAGCTCTAAGATAGTAAACTGGTTTATTTTTAAAAGGTATATGAAAGAACAGAAAACTGCTTTCATGGGCCTTACTCAAAACAGAAACACCCCTGGTTCCCGATGGCCTCTTTGCACCTGAGTCCAACTGACTTTCAAAAGGCAACCTTTTGTCTGAAGCCAGTTTTCCAAAAGCCAACTGACTGACTGTGTCAGCAAGCACACAGATCAAAAAGCCAACAGGCACCCCCTGCATCATCTATCTTCATAGCAAAGTGGCACATATGGGATGTCCCAGAAAGCAATTTAAACTAATTATTTCCAACTCCAAATCTTCTCCTTGTTCTGGGAACTCATATGAATAATTTAAACCCCCATTTCCATCAAGAAGTTCAGAGAGGTTCCCATTGTGTAGGGTCTTCATACTTCCCATTATGACCTTACAAAATAAACATGGGCCACCCTTTGATTTGTAACCACCCTAGGTTTGTTTGTCAGCTTCTCAACCCAGATGTTTTCATTTGTTTTACATTAAAAAATTAAATTCCCAAATTAAGAATTCCTCTAGAAAATTAATACAAACCATGAACCAGGTAATCATAACACTTCTCGAACTAATTGTCTCTGTTATGGCAACTATATAAATGCAAATTGTTGTTTTGTAGCAGCAGTCCTGCATAAAATGAGTTTGGTGTGTTTCAGACCAATTCCTAATGGGACTGGGGCCACAGCACTAAATATTCCTAATGATTTTATCAACCACTGCAGATTGCCATCTTATTGCTCTTTATGTTTATGACTGGTAATTATGATGGGCAGTGTAGAAATTTCCTTGGCTACTCAGACCAAATCCTTCATCAAAAGGCTCATAAAAAACATAGTGTGGTAAGTGTATCTAACCTGTACTGTAACTGCCCTGGAACTATTTGATGGGGACAGTGGAAAAGGAGCTGTACTCTATATCTAACATTGTGTCTGATGGGCTGTGTATTTATTTAGAGATACAGCACTGAAACAGGCCCTTCGGCCCACTGAGTCTGTGCCGACCATCAACCACCCATTTTATACTAATCCTACACTAATCCCATATTCCTACCACATTCCCACCTGTCCCTATATTTCCCTACCACCTACCTATACTAGGGACAATTTATAATGGTCAATTTACCTATCAACCTGCAAGTCTTTTGGCTGTGGGAGGAAACCGGATCACCCGGAGGAAACCCACGCAGACACAGGGAGAACTTGCAAACTCCACACAGGCAGTACCCAGAATTGAACCCGGGTTGCTGGAGCTGTGAGGCTGCGGTGCTAACCACTGCTTTACTCTGTATCTAATCTGGTTCCATCTGCCCTGGGAGTATTTGATGGGCCGTGTAGAGAAGGCTTTACTTTATATTTAATCTGTGCTGTACTTGCCTTGGGAGAGTTTGATGGGACAATGCAGAGGGAGCTTTACTCTATATCTAATAACAACAGCAACTTATATTTACATAGATAAAACATCCCAAGGCACTTCACAGGAGCATTATAAAGTAAGATTTGACACTGAGCCACATAAAGTGATATTAGGGCAGACAGCCAAAAGCTTGGTCAAAGAGGTAGGTTTTAAGGAACATCTTAAAAGAGGAGAGATCAAGAGATGGAGAGGTGTAGAGAGAGAATTCCAGAGCTTAGCACCTTGGCAGATGAGGGCACAGCCATCAATGGTGGAGCAATTAAAATCAAGGATGTTCAAGAAGCCAGAATTAGACAAATGCAGATATCTCGGAGGGTTATGGGAATGGAGGAGATTACAGAGATAGGGAGGGGTGAGGCCATGGAATCATTTGAAAATAAGGATGAGGATTTTAAAATTGAGGTGTTGCTTGACTGGGAGCCAATGTAGGTCAGCGAGCGCAGGTATAATGGTATGAGTTGGACACGGGCAGCAGAGTTTTGGATCACTTCAAGTTTACAAAGGGTAGAATGTATGAGGCCAGCCAGGGGTGCAATGGAATAATCAAGTCTAGAGGTAACAAAGGCATGAATGAGGGTTTCAGCAGCTGAAGAGCTGAGGCAGGGGCAGAGTCGGGCGATGTTGCGGAGATGGAAATAGGTGGTCTTAGTGAAGGCACGAATATGTGTTTGGAAGCTCATCTTGGGGTCAAATATGACACTAAGTTTGCGAACGGTCTGGTTCAGCCTCAGAGAGAGGGATGGAGTCGGTAGCTAGGGAGTTTGTGGCAGGAACTGAAGACAATGGCTTCTGTCTTTTCAATATTTAATTGAAGGAAATTTCTACTTATCCAGTAGTGGATGTCAGATAAGCAGTCTGACAACTTAGAGTCAGTGGAGGAGTTAAGAGAGGTAGTGGTGAGGTAGAGCTGGGTGATATCAGTGTACATGTGAAAATTAACGCTGTGCTGTCGGATGATGTCACTAAGGGGCAGCATGGAGATGAGAAAAAGGAGGTGGCCAAGGATAGATCCTTGGGGGGCACCAGAGGTAACGGTGCAAGAGTGGGAAGAGAAGCCATTGCAAGTGGTACTCTGGCTACAATTCGATAAATAAGAATGGAACCAGTGCAGTATGAGCCACACCGCCACTGTGATGGTATTGAGGGGGCAAGTGGTGGAAGATATAGTCCTTGGAGGCAAAGTGTCGTCACCCTTCAGCCAGGTTTCCATCAAGGCTATGAGAGTGGCGAGGTGTTGGAGGAGGCTGGTGTGGTCAACCATGTCAAAGGTTGGAGACAGGTTGAGAAGCACATGGAGGGATAGTTTACCTTTGTCACAGTAACAAAGGATGTCATTTTTGGTAAGAGCCATTTCAGTACTGTGGCAGGGGTGGAAACCTGATTGGAGGAATTCAAACATGGAGTTCTGGGAAAGACGGGCATGGATTTGGGAGGCAACAACAACTTTAAGGACTTGAGAAGAAAGGGAGGTTGAAGATGGGGCAGTAGTTTGCAAGGACAGTGGGGCCAAGGGTTGGTTTTTGAGGAAAGGGGAGAGACCATGATCAGTGGGCTTTGATCCTGTTCCAGGTAGGTTTTGAGTAAAATGACTGTAGCTAATTTTAGCTTCAGGCCAGGGAGTGCGTAACTCCGTTCGGGTGATGGTGAAGGATAAGGAAGGAGATGCGCCAGTTGACCGTCCCTTCTTCACTAAGAAAATCCTTTTTGATTGCTGTGGATTCCAAGCTGCAGACAATCTTCTGCCTGAAAGACATCCCCAGCAGTGGATATTTCGATGTGAATTTCAAGAATGTGGCGGATGCATCGAGTTCCTGAAGGTGTTCCAGGAGAAGGGAAACCAGGCACCGCTGTCGATCCTCACAGTGCAGCCACTCTTCACACTGCTGTCGCAACGTGACCGGGTGGTGACAATCCACCTCCATAACCCCCATGTTCCTGTCGTGGATGTACTCACCTTCCTCGCCAGGTACGTCGAGGTGGCCGGCAGCAGCACTGATGTCAAGGACCCATTTGGGATTTGGACCAGCAAGCGGCAGGTCAAGGTGACCTTGAAAGACGATGCCAACGGAGCCATCAGCCATCCTCCCTCCAGCTTCGCTATTGGGGGAAGTCGAGGCTTCTTGGTCTATGCGGGGCAGCCCAGAGTTTGTCGCACTTGTGGCAAATCTGGTCACGTGGCAGCTAACTGCAGCACAGTCGTCTGCAAGAACTGCAAGAAGGAAGGCCATCAGACCAAGGACCGTAAGCAGAGTAAGTGTTGCAACCTGTGTGGTGAGGCAGGCCACCTCTACAAAACCTGCCCCAAACATTGCCTCAGTTATGCTCAAGTGGCAAGGTCCAAGGAAAGGCCGGGAGAAGGAACGGCGAATGCGTCTGGTGCTGGGAAGGAGACAAGCAACCCTCTCCACAGTGAGGAAAGTCAATCTGAGAAGGAGAAGACAAGGGAGGCAGCTGCAACCAGCGACCCAACACCTACCCCGTGCCCGGAAACCCCTCCTCTACAAACAGTATCAATAGAGCATGAGGCAGCAGATGGACAAACAGGTCAGTGGCAAGTGGTACAAAGGAAAACCACAAAGAAAAAACGTCCAAAAACAGAACAGGCCACCACCCAAACCAGTGGCAAGAGGAGGCTACCGTCTGAGACAGACTACGGCAGCTCCTCCTCATTGGACGAGGAAGGGCCGGAACGATGGCACCTGCAAAAGAAGCAGCAGAACTCCAAGGAGCTGGAAGATAAAGCCCCCCAGCCCCCGGGCACTGGAAGCTGTGATGGGCCCGGCGCGCCCCAAACCCAAAGCGACAAACCTAGTGACATACCCAGTGCATCCCAGCTACGGGACACCCGAGAGCAAAGAAGTGTCAGGCGCACTCCAGCTCCGGGAAGCCAGGAGCAGTGATGTTTTCGAGGAGGAACAGAGGGGAAAGATACCAACAGCAGAGGACAGCCCAAGCCTTGCTGCCTACAAGACTCCCCCAATGTCACCCCAGCGGAACAAACCTCCCATGGGAAACCAGGAGGGGTTTCTGAGCCCAACAAACGTGAAACAGCTTGTGTACACCATGGGTATGCAGGAACATACCGAAGGACTGGGACTAGCAAGGACAAACGATGTGGGAAGCAACAACTAACTTAAAAATGGGTATAAAGATTGCTTCAATTAACGTGCGTAGCATTAAATCCACAACACAATGTGTTTCAACCTTGGACTACCTCGCCAAGGTCAAAGCCGACCTACTGTTTCTGCAGGAGTGTGGAACACCACACCTCAGCACCTATGGGCAATGGTTGCGATGGTGGTCCCACGGGCCATCGATCTAGTCAGGGAGTAATGATTCCCATTCCCCTGGCCTGGGTATTCTGCTGTGGGGAGGTAACTTCACCATCTCCGAAGTTAAGGAGGTGGTGGGCAGTCGCCTCCTTGTAGCTGATGTAATGTACAACAATGCCCCGCTCCGGTTGATCAACGTGTACGCCCCGGTTCAATGCAGTGAGCGGCTGACCATCTTCCAGCAGCTCCCACTGCTGCTGGCGACATCCAGGCCAGTCATCCTGGGTGGTGACTTCAACTGCATCATCGATGCAGCTGGACGATCTGGCAGTGATGACAGCAAACTGGACGCTATGTCCGGATTCCTAATAGATACAGTAAAAGATGCCAAATTGCAAGACGTCTTCAGCAAACCTGCAGACGGAGCGCAGCGTAGATACACCTGGTCAAGATCGGACGGGTCTGCCCATTCCAGGATTGACTTCCTGTTTGTGTCCCATGCTGTCACGGTCAGATCCACTGACATTAAGCCGGTGTTCTTCTCCGACCACTGCCTCTTACTGGCCGACTGTCACTTACAGGATGACCAGCAGGTTGGCAGGGGGATATGGAAGCTCAATGCTACACTGCTAAACCACAGAGAACGTTGAGGAACTCAAAAAGGATTACAAAGGTTGGAGAACCAAGAAACCCCTCTTTGAGTCTCCAGTTCACTGGTGGGAGGTGATCAAGGAGAACATCAAGAGGTTCTTTATCTTCAAAGGTGTTCAGAGGGCGAGAGAGAGACAGAGAGAAATGTCCCGACTCCAGAAAAGAATGCAAAATCTGCTCCGGCTGCAGTCGATAGGGGTCGAGGTCAAGGAGGATCTCCATGAGGTGAAGAGCCAGCAGGCCTCACTCTTTGCCACGGAGGCCTCCAAGATCATCTTCCGGTCCAGAGTCCGCTCCGTTGAGCAGGATGAGACGTGCTCGCGTTATTTCTTCCAAAAGGTACACACAGAGAGCACTCTTATCAGCAGCCTGAAGGAAGAGGATGGCTCGGTAACGTCTTCGCAGTCTGACATATTAAGGATCAGCAAAATAAAAGCAAAATACGGTGGATGCTGGAAATCTGAAATAAAAACAAGAAATGCTGGAAATACGCAGCAGGTCTGGCAGCATCTGTGGAGAGAGAAGCAGAGTTAACGTTTCAGGTCAGTGACCCTTCTTCGGAACTCTGTCGGAGGGTCACTGACCCGAAACGTTAACTCTGCTTCTCTCTCCACAGATGCTGCCAGACCTGCTGAGTATTCCCAGCGTTTCTTGTTTTTATTAAGGATCAGCAAATCCGTTTATGCTGGGCTGTACAACGTGAACCCCACAGACAGCAGAGCCTCCATGTCCTTCCTGTCATTTATCACAGAGGTCTTAGACAACAGCAGGAGGGAGAGACTTGACAAGCCGCTAACTCTGGACGAGCTGACAAAGGCCGTCAGGTCCTTCAAGATGAGTAAAACTCCTGGAAGCGACGGCTTACCGGTTGAGTTGCATTCGGCCCAGTTGGACTGGGTCGGCCCGGACCTGCTGGAAGTATACGAGAGCATGCTCCTGGCCGGCAGCATGTCAGAATCCATGAGGAAAGGCATCATCACCCTCATTTACAAGTGGAAGGGGGAGAGGGCAGAAATCAGAAATTGGCGGCCCATCTCACTGCTTAATGTTGACAAGAAGATTCTGTCCAAAGTCATCGCCAGTCAAGTCAAGTCTGCTCTGGAGTTGGTGATCCACCCTGACCAGACTTGTACTGTACCCGGCAGGAAGATCTCTGATAGTCTCACGCTACTCAGGGATACGATCGCCTATGTACGGGACAGGAGGGTGGACACCTGCCTCATCAGCCTGGACTAGGAGAAGGTTTTTGACAGGATATCGCACACCTACATGATGGACGTGCTCTCCAAAATGGGGTTTGGGGAGGGAATCTGCAATTGGATCAAATTGCTCTACACAAACATCAGTAGCGCAGTCTCAATTAATGGGTGGGAATCAGAAAGTTTCCCGATCCAATCTGGATTCAGACAGGGCTGTCCTCTCTCCCCGGTCTTGTTTGTTTGCTGTATTGAACCCTTTGTTGAGTCTATTAGGAAGGAGGTGAGCATAAGAGGGGTGACAATCCCAGGCAGTGGAGGCACTCAGGTTAAAACCTCCCTGTACATGGACGACGTCCCCATCTTCTGCTCGGATCCGCTGTCCTTTCGCAGACTGTTGAGCATCTGTGACTAGTTCGAATTGGCCTTGGGAGCCAAAGTTAACCACGGCAAGAGCGAGGCCATGTTCTTTGGGAACTGGGCTGACCGATCCTTTGTCCCCTTCACCGTCAGGTCAGACTACCTGATGGTGCTGGGGATATGGTTCGGAAGGGCCGGGGTGTGCACCAAAACCTGGAGCGAGTAGCCAGGGTACACCATAAGCATGTGGGAGCAGCGATCTCTCTCCATTGTGGGTAAGAACCTGGTCATCAGATGCGAGGCGCTCACATTGTTGCTGTACATGGCGCAGGTCTGGCCCATACCCCACTCCTGTGCCGTGGCGGTCACCCGAGCCATTTTCCACTTCATCTGGGAATCCAAAATGGACCGGGTCCGGAGGGACACGATGTTTAAACCTCTGGATAAGGGCAGGAAAAATGTACCCAACGTCGCCCTCATCCTGATGACCACTTTCGTGTGTGGCTGCATCAAGCTGTGTGTAGATCTCCAGTACGCAAACACCAAGTGTCACTCCATGCTGAGGTTCGATCTGTCCCCGGTGTTGCGAATGATGGGCCTGGTCACATTGCTGCGGAATGCTCCATGCAGTTGGACTGTGCCGTACCACCTATCTTTCGTGGAAAAGTTTCTGCGGAAAAACACCTTTGACCACCAATCCATCAGGCAGTGGTCTGCACGGAATGTCCTCAAGGCCCCATGGGAAAGGGAGATGGTGGATCCTGTCAGATGGTTCCCCGAGCAGACCGCCAAAGTCATTTGGCAGAATGCCTCATCACCAGAACTTTCAAACAAGCACCAAGATGTAGCTTGGCTGGTGGTGAGAAGGGCCCTCCCCGTCAGATCCTTCCTGCACACCTGGAGTGTCACCCCCTCCGCACAATGCCCTCGAGGAGGCTGTGGTGGGGGGAAGAGACCGTTGCCCACCTCCTCCTGGCAAGTGGCTTTGCAAAACAGGTTTGGAAAGCGATGCAGTGGTTTTTGTCGAGGTTCGTCCCAAGCAGCTCTGTAACACAGGAGTCTGCGCTCTGCGGGCTGTTCCCAGGGACGCACACCGAGATAAACATCAACTGCTGGTGGAGGACTGTCAATTCGGTGAAAGACGCACTTTGGTCTGCCCGAAATTTGCTGGTCTTCCAGCGCAAAGAGTTGTCCACGACCGAATGTTGCAGACTGGCACATTCCAAGGTCCAGGACTACGTACTAAGGGATGCACTAAAGCTTGGGGCAGCCACAGCAAAGGCTCAATGGGGAAAGACCACAGTGTAAGGTCCCCCCACCAAGGTGAACTGAGGGGGTGGATCCATGGAAAACCCCTCGGGCTGTATCTAGAAAATATGGGTTTGCTGCAAAATGTACATGGCATGTAAAATGAAATGGAAGGGTTGTGAGGCAACTCACACCCGTATTGAAGGAAACTGATCTCCTTTGCACACTTTGTATTGACGACTGGCTACTGTTTAGAACTGTTTTGTAATGCGTTTTTTTACAGATTTTTAGGTATATTTTGGGGAAAAAAAGTGATGATAGATTTAAAAGAGAAAGGAACGGTATCTGAAGAGGGAGAACTATTAACAATATTGGCTAACATGGGGACCAGGAGGGAAAGTTGGGGGTCAGCTGCTTAGTGGGAATAGGGTCGAGAGAGCAGGAGTGGGTCTCAAGGACAAAATGCGCTCAGAGGGGAGATAGAAGAGAAACCAGAGAAAAATGCGACTTCAGAGCTGGGGCGGAGGGGAGCTTTCGAGGAAGTTTGTCCCAGTGGGCTAGTGGAGGGGAGGAACACGGCAGAGGCAGATAATTGGATGGTCTTTATCTTAGTAACAAAGAAGTCCATGAGCTCTTTGCACTTATTGTTGGAGGTGAGGGTGGAGAAGACAGGGGAGAGGGGTTTAAGAGTAGAGAAAAAATGCTGGGGATTATTCTTTGCATTCTAGGAGGACCTGGATTGATGAGCAGTTTTAGCAGCTGAGAGCAGGTCCTGATAATACTTTAGTGGTCAAGCCAGATCTGACAGTGAATGGCTAAACAAATTGTCCACCATTTCCTATCAAGTCAGTGTCCCTTGGAATTCAGGGACAGGAGATGAGAGCCATACTGGGGGAACAGCCAGGGTGAGAGAGAGTAATGGTTTTATTGGGGATGAGGGCATCAAAGGTGCAGGTGAGGGTGCGGTTGAACAAATCAGTAGCTGCAGAAATGTTGTGGTGAATGGAGGGCCAAAGGCTAGATAGTTGGAATTTTGAAAGTGCAGCTGTAAGTGAATTGGGGGATAATTTTTTTCCAGGGGCAGATACAGAGGAAGTAGGATTGGAGTGTGGAAGGGGAATGTGGGATGAGAGTTACAAGGAAGTTGGGCTTATCTATGATTGATATAATGCGAGTAGCGAGACCACATCAGATGGCAAGTTCAAGGAGGTGGCCGTGAATATGGGTTTATATGGAGGGAGAGAGTAAGAGAGATTAGAGGGCAGTGAACTCAGAGCAGAGGAAGCATGATGATGGAGCTTGAAATTACCAAGGATGAGAAGTTGTTTGATGTAGAGGTTGAGGGAGGAAAGCAGTGAAGATATCTTAGTGGGAATATTTTTAATGTACTTGGGAGGGCAGTAGAGAACGAGGATTTTGAATGAGAGGTGAGAGGGGTGGAACAAGGTGAGATGCTCAAAGGAGGAGAACGTGCCAGAGGAGAAGGGGGCAGACCAAGATTTGGTGATAAGATTTGGTGGGGTAAGTGGTGGAGGATATAGCCACGTGGGGAGGCTTCATTAAGGGAAAGGTGTCATCACCCCTCAGCCAGGTTTCCATCAAGGCCGTGATGTAGATACAATCACCCATAATAAATTCATGGATGGCAAGGGTCTTGTTCACAAGTGAATGGACATACTGGACAGGGATGGGGAAAGGGGCGGTGAGAGCTGATCTGCTGGCAGAGTCCACAGGGTCAACATTGGGAGGGGTGTATTGGACATGAAGGAGGTTGGTATGATTAGCCTGCAGTGGGTGCGCTGGGTGGGAAGGTTGGCGAGGAGTGGGATGGGGCAGTTGGGGGTTGCTGCTCATAATGAGCCAGTGCTGAGAGCCTCAATGGACCCTTCGGAAGAGGTCAAGAGAGGCACAGAGGGAAGCTGTAGTCTTGTCTAAGAGGGAGTCAAGCCTGGGATGGCAGCAGGAGAGAAGGAAGATCAAGGAGTGCTGAAGGGTTGGGGTAGAGATTTAGGAGGCCAGAGTACCCGAGAGGGGAGAAGTGAAAGGAGGCATGATGATAGAAGAGAGGAGTCTAGGAGGGGTAAAGAGAAAAAAAGCAGAGAAAACAGGAAGTGAAAATAATCTTGATGGGCTTGGGTCTGGAGTGGCAGCTGAAAGCGCAAGTGAATCCATGCTGTCCCTGTCCCTAGGAGTGTTTGATGGGGCAGTGTAGAGGGAATTTTTCTCGACAAACCACTGTCCCATCTGCAACCACCTTTTCCTCACCAAAGTCCTTGAACGTGCTGTCACCTTCCAAATCCAGCCCCATCTTTCCTGGAACTCCATGTTTGAATCTCTCCAATCAGGTTTCTGTCCCAACACAGGACTAAAACAGTTTTTATCAAAGTCACAAATGAATCACATGTGACTGTGACAAAGGTAAAATTTCCCTCCTCGTTCTTCTTCACCTGTCTGCAGCCTTCGACACGGTTGACCACACCATTCTCTTCCAATGCCTCTCCACTGTCATCCAGCTGGGTGGGACTGCTCTCACCTGGTTCCCTTCTTATTTATTTAATCATAGCCAGAGAATCACTTGCAATGGTTTCTCTTCCTGCTCCTGCACCGTTACCTCTGGTGTCCCTCAAGGATCTATCCTGGGTCCCCTTTTTTTTATTCTTTCATGGGATGTGGGCATCGCTGACATGACCAGCATTTGTCGCCCATCCCTAATTGCCCTTGAACAACTGGGTGGCTTGCTAGGCCATTTCAGAGGGCAGCTAAGAGTCAACCACATTGCTGTGGGTCTGGAGTCACATATAGCCCAGACCAGGACATTAATGAACCAGATGGGTTTTGACAACAATCGATGATAATGGCACCATTACTGAGACTAGTTTTCAATTCCAGATTTTAAAAAATTAATTCAATGAAATTTAAATTCCACCAGCTGCCATGGTGAGATTTGAAAGCATGTCCCCCAGGACATTAACCTGGACCTCTGGATTACTAGTTCAGTGACATTACCACTATGCTACTGCCTCCCCCATCTACAGGCTGCTCCTTGGTGACATCATTTGAAAGCATGGCGTTAGTTTTCACGTATATGCTGATGACACTCAGCTCTATCTCACCACCACTTCTCTTGACTCCTCCACTAGTACTAAATTATCAGACTGCTTATCTGACATCCAGTACTGGATGTGCAGAAATTTCCTCCAATTAAATATTGGGAAGACTGAAGCCATTATTTTCAGTCCCTGCTCCCAACTCTGTTCCCTAGCTACTGACTCCATTCCTCTCCCTGGCAACAATCTAAGATTAAGCCAGTCTGTTTACAACCTTGACTTCACATTTGACCTGGAAGTGAGCTTCCAACCTCATATTTGTACCGTCACTAAGACCACCTATTTCCAGCTCTGTAACATCACCTGACTTTGCCCTTGTCTCAGCTCATCTGCTGTTGAAACCTTCATCCATGCCTTTGTTACCTCTAGACTTGACTATACCAATGCATTCCTGGCTGGTCTCCCACATTCTAACCTCCATAAACTTGAGGTCATCCAAAACTCTGCTGCCTGTGTCTAAACTCGCACCAGGTCCCATTCCCCCATCATCCCCGTACTCGCTGATCTATATTGGCTTCCGGTCAAGCAACATATTAATTTTAAAATTCGCATCCTTGTTTTCTATTCCCTCCATGCCTTCGTCCCTCCCTATCTCTGTTAACTCCTCCAGCCCCACAACCCTCTCAGATATCTGCACTCCTCTAATTCTGGGCTCTTGTGCATCACTGATTTTAATCGCTCCGTCATTGGTGGCCACACCTTCAGTTGCCTAGGCTCCAAACTTTGGAATACCCTCCCTACCCCTCTCTGCCTCTCCACCTCGCTTTCCTCCTTTAAGACACTCCTTAAAATCTACCTCTTTGACCAAGCTTTTGAATTCGACGCAATATCTGTTTTTGTGGCTCGCTGACATACTTTGTTTTATAATGCTCCTGTAAAGTGCCTTGGGATGTTTTATTACATTGAAGTTGTTGTTGTTGCATCTAACCTGTGCTGTACCTACCTTGGGAGTGTTTGATGGTACAGTGCAGAAAGAGCTGTACTCTTTATCTAACCTGTGCTTTCTATAAAGAGCAGTGAGTGGTCTCAAGTGGTTAATGATATTGCACCTGCAGATGGTGCTGTGACACAACCTCCTGGAACTGAATGATCTAACCTAACTTCTTGCAATGGCCACCAATTGAATAGACTGGAATCACATCATTACCCCATCCCCAACTGAGCAAAATGTTGCCCTCTGTCCCACAGCACAAGTTTTTGGCTCTTAACCCTCAGTATTTACTGAGAAGGATATCAGTGCTCACACCCCTCCACTGGGTAAGATTTTAACCCTTTCCTCTCCACCCCCATTCCAATTCTCTCAATTGCTGCCAATCCTTTTCACCTCCAACTCTGCCCATTAGCTGCGATTGCTCCTGATAGGCTATCTCTGCACTACTTTCATACATTCTGTGGAACTGCAACACTGTCTAAGGTCCTAAACTTGCATCTCTTTCTAGTTTCTCCCGGATCTGCCCTCATGCCCTCTCCCAGGTTATCTCATCCATGAGACCCACCGACTACTCCTTTGACAATATTTCTGCTAAACTGCTGATTACCCAACTTTCCCTTCCTGGCCCCCATGTTAGGTAATATTGTTAATAATTCTCTCTCCTCAGGTGCTGTCCCTCTCTCTTTCAAATCTGACATTATCACCAATCTCCTCAAAAATCTCACACTTAACCTTTCTGTCCTTGCAAACTACCACCCATCTCTTTTTCCTCACCAAAGTCCTTGAACATGTTGTAATTTCCCAAATCTGTGCCCATTTTTCTGGGAACTCTATGTTTGCATCCCTCCAATCAGGTTTCCGCCTCTGCCACAGTACTGAAATGGTCCTTAACAAAGTCACAAATGACATCCTATGTGACCGTGACAAAGGCAAACTATTCCTCTTTGTCCTTCTCAACCTGTCTGTAGTCTTTGACATGGTTGACCACAACATCCTCCTCCAATGCCTCTCCACTGTCTTCCAGCTGGGTGGAGCTGCCCATGCCTGATTCCATTCTTATCTATCAAATTGTAGCCAGAGAATCACCTGCAATGACTTCTATTCCCACTCCTGCACCATTGTCTCTGGAGTTCCCTAAGGATCTTTCCTTGGCCCCTCCTGTTTCTCATCTACATACTGCCCCTCAGCACCATCATCTGAAAACATTTTAAGATTCCACTCGTACGCTTGCAAAACCCAGCTCTACCTCATAACCACCTCGCTGACCCCTCCACACTCTCTGATTTGCCATGTTGCTTGTCCTGTGTCAAGTACAGGATGAGCAGAAATTTCTTCCAAGTAAATATTGGGACAATCCAAGCATTGTCTTCAGTCCCCACCACAAACTCTAATACCTAGCCACTGACTCCATCCCTCTCCTGGGCCACTGTCTGAAGCTGAACCAGGCCATTCACAACCTCGGTGTCATATTTAATGCTGAGATGTATTTCCAAACACATATCTGGTCCATCACCACCTACTTCCACCTCTGTAATATCGCCAGACTCTGACCCTGCCTCATTCATGCTCTTTTTACCTCTAGACTGACTATGCCAATACTCTCCTGGCCAGCCTCCCAGCTTCCACCCTGCTTAAACTTAGATCACCCAAAAATCCCGTTCACTCATCACCCCTGTGCTAGCTGACCTACATTGGCTTCTGGTTGAGCAATGCCTCAATTTAAAAATTTTCATCCTTGTTTTCAGATCCCTCCATGACTTCGCCCCTCCCTATCTCTCCTCCAGTCCTACAACCCTACAACTCTTGCGCCTTGCTCATCCCTAATCTCCTTTGCTCAACCATTGGTCGTGTGCTTTCAGCCATCCAGGCCCTAAGCTCTGGAATTCCCTCCCCAAATCTCTCCACCTCTCTTTCCTCCTTCAATTCGCTCCTCTTTGCCCAACCTATCCTAATATCTGCTTATGCAGCTTGTTGGCAAATTTTGTTTGCTAACATTCCTGTGAAGTGCGTTGGGCCATTTTACTACATTAAAGCTGCTATATAAATTCAAGTTGTTGTTGATTTTATTGTCCATCAAATGAGGTCTTGTGAACCAAGCCTCCAATTGTCTATTTAGTTGGATGATAATAATCCTCTGGTACTATTTGGAGTAGGAAGTTCTGCATCATTCCTCCTTCAATCAACACGTGCAAAAAAACCACATTAACCAATCATTCATCAAGTGCAGCATTGAGGGAGAGCTGCATTGTCGGAGATGGTGTCTTTCGATAGAGAAGTTAAACCGAAGCACTTTCTGCCCCCTTCAGGTGGACATAAAAGATTCCAGGGACACTATTCAAAGAAGAGCAGTGGAGTTCTTCCCTGTGTCCTGACCAATATTTATCTCTCAATCAACATCGCTAAAACAGATTATCTGGTCATAATCACATTGCTGTGTGCAAATTGGTTACTGTATTTCCAACACTTAAAATTACTTCATTAGCTTTAAAGTGCTATCGGATGTCCTGTGGTCATGAGAGGTGCTATATAAATGCAAGTTCTCCCTTTCGTCTCATTGTTATTTGTGGGATCTTGCTGAGCACAGCACGGCTGCTGCATATCTTTACATAACAAGAGCGGCAGCACCTCAAAGTAATTTAGTACCTGTGTAGTGTTTAGAGCATTTTGACAGAGGTGATAAAGGCTTTATATGAATGCATCCTTTCTTGAAAGGTTATGTGAAGAAGGGAAGACGGAGGGAGACAAGGAGTTTATTGTTTTAAGGTTCTAAGAAATAACTGGTATTGAAGAGGGCATGAGATTTGACTTCAACATGTGTGGACACTGGGAGAAGGGAAATCTTATAGGATTGGCACAGGGATTTTTGGAGCTTAATGTAAAAAGACAGGAAGATGTATAGGAGAAATGAGCATAGCAGTGCTAATTAAATAGCCAAGAAAAGTTCAGAGATTGAAGGAAATAAGAGAAGTACCATCGGAGCAGGAGTAGGCCATTTCACAGCTCGCGCCTGTTCTACCATTCCATTCTGGTGGATGACCTATACCTTAGCTGCACTTACTCGTCTTTGCTCCATATTACTTTATACCATTACCCAACAAAAACCTTATGAATCTGAGTGTTGAAAGCTCCAACTGACCCCAGCCTTTTGGGGGAAATAGGTTCCAGATTTCCACTCCCCTTTGTGTGAAAAAGTGCTTCCTGATTTGCCTCCTGAACAGCCGAGCTGTAATTCTAAGATCATGCAGTTTGTTCTGGAATTCCCCACCAGAGGAAATATTTTCTCTGAATCCTTTTTAACCTTGTAAACATCTCAACTAGATTACTCCTCGATTTTTCTACACTCAAGGGAATACAAGCCATGCTTATGCAACCTGTCCTCATAATTTTAACCCATTTGGTCCTGAAGCTGATCCAAATCAACAAGTAGATTTTTTTTCTTGTCTTCTGTCCAAGAGTGGAAATGGTGTTTTGGGAGAACTTCAGATATTCAAGCAGGATTCAGGTCCTGAATGGACATTGATTTTATAGAATTGAGATGGTGAGGAGAAGAGAGCTTCTTGCAGGAAGCTTTGCCAATGGGTGTAAGGTGGGTGTTTCATTTAAGATTAGAGGAGACTGTTTGGCCAGGAATCTCAAAAGGTGAAGATCTTAGAGTATATGAGAGGGCAAGATTTCATTTTGACTTGCAAGAGCATTAGGAAACTGTGTCTTTGGTGAACTGAAAGAAATCAGATTTCAATGATCTATGCCCCTCATAATTTTGTATGCCTCAATCAGGTCCCCCCTCAACCTTCTCTGCTCTAAAGGAAAACAATCCTAGCCTAGCCAGGGGTGCACAGTAGCTAGCACCGCAGCCTCACATCTCCAGCGACCCGGGTTTGGTTCTGGGTACTGCCTGTGCAGAGTTTGCAAGTTCTCCCTGTGACCTCCGGGTGCTCTGGTTTCCTCCCGCATGTCAAAGACTTGTGGGTTGATAGGTAAATTGGCCATTGTAAAAAGAATTGTCCCTAGTGTGGGAAGGTGGGGATGTGAGAGGGAAAATGGGATTCATGTAGGATTAATATAAATGGGTGGTTGATGGTCGGCGCAGACTCGCTGGGCCATAGGGCCTGTTTCGGTGCTGTATCTCTCTATGACTCTATAATGCTGAGTGGAAGGGTGAAGAGGAGTTAAAATATGATTCTGCCATCATACTAAGGAATGAGGACTATGATCACTGATGATGTTTGATATGAAGATCAGGATGAATGTTGAGTGGGATCATCACCAATAACATGGGTAAGTAAATGGGTAGATCGATGGATAAATAATGGGTGAAGGAGGCCATTAATATGGAAAATCTTGTCAAAGATCTGGGCGATGTCTAAAGTAATGACAAGTGTTTCAGACAGATCAAGATGCAAGTATAATTTCTGTAAGAGGCAGCATTAAAAGTTCTCACTTTTTCCCCTTCATCAATTTTCTTTTCTCCTTTCCTGCAAATGCCAAATCTCACCAGGGTAATAATGCCACTGGCACTGGTTTCCCTTGGTACTGGCTTCAAACAACCATTCATTGCCTGTGAGTCTAGAAAGTGAGAACTGCTCAGTGACTAGGCCACAGGAAGCATCACATCTGAGCCTAGTCTTACCGTCACCTGATTCCCACCCTACATGTGCAGTTTCCAGCAAGAGTAACTAGATTGTGATCAGCATGAAATCCCAGCTGAATTCCCATCCTAACTCAAGGGTAATGAGCCTAATTCTAGTACCCCTACTGAGACTTTCTTGCCTTGAGGTTACCAGCACAGGCTATGGAATCTAAAGCTATGGAATCGAATGATCACAAGACAAAAGCAGCAATATCATGGGGAAAACTATCTCCCAAGTTCCCTTCAAAGCCCACACCACCTGACTTCACATATATTGCATTGTTTTGTCAACACTGGATCAGAATCTAGTGATTCTGTTTAACACCATTGACCAGAAGGCCCACCACAACTTCTATAAGCAGCGAGGGGTGGTCAGTGAATCTGGCCATGCCAGGGTTACCCGCATCCTGAAAAACATCTCAAAGCAATAATACATTATTCAGCACCAGGAGCAGAGGGGTGAGGAGTGAAACGTCCATGGGGGAAGACATCAGCTCCTCCACAATACACACAGCAAAGACAGGCTGCTCTGCCTCTGAACCACTTCCGCTCCCTGAGCCTCGCTCCCGTCCTGCCAGCTGGTTGGCTGGCGGTGCGCAGGCGCGCTGCGCGGTTGCGCCCAGTGGCAGTGCGCAGGCGCAGTGGTTCCGGGCCGAGCCGAGAGCGCTACAGGCTGGCGAGTGAGAGGCCGGTGGAGGCACCGAGACTCTGAGCGACACACAGCCCGTGCCAGCCGCACCATGGAGGCCATCGCCAAATATGACTTTAAGGCCACGGCCGACGATGAGCTGAGTTTCAAGCGTGAGGACATCCTGAAGGTAAGGCCCTGGGGGTGAGGTAACGGGGAGGCTGGGTCCGGCTCGGCTCTGGGAGCCGCCGCTCATCACCGAGGCCGCCGGCGTGTCAACACTGAAAAATCAGAATAGCAACCCGGTCGGCTGCACTCCGGCATATAGGGCCAGGCTGGAGAGAGAAGGACTGTGGGGGAGGGGGAGGGAGAAGTGGGGTAGGGAGGCGGAGGGAAGGGGAAGTGGGGGCGGGAGGGGAATGGGGGGAGGGAAGGGAAGGGGTCCGGGAGGGACTGTGGGAAGGGGAAGTGAGAGACCATGTGAGGGGGATGGGGAGGGACTGTGGGGGAATGAGAGGAAGGGGGGAAGGTGGGGACAGTGGGAGGGGAACTGTGGGGGAGGGAGGTGGACTGTGGTAGAGGGAAGGTGACTAACGTGGTGGGATGTGGTGGTGGGAGGGGACATGTCCGGTGGGGATGGGGAGGTCGGGAGGGAAGAAGAGCAGTGGGGTTGGGAAGAGGCGGGGACTGGAAGGGACGGGGGTGGGGTGGTGGTGAGAACGGGGTCCTGGGAGAGACGGATTTACGACTAGGGATGCGATGAAGCAGTTGCGAGAGGCAAAATGATGGGGTATTTTTCCCAATACTGCACTTTATTGGTGGTTTCTCGTTTCTTGCTGCAGTTTGCAGGTTGTGTCTCACTGGCCGTTGGATTTAGATCTAGATTTAAGCACAGACTTCAGTTCTTGCACTAGCAGTCACTTGTAAACTTGAGTGTACTCGTACAAGGAACACAAAGTCTGCATGTAGGTACAGCAAGCCATTAGGGTGGAAAACAGCATGTTGGCCTTTATTGCAAGGGGATTGGAGTACAAGAATAAGGCAGTCTTGCTACAGTTGTACAGGGCTTTGGTGACACCACATCTGGAGTACTGTGTGCAGTTTTGTTCTCCAGACCGAAGGAAGGATATACCTGTATTGGAGGTGGTTCACTGGATTGGTTTCTGGGATGAGGCGATTGACATAAGCGAGGCTGAGCAAAATGGGACTGTACTCTCTGGTCACTGTACAACACTGGGGTACATACTGGTGGCTACAGGTCTGCCACTGTCATTTGAGAGGGTGAGCTAGGAGCACTGCATAACATTAAATATTTAGTACAGATTTCCAGATTAGTTTGACAGCATTGACACTCTGGCAAGGAAGCTGTTAAAGTGCAACAGTAACTTTACCTGTAAACAGGGTGTGTGCCCTTTACACGTACTCTGACCAGACCAATCTGTCTAAAGGTTGTAGAGGAATCCTTTTGTTTCTCTGGGTCTAATGACTGTGCTTTAATCAGACTTTGTCAACTTGTGTGGATCTATTTTAGTAAGGCTTGGCCTGCCTAGCTCACCTCTGAGCACTCTGCTCTTGCTGGTAAGGGTTTTGGGTGTTGCTTTGTTTGGGAATTGCAAGTTACTGTGGCTCAGGGAGCCCTGTCTGGGTGATTCTAGCTGGCCAGTGAAGTGAAGGAATGGACATGTTGGTATTATAGAGTGACTGAGCTGCCCGGTGAAAGCTACAGTGGATAAAGGCCCTGCGCATTGGCACACAAGAGACATACAGACCTCAAGGGCTCTGCTTACATTATTGAGTTAGCTGCTCTGTCATGGCTTACGTGTTATGATTGGACTTGGTGGCCCAACTAAGGGAGGTGAGGGGAAGAGAGAAAATCAACCTTGATTCATGTGCCCAGTCTCTGCAATGATCCCTGCTGTTAAGTGTGTGTGTGTGATCGGACAGGATTGGACTCTCTGATGTACTACATGGTTGAGTAACGTGGGAACTGTCTACACTTGTATATGAGGACTGCCCACTAAAGTGAGGTACCAGGGCCCTGGAGAGGAAGAAAATTTGTATTGTAAAATAACTTAGATTGTTCAGTACTTTTGTAAACACAATGCTGGAATTGTTGGGTAAAATTGATTTCATTGTAACCTGAGTGGGGGGGGGGGGGGGGGGGGGGCTGGTGGTGTTAACTACACTGTTATGACCAAGGCGGGAGGAGTGCACTGTTAATTCAGACCCACTTCTCCACAGGTCACAACATATATTTAAATTTTCCCCACTTACTGAACCTGTCAATCAGAAAATCTATTTCCTCCCCCCAGAATAAAGCACACCAACCAGGTTTCTTCAGTAAACAACATTATCATCTGTTTATTATAAGCCAAGTCTTAAACAATAATGAAGTAAACATAGGCATGAATTGAAATATTAAAGCCCCTTATTTTCTCCTAGCCCTGACGAGGGCACACATACACAGCCGGTTAACTGGGGAAAAAAAGGGATTTTTGTTTATAGCTGTTACAAAGAAATAGAAGGAATTACAAAAAAAACTTAGATACAAAGAAGGTATGGAAGTCCTTTGTTTTGGTGAGGTGTCCCAAAGCAAATAGGTGGCTGCCACTAGGAATCTTTCTAGAACAGTTCTTTCCAAGCAATGTCGATGAACAGTCTGGGTAGGCTTTGAAGAGATGCTGCTACGGAAGGCTTCACATTGGTCTTAAATCAGATGTGTGGCAGCAAAGCTTTCAATTCTTACACATTTGATGCAAAGTTCCTTCAAAGATGCAAGGTTTCTGCAAACATGCAGGATTTCTTTAAATACAAGAGGCAACAGTGCAACTTGTTGCAGGAATTCTTTAAAGATGCAGAGATTCTTCAAAGAGAGAGAGTGAGAGATATCAGCTGTCTCAGGATAAGGGGTCAATCATTCAGGACTGAGATGAGGAGAAATTACTTCACTCAAAGGGTTGTGAATCTTTGGAATTCTCTACCCCAGAGGGTTGTGGATGCTCCATCATTGAATACATTTAAGGCTGGGATAGATAGATTTTTGGTCTTGCAGGGAATCAAGGCATATAGGGAGCGGGCAGGAAAGTGGAATTGAAGCCCATGATCGTATTGAATGGCAGAGCAATCTCGATGGCCATATGGCCTACTTCTCCTATTTCTTGTGTCGTCTTCTGTTCTTTTGGCAGGTCAGGAAGCAAATTTCTTTCAGTTTTTATCCAAAACCAACTGGCTTTTTTAACAGTTCAAAATGAAACCAACTTTCTCCAGAAACAAGTCCTATGACACCCATAAATCTTGACTTGTCATTTTCTTGTAAATAGCTCCTTCAGGGTCACAACACAACCCCCCGCTGTGTTCTTTGCAAACAGGTGCTTTCCAGTAAACTTGTTCAGTCCAAACCTTCTGGTAACTTTTTAAAACAACCTCAAAGTTCAGTCTCTTCAGTTTAAAATATAGACTCTCAAGTTTTATCAAAAAATGGAAACCCTCCGAACAGCTGGCAGAGGAAGAATTCATAGAATCATAGTGCATACAGCACCAAAGGAGGCCATGCAGGCTAACGTGTCTATGCTAACTTACCAATTTTAGCCATGTACCCTGGCTCTTGCCAGTTTTCCTCCTTGTTACCTGTTTGGTTTCATCCTGTTCCCTGGTACTATGGGGAGGTTTCCTGTGACTTATGAACGGTGGATTTCTGACTGGAAATATAGTGCACTTGGCCACACACGTGACTTGGAATATTCAACAGTTTTAAACCTCAGCAGCAGGGCAGGATTCTCCACAGCTGCTGGCTGGGAAGGCCTGTACGTCAGGAATCAATGATGCAGGGATCATTGCATGTGTCTTGTACAGTTATAGAAGCCAGAAACTGGGAACTGCCTCTTCACTCATTTAAGTGCAAGTGCCTTTTGGGCCTTGAAGCACTCACTGCTCATTTGTGGGGAATTGGGTCGCCTGTAGCCTTCCAGGAGGGATGCGGGTTTGACTGGCTGCCCCATTTTCCTCTACGGAAGCACCCCGGCTTCCTCTCTTGCCTCACCCACTGGGCGGAAATGGTTGAGATCAGGAATTCCCAGTCTATGGGTTGGTACTGCCAAGAACAGAGGGTGCAGAGTTGAGGCAGTTCCCAGATAGGCGCCTGTTCCTTTAGCTACTTCTATAACTATATTAGATACATGCTCGCATCACTGGTTTCCAGCACACACCGAGCTTGATGTTCTTGGCTGTATACCAAAGGTTAATCTGCTATATCTGTCTCTTGGGAAGTCCCAGCCACTAGTGGAAGAGAATCCTGGCTGATTTACCTTTGCTGGGGCAAGTCTTGCATAGTATAAAAGCAGCAGTTATGCTTTGGTGTGTGACTAGGGGCTTTGCTCCTGTTTTGTACCGTGCGTTGACTGGAATCTGCACTGTGATTGCATCTTGCAGCAAAGCACTGAACCATGAAAGGGTTGATGCAAGCAATTGAGATAAGGACGTACATGCGAGAGCTGGAAAGCTGAAATAAACACGCAATACTGGAAATACATATCAGGGAATGAGTTTCTGTTTTGAGAGCTGACTTGAGTTCTGATGGAGGTTCTACCCTCTCAAGCAGCCTGTTTTCTTCCTCTTTTCCAATGTCCTGCTGTGTTCTTCCAATATTTTGTTCTGCATAGTTCAAGACTTGTTACAGACGTTTATTTGTGTGTGTGACTATTGCATTGAATCTGAAAGTGGACGTGACAGAGCTGTGGTACCTTGGGGATGGCATTAGCTGTGGTACACTTCCTCTGTTAAGTAGTGAGAGCAAATTAAACTGCTTTCTGGCAGTAAAGGGATCTGCATAAGATAAAATGAAGGTGGAATAAGGAATTGTCAATAAATGTGCCTTTTATTTATATTCTGAGTGTGGTAGTGTTTGTAATGGGGTTAGACAGGCACCACTGCAGCATGAGGAGAGTTTTTTTTTACTGAGTGGAGTGTTGTAGCTGGGAGTAAGTTCAGCAAGTTTCTGGTTTTGAAATGCTGTGTAACTTCCTATAAGCAGTTTCCTGTAAGCGCCTTTTGGAGAAAAAGCTTTACTCTGTCAAATGGAGGGTTCTTCTTCAAAAGGGTTTCAAATTTCATACATAGACTTAAATATGTCTTATTCAAGCTGGCTCAAATTCAGGTTGTGAAGAAAGCAGTACCTCTTTCAGTCCTGGCTGTGTGTTGTCTCTATTCTTAAAGGGATCCTTTCCTAAAGAGTGTTTCTGAGGTGGGATAGAAATAATAGGATTAATTGGGGCTGTTTTGATGTATTTCTGGTGCTGTTAAACCTATTAACGTTTTGAGTAATTTTGGGCGATATGAAGTGACAATTAAACATTCTCTGCTCTGTCCTCTCCCCTCACTCCCGTCCACCCTCAGGAACAGTAGTAGCTCCTTGAGATTGTTCTGCCATTCAGTTAGGTTGTGGCTGATCTGTCCCTTGACTCTGTTTTTGTTTGGTTAACGTATTGAGAGTTAAGGACCCAAAGTGGGAGAATGGAGATAGGAGCTAGAGCATTTATCTGACTATTGGTGCAGAATGCAAATTGTATAGTTTGCATACAGGCTGAGTTTTAAGGCAGGTGCGACAGCTCAAATATTTGGGCTGAGTTCCATGTGTGCAGGCTGCCTGAGTACAAAGTCCAAGCGACCCCTTTCCGTGTACAACCCTAGATAGTGTGTGTCTGACAGGTATTTCACTGCAGAGGGGAGATCGGAGCTGTACCTATTAAAAGTGCATAGATTAGTATCGCCTTGAGTGGAATCTTACTGGGAGGAGCTATTTTTAAACTAAATTTTGGTGTTGAACCAGTTCTGAAATGAGCTGTAGTACTCATTGTTATGACCGAATCAGGAGGAGTGCACTGTCTTTCTGTAGTTCCACTTCTCCACAGGTGACAACATATATTTAAATGTGTGCCTAATTTTGGTACAGCCAATTATGTACTTTCTTTTAGTTCAGAATAAAATCCACCAACCAGGTTTCTTTAATAAACGAAAGTATTATTTTTTTATAAAACACGACTTAGTCAATAAAGATGCAAAGATTTAACACACAGTTTAAAATATGACAGTAAATATATATATTCCCTTCTAAATACCCATACATGCACACAAACACACTAGTTAGAGGAAAAATAAAGATGCTTTGGCCAAAGTACTTGTTAATTCTTGAAGAAAAAGGATAAGGTATGTTATGTTCCAGATGGCATGCAGTCTGGCATCCAACTACACTTTGACGGGACACTGGGATCTTTTCAGAGGCAGTTCGTTCAGGAGATGTCGAGAGGAAGTCTTCCAGAAGCTTCTCAGGAGAAATGTGGCACCAGGGGTTTTAGTTATCACACACTGGATTTTTCAGGGTTTCTCTGGGAGCTGGCGAAGATGAGCTGGGTGTTTCTCTTTTAGCAGGCTTAACCCCCAACTGGCTGAAAACATATTCAAAAATGAAACCCACTCTTGAGCACCATTAGTCTTGGCATGTCACTTCTCTTGTAAACAACTCCCATAGTCAGACGGCACCTGTTGTTTACTTAGCTGAAAACATGTGACATCCAGTAAATGTTTTTAAACAGAGCCCTTCCAGTGACCCTTTAAAAAATCACATCCATGGAATCCCTTCAATCTCAAATGAATCCATCTCCACAATTCAAAAACACAAGTCCTCAAAAATATTTTAAAAATGGAAACACTTTCATAACATCAGTAACAATAAATACAGAGGAGGTGGGGCAAGTTACATTTTTAGTGTCTCATTTTCTGTTTTGCTTTTAAAATGGGAGACCGTTCGGACTAAAACTGGGCCAGAAGCCAGTATTCCGCAGAAGATCAACAAAATGCACACTTTAGGCCTTATTGTAGCAGGTGGACTGGTTTTCTAATGCTCCAGTTTTTCCTGAAAAATAGATGTGCTTTTAAAAAGAAAGCGTTCAACGTGGTGAGTTTGCCCAAGAAAATGTTTGTCTGATCTTCAGTATTGAATACAATCAGTACCCAAGTACCCTGAAATAATCAAGAGTGCCAAGCCTGCTATACTTTCAGCACTCCATGAACTGCTTTGCCTGTGCTGGGATGAGGGAGCAGTACCACAGGACATGCGCGATGCCAATATCATCACCCTCTATAAGAACAAGGGTGACCGCGGTGACTGCAACAACTACCGTGGAATCTCCCTGCTCAGCATAGTGGGGAAAGTCTTCGCTCGAGTTGCTTTAAACAAGCTTCAGAAGCTGGCTGAGCATGTCAACCCTGAGGCACAGTGTGGCTTTCGAGCAGAGAGATCCACCGTTGACATGCTGTTCTCCCTTCGCCAGCTACAGGAGAAATGCCGAGAACAACAGATGCCCCTCTACGTTGCTTTCATTGATCTCACCAAAGCCTTTGACCTCGTCAGCAAACGTCATGTCAGACCACTAGCAAAGATCGGATGTCCACCAAAGCTACTAAGTATCATCACCTCATTCCATGACAATATGAAAGGCACAGTTCAACATAGCGGCTCCTCATCAGATCCCTTTCCTATCCTGAGTGGCGTGAAACAGGGCTGTGTTCTCGCACCTACACTGTTTGGGATCTTCTCCCTGCTGCTCTCACATGCGTTCAAGTCTTCAGAAGAAGGAATTTTCCTCCACACAAGATCAGATGGCAGGTTGTTCAACCTTGCCCGTCTAAGAGCGAAGACCAAAGTACGGAAAGTCCTCATCAGGGAACTCCTCTTTGCTGACGATGCTGCATTAACATCTCACACTGAAGAGTGTCTGCAGAGTCTCATCGACAGGACTGCGGCTGCCTGCAACGAATTTGGCCTAACCATCAGCCTCAAGAAAACGAACATCATGGGACAGGACGTCAGAAATGCTCCATCCATCAATATCTGCGACCATGCTCTGGAAGTGGTTCAAGAGTTCACCTACCTAGGCTCAACTATCACCAGTAACCTGTCTTTCGATGCAGAAATCAACAAACGCATGAGAAAGGCCTCCACTGCTATGTCCAGACTGGCCAAGAGAGTGTGGGAAAATGGCGCACTGACACGGAACACAGAAGTCCGAGTGTATCAAGCCTGAGTCCTCAGTACCTTGCTCTACGGCAGCGAGGCCTGAACAACGTATGTCAGCCAAGAGCGACGTCTCAATTCACTCCATCTTCGCTGCCTCCGGAGAATACTTGGCATCAGGTGGCAGGACCGTATTTCCAACACACACGTCCTCGAGATGGCCAACATCCCTAGCATATACACTCTACTGAGTCAGCGGCGCTTGAGATGGCTTGGTCATGTGAGCCACATCAAAGATGGCAGGATCCCCAAGGACACATTGTACAGCGAGCTCGTCACTGATATCAGACCCACCGGCCGTCCATGTCTCTGCTTTAAAGATGTCTGCAAACGCGACATGAAGTCCTGTGACATTGATCACAAGTCGTGGGAGTCAGTTGCCAGTGATTGCCAGAGCTGGCGGACAGCTATAAAGGCGGAGCTAAAGTGTGGCGAGTCGAAGAGACTTGGCAGTTGGCAGGTAAAAAGTCAGAAGCGCAAGGTGAGAGCCAACTGTGTAACAGCCCCGACAACCAATTTTCTCTGCAGCACCTGTGGAAGAGTCTGTCACTCTAGAATTGGATTTTATAGCCACTCCAGGCGCTGCTTCACAAACCACTGACCACCTCCAGGCACGTATCCATTGTCTCTCGAGACAAGGAGGCCAAAGAAGAAGTAGAACCCAAGGGCAGTTTGAGCTGGTTATGGCAGCTCCAAGTATCAACTGCAGTGATGGCCCCACTGACCTGTTCCAGCAGTTATCCTGAGGTGTGTTTTGATGGCCGACGCTGAGGGTATTGCATGGTCCAGGCTATGCCAATGCCCCGAGGCGTGCAGTATAGTGTAGGCAGGTTTTATCTGAAATTTAAATCCTTGTGCCCACTTTGTGGGCTGCACCAGCATCACAGATGCCAGTCTAAAGCCAATTCGATTCACTCAAACGGCTGAAGGCACTGGATACTGCAAAGGCTACGGGCCCTGACAACATTCCGGCAATAGTACTGAAGACTTGTGCTCCAGAACTAGCCGCACCCCTAGCCAAGCTGTTCCAGTACAGCTACAACACTGGGATCTACCCGGCAATGTGGAAAATTGCCCAGGTATGTCCTGTACACAAAAAGCAGGACACATCCAACCCGGACAATTACTGCCCCATCAGTCTTTTCTCGATCATCGGTAAAGTGATGGAAGGTGTCATTGACAGCACTATCAAGCGGCGCTTGCTTAGCAATAACCTGCTCAGTGACACTCAATTTGGGCTCCGACAGGGCCAGTCAGCTGACCTCATTACAGCCTTGGTTTGAACATGGACTAAAGAGCAGAATGTGAGGTGAGGTGAGAGTGACTGTCATCAAGACAGCCTTTGACCAGGTATGGCATCAAGGAGCCCTAGCAAAACTGAGGTCAATGGGAACCAGGGAGAAAACTCTCTGCTGGTTGGAGTCATACCTAGCGCAAAGGAAGATGGTTATGGTTGCTGGAGGTCAATCATCTCCGCTCCAGGACATTACTGCAGGAGTTCCTCAGGGTAGTGTCCTAGGCTCAGCCATCTTCAGCTGCTTCATCAATGACCTTCCTTCGATCATAAGGTCAGAAGTGAGGATGTTTGCGGATGATTGCACAATGTTCAGCACCATTCGCGACTCCTCAGATATTGAAGCAGTCGGTGTGGGAATGCAGCAAGACCTGGACAATATCCAGGCTTGGGCTGATAAAATGGCAAGTAACATTCCCGCCGCACAAGTACCAGGCAATGACCATCTCCCCATGACATTCAACGGCATTACGATTGCAGAATCCCCCACTATCAACATCATGACTAGAAACTGAACTGGAGGAGCCATATAAATACCGTGGCTACAAGAACAGGTCAGAGGCAAGTAACTCACTTCCTGACTCCCCAGAGCCTGTCCACCATCTACAAGGCACAAGTCTGGTGTGTGATGGAATACTCTCCACTTACCTGGATGGGTGCAGCTCCAACAACACTCGAAGCTCGACACCATCCAGGACAAAGCAGCCCACTTGATTGGCTCCCCTTCCACAAAGATTCATTCCCTCCACCACCGACATACAGTGGCAGCATTGTGTACCATCTACAAGATGCACTGCAGCAATGCATCAGGGCTACTCAGGCAGCACTTTCCAAACCCACGACCTCTACCACCTACAAGGACAAGGGCAGCAGATGTATGGGAACACCACCACCTGCAAGTTCCCCTCCAAGTCTCACACCATCCTGACTTATAACTATATCGCCATTCCTTCACTGTCGCTGGGTCAAAATCCTGGAACTCCGTTCCTAACAGCACTGTGGGTGTACCTACCCCATGTGGACTGCAGCGGTTCAAGAAGGCAGCTCACCACCACCTTCTCTTGGGGCAATTAGGGATGGGCAGTAAATGCTGGCCTAGCCAGAGATGCCCACATCCCATGAAACGAATAAACCCTGACATGGGTAATGTTTTCATTACACATCACTGATTGTATTGAGGTCTGACTGGTCCTTGACCAATAATTTGGTGTCTTAGTAAAAGGAAGTACCAGCTGCCACTGTTTGGTAGTTAGTGAGTGAATGATTGCTCCTGCCTCAGTACCACACTCCATAAATTTAATCTCTTTCAAAACTCTGCTGTCCATATCCTAACTCGCACCAATTCCTATTCACCCACCACCTCTGTGCTCGCTGGCTTACATGGCTCCTTATCTGGCAACCCCTCGATTTTTAAAATTCTCATCCCTCTATGGCCTTGCCCCAACCTCTGTAACGCCCCCAGCCCTACAGTCTGAGCCTTCAGCAGCCTTAGCTCTGGAATTCCCTCCCCCTCTTTCCTTTAAGACACTCCTTGAAACCTATCTCTGACCAAGCTTTTGGTCATCTCTAATATCTCTATATGTGGCTAAGTGCCTTGGGACGTTTCACTGTGTCAAAGGTGCAACATAAATGCAAGTTGTTGCCTGATGCTTGTTGCCCCAAGCATTTGGGGCTAACTGGCCCAAGAGATGTTTCCTGGCTCTAGATTGCCTGTTGGCAACTGTTAAGTTATATATTGTGATAAAGATGCAAGGTAGTCTGTGTGGAGTGCAGTTTCTTTTGGCTTTGCAAGTTTCTCGCTTTCTACTTTTGTGATTGTATATTACCAAAGTGAATGACCTCCGGTGGCCTGTGTGTGGCCTCTTGGTTTTTTGGCGCATTGTGTGCATTGAGATTGACTGCTACAAAACTGATTATAGCAGGAACCAAGCAGCTGAGGCCAGCATCAAATTAATTATACAAAGAGCAGCTGCAGCTGAGGACGACATTAATAAACTATTGCCCTCTGCATGCTCCTGCCCTTAGGGCACCAGTTCATCTATAGCCTTGAAGCTGCGATTTCTTCCATTTGGTTCATGGCCCTGGTACTAAAAGTAGTCCTTTGCCTCCCTACCTGGCATCTCAACCGTGGATACAAACATTCTCTGCTCCTCAAAGAGCAATTCCCCAGTCAGATGCAATGAAAACAGCTTGCATTTAAGTTTGAATTAACTTTCATTCCCACTTCAAAATCATTTGAGAGGGGTGATGGGTGAACGGGGCATGGCTGCGGAAGTTTTTGGCCAATGACACCGACCATTTTCATTCGAGATGCTGCCGTGTGAATTGAGAGGGTTATGTTGCAGTCAGGATATTTGTAAACCTGACAGGCCAACACAATGCAGTTTATATTACACCAAAGTTCAGTTTGTTTCTTATAAAATGCCAATGTTGGACACAGTCACTATTTTATCTCCAGTAGTAATTTTCAATGTGGGGCAGTGGTGCGGTGGTCCTTGTTTGAAGTTAAATTGAAGAATTTGCCAGTCCTGACTTTGAAAGTGACTGCTGTCTGAACCAGATGGGACATTGAGAGACCAGGCAGTGTTGATACTCAGGTTATTTGGCATGTTGATAGAATGCATGGTAGGTCAGGTCACAGTTGTCTCTTACCTTCATTGCTTTCTATTTCCCTTCACCCTATCACAGATCTTCCATTTTGTTGTTTATTCCACCCGCCCCCCCCCCCCCCTTTCTTGCTTAAAACATATTACATGTCTAACTTTTCCTAGTTCTGATGAAAGGTCATCAACCTGAAAAGTTATCTCTGTGTCTCTCTCCACTGATGGTGCCAGACCTGCTGAGTGTTTCCAGCATTTTCAGTTTTTATTTCACAATTCCAGCATCTGCAATATTTTGCTTTTGTGTCACATTTAAGCGGATGTACTTCTTGGAAATCTGTGATCCCACTGTTCTCACCAGTTGTGTAAAACCAGTATCAATCAGTACTGGACCCCAGTATTATACAGCAGTGGACCTATTCCTGCCTGTACCGTACCACATTGTTATACAGCAGTGGTGCTGTACCCCAGTAGTTTATAGAACAAAATGCTCTCAAGCCATCTAGTCAAGTGTGGTGGGGAAAGATTTTATTGGTGATTTAAGTGGACACGGTGCGCGAATGCTACCCACAATTGCATTTTTGTTGCCTTCGTGATCACGTTCACTGATGTAGCTCATCCTTTTGCCAAATTTTGCTAATGGGTGGATGCTCCTTCATGAACTATCTGTAAACATGTCCAACTAACCACACACCGTAAACTTTATTTTGAATTTCCTGGGAGGCTGTATATTGAAGGCACATTCTCACAGTGAACCAAAAAGCTGGAGGCTGTTGACATTTTGTGTATAAAACCTTTCCGTAGATCTGCGAATTAAGATCGTCGGTGTGCAAGACTGATTGATTGCCAGAGTGTGAGGGTTTGAAGTGTTGAGTGCTACATCAAAATCTGTTGTGCAAACCATAGTGCTTAAATTTTGCTGTAAAGCTTTTGGTCTTGAGGCATCTGGAGTAAGGCCTGAGAAAGGGGCGCGTTAAAATGTTTCAAATATTTTAGGTACAGCTGTCATTGGGTACCCAACCAGTTTCAGAATAAGGTACTTTTTCAAATGGGCAGAAGTGGGTGAGGCGACATGGCTACAAAGATGGGCTTCAGGTTGTGGGTCTGGTTCTGGCTGACTGTGTGCGCATATCGCTAAGAGGTTTGAGAGTGCAGTCAATTCCCAGAGTGCATTTCCAGTTGGGGATGCTGCTGTAGTGGTTCTGATCACCTCCAGCCCCAGAACTCTTTGGAATATTTATGCTGCTCCAATTCTAGCCTCTTGAGCGTCCCCGATTTTTAATCCTCCACTATTGGAGGCTGTCTCATCAGGTCTCTCGGCCATATGCTCAGGGATTCCTTCCTTAAACCTCTCAGCCTCTCTACCTTTCTTTACTCCTTTTAAGACACACCTTAAAACCTACCTCTTTAACCAAGTTTTTTGTCACCTGCCGTAATATTTCCTGATGTGGCTCGGTGTCAAAGTTTGGCGCTTCTGTGAAGGGCCTTGGGACATTTTAATAAATTAAAGGCACTATGTAAATGCAAGTTGTTGATGAGGTTGTGCATTCAAATCTCAGCTTGGCAAGTTATGAAACCTAGTAATTTGTGGGCTAGCATTAGGGGGAAAAAACGGCTGCTGGATTGTTGTAAAAACCCAACCAGTTCACTAATGTCCTTCAAGGAATGGAAGCTGCCACCGTGGCCTGTGCTTGACTCCAGACCCAGACTACTTGGCTAACTCTTTGGCTTGACTTGCCACGGACACCACTTTCAGATTACTCAGGATGGCAGTCCACCACCATTTTCTCGTGGTAACTATGGTTACACAATAAATGAGGCCCTACCAGCGTACACATCTTGAAAGCAAATGAAAATAACTTGCTGAGTGAAGGTGTTTTGTATTTAAACTCCCATTTGCAGCACATGGGTAGGTTATGTTGAAGGGCCTCAGTTTGAGTGTAGTTAAGCAAGCCTTTGTTTGCTGCGAGCTGGTTTTTTTTTTAAAAGAGTGTCTTGCACCATTTGAACAGCTGGCCTACGCCAAGCAACGTGGAATTAATAAAAGGGGCTGAACCAACCAGGCACTTTCAGAGCATTTAGATGGCGCGTTAATGGTGACTGGCTTGGGGAGAGGGATGAACGCTCACCTTTTATTACATTCCAGAAATATCTTGTACCTCACGTACAATGAATTATTTTGTAGTTCAGTGATATTTGCCATGTTGGCAAATGCGGCATTCATTTTGTGTGTGGCAAGATACCACAAACAGCAGTGAGGTGGCTAACCAGTTTTTGGCAGTTTGGGGGAACCCTCCGCTCTTGAAATAGGAGCATGGGTTTCCTTTCCTGAAGGCCCTGCTTTCTGCTGGGTACATTGCTTCCTATTATCTCCCAGCTGAGCTGATACAGTGGTGTCAGAAGACTGTTCAACTATAGCAGACATCATTGACTTTGATTTGGTACTCCATTTACGCATACTTTCCGGCAAGAGTAACTGGACCGGGAGCTGGAGCTTGGGCTGATTTTCTCTGCCCCTTGATCTTTCTCCCTGTTCCTCTCAACTTAACCTCACTGACTGGTCTATCAACAGTTGAATGCACCTGAATCAGTCTCTAACACCACCTCCATTCAGAACTGAGGAAGAACATAAATTGAGAATATTCAGATTGGTGAATGTGGGATGTTGTAATGCATTTTCTGGCATTTATTAAGTTTGCTGACAAGTATCTTTCCTCTATGCTCAGCATTTTTAATAAACTGATGCACCTGTTTTAGAGCACAGTCTTGCTTCAAGGAAATTTTTGTCTTAATGGGTGATTAGGCACGGCCACTGCCATTAAGAAAGAACTTGCATTTATATAGTGCCTTTCACAACCTCAACATCCAAAAAGGCTTTGCAGCTAATGATGTACTTTTGAAGTGTATTCACTGTTGTAATGTAGGAAACGTGGCAGCCAGTTTGCACACAGCAAAATCCTACACCCACCAATGTGATGACCAGATAATCTGTTTTTGGTGATGGTTGAAGGGCAAATATCGTTCAGAAGACCAGGGAGAGCTCCACTGCTCTTTCAATAGTGCCATCCACCTGAGAGGGCAGACAGGGCCTCGGTTTAATGTCTCATCTAAATGACAGCGCCTCCAACAGTGCAGCATTCGCTTTGTACAGTACTGCACTGCAGGGTCAGTCTAGGTTAAGGACTCAATTCTCTGACTTTAAATCCGTCTTTGAAACCGTCAGCAGGTCAGGCAGAAAGACATGTTAATGCTTTGGGTGCAGGCCCTTCAAAACTGAAGTCAATTTTCATACCACTGGATTTCTAATTCAGCTGGCTTGCAGTGATGACAGTTTCTTGTATTTCTGGACAGTTGTATGTCTCTGAAATGTGTACCAGTTCTTTAGTAGAGGGTTACTGTAGAGCATGGTTGGTCCAACATATGGCCCGCGGGCCTGGATACGGCCTGCTAAACGTTTCCATCCAGAGAACAGGGGGTGGGGGGGGTGCTAGGGACAGAGTGAGGTGGGGGGGGTACAGAGAGAGCGAGAGAGGGGGACAGAGAGCGAGAGAGAGGCAGGGGTGACGGAGAGCAGGGAACACGGGAGACAGAGGGGGGGGGGTGGGGAAAGAGAAAGTCGAAGAGTCATTTACTTACTGCATAGAAGGAGACCATTTCTCCATCAAGCCCACGCCAGCTCTCCATGGAGCTATGCAGTCAGTCCCAGTGCCTGGTTCGAACACCCACAGCCCTGCAAGTCTTTTTCTCTCAGGTGGCCATCCAACGTCCTCTTGGAAGTCATTGATTGTCTCCACTTCCACCACCCTTGTGGGCAGCGAGTTCCACCACCCGCTGCGTAAAATAGTGCTTCTTCATATTCCCCCTGCATCTTTTGCACACACAGTGTGGGGAGAGGGGGGAGAGAGGTCAAGGTCTCTCCTGACAGATGGACATCTATCCATAATACTCTGCTTCGCTACATCAAGTGTGCGGGCAGAGATTGACTACTTATGCAAGCAAAAACAATGCCAGTATGTCACTAAATCAGTTTTCAATATACTGATGAGAAAGTAAATCAATAAATTAGTTTTCTCATTTAAAGCTCCTTCACAAAAATGCACATTTGTTGTTTTTATTAGTAAGATAAATTTTTAATGCCTTTATCTTTCAAAATTTGCTTACTGGCACCCCGGACTGAGCAAAAATCATCATGCGGCCCTCAGCCTGAAAAAGTTGAACAACCCTACTGTAGAGAGAATGCTGGCCTGGAGCTGGCTCTTTGTAGCACTGTGGTAATGCTGTCCTGTTATGCTAATGTTCTGTTGGCCCTTGTCTAAGGATTTGCTTGTCCCATTTCTTGTTTGTATATACAGAGTAGAGCCATCAGATTTCAGTGAGCTGTTGATTTCTGTATATTTATTTTGCAGTTGGGGTCGTAGAGCACTGGTGATTTGTGACAGTCTAGCAGTTGAATTTTAAGATGTGGGTATTTTTCATTTGGTCATTTTATGCTAAACTGCAACAGATTACGATCTGTGAAAATATCTAGCTAGGGAAGCAATTTTTAAGGCCATAAATGAGCCACAGAATTATTTCTGCTTTGTCTTATTCTGCTCGTTTTCCTGGTTCCTGTCCTCCTTATGCTGCTGCCGGGTGCTTGATGTGAGGGTTGACCCCTCCCTGTTTGAACTCTAGTTCAAAGTGTAGTCCCTCTCCAGAAAGGGTGGGGTGTTTTTGGGGGGGGTGTAGCGGTGGAGTGGCCACTGCCAGCTTCCCCCACAGAAGAGAATCTGTTCAGTGATCCTGTGCTGGGTTGTGGCTAATGTCATTAATGTAAAGGATGACCTGATCGATTTTGGAAAGCTTGAGTCAATTCTGTGTACTATATTAGCAGCACATCCACTCTGCTCTGCGTCCCAGTGGATTTTGTTCAATTTGTACATATTGGTTTTGCTGCCGCTCAGTGTTCTCAATCACAGCTGGCTTTTAATGTTTCTGCTGTACTACAGGATGAGGACCTGAAAATGTATATAATTCCATCACCTTGAGTTCATCCAAAACTCTGCTGCCTGTGTCCTAACTCTCAACAAGTCCCATTCACCCATTTGCCCTGTGCTCACTGATCTACATTGACTCTCAGTCCAGCAATGCCTCAATTTTTAAAATACTGATCCTCATTTTCAAATCCCTCTGTGGCCTCGTTCCTCCCTATCTCTGTAACCTCCTCCAGCCCTAAGACCTTCAGAATTCTGCACTCCTCCACTTTCAGCCTATTGCGTATAGCTGATTTTTATTGCCCACTATTGTGGCTTCAGCTTCCTGGGCCCTAAGCTCTCAAATTCCCTTCCAAATAGTGCTTTGCGGATGTGGGTTTGAATCCCATCACAGCAGGTCGTGAAATTTGAATTCAATTAATAAATCTGGAATTAAAAAGCTAGTCTAATGATGGCTATGAAACCATTGTCGATTGTCATAAAAAATCCATCTGGTTCACTGTTGTCCTAAGGAAATCTGCTGTCCTGGTCTACATGTGACTCCAGACCCACAGCAATGTGGTTGACTCTTAACTGCCCTCTGAAATGGCCTAACAAGTCACTCAGTTCAAGGGCGATTAGGGATGGGCAATAAATGCTGGCCTAGCCAGCGCTGCCCACATCCCATGAACGAATTAAAAAAAAAAAAACATTTCACCCCTTAAGGCACTCCTTAAAACCTATCTCTAACCATGCTTTTGGTCATTGAATATTTCTCCTACTATCTCTGGCTTCATGGTGAATTTTGTCTGATTTATGCATCCAGGAAGTGCATTGGCTTGCTTCACTATGTTAAAGGTGCTATATAAATGCAAGTAGATGTTTAGATTGTGCAGTATGAAGTAGCTGCCATTTGAATTCTCCCTCTTGATACTGTAGGCTGTGTTCAGAAACTCATAGCATTAGCGGGACAACTGCAGACTTGCGAGAAATCATGTGCGCAGTTACTGACTACTAGCTTTGCCATTTTTGGAGCTGGTAGAGGAGCAGAGAGCTGTTTGGATCATCAACACAACACGATTGCTGACCTCTGTGGGCAGACTGAGACTACCACGCACGTGCGCAGAGAGACATGAAGATCCCAACGTCACAGGTGGCTGGGAGTGAAGCCACCTGGTGAGGTGGTACTTCCTGCCAATGAAAATAACTCGTGCGCAGCTTTTTCGTTATATGACCATCCCTGCAGACTGAGCTGTGATATATAAATGGGGTGTTACCATTTCGGGGTTACAGGAGCCCAGAAGCGATTGTATCTGATGTCGTTTCACATTAGAGTGCCAAAGTGAAATATTTATGCTTCTATAATGGGATTTTGTTGAAGAAATATTGTAAATGAGGGTTGTCCAGCCTTTTCGCGTGGAGGGCCACATTATAATTTTTGTCCTACATAGGGGGCCAGTCTCTCAATTTCAGAAAGATAAAGGCTTTAAAAATTATGTTATTAATCAAAAAAAGAACAAATGTGGATCAGTTTTATTAATTCCTTGCATCAGCAGGTCACCTTGAAGTTTCCTCTGCCAAAATGGATGAGCGTCTTTACTTTTCTCCATGATTAAATTCTTGCTACCTAGGCCCATCATTGATCTACCCCACCCTACACTCTGCCCTGCCTTGCTTCATGAGATTACTGAGCTTAGGTAACCAGAATCTGATGCCCAGTACTCCAGATGGCTTTAGCACCTTATACAGCAGCAATACAAGGGTTGGGTTGGCATCCTTCCATCTATGAAAGATGATGGGCGCGCAGCAAACAATCCATTTCGGTGGGGTGTCTTCTCTTGGTGCACCTTTGATGATGGCTGTGAAGGCCAATCGTTGAGAGGCAGGTTCTGCCACATGTGCTGCACTGTCAAGTGACGCTGCATGTTTTTGACATTGGCACCTGTTGACGCGTGTTGTTTTTGACGTTGGCACCTGTTGCCAAGCTGTTGTAGCAACTGGTCATCGTGGAAGTGCACACCAGTCCACAGGATGTATCACCATTTCCTTCTTTCACCAGCTAGTGACTCCCAAGTGTGATAGTCGACATTTAGGGCCTTCATGTCACGCTTGCAAGCATTCTTGAAGCGGAGCTTTGGGTGCCCCACTGGTCATCTGGCCCTGGCTACCTCACCATACAGAAGGTCCTTAGGTATGCGACCGTCTTCCATCCCGTGGGCATGTCCGATCAACCAAAACTGCCTCTGTTTGATTAGTGCCAACATACTTGGGAGCTCTGCCTTTTGAGAGAACTGCCACATTTGTGATTTTGTCCTGCCAAGATATACCCATAATGCGCAGCAGATAGCGAAGATGGAAATTATTGAACTTCTTTTCCTGGTAATTGTAAGTTGCCCATGTTTCACAGCCATACAGCAAGGTGCTGAGAATACAGGCCTTATAAACTATGAGCTTGGTCCTAAGGGTCAGCTTGGTGTTATCCCATGTGCATTTTGCAGGTCGGCAAGGGTGGTAGCTGCTTTCATTATGTGTGTATCGAGCTCTGCATCAAGGGACAGATTGTCTGACACCGTGGACACTAAGCTGAATTTGCTAAACACTTCCAGTTCAGGGGCAGAAATGTACTACCTTGTCCCAAGACCATGGTTTTCTTGACACTTATAGTCAAGGAGAACAAGCTACAGGCACGGGAGAGACAGTCCATGAGTCTTTGTAGCTGAGTTTCCGACTATGTAGCGACTAGTGCAGCATCATTAGCATCAGCTATGCTGATGAGCAGCAATACAGCCTCTTTGCATTTGTCTCTATCCCACTGCTAATGCAGCCCCAGTAACAAGTAAGCACAATGCTAATGAGATGTTCAACTGAGGCCCTACCTGCTCTGTCAGCTGGACATTAAAGATTCCCATGGCACCATTTTGATGAACAGCAGGGGAGCTTTCCCTGGTACAAAAACAAGAAATGCTGGATTCACTCAGCAGGTCTGGCAGCATCTGTGGAAAGAGAAGTAGAGTTAACGTTTCGGGTCAGTGACCCTTCTTCGGAACTGACAAATATTAGAAAAGTCACAGATTATAAACAAGTGAGGTGGGGGTTGGGCAAGAGATAACAAAGGAGAAGGTGCAGATTGGACCAGGCCACATAGCTGACCAAAAGGTCACGGAGCAAAGGCAAACAATATGTTAATGGTGTGTTGAAAGACAAAGCATTAGTACAGATTAGGTGTGAATATACTGAATATTGAACATCAGCAAGTGCAAACCTGAAGAAAAACAACCTGAAAAAAACAGTGGGTAAGCAAACTGAACAAACTAATATGAAATGAAATAAATGCAAAAAATGTAAAAAGGAATGCAAAAAAAAAGGAAGAAAAAATAACTAAAAATGAAAGTAAAGTGGGGGGCTGTCATGCTCTGAAATTATTGAACTCAATGTTCAGTCCGGCAGGCTGTAGTGTGCCTAATCGGTAGATGAGATGCTGTTCCTCGAGCTTGCGTTGATGTTCACTGGAACACTGCAGCAATCCCAGGACAGAGATGTGAGCATGAGAGCAGGGGGGAGTGTTGAAATGGCAAGCAACCGGAAGCTCAGGGTCCTGCTTGCGGACTGAGCGGAGATGTTCCGCAAAGCGGTCACCCAGTCTGCGCTTGGTCTCCCCAATGTAGAGGAGACCACACTGTGAGCAGCGAATACAGTATACTACATTGAAAGAAGTACAAGTAAATCGCTGCTTCACCTGAAAGGAGTGTTTGGGGCCTGGGATAGTGAGGAGAGAGGAGGTAAATGGGCAGGTATTACACCTCCTGCGATTGCAAGGGAAGGTGCCCTGGGACGGGGACGAGGTGGTGGGGGTAATGGAGGAGTGGACCAGGGTGTCGCGGAGGGAACGATCCCTTCGGAATGCTGACAGGGGAAGGGAGGGGAAGATGCGACTGGTAGTGGCATCACGCTGGAGGTGGCGAAAATGGCGGAGGATGATCCTTTGGATATGGAGGCTGGTGGGATGAAAAGTGAGGACAAGGGGAACCCTGTCACGGTTCTGGGAGGGAGGGGAAGGGGTGAGGGTAGAGGTGCGGGGAATGGGTCGGACACGGTTGAGGGCCCTGTCAACCACAGTGGGGGGAAATCCTCGGTTGAGGAAAAAGGAGGTCATATCAGAAGCACCGTCATGGAAGGTAGCATCATCAGAGCAGAGCTTTCCCTGGTGTCCTGACTAATAACTATCCCTCAACCAACATCGCTACAGCAGATTCAACAGGTCATTATCACATTGCTGTTTGTGGGAACTTGCTGTGTGCAGTTTGGCTGCTATATTTTCTACATTACAACAGTAAGTACACTTCAAAAATACTTCATTGGCTATAAAGTGCTTTGAGATATCTTGAAGTTGTGAAAGGTGCTGTCCAAATACAAGTCCTTGCCTTTTTCTTTTAATGATTTCACAGATTTACATATTGACCCTGCATCTCATTAGCACTCTCTCACTTCCATTACATGCACACACCGTTTGGTTTCTTAATCCCACACTGACTATTTTAAACTTACCCACATTAAATTTGTTTGCCCCATTTACCTAGACATGGGCTGTCCAAGCTTTTGTCTCCATAGGCCAAATAGAGCCTTTAAGTTGCTGTTACTAAGAAATCTGTATTCTGATTTTAGGATTTATCAACCATGAGGCAACAGCACTAAATTGCTAACCTCAGCAGCAAAAATGAAACATGACTAACTAGAGTGAGAAGTGTAGGCATAAATTTGCCTGGCTTTTGTGGGCTTGATTGCTAGGATTTAGGGCAGCACATTGGCTACCTTTTGGTTTAGATTTAAATCCTTATTTGGTTTCATCTGCAATTTAGAGACTTGGTTTACATTAACCTCATCTAAGTAATTAATTCTTAGTAAATTACTCATCTGATGCCTGCATCCAGTCTTGCTATGTCATGACTGTCAAGGTACCAGACATTTCTCCCTATTGTAGGGGAATGCCACAGCAGTGAACCCAGAAAAATGTATTTTACCACAAAATCAACATAGACATTTCACACCATGACCATGCATCAGCTGTGACTCGGTGGTTGCATTCTCATTTGTGTCAGAAGCTTGAGGGTTCAAGTCCTACTCCAAGACGTGAGCATATAAATCTAGACTGACTTCAGTGCAATATTGAGGGAGAGCTGCACTCTTTCAGATGAGATGTTAAACCAAGGTCCTGTTTGCCTGTTCAAGTAGATATCAAAGATCCCATGGCACAATTCAGGGAAGGAGGCATTCTCCCAGTGTCTTGGCCAGCATATATTCCTCAACCAGCACCAAGAACACATTAACTGCTCATTAATCTCATTGTGGGTATGGCTGGCACAAGACAGCTATCATGCTCCTTACACAAGTCACTGCACTTTAAAAACAAAAAAATCATTTTGTGAAGGTACTTTAAGGTGTCTCGGTGATCAGATGCTACAGAAAAGCGGGTCCCTTTAACCTTTAAAATGCCTAGCAGTCACAATGCAACTATTATCCCATGGCAGTGGTAGAAATATCTTTTGGGAGTTTTTCCAATTTCCCCCTTATCTCAATCACATGGTGGTCAGACTACAGAAATTTGTTCTACTTCCTGGCTGCAACTTCTTCTAACATCTCCCAAGATACGCTTGTTTTATAAGCTGCATCCTCCTGATCCCTTCTGCTTTTCTGTAGCCTGCTCAACTTCCTCTTTGTTTCTCTTGAAGTGCAGGGCAGAGAGCATGGCAAAGCTAAATTGCAGGTGTCTCTTTCTGCTGCACCAGCTCCTGACTTGTTCAGCATCACTGCAGCCCAGGGAATTGGGCAGAAAGAGAAACTGATGTGCGAGACAGGAGAGTAACTTGAGAGAATGAGAGATATGCTTGAGAGGGGTGAAACTGATGAAACAGACCCTAATAGTAGAGGGCATTGGGCAAAAGAAAATCTCTTGAGCCTGGGGTGAGATACAAGTGCAATATTTATTCACGGGCAGGGGAGAGTAGGTTTATAGTCTTGAACACAGGGAAGATCTAGAGATTGTGAGGCGGGTAGAGAAACCCTTCTAGGAGTATGAGGACCGTTGTTGGAACTTGTATGCCCATGCTGTGAAATACTGTATTTTCAGACCATTGAGCAATGCCACAGGAAATTAACTTGAAAGCTGGATTATAGATGAATATACAGAAATCTATATCTGTACATCTTTCTGAACTTCCTGCCATCAGGGTCGCATTTTGTGAGCTGCACTTTGCACTGGCTAATTATATGTAATTTGATTTTCGAAGCAAATCTCTTGCTGCTGATGGCCTTGTTTGAAGATTGCTTCCACCAAAGTTATTCTAACCAAATATCTTGTATCTGATCTTGTACAAATTTCTTCCAAAAATCTTTGTCTCCATTTACCCAGCAAGCTAGTTATTTAGAATGTGTATAGAAAAAATACCCACCACGCTAAATACTTAAAACAAGGTTCAGACATTGGAGTTCCTGAAACTCCAAAAATAATATTTAGCAATCACCTCTTTTTATAAAAAAAGGGAAAGGCCAGTCGCATAGGCTGTAATCTGTAACCTCCAGTGCAAAGAATCATAAATCGTTGGATCTTTGAGCTGCAAGCTGAAACTGAGTATGCTTCATTCCCAAAGTTCCCCGGTCAAACAAACATTAAACTCTGGACCAGCTGTAAACCTGGGAGTAGTTGAGACACCTTTGCAAAGTTTAAGGGAAATGTGGATACGCATTTGAAGCAGATGTCCTGAGCTTTGGGAAGATAGCATAGGAGTGGGATTAATTTTGCATTACTTTTCCGAAGTGCTGTATACTCCTGTGGGTCTCCCAGTGTGATGGCCAACATTGCTCCCTCGACCAGTACCACCAAAACAGGTTATCTCTGGCCATTGTGCACAAATTAGCTGTTGAGTTTGCCTCCAAAAGTGACTCCACTTCAGAAGGTAATCATTTGGTTATAAAATGCTTTGGGATGTCCTGTAGATGTGGTAAGACGCTTTGTAAATGCAAATTCATTCTTTCTATCGTGCTGCTCAATGCTGACCTTTCAAGAACGGGCCTCTTCAGATTACCATTTATCCTCCCTTGTATGGTCCTGGGTCAGCCCCATTACACAAAACAGCTGCTAGCAGCTAAATCAGATGCAGTCAGATTCCTCATACAGTATTTATAGAAAAGGGGTTAGAATGCCAAGAAATTTGTGCAGCGCAAAGTGAACACCTGGTGGAGATTACAAACAGTAATCTGGCCACAGGCCTTCCATTATAAAGTTACCCAAAGTAACAATGTTGAAGCATTTAAAGCATGAGTGATCATGGTGGAGGGAGCTATACTTTGCTGATGGCAGTGACCCATTGCTCTACACTAATATCCCTCACCTCAACCAGCACAGAAATTAACAGTAATGTCACCTGTCTTTGCAATATTCTTTGTTTCTCACCCTACTGTAGCTGAGGCTCAGGGAGAGTTCTCAGATGCTAGAAAGGTTGTAAGGACCCTTTTTGCCTCAGAAGGCAGTCTCTTTGCTTTCAGGGTTTGAAATAACTGTGCTAACACATCCTGATAGATGATAAATGGCTTGGTCATGAATTGGAGGTGATAGATGTACAGGTTTAAGTAGAGAGCTGTGGGTTGAATGGACGCTGATTTCAATATGTGCTCTGAATAATTCTTAAAAAAGGCAACTGAGTGTGGAATCATAATTTGCCCTCATCATTTTCTTGGTCTTGACGTAGGAACTCATCTGTTATAGTGGAGAAAATCATTCTTTGCATTTGTTGTCAGCCTTTGAATGGATGGGGGTGGTTTGGGGGGCCGTGGGGGGAGGGAGAGAGAGAGAGAGAGAGAGAGAGACAGGTTTGAGCAAATAACTCAAATTTGATGAATAGTTCAAAGAATTTTAATGAACTTCTTAAACCTCTCACTAATTCAATGTGTGAAGGGTGATTGGGGTGGGGGAACCTCTTTACCTTTCACTGCACTCAGTTGATCTCGAACTGTACCTGGTCAGCTGTGACTCAGTGGTAGCTCTCTGCTTTCTGAGACAGAACGACATAGGTTCAAGTCCCACTCGAGAGACCTGAGCACATAATTTTGGCTGATGCTCCACTGCAGTACTGAAGGATTGCTGCACTGTCGGCGATGCCTTCTAATTTTAGATGAGATGTTGTCCTCTCAGATGGACGTAAAAGATTCTTTGACACGATTTTGACTCATTCCACGTAGAACTCTTGCAGCCAGCAGGCACAGCTTTTCATCCCATTGGTTTATGCTGGAATTGAATCCAGATCCCAGAGGTGAAAGGACCATGTCCAGTCCCCTTATGTCGTCCAGTCCCCTTATGTCGTCCAGTCCCCTTATGTCGTCCAGTCCTCTCATCACCTGCTTCGAGTAACGCAGCTGCCCAAACTATCTTCTGACGGTTGTGTGTGTCGCCTGAGATGGTTGTTTCTCAGTTTTAAAAAAAAATCTCTCTGGGTGTGAAAAAATCTCTCTGGGTGTGTACATGTGAAAACCAACACCCTTCCATGGTATTTAGCAACGATTCTGTCCTGTTAACCCACCTGACTGCCATCTCACCATATCCTTCAGATTTCGAAGTGTAATGCGAATGTGGAAATGTTCCTATTATGTCCACTTAAACTGAATGTATCAGAGTATAATTAGATTAGGATGTGTCCTTCCAAATTTGGATAAATCCTGGAGTGTATTTGCTAATGATTTTGACCAATTGTGGAAGAAGTGGATTGGCTAGAGGTGATCTATTTCACTGTAGAGAATTACTAATGTGTAATAAAAACAAGAAATGCTGGAATCACTCAGCAGGTCTGGCAGCATCTGTGGAAAGAGAAGCAGAGTTAACGTTTCGGGTCAGTGACCCTTCTTCGGAACTGACAAATGTTAGAAAAGTCACAGATTATAAGCAAGTGAGGTGGGGGTGGGGCAAGAGATAACAAAGGAGAAGTGCAGATTGGACCAGGCCACATAGCTGACCAAAAGGTCACGGAGCAAAGGCAAACAATATGTTAATGTTGTGTTGAAAGACAAAGCATTAGTACAGATTAGGTGTGAATCGGCTAATCCGATTCGGCACACTACAGCCTGCCGGACTGAACATTGAGTTCAATAACTTCAGAGCATGACAGCCCCCCATTTTACTTTCATTTTTAGTTATTTTTTCTTCCTTTTTTTTACATTCTTTTTTTACATTTTTTACTATCTTTTTTTGCATTTATTTTATTTCATCTTAGTTTGTTCAGTTTGCTTACCCACGGTTTTTTCAGGGTTTTTTTCAGGTTTGCACTTGCTGCTGTTCAATATTCAGTGTATTCACACCTAATCTGTACTAATGCTTTGTCTTTCAACACAACATTAACATATTGTTTGCCTTTGCTCCGTGACCTTTTGGTCAGCTATGTGGCCTGGTCCAATCTGCACCTTCTCCTTTGTTATCTCTTGCCCCACCCCCACCTCACTTGCTTATAATCTGTGACTTTTCTAATATTTGTCAGTTCCGAAGAAGGGTCACTGACCCGAAACGTTAACTCTGCTTCTCTTTCCACAGATGCTGCCAGACCTGCTGAGTGATTCCAGCATTTCTTGTTTTTGTTTCAGATTTCCAGCATCCGCAGTATTTTGCTTTTATATTACTAATGTGTACTTCAGTTTTGTTATTGAGAAGGTAGGGGTTCAAAGCTCAGTGCAGCAGAGCACCAAGCTTGAAAGGTGATGAGAAGTCAGGAAGTACTGATTAGGTGATACCCAAAATTGGGATTATAAAACCTGTGGGATGTAGATGGGATGAATGACTGAAGGAGGTACAGATTTGCATAGTTTTGAGATCCTGTGAAAGTGTGATTAGAGCAGTGAGTCTTAAAACACAGGGAGATCGAGCACAGAGAGGTGGAACTCTGGCCATAGTGTCAACACAACACAAGATGTTGAGAGTTTGTGGCGGAGAGGCCAAAGGTTAAAAGATCTTGCTTATTTCTTCTCCTTGTATCTTGTCTGGCTTCGCGACAGCTGCTAGAGCAGCATCCCTAGATATGGCAGCAGTAAAGTCTCAGTTGTTCTTTGCTGAATAAACCTAGGGCTAATACTGTGCGTTAACTCTGGTTCTCCCATGTTCTTATGTAGTGTTGTCATGAGGATGAGTCAGTCTCTCAAGTTTTCACACGGTGTCCACTTGGATTATTAACGCACATGAGTGCATCTGTATATTCTGCTTTTCCAAAATCTGGCTGTGTTTGCAGAGTACATTTTAAAGAAAGACCTGTATTTATCTCCTTTCATGTTCTAGGGATGCCTAGAGGTGTTACACAGATAATTTTTGAAGTGTAGCCACTTTTATATAGACAGATGCAATAGCCAATTTGTGGACAAGAAGATCCCACAAATGGCAAATACGGTGAATAACCAATGAAACTGTTTTGGTGCTGATTTGGAGGTGTGGGATGTTGGCCAACTGCCATAGGGAGCTCTCTGCATGTCTTCGAACCATGCCATGGGACCTATCTAGTTCAGGTTATTGAGCTGTATGACAAGGATGAGATTAGTCTGGGACTGGTAATAGCATTTTAAAGCAAAAAGTTATGGATATTGCGCACTGTTGAAGATACTGCCCCACATGATTTTATTCCTATAGCATGCTAGTGTCAGGATATTAAACAAGCCCAATGACAGCATTGCCATGTTGTTTAAAGTGTTCTGTCATGCTCAAAATAATCCAACACAGTAGGTACAAAAATAATAATAAAAATACTGACTTCAGATTTTGTTAATTTTATATTTAGTCGGCTATGCATGATCAGTGATACATAGAGCTCGCGGTGCATTTGTAGAAGCATGTTTCAAAGTAAGTAAATATTTTTTAGTCCTATGACATTCTGCTTGGATTAAAAAAAGCCTTGCATATACATAGTGCCTTTCACAACCTCAGGTTGCCCCTAAGTGCTTTACAGCAATTAAGCAATTTTGAAATATAGTCACTGTTGTAATGTAGGAAATTTGGCAGTGTTTGCACAGCAAGCTCCCATAAACGGTAATGACATGATCTGTTTCTGTAATGTTGGTTGAGGGATAAATATTGGCCAAGACACTGGGGAGAACTCACCCGCTGCTCTTTGAAATAGTGTCATAGGAGCTTTCATGTCCACATAAGAGGCCAGGTAGGGCCTTGGTTTAACGCCTCATCCAAAAACAGCACCTCTGGCAATGCAGCAATCTCGCAGTACTGCACTGAAGTGTCAGCCTAGATTATTTGCAGAAGCCTGTGGAGTGGGACATGAAGCCACAACATTCTGACTGAGTGGTGAGCGTGCTACTGCTGCTGGGTAGTGACCTTTTTTCTTGTTGATCCCCCTCCGATCTCTAAAGAATAGAGCAGAGAAACTTTGCCTTTGTGAGCCTCTCTTTTGACACTTCCTATCATTTAAAAACCTTTAAAATCAGACCTGTGCAGTCCGTATACTGTCTTGTATATCGATCACCCCACCCTTGATGAGCTCCATTAGATAGATCCCTGCCTCCCAGTACATTGACTTCACATTCCTTTCCTTGTCTTAAATCCTGACCATGGTGCATTCTATTTTTGCAACCTGCTGCAGAATGCATTTTCCACTCTCCAACACAGATTTACTTCATGTTCCTACTTCTCAATCAGCAACAGTCTTCAGCTAGCAAACCTCTGCACTCTGAATAAACCTCTTGCCTTAGCTACCTCCCTCTGCCTGCAACTTCCAAAGCCGCCTCAAAAACTACTTTGGCTACTCTTAACTTCTTCCCTGCATCTGTTTCATGCCCGCTACTGCTCTTAGAATCATAACAATGCAGATGGAGGTTGTTTGGTCCATCGTGCTTGTGTCAGCTCTTTGAATAAGCTATCCAATTAGTCCCATGCCCCTGTTCTTTCCCCACAGTCCTGTGGAGTTTTCTTGCTCCTTTGTGATGTCCATTGGCTATGTGTTGGTGCTATTTGAGGTGCACTTCAGTTCTGTTGCTGTACTTCCTTTGGTAACTGGATTAAGTCCACTGCATGTGATGTTATTTGCTGAGTAGTTCCCTTCACCTCTTCGGGACTTTACCCCAAAAATATACTTTATTCATAAAAATCTGTTAGAAAAAAACATTGCCAACTGTTCAAAACAGCATCAAGTTGACATTTCAGAAAGTGCAAAGGAAATCAGTTTTCTTCGATACAGCAGTGAGTTGCCTCACTGCCCTTAAATTCCATTTTACATGCCATGTACATTTTACAGCAAAACCATATTGGTGTATTCAGCCCGAGGGGTTTCCCATGGATCCAGCCCCTCAGTTTACAATGGCGGGAGGACCTTACACAGTGGTCTTTCCCCATTGAGTCTTTGCGGCAGCTGCCCCAAGCATTAGTGCAGTCCTCAGCACGTAGTCCTGGACCTAGGAATGTCAGTCTGCAGCACTCGGTCGTGGACAACTCTTTGCGCTGGAAGACCAGCTAGTTTCGGGCAGATCAAAGAGCATCTTTCGCCAGTGTGCCTCCCTGGGAACAGCCCGTACAGCACAGACTCCTGTGTTACAGAGCTGCTTGGGATGAACCTCGACAAAAACCACTGCATTTCTTTCCACACCTGCTTTGCAAAGTCACATTCCAGAAGGAGGTGGGTGACAGTCTCTTCCCCACCATGGCCACCTTGTGGGCAGTGTGCGGAGGTGGTGAGATTCCGGGTGTGCAGGAAGGATTTGACAGGGAGGGCCCTTCTCGCCACCAGTCAAGCTATGTCTTGGTGCTTGTTTGAAAGTTCTAGCGATGAGGCATTCTGCCAAATGACTTTGGCAGTCTACTCGGGGAACCATCTGACAGGATTCGCCATCTCTTTTTCCCATAGGGCCTTGAGGATATTGTGTGCAGACCACTGCCTGATGGATTGGTGATCAAAGGTGTTTTTCTGCACAAACTTTTCCTCATCGGCATCAGGAACTTGCAGTGTACATGATCACAGGAATGAAGTAGAGTTTATGATGCAATGTAGGCAGGGCTAATCTGTGGTACCAGCTTTTAAGTGAACAGATTCTGTTAAAGAGGGGTGTAAATTCAGTTCCCCGTGAGGTACTTAATTATATGCATTTTCTCTTTTTTTTTGAAAACACAGGCTCTTGCTTGGGTTATATTTTCACAAACAGTAGGCCTCCTCTGCTGCCTTGGCCTGTGATGATTGGCATGAGAGTCCAGACTGCGAGTGTTGATAAGCTGCTTAACTGTGGGCAACATTACCAAACCCAACCCTGTTCTCATCCAATGTTCACACAGATATCACAGAGTATCCGGAGCTAAGACCCTAGCTTATTTTTTTTTCTCTAAGACCAATTGTAGTTGCAGTCTAAGATTAGTTTGTCAAGTGGCACTCATTTGTTACCTTCATTATGTAGAGGTAATTTAAACAAATATTGTGTATTCACCACAGTGAAATTCTCACTCGTGGGCACTTAACGTATGTGGAAACAACTAGAAATGAAAGTGAAGCTGGACATTTCAGTAATTTGGCAAATGCTTGATATGTTTAGGAGTCACTGGGAAGCATTTTGTTTCCCCTTGCTAAGACGCATTTGGTATCTCTGAGCCTGTACTGTTATAAATTAAGGATGGATGTAGATACTTGCACTTGTAAGAGGCTTGAGTGTTTTATTTTTATGACGTTGACTCTCTCTGCCCCAAATTATCTATTTGTAATCATGTCTTATAACCAGGGATATAACAATAGTGAACTGGATATTTTTTCAATTTGTCTGAAAGCGGACAGAGGAAACACTTGGTTAAAATTGGACTGAAACAGCAGTTAGGATTGGGCTCAATTCAAATAATACAACTTATCTTCATACAATGTCCAAAATATGCTTCCACGCATCAGTGGGTTGTCTTATTTGACTTAAGCAAAATGTCTCCTAACTGTTCCTCCAGGATTTCAGTCTTTGAGCCTCTCAAAACTTTTGAGGCTTTCTATATTAGAACCTAACTTCTCTTGCAGCCTTCCTGCTTCAACAAGCCTCTGTCTGTGTCCATGGCTTTCTATATCTCCCTCTGCTCAGAGACTAAAAAACATTCCAACATGATGTGTGAAATGTTTTTCTATTACCCAGACAAAGGCAGCAAATTGCTCTTTGTCTAGTCTCTGGGGAAAACAACTTTCATTTTAGCACATTAACCATCTTGTTGTCTTAGGGCTTTTGGGAAAAAACTTGAATAGAATTAATAATCACTTCTGTAAGTTTTAAAATCTGGTCATTGAAGAATTCCATACACACACTATTGTATAGGTGCATTCATATAAAATGTAATTTTTAAGGTCATTATTATATGCCAGGCCTTATTAATAGTCTACTGAGGCTGAAAGCAAAGACAAAAACACATTGCGTCCTGATCAGAGAACTCCTCTATGCTGATGATGCTGCGCTAGTTGCTTACACAGAAGCTCTGCTACAAAGGCTCATGGACTGTCTCTCCCATGCCTGTAACTTGTTCTCCTTGACTATAAGCATAGTCATGGGACAAGGTGTTGCATGTCTGCCCCTGATCACACAAAATAACACCCCACTGGAAGTGGTTAGCAAATTCTGCTACCTGGGGTCCACGATGACAGACCATCTGTCCCTTGATGCAGAGCTCGATACACGCGTAGGGAAAGCAGCTACCACCTTTGGCCAACTCGCGAAACATGCATGGGATAACACCAAGCTGACCCTTAGGACCAGGTTGATCGTTTATAAGGCCTGTGTTCTCAGCAGAAAAGAAGCTCAATAATTTCCACCTTCGCTGTCTCCGGCGCATTATAGATATATCTGGCAGGACAAAATCACAAATGTGGCAGTCCTCTCAAAGGCAGAGCTCCCAAGCAGGTTGGCACTAATCAAACAGAGGCGGGATGGAAGATGGTGGCATACCCAAGGATCTTCTGTGTGGTGAGGTAGCCGGGGCCAGACCAGTGAACCGCCCTAAATGTCGAATATTGCACCTGGGAGTCATTAGCTGGTGAAAGAGGGAAATGGCGCAGAATCCTGTGGACTGGCATGTACTATCACAATGACCAGTGGCTGCAGCAGCTTGGCAACAGGCGCCAACGCCAAAAACAACAACACTCAGTGTCACTTGGCAGATTCACGTGTGGCACTTGTGGCAGAACCTGCCTCTCGAGAATAGGCCTGCACAACCATCAACAAAAGTGCACCAAGAAATGGATTGTTTACAACATGTCCATCATCTTGCGTAGATGGAAGGAAGCCAACACAATACAATTTCTAGTCACAAGTGCTTAGCGAAATGGAAAATGGGCAAAAATACCAATCTAATTGGTTTCTTAGATTTTGATCTGTAAGTTTTAACTTGGTTTAGATTCTGATTTAGTATGTTGGTTAATTTTAATTTGTGTTTAATAAATATGCAATTAAGCCTGTAAGGGAGTTGTGAAATTTAAAATGGTGTCCAAATGGGAATCCTTTGGCTGCCTGAAGACTGTGACTGGTTCGGGCCCACAGTAAGTTTGGTCTTGATACTAAATTCAATATTTTTTGAAGAATTAAGTGCTTTCCGTAGGCTGATTCCATTTCAGTCAGAGTCAATTGTGTCTTGTGTCGCGAGGGTAGGCGATGGCGTAATGATAATGACACTGGACTAGTAATCTAGAGGCCTAGGCTATAAATCTGGAATTAAAGCTAGTCTAATGGTGACGATGAAATCATTGTCAATTGTTTTAAAAACCCATCTAGTTCACGAATGTCCTTTAGAGAAGGAAATCTGCCGTCCTTATCTGGTCTGGCCTACGTGTGACTCCAGATCCACAGCAATGTAGTTGACTGTTAAATGTCCTCTGAAATGGCCGAGCAAGCTACTCATTTGTGACAAAACTGCTACGAAGTGTAAGAAAAGGAATTAAACTGGACAGACCATCCAGCATCGAACTAGGAACTGGAAACGACTACAGAAAACCCAGCCCTGTCGACCCTGCAAAGTCCTCCTTACTAACATTTGGGGGCTTGTGCCAAAATTGGGAGAACTGTCTCTCAGACTAGTCGAGCAACAGCCTGTCATTGTCATACTCATGGAATCATCCCTTACAAACAATGTCCCAGACACCACCATCCCTGGGTATGTCCTGTCCCACTGGCAGGACAGACCCACCAGAGGTGGCAACACAGTGGTATATAGTCGGGAGGGAATTGCCCTGGGAGTCCTCAACATTGACCCCAGACCCCATGAAGTCTCATGGCATCAGGTCAAACATGAGCAAAGAAACCTCCTGCTGGTTACCACCTACCGCCCCCGTCGGCTGATGAATCAGTGCTTCTCCATGTTGAACACCGCTTGGAAGAAGCACTGAGGGTAGCAAGGACACAGAATGTACTCTGGGTGGGGACTTCAATGCCAATCGCTTAGAGTGACTCAGTAGTACCTACTGACCGAGCTGGCTGAGTCCTAAAGGACATAGCTGCTTGACTGGATCTGCAGCAGGTGTCAAGGGAAAAACCTACTTGTCCTCATCCTCACCAATCTACCTGTTGCAGATGCATCTGTCCATGACAGTATTGGTAGGAGTGACCACCGCACGGTCCTAGTAGAGACGAAGTCCTGTATTCTCATTAAGGTTACCCACCATTGTGTTGTGTGGCACTACCACCATGCTAAATGGAGATGGATTTAGAACAGATCTAGCAACTCAAAACTGGGCATCCATGAGGTGCTGTGGGCCGTCAGCAGCAGCAGAATTGCATTCAACCACAATCTGTAACTTGATAGCCCGGCATATCTCCAACTGTACCATTACCATCAAGCCAGGGGATCAACCCTGGTTCAATGAAGAGTGCAGGAGGGCATCTTAGGAGCAGCACCAGGCATACCTCAAAATGAGGTGTCAGCCTGGTGAAGCAACAACACAGGACTACTCCGCATGCCAAACAGCGGAAGTAGCATGCAATAGACAGAGCTGAGTGATCCCACAACCAGCAGATCAAATCTAAGTTCTGCAGTGCTGCCACATCCAGTTGTGAATGGTGGTGGACAATTAAATAGGAGGAGGTGGCTCCACAAATATCCCCATCCTCAACGATGGGGGAGCCCAGCACATTAGTGCAAAAGACAAGGCTGAAGCATTTTCAACTATCTTCAGCCAGAAGTGCCGAGTGGATGTTCCATCTCGGCCTCTTCCTGCTGTTCCTAGCATCACAGATGCCAGTCTTAAGCCAGTCCAATTCACTCCATGTGATATCGAACGGTTGAAGGCATTGGATATTGCAAAGGCTATGGGTCCTGGCAACATTCCGGCAATAGTACTGAAGACTTGTGCTCCAGAACTAGCTGCGTCCCTACCCAAGCTGTTCCAGTGCATCTACCTAGCAATGTGGAAAATTGCCCAAGTATGTCCTGTCCACAAAAAGCAGGACAAATCAAACCCAGACAGTTACCACCCTATCAGTCTATTCTCGATCATCAGCAAAGTGATGGAAGGTCATAGAGTTATACAGCACAGAAAAAGGCCCTTCAGGCCATCATGTCTGTGTCGGCTATAAAGCACCTAACTATTCTAATCCCATTTTCCAGCATTTGGCCCATAGCCTTGTATGCTATGGTGTTTCAAGTGCTCATCTAAATACTAAAATGCTGTGAGGGTTCCTATCTCTACCACCTCTTCAGGCAGTGCGTTCCAGATTTCAGCCACCCTCTGAGTGAATTTTTTTTCCTCAAATCCCCTCTAAACCTCCTACCCCCTTACCTGAAATCTATGCCCCATGGTTATTGACCCCTCCGCTAAGGGAAAAAGTTTCTTCCTATCTAACCTATCAATGCCCCTCATAATTTTGTATACCTCAATCATGTCCCCCCTCAGTCTTCTCTGCTCCAAGGAAAACAACCCTCGCCTTTTCAGTCTTACTTCATAGCTGAAATGCTCCAGCCCAGGCAACATCATGGTGAATCTCCTCTGCACCCTCTCCAGGGCAATCACATCCTTCCAATCGTGTGGTGCCCAGAACAGTACACAGTACTCCAGCTGTGGCCTAACTAACGTTTTATACAGCTCCATCATAACCTCCCTGCTCTTATATTCTATGCCTCGACTAATAAAGGCAAGTATCCCATATGCCTTCCTAACCACCTTATCTACCTGTGCTGCTGCCTTCAGTGATCTATGGACAAGTACTCCAAGGTCCCTCTGACCCTCTGTACATCCTAGGGTCCTACCATCCATTGTACATTCTCTTGCCTTTAGTCCTCCCAAAATGCATCACCTCACGCTTCTCAGGATTAAATTCCATTTACCACTGCTCCGCCCATCTTACCAGCCCATCTATTTCTTCCTGTAATGTAAGGCTTTCCTCACTATTTACGACACCACCAATTTTCGTGTCATCTGCGAACTTACTGATCATACTTCCTATGTTCATGTCTGAATCATTAATGTACACTACAAACAGCAAGGGTCCTAGCACCGATCCCTGTGGTACACCACTGGTTATTGGCTTCCACGCGCAAAAACAACCCTTGACCATCACCCTCTGCCTTCTGCCACTAAGCCAATTTTGGATCCAATTTGCCAAATTGCCCAGGATCCCATGGGTTCTTACCTTCTTAACCAGTCTCCCATGCGGGACCTTATCAAAAGCCTTACTGAGGTCCATGTAGACTACATCAACTGCTTTACCCTCATCTACATATCTAGTTACTGCCTTGAAAAATTCAATCAAATTAGTGTCTTCAACAGTGCTATCAAGCAGCCCTTGTTCAGCAATAACCTGCTCATTGACGCTCACTTTGGGTTCTGCCAGGGCTACTCAGTTCCTGACCTCATTACAGCCTTGGACCACACATGGACAGAAGAGCTGAACTGCAGAGGTGAGGTGGGAGTGACTGCCCTTTACATCAAGGCAGCATTTGATCAAGTATGGCATCAAGGAGCTCTAGCAAAACGAGTCAGTGGGAATCAGGGGGGAAACTCTCCACTGTTTGGAGACATACCTAGCACAAAGGAAGATGGTTGTGGTTGTTGGAGGTCAATCATCTCAGTCCCAGGACATCGCTGCAGGAGTTCCACAGGATAGTGTCCAAGGTCCAACCATCTTCAGCGGCTTCATCAATGACCCCCTCTCCATCATAAGGTTAGAAGTGGGCGGCACAGTGGCGCAGTGGTTAGCACCGCAGCCTCACAGCTCCAGCGACCCGGGTTCAATTCTGGGTACCGCCTGTGTGGAGTTTGCAAGTTCTCCCTGTGTCTGCGTGGGTTTCCTCCGGGTGCTCCGGTTTCCTCCCACAAGCCAAAGACTTGCAGGTTGATAGGTAAATTGGCCATTAGCAATTGCCCCTAATATAGGTAGGTGGTAGGGAAATATAGGGACAGGTGGGGATGTGGTAGAAATATGGAATTAGTGTAGGATTAGTATAAATGGGTGGTTGATGGTCGGCACAGACTCGGTGGGCCGAAGGGCCTGTTTCAGTGCTGTGTATCTAAAAAAAAAATTTAAAAAAAAAAAATTTAAAAAAAAAAAAGGTGGGGATGTTCACTGATTTGCACAATATTCTGTAACATTCGCGACTCCTCAAATACTGAAGCACCCATATCCATATGCAGCAAGACCTGGGCAACATCCAGGCTTGGGCTGACAAGTGGCAAGAACCATTCGTGCCACATGAAGTGCCAGGCAATGACCGTCTCAAACAAGAGAGAATCTAACCATCTCCCCTTGATGTTCAGATGTTCAGTGGCATTACCATTGCTGAATCCCCCACTATCAACCTCCTGGGGGTTACCATTGACTAGAGACTGAACTGGACCAGCCACATAAATAGTGTGGCTACGAGAGCAGGTCAGAGGTAGGAAATTCTGCAGCAAGTAACTCACCTCCTGAGTTACCACAATGCGTATCCAATATCTACAAGGTACAGATCAGAAGTATGATGGAATACTCTCCACTTGTCTGGATGGGTGCAGCTCCAACAACACTGAAGAAGCTCTACACAATCCAGAACAGAGCAGCCTGCTTGTTCGTCACCCCATCCACCACCTTTAACATTCACTCCCTTCACCGACGCACAGTGGCAGCAGTCTACAAGATGCACTTGCTGCATCTCGCCAAAGCTCCTTTGACAGCACCTTCTCAACCTGTGACCTCTACCACCTAGAAGGACGAGGGCAGCATGGGATGCATGAGAACACCACCAAATGCAAGTTCCCCTCTAAGTAGTACACCATCCTGACTTGGAACTATATCGCCATTCCTTCACTGTTGCTGGGACAAAATCCTGGAACTCCTTTCCTCACAGCACTGCTGGTGTACCAACACCCCAAGGGCTGCAGCAGTTCAAGAAGGCAGAATGAATAAATAAAATGGGGAACTGAGGACCCTGAGAGGGTCTCCAGCTCAAAGGTGTCATTTTTGATGTAAAAAGCAGCCCTTGATGCACATCAAATTAAATATATTTGGTGTTCAGGAACCGAGTGCTTTCTCAATGGTGATCACAATTTCTCAGTTGGACTGGCTCCACACCTGACAGTATTTTAAAAATTTGTTCATGGGATTGTGGGTATTGTTGGCTAGGCCAGCATTTATTGCCCGTCCCTAATTGCCCTTGAGAAGTTGGTGGTGAGCTTCTGTCTTGAATACAATTGAATGGCTTGCTGGACCATTTCAGAAGGCAGTTAACAGTCAACCATATAGTTGAGGGTCTGGAGTCACATATAGGTTAGACTTGTTAAGATAGCCTTTCCTAGAGAATGTTGAACCAGATGCTTTTATTTTCTGACAATCCAGTAGTTACATGGTCACCATTACTGATGCTAGCTTTTCATTTCAGATTTACTTAAGTAATTGAATTTAAATTCCCCCTGGCTACGGTGATGGGATTTGAACTCATATCTCTGGATCATTAGTCCAGGCTTCTGGATTACTAGTCCAGTAATGGCACCCGCCCGTGTTTGTCTTGCCTGTTAATACAATAGGAATCATTTGCATGTGACTTACCATCAAAAACATGCTGCTGATCAAAACTGCAGGGATCTCTGACCTTTTAATAGGTTAGACCTGTTTTTCTACTTTGGTTATTGTGCTGCTTTGGTGCTTTCTGCTTTGGTGCATTACTTATTCTGTAAGTATGATTAAAATCTTTGTCTGCAGTGATTTGACTGTTACTTAGCCTGTGCGGAGGTGGTGGTCATCCTGTGTGTCCCCCGTAAGCAGTTGGAACTTAAATTCTTAAACTGGGACATTGTCAATTCCACTGCTTGTGGAAACTACATGGATATGCGAACAGTTCTGGGGAAGCCTGAATTGTAACACCCATTGTATTGTGCAGCGAGCTCGGTCTCCCTGTTAAGTTGAATCATGTCACGGATCGCATGCTCGAAGGTGTTTTGAGAGCCGATTTGTCTTCATTTTTTGCTACAGTCAGTATCTTGTCTGGGATATTCTTAGCCAGTTGAGTTTTGTGGCCATGGTAGACGGTATATATACGATTCATTTTATTACAATAGATATACAATATTTTCGGCAGATGAGAAATCTGAAAAATCCTGCAATGTGATGTATTTAATAAGTCGTCTATTAGCTGTTTTGTATACAGTTTGATGGTAGGACTTCAGGGATTGGGGATTGTAAGCTATGAGCACGGCTCTCCCATAAGTGATGTGGTTCACAAGTGGGTAAATAGGTTCAGGTACAGAAACAATTGTTTCCAGTTGTGACCATTGGTCTATGTATCGGCTGGGGAGGATCAGGGTGTCATGCTGACAAGTTATGTAACAGCAGAATTTTGTTGGATGTTGGGCAGTCTTTTATCAAAGAATAATGAACCTGTGGAACAGGTTGCTGGCTCATGGTGTGAACACTGATTCACTGTATTCAGGTGAGAGCAGGACTATTTTTCTGTCTGGGACGGTGATCACCTCGGTGTATAAGAGGTAGGTATTATGTAGCATAAATCAGGGCCGATGCGATGATCTGGACTAGTTTTGATCATCTAAAGAGGCTGGAGAAGTTGTTTCCTTATCCTTAATTGACCTCGGTTTTTATTCTGTTTTTTTTTGCCTCTCCCAGGAGATTAGGGACATAGGAGCAGGAGTAGGCCACTCAACCCTTCGAGCCTGCTCCACCATTCGATGAGATCATGGCTAATCTGGTTGTGGTCTCAACTCCACTTTCCTGTCTGCCCCCCCATATCCCTGGAATCCCTTGTCCACCAAAAATCTATCCAACTCAGCCTTGAATAAATTCAATGACCTAGCCTCTACTGGGAAGAGAATTCCACAGACTAACGACCCTCTGAGAAAAAGTTTCTCCTCATCTTCATCTTAAAAGGGAGACCTCTTATTCTTAAACTATGTCCCCTAGTTCTAGTCTTCCCCCACAAGAGGAAACATCCTCCCGGAATCCAATCTATCTTTCAATAAAATCACCTCTCGTTCTTCTAAACGGGTATAGGCCCAACCTGTTCAACCTTTCTTCATAAGATAAGCTCTTCATCCATGGAATGAGTCAGTGCATCTTCTCTGAACTGCTAATGCAATTATATCCTTTTTTCAAATAAGGAGACTGAAACTGTCCAGATGTGGTCTCACCAAGGCCCTGCACAGCTGCAGTAAAAATTCCCTATTTTTAGACCCAATTCCCCTGGCAATAAACGCCAACATTTCATTTGTCTACCTAATCGCTTGCTGTACCTGCATGCTAACTTTGTGATTCATGTACCAGGACACCCTGATCCCTGTACCACTGAGTTCTACAATCTCTCTCCGTTTACATAGTATACTGTTTTTCTACCCTTCCTGCCAAAGTGGACAAGTTCACATTTTCCCACATTATATTCCATCTGCCAAATTTATGTCCGTTCACATTAACCTATCTATATCCCTTTGTAGACTGTTTGACTCCTCTTGACAACTTGCTTTCCTTCCTATCTCGGTGTCATCAGCAAATTTAGCTACCATACATTCGGCCCCTTCATCCAAGTCATTTATATAGATTGTAAATAGTTGGCCCAGTGCCGATTCCTGTGGCATTCCACTAGTTACAGCTTGCCAACCTGAAAAAGACCCATTTATCCCTACTCTCTGCTTCCTGTTAGCTAACCAGTCCTTTATCCATGCTAATATGTTACTACCTACACCAAGTGCTCTCATCTTGTGTAGTAACCTTTGATGTGGCACCTTATCAAATGCCTTTTGGAAGTCCAAGTACACCACATCTACAGGTTTCCCTTTATCCACCTTACCTGTTACTTCCTCAAAGAACTCTAATAAATTGGTTAAACACTATTTCCTTTTCACAAAACCATGTTGACGCTGTCTGATACCATTATGATTTTCTAAGTATCCTGCTCCAACCTCAATAATAGATTCTAGCATTTTCCCTATGACTGATGTTAGGCTAACTTGCCTATAGTTTCCTGCATTCTATCTCCCTCCTTTATTGAAAACCAATGCCTCTACTATCTCTGCAGTCACTTCCAAGACCCTAGGATACTAGCTATCTGGTCCTGGGGACTAGTCAGCCTTTAGGTCTAATAGTTTTCCCAGCACCTTTTCCCTGGTGATGGTGATTGCTTTAACTTCCTCCCTCCCTTTCACCTCTTGATTTTCACGTATCATTGGAAAGTTTTCTAAGTCTTCTACAGTGAAGGTGGACACAAAATACCTGTTCAATGCCTCCGCCATTTCCTTGTTTTCCATTATCAATTCCCCAGACTCTCTCTCTAGAGGGCCAACACTAGCTTTATTTACACATTTCTCATTCAAATACTTGTAGAAACTCTTACTAGCTGTTTTTATATTACTAGCCAGCTTTCTCTCAAACTCTTTCTTCCCTCTTTTTTTTTTGTGCCATTTTTTGTTCTTGAAATCTGTTCAGCCTTGCCTACCACTAATCTTTGCAGATTTGTACAGTGTTCATTTCAATTTAATACTATCCTTAACTTCCTTAAGTAGTCACGGATGATGCGTCCTTCTCAAAGAATCTTTCTTTCCCACTGGGATAAATCTTTGCATGTTATTAAATATCTCCTTTAAAGTCTGCCACTGCATCTCTACTGTCCTACCTTTTAACCTAGCTTCTCAGTTCACTTTAGTTAGCTCTGCCTTCATACCCTTATAATTACCTTTATTTAGAATTAAAGCACTAGTCTTAGACCCACACTTCTCCCCTTCAAACTGAGCGTGAAATTCTATCATGTTATGATTGCTGTCACCTAGAGGCTCCTTTACCATGATTTTATTGATTAATCCTGTCTCGTTAAACGTTACCAGGTCTAAAATAACCTGCTCCCTGGTTGGCTTAGAACATACTGCTTTAAGATTACGTCACTCGGGGTTGGGTGAGGAGTGTCTGTATGGTGGTACACAAGGTATCTCAATGATATGGGACAGGCTGGATGGCCATTATTTTCGTGGGGACTGAATGGCCTATTCTAGTTCCTTTGACACTGTCCTGTCCGACCCTGTTTAGCCTGTTGGGGAACTAATGGGTTGGAATCCTGTGCCTGTACTGTCCACAATCGCAGCTCTTGGGTTTCGGGGGTTGCTGGTGGGCTGAGAGAAAACCACTGGCTCCTGGAGGCACAGCGCCTGCCTTTATTTTGGTGGGTGCCACTAGTGGGCATGCCTGCCTGGCATCAGCACATTATTGATATAAAGCTAAGGTTAACAGATACTGTTAGCACATTGATGTTGGCTGGGTTTATGTCACCAGCACTTTGTCTCTTTAAATCTCAATACTGGAAAGGAGCAGGAAGGTAGAATTAAGCTTGATGCAGCATTTGTATTGTGTCCATGGTATATCCATTTACATTATTCACACTGTGATCAGAGAGGCCCTCGCCTTTAGAACAAAGAACAGTACAGCACAGGAACAGGTCATTCAGCCCTCCAAGCCTGCGCCGATCTTGATGCTTGCCTAAACTAACACCTTCTGTACTTCCGGGGCCCATATCCCTCTATTCCCTTCCTATTCATGTATTTGTCAAGATGTCTCTTAAACGTCGCAATCGTATCTGCTTCCACCACCTCCCCTGGCAGCAATGTCTAAGGCTTGGCTTAGCCAGAGGCCTGTAATAGCTCTGATTTAAATAAGAATAATGCCATCATCATCCTAAGGGTTAATTGAAAAGGCTGGAGGCCCATTTTTCTAGCACTCTGTACTCGTGGCAATGGTATGGCTGTTTCCTGTAACAGACAGTGACCTGGGGTTACAGCATGCTGCAGCTCTGTGTGCTGCTGATTGCACAAGCACGTCACCCACTGCTTTTGTAAGTAGAGCCAGTGGCAGTATCTCTGGGCCCGATTCAGAAGCATTTCCAAAAACTGCCCTGTAGCTCCTCATTAACAAGCTTCCAAACAACTATTATCTCTTTCAAGTTTCGCAATCAACTGCCCTATTTTCTGCTGATGTATACTTTAAGTGGTGTGTATCTCTGGCGTGACCAAAGATTTCAATAGCACATTTACAGCGTGCAGAATTGGCTCTGTTTCACTTGGCTATGTGTGCTCTTATAATTCCCCTCGGTTGCATTCTAGGTTGGAGACCCGAGTTCCTCTGGCAATCCAGTGACTAATATGCATGTGCAGTTTAATTGCGATCTCTACCTCCAGTCAGAGCCAGTCTCAGCCAGGACAGTGTTATAGGTCCTACAGCTGGCCTCATTTCCCACTGAGATACGGTAGTGGAAGTGCAAAGGTTTGGACACATGAGGATAGGATTGAGCTCTGATGTGGTGCACGTCCCCCCCCACCCCACCACGCCATCCCAATTAAAAGGCCTGTTGACGTGACATAAAGGGATATGGGGATACGGTGGGGAAAAGGCATTGAAGTGGATGATTGGCCATGATCGTATTGAATGACGAAGCAGGCTGAATGGCCTACTCCTGCTCCTATGTTCCTATGGCTGGCCACATGGATGAGATACGAGAGTGATGTGGCCAGAAAAATTGGTAGAAGGACATGAAGTTATGTAAACTATATAAATACAAGACATTGCAAAAACACTTTACAGCCAATTGAGCACTTCTGAAGTGTAGTTACTGTTAAAATGTAGGGAATGCAGAAGCCAGTTTGCGCACAGCAAGATCCACAAACAGCAATGTGATAATGATCAGGTCGTCTGCTTTAGTGAGAGTTGAGGAATAAATATTGGCCTGGACATTGGGGAGAATTCCCCTGCTCTTCCTCTCGTTAGTGCCTTTAGGATCTTTTTTATGCCTACCTTAGAGGGGAAGACGGGACCGCAATTTAATGTCACATCTGAAAGTCGGCACCTCTGACAGTAGCACTCTCAGTACTGCACTGGAAGTGTTGGCTGTTAATTTGTGCTCCCGTATGTGGAATTTGCATTGAACCTATGACTTTGACTCAGACGAGAGTACTGCCAACTGAACCATGTGCCACGTTACGAACTTTAAAAAAAATATTCATTCATGGGATGTGAGCATTGCTGGCAAGGCCAGCATTTATTGCCATTTCTAATTGCCTTTAAGAAGGTGGTATTGAGCTGCTTCCTCGAACTGCTGCAGTCCATGTGGTGTAGGTACACCCACAGCGTTGTTAGGGATGGAGTTCCAGGATTTTGACCCAGTGATGAAGGAATGGTGATATAGTTCCAAGTGGGGATGGTGTACTACATGGAGGGCAACTTGCAGGTGTGGTGTTCCCATGTGCCAGCTGCTCTTGTTCCTCTTGATGGTAGAGGTCGTGGGTTTGGAAAATGCTGTCGAAGGAGGCTTGGTGGGTTGCTGCAGTGCATCTTGTAGATGGTACACACTGTTGCCACAGTGTGCAGGTGGTGGATGGGATGCTGATCAAGTGGGCTGTTTTGTCCTGGATGGTATTAAACATCTTGAGTGTTGTTGTAACTTCACTCATGCAGGCAAATGGAGAGTATTCCATCACACTCCTGACTTGTGCCTTGTAGATGGTGACAGGCTCTGGAGAGTCAGGAGGTGAGTTACTCACTGCAGAATTCTCAGCCTCTTCTAGCCACCGTATTTATGTGGCAGGTCCAGTTCATTTTCTGGTCAGTGGTAATCTGCAGACTGTTAATGGTGGGGAATTTAACGATGGTAATATTGAATGTCAAGCGGAGATAGTTAGATTCTCTCTTGTTGGAGATGGTCATTGCCTGGCACTTGTGTGGTGTGAATGTTACTCGGCACGTATCAACACAGCCTGAATGTTGTCCAGGTCTTGCATGCGGACATGGACTGCTTCAGTATATGAGGAGTTGCGAATGGTACCAAACGCTGCTATCATCAGCAAACATCCCCTTATGTTGGAGGGAAGATCATGGATGAAGTACCAGAAGATGGTTGGGCCTAGGACGGTACCTTGATCTCCTACAATGTTGTCCGGGGGTATGAGATGGTTGGCCTCCAACAGTCACAACCATCTTCCTTTGTGTTAGGTATGGCGCCAACTAGTGAAGAGTTTCCTCCCGATTCCCATTGACTTCAGTTTTGCTTGGGCTCCTTGATGCCATACTCGGTCAAATGCTGCCTTGATATCAAGGGCAGTCACTCTCACCTCACCTCTGGAATTCAGCTCTTTTGTCCATGTTTGGACCCAAGGCTGTAATGAGGTCTGGAGTCAAGTGGTACTGGCAGAACCCAAACTTTTGGTTATTGCTAGGTTAGTGTCGTTTGATAGCACTGTTGGCGACACCTTCCATAACTTTACTGATGCCTGAGAATAGGTTGATGGGTACGTATTTGTCAGGTTGGGTTTGTCCTGCTTTTTGTGGACAGGACATACTTGGGCAATATACCACATTGTTGGGTAGATGCCAGTGTTGTTGCTGTACTGTAACAGCTTGGCTAGGGGTGCAGCTACTTCTAGAGCACAAATCATCAGTACCAGAGCCAGGATGTTGTCAGGGTCCATAGCCTTTGCAGTATCCAGTGCCTTCAGCCGTTTCTTTAACACATGGAGTGAATTGAATTGGCTGAAGACTAGCATTTGTGATGCTGGGAAGCTCAGGAGGAGGCCGAGATGCATCATCCACTCAGTACTTCTGGCTGAAGTTAGATGCAAGTCCTTCAGCCTTGTATTTTGCACTGATGTGCTGGGCTCCACATCATTGAGGATGTTTGTGGACACTCCTCTACAAATAGTTTAATTGTCCACCACCATTCACGACTGGATGGGACAGGACTGCAAAGCTTTCATATGTTTTGGTTATAGGATCGCTTAGCTCTGTCTATTGTGTGCTCCTGAGGGAGATGACAGGCCATAAGGTTTAGATAGTGGTCGAAAAGAATTCTGCTTATGATGGCCCACCTCATGGATGCCCAGTTTTGAGCTTTTAGATCTGTTCTGAATCTGCCCCATTTAACATGGTGGTGGTGGCACATTACACGATGAATGGTGTTCTCCGTGTTAAGATTGGACTTCATCTCCATAATAATTTTATTGTGGTCACACCTACCAATACTGTCATGGACAGATGCATCTGCGACAGGTAGCTTGGTGAGGATGGGTTCAAGTAGATTTTTCCTCTTGTTGCTTCTCTCATCACCTGCTGTAGGCCCAATCTGACAGATATGTCCTTCAGGACTCGGCCAGCTTGATCAGTGGTCGTGCTACCAAAACACTGTTGGTGATGGGCATTAAAGTCCCCTACGTAGGATACATTCTCTGCCCTTTCTACCCTCAGTGCTTCTTCTAAGTGATGTTCAAGATGGAGAAGCACTGAATCATCAGCTGGTGGAGGGTGGTAGGTGGTAATCAGCATGAGGCTTCCTTGCCCATGTTTAACCCAATGCCATGAGTGAGACCTCATGGGGTCTGGAGTCCATGTTGAGGATTCCCAGGCCACTTCCACAGTGATGCCACATATAGTGGGCCTGCCCTGCCGTTGGGCCAGGACATACCCAGGGATGGTGATGGAGGAGTCTGGGACATTGGCTGTAAGGTATGATTCTGAGTATGACTCAGGCTCTTGCTTGACTGGTCTGTGGGACAGCTCTCCCAATTTTGGCATGAGTCCCCAGGTATTAATGAAGAGGAGTTTGCAGGGTTTGTTGTTTCCTTTGCCTAGGTCGATGCCAGATGATCCATCCAGTTTTTTTATTCTTTGACTTTTCTGTAGTCGTTTGATGCAAGTGATAGGCTTGCTCGGCTATTGCAGAGGGCAGTTAAGATTCAACTGGATTGCTGTACATCTGCAGTCGTATTTAGGCCAGACTGGGTAAAGATGGCAGATTTCCTTTTACTGAAGGACATTGGAGAACATTTACAACAACACAATAGTTTCCTGATCAACTGTGGGCGGCACAGTGGCGCAGTGGTTAGCACCACAGCCTCACAGCTCCAGGGACCCGGGTTCGATTCTGGGTACTGCCTGTGCGGAGTTTGCAAGTTCTCCCTGTGTCTGCGTGGGTTTCCTCCGGGTGCTCCGGTTTCCTCCCACATGCCAAAGACTTGCAGGTTGATAGGTTAATTGGCCATTATAAATTGCCCCTAGTATGGGTAGATGGTAGGGAAATATATAGGGACAGGTGGGATGTGATAGGAATATGGGATTAGTGTAGGATTAGTATAAATGGGTGGTTGATGGTCGGCACAGACTCGGTGGGCCGAAGGGCCTGTTTCAGTGCTGTATCTCTAAAACTAAAAAAACTAAAAAACTAAAAACAATACTGAGACTAGCTTTTTATTCCAGATTTATTTATTGAATTTAAAATCCCCAGGTGGTATTTGAATTCATGTCTCTGAGGCATTAGTCTGAATTGCTGGTGCAGTAACATTACTGCGACGCTACTGTTCCCATGATGGCAGTGCCTCTAGAGTAAATGGAACATAAACTGCTCCTCTGTTCTTTGTTCCAGGTTATTCTGATTGTCATATGAAAAGGAGGAGGCCATTTAGCCCCTCGAGCCTGTTGTCCCTATCTGTTCCCTTTAATGTCTTGAAAACTTTAATTAAATCACCCCTTCACCTTCTAAGTTCCAGTGAATGCAACCCTAGTTGTATTTGTGGAGCATCTGTGGAGAAAGAAGCAGAGTTAATGTTTCAGGTCAGTGACCCTTCTTCAGAACTGGCAGATATAAGAAATGTAAAAGATTTTAAGCAAGTAAAGCGGGGGTGGGGCAAGAGATAACAAAAGAGAAGGTGTTGATAGGACAAGGTCACAGAATAGCTGACCAGAAGGTCATGGTTCTCTGCTTCTCTCTGCACAGATGCTGCCAGACCTGCTGAGTATTTCCAGCGTTCCCTGTTTTTATTTCAGATTTCCAGCATCCGCAATATTTTGCTTTTATTTTAGCGTTTAATTCACTGCCACTTCTCTTCCAGAAATGCCTGCCTTGAAGTTCTGCTCTTCTCTCTGATGGGATTTTTGTTTGTCTCTTTTCTCTTGCCTCACCCCCACTTTACTTAAAATCTTTTACATTTCTTATATCTGTCAGTTCTGAAGAAGGGTCACTGACCTGAAAAGTTAACTCTGCTTCTCTCTCCACAGATGCTGCCAGACCTGCTGAGTATTTCCAGTGTTTCTTGTTTTTATTTCAGATTTCCAGCATCCGCAGTATTTTGCTTTTATCCTAGTTTGTGTAATCTTTCCTTGTAATTTAAAGCTTGGGATCCAGGTATCATTCTGGTAAATCTAAGCTGCACTCCCTCCAAGGCTAATATATCCTTCCTGAGGTGTGGTGCCTGGAACTGATCGCAGTGCTCCAAGTGTGGTCTAACCAGGGCTTTGTATAGCTGAAGTGTGACTTCTACCACTTGCTGATAATGGGGGAGCTTTTCTCAGTAAAACGATTAGTACTTGTTACTTTTTCCTTTTGTTTAAAAAAAAACTTGATGCATTTTAGTTTTTATTTCTAAATACATGGTGCAGTTGGTTGTGCTGCAATGTTATACAAATTAGTTTGATGTAAATTCATGTGAATTTTTAATTCATTTTCTAGACAATGACATGTGCCTCCCCAATGTCTCAGGGAATAAACTCTTCACAAATTACTTTTTGGAGCGAAGTGCAGTGACTTGTTTTACCAGCACCGATGTCATATGAACATAATATAAGGAATAGGAGCAGGAGTAGACCATACGGCCCGTTGAGCCTGCTGCGCCATTCAGTACGAACCTGGCTGATCTTTGGCTTCGACTTCTCTTGCCCGCCTGCTCCCCATATCCCTTGATTCCCTGAGAGACCAAAAATCTTTCTTGTCCTAGCCTTAAATATATTCAATGATGGAGCATCCACATCCCTCTGGGGTAGAGAATTCTGAAGATTCACAACCCTTTAACAGTATCACAGAATTTTGAGTGAAGAAATTTCTCCTCATCTCAGTCCTAAATGATCAGCCCCTTATCCTGAGACTGTGCCCATGTGTTGTAGATTTTCTAGCCAGGAGAAACAATGTCTCAGTGTCTGCCCTGTCAAGCTCCTTCAAAATCTTGTATGTTTCAATGAGATCACCTCTCATTCTTCTAAACTCCCAGAGATCATAGACCCAATTTATTCAGCCTCTTATCATAGGACAACCCTCTCATCCCAGGGACCAATCTAGTGAATCTTAACTGTAATGCCTCCAGTGCAAGTATATCCTTCCTTCAATATGGAGACCAAAACTGCGTACAGTACTCCAGGTGTGATCTCACCAAAGCCCTATACAATTGTATCAAGACCCCTTTATTCTTGTACTCCAATCCCCTTTCAATAAAGGCCAAAATGCCATTTGCCTTCCTAATTGCTTGCTGTACCCGCATGCTAAGTTTCTGTGTTCCTTGTACGAGTACACCCAAGTCCCTCTGAACATCAACATTTAAATGTTTCATGCCTTTTAAAAAATATTCTGCCTTTCTGTTCTTACTACCAAAGTGAATAACCTCACACCCCACATTATGTTCCATCTGCCACCATGTCGCCCACTTACCTAATTTGTCTATATCTCTTTGCAGCCTCTTTGTGTCCTGCTCACAGCTTGCATTCTCACCTAGCTTTGTATCGTCAGCAAACTTAGATACATTACTCTGTTTCTTCGTCGAAGTCACTAATATGGATTTTAAATAGCAGAGGCCTCAGCTCCGGTCCTTGAGGCATTCCACTAGTTGCAGCCTGCCAACTTGAAAATGCCCCATTTATCCCTAGCCTTTGCTTCCTGTTCATTAACCAATCCTCTATCCATGCTAATATATCACCCCCAAGTCCATGAGCCCTTATCATGCGTATTTTGTGTGGCATCTTATCGAATGCCTTTTGGAAATCCAAGTATACATGTACTGGTTCCTCTTTATCTACCGTACTAGTTACATACTCAAAAAACTCTAACAAATTTGTCAAACACTATTTCCCTTTCATAAAACTATGTTGACTTTGATCATAGTATGATTTTCTAAGTGCATTGTTAAGACTTCCTTAATAATAACTTCCAGCATTTTCCTGATGACTGATGTCAGGCTAACTGGTTTGTAGTTCCCTGTTTTCTCTCTGCCTCCTTAAATAGCGGTGTTACATTTGCTAACTTCCAATCCGCTGGGACTGTTCTAGAATCTAGGGAATTTTGAAAAATCATAACCAGTGCATCCACTATCTCAGCAGCTACCTCTTTTAGAGCCCTAGGATGTGGCCGTCAGGACCTGGGGATTTGTCAGTTTTTAGTCGCTTAAGTTTCTCCATGTCCTGTTCGAAATTTCCTCTGATCATTAACTTGTATCCAGTTAAAACTCCATCAGATTCCTGCTGCTTTGTTAGCTCTCAAACTTGCATGAATTTGACTCTTATCTCAACGAGAGGGACAGTGTCATGCAATTAAATATGTTTCTGTCTATGGCAGTGGTTATAAAAGGAAAGAGAGACTTGCATTTATATGGTGCCTTTCACACCTCAGGATGGCCCAAAGCACTTTACAGCCAGTGAAGTGCTTGTGAAGTGCAGTCACTGTTGTAGGAAACGCACCAGCTAATTTGCACAAAGCAGGATCTCATAAGCAACAATGTGGTAATGACCAAATAATATATGCTTTATTGATCTTGGTTGTAGGGTAAATATTGGCTAGACCACTGGGGATAACGCCTCTCCTGTTCTTTGAATAGTCCCATGAGATCTCTAATGTCCACTTGAGAGGGCAGATAGGACCTCAGATTAAGGTCTCATCTGAAAAAAGGTACCTGCAACAGTGCAGCACTCATGCACTGGAATGTCAAACCAGATTTTGTGCTCAAGTTTCTGGAGTGGGACTTGAACCCACAGCCTTCTGATTCCATAATGAGAGTGCTACCACTGAGCCACGGATGGCACTGTACAATGTACACAAGGTACATAACTGAGTATTCGCAAGCTGGCTCCAAACAAGTACTGGGGTTTCTGTTCTACGGATACTGGGCGACGGGTGGGAAGTCCTAATGGGGAGCAATTTGAAAGGGATCCTGGAATTACCTTTGTGATTGGAGCTGGGGTGGAGTGGTAGTCAGTCTGATGTCTACTGCATCCACCCTCATGACAGCTTGTTACAGGCGCCATTGCCATACTGTACAAACCTAGTTAGAACAGGCTCGTGTCCTTGTGCTAGATGTAATGATGTGTTCGCAGTGTTAGGAATGAGATGCATTTAAAAGTCGATACTGAAGACTCATTCAGGTTCACAGAAAGACCCTATTTTGTTTTCTGCACAAACTGTTTGGCCTCAAATTTCAGAGCTTGTGTCTAGGGCAGATGTGGGCTCACTCGAGTGAATAACTCTAATGCAAGCTGCCTGTCCCTTTGTGTCATTGGGAATGCAGAGCTTGAAGATCTGGTGCTATCCAAGTACACAAAGTGAGCCAAGGCAGAAGGTGAACGAATGTAAGCTCCAGAGTTCTTTTTTAATTCATTCATGGGATGTAGGCATCGCTGGCCAGGCCAGCATTTATTACCCATCCCTAATTGCCCTTGAGAAGGTGGTGGTGAGCTGCCTTCTTGAACTGCTGCAGTCCATTTGGGGTAGGTACACCCACAGTGCTGTTAGGAAGGGAGTTCCAGGATTTTGACCCAGTGATAGTGAAGGAACAGCGATATAGTTCCAAGTCAGGATGGTGTGTGACTTGGAGGGGAACGTGCAGGTGGTGGTGTTCCTATGTATTTGCTGCCCTTGTCCTTCTAGTTGGTAGAGGTCGCGGGTTTGGAAGGTGCTGTCTAAGGAGCCTTGGTGCATTGTTGCAGTGCATCTTGTAGATGGTACATACTGCTGCCACTGTGCGTTGGTGGTGGAGGGAGTGAATGTTTGTAGATGGGGTGCCAATCAAGTGGGCTACTTTGTCCTGGATGATGTCGAGCTTCTTGAGTGTTGTTGGAGCTGCACCCATCCAGGCAAGTGGAGAGTATTCCATCACACTCCTGACTTGTGCCTTGTAGATGGTGGACAGGCTTTGGGGAGTCAGGAGGTGAGTTACTCGCCTCAGGATTCCTAGCCTCTGACCTGCTCTTGTAGCCACGATATTTATATGGCTACTCCAGTTCAGTTTCTGGTCAATGGCAGCCCCTAGGATGTTGATAGTGGGGGATTCAGCGATGGTAATGCCGTTGAATGTCAAGGGGAGATGGTTAGATTCTCTTGTTGGTGATGGTCATTGCCCGCCACTTGTGTGGCGCAAATGTTACTTGCCACTTATCAGCCCAAGCCTGGATATTGTCCAGGTCTTGCTGCATTTCTACACGGACTGCTTCAGTATCTGAGGAGTCACGAATGGTGCTGAACATTGTGCAATCATCAGCGAACATCCCCACTTCTGACCTTATGATTGAATCAAGGTCATTGATGAAGCAGCTGAAGATGGTTGGGCCTAGAACACTATCCTGAGGAACTCCTGCAGTGATGTCCTGGAGCTCAGATGATTGACTTCCAACAACCACAACCATCTTCCTTTGCGCTAGGTATGACTCCAGTCAGCGGAGGGTTTTCCCCCTGATTCCCATTGACCTCAGTTTTGCTAGGGCTCCTTGATGCCATACTCGGTCAAATGCTGCCTTGATGTCAAGGGCTGTCACTCTCACCTCACCTCTTGAGTTCATCTCTTTTGTCCATGTTTGAACCAAGGCTGTAATGAGGTCAGGAGCTGAGTGGCCCTTGCGGAACCCAAACTGAGCGTCACTGAGCAGTGACACTGAGCAGTTCAGTGAAACTCTACCAGATATGAACTGGAATTAAGCTTGCTGTGTAAATCTAGCTGATGTTTGTGTGTTCAGTTAGAACAGCTGACCAAACCCTGCTCATTTAGTTATTAGTGCAATGATCTTCACTACTACTGCCCAATATAACTGAAGTCACTGAATAAGCCAGTTAAAAGCATGTTTTAATATGGTGGGTGTCTGCATAGAGCATTGAGCCCCACAGAGCAGGGAGGTCCTTGGTTGTGAAGAGTTGACTAATTCGGACCAGAATTTGTGAGGATGCATATTTCATTGGCTTCAGCATCCCCGGGGTAGGCAAAAGAGAAACAGAACCTGGTTCTTGCTCCAGAGTGCCTCTGGGTGCAAGATTGGCCTTGGCCGTGGTCAGATTGACCTGTCGACCTTTGCTGTCCAGACTCATGTGGAAAGAATAGTACCTTGGGCAAGGTTCTGGAGGGCTGGCATTGCTCAATGAGAGGAATTCCAACATTTCCTTAAGGAGGAAGGGAAAAAATTGGACTGGGCAGAGAGGGGAAATCAGAGTTTTGGATGAGTGCAGTGGTGTCTGCATCCCTCCATAATGTAAATAGGTGATGCAAATCTATTTACTCTGGGAAATTCCATAATTAAACAGTTTGTTCTGTCCTCCTGACTATTTTTGACACTTGTTTCACTAACTTTCTCTGACCATTTTCCTCAACTTAGCTGTTGGTTATATTTTTCTGTCTTCTTTCCAAATCCTCACCTACCCCAAGCACTGCAGGGCAGTGTTCACATTGCATTATTTTGTACTTTTCTCTGGCCACCAAGGGATATGAAGCTCAAGAGAAGACATGGCTGTGATAAAAATGGAGTACTTTTGTCCAATTTTGGACTTGACAGTTCTTTTAAATCCAGTCATAATACTTTGGGTGGGTAAAAGCATTCTACAGTTATGTTCCATTTCACCAGCTTAAATCGGTGTGAATATTGCTAGGTTAGGTCAGTTTCTCTAAGGTTGCAGGTTTGAGAGGATTAACCGTATTCAAACAAATAAGTGATGGGTTCAATTATATGCATCGCTGAGCACTTCTTTTCGAATTGTTATTTAAATTCATTTATCTTAAATATCCTAACAACTGCTTCAGCGTATTTAAGCAAATTGAATTCTTCAAATCACTGAGGATTGATTTTGAAAGACCATTGTAGCTCCTACAGTGATGAGTACAAATACCGTAGTTACAAAATGTTGCTTGAAAATAATAGTTATTTAGTAGTGATTGCAGGCATTGATATTTCCTTTTGAAAAACTAGATTGTGTTTGTACTGTAAATACATTTATTTATTGACTTGTTTAACTATCAAGTGAATTTATTTAATGGGGAAAGGCCTGAAGTGAAGTCTGGCGTTCTGTTTTACTGCCATGTTGACTCCTAGTCTCCCAACGACTCAATTTTATAAATCTCATCCTCTAGTTCAACGCTCTCCATTGCCTCACCCCTCCCTACTTCTGTAACCTGCTCCATGCTACAACCCTCTGAAAATTTTACATTCCTCCAACTCTGGGTTCTGTCGGATCTCTGAATTCTTTTGTCCCACCATTGCTGGCCTTACCTAAAGAATCTAGACCCTAAGCTCTGGAATTCCACTATAAATCCCTTTCCCTCTCGTGCGCTCTCTCTTTTAAGACCTTGTCTCTTCAAGCAAGATTTTTGTCACCCATCCCAATCTCTTTTGGCTTGGTGTCAATTTTTGTCTGGTCTTGCTCTTCGAAAGTGTCTTGGGACATTTTCCCATGTTAAAGCTGCTATATAAATGCAAGTTGTTCATGGTTGAGGGAAGTATATTGGCCAGGATTTAACTCCCTACTATTCAGCTAGCTCCTTGGGATCTCATGCCACCACCTGAAGAAGCAGACTGGGCCTCAATGTTTCATCTGATGGACAACAGCCTGAGCTATCCCCCAGTCCTCTACCCCGCACCCCCCAGCTTTTCAGTATCACACTAGAAGACATCAACATGTCACCGTCTGGACCATTGCCCTGACTGAGATTTATCAAAGAAGCACAAATGCTGTCTGTTTGCTGCTGGAATTCTCTTTTGCACCTTTACAAGATTTTGACAACGACAGTTCTGTATAAATTCGGAACTTGGGGTCCTTTACCCACTTTTCTGTCAATCTCTGTTTCTGCTGATGGGTTTGCAGACTGTCTGTTGGCAGACACTCCTAGTCTGCACTGCAGTGAGTATAATTCAATTGTGTGGTGAGCTCAGCTGCTGGTGCACTGATGTAATCTGGTGTCTTGTGGCCCATTACTTTCTTGGCGTTGTGTTCAGCATTAAGTCGACTCATTGAATGAACTGCAATGTAAGGGATGTGTGGTGTATGTCAAAACGCTAAAGCTGCAGCCAGTCTAAGGGCTTGATTGGTCTGTTGCATTAAGTTGACTTTTACAGTTTAATATTTCCCAGGCTAAGACTTGCATACTCTTGTCAATTTTAGTTTAAAATCCAACTTAATCCTAATTCAAGTAGGTTTAAAAAGCTTTGGGAGCAGAACCTTTTTCCTCTTGGTCTCTAATTACACTAAGTGAGCATGGGAACTAGTCAGGGCTACAATCTCTGCATCCAAGATAGAATCTTCCCTCTGTACAGTGACGCAGTTGAATGACTGTCACTTTAGAAGTGGATTGATATGTCTGATGGAGAAAACCCTGCGACACCAATCCACAAATCTGGTCTGTGCATGAATGTGAAATTGATGGTGCACTTATACAGTGAATTGACTTCATGTCTCTTGATTTTTTTTTTAGTTTCTCCCAGGAGCTGGTGGGGAGAGGGAAGGTTGGCACAGCAATAAGATCTGACTCAAAATATGGTACCTATGAGCAGAGCAGTCTTTTCTTATCCTGGGTGCATACTGACAGGTGAAGGGATACATGTCCTTTATGTCTGGCCAATGCAGTTTAGTCACGCTTCATGGTTTGAAAAGGCTGGTATCTTGAGGAATTCTCTTCTGACCTCCAATTTTGTCCTCAAATCCCTGGTCTGAAAGAGTGATGGTGATCTGCTGAGTTATAAGAACATAAACAGGAGCAGGAGTAGGCCACTTGGCACTTCGACTCTGCTTCACCATTCAATAAGATCATGGCTGATCTAATTGTGGCCTTAACGCTGCTTTCCTGCGTGCCTCCGTAATCCTTTTACTTGTAGATCAAAAATCTGTCTAGCTCAGTCTTGAATATATTCAATGACCCAAGCCTCTGCTTATAGCTGGAGTAGAGAATTCCAAAGATTAATGACCCTCAAGAAATTCCTCCCCATCTCTGTCTTAAGTGGGAGACCCCTTGAAACTGTGCCCCAATTCTTGATTCCCCCATGACTCATGTTCAACAGATGCTGGCAGCCTTTGAAACCTCGTCTGCTGTTTATTAATGACCTGAGAGAGGTGGTGTCAGGACCTCATGGCCAAACCCCACCTCGTTCTTGCCCGAATAGTATATTCTGTATGCTCTCCAGGAGTAGGAAACATGGTCTGATTATGCTTTTGTGAAGCATATCGCCATGGTTTACTATGTTAAGGCACTATATAAATGCACAATATAAAAGCAAAATACTGCGGATGCTGGAAATCTGAAATAAAAACAAGAAAGGCTGGAACCACTCAGCAGGTCTGGCAGCATCTGTGGAAAGAGAGGCAGAGTTAACGTTTCGGGTCAGTGACCCTTCTTCGGAACTATACTATATAAATGCAGGTTGTTGTCTATGGTGCTGGAAAACATTAGCAATTTTTAATGGAAACTTGCAACATAGATTACATTTAAGGTGATTGTTATGAGCTGCTGTGTTCTGAATGGCTGTATTCGTGTACTACTGGACAGGGCAAGATATTGTTGCACTGTGAAATTCAGGCTCTGATAGGTTAAGCTCTACAAGAGAAAGATACCAATCACTTCTAATGCTCCTTTCTTACTGGTTGGAGGATGGGTGGTGGAAAACCAAGCCCCCCCAACCCCCCCACAACTCCCAATGAAAATGCGCACGGGTTAAACAAAATGTGCAGGTTCCTTTGATATGGAAGGTTTGTTTTAGTGTTGAAGGTGTTCTTGATGTGCTCGTTATAATTGGGATGTAATGTAGTTGAGCTGCGTCGCTTGCTATGAGCCCAGGAACCTATCTCCAAAAAATTCTTAGACACGTCACTAATCAGGATGAATCTGGCCATTTCTCCTGATTCTGTTCCCCTTGAAAAAATTTGTGCCAGTATCCTGCCAGTGGAGCTCTGTAGGTTCCCTCCTATCACCCCAACCTGTCGGATATTCTCAATTATCATTTAGCTTGTTCGCATGAGCATTGCACTGTCAGTTTTGCCCATGTTATAGCCTAAGCAAATTTCCAGTAAGGAAGTTAGGTTCTAATTGTGTATTTCAAAAGGATTTTTAACAGATATGGTCTTTGTCTCCCAACGCAACAAGTTTACTTTGTATTTTATTTAAAAATTTGCATAGGCAAAGAGTTACCAATGTATGGGGGTTGAGTTGTCATGGAGACTTAATCTGATTCTGCTGGAATATAGCAGAAGATCATCAAACAGGACTCGCAAGAACCACTTCTAAAGGACAGCTATTACTTCAAAGGTCACAGACCTGAAACGCTAACTCGGTTTCTCTCTCCACAGATGCTGCCAGACCTGCTGAGTATTTTCAGCACTTTTTGTTTTTTATTTTACATTTCAGATTTTCTGATTAAGTATTTTAAGAGCATAAAATTCCCATTTGCTTTAACAAAACCAGAAAATGCTACAAGCAGGTCAGTCAGTGTCGACAATAGATAACCTAACATTTCAGGAAATAAGGGGGCTGCACCTGAAATGTTCTCTTGTTTGTTCTTAGGGGTGCTGACTGGTTTGAGTGCTTCTAGCTTTTGTTCAGTCACATTTCCAGCAAAGCAGTTTTTTTTTTAAAATATAAAATTATTGGCTAATTCCATCGATGGGATGGTCCTCTGGGCAGTGGCTTCTGCAGGTCAGGTCGTTGCTATCACTGCAGTTGTAAACCCATGTCGTGCTGGGTTACTGTAAAACCTCTTGGATCTTCAATACCAGAAACCTTTGCAATGCTAAATACAGTTGATCTCCATTCAGTTCAACTTCTGAAAATAACTTTCACTGAGCTGCATTTGTTTTATTCGGAAGTCACAGTGCAGAGCTCGAGTTACTTCCTGGAACATCTTGCATATGGGGGAGGGGTGGGGTTATTCCTAAATGCTTATTGCTAGAGTGCGGCTCCTTACACCCTTGCAGTATGTGCAATCCTACCAGATTAGAAATGAAGTGAAATGGATTTACATCCATATTAAAACTTTCACGAACTCAGGGTGTTCCAAAATTTATTTTTCTTCCCCCAACTTCTGTACGATTGCACAGATCCCTGTTACGTCACCTAGTGGCCACTCCTGTGTACAGCTAGATGATAGGTTTGTTTGGTTGGGGGGTGGGGGGGTGGCTGGTGGTGGCGGTGGGAAAATGTGCTAGGGTCAGAAAGCAGTTTTCACTAGTGGAGGGAGGAAAGGAGAGATTCCAAAATCAAGTCCTGACATCTGCACGTGGTATATTCCACAGTATGAGTAGCTAGCAATGGAAACCCTGGCAGACTTGCCAGAACTGCTGAGGCCCAACTGTGGCATCCCCACTGTCATCACAAGATAATGACAGCCGAGCCAGGTCATTTGCTCCATTTTAGCTCATGAAGTTCCCCCTCTTAAATAATTCCAAAGTTTTAATTTCCACTGCTCTAAGCAGAGAGTCCACACTGTTCATTGCTCGTATGAACAACTTCCTGATATTGGCCCTAAATTTAGTGTTTTTTTTGTGGTCCCCTGTTCGACTCCCAGTTTGAAGTAATTTCCTTTATTTACCTTATTCACACTGTTTACTCTTCTATGTATCTATCTAGAAGGTCACGTCTCTTCAAGGCTAAAAAGCCAAGCTGTCTCTTCTAGCTCAGATCTCTCATACCAGGGACCAAGCCTCATGCCTCTTCTCTGCATTGCCTTCAGCATTTGAGTTTCTCTGGACACAGTGCGTTCAGACCAGAACACCACATTTTGAATACTTTCTCCAAAATCATGGCTGAGCTCAACATCAGCACAGACTGGAAATCCCGAGACTTCTGGCCAGTTATAACAAGTTTCATTAACAGCCACTGGGAGAACTGAACATAGGAACAGGAATAGGCCATTCAGCCCATCGAGCCTGCCCCGCCATTCAATATGTTCATGGCTGATCATCCACTTCAGTGCCTTTTCCCCACACTATTCTCATATCCCCTTATGTCTTTTGCATTTAGAAATCTGTTAATCTGTACTTTAAACAGACTCAATGACTGAGCTTCCACAGCCCTCTGGGGTAGAGAATTCCAAAGATTCACAACCTTCTGAGTAAAGAAATTTCTCCTCATCTCTGTCCTAAGTGGCTTCCCCCTTATTTTGAAATTGTGTCCCCTGGTTCCAGACTCCCCAACCAGGGGAAACATCTTAGCTGCATGTACCCTGTCTACCCCTTTAAGTATTTGGTAGGTTTCAATGAGATCACCCCTCATTCATCAAAACCCTGGAGAAAATGCAGGCCCAGTTTTACCAATCACTCTTCATTGGACAGTCCCACCATCCTGGGATCAAGTCTGGTGAACCTTTGTTGCACTCCCTCTATGGCAATAATATCCTTCCTAAGGTAAGAGAACCAAAACACAATACTCCAGCTGCGGTCTAACCAAGGTTCTATACAATTGAAGCAAGACTTCACTACTCCTGTACTCAAATCCTTTTGCGATAAAGGCTAACATACCATTATCCTTCCTAATTGCTTGCTGCACCTGCACGCTAGCTTTCAGTGACTTATTGACAAGGACACCCAGGTCCTTTTGTACATCTACACTTTCAAATGCTCTGCACATCTGTTCCTCCTACCAAAATGGATAACCTCATATTTTTCCACATTATATTCCATCTGCCCCATTCTTGCCCACTCACCAAGTCTGTCCAAATCCCCTTGAAGTCGGTTTGCATCTTCCTCACAACGCACATTCCCACCTAATTTTGTGTCATCCGTGAACTTGGAAATACTACATTTGGTCCCCACATCCAAATCATTGATGTATATTGTGAACAGTTGGGGCCCAAGCACCGATACCTGCGGTACCCCACTAGTCACAGCCTGCCAACGCAAGAATGACCCGTTTATTTCTACTTTCTGCTTTCTGCCTGTTAACCGATCCTTAATCCATGCCAGTATATTACCTCCTATCCAATGTGCTTTAATTTTGCTAACCAACCTCTTGTGGGGGACTTTATCAAAAGCCTTCTGAAAATCCAAGTATACCACGTTGACGACTCCCCTTTATCAATTCTGTTAGTAACCTCAAAAAAACTCAACGTGATTTCCCATTCATAAATCCATGTTAACTATGCCCAATCAGATCATTATTATCCAAGTGACCATTTATCACATACTTTAGAATAGATTCCAGCATTTTCCCAAAGACTGTTGTAAGGCTAACTGATCTGTAATTCCCTTTTTTCTCTCCCTCCCTTTAAATAGTGGGGTGACATTTCTGACCTTCCAGTCGTTTTTCGGCCGGCACAGACACAATGGATCAAGTGGCCTCTTTCTGTGCTTTAAACTTTCTATGATTTCTATGCCTTTACTTTTGGGGTTTTTGTGTCTTGAAGGAATGTATAGTTGCTGTAAACTATGTAATATTTCTTGAAAGACTATCCGTTGCCTATGCACTGTCATACCTTTTAATGTATTTTCACAATCCACCTCAGCCAATTTGCCCATCATACCTTCATAATTTCCTTTGTTCAGATTTAACACCCCGGCTTCAGATTGAACTACCTTACTTTCAAACATAAGATAAAATTCTATCATATGGTCACTCATCCCTAAAGGTTCTTTTACAAGATTATTAATTAGCCCTTTCTCGTTACATAAAACTAGATCTAAAATAGCCTGTTCTCTCGTCAGTTCCTCAACACACTGCTCTAGAAAACCATCCCTAACACACTCCAGAAACTCGTCCTCCACAGCATTAGTGCTCATTAGGTTTATCCAGTCTATATGCAGATTGAAGTCATCCATGATTCTCTAATCTTCTGATTGAAACCATGCCGCATGCTACCAGTACTGTTTGGTGGCCTATAAACAACTCCTACCAATGTTTGCTGCTTCGTAGCTCCACTCAAACAGATTCCACATTTTGTTCTTCCGATCTGAGATCCCATCCCTTATTATCAGCGCAACACCACCTGCTTTTTCTTTTTGCCTGTCCTTCCCAAATGTCGAATAGCCTTGAATATTCAGTTCCCAGTCTTGGTCACCCTGTAGCCACGTTTCGGTTATGGCAATTAGATCATACCCATTTACCTCTATTTGGGCCTTTAAATCATGTACCTTGTTGCGAATGCTGCGTGCATTCAGGTAGAGTGTCCTTAACCTTGTCGTCTTGACATTCTGCATTCTAAGTTTAGTTGATGCTCACCTTTGTTTCGCCTGCCTTCTAATGTCACTTGCTGCTTTTCTACCTTCTGTTACTAGCTTTACTTCCTTCCAATTTGAGCTACCCCTCAGGTTCCCATCCCCCTGACAAGCTAGTTTAAACTAATATAAAAACAAGAAATGCTGGAAATACTCAGCAGGTCAGGCAGCATGTGTGGCGAGAGAAGTGGAGTTAACGTTTCAGGTCAGTTTTTATTTCAGATTTCCAGCATTTGCAGTATTTTGCTTTTGCGCTAGTTTAAACCCTCCACAACAGCACTAGCAAATCTCCCTGCGAGGATATTAGTTCCGGTCCTGTTAAGGTGTAGCCCGTCCATCTTGTACAGGTCCCACCTGCCCCAGAACTGGTCCCAATGCCTCAGAAATCTAATGCCCTCCCTCCAGCCATGTGTTCAATCGATCAGTCCTCCTATTCCTATGTTCACTGGCATGTGGCACTGGGAGTAATCCTGAGGTTACTGCTTTGGAGATCCTGCTTTTTACGTTTCCTTCCTAACTCTCCCAAATCTGCTTTCAGGACCTCATCCCTCTTCCTACCTATGTCATTGGTACCAATGTGGACCATGACCTCTGGCTGTTCGCCCTCCCCCAGAAGGATGTCCTGCAGCTGCTCCGTGACAACCTTGACCCTGGCACCAGGGAGGCAACATACCCTCCTGGAGTCACATTTACTGCTGCAGAAACGCCTGTCCGATCTCCTGACTATCGAATCCCCCATCACTATTGCTCTTCGACTCTTTCTCCCTTCCTGTGCAGCTGAGCCACTCGTGGTTCCACGGACTTTGCTCTGGCTGCACTACTCGAGGAACCGTCGCTCTCACCAGTACCCAAAATGGAAAACCGATTAGCAAGCAAGATAGACTTGGAACTCCTGCACTGCCTGCCTGGTTCTCTTAGACTGCTTGGCGGTCACCCATTCCCTCTCTGCCTGCATGTGGTGTGACCACCTCCCTAAACGTGCTATCCACGTAGTCCTCTGTCTTGTGGATGCACAACAGTGACCTGAGTCGCTGCTCGAGTTCTGAACCCCGGAGCTCAAGCTTCTGCAGCCGGTGATACTTTCTGCAGATGTGTTCGTCTAGGACGCCTGGTGCGTCCATGACTTCCCACATACCGCAGGATGTACATTCCACTTGACCAAGCTGACCTACCATAACGTAACTTTAAAAACTTTTTATTACAGTGAGAAGTAAAATAACTTGCCAGTTACTCACAAATTAACTTCTTCCCCTGTACTGAAGAGAGAGGAAGCTACTGGAGGCTGATAAAAGGTAAAAGAAAGAAAGGAAGGAGCCCCTTCCTCACGCACCAAACTCCCACTTTACACTCTGTGCAGTCAAATTTATTTTCTCAATTTATAGTTCCCCTCCTTACCGAACTCCCTCAATTACCAAACTCCCTTCTTCACGCTCTGTGCCCTCCAGCAGCACTCAATGCAGATAAGTAGCACTGAGAGTCCCCTGAATTAATATTCTGAAAATAATACTGTCAGCTCTGCTACAGGTCAGAAACCAGTTTAAGTTAGCTACCTAATTAACTATCTACAGATACTCTTGTGTTAGTATATCCCTGTTTAAAACTGCAAGAAACCTAACAGGAATTTCAATTAATTGCTAGATATAAACAAAACAAAAACTAGTCTTGAGAGATTAACTCTTAAAATTCACTCACTTACCAAACTCCCTTCACACTCAGTGCAGAAAAAGAAAGTCTACATTTTCATCTTGCTCTAAAACTTCTGTGCTTCTGAATCTGGCCTTGTGGCGTCTCAGTGTACTCTAGTGATCTGAAGTGATGATTATCCCTTTTTGTCTGGTAATCTATCCCAATAAACCGACACATATTTCCACAGTCCCTTAACAAAGGTGTGAATTAGCTGATGAGTCTCAATAGCACATGCTGTTAGAGTTTCTGATAAAGTGATAGCTCCCAATTTTTAAAACATTTTTTTTATTCATTCACGGGATGTGTGCGTCGCTGGCCAGGCCAGCATTTATTGCCCATCCCTAACTGCCCTTGAGAAGATGGTGGTGAGCTGCCTTCTTGAACCGCTGCAGTCCATGTGGGATAGGTACACCCACAGTGCTGTTAGGAAGGGAGTTCCAGGATTTTGACCCAGTGACAGTGAAGGAACGGCGATATAGTTCCTGTGACCTGTGCCCTCTTCTTGCTACCACACTGTTTTTCAACTTGTTTTGCTTAATGAAAGCAAGTTTTTGGATTGGTTTTCTCTGACTTACTGGAAGTAGAAGCAGCTCTTCAGTATGTAGAGCTCCCAGTGCAGTGGTTTTTCTCCACTTACACTATGGATGTATTACTAAGAAAGTATTCACTTTCCTTTTGTTCTTTCCTGTACCACCACCACTCCAGGGTTGTGGGTCCTTAGGAGTAAGGAAAGTACAAAGAATGCATTCACGGAGGTTTATGAAAGAATGGGCCTTAAGCTAAACATCCAGAAGACAAAGGTCCTCTACCAGCCTGCCTCCTGACTATCAACATCCACGGCGAACCACTGGACAATATGGATCACTTCCCATACCTTGGAAGCCTCCTTTCAGCAAGGGCAGACATCGACAATGAAACTCAGCATCGTTTCCAGTGTGCCAGAGCAGCCTTCAGTCATCTGAGGGAAAAGAGTGTTTGACAGCAAAGACCTCAAACCTGGCATCAAACTCATGGTCTACCTGCCCTCCTGTATGCATCAGAAACATGGACACCGTACAGCAGTCATCTCAAAGCCTCGGAGAGATATCACCAAGATCCTGCAAATTCAGTGGCAGGACAGGCGCTCCAATATCAGTGTCCTCTCTCAGGCCAACACCCCCAGTATTGAGACACTAGTTATGGCTAGTCAGTTACATTGGGCAGGCCACATCGCCTGCATGCCAGACCCAAGACTCCCAAAACAAGCTTTCTACTCTGAGCTCCGTCACGGCAAGAGGCTACCAAGAGGGCAGAGGAAATGTTACAAGGATGTCCTTAAAGCCTCCCTGAAAAAAGGTGACATCTCCAATGATTTGTGGGAATCTCTTGCCCAAGACCGCCCAAAATAGAGAAGAAGCATCAGTGAAGGTGCTAGCCAGTTCAAACAGCATCGACATACCCAGGCAGCGACCAAGTGCAAACGGCGGAAGAAGCATTTGGAATTTCGAGCATCTCATTCACTTGCCTCACCAAAGTCCACCTTCCCCACCTGTGGCAGAGTGTGTGGATCCAGTTACCTAATGACCCACAACCTTGGAGTTTAAGAAAGTCATCCTCGTTCCCGAGGGACTGCCTAAGAAGGAAGAGAACGTATCTTCACTTACACTACGGATGTATTACTAAGAAAGGCACTTGGAATTTAGCTTAATTTGGAGTACGGCAGACTAAGAGCAGGGTTGTGGTGGGGGGGGGGGAAATGGGAAGAGATTGCAGAACATCTCAAATTTAAGTGAAGGGCAGAGCCCATGGTAGAGCAGATTGTAAAAACAAAATGCTGGAAATATTCAGGTCAGGTAACATCTGTAGAGAGAAAAAGTCAATAATTCAGGTCAATAACTTTTCAGAATTGGAAAAAGTTAGAGATATAATGGGTTTTAAGCAAGCACAGAGGCAAGGAAAAGAGTGGCATGCGGGTGCAGTGGGGTGGGGGGGTTGGCGGTGGTAGAGGAAAGAACAAAAGGAAAGGTGTGTGATCGGGTAGAAGGTTAGAGAGATTAAATGACAGTTGCACTATCATCTGTCTGTCCACACCATATGCCAATAATCCATTTACTGTTCCAACTCTGCGTCACTCCTTGTTCCCTGTTCCACACTTCCAGCCGTTATGACCCTGCCAACTAGCTCCTGTCCTTAGTTCCGGTCACCTTGCCACCTGTCTCACTGCTTACTGCTTTGCAAATTGTCCTCAAAACCTTTGCGAGTCTCCTCCCTGAATTTTGTCTGTTCTCCTTCCCCCCCCCCCCCCAACCCCCCACCACAGTGTAAAGGGCTGAAACATCTTCCTGTCACTGTGTAATGTGGAAATGTGCATTAGTAATCCTTCGCTCATGAGCTGAGTTGACAAGTAGACAGGGCCCATGTTTCTGCCCGTTCTGCTCTGATCTTGAAGGTTGGCGAGGGTAAGTGGGGTGGGCGTAGGTTGGCGAGGGTCAGTGGGGTGGGCGTAGGTGGGTGGTCTGTGATCCTGTCGTCATGCTGAATTTCATTGGCTTTATGTTTAAGAAGTTCTGGTAAACGAGCACAGTTATTTAACTTTGCGAGGGCAAAGATCAAGCTCACTGAAGAACTAGTGAATAATTTACTACTCAGCAAATTCCCTGCAGGTATTTGGAGATCGGATCCTCTGCCAGTAGTCTTGTTTGCAATGCAGAGTTTTAAAGGGTTATTATCTTACTGTGAAGAACCCATTTTCCTGTGTTTCTAAGCAAAGAAACTGCAGATGCAGAACTATGGAACAAACAAAAAAATACTCGGCAGGCTTTGTGGATGCTGACTGATGAGCTGTGTGGTTCCAGCATTTTGTATTGCTGATCTGGAGATTCCTATCTTTTGCCCAATTGATGTATTCAATATTTTAAAATAATGCAAGATCTTCCTTGCTATTTCCTGGCGGTGAACCATTGAATGTCACAATGATTCAGCATTCCATGTGAATGTCATCACACCACACTGAACTACAACCAAAGTTCCCAGAATTGTAAAAATTGAGGAATCATGATCCCTGTAACACTAGCTCAAGGCTCTCTTGTCCTCCACCACCAAAAGTCTTATAGTGTATGCAGGGGTCCTGCAATATGTAGGCGCAATACACCCATCCCCTAATCTTTCAGTCAGTACATGGCGCTTGCAATATTCCTGTGCAGTCCTTCTACCACCACTATTGTGCTGTAATATTCAAAGAATATCCCTTTATATGGTGTTTTTCATAACCTCGGGACATCCCAAAGCACTCCACAGCAAATTAAATACTTTTAAGTGTAGTCCCTGTTGTACTGTAGGGAAATGCAGTAAATAATTTGAGAGCAGCAAGGTGCCACATACAGCATTGAGTCAAATGACCAATTAAATAGCTTGTGATGTTGGTTAGGAATATTTTGCCCAAGTCTCTGCGGAGAACTCCCCTGCTCTTCGGATAGTCTTGGGATCTTTCACATCTACCTGAGGGCAGACAGAGCCTCGGTTTAACGTCCCAGCCTAAAGGCAGCACGCCAGACAGTGCAGAATTCCCTCTGGACTGCACTGGGATGTCAGCCTGGATTATGTGCTTACATTCTGGAGTACGGTTTGAATCCATAACTTCATTCAAAGGCAGAAATGTGACTAGTGAATGATTGTACATTCAGTAATGCAGCTTGCCTTCAGTATTGTCACTGCACTGGAAGTAGTGCATTGCTTGGAATTAATGGGCTTTGATAAAAAAAAAATCAAATGAGTGATATTCGAAAATTGCTAACTCCTAGATATCGCATTAGATTAGAGATACAGCACTGAAACAGGCCCTTCGGCCCACCGAGTCTGTGCCGAACATCAACAACCCATTTATACTAATCCTACACTAATTCCATATTCCTACCAAACATCCCCACCTGTCCCTATATTTCCCTACCACCTACCTATACTAGTGACAATTTATAATGGCCAATTTACCTATCAACCTGCAAGTCTTTTGGCTTGTGGGAGGAAACCGGAGCACCCGGAGAAAAACCCACGCAGACACAGGGAGAACTTGCAAACTCCACACAGGCAGTACCCGGAATCGAACCCGGGTCCCTGGAGCTGTGAGGCTGCGGTGCTAACCACTGCGCCACTGTGCCGCATTATTTGAACTGGAATGTTTGTTTCACCATCTTGTTAGAGAGAATGGTTGGAGTGTCTCAAAATTTGAACCGGTGTACTAAGGCTGACACAGACCTTAAGTATTCTAAAATGTTTTGGCTGTCTGTGCGAAAGGGTACATGGATTTATTAAATACTACTCTGATTGCCCTTAGTCTTTCAACAAAGCTGACTGATGGATTTGAGCAGAGTGATCGGGTGCAAGATCAAAACGACACTTTTGATCATCTAGTGTTTTTTTTGCGATGGCCCAGCCAAGCCTGAGCTATAAATTGAAATGTGAAGGGCAGGTTTTTTTGGTGTAAATTAAGTGTTCAGTGGAGCGTTCCTCAGATGTGATGATGGCATTACGTGCTGATGGAAGTGTAGTTAAGTTGTGACTAGAGGTGGTAGCAGCCAGGACGAATGACTGAGTGAGTGTTTTGGTTCCTCATCAGAAATCTGTATACTTTCTTGTTCCAGGAGCAGTAAATGAGCGGTATCCAGCAACAGTTCAATCAGGGATCACAAACCCAGTGCAAACACTACATGCTACCATACTGATGTTGCATATTAACAAGAAATTGATTTTTTAATATTGCACTCGTGGAGGTGTAAGTCTTCGACAAGACCATAATTTATTGCCCATCCTTTGTTGCCCTTGAGAAGATGTTAGTGAATTGTCACCTTGAATTATTGCAGTCTGTCTGGTGAGAATTCTCCTACAGTGTTGTTAAATAGGGAGTGCTAGGATTTTGATCCAGCTGCAATGAAGCAATGGAAATACGTGTCCAAGTTGGAATAGTTTTGAAATGTTCCAGCAGAAAGTCGGCACATTGTAGGGCTGCCTCATGTGCTGTGTAGACTCTGGCTCTACGGAATTGCATGATGTCTCGATGTTCGGTGCTGCCTGGCCAACTGTTTGTAATGTGAGATAAAATCAGTGATGAAAGGTCACTGACCTGAAACATTAACTTTGCTTCTCTCTCCACAGATGCTGCCAGACCTGCTGAGTATCTCCAGCACTTTTTGGTTTTACTTCAGATTTCCAGCATCTGCAGTATTTTGCTTTTATTTTAATTTGTAATGTAATGTTGGTCCAGTTTCCAAACCACCTTCCTGGCACTACAGTTTCAGTAATGTGTATATGCAGGTGTAAATTGTTTCCAGTAGGACATTCTCGGATGTTTGATCAGCATAGCAGAACATCTGTCCAAGTCTGCATCCATCCTCTTTTTATATGTCCTGCAGCTTGTTCCTCCCATATTTCCAAGCTGTGATGGATTCTATCCAAAACTTTTTTTTATGAGCCTCACTGTTTGTTTTGTTTTTCTGTAAAATGGTGGCATTGAGAGGAAGACTGCCCGATATTACAGAGCCCATTGCCAGTGGTCAAAAATACAAAGAACCTGCAGCTATAAATACTCCTCATTCTTAAATTTCATGTTTGACATTGGGATGGTTAGTCATGGGTTTCTACTGGAGCAGCTGTGTGGAAAAAGAAGTAATCCTAGAACTTGACAAGCTGGAGGCCAAGTTTTAACTCTGGCATTTCAGCTATTCTTAAATAAAAAAAATAACTTTAGGTGCCAAAACTCATCTTGTGGCATCTTTTATGTAGATGACAAGAGCATGTAAGCTGACGTTTTCGGTCATTTGTCACCTATACAGTCCTGTAAACCCCATCAGGTTGATGGACAAGTGTATTTCTGACAATGCAACTTTCAATAAATCTTCCTGCTGATTATAAGGGGTGTCGCTCACAAAGGGTGAGTGGGGGCTGGCCGGCCTCTGGCTGCGGTTAGACAAAGATTTGAAACAGCGACAGCTCATGCTTGGCAAGATGACAGATTTAATAAAAACAGAATTGCTGGAAATACACAGCAGGTCCAGCATCTGTGGAGAGAGAAAGAGTTAATGTTTCTGGTCTGTGAACAGACAGCAGATTTATACCTGGTTCTTCCTCCAGCCCTTCAAACCACCAAGGTCACTCTTCTAATTCTGGCTCCTTGCGGATCCCTGATTTTAATTGCTGCACCATTGGTGATTATGCCTTCAGCTGCCAATGCTGAAGCTCTGGAATTCCCTCCCCAAACCCCTCTGCCTCACTACCTCTCTCTTCCATTCTTAAAAACCTATCTCTTCATCACTTGCAATATCTCCTCAGTGCCAAATTTTGTTAACACTCCCGAGAAACATTTTACTACGTTAAAGATGTTATGTAAATGCAAGTTGTTGGTTGGGGCTGTTTTCTGCAGAGTGAGGGCTGTAGGGTTTAATTGTGGTTCTTGGGAATATGTTGATTTCCTTTACTGAGTCTCTTCAGAGCTAAATTGAGTGTCTCACCAGCCCAACCTGCTGGCGGTCATTTCTCTAGTAGGATTATTTTTTGAGAAACCCAGGTGAATAAAAGTGTCAGGAAAAACCCTATATGCCAGATGAGAAATATTTAATTTCATCAGTTGGAAACTTACATTCGACTTTTAATGAAAAAGACCCTACAGTAACTTTTAAAAAAAAACTAGCAGCCAAGATGGCCACTGCAATTTATATTTGAAATACTAGGAGATTGAACTGGAGACAAAAAGTCTTAACAAGAAGCCCAACCACAACAATGCGTTGGCTAACTGAGCAGATTAGTCATATCACCCTCATTAGCAGGACATTCCAAACCATCTCGAGGCATTCATAAATGGAGACGTCCCTCCAGGGGGTAAACACTGCCAACCCCACTGAAGAGAAGTTTTGGGTTTTCGACTTTGGACCTCATTAAAAACAAAGGGGACTGAGAACCATGTGACTGGCTGTTCATCTCTGAAGAAACTGGAAGTAACCCAGTGGACAGTGGCTGAGAAGGCTGCTGCTTCCCTGTCTGTCTGTCTGTCTGTCTCTCTTTCACCCCCCCCCCCCCCTCCCACAAAGAAAACATCAAGTGAAAACTATCTGCGACTGGGGGACCCTCCAAGCCTACAGACTGCTATAGCCAGCAATAAGGGGAATAGAGCCAACTGCAATTCTGCTTTCAAGCAACCCTAAGCAAACCAGGCCAACCAAAGTGCACTTTGGCCAGCGAGAACTTCAAGAATACAGCTTCAGCTGAGGACTACTGGATTTACAGACTGTATTTAAGTTCCATTTATTCTGGAATTTAATCCAACCACCAAATCTATTTTCCTTCCCGTAATCTATTTGTGTGTGTGAGATTCTTGTGTGAATGTGTAGCGTATTTTATTTATTATTTTAAAATCTGGTTAGAGTGTTAGGAATAATAAACTTACCTCTTGTTCAAACTCAAAACCTGTCCGATTGTTTCTTTCACTATCTCAGTAAATGAAAAAGGTAACACACTCATGGAGGTGGTAAGCGCAACCACTGTTTAAAAATAAACCCTGTTGTGGTCAAATAAGAGGAAGGGGCAAGAGGGGAGCCTGAGACCCCCTCTTCACCTGGCCACAACACAAGGCACACCTAGGAGGATGCCTAGGAGAGAGATAAGGCGAGATCAATAAAATAGTGTTTCAGTTAGATTTTAAAAACCTGTAGATTGTAAGAGGCTGATGGAGATGAGGAGCATATTGTAGAATTTTCAGTAACCTTGGGGATCATTTTCTGAGCTGTGCATCTAAATTGAGCAATTCCAAGCTGTCTGGATATCATGTTCCAGCTGGCACATGCTGTGTTCTACATGTTCACTGTCTTGGCTCTTTTCCTTGCAGTCAGAAGCTAAGTAACAGGGAAAGATTGCTGCAGGAAAAGTTTGCATTTTATGAAGTGCTGTAACTTTGAAATGTTTCTACCTTCATGGTAAAATTGTGGTTAGCCAAAGGCCAACTACTTTCAGTTGGAGGTATGGTAATGGTGTAAGTGCATCATTATAACAGTGCAAAAGTCAGAGCAGTACATGTCATACCACTGAGTTGGAGTCAATAGTCATCAGTGACATTGTTTTTATGTAGCATCTTAATATAGAAAAACACCTTGCGATGCTTCAGAGGCACAAGGGGGGAAAATGAGCACTAAAGCCAAATAGAGAGAGACTAGAATAAAAACAAGAAATGCTGGAACCGCTCAGCAGGCCTGGCAGCATCTGTGGAAAGAGAAGCAGAGTTAACGTTTCGGGTCAGTGACCCTTCTTCGGAACTGGAACTAGAGAGAGACTAGAAATGGACCAAGCATTGGTCATAGAGGTGGGTTTTAAAGGAAGTGAGGGATGCAGGGGTTTAGAGGGGAAATTTGAGTGTGGGCCCTCGGCAACTGAAGGCTTGGCTTCTAGTGGTGGGATACAGAAGAGGCCAGAGCTAGAGGAATGTTGAGTTCAGAGAGGGAGACGGGGAAAACGGGGGACGTAAAGACGCAATTGTAGGGCTGGAGGAGGTTACAGTGATGAGAAGGGGCAGGGTCATGGAGGGACTGAAATGCGAGGTGAATTTTAAATTTGAGATGCTGGGGGATTCGGAGCCAATGTACATCAAGGATTGGAGTGTTGGAAGAACAGGGCTTGGTGTTGGAATAGGATGTGGGCAGCAGCTGAAGTTTAAGGAGGTTGAAGGATGAGAGTCTGGTTAGGACTGCATTGGAGTAATGAAGTCTGGAGGTGACCAAGGCATGGATAAAGATTTCAGCATCAGATAGACTGAGGTTGAGACGGTTTTACAGTGATGGAAGTAGCAGTCTTCATGAATGGGCAAGGGTTGAACATGACGCTGAGGTCCAGCTTGAGACTCTGGACAGGGAGAGAAATGGGATTGGTGACAAGGCTGCAGAATTTGTGGCAATGGGCCAAAGTTAATGGCCAGCTTTTGAATTTTTTTAAGTTAAAGGATGTTGCAGCTCATCCAGGACTGAATGTCAGGCAGACAGCCTGACAGTGCAGAATTGGAGAGCTTGAAAAGTGTCATCGGTGTGAATGCGAAAGCTGATTTCATGTCTGAAAATGAAAATGAAAAAGAGACAACATGTAGATAAGGGAGACATCAGAAGATGTTATCCAAACTGTTGGTGGTCAATGAGGTATATTTGCAGTATAGCTACTGTAATGAATGGGAGAAGAACAAAGTGCAGCCTTTTTGTAAAAGTAAAGCTCATAAGAGTAATATTTTATTCCAGTTAAACACTTGAGTAATGAGAACACTGCTTAACCAGACCTTGAAATGTGGCATTTTAACAAGTTGACTTTTGAGCACAACCATGGTCTTGGTTAGTTTATCTGTTGACTCATCTAGGTTGTCTGCTAATTAAACTTAACTGCCTCATTTAATTCTATTGATTCTTTATTTGGCTGCATTTACGGAAGGCTGGTTTGTGTTTGGTTCTTACAGTGGCCTATCAGTCTGGGTGCATCAGTTCTCACTTGCGTTGTCAGTTGTTTAGTTTAGTTTAGAGATACAGCACTGAAACAGGCCCTTCGGCCCACCGAGTCTGTGCCGACCATCAACCACCCATTTATACTAATCCTACACTAATCCCATATTCCTACCACATCCCCACCTGTCCCTATATTTCCCTACCACCTACCTATACTAGGGGCAATTTATAATGGCCAATTTACCTATCAACCTGCAAGTCTTTGGCATGTGGGAGGAAACCGGAGCACCCGGAGAAAACCCACGCAGACACAGGGAGAACTTGCAAACTCCACACAGGCAGTACCCAGAATTGAACCCGGGTCGCTGGAGCTGTGAGGCTGCGGTGCTAACCACTGTGCCGCTTTGTTTTGTATTGCAGTCCAGGTGTCGGGAGGATGGGTGAATTGCACTGCTTTGCCACAGTGTTGCAGAAAGTGTGGCCATTTGCTGCACTGTGGAACTCCCTGTTCTTTGTGTGATTGTTTGTAACCTAGCTGTAGTGTTTTTTACAGTGTTTGCACTGCAATATCCAGGCATTGAGCCCACAGCAGAGGGAATATCCATGTGTGTACACACTGACATCACTACTTTACCTAGTCCCAGGGGAGGCTGACAGCACTTTGGAATGCCCACTTTATTATTTAAAAAGGGGTTTTCTGGGCAGCTGGTTTAGAAAAAAATCCTGAAAATTGATTTTGATGGCATGAGAAATGCAGTTACTAGAACTGCCAGCTGAAAAATGGAAAGGCAAATACTTTGGAAAGGCTGCCCAGGGACCCATTAGCTGGTCAGGAATTTTGATTTTGCTGAGCAGAGTGCATTCCTTTCTGGAGTCCTTGGGCTGCTTGCTGTACAAGCATTAGAGGTAAGCAAAAAAAAACTTGCCATTTATATAGCAGCTTATCCTCAGATGTCCCAAAGTGCTTTTCTCTTAAAGTGTAGTCATTGTTACATAAACCTAATGGTCCACAAGCAGCAAGTGAGTAAAACAACCTGTTGATCTGTTTTATTTTGGTGGAGAGTAGTTTGAAGGGGAACTGTTGGCCAGGAAACTGGGATAATTCTCTACTCCTGTCATTAATGCCATGGTGTCTTTCACATCCACTTGATCAGGAAGGTGGGGGGCCTTGATTTTCCACCTAATCCAAATGACATACCCTGACATTGCAGCAGTCCCTCAGTACTGCATTGAATAGCCAGCTAAGTTATGTGTTCAGTTCCTGGAGTGGGACCCACTCTCTACTGTCTGGAGTGTGTGTGCCATCAGCTGATCTGTTTGGCTTATCACTGCTGTTATATGAATTCAGATTCTGGAAGTTCAGCGTTGGTGGACATTCTCATGGGTGATGGTAAATTCTCATAAAGTATATTTTTATATATTTATTAAATGCAGCAATATTCTAGGGTTTGAGGGCCCGATGCATGTTTTCCCCTGAAGGAGTACCACCTCTGTTACAACAGATAAATCGGATAAAATGCATTGTCCGACTGGAGTGATTAATTATATGAAGGATTTTTGGAGAACGTGCTAAAATCAAAACTCAGATTTTCCAAGAATTTCAATTTTCATGCTTTATTTAGAGATACAGCACTGAAACAGGCCCTTCGGCCCACCAAGTCTGTGCCGGCCAACAGCCACCCATTTATACTAACCCTACAGTAATCCCATATTCCCTACCACCTACCTACACTAGGGGCAATTTACCTATCAACCTGCAAGTCTTTGGCTGTGGGAGGAAACCGGAGCACCTGGCGAAAACCCATGCGGTCACAGGGAGAACTTGCAAACTCCGCACTGGCAGTACCCAGAATCGAACCCAGGTCCCTGGAGCCGTGAGGCTGTGGTGCTAACCACTGTGCCGCCCTTTGTTGGGGGCAGTGTATCTTGCTGATTCAGTAACTAGCTAATATGATTGGAAGTAAGGCCAGTGCAAGTGATTCCATCCCAGCATTTTAGCGTATGATCCTGGAAGGTACCATACACCTTGTTTTGCTGGAATGCTTCCCTGCTAGTGTTAATGAATTGTTGGCTAAATTCCGGGTATAGGATGAGAACTTCTGCAGATTAGCTTTCTCCCTGTATATGGCAGGACCAAAATGTTCATGCCTCTGCTGTATAATCTGTTTTGTGTACCTTTATTGTAAATGTTTTATTTTTTTAAAAAAAGCCCCATGGATAGTAAAAACTTGCTTTAGAATGCTGTACTTGGCAGTCATACAAATATCCAGTGTCGGAGGATGTTGTGGGTGAGCTGTTAATGATGGTACTGTAAATTATGCCTTGTTGGATTAAATAACCTGGTAATCGGAGGAGTGCAATGAAGAAGTTTCACTATGGCACTGCCTCAGTTAGGATCATTGTCAAGGAAGCATTATTCCATTGTGCTGTCGTGAGCCTTAAATATATCATCAAGGAAACGATTGTAGTGAATGAAGAGAACAAGTCTAAGATGAGCCAACTGTTGTTGAGTGACTGGAAAACTAAAGCGATCGTGTATATACCAATAAAGATTGCATTTAATAATCAATGGGCACAGGGGCAATGGCGATGTTGGACTGCTTTGTAGAAGATTTGCAAGCTGTGGGATCAAGAGTTAAGGTGGCAGAAACTGCTGAAGCTAAGTTGTCCTTGACCCTCCAGTACAGCGATTCTGTCATGTGAAATTAAGACGTCGGGACTAGCCGATCACTTTGGGCTCCAACATCATGCGACTGTCTGTAACTTGTGTTTATAGCAGCCTACCATTTATAGGAGGCGATGGTGAAATTGTCTTTCCCTGGAGACCAGGATATGCTGCTGCAGTCACGCACTTGAAGCACGTGTCCAGTGCTATGTGCAACTTCACAATTGCTGCTTCTCTATTTGTGGCAGCCTGTTCTGAGACTGCGATAGAAATAGTTTGAATAATGTGCATAACTTCAGTCAGTGCGACACACGATCAACATGGAAAATCTTGATCTCACCTACTCTCTATCCCAGCTGCGTGCCTTTTTGGTTACAATCGACTTTTAATCTCAAACAGATCTGTGCACCATGTCTGATTGTAAGTGAGGGGAAAAGCTGGTAAATACAAAAACTTGAAGTCAATAGACTGGATAGAGATAAACTAAGAAGCTGGGTTGACAAGTGGCAGATGTTTTAATGGAAGTTAATATATGATGAGAGTAAGATAAATGCATCTATAGTGCAAGCCACGAAAGAGGAATGTGGAGGTATTTGTAATAGCTAATTGAAATCTTTACAATGTGTGACAACAGTAATGAAATCAAACTAAATCAGGGTGCACAGTCAGTAATGGAGCATAAGTTGCAGGAAGTGAGCTTTTATAAAGTGCAAGTTTGGCTCCACCCAGAGTACTGTGCAGAGTTCTGGTCAGTGATACACTGGGGACAAGCTGGCATTGAAGTGTATTGTGAATTGATGTGGAGTAGGCACCTCAGCTGTAAAGAGATGGCTACAGAGACTGGAATTATTATTGCTGGAGAAGAGAGCTGAAGGGGGGGGTTTCTTATTGAACGGTTTAAATTTAGTTATTTCAGACAGAGGTGGCAGATGGTGCTGGCAATAACTTGGATGAGGAGATATATTGACCAACACAAAGCAAGAGCTTTGTTCTTCAAATAGCATATGAACTTTAACATGAGCCACCTAAAAGGCAAATGGAGCCTTGGTCTAATGCTTCAACTGAAGCACAACTCCTCGATATTGCAGCACTACCTCAGTACTGCATTGAAGTGTCAGTCTAGGTCAACTTCTCAAGCCCTGTAGTGGGACCTGAACCCACAATCTTCGAACTTGGAGTAAGAGTCTTACCAGCCAAGCTGAGTTGGCACTACAAGTGGCTTCTTCCAGCCTTTTGCTATCCTATGTGATTGAATTCTAGTGATTTGAGTATATTTCAACATTGCCGTGAATTTGCTTGTGTGGTTTTACTGGTATATTTGTGAATTTTAACTCATTTATTGACGTGGCGCGATCAAAGTTTCCATTAGCACAGCAGCTGATAATTCAAAGCTTAGTATGGGAAATTTTAAATGTTTAGGTTACAGACAAAGAGTCTGTCTCCTGTAATCAGTGGGAGTATACTGTAGCTACAGAAGTTTTAGTCTCTTGCGTGTTCAGTAAATATTGAGGGAGGATTGGCCTCTGTTGGTAAAATATGCTATGAAGTGGAGTGTAAGAGATTCTGTCACAGTGGTTCCAGTTTACTCGGTATACTGTTATGACCAAGGCAGGAGTAATGCACTGTTAATTCAGTCCCACTACTCCACAGGTCGCAGCATATTAAAGTTTCCCACATACTGGAAACCAGCCAAATTAAACACCTTATTTATCCCCCAGAATAGAGCACGCCAAACCAGGTTTCTTTAAAAACAAAAAAATTAACTGTTTATTAATAAACCAAGTTTTAAACAATATGAGATGAATCTAAATGTATGAAAATATTTTATAACTTATTCTTCCTAACTCTCATGCGCACACATACATTCAAAAATCAAAGGTTAACCAGTTTTTAAAATGATGTTTTAAATTAGAACTGTCTGTTAGGAATAATAAAATAACTGGGTAACTTCTGGTAGGATATTTCCGGATCGGTGGGGTGTCCCAGAATCGAATAATCAGATGCCACTCGATGTCTCTCCAGGTGAGTTTGATAAACAGCCTGTGATGGGTAGGCATTTGAGGCAATTCGTCTGCAGCAGGCGTCACGTAGATCTTTCAGAAAAAGGTTGTAGCAACAGGTGTACTTAAATTTTAAAGTAGCAGTCTTCACAGTTGAAACTTTCTTGAGATTTCAGCTTCTCTCAAAAACACAAAAGGCAACAGGACTCACTCTTGAGACAGAGATTTTCCAGAGACTGGAGACAATAGGAATTTTACTACCTTTAACAATGTAGGGTTTCACTCAGCAAAGGTGCCTCAGAGAGCAGCAACTCCTCTTTCTGTGGGTCTTTTCTCTTTCCAGACAGAGCAGAGCCCCAACTCAAATGTAAAATTCTTTTTTTTTGCAAGAGAGACAAACATGCCATTCAGGGAGAGTTTTTTTCTGATCTGCGAACCCAGGTCTCTGACAGCAACTGGCTTCTCAACCCAAAAGCGAACCTAAAAACTTTTAACAACTTTGTCATAAGACAGTCATAAAATCTTTCTAATAGCTTGGATACAAGTTTTACAGCCTGCAGTTCAAACATCAGGTCTCAGCAGTCACTGTTCACAGAAAGTCCTTTTTTCTTGGACTTAAAGACACACAGACCTCTTAGTTTTTTTTTTAACAAATCTCTGGTACATTGTTGCTGGGGACCATTGGATGCGGGGTTAAATCTGAACTTGCCATAATCTATGATGCAGATTATCTAGACTAACATGGTGCTGTCATGAGTTCTCACCTGCTAATTGAACATATAATTTACCCTTCCGATCGCTAAGAGGCTTCAACTCTAAATGTGATTGACACGGTTCAAACACGTCGGACCTTCATCCCATCCATTTGAACTAGATTGAATCCCAAGTTCTGGAACAGTGTCGAAATCATTCGTTCATATTGTGCTGAATCAGCGTTTGTCTCATTGGTACCCCAGATCCTTGCCACCTGGTGGATTCAAAGGGTTTCTCCACAGTGAAGGTTGGGTTGGGGTGGTTATTGGATATGACCTGAGTTCTATCACAGCACAGATGAGGTGAGCTAATTCATTGTTGTTAAAATGATTTTTACTTTAATTTGGAACTTTGTTCTATTTTTGCTTTACATTTTTTGGTTAGGTGTGTTCTTTCCTAAATATTGTTTTGTTTCAGTATTCTAATTCATAGCAAAATCTCCAGAGTCACTTCCTGAAAAGCACTGATGTCGAACATCAGCAATAAAAGCAATCTCATGATTAGTGCAGAACTATCTTAGTTTTTGCTGCAAAACCACACTTGGCCTGGGCAAGTAGCACAGAAAGCTACGTCATTGAAATACTTATGTTACACAATTTCTACTTCAAAACCGTGTTTAGTATAGTCCAAGTAACACCGAAGGTTTTATTATTCAACTTTCTATTTCACCATCAGCACTGCTAGCTGAGTAGTATTTGGTTGTAGTGCTGTGTTCCTCCTGTTAAACAGCTTGTGCCAGCTGCGGAGCTGAGGAAATGAAACCTCACTTGCAACTCAAGCCATTGCACTTATTGCAGCATGCAATATGGCCACAGGCATTGCAGCTTGTAGCTGCCAATACAGGAATCGTCATGCTGGGGAGCTGTGCAAGGGCAGCAGGAAGGTCCCAAGATAGCCCTGGTTGGCTGACTCTGTGGCTCAGACCTATTGCATATTAATACTGTCATGCTAGCTGCACATCAGTTGGTGATTTATGTGGTCTTGGAATGGAGTTTAAATCCTTTTGCATGCTCTTTGAAAGAGGAATAAGCAACTGGCTCATTGGGAGAGATGAAAAATTGTATGTCTTATAAAACATCCCAAATATGTAATAGGTATTAAGGAAGTGTTTGTTCAAGCTATGGATTTACTTGCACAGTGCAGATCAGCACACCAATGAGGTGAGCCAATTCATTGCTGTTAAAATGATTTTTGCTTTAATTTGTAACTTTGTTCTATTTTTGCTTTACATTTTTTGGTTAGATATATTCTTTCCTAAATATTTTGTTTCGGTATTCTAATTCATAGCAAAATCTTGAAGTTCTTGAAGTGTTTACACGAGCAGATCATTTAAATTCCCTGCCTAATCTTTCTCAGTGGGGATACAGGCCTCGCATTATTCCGTACCTGAACCTCCAGTTACAAATTAAGTCTCTGCACCAAATATTACTGGTTCAGAGTCACTGGTGTTGGACAGGGTGGATAGTGAGAGCCTTTTTCCTCGGATGGTGATGGCAAACACGAGGGGACATAGCTTTAAGTTGAGGGGTGATAGATATAGGACAGATGTCAGAGGTAGTTTCTTTACACAGAGAGTAGTCGGGGCGTGGAACGCCCTGCCTGCAACAGTAGTAGACTCGCCAACTTTAAGGACATTTAAGTGGTCATTGGATAGACATTTGGATGAAAATGGAATAGTGTAGGTCAGATGGTTTCACAGGTCGGTGCAACATCGAGGGCTGAAGGGCCTGTACTGCGCTGTAATGTTCTATGTTCTATGGTCTCTTCCATAAGTAGATGCCACATGTCCGTTACTCTCATGAGTTTGCCCTTACTGCCGAACATCTAGTCAAACAATAGCGTGGCCTGGGGGTAGTGACGGCAGATCCTCCCTTTGTGCAAACCGGATATCGTAATCTGGCATTTGCCCATACATGCATTTCTTCCAATTCTTGGAACGTTAATGGGACGAGGCCAAGTACAAATCAGAGTTTGAACTTATTGCATAGGCAATAACAAGCATACTGCACTGTCCCTGTTAGTGGGCTAAGTTCACTTTTCTGGCTAGTAATTGTCTCTGAAACAAGTCAGCTCTGGATTAGAGCAGTAATCGAGTGTGTCTGACTGCCTTACTAATTTCTACCACGAGTCTTTTCAAGGCCAAAGACTTGACTCTTCTGACCCTCCCCCAGCTCACCCTGCCTGGGGGTGAGCCAGTCAAGATTCCAGTTAAATCTGCACCCTTCCTGACAGTCCTGGTAGTCCCCAACTGCATTAACTGGAATGAAGCCATTCCAAGGTATTGAGCATGAATGTTTATTGGTAGGTTTTAACCAGCTTCTATTCTCTGAAATACACGGAAAGCACGAATGTGGGTGGGCACTTAGTCTGAATTCTAATCTGCATTTTAGGAAACTGTTGTTGATTTAATCCCTTGTGAGCTGAATTTAATTCAATAGCATCCTAATGCAAATTATCTCAAAATCCCTCCAAACCAAAATGTGACACCTCTATAGGCTTGATGGCCTGTTCTGCTGACTTAGGAGGGAACTGAGAATTGCATGGTGATGTCTCTGTCTTTCCCTATCTGTCTACTAGGTTTCGCTCCAGTGCCAACCTGTTCCGAAGAAGGGTCACTGACCTGAAACGTTAACTCTGCTTCTCTTTCCACAGATGCTGCCAGACCTGCTGAGTATTTCCAGCATTTCTTGTTTTTGTTACTGAGTAATAGGAAGTGGTTTGTAGGTGTGGCCAACAGTTTAACTATATTGTGCAACACCCTTAACGGTATAATAGCATTCAGCTATTCGCTATCATATTTATCAAAATAGGTAATGCCATCCAAAGATAACTAGCCAATACCATTGACAGCTATCAGCAGTTGAGTAACCTGAGCTACATTTACACTGGTCTTGCTTTAACAGAAAGACTTGTATTTATGTAGCATCTTTCACAATCACTGGACATCTCAAAGCACTTTACAGCCATTGAAGTACTTTTGAAGAGCAGTCATTGCTGTAATGTAGGAAACACAGCAGCCAATTTGTGCATAGCAAGATCCCACAAGCAGCCGTCTGATAACCAAATAATCTATATTTTGTGATTGAGGGATAAATGTTGGCCAGGACACTGGGGAGAACTCTCCTGCTCTGAGAAATAGTTCAAAAGTTTATGGAGATTAGCTTTACGAGCCAGTATATCTGGCTTCTTTGTCCCAACAGCAGATTTGTAGACCCCTCAAAAAAAAAACAAGCTCACACCAGATAAGGGTCATGTCCTGCACACAAGGCTATGTTAGACCATGCAGATGATATGATCTGTCATCAGCACTTATCTGTACACATCTGCAGGGTACAAGACTTCAACATGAAATATGGAACTGCTATGGTGACAAGTAGCTGAGCAGTTCGAAAAGTTCCAGGTTTGCTCGCTACTTTGAGCTGAGTTAGTTAATGCCAAGGTGAATCACTGCTTATCTGGATAAAAGAGAGATGAATAAGCTTTCATTTATTTAGTGCCCTGTTATTTGTGTCATTCATCTTGGAGAGCTTCACTTAGAATGAATTGCTTTGGGCAGCAACTTGCTAAATGTAGTGGCCATTTTGTTTGCAGCTAGGCAATGTGATTGTTTTTGGTGATCTTGATTGAGGGAAGAATGTTGGCTGGGACACCAGGAGAACTGCTTGCTCTTCAAATAGTTCCATATCACCTGGGCAGGAGGGCAGGGTATCAGCCTAATGTCTAATCTGAAGGACAGCAATCTGACAATGCAGTGTTCCCTCAGCGCTGCACTCAAATATCACCAGCTGAGATTATTTGCTCGGGTTATGGAAGGGAGATTGAACCCACATTCTAACTTGGAGGTGAAAGTGCTACCAACTCACCTAAGCTGCGACTTGAATAGGTGATTAAATGGAAATAAAGAAACCAAATATTTAAAGCCTACAGGTGAACTAAAAGGGAGAAACTTCTGGGAGGTGTATTGGAATTAGTTGGGGCAGGTTAAAATATATATTGAAGGGAAAAGAGGCCCTAAGAAATGAGTGTAGGTGAAGTTAAGGTGTTGCGCATAATCTAGTATTGTATAATAGAAGTATAGTTAAGGAAGTTAGCAATTATAGCTGAAGGTGGCAGTGAAATAGATAAGTTGCTATCCATTGTCTGTTTTATATAGAATTATAAAAGACTTTGAAATCACCATGGTGGGAGATAAATCTAGGATAGTACTTTGCAGTAATTTAATTATAGCCAGAGGATATAAATTTAAATTAGTGAAAAGTAAATTTAACAAGGATAGGTTAGGAAGAATACCTTTATTCAAGCAGTGATGTACCTTTGGATTAATCTGCCAGGCAGAGTAGTAGGAGCAGGAATACCAGAGTTCATAATACAGGTGGATGCTACAGGTGATGGAAAAGCTAGAGGACTGGAGGCATGGGCTTTGATGGACTTGGTGACCTTTCCTTGGGTTTTCTTGTGTCTCTGTTATCCTGTCCACTCAGTCTAAGTTTTGGGTGGGCTATCCATGAGGTTAGCATGTTCATTTGTGACTTCCTACTATCGTTTTTTATTCTTTCACGGAATGTGTGTTTTTTTTTTTAGTTTTAGTTTTAGAGATACAGCACTGAAACAGGCCCTTCGGCCCACCGAGTCGGCGCCGACCATCAACCACCCATTTGTTACTAATCCTACACTAATTCCATATTCCTACCACATTCCCACCTTCCCTATATTTCCCTACCACTTACCTATACTGGGGGCAATTTATAATGGCCAATTAACCTATTAACCAGCAAGTCTTTGGCATGTGGGAGGAAACCGGAGCACCCGGAGGAAACCCACGCAGACACAGGGAGAACTTGCAAACTCCACACAGGCAGTACCCAGAATTGAACCCGGGTCGCTGGAGCTGTGAGGCTGCGGTGCTAACCACTGCGCCACCCACTGGCTAGGCCAGCATTTATTACCCATCCCTAATTGCTCTTGAGAGTTACTTTTGTAGGACCAGATTTCCTACATTACAAAGAATTACATTGGCCTGTTTCTGTGATATACATTCATTTGGCCCAACTGGCCTGCACTAATGTTTAAGCTGCACGTGAGTCGTCTCCTGCTGTACTTCATCTCACCCTCTACATCTAACCCTATCAGCACATCCTTCTATCCCTCTCACCCTCGTGTGTTTATCTAGTTTCCCCTTAAATGCATCTATGCTATTCGCCTCAACCACTCCATGGGGTAGTGAGTTCCACATTTTCACCACTCTGGGTTTTAAAAAAAAAGGTTCTCCTGAATTCCATATGCGGGTAACAGACTGTTAACCAAATTAATTTACATCTTATGGAAAGTTTTTGCACGCTGTCTCAAACTTCCTCAATGGCTTTCTATTCAACATCTCCCACACCTAAAATAAACGTTTTCTTTTGCATGTCAATGCGCATAACATCAGTCCCCCATAATTATGCTGGAAACATTTCCTGGTGTAAATGAATGGAAATTGCTGCCAATGTGTGTTGAGTTGTAAGTGCATATGGCGATGGATGTGACCACCTCTTTTGGAGGGTGCTCAGCCTTGCAGGGCAGCTTCACAATCGGACAAATGACTAAATTCAGATACAAATTGCATTTACTTGCCTGTCATAAGGATACTTGCGGCCCCTTTAATAGTGAAGCACTGGTCTAGTCTTTTGCTACACTTCGCTAGCTGTCAGGTGAGATTTGAGGTACATCAACAGTTACAATTCTGGCTCCATTCCTGTTCTGTTCCTATATTGCACTAAATTTGTATCTTCTTCTTCCAGACAGAAGTGTTCTGGGAACCGACGTGTCCTTTAAAAAAAGATGCACTCTTGAGTCATTAAGCCAAATATACCCATGAGTAAGCTCTATTAATAGCGCATGCAAATGGTCACAAGGTTTTGAAGCATCTTCCCTTTACCAAACAGTTAAGCAGATCAGTAACTGATTCAGAAACCCTTGTGGGTCACATTCCAGAGTTTAACTGAAAATGTAGCTGTGTGTTAGACTGGGCCGATAGGCAGGCCCAGTTATGTTTGCTCCGGCTGCATTACAACAACTACTTGTATTTATCCAGCGCCTTTAATGTAGTAAAATGTCTCAAGGTGTTTCACAGGAGTGTTATCAAACAAAATTTGTCACTGAGCTCCATAAGATGATATTGGACAAATGACCAAAAACTTGGACAAAGAGGTGGGTTTTAATGGGTCTTAAAGGAAGGAGAGGTTCAGGGAGAGCGTTCCAGAACTTTGATCCTTGGAAGCTGAAGGCATGGCTTGCCAATGGTAGAGCGATTAAAATTGGGGATGTTCAAGAGACCAGAATTGGAGGAGCTTGGAGATCTTGGAGTGTTGTAGGAGGTATCATGTGATAGGGAGGGGTGAGGCCGTGAAGGAATTTGAAAATGACGGTGAGAATTTTCAAATCAAGGCTTGCTCAACTGGGAACCAGTGTAGGTCAGTGAGAATAAGTGTGATGGGTGATCAGGACTTGATGCAAGTTTGGATATGGACAGCAGAGTTTTTGGTTGAGCTCAAGTTTATCGAGGTAAAAAGTTTAAAAATAGTGCTTCAGTAACTTTCAGGTTATTACCTTGACCTTGCTGTGTGCAAATCGTCTACCACGTTTGTTATATTACGACATTGACTTCATTGGCTGTAAAGTGCGTTGGAACATCTTGAGGTTGGAAAAGAGCTATATAGCAAGTCTGCCTTTCTTTCTATGCTATTCAATCTTATGCTCTTAAACTTTCCTAACTCCTTAAGTAAAGTGAGTACGAATTCTCACTCCCACACCAAACGTTTGTGTGGGGACTTAGCATTAAAGGCTGTTAGGCTGTTTATTTCCTTCAGGTATTGGACGCATGATTTTACAAACAGGTACGCTAAGTGTGGGACAGTTTGCCTGTCCAGCAGGTTTTTTTTTATATTCATTTGTGGGATGTGGTCATCGCTGGCTGGACCATTTCAGAGGGCATTTAAAAGTCAACCACATTGCTGTGGATCTGGAGTCACATGTAGGACCAGACCGGGTAAGGACGGCAGATTTCCTTCCCTAAAGGGCATTAGTGAACCAGATGGGTTTTTTACAACAATCGACAATGATTTGATGGTCACCATTAGACTAGATTTTAATTAATTGAATTCAAATTTCATCATCTGCCATGGTGGGATTCGAACTCATGTTGCCAGAGCATTAGCCTAGGCCTCTGGGTTACTAGTATAGTGACATTACAACTACGCCACCGCCTCCTATCCATGTACCAGGTAATTCTACATGTTCCACGTGAGCTTGTTCTGTAGTAAACTTGTTTAGTGTGATCTCCACTAGTTAAAATATTTTTTAAACAAAGGTATTGCCAGGTTGGATTGAAACAGTTGTGGCTGCACCAGGGTAGGGCAGTAAAGATTAGATCGCAATCTTAGTCTGAGGTATAGCAGTTGATCTGTGAAAATTTATCTTGCACTAAAATAAATCCCTTCTGGTGAGTTCATGCTGTACAGTAAAGGCCTGCTCGGGTCTACAAATGAGACCCAACACAGCCCGAGTCCTTCCATTTTTTTCCCGCGTCCCACCCGACCATCAGTTAACCTACCTTCCGTTATTCACTTTGTTCCTTACCTGCACAAGCTTAAAATAACTAACAAAACCACCTATAAAGTCAAAAAGTAAATTAACATTAGAGTCACTTACCTGAGGTGATGATAGAGCATGTCCGATCCGAGCCCGAATGCTGGACCCGGAAGTGCGACCCAACGCGAACCCGACACATGTCGTCGGGTAGCAGACCTTTACTGTATAGAACTTTTGCAGCTTATTTGCTGTAACGCATGTTGTAGATCCCACAATCAATGGATCAGACTAAAGCTCTGCTGTCCTGCCACATCCAGTTGTGAATGTTGGTGGACAATTAAACAACTAATGGGAGGAGGAGGATCCTTGGAGTTCCAGAAGGCTTTTGACAAGGCGCCGCATACAAGGTTATTGCACAAAGTAGGAGCTCAAGATGTAGGGGATAACATATTAGCGTGGATAGAAGATTGGATGGCTGGCAGAAAACAGAGTATGCATAATAATATAAAAGCAAGATACTGCAGATGCTGGAAATCAAATAAAAACAAGAAATGCTGGAAATATTTCCATATATTTCCAGCATTTCTTGTTTTTATAACCGAGTATGCATAAATGGGTCCTTTTCTGAGCGGCAGGATGTGACGAGTGGAGTCCCACAGGGGTTTCTGCTGGGGCTTCAACTTTTTACAATTTGTATCATTGACTTAGATGAGGGGAGCAATGGCATGGTATCTAAATTTGCAGATGACACAAAGATAGGTAGGAAAGTATGTTGTGAAGAGGACATGAGGTTGCAGACCGATATAAATAGGTTGAGCGAGTGGGCAAAAATCTGGCAGATGGTGTATAATGTGGGAAAATGTGAAGTTGTTCACTTTGATAGGAAGAATAAACAAGCAGAGTATTACTTAAACGGAGAATGACTGCAGAATTCCCAGGTGCAGAGGCATCGAAGTGTTCTTGTGCTTGAGTCACAAAAAGTTAGTATGCAGGTACAGCAAGTAATAAAGAAGGCTAATGGAATGCTATCCCTTTATTACGAGAGGAATTGAAAATAAAAGTAAGGATGTTATGCTTAGTTATACAGGGCATTGGTGAGACCCCACATCTCGAATACCGTGTGCAGTTTTGGTCTCCTTATTTAATAAAGGATGTGAATGCGTTGGAGGCGGTTCAGAGGAGGTTTACTAGATTGATTCCTGGAATGAGTGGGTTGTCTTGTGAGGAAAGATTGGACAGGCTGGGCTTGTTTTCACTCGTGTTTAGAAGAGTGAGGGGAGATTGAAGTAAATAAGATCTTGAACAGTCTTGACGAGGTGAATGTGGAAAGGATGTTTCCTCTTGTGGGTGAGTCCAGAACTAGGGGACACTGTTTTAAAATTAGGGGTCACCCTTTTTGGACAGAGATGAGGAGAAATTTTTTCTGAGGGTTGTGCAACTTTGGAAAACTCTGCCTCAGAAGGTGGTGGAGGCGGGGACATTGAATATTTTTAAGGCAGAGGTAGATAGATTCTTGTTAGGCAAGGGAATCAAAGCTTATCAGGGGTAGATGGGAGTGTGGAATTCAAAACACAAACCGATCAACCATGATCTTATTGATTGGTGGAGCTGGCTCAAGGGGCCAAATGGCCTACTTCTCTTAATTCGTATGTTCGCACGAACATCCCCATCCTCAATGGTGGTGGAGCCCAGTGCGTCAGTGCAAAAGGCAAGGCTGGAGCATTTGCAATCATCTTTAGCCAAAAGTGCCGAGTGGATTTCAGCCTCCTCCTTAGGTCCCCAGCACCATCAAATGCCATCTTCAGCCAATTCAATTCATTCCACATGGTATCAGTAAATGGCTGAGTACACTGGGTATAGCAAAGGCTACGGGCCCCGACAACATCCCAGTGGTAGTGCTGATGACCTATGCTCCAGAATTAGCCATGCCTTTAGTCAAACTGTTCCAGTACAGCTACAAAATTGGCATTTACCTGACAATGTGGAAAATTGCCCAGGCATGTCCTGTCCACCAAAAACAGGACCAATTCAATCCGGCCAATTACCACCCCATTAGTCTGTCCTCAATCCTCGGCAAAGTGATGGAAAGTGTCATTGACATTGTTATCATATGGTATTTAATCACCAATAACTTGCTCACTGATGCACAGTTTGAGTTCCACTAGGATCGCTTGGCTCCAGATCTCCATTACACCCTTGGTCCAAACATGAACTGAAGAAATGAGGTGAGAGTGACTGCGCTTGACATCAAGGCAGCATTTGATCCAGTTTAGCATCAAGGAGAACTAGTAAAATTGAGGTCAGTGGGAATCGGGGAAACACTCCAATGACTGGAATCATACCTAGCACAAAGGAAAATGGTTGTGATTGTTGGAGACCAATAATCTCAGCCCCAAGGCATCGATGCAGTGTCCTAGGCCCAACTATCTTTAGCTGCTTCATCAGAGGCTGGGTATTCTGCAACGAGTAACTCATCTCCTGACTCCCCAAAGCCTTTCCACCACCTGCCAAGGCACAAGTCAGGAGTGTGATGGAATACTCTCCACTTGCCTGGATGAGTGCTGTGCAATAACATTCAAGCTTGACGCCTTCCAGGACAAAGTAGCCAGTTTGTTTGGCACCCCACCCACCACTTTGAACATTCACTCCCTCCATCACTGACACAACTTGGGAGAAATCTGTACCATGTACAAGATGTACTGCAACAACTCACCAAAGCTGCTTTGACAGAGTCTTCCACACCCACAACCTGTATCACCTAGAAGAACAAGGATAACAGTCACGTGAGAACTGTACCACATCGAAGTTCCCCCATCCCAAGTCTCTCACCATTCTGACTTGGAAATATATCGCCGTTCCTCCATCACATCATTGGGTCAAAATCCTGGAACTCCGTACCTTACAGCACTGTTGGTGTGTTACAGCTCAGATAGCTAGGCAGTGACAAATAGAACTGGAGCCTAGTCTTTATACAAGTTTTTATTTCCAGAGAAAGACATTACATATTGTACATCTCCAATCCAACACCACAGTTTCAGCCTGCTCCTATATATAAGATGAGCACAGTTGAATCCCCAGTTCATGCCCACCACCTGCATACAATTAATATACATTAACCGTGTACCTTCACAGTCTACGGCAGCTCACCACCACCTTCTCAAGGGCAGTTAGGGATGAGCAATAAATGTTGGCCTAGCCCAATTTCCATGGATTCAATTGGAACATTCTTTAGGTACTTGGACCTCAGACAGATGCTGGAACTCAGTGTTTTAAGTTGGGTGGATCTCCAGATAATTTCAATTCTGATTTTACTGTATGGTTAGATGTTTGACTCCCACACAATCTAGTGACAGGTGTGTATTTTTAGAGATTTAGAAAAGCTTGTGTGTCTGTGCTGATTTAACAGCTTTATGTAGACCAATTGACACAGTGGCCACAAACCTCACTCTACTAGAATATGACTGTTATCTGACCACATTGTCGCCAACCAAGGATGTGCTAATCCATACCGTCTCATGGAGGAACTGCACACCTGCACTGTATCCCAGAAATGTCTAACCTCTGGCTTAGCAAAGCCTTTGAAATTGTGCAATTGATAAGCTTTTTTTCTCTGTCATTTATCTCTGGTTGATCAGACAGAGAAACTGCTTTTTAATTGGGTTTACAGCCATTTTTATGCAGCTATTGTATGTATAGGTGTATGTTTACATTTCTTGAGACCATTGTATGTTTAGGTGTACATTCACACATCATTATATAAAGCTGGACATTGTTATAAACCAGAATGTATAATTTGAGGCTATTGTACATAAAGGTATATTTAGCTGATGTATTTTCTGAAATGCATCAAAATGTACATGGACGTTTGAGGTAGGAATATGTTATGTCCAGGTTTTACAGGATAACTGCACTTGTACTCAAAGCAAGTTGGATGGGGAGGGGCAGTGAAGCAGTTTGTTTGGTCTTGGGATCTGGGCATTAACTAGACCTGGGTCATGGGAATCACTTGGGTCTCTGCTGCCCAATGGTAGCACCTGACATTTGGGATGAAAACAGGGTTATACTTTGGACAAGTGGTTGGTTAACTGAAAACTGGTGATGGTGTTTTGCATTGTAAGGCCAGGTTAGATTTTAATTAGATTATTACACAACAATGACTGGGTTAGTGGCTTATTCCTTTTAAATGTGGCTTTCACATAAACAACACGCCGTTAGCAGGATTATGGTTCCTACTGTGGTCTTAGGCAGCATCTGAGAACCAACTTTTCCTGGATGTTGAGCTGCTGCTAGAGGCAGTGCAATCTACTTGCTTCCTCCCTTAATATAGGCCCGCCCCCCTCCTTGCTGTCAGCTCTCCAATAGCGCCCACAATAATCAGCGGCACACTGTTAAATTACAAAAGAGCAGGCACAGCACAGAGGTCTTGAATTCCTAGCACCATATCAAAGCTTTCGAAGTCAGGGACAATCAGATACAATATTCATCTGATATATGTACCCAACAGTGTAACTCACTCGTAATGGGTGAGATCTCTGGTCGGTTAAATGTATTGGTTAAAAAGTTGGTCAGCAAGGGAATGCCAGAGCCACAGTGAGAGTGTCAATCGTGGCTCAGTGGTAGAAATCTTGTCTGAGTTAGAAGGCCAAGTGTTCAAGTCCCACTCAGGAGATCTGAGCATATAATCCAGGCAGACACTGTCTGAGGCTCCGTCTTTTGACTGAGATGTAGAACCAAAGCCCCATTTTCCCTCTCTGGTTGCAGGGTGAGTGGAGGAGGGAGTATTATTTAACTAAGGAGAGATAAATAAAGCTGATTTACCTCTATCTTCTCGATAGTCCTATTATGGATCATGACCAACCAAAAGATGGATCTGAAAACAAAACCTTACTAATTCAGAGTGATTACTTGTGTCGAAGAACTGCTTTGTTGGAATTTAGTAATAACCTGACTGGTGTACTATGAAGGGACCTTTGTGATAACACCCATCTGGCAGTAGTTAGCTGAATCAGAGGCATTCAAATATCTGCATGTTTTTCTGTACGCATTATATTGTGAAATAATCCTGTTACCAGCTACTCTTCAAGCCGAACAAGTAAAAAAGTGCTGCTCACCTGAGCACGGCAGTGTTAGCACCAGCATTTCATTGAAGTCCAATGGTGAGCGTGAGGCATATTTGTACTGTGTCCACTTGGAACTGTGAAGAACATCCAACAGTTAGACTGAAGAGAGTACTTTGAGTGGATGATACTACGGTGCTGTGCGACGCTGGGGCGCACGGGCGCACTGGGTTGCAATCCTGTGGGTACAGGTCTGCTCGTGGGAGCAACTATAGGTAACCTACAGCATTAAGAATATCATAAGTGTATGTTTCATATTGCTATCAATGTGAAAACCTAGTGACAGTATTGCCAGGGACAGGGTGTAAATTTATTGAATGTGGGTGACGCTGACAAAGCACCTTGCTTGTCCATTTCCAGTTACCCTGAGAAGGTGGTATAGGCACTTCCTTTAGCCACTGCAGCCTTTGTGGTGATGATGGAGAATTTCATGATATTGTTTCGGTCTTAATGAAGGAATATTGATGTAACTATCTGACCACGGCGTGCAACTTGTAGGGCTGCTTGGAGGTGATGGCCTGCCGGTGATATTGCCTCACTTGTCCTGCTTGTTGAAGGTCATGTCAGACTACTGTTGAAGTCAGCTTGATGAGATGCTGCAGTGCATTGTATAGATCAGGTAGCACAATGTGTCACAGCAATATGATGGTGGAGCAGTTGAATTTTGGGCTTAGTGTTGCAGGAGTAAGATATTTCGCAACTGAGCATCCCAAAGTGCTTTGCAGCCAATTACATATTTTTTGAAGTGTCACTGGGAAGTACAGCAAGTCCCACAAACAACAATTTGATGACCTGATAACCTGTTCTAGTGATGTTGCTTGGGGGATAAATATTGGCCAGGACACAGAACTCCCCTGCTCCTCTTCAAACTAATGTCATAGGATCTTCTAAAGCTGCCTGAGAGGGTAAATAGGCCTCAGTTTAACATCCTATCTGAAAGAGTGCAGCACTACCTCAGTACTGCACTGCAGTGTCAGCCTAGATTTGATACTCCAGTCCTGGTGTGGGACTTGAACCCATGACTTCTTGATTCAGAGGCAAGAGTGCTTCCCACTGAGCATTGCTAACGCTTCAAACAATCAGACAGTTTAGTCTGTGCTGGATAATATTGAGCTTGTTGAATGCTGTTGCAGCTGCACCCATCCAGGGGAGTAGTCAGTAATCCAGACTTGAACCCTGTAGGTGGTGGAAAGGTTTAAGAGGTCAGGAAGACTGAGCCTCTGTCTTGCTTTTGTAGTCACCAAACCTTGTCCAGTTTAAGCTTCTCGTCCATGGAAACCCTGAGGTGTTGATGCAGTTTTAGTGATGGTGTACTGCTGAAGGTCAAGGGGATTTGCTTAGGCTCTTCCTGGATCATACCTGGTACTTAAATAATGCAAATGTTACGTGCTGCTTGTAATCCCAAGTCTGGATGCCATCCAGTGACGTCGTAGGTTGGTGTAGGCTACTTCATTATCAGCTGAACACAGGAATCTCCACATAGGGCAGGTCATTGCTAAATTAGTTTATGATGGTCAGATTGAGGACAAAGCCCTGAAAAGCTCCCACCGTGATGCTTTATGATCGTAACTCATGAATTGTGATGGTATTTAGACAGCTGTCAAAATTCTGAATAGTTGTGGGACCATAGCCCATTGCATAGAGCATTCTGTAAAATATGCCACATCTTAAGCTAGTTCTTTACTAACCAGTTTTGTGCTGTTTTTCAAATCCACTAGAAATTGTTTGAGCTTGTATAGATTAATTTCACACTTAACCCTCTTCCCTCTCCATCTGGGGGCGTGCAAGGGGCCCTCTCAACCCTTCGTCTGGGGACGTGTGCAAGGGGCCCTCTGTCCCCTAAGTGGAGAGCATGTTTTCGTTCATCATGCCAATAGCACTTTTTACAGCAGCACTGCATTATTCTGCTTCTGCCTGAGGTCACAAACTGAGCGGAAGAGTCAAATCCATCTAGAAAGTGCTGTAGCCAGTTATCGTACAGGAAGTGGATCACTGTGCCGCAGAGACATGCTCTGGAATGAACAGCTCAGCTGATGTGACATCCTGTGCTGCTGACTTAATGCTGTCTGATTCATGATGCTAGTTCCCGGGGCCAATTAAAGCTCTCTGCCTGTCCAACAGCAGCAAAAGATGCTAGGAAAGGATGGGAGTTCAATTCTGAGTAGAGTCCAAATATCTTTCATTTGAACTGCTGCCTTGGGTGGATTATGTCTTGTAAAATATAAACCCCTCTCCACCTTGTCCTTCGCAGGCACACTCCTACTCCACCCTTCCATCTTCCTCACACCCTCATCCTCCACGCACATGCAGATTTCTACCCCACCCTCTGTCCTTCAGAGGCACACGATGTAATCCTGCCAGATGTTAGCTCTGCACTTCATCATGTTTATCTTTGATGTTGAAACTCAACTTCACTACACAACTGATAAGCATATTGAACCTCAGTTACATTTTTGCTGCCAGATGCTCTGCAGTTAAATGCAGCTGCATTAAATAGTATATATATTAGTGCATATATTTTGTGAACGGGTTCCTTGTTTACAATGCTAAAGAATTTTACAGTTTCTAAAATTGGTACATTTATTGGATTCTTGGGCAGCAGGGTGTTAATTTAATTTGCTTAACTACCTGACAATGTGACAGTGTTTAGCAGCACTTCATGTTAAATTAGTTATTGAGTGAGGGGTGCTAGTTTTTGCTCCGAGTGTGAGCACCAATCTCTCACTGGATTGGGGCAGGTGAGACGCAGGGTGATATTCCTGTCACACTCCTGGCTAAATCACGGTGCCAGTTCTTGTCAGTGAATATGTGGGTTGTGAATGAGCCAGACCATCAATTTGTTGGCTCATTCCAGCATGTTGGCCAGAGACTGTGGATCAGGGAAGGCGCCAGTTGAACATTAGGTCGTGATAGGTGGTTAAATGGGACTTTACCGTATTTTAAAAGGTGCCAGTATGAAACTGCTCCCCAGGATCCACACACTGCCAGCATGACACAAGACTGCAAGCTCTGGCAATAACTTCACCACCATTGCCCACCCCCCAACCACCTTTCACTTCATGTCTCCGGGGCTTGATTTTAGTAAATATGACTACTTTTTTGTCTGGACTACTGTTGGCTGCAGTGACTCTAACACCAGCAAAACACAAAAATGTGGGTTTAATTACATTGTGGAACAATTAGAGATGCGTTGAAGTGTGGTGCACAGTGGTTAGCACCGCAGCCTCGCAGCTCCAGGGACCCGGGTTCGATTCTGGGTACTGCCTGTGCGGAGTTTGCAAGTTCACCCTGTGACCGTGTGGGTTTTCGCCGGGTGCTCCGGTTTCCTCCCACAGCCAAAGACTTACAGGTTGATAGGTAAATTGGCCATTATAAATTGCCCCTAGTGTAGGTAGGTGGTAGGGAATATGGGATTACTGTAGGATTAGTATAAATGAGTGGTTGTTGGTCGGCACAGACTCGGTGGGCCGACGGGCCTGTTTCAGTGCTGTATCTCTAAATAAAAAAATAAAATAAATATTTGTAGTGCAGAGTATGCCCCTCACAAGGAGGTTCTGTATTTGTGGCTTCATTGTCCTGGTCCAACAGCCTAATTTGTTTGAGGCTTGTACGTCTATATACAATCCTTGGTGTGAGTGAAACTGGTTCTGAGCTACTGGTGCATGGGCAAAGCTACAAACAAAAGCTGAGCATTGGCTATTGAGCGTTTAGTTCTGCTCTGCTTTACTCCATACAGCGTGTTTGGATAAATCCACAACCTTTTTATAACTTGTTATGGCTTGGGCCCACACTGCACTCAAAAGTAGTTCACTATGTAAAGCTCTGACTTTGTGGTAAAGCATTATATAATTGCAAGTATTTTATTCTATATCCGTATTAATACAGTGATTGTATAACACTCCCACACTGGAGCACATTTTAAAATTAGTTCTAGGGATGTGGCGTCACTGGAAAGATCAGCATTTATTACCCATTTCTGGTTGTAATTGAAGGTGGTGGTGAGCTGCTTCCTTGAACCACTGCAGTCCGTGTGGTGAAGGTATTCAATAGTGCTGTTAGATTGGGAGTTCCAGAATTATGACCCAGCAACTATGATGGAACAGCGATATACTTCCAAGTTGGAATAGTGTGTGACTTGGTGGGGAACGTTAAGTTATGAATGATTTGATGGCTGTGTTTATCTTTGTTTTAATTTAAAATCAATAGAAAGTGGCACCATGTAGTAGAGTCCCACACTCTTGAGTGGCATGGTGCATCATAGTTCATGCCCACAATCTATTTGAGCTGCTCTCCTGGATCAGCACAGGCAACCAAAAGCCTTGGGCACAGGTTTGCTGTTGTGGTGCTTTGGTCCTGGGAGACAATAATAGCATGACGGGCAATATAATCTGAAAAAATACGATATGTGGCAACACAAAGTTTGCTCTTTTCACCCTTTCCCTGCCTTCGCCAACAATCTCTTTTCCATATCATTGTCTTTCTTCCTCCGCCCTTTCCCTGAAGGTGTTGACTCATTGCTGGGACACTGTTCCACTTGGGTACCTCACGTTAGTGGCTGTTGTTCATATGTCACATTATATCTTGGTGGACTGCTTGATGGGGCAACATCATAGTCAAACCCGTTTTCCGTTCTCGCCCAGCTTTATGCATGTGCACTTCATACATTACTAGTAATTGGGTACCCTGCGCTAAGATTCTCCCTGTTTAATCAGGAGTGTGAAGGTCAATTGTAAACTTCTATCTCCACACTGGCTGAGATCAGCATGCTTCAGGGACTGAACCTGGGAGCTTCCAGGTCTCTGTGGTTTAGGTACTCGCTAGGCTAGCTCTCAGCCAATGGGTGTGGCGGAACCTCATAATTATGAATGGATGAATGATACGTATGGAGCTTTCCTGAAATTCAGTGAGAGTTACATCCCACCACTTGTCCCTTGCCAAACAGGCTACGATCGTGTCAAACTGGGTTGTTGACGAAGGAAAAATTCTGAATTGTGTGGATTAGGTGTTCGTACCCCAGACTGAGTTTTCAACCCAAGAACGTCTTCACAAAGACTGCCTACTTCAACCTCCATCCCCGCCTCAGCCCATCTTTTGCTGAACACTCCTTTGCTTTTGTCACCTCCACATTCAGACTCTATGCTCTCCATGCTACCACCCCATAAAATGTAGCTGATCCAAAAGTCTGCGGTCTTTATTTTACTCTGCATCGTCTAGCACTTTCACTTCCCCCATCCCTCCAACATGTCAAGTTGAAAATTCATACCCTTTGATTCATAGTCCATTTCTCCATTCCTCTGATGTACTTTGGAACATTAAACTTATGTAGTAAATTGGCCAATTTGTACTTTTGAATGTGTTATGTTTATTGTCATTGAGCAGGTATCTCATTACGAATTGCTTTCGATATGAAGGCGTTGGAGAGAGTGCTGAAAAGATTCACTAGAATGGTTCCAGGGATGAGGAACGTCTGTTATGAAGATAGGTTGGAGAAGTTGGGACTGTTTTCCTTGGAGAAGGGAAGGCTGAGAGGTGATTTGAAAGAGCTATTCAAAATCATGAGGGGTCTGAACAGAGTAGATAGAGAGAAACTGTTCCCACTCGTGAAAGGATCGAGCACGAGAGAGCACAGGTTTAAGATAATTGCCAACAGAAGCAATGGCGATATGAGGAAAATCTTTTTCATGCAGTGAGTGGTTAAGCTGTGGAATGCACTCCGAGAGTGCAGTACAGGCAGGTTCAATCGAGGCATTCAAAAGGGAATTAGACTGTTATCTGAAAAGGAAGAATGTGCAGGGTTACAGAGAGAAGGCGGGGAAGTAGCACTGGGTGAAATGCTCATTCGGACAGCCAGTGCAGACACGATGGGGTGAGTGAACTCCTGTCCTGTAACGATTGTGATTCCAGAGCTGAACACATTACTCCAGATGGTATCTGACCGAGGCTCTCTACAACTGAAGCATAACTTCCTCCCCTTTGTATTCCAACACCCTTGAGTTAAGATAATTATTCCATTAGCTTTTTTATTCGTACCTGTGATTGCAGCCTTTAGTGATTTGTATACATGGACACTCAATTCCCTTTCCTCCATTGCAGCTCCTACCTTCTCACCAATTTGTCTTTCTCAAGCCAATGGATGAACTCTCACTTCTGCAAATTAAACTCCATCTGCTGTTGCTTTGCCCCCTCACTTGGGCCAATGTTAATCCCTCAACCAACACTCAAACAGATTATCTGGTCATTATTTCATTACTATTCATAGGACCTTGCTGTTTGCAAATTGACTGTCGTATTTCTGTGTTACAAGCTTCTAGACTTCATACATTTAATTATAAAAGTAATTAATTTGCTGTGAAGTGCTTTGGAATATCCTGGGGTTGTGAAAATCACTATATATAAATGCAAATTCTTTTTCTTTTAATGCAGCTTATCACGTCATTTGGGTACTTCATATTGCTGTTTGAAACATAGCCTCAGTTGCTATATAGGCAAACCTGGCAGTCAGTTTGTGCACAGCAATATCCCACAAAGAGCAAGTGTGATTAACACACAGAAGGGACCTGAGTTTAAATCTTGATCTGAAAGACAGCACCTTCAACAATGCAGAACCGAATCAGTTCTGCACTGAAGTGTCCGCCTAGACTGTACAATCAAGTCCTGGAGTCAGCCTTGAACCTGTGACCTTTTGACGCAGGAGAGTGCTACAGATTGTGCCAACCTTGACACTTTTTAATCTCTTGGGGCTTTATAATTCATTGTTTGAAGTTCCCTCACTGGGGAGAGAGGACACAAACTCCACCCTTTTTGCCTTGAGTTTTATCTATGCATAAGTTGAGTGACGTTCCAGAACGTCAATGCACTTCTGATGAAACAATCCCAGCAGAATCGTGCCAGGGCCTGAGTTAAATAGGAGGGGCTGGTGGGGAGGCAATATAGAAAGTTCCTTTTTTTCTCTCTTGTAGACAAGAAGTTTTCTCCTTCAGTCCAGCGTGCTGCAGCTGGGAAGTTTGAGCTGTGCGATGAGTGTGAGGTTGATTTCATTGTTCGACAGTTGACTGTAGACTCATCCATTCAAGGAAGGATGTTTCGTGCAGTGTTTCCTCTGCAACATCCCTGGTGATTTTATCATGTGTTGAGCAAGACTGACTTGGCTTCAGTATGAGTAGTTCTTGACTTAAATCTAACCTACTGAAGTATTGCTTGCCCGTCCCCCTTCACATTTATTTTTAGACCACCTCACTTGATATTTCATTTCCTGTTGCCTTTTTTCTTGTTTTTTTTCACATTTATTTGAAGTTACTAGGGAAGGAATGTTCCGTTTAGGTAGGTTTGGGGAATGCTAGAAAATATGTCCCTTTTTTCACTTGTTTGCAGGGGGAAAACCAAAGCAATTAAAACTGCTATTCTGAACGCTTTCGATAAACTTGGAATTAAAGTCCTTGGGGCATCCCAAAGTGCATCAGACCATTGCAGTCACGGATTTGGGCAAATGTGGCCAATGGAGTGCACTGGAGTGTCAGCCAGATAAAGCTCAAGTCCTTTTGACTAAGTCACAAGTAAACCACCAAGATTTATGCATAGCAAGATCTCCACAAACAGTAAATGAATGACCACTTAATTTGATTTGGCATGTTGATTGAGGGAGAAATGATGGCCACAGAGAATTGCAATACCTCTTCCAGTAGGGCTTTGGGATCCTTTCCCTTCACCTTAACTGGCAGACTGGTACTCAGTTTTGCATCTCATCCAAAAATTCGCCTCTGACACTGCAGCGCTCATTCAGTATTGCACTGGAGTGTCGGCCCTGATTATGACTTCAAGCCCTTTTGACTGAGACAAGAGTGCTGCTGCTGAACCATCAGGAATCAGCATGGGAAATGGATACTGTGACTCTGGCAGCACTTCTGTATGATTGAGAGCTGGCTCATATCGTGTTAGTGTGCTGTCTCAGCCATAGGACTTTGGTTAAAATTGAGTGCAGACCAGTGGGCTGAAACTCTCTCTTCTGGCCAACTGGACAGATTCAGTGTCAAGTGACTCTGCAGCATTGTTCATTCTGATCCTGACAGAAGATCACAGTCTTAGCCTGTTTACACAGATGCTATAAGGATGTCTGGTGGAGGAAATGGCAGTGCCTCATCTGTGTCTGTGGTTTTGGGAATGCTTGAGTCTGATTCTGGGCAAAGAGGGATTAACGTGTTATATTTCGTTCATTAATATCAATCTTGGCTCAGCAGTAGCATTCACACCTCTTAAGTCAGAAGGTTGTCTGTTCAAGCCCTACCCCAGGGACTTGAGCACTTAGTTGAGGCTGTGAGTCCAGTGCAATACTGAGGGAATGTGGCACCATCAGTGGTGGCATCCTTCAGATGATATTTTAAACCTTCTATCCTCTCAGGTAGATGTAAAAAAAACCTATGGCACGATTTGAAGAAATGCAAGGGAGTTCTTCACAGTGTCCTGGCCAACATCCTCAACCGACACCCAAAACACATTATCTGGTCATTATCACATTGCTGTTTGCGGGAGTTTGTTTGCAAATTTGGCTGTTGTTTCCTACAACAATGACTACACATCATAAAGTATTTCATTTGTTGCAAAGCAGTTCGAAACTTCCTGAGGTGGTGCAAGGTATTATAGAAATGCAAGTTCTTGATGTGTCCACTTTTGATGGAAATAACCTGAACAAGAAATGAGGCAGGAATTTAGTTGAAGGCAACAGGTAGCCCAAACCACAGAAACAGCTCTTGATAACCATGAAGCAGGACATGGTGTCGGTGAAATAAATGTGGCTTTAAAAAATGAAAGTGCCTTTTACCTATTAATATATCAACTCTTACATATAGCATGCACTTCCTGTAAGTGTTGTACCTACTTTCTGATGCACTTGTACATCCTCCAACTCAGAGTGAGCATTGCCATGGGCAATATTTGGGTAGTTCTTGAAGCAAAAGACTCTCGTTCACCAGTGGGTTAATAGCCTGCAACATGTTAGGGCAGGTGGGTTTAATCATTCTACCACTGAGACTTCCTTACTTGAATATTGGGTCACTTCAGGCCTGTCAAGTGTTTCCTTCAGTTGGGGTTACTGGGGAAGAGAAGAAAGGCCTGTTATTTAAAACCAGTCCGAACATCTGGAGATGGATGGTACGCTAGGCATGGAGCAGTTGTCATTTTCCAATGTTGGTGAAACTATTGGCTTTTCCTGACTGTATTTTGGTTGAAACTGTGGTAAAGCATCAATTAGATTCTGGGCTGGGCCGTAAAATGGCAAATATAGTTTTACATCACTTTCTGGATGTTTTTATTGGTATTGTTCTTGTTAAACGCTTTGGGACATTGTTGCATTAAAGGTGTTATGTAAATACAAATTGTGTGCGTCGCTGGCAAAGCTGGCATTTTGTGCCCATCCTTGGTTTCCCTGAGAAGATGGTGAATCAATGGAGTTTGTGAGCCCATTCCAGAGGGCCATTAAGTGCCAGCCACGTTGGTGTAGGATTGAAGTCACATAGAGGCCACACCAGATAAGCATGGTAGATTGCTATGAGGATTTTTTCAATAGTCTGACAGCTCCATAGTCACTTTTACTGAGGCCATTTTAATTTCTAATTGAAAACAATCCAAATTTTCTATCGTTTTAATTTCAAGTTTTTGAAAATAAAATTCAAATTCTCAAGCTGCGATGGTGAGATTTGAACTCGTGTTCGCTGGATTGTTAGTCTAGGCCTCTAGGTTACTAGCCCAGCAACATGATCACTACACTACCATGCCCAGCCTGGTTCTGTTATCTCCTGTCCCCAACTGCACATTTGAATATATGACTGGAGACTTAGCTGACTGAGGGCACAGTGTTAGCTGTGAGCTGGGGGTAGGGAGGGGGTAAAGAGAGAGGAGTGAAAGGGATTGGTGGTTTCCTTAAGGATGCAACAAGGCCACTGAACAAATGGAAAGTAAGCAGGTTGGCACTGGAAGTGTTGTTGGGAGCAGCTAGCATCAACTGAACCAAAATGCAATTCCTTCAAACATAGAATGGAAAGCCATGTGCTAGAAATTGGTGGGGCATGTGTAAATGAAGATTAGCAATCCATTTCTTGTTCTCTCCCTCTTCCCTAAGTGATTAGTGTAGAACAAAGCACTGTTTGTGATTTCAATCTGATCTGTTAAAAGAGGGAATTAAAAGAGTGTGGAGCAGTAAGGGAGGTAGGAAATGATTGAAAATCTGCAACCTGCAGGCTTACCTTTATTTTGCAGTGTACACTGACACAATATTATCAGCTGTAAACGTTTGGACCGAGCACAATTTAATGGGAAAACACTATTCGGGCAAATCTTCAAATGCAGCCAGATTTGGAATTGCTTAATGCGGACTACTTAAAGTTATTGAACGCTGCCTGCTGCTGCTTTACCTTCCCCCACCCCCGGGGATGGCGAGTATGGGGAAATGTAGGAAGAGGAAGAGCGGAGTGTATGTGTAAATTCCCAGGAGGAATCCAACTGCATTTCCTGGTCCTGTGCAGTTTTCTTTTTCTTTTCCTGGTCTGAGGCCGTGCACTTTGAACAGTGTCGTTGCAATCGGTTACATTACACCAAAGCTTATAATGCTTTGCGTTGGCTGTAGCTACTGAGGTTGATGGGCCTGTGAGATAATGCATCTTTATCAGGAACTGCATGAACTGACACATGTGAACATGGAAGAAATTGCGACCAGCATTTCAGCTAGGATCTCCCAACTTAGTAGTAATTGTGCTTCATAGCAAATTAAATCCTAGTTGGTTTCCTGCTAATTCGTATGCCATTATAATGGACCAAGGTGTCTCAGTTAGAAAGGCCCACTGCAAAAGAGACCAGAAAGCACCAGGTTCAATGCCCTGTCTCTGCTAAGTTAGCAGGTGTCAGCTGGGGTAGCAGTTGGGGCAAATTACAGTTGACCATCATATCTTGGGAATATGGAGAGAAAATCTGACCGTATTCTGTCCTCAATTGCTGCTAGTCTAGGCTGAGCCACCTATGTGGACATGGAGCAAGGAAATGATTGGGTTCAACTGTGATGCTTTCTACAGTTGACCAACACTCGTCGTTGAGGACCATTTGAGCAGAATGGCCACTTCCATGAGCTACCAGAGGATTGTTGACTTCTCGAACTGAACCACAGCAGGAGTCAAAATCTTTGGGAGAAGAGGGAAAGCAATGGAATAAAAATAATGAACTAGATGCAACAGTGAAAAAGGGAGATAGGCTGAGGCAAAGGTGGAGACCCAACAAAGTTAGGTATTGGGGATGGATTGGATTTGGAGCCAAGATAGTTGCAAGCAGCCTTGTTCAAGCTGAAAGTGGGGGATGGAAGCAGTGACAAGTGTACAGTGTTTGTGGCAGGGACCAAAGGTGATGTATTCAGTCTTTCCAACTAAATCTCCTCTTTTTACTTGGTGTATTTCTAATGATCTTAGTCTCTAAAGTACTAATTCATTTTGATCAGCAATGTTGCTGCTGGGAAATGGAAAGCACCCAGCACTTGGGTCATAGATAGTTGTGGCCTCTCTGATTCACATTTCCATTTTGGTGCCAGCTGAACTAGAAATGGTTTTATGCTGTAGGCCTACTCAGACAGATGGACACTGCAGAGACTTCTTTCACTTGTAACTACCTGACCGAGGAGTCTATCCCAGCAGTCCGGGCTGAATTGGGCCTGATCAATCCGGCCTTGCCTTTGAATAGGTAGGTTGAGCTCAAGCCCCACCCCAGTATAAAATGTAGACTGACACATCAATGTGGTATGGGGGGAATGCTGTGTTAGCTCAGGTGCTGTCATTTGGATGAAGCATTAAGCCATTGCTTGTTGCATGGATGCTAAAGCTATATGGTTGGCATTCTGTGAGTTGAAGGTCATTCTTCATCCAGACTGATCCCAAGAAAGGCTGGTATGTGCTGGATACTGGTCCAAGTCTAGTATTTGAACATCTTCAACTTTGTTAGAACGTTGCACCCTGCAATATAGTAGTGTGTCAATGTCTTACCTGGTGCTGCAGTATAGACTATATCTGAACCAATGTAATATTTCCAAATGTACCCAAAGGTATCAGTTCTTGAAGAGAGGGGATAGACTGCCCTGTAAAAAAAAAAAAGGCTTTTTATATTCAGGTTTATGCAAAACTAATAGTGCCACCTTATTTTACAATATTTCCTTGTCCTTCTTGGCATGCTGTTGATAATTGAATGATCTGAAGCGAGGATGTTCCAAAACTAAATGCAAGTTATTTAGGACAGACAGCAGGATAAAGTTGTTTCACAAAGGGCTGTGGGATGCACTACCAGAATTAGTGATTGAAGTAGTGACCATGTTAACATTTAAGAACATTTAGGTAGGTGGTTGAAGGAAAAGGGGCATAAAGGGATATGGGAACAGGGTGGATATACAAGGTTAGGCTTACTGCTTCTGGTGAGGATAAACGCCAGCACGGACTAGTTGGGCCACGCGGCTTGTTTCATGCTGTAATTTCTTTAATTCAATATAAAAGGTTTTGTAATTGTAGAAAACAAAATCAAAACCTGACCGGAGGTGAGTAATCTGTAATCCACTGTAAGGGAGTATGATGCTGATCTAGCTCAATTACAGGCTTAGTTCTCCCTAATTTTGAGGGTGTGTAAAAGACTGAGCTTTGTTGCTATGAATATTCTCCAGTTTTCATCCAGAGAGAGGAGCTGTTTCCTCTAACTTTCAGCTGGATTTAATATTTTTATTAAAAGGGAAAAGCTGAAATTGAAGGACTATTGCATTGCTGCTTTCTGTTTACACCTTGGGCAATGTATCATGTGAGCAGCAGACTGAGAGGAGGGCAGCCTCTGAAATCTGCTAACCCAGTGCAGGCCGGGGGAGAGGAGAGCACAGAGTTGACGCTTGACTCTTAGAACTATGTTTGTATCAGGACAGCTGTAACTTGCATTGGATTGTGCACAGGGCTGTAAACAGTGTGACTGGGCTAGTAATGACAGTAGCGCTTACTGTGAAGCTCTGGCTAATGACTTTGTGATGATGGTCAAGAATCTTTTTTTAGATTTTGCATTTGACTGGGTTTGGACAATTTACAGCCCAGTTAGTTGGTTAATGTGAAAAGCACTCACACAATACATTACCACTACTGTGGTGTTGCATACTATTAGTGTGCAGTACCAGGACAACCAGTTGCTACAGCAGCTTGGCAACCAGCACCAGTGCAAAAACAATTGTGTCACTTGGCAACTGCATGTGTAGCACTTGTGGCAGAACCTGCCTCTCAAGGATTGGCCTTCACAGCCATAAGCAAAGGTGCGCCTAGAGAAGGCACCCCACCTGAATAAAAGCAAAATACTGCAGATGCTGGAAATCTGAAATAAAAACAAGAAATGCTGGAAATACTCAGCAGGTCTGGCAGCATCAGTGGAGAGAGAAGCAGAGTTAACGTTTCAGGTCAGTGACCCTTCATCAGAACTGAACCCCACCTGAATAGATTGTTTGCTGCATGTCCATCGTATTTCTTAGATGGAAGGATGTCAACCAACTCGCACAATACGTTTGCATTTAAATAAATAGTACGCTTAGCTGCATGCCTTCATGGTGAGTCTCTGCTTTTGATCAACTGTCCTAACGTCATCTCCTTTGTCAGTTTATTTTTGTTCGATTACGCTACGGTGAAGTGTTCTCAGATGTTTTACTATGTTAAAGGTGCTGTGAAATGCAAGTTGTTTTAAGTAAAGTAGATTTGCTCAGCAACAACCCAGCCCCCAATGGAAGACCACAGAGCGTCTCAAATTCCACCCATATCGGGCAGCTTTCACTGACATCACTGAAGACAGCCATGAGGGAGATTTTCCTGACGGGAATAAAAATAACACCATACTGGGTAATGTCAGCAGTGTTATGTTCTACTTCTGCAACAACAACTTGCATTTATATAATGCCTTTAACACGGCCCTTACCAGACTTGCACTGGAAATGCAGGTTGATCGTGCTATCCCCAGAAATTGTTTGGGTTGTAACTCTGCTAAATTTTCATCTACAGTGCTCCTGGTACAGAGATCCACACATTGGGGAGCTGGGTGTCTGCCCCTCACTCAGTCACATGGTGTTCTCTTCATTAATATCAACATTAATCTGAGCAACCGTTCCCTGCAGTCAAGGTTTTCTCTGCAGGTGGATGACTAGTTCACTGATCCAGCTGTTCTTTATAATTTAATTTTTTAAAAATTATTTAGCAGAAGGTTGCCCACATTAAGGGAACATTTCTGGTTTTGTGTGGCAGTGACCCAGTCTTGGGGGGTTTTGAACTGTAGCTAAATGACAGGACTACTCGCTAATTATTCATTTGCTCTCAGGGCGAGACTCTGATTCTGTAAAGGGCATGAGAGGATTTTGAAATATTTTGACATCCATTTTTCATTGTGCTTTGCTTTTCAGTGGTTGAGAGCAGCACTTATGTTGGGACAACCTTGTTAGTGTTGAACTTTCTGTAGTTCCAAAATAAATTTTCCCGGAGCCCCAGCGGGCTGGTTTCCAGTCCCTCTATTGGAAGAATGTTGTGCTTTCCTCCTGGATATTGCAGTAATGCATGCTCCCATGTCAAATCCCATCCAAATAGTTCAGGAGTGACCGATACTGGTGTATCTCTAATCACCAATATTTAGTGATAAACACAGCAACGTGACCACTCTGAAGTGTTTACCAGTAAACTGCAACAGCTTCCTTGGAAGTTTAGGTATTGGTGGGAATGCGTTATTCGGTTGTTCACTAGTACAGATGCGTGAAGGTGATGGATTGGCAAAGATACCTTGATGACTTAGTGAGGTTCCCGTCAATCATGTTTCAGGACAAACAAACCAGAATTTCTCTTGTCTTGAGTGTTTAAACTGTATCTCGGAGGGAATACTGGTGGTGGGAAGGAGATTCTCCTTGTCTGAACTGTTGCCATTCACTGCTGTGGTAATGTCTCATATTCAACTATTAAATGGAATGCTAACAGCTTGTCAGTATTTGAAAAGGCTGTGGATGTCATGGCTCTAGTAATAATCCACTCCTAGTTTCTTCTGGCAGTGTGCAGTTCACTGCAGGGTGCTATTGATTATATGTCTGGGCTGCAACTGCTGGTTTTATTTTGTTTCCTGTATATATAACTTGTTTAAATTTGTCAGATGTATTTTGCAGTAACCATTGCAAAGCAGTTTGGAAGTCTGTGCCCATTAAGTCGACTTCAATTTGAGCTGTCCTCCTTCAAGTTAGCACTGCCCCTTCTACCCTCAGAGTTGTCCTGGAGTCCCCCAGGGGCTGTCTGTCTCTGTGGTATGCGTCTTTATCTGCTTTGTCGCATCTCACACTTGTATTCTCTCAATTTTTTATTCCCCGGTTTGAATTTAACCTTTCAGAGGTAGATGCACGTGAACCGTTATGCTAACCATTAGAGTCAGTTCCAGTATTTGATGCACGTTGCTCAAGAGAAGGAAAAATGTGCAAGGAAATGCGACTTGCAATCATCGAGCACCTTTCACAACCTCAGGACATGACATAAAGCACTTTACAGCCAATGAAGAACTTTGCAGTTTAGTAATATAGGAAATGTGACAGCCAATTTTTGTACAGCAAGGTCCCACAGGCAGCAATGTATTAATGACCAGATAATCTGTTTGTGATGTTGGTTGAGGGATAAATATTGGCCAGGACACCAGTAAGAACTCTTGTGCTCTGCCAAATATCACCATGGGGCTCGTTATGTCTATCTGAGAGGGCAGACGGGACCTTGGTTTAACGTCCTATGTGTAAGACAGGACCTTGGTTTAATGTCCCATGTGTAAGACGGCACCAATGGTGCAGTACTGCACTGCGCTGCACTGGAGTATCAGTGTGGATAATGTCTGTGTGGAAGAGATTGATCTCCCTCATCTCTGTTCTCCCTCCAGCCACCATTTCTGTCCCTGGGTTATTCCTATGTCAGTTGTTAGTGTTGTACTTGAACAAGAGTTGAAGCTGTGACATGAGTTGACCTTTAAGATCAAGCGTTGGAAAGTAGAGTGAAGAACCTGACCACAAATGTGCAACTACAAGCTGTTGGTATTGCCATGGGTGGATAAGTGCAACTTGAGTGCCAAGAATGCCATGGAACACCTTCACTCCCAGTAGACATGGTTTGTTTTGTATGTTGCTAGATATTGAGCTGTTATTTCTCAGATACATGCTGCCCCTTGGCAACATCATCCAAAAATGCATCAGGATGACACTAAGCTCTCTCTCACCACCGCCGCTCTCTCGAGGCTCCCACTGCTTACGAACATATGAATTAGGAGCAGGAGTGGGGCACTCGGCCCCTCGAGCCTGCTCTGCAATTCAAAAAGTTCATGGCTGCACTGATTACTCCACATTTCCACCTACCCCCGATAATCTTTCACCCCCTTGCTTATCAAGAATCTATCTACCTCTGCCTTAAAAATCTTCAAAGACTCCGCTTCCACCGCCTTTTGAGGAAGAGAATTCCAAAGACTCACGACCCTCAGAAAAAATTTCTCCTCATTTCTGTCTTAAATGGACGACCCCTTATTTTTAAACAGTGACCCTTAGTTCTAGATTCTCCCACAAGGAGAAACATCCATTCCACTTCCACTCTGTCAAGACCCCTCAGGACCTTGTGTTTCAATCAAGTTGCCTCTTACTCTTCTAAACTCCAACGGTTACAAGCCTAGTCTGTCCAATCTTTCCTCGTAAGACAGCCCGCCAATTCCAGTTATCAGTCTAGTAAACCTCTGTACTGCCTCCAATGCATTTACGTAAGAACTAGGAGCAGGAGTAGGCAATTCAGCCCCTCGAGCCTGCTCTGCCATTCAGTACGATCATGGCTGATCTCATCTTGGCCTCAACCCCACTTTCCTGCCCGTTCTCCATAACCCTTCAACCCATTACTAATTAAAAATCTGTATCTCAAATTTACCCAATGTCCCAGCATCCACCGCACTCTGGGGTAGTGAATTCCACAGATTCATGACCCTTTGAGAGAAGTAATTTCTCCTCATCTCTGTTATAAATCTGCTCCCCCTTATCCTAAAACTATGACCTCTCGTTCTAGCTTGCCCCACAAGAGGAAACATCCTCTCTACGTCTACTTTGTCAATCTCCTTAATCATCTTATATACCTCAATTAGATCTCCTCTCATTCTTCTAAACTCCAGACAATAAAGGCCTAAATTGCTCATTCTCTCTTCATAAGACAAGCCCGCCCCCCCCCCCCCCCCCCCCAAAATCTCTGGAATCAATCTAGTGAACCTCCTCTGAACTGCCTCCAATGCAACTACATCCTTCCTTAAATAAGGAGACCAGTACTGTACACAGTACTCCAGATGTGGTCTCACCAATGCCCTGTATAGCTGAAGCATAACCTCCCGACTTTTGTATTCAATTCCCCTTGCGATAAATTATAACATTTTATTAGCTTTCCTAATTACGTGCTGTACCTGCATACTAACCTTTTGTGATTCATGCACTAGGACATCCAGATGCCTCTGCATCTCAGAGCTCTGCAATCTCTCACCATTTAGATAGTATGCTTTTTTATTCTTCCTGCCAAAGTGGACAATTTCCCACTTTCCCACATTATACTCCATTTGCCAGGTTTTTGCCCACTCACTTAACCTATCTATATCCCTTTGTAACCTAGCCCCCTTATGTACTTTTCACAAGTTATATTCCTACCTATCTTTGAGTCATCAGCAAATTTAACAACCATACCTTCGGTCCCTTCATCTAAGTCATTTATATAAATCGTAAAAAGTTGAGGCCCCAGCTCAGATCCCTGTGGCACACCACTTGTTACATCTTGCCAAGCAGAAAATGACCATTTATGCCTACTCTCTTTCCTGTTAGCTAGCCAATTTTCTTTCCATGCCAATATGTTATCCCCTACACCATGAGCTTTTATTTTCTGCAATAACCTTTGATGTGGCACCTTATCAAATGCCTTCTGGAAATCTAAGTGCAGTACATCCACCGGTTCCCCTTTATCCACAGCACATGTAACTCCCTCAAAGTAAAGGCCGCCTACCCGACCCAGACCCGACGATATGGGTCGGGTCGCACATCTGGGTTCGGCATTCAGGGTCGGGCCGGGCCGGATCGTACACGCTCTATCAGTACGTCAGGTAAGTGGCTCCAATGTTAAAACCACTTTTTAAGTCCAAAAAGTAAATCGTTAGTCTTTTTAAGCTTGTGCAGATAAGTAACAAAGTGAAAAACGGAAGGTAGGTTAACTGGTGGTTGGGTCGGGCGTGGGAAAAAATGGAAGGTCTCGGGCCGGGTCGGGCTCGGGGTCAGATGGGGTTCTGTCGGGCTCGGTTCGTGTTTTATTTGCAGACCCGAGCCAGCCTTTACCTCAAAGAACTCCAACAAATTGGTTAAATATGATTTCCCTTTCACAAAACCATGTTGACTCTGCCTAATTACCTTGAATTTTTCTAAAGGCCCTGCTATACCGTACTTAATAGCTTCTAACATTTTCCCTAAGATTGATGTTAAGCTAACTGGCCTGTAGTTTCTTGCTTTCTGTCTCCTTCCCTTTTTGAATAAAGGAGTTACATTTGCTATTTTCCAATTTAACGGAACCTTCCCTGAATGTAGGGAATTTGGGGAAAATCAAAACTAACGCATCAATTATCTCACTAGCCACTTCTTTTAATACCCTAGGATGAAGTCCATTAGGACCCGGGGACTTGTCAGCCCGCAGCAGCAACAATTTGTTCAGCACCACTTCCCTGGTGATTGTAATTTTTTCAAGTTGCTCCCTCCCTTCCATTTCCTGACTTACGGCTAATACCTGGGATCTTGCTTGTGTCCTCAATAGTGAAGACCCAGTCCTCGATGAGCCGAAATTTCCTCCCATTAAACGTTGAGAAGATCAAAACCATTGTCTTCGGTCCCTGTCACAATATCTGTCTCTCCACTGATTCCATTACTCTCCCTGGCCACTGTCTTCGACTGAATCAAACTGTTCACAGTCTTGGTGTCCTATTTGACCCTGAGCTAAGCTTCCGACTTGTATATTCTCCATCGCCAAGACCACCTATTTCCACCTTTGTAATATCGCCCGTCTCCGCCCCGGACTCAGCTCATCTACTGAAACCCTCATCCACGCCTTTCTAACTTAGACTTTACCAGGACAGTATTGGAATGGTGGTTCACTCATCTTCCACCTCCCAAAAAACGAGCTCATCCAAAATTTGTCCAGCATCCTGACTCACACCAAGTTCCATTCACCTCTGTGATTTGTGACCTATGTTGACTCCTGGTCCCCGAGCACATCAATTTTAAAATACTCACCCTTGTATTCAAATCCCTATGTGGCTTTGCCTATCACTATTTCTGAAGCCTCCTACAGCCCTCCAAGATCTGTGTTCCTCCAACTCTAGCTTCTTGTCCATACTGTATTTCCCTCATTCCACCATTGATGGTCCAATGTCTCCTGCTTTGGCTCGGTGTCAGTATTTGTCTGAATACGCTGCTGTGAAGCACGTGATACATTTTACTATATTAAAGGTGCTATGCAAATTGTTGAGACTTTCACAATACTGGGAAATATTGAAAAGTAAGAGCAAAGTGGGTGGCGCAGTGGTTAGCACCACAGCCTCACAGCTCCAGCGACCCGGGTTCAGTTCTGGGTACTGCCTGTGCGGAGTTTGCAAGTTCTCCCTGTGACCGCATGGGTTTCCGCCGGGTGCTTCGGTTTCCTCCCACAGCCAAAGACTTGCAGGTTGGTAGGTAAATTGGCCATTGTAAATTGCCCCTAGTGTAGGTAGGTGGCAGGAGAATTGAGGGAAGGTGGGGACGTGGTAGGGAATATGGGATTAATGTAGGATTAGTATAAATGGGTGGTTGATGGTCGGCACAGACTCGGTGGGCCGAAGGGCCTGTTTCAGTGCTGTATCTCTTTATGACTCTAATTTGGGTTAAGAGTGTTTAATTTTGAGAAGCAGTCCGATGTGCGCTATTTGCTGGCCAGACTGGCACTGATAGTCTTTGGGAAGTTCCCTCGGAGAGGGACTATTTTTGGTCATCATGTGAAACTTGAGTTGCGTGCACTAAATCTGGTTTTGCTTCATGTATGCTTCATTTAGACAGTCCCATGAGGTACAGTTCAGATGTTTAAGCATGATACCATTTCAGACACATCTCAAATTGCAATGCCTGACTCTGACTCTTACGTGGAAGCAGTGGCAATACAGATCACGGCATCACCAGGTTTGGTTTTTCAGATAACTGCAAAGCCTGTGTTTCTGGAAACTAATGATTGTACTGTAGGTGAACTCTGTCAGGTCAGAATCACTCGTGTGTCACTTCTGGATTCATGAGCATCAATCGTGGGTGTTTTATTATTGACTTCTTAAATGTCACATGCTGTCCACTGAGCACATGGGTCAGGGTTCCCATTCACAGTCATTTGTATGAAAGTTTCCTGCCCTGGGGAAGAGCTGGGCTAACACAGAACTCCTGAATTTGGGGAAGTTACAGTTATAAGTGGGATGAAAGGCAAGAGAAGTGCAATTAGCCCATAATAATTCAAAGCCATCAGAGCTGTCACTAGGATAGAGTTGCCCTGGGAGTCCTCAACATTGACTGCGGATCCCGGGAAGTCTCATGGCATCCAATCAAACATGGGCAAGGAAATCTCCTGCTGATAACCACCTACCACCCCCTCTGTCGACCGATGAATCAGTGCTTCTCCATATTGAACGTTAATTGGAAGAAGCACTGAGGGTAGCAAGGGCACAGATGTACTCTGGGTGGAGGACTTCAACTTCCATCACCAAGAGTGACTCGGTAGCACAACTACTGACCAAGCTGGCCGAGTCCTAAAGGACATAGCTGCTCGACTGGGTATGCGGCAGGTGGTGAGGCAACCAACAAGAGGGAAAAACTACTACACCTCGTCCTCACCCACCTGTTGCAGTTGCATCTGTCTGACAGTATTGGTCGGAGCGACCACTCCACAGTCCTTGTGGAGACAAAGTCCCATCTTCATACTGAGGAAACCCTCCATCGTGTTGTGTGACACTATCACCGTGCTAAATGTGATAGATTTCGAACAGATCTCGCAACTCAAAACTGGGCATCCATGAGCCGCTGTGGGCCATCAGCAGCAGCAATCTGTAACCTCATGGCTGGGCACATCCCCCACTCTACCGTTACCATCAAGCAGGGGGACCAACCCTGGTTCTGTGAGGAGTGCAGGAGGGCATGCCAGGGGCAGCAGCAGGCATACCTCAAAATGAGGTGTCAGCCAGGTGACGCTACAACACAGGATTACTTGCATGCCAAGCAGCAGAAGCAGCATGCAATAGACAGAGCTAAGCAATCCCACACCGATGGATCAGATCTAAGCTCTGCAGTCCTGCCACATCCAGTTGTGAATGGTGGTGGACAATTAAACAATTGGCAGGAGGAGGCGGCTCCAGAAACATCCCCATCCTCAATGATGGGGGAGCCCAGCGCATCACTGCAAAAGACAAGGCTGATATTTGCATCCATCTTCAGCCAGAAGTACTAAGTGGATGATCCATCTGAGGTCCCCAGCATCAAAGATGCCAGTCTTCAGCCAATCCAATTTACTTCACGTGATATCAAGAAACAGCTGAAGGCACTGGATACTGCAAAGGCTATGTGCTTTCACAACATTCCGGCATTAGTACTGAAAAGACTCGTGCTGAAGAACTAGCCGCGCCCATAGCCATGCTGTACCAGTACAGCAACAACGCTGGCATATATCCAGCAATGTGGAAAATTGCCCAGGTATGTCCTGTGCACAAAAAGCAGGACAAATACAAACCCGGCCAACTACTGCCCTATCAGTCTATTCCCAATCATCAGCAAAGTGATGGAAGGGGTCGTCGACAGTGCTATCAAGTGGCAGTTGGTCAGCAATAACCTGCTCATTGGCACTCAGTTTGGGTTCTGCCAGGGTCACTCAGCTCCTGTCTCCCCAATGCCTGCCTACCATTTACAAGGCACACGTCAGGAGTGTGATGGGATACTCACTCCTTGCCTGGATGTGTGCAGTTCCAACAAGGCTCAAGAAGATCGACACCATCCAGGACAAAGCAGCCCACTTGTTTGGCACCCCATCCACCACCTTCAACATTCACTCCCTCCACCACCAAAGCAACAACTCGCCGAGGCTCCTTCGACAGCACCTTCCAAACCTGCGACCTCTATCACCTAGAAGGGCAAGGGCAGGGGATGCATGGGAACACCATCACCTGCAAGTTCCTCTCCAAGCCACACAGCATCCTGACTTGGAACTATATCGCTGTTCCTTCACGGTCGCTGGGTCAAAGTCCTGGAACACTCTTCCTACCAGCACTGTGGGTGTACCTACACCACATGGGCTGCAGCTGTTCAAGAAGGCAGCTCACCACCACCTTCTCAAGGGCAATTGGGGATGGGCAATAAATGCTGGCCTGGCCAGCGAGGCCCACATCTCACGACTGAATAATTTTTAAAAAGCCTCTAGTAGTAAAACATTGTTCTGATTATTTTCACTTTCCACCCAGGTGGAGGGGTTTTATTTTACTCCTGTGGCTGGATTGTAATGATTAGATGGGACTGTGTGAGAACGATGAGATTATATTTGAATTATAAGCTAATGAACAAATGTTTGCAGTACAACTTTAAGGGAGGTGCTACCCCAGTAATCCATCGGAGACTGGGATCTTTCTCCTCTTGACCTGGATTGAAACGTAATTACGGTGAAAGGACAGTTTAACCCTCTGTATCACAATCCCTTTTATCCTGTTTACAAGTAATTTTCCTATGTACGCTTTGAATGACGAGCAGTAGTTAAAAAGTCACGTGAATGTGTCCATCATTAGTCGGAGCTAAACCTGAAGCGAGGTGAACTGTTGCAGTGTCTGCTACAGAGATCTGTGACACAGCAAACAGTCTTGTAAAGAAATGTTGAGTGACTGTTCACTCAAAGCCAAGGTACTTTGTGCTTACTGAATGGATAGGGTGTTTTCCCGAATTGAGAATTTAATCTCAATCAAAACCTATGACAGTTTGATTTTTTTAAAAAATTGGAATGGGACATTAGGGATAGGTGTTCCACAGCAGTATTCTACATAGTTCAGAAATCCCAGACAGCAGCTCCCCATGGCTTGTTAGTAAGTGCATTTTCTAATGAGGAACTGAGCCATATGGAGGCCGGGTGAAATTCATCTCTTGTCTGTACTGAGTTGGCATTGGCACACAAATATCTCTGCCATCTTGAGCGAGGAAGGAGGGAAGTCTGCCAGGGTTCCATGTGCTTAATTGCAATGCAGAGACACTTGCTGGACAGTGGTTGTTGGGTGAAGACATGAATTGGAGCTGATGCCCCAATGGGTGATAGCCTGTCAGCATTCACTGCCTCAGCTCTCACAGGGACTGACCACTTAGGGTAGAGCACCTGAGAAATGGTCCCCAGCAAGTGTCAGTGTCTCCAGAAAGAGAAGAAATAGATAAGCTTGCTCTCCACTCCTGTGATCACATTTTGTGTTGTTTTCTGTGGTGCTGGTATCCTGACTTGCCTGCCTGGCCTGGATTGTTAATGATGGAGTAGGCTCGAAGGACCAAATGGTCCAGTCCAGTTCCTATTTCTTATGTTCTTATGTTAAAGTAAATGTGAAACCATGTTGTTAGAATACAAGCAGAACTTAAAAAATAAACAACACTACAAATGCGCATATTCTCACTTATGAGATTGATATGAGAATGGGTGATAGGGAGCTGTACCAGTGTAATAATCCAGGTGAGGTGTTTGCATGGCAAATGAGCTAAGCATGAATGGGCTTCCTGGCCTTTTGGTTCAGTGGTGTAGAACACTTGCTTCTGATTCAAAGCCATGGGTTCAAGGCCCACTTTAGGACTTGAGCAGATAAATTAGGTTGATGCTCCAGCGCAGTACTACACTATCAGATGCCGTCTCTCAGTTGAGATGTTAAACTGAGGCCCCAGTTGGCAATTGGGGGGTGTCATAAAAGATTCTGTGGCAGGGGAGTTCTCCCGTTGTCCTGGCTGATATTTATCCCAACTTTACCAAAACAGAATATTTGGTCATTTATCTCACTCTTTGTTGAGCCTTACTGTGTGCAAATTGGCTGCCGTATTTGCTGGCATCCCTGTATTGCAACAGCTAATCTGCTTCTAAAAATAGGTGCATAATTGGCTCTGAAGCACTTTAGGACGTCCAGAGGACATGAAAGGTATTTATTCTAAAGGCATAACATAACAAATGCAGCTTCAGTTTCTGACTAATATTGTTTCTCCATTACATTTGGGGCAGTGATTATTGAAGGACAGCATGATCATGAAGAAACAATAATTGGGAGTCCAATTTCTGCACTCCCTGCCACAGTTCAGAGCAGGCTGCCCATCTGAGTTCAGGCCATTATGTATCCGAGAGAGAAAATAACGGAATGCTTAATGCAAGAGAGTGCAAAAGTTTTTAGCAATAGGAAATCAGCCTAGCAAACACTTCCCTTTCTCAGATCACCCTCTCCTTCACAGTACGTCCCAGTCCACTCTTCAGCAACCTATCCAAAACTCTCTCGACCTCATTTGTACTATCATTTCGACAATTTATTTATAATGTTTTGGGTGAAAGGTTTCTGTATGACTACCCTTCTTAGCCCTGATTTCATTTCTAATCTCTATTTCTGAAGCTTTATTTCAAGTAAAGCGAAGCGTACTGTGTACTGAAGTGTGCTGCTGATTGCCCAGTATAACCTGTCTGTGTGTTATCTCTGCAGGTTTTAAATGAGGAATGTGATCAGAACTGGTACAAGGCAGAGCTGAATGGAAAGGATGGCTTCATTCCCAAGAACTACATTGAAATGAAACCACACCCGTAAGTCAGAGCGTTTGGCCAGCCTTCCCCAGCACTAACGGGGTGGGTAGCATTGGGTTGTCTGTAATCTTGTGATGGCACTTGTTGGCACAGTATGATTCTTGTACACAAGATTCCCCGTCAAACAAACTTCCTTAATGGAAATGAGCACTTAATTTCTGTGGAAGCATGTTCCTTTCTCCTTTCTTTAATGCTATTCCAATAGAAGTAACATACAGGCTGATTCCCAATACGTGTGCATCAGCAAGTCTGAGCTGTGTCCTCTGTTGTGTGAAAATATATCTGCCCATTTTTAAACACATTTTGAAGGCTTCTGGTGTCTCCTATATCCTGCATATTTAATACAGTACTTGAATATCATTCCATATTAAATCTTGATACTGTTTCTTAGACATTCAAGTAGGACTTAGAGCTGTTCACTTTTCTTCTTTTAGTTCTCTTCACCGTGACTAGTTTATGTGCTCCACATAATTCCACTATCTCTCTGCTGATTGCAAAATAGAGTTCAGTCATTAGTGAGAGGTAGATCCAAACCAGGTAGTTCGAATGCTTTAACAGATAGTACTAGGAAGATACTTTGCTACTCACACTTAAGGCTATCGCACAGTTAAAGGGCCTGCTCATTTATGGGTTTTGCAATTTATTTTCTCCTGTGTTTAGAAGGTTGAGGGGTACCTGATCTCGAGGTGTTTAAAATGATAAAGGGATTCAATAAGGTCGATACAGAGAAACTAATTCCTCTTGTGGGGGAATCCAGAAAAATTAAAATTAGAAATAGGCCGTTCAGGACAAATCAGAATGCACTTTTTCACACAAAGGGTAGTAGAAATCTGGAATTTTCTCCCCCAGAAGGATGTAGATTTGGGGGACAATTGACATTTTCAAGGCTGAGATCAACAGGCTTTTGTTCGATAAGGCTATCAAGGGATATGGGCCAACAGCAGGTAACTGGAGTTACTAGAATGGCATGACAGGTTCAATGGGCTGAATGGCCTCCTGTTCCTATCTTCAGGGCAAATTTTTACTAGTTCAGGAAAAATGACTGGCAAAGTAAGCTGAAGAGAACTTGGGGAGTACTTGGCAGTGAGCTGCCTGACCCTAAACAGCAACTATTGAAGATTAATGCATCGCAAACTAAGTGCACACAGATTGGAATAGGCTGACACTCAGTGCAGTGAATGCACGCTTATTTGGAGTAGTCTAGTAGTCATCAAATTGTATGGCACAGTAGGAGGTCAGTTAGCCCATCGTGCCTGTGCTGGCTCTTTAAAGAGCTATCCAATTATTCCACTTTACACATAGCCATAAAATATTATTCCCTTCAAATATTTATCCAATTCCTTTTTGAAAGTTACTATCAAGTTTGCTTCCACCACCATTTCAGGCAATGAATTCCAGATTACAACATCTTGCTGCGAAAAAGTGTTTTTTTTAAATTCATTCATGGGAAGTGGGCATCACTGGCTATGCCAGCATTTATTACCCATCCCTAATTGCCCTTGAGAAGATGGTGATGAGCTGCCTTCTTGAACCGCTGCAGTCCATGTGGAGTAGGTATACCCACCGTGCTGTTAGTAAGGGAGTTCCAGGATTTTGACCCAGCGACAGTGAAGGAACGGCGATATAGTTCCAAGTCAGAATGGTGTGTGACTTGGAGGGGAACTTGCAGGCGGTGATGTTCCCATGCATCTGCTGCTCTTGTCCTTCGTGCTGGTAGAGGTTGCGGGTTTGGAAGGTGCTGTCTAAGGAGCCTTGGTGCGTTGCTGCAGTGCATCTTGTAGATGGTACACACTGCTGCCACTGTACGTCGGTGGTGGAGGGAGTGAATGTTTGTAGATGGTGTGCCAATTAAGCGGGCTGCTTTGTCCTGGATGGTGTCGATCTTCTTGGAGCTGCACCCATCCAGGCAAGTGGAGAGTATTCCATCACACTCCTGACTTGTGCCTTGTAGATGGTGGACAGGCTTTGGGGAGTCAGGAGGTGAGTTACCCGCCGCAGGATTCCTAGCCTCTGACCTGCTCTTGTAGCCATGGTATTTATATGGCTACTCCAGTTCAGTTTCTGGTCAGTGGTAGCCCCTAGGATGTTGATAGTGGGGGATTCAGCGATGGTAATGCCATTGAATGTCAAGGGGAGATGGTTAGATTCTCTCTTGTTGGAGATGGTCATTGCCTAGCACTTGTGTGGCGCAAATGTTACTTGCCACTTATCATCCCAAGCCTGGATATTGTCCAGGTCTTGCTGCATTTCTACATGGACTGCTTCAGTATTTGAGGAGTCGCGAATGGTGCTGAACATTGTGCAATCATCAGCGAACATCCCCACATCTGACCTTATGATCGAAGGAAGGTCACTGATGAAGCATTGATGTTTGGGCCCTGAGGAATTCCTGCAGTGACGTCCTGGAGCTCAGATGATTGACCTCCAACAACCACAGCCATCTTCCTTTGCGCTAGGTATGACTCCAACCAGCAGAGAGTTTTCCCCCTGATTCCCATTGACTCCAGTTTTGCTAGGGCTCCTTGATGCCATGCTCGGTCAAATGCTGCCTTGATGTCAAGGGCAGTCGCTCTCACCTCACCTCTTGAGTTCAGCTCTTTTGTCCATGTTTGAACCAAAGCTGTAATGAGGTCAACTGTAACGAGGTCGGAACCCAAACTGGGTATCGCTGAGCAGGTTATTGCTTAGCAAGTGCTGCTTGATGGCACTGTTGGTGACCCCTTTCATCACTTTGCTGATGATTGAGAGTAGACTGATGGGGCGGTAATTGGCCGGGTTGGACTTGTCCTGCTTTTCGTGTCCAGGACATACCTGGGCAATTTTCCACACTGCCGGGTAGATGCCAGTGTTGTTTGCACAATTTAATTCTGGTTCTTTTCCCAGTTACCTTAAATCTGTCTTTTGGTTATGGATCCTTCTGCCACTAGAAGTAGTCAATGATGGATATGGACTTGATCAGAATAGTGCACTGAGGACAGCACCAGCTGAGATTTGAAACTGACCCTTTGGGGAAGAGTTGGTGCAAACATGTGTCTTGTGATAGGAACAAAAGTTGGCCATTTATCTCAATAAACCTGCTCTGTCATAGTGAGTCATTTATCTGATCTTAATTCCTTACCCATTCTGCATATCTCTAAATACCCTTGCTTCTCATGAGTATTTATCTGCTTTTTAAACAGCTGAATTGATATTTCATCTGTGGCCTCCTGTGGCTATATATTTCAGAGGCTCAGAACCTTGAAGAAATTATTCACCTGGTATTACTAGAATTTTGAGATCCTGTCCCTTCCGATTGTCCAGCTATTGCTATTTAATATGTTAGGCGATTGAGATCTGGCCAATTGTATTTCTGATTAACAAATAAAGCATGAGCAATGGACACTGTCATTGGGCCTGAGATTCACACAGTATATGCACGCAAACTTGAACTTTTTTTTTGCTAAGATGGAAAACAGTGTTCTTGTTTTGATTGAGACTGCTTTACTCCATTGGTCACAAAATGATGGTAGGTATTTATGTAAATATACACGTGTGAAGTGTATTTTCCTGTATTGTATGAGTGTGTAAGGCATCTTCTACTAAAATTAGTGCATGTGGTCACAGTAGCCTCAATTGTGACTAGTCTGCAATTTCTGTTGTACAACACTGGCCCCATTAAAGGGGAGTGTCACTTCCTACCTACCTAGCTCGTCGGTTCCCTTAGTTATGGTAAACGTCTTGATCAGATCCACGCATAACCTCATCTCTGGGGGTTGTAACCCAAGTTCATCCAGTGTCGTCTCATAGTTCCAGCCCTCCATTTCTAGGTATTAGCCTGATCCCTAGGCCTTCTCCAAGGCTGGAATATTCTTCCTAAAGTAGAGCATACAAAGCTAAACACAGTATTGGAAATGAGCTGTCAACAGCATTATACATATATGCATGTCTATGTTCTGTACCCCTTGAGATGGAATCCATCAGATATTTGCTTCTCTTGATAGCTTTGCGCTAATTTTCAATGACATGTATTTGAATTTTAAATTCCCATGTTCATTTCCACCCACTCCCAGTGTTTCCTCACTTACACTGTATTTCCTTTTGCCATGCTTATGTCCAAAGTATGCAACCAGTCCATTTGCTGTGAATGATCCATGTCTTGCTCCAGCTTCCATCACTCACCAATCTTGTTCAAACTCACCCAGATCCAACGGCACAAAAGCTTTCTCAGTGTGGCAGCTGTAGGGTCATAATGGAGGGAGTTATTGTACAGCTTCCACCCAGGTCTCAATGAGCATGGACTCACAACACAACAATGCCCCATCCGGTACTGCAAAGGGGGTATATTCTCGTAGTTGGGTTCAAGCACATTCTTGGGATAGCGTAGAGGCACCTATTCCATGCGAGAAATAATGTGAGAGTGCTTGAAGTGGAGTGTGTTCCATTCCCAGCGCTCATAACCATTACCGTCATGGTCTTCTTAAGCACAAATAAAAAAGACATATTAGGGATCTGGCCATTTGGAATGATGGATTGGAGCTTCCAGTGCCTGAAGCTGCAAGTGGCGCAAACTGATTTCCTCCCAAGGTCAGTGCTGGGGCCCCAATTTGCCCACTGCTTATGACCTGGAATTGGGAATAGAGAGGACTATACTGAAGTTTGCAGGGGATACTGAGCCAAGACGAGTAGTGGACTATGAAGAGTGCAGGAACATGCAAAAATGTAGTTGCATTAAACAAGTGGGTAAAACAATAGCAAATGGAATAAAAACAAAGTGCTGGAAACACTCAGCAGGTCAGACAGCATCTGTGGAGAGAGAAGCAGAATTAACATTTTAGGTCTGTGACCTTTCATCAGAACTGGCAAAGGTTAGAAAAGAATTAGGTTTTAAGCAAGTGAAAGGAGGTTTGGTGGGGAAGGGAACAAAAGAGAAGGTGTGTGATAGGCTGGAGGGCAAGAGTGATTAAATAACAAAGATGTCATGGAACACAGGCAAAGAGAGTGTTATGGAGAAAGCCAAAGCATTAGTCCAGAGAGAGTGTTAATGGCAAAGTAATGAGTAGCTCTGTCCATAAGCACCACATGAAAAACAGGCACAAGATTAAAAGATAAAATAAAGTAGAAAAATATGTGAAAGAAAAAAGGCCAGTCGTGCTCTGAAATTATTGAACTTAATGTTGAGTCTGGAAGGCTGTAGAGTGCCTAATCGTGGATCATTCATTCTTGCATCTGTTCAGTAGTCAGTAAATATGATTTCAGGTTCTGGTTATCACCATAGCAACAGACCAGGAAGATGGCAGTGCTCCATTGCAACTCAGCCATTCATTCATTGAAATTCACTGCAATCCTCTGGTCATTTGGGCAAGTAAAAAATTAGTCAGGCTGAGGTAAATAGGACCCAATTTACATGAGTTGGACAGCATCGAGCTTGGTTGTGCGGCTCCTATGGTCTTAACTCACCATTTAGGGTGACACATTATTTTGGCTTGCACATAGAGACTGGCATTTGATTAGGCAAGTGTGGAACTGTACCCTGGAAGGAGCAGGGCAGCCCAGTTTATTCTGTGTACGGTGTGATGGTATCTGCACAGGGCAACCCTGTTTTGTGTACACTGATGATGTTTGCACAAGGCAGCTCAGTTCTGTGTACAGTGTGATGGTATCTGCACAGGGCAACCCTGTTTTGTGTACACTGATGATGTTTGCACAAGGCAGCTCAGTTCTGTGTACAGTGTGATGGTATCTGCACAGGGCAACCCTGTTTTGTGTACACTGATGATGTTTGCACAAGGCAGCTCAGTTCTGTGCACAGTGTGATGGTATCTGCACAGGGCAGCCCTGTTCTGGGTACACTGATGATATTTGCACAGGGAAGGCCTGTTTGTTCTGTGTACACTAATGTTGTTTGCACAGGAAAACCCAGTTCTGTGTAAACCTTTGGTACTGTTTATGACAGCCCTATTTATACCATGCATACTGTCGCACAGTGGTTACTAAAGCCACATGGTGGTTACTAAAGCACTGCATTGGTTTTCCATTTTCAGCAGAAGATTGAAGGCTTTCTTTCTGTTCTAGTGTGCATCGTTTTGTTTAATGTCTGTCGAAATCTGCAGCTACTACTTTCTCACTGTTTGACTTGCTATCAGTTGAACAGGTCAGTGAAGCCCTGTCATTATCAGCTGAGATGAGCAGACCTTCTGCATTATACTGCATTAGCCTTGCTTTATACGCATCCACCAAGGACAGTAACGTTTAAAAAAAAAAGTATAGCTGCATGTATAACAATGTAGGGATCAGCTGGCGCCAAACACTGGCTGGGAGGTACTGGGCTGCATTCGGACTTTATCAATAGTTTGATCAGAGACAGTGCAAGTTCTGATTGGCCCTCTGGGCTTTGCAGCCCACAGTGTCTGCTACTTATAGGGCCACTTATTCTGTAAGAGATTAGCTTGAGAGGAATACATTTCAGCTTGCATTAGGCTGAAATTCTGTTTACACACAGATAGAAAATGGATTTTAGTGTGGTCATGGTTATGACACTATGTGAAGTGCTGAGTGATAAATTGACTTCACAGTCCTAATTTCCTTGTACGAGTTTAAAGCGAGTGGGTTCTGGTCCGTGTGGATTATCGCAAGCAGTGACACTATAGCTAGCAATCCATGGAATTTGATTAGTTTGCTTCTCTTTAAGTTCTCAGACTGCCATGATGTGATTTGAGCTCACATTCTCCAGATTATTAGACCAGCCCACCGGTTACTAGTCCAGTAACATAACCATTCCATTACCACATCTGTTATCTTGTATATCAGTGGAGGAGATGATGTAGAGCTGAATGTTATCAGCATAAGTTGATCCAGTATAACATTACAGGATGAAGCTAGTAAGGAGAGTGTTGCAGAATCCATGTCCTGAGTTGCTAAAAGCACGGATTAGGGTTTTTGTGTACAAGCAGTTGAGGGTGATTCTAGGGAAGTAAAAGAATACAGTCTCAACGAGTGAAAGGATGTGGTGGTGGAAGCAGTGCTTGCAGTGGAGCACCAAACCTGGGTTCCACACCTTCGGGCTTCAGCCTAAGTTAACAGTAATGGAGGTGGATGGGGTTGCGATAGGAGGGACATGAGTGTTTGTAGGAGCCAAGAAATTGCTTCAAGTTTGAAGCAAGTTGTAGCTCATTTAGGTCTTAAAATCAGATCGTAGTTGGAGACGGTGGGAGTGGTGGATCGATTGAGGTGGTAGTGATGTAGAGCTGAGTGACATCAGCATAAGCTGGCCTGGTATAACATTACTGAAGGCAGTATATAAATGATTGAGGAAGGGGCCAATAGAAGGTTTAGACTGGACCAGTTGATGCCTAGTCCCTTCCAACTAGGCTGTTTAGATTTCAAGGTGTAAGTAATTTGAACCTGGATATACAAGAATCTCTTTTCCTTGTCCATTTTCTCCCGTGCTGTAGGCATGAGTTTGCTGCAGTGCCCTTTAGTGTCTTGCCTGAGCATCAACAGTGATTGCCATGGATTTATTTCTTGGGGGAATTGTAGCCAAACCTGTCCTTGCCTAACAGCTGTACATATGTACTTATGGTAGGGTTTGCTTGATAGCAATAGGAGCAGGAACCCAGGCTAACTTTTCCCTCATTGCTCAGGGTCGCTAAGAGAAATGCCACCAGTTAGCTCGGCATTAAGGACAATCCTGATCTGTATAGCTCACTGAATGAGCTGTTGATTTCTGTGTATAAGCAGTCGATTATTCAAAACCACAGTCCACAGAGGTTAGTTGATTTCGGGGAGATTACCAAGGCCCCAATCATCCAGCCCCAGTGACTAGAGGTGAGTTTGGTTTGCTGAGTGAAGTGGGAAAGGGTTGAAATGACTGTTTTACAGTAAGTGGGGTGTGTGTGAGCTGACCAGTTCAAGTTCCTGTGGCTGGTTCTTTTTAACAATCCTTTAATATTTTATAAGTTACCAAACTTCACAGCACAAGAGGATTATTTATTGGCTCTTGGTTTGCATTATAGGTGAGGTTTTTTATTAAGCTTACTGTTGGTTCCAGAGTCTTTGCTGGTTGAAGCCTCACTTGTGCAATCTAAAAGCACAGCCACATTCTTTAGTAGACTGTTTCTTAAGACAAATTTTTAGCTGGCAGTTGCAGGACCTTTTGCACACAGGCTGGAGTTATGTAGTTGCTCTGGTCCTTTTCCTGGATGTATGTAGGATGGAGTTGGGAATAAAACCAATCTGTTGTCCTGGTTGGATTTTGCTGTATACTTTGCTTTTTGCCTTGGAAAGCTGTTCAGCCATATTTATCGATGTGAATTGCATAAAGATTATTAGTGTTGTTGCCCCTCCCCAAATAGCACACAAGCTCCTGGGCCCTTCAGCACTAAAGTTGCCTTAATACGAGTTCAGTATTGTACTATACCACTACCACCCAACAGGAAGGTATTGTGCAAGTAGCTGCAATGCTCAAGTATTTACTGGACTTGCTGCAACCAGTACCAAAGAACGGACTTGTATTTATATAGGACCTTTCATAACAGCAGAGCTTCCAAATGCACTTCACAGCCAATTAAGTATTTTGAAATGTATTCACTGGTGCTTTGTTGGAGTTAGTTTGCCCAGAGAAATATCTCTCAAATGGGAATGACATAACTGGCAAGATAATCTGGTTTGGTGAAAAATGATTGCAGTCTGTACTCTGAAGGCAGGATAATAGAGGCAGAAACCGCATTCTTGGATGCTCTGAGTTCAGGCGTTGGAGGGACGAGCTTTGATAGGACAGTTAGGATACCAGAAGGACAGGGCTTCGATAAGAGAGAGAGAGTACTAAAGAGATGGCCATCAACAGAAGACCCAGATACCAAAAGGATGGATTTTGATAGGTGAGTTTGGTTACTAGGGATGGGCTTTGATGGAAGAGTTAGGTTACTAGGGATGAACAAGCTAGGTTACCAGGGATGGGCTTCGATTGGTGAGTTAGGTTACTGGGAATGGGTTTCGATGTTGTGATTAAATTGGGAAGACTAAAGTCATTGTGTTCACTCCCTGCCACAAACTCTGTTCCCTACCCACTGACTATATCCCTCTCTCTGACCACTAGCTTGGGCTAAACGAGACCATTCACAACATTGACATCCTATTTAACCCTGAGCACAGCTTCTATATCCTGTTCATCACCCTTATCGCCTACTTGTACCTCCATATATGGCCTGATTCTTCCCCTGCCTCAGATCATCTGCTGAAGCCCTCATCCAGGCCTTTGTTACCTCTAGACTTGACTATTTCAATGTTCTCCTGACCGGCCTCCCACCATGCACCTTCAGTAAACTTGAGCTCATCCAAAACTCTGCTCCCAGTATCCTAACTCGTGCCAACTTCCATTCACCCATCACCCTTGTGCTCACTGACCAACATTGGTTCCCAATCTGACAACGCCCCGATTTAAAAATTCTTGTGTTCAAATCCCTCCATGGCTTCATTCCTCCTTATCTCTATAGCCATCTCACTATCTACAATCTTCCAAAATCTCTACTTTCCTCTAATTCTGACCTCTTGTGCATTCCCAATTTTCCATTAGCAACTGTGCCTCCAGACATCTAAGTCCTAAGCTCCCTAAACACCTTCACCTCTCTACCTCTCTCTCCTCCTTTAAGGCACTCCTTAAAACCTACCTCTTTGACCAAGTTTTTGGTCATCTAATGTCCCCTTATGTGGCTCAGTGTCAGGTTTTATAGGTTAATACACCCATGAAGCGTCTTGGAACGTTTTGCTATGTTAAAGACGCTGTATAAATGCAAATTGTTGATGAAAGAGTTAGGTTACTAGGAATGGGCTTTAATGGGAGAGTTAGGGTACTAAAGGTTTGATGGGCTGATTAATCTTGTGTTACGAGAGTGCTTCTATTTTTTGTAAAGTATGTTTTTAAGGACTTATAGTTGAATTATGGACAGTGATTCATCTGGAAGCTTGAAGAGATGCTGGACTTTGTGTTTTTTTTTTTAAAAAGAGATCACCAGAAGGATTCCTGGACTTGGCTTGTAAACAAGCCCTTACTGGAAGTCACCTGTTTTCAGATATAATAGCAGCAGGGAGCTTGTTTTGACCTGGGTAGATGTTTACAAAGAAGTGACAACATTTATAGAAGTCAGGAGGCCTGACTTCTGGAATGTTTTTGGTTTCACTTTGAATTATTACAAAAGGCAGTTGGTTTTTGCCTGCCAAGAAAAAAAACCCAGCTCATCGCTCTCTTTTGAAAAGAAGCCCTGCATATCCAGTGTGTCAGTTTCCTCCTGTATTTGAAGAAACCCTGCGCACTGAATGTGTGGGAACTGAAATCCCCATTGCTACATTTCTGGGAAAGCCTACCCAAACTGATCTTCAACATCACCTGGAACGAACTGTTCTTGGAAGATTCCAGTGACATCCATCTATACGCAATTGGGATGTCAAACCAAAACAAAGGACATCTTTCCATATCTTTTGTTTTTTTCAAGAATGAGCACGTATTCAGCCTAAGTGATTTTTTTTGTCTTTTTTTTGTAACAGAGCTCTAGAGCAAAATTCCCTTTTATTTTTCCCATTAATCGGTGTAAATGTGTATGTATGTGTGTATATATATATATACGGTAAGTGGGGAAAATTTAAATATATGTTGTGCCCTGGGGAGAAGTGGAACTGGAATAAACAGTGCACTCCTCTTGCCTCAGTCGTAAAACTTGGCACTGATTGTTGTATTATTTTGAGCCTGTTGTTGATCATTCAAGCCCAGCATTTTTGCAGGGCATTGCTCCAAACCAGCCATGGGTTTAAGTCATCAAAACTCAGTTTACTGAGCTATTTTGATGTAATTTATTTTATGGAGGTCCTATGAGGCAGGATATAATTCTACTGCCGTAGGCATTTCTGAATGAGCTACCTATATGTACAAATCTCTCTCTCAACTTGCCCTTTGAATTTTCTTCCTGATCTTGTGAAACAGTTCTCTATTTTTGTACTTATGACTTCCTTGTACCAACTCGGCTTCTCTGTTTGGTTAACACCACAGTGTAAGGGCAGGGTTCCAAATCGAGGCATATGTACTAGAAGGGTAAAAAGCAGATAACTGCAGTCTGCTTTTGATAATTCTAAGTTCTTTGTGCTAAAACTACTTGAATCATGCAATAACTTGAGTGAAGCCAGATAAATAACTTGCATTTCTATAGCACCAGTAAAGTCATAAATCGCAAGGTGCTTCACAGGAGCATTATCAATCAAAATTTGACATCCAAATGACAAGATATGAGGGCATGTGATGAAAAACTTGATCAGCGAAGTAGGCTTTAAGAAAGAGTGAGGACTACAGAGGTTTAGGAAGAGAATTCCAGAGTGTAAGGTCGAAGCAGCTGAAGGTACAGCCATCAGTGGTGGAGCAGTTAAAATTGTGGATGTGCAAGAGGTCAGGATCCGAGAAGAGCAGAAATCTCTCAGGATTATAAGGCTGGAAGAGGTTACAGAGATAGGGAAGGGTGAGGCTGAGAGAAGTGATGATGAGGTAGAGCTGAGTGTTATCAGCGACTTGTGGAACCTCATATATTTTTGGATGATGTTGCTGAGCGGCAACATGTAGACGAAAAATGGTGGGGGCCAAGAATAGATTCTTGGGGGACTCCAGAGGTAACGATGCAGAAGCAGAAAGAGAAGCCATTGTAGGTGATTATCTCACTACGACTGGATAGATAAGAATGCAATTAGGACCGGGTAGTCTGGAGGACTGAGGAGAGGCATTGGAGGTGGGTAGTATGGTTGCAGACAGGTTGAGAAGGATGAGGAGGGATTGTTTACCATGGTCACAGTCACATAGGATGTCATTTGTGACTTTAAGGGCCATTTCAGTACTGCGGCAGTAGAAGAAACCTGATTGGAGGAATTCAAATGTGGAGCTGCAGGAATGATGGGCACGTATTTGGGAGGCAACAAACTGTTCAAGGATTTTAGAGAGGAAAGGGAGGTTGGAAATGGGGTGGTAGTTTGTAGAGACAGAGGGTCAGGGTGTGTTTCTTAAGGAGGGGGTGGTGATGGCAGATTTGAAGGAGAATTGGGGCTGTACCTGAGATGAGGGAAGTGTTAATATTACACAAAAAACAGGCCGTTTGGCTCAACCAGTTCGTGCAGGCAGTTATACTGCACTCAAACCTCCTTCCATCCTTCCTATTTCTTATGCATCTAACTCGATCAGCTTAAACTTTCTATTTCCTTCTCTTTCATATATAGTCTTCTGTTAAAAGAATCAAATATTTGATTCAACTATTCCCTGTGGTAGCGAGTTCCACATTCTCACCACTCTTTGGGGAAAGAAGTTTCTCCTGAATTCCTTATTGGATTTCTTGGAGACTATCTTATATTGATGGTCTCTAATTTTGCTCTTCCTCCCAAATGGAAATAGTCTCCCTCTCTACTCAATCAAAACCTTTCATAATTCTAAAGACATCTATTAGGTCACCCCTCAGCCTTCCCTTTTCAAAAGAAAGGAAACTCAGCCTGTTCATTTCCTGATAGGTTTAACCTTGCAGTTCTGGTATCATCCTTATAAATCTTTTTTGCGCTCTTTCCTGTGCCACTCTATGCATTTTATAATATGGCTACCCATGCTGTCTGCTTTCTGTCTTGCAGCCAGCTAACTGTCCATTCTGTTGCTTGTCCCCTGACTCCACGCACTCTGGCCTTATTCACAGATCTATTAAGTAGTGCCTTATTGAAGGCAGCTTGGAAATCTAGATGTATTACATCTACTGTATTACTCTTGTCTATTCTCTGCTTCGTCAAAGAATTCAATGAGGTTAAGCAAGCAAGACTTTCCTTTTTGAAATCCACGTTGACTACTATTTTCTTGGTTTCTAGATGTTTTTTCAATTTGCTCCTTTAGTGGGGACACCATTATTTTTCTTACCACTGATGTTAAGCTAACTGGCCAGTTCCCTGGACATGTTCTGTTTCCCTTCTTAAATATAATCCTACAACTTTTTCAAACTAATTATTAAATATGTGTAATAGTGTGTCTGCTATCTCAAGATTCTTTTGAAATGCATGGATGCAGTGCATCCGAATCAAGGATTTTGTCCTCTTTGATTAATTTAATATTTCTCCTTTTTAATTTTAAATGTGGTTGTATCATTTCCGATCTCATCTTCCAATGTGATGTCCACCTGATCTGTCTTTGCTGGTAAATACTGAAGCAGAATAATTATTTAATACTTCTGCCATTTTGCTGAGGTAACTGAACGGCTGGTCTTTGTGACAGAAGTCCATATGCAACTCACATGTTGGAGGGGAAGGTGAAAGAGCCAGGAGAGTGGGGTTTAAGAACACTTTGTAGTAGAGAAGTCGGGGACTCATCTTTATTCCAGGATGATCCTGGAATATTGAGCAGCTTTGGCTGAGGAGAGCAGGACCCAATGGTACTTCACCAGATCTGGCTGGATATTGTACTGAATGGCTAAAACAGTTATCCATCATATACATTCAAGTCTGCATTCCTTCAACTTAAGTGAGCGGAGATGAGGTCCAAACCAAGCAGAACAGCAAGGGTGAGAGACAGTAATGGTTTTATTAGGGACTGGAGGTAATGATGTGATTGAGCAGATCAGTAGCTGCAGAAATATTGTAATCAATGGAGGGCGAAAGGTTAGACAAGTGGAAATTTGAAAGTGGTAAGGGGGATAATTTTTCTTGCAGGCGCAGACACAGAAGGAAGTAGGGTTGGCAAGGGAATGGGAGATGAGTGGAGAGCGATACAATGAAGTGATCAGAGATGGCCTTGTCTGTGATGAATAGCAAGGCCATGTGAAATGGTGAGGTAGAGGGACTGGCCATGAATATGGGTAAGGGAGATTATATGGAGGGAGAGATTAAAGGAGGAATGGAGGGCAGTGAATTCAGAGGGGAAAGCATGGTAAGTTGAGGTGGATGTTGAAATCAGAGGATGAAAAGGCTTATTGGTGCAGAGGGAGGAAACAATAAAGATATCTTAGTGAGACCCTTGGCATGTAACTTGTGTGGGCAGTAGAGAATGAGGATTTTCATGAGAGGTGTGAGGGATGGAGCAGGATGAGATGCTTAAAGGAGGAGAAGGTGCCAGATGACATGGAGCACAAACCAAGATGTGATTTGGAGATGAGAGCCACATTGCTAATGTGGTGGTTTGGGCAGGGCAAATGGTGGAAGGTATAAGCAGGTGGCGAAACTTCTTTACAAATAACAGCACAAGTTAATTATGTAGGTCTTAAAAAATTGAATTTTAATTTAAGCAACTTTGAATTAAGAGGAGTAGACTGTAATCATTGTGTATGTGTTGAGGGGGTTTCATTTTTCTTCTATCGCATACCTTTTGGGATCTGTCAGAGAACTGTTGTTTGGGCGTTGGGTGGGCATGGTTATTATCTCACATGAATGAAAGGCTGTTTTCAAGTGTAGCAGTAATTAAGTCAGATGTTTTAAGTAACGCTTGCTAAATGTTTTGTATTGAGCAAATGACCAGATTCTCCAATCTGTGTGCTGATAAAGGTGCTGTTACAGAATAGTGTCTCAACTCGTGCTGCAGTTCCTTTCACAAGACTGCAGTGAATCTTATGCACAACCTGTGATGGTGTGCGCATGTGTGCCCAAGTGTGTGACGTTAGTGTTCAACATTCTTGGTGCAACTAAAGCAGAACCTCAGGTTCACATTCAGTGAGCTCAGGCCACATGAATAGTTCAGTGGAGGGAAGAGAAAGAACAAGGTGGGTTAACATCTCGGACTGATTCACATCACCCAAACATAGATGGGATTTTCCTAACCATACAGTTCATGTTTCCTCTTCTGAACCATGTGATTTGGAGGCAGTCTTCATCGTGGTCATGTTTGTCTATGTAAGTGACTGTAATTCGAAAAGTTTGTTTCTTGAATGTGAAGTACTTGAAATGTAAAAAGGCAATGTAAAATTGCTAGTTCAGTCATTGGGGATTTTTTTAAAGAAAGACTTGCATTGAAAAAGTGCCTTTAGGGCATCCCAAAGTATCCTACAGCAAATGAAGCAGTCAATTTGCACACAGCAAGATCCAACAAACAACAATGTGGTAATGACCAGGTAATCTAGTTAGTAATGATTGAGGAATAAATATTGGACACATTGTTGGCAAGACCAGCATATATTGCTCATCGCTAATTGTCCTCGAGAAGGTGGTGATGACCTGCCTTCTTGAATGGCTGCAGTCAGTGTGGTATAGGTACACCCACAGGGAGGGAGTTCCAGGATTTTGATCCAAAATTTTTGACGTCCCTGCTGCTCTTCGCAGTAGTGCCGTGGGTGCAAACGTGGCCTCGGTTTAACGTCTCATCCAAAAGTCGCTTCAGCTGTTAACTCCCTTATGAGTTGGAAAACTGAGTTCAAACCCCATTCCAAATGCTGGAGAACATTTAAATACAGCACTGATGGAGTGCTGAATTGTCAGATGTGCCATCTTTCGGATGAGACATTTAAACTGGCCCATTTGCCTCTTCGGGCGGGGTAAAACATCCCATAGCATTATGAAGAAGAGCAGGGAGTTCTCCTGGTATTCTGGCCCTTATTTGTCCCTTACTGACACCACCAAAAGCAGATTATCTGGTCATGTTTTCAGTTTGCTGTTTGGGGGTCTTGCTGTGCACAAAGTGGCTGCTGTGTTTGCTTACCCAATGGCAGTGACTATATTTCAAAAGTAATTGATTAACTGTGATGTATTTTTGGGACATCCTGAAGATATGATAAGGCTGTATGTAAATTCAAGTTCTTTACCATAGCATGTTGTGCAGTTGTACTTTTCTTCACCATCCTTGACCACATCTGCTACACTTGTAAGGTGTTACAGGTCACAAATTTAAGCAGTTCCATTTGGTGTGATAGAACAAGCCTGATGGTCGCCAGACCATTGGTTGCCTGATTCAGGGTATCTATTGACACCACTCTCAGCCAATGAGTTGGAGGATTTACTGCAAACAGTCTGGTTACTCAGCAAACAGCAAGCTGAATCTATTTAGAGAGTCTCTTCAAACTACAGCAAACGGGACTTGTGACCAAAACTACAGCAATTTCTCCTGTTGAAAGCAAAGTGATTTCCCCAGCAAAAATATAGTGAGCAGCAGGTAGTTCCATAAAATAAATTGTGTGCGTAAAATCAATCCCACTCACTTACAGTAGTGTGCTGTCCAGGCATGATTGACAGACGAATTGACCAATCATCTCAATTCTGACCAGAAATAGTGGTGTCATTACGAACATATGAATTAGGAGCAGGACTAATCCACTTGGCCCCTCAAGCCTGCTCCGCCATTCAATAAGATCATGGCTGATCTGACTGTAACCTCAACTCCACATTCCTGCCTACCCCCGATAACCATTCAGCCCCTTACTTATCAAGAATCTATCTACCTCTGCCTTAAAAATATTCAAAGACTCTGCTTCCACCACCTTTTGAGGAAGAGCTCCAAAGACTCATGACCCTCAGAAAAAAAATTTCTCCTCATCTCTGTCTTAAATGGGTAACCCCTTATTTTTAAACAGTGACCCCTAATTCTAGATTCTCCAAGAGGAAACATCCTTTCCATATCTACCCTGTCAAGACCTCTCAAGTCGCCTCTTACTCTTCTAAACTCCATTGGATACAAGCCTAGTCTGTCCAACCTTTCCTCATGAGACAACTGGCCCATTCCAGATATTAGTCGAGTAAACTTTTGCTGAACTGCTTCCAACACATTTACATCCTCCCTTAAATAAAGAGGCCAGTACTCTACACTGTACTCCAGATGTGGTCTCACCAGTGCCCTGTATAACTGAATGATAACCTCCCTACTTTTTTGTCAGTTATACAGCACAGAAACAGGCCCTTCGGTCCATCGTGTCTGTGCCACCCATCAAGCACCTAACTATCCTAATCCCATTTTCCAGCACTTGGCCCGTAACCTTGTATGCTGTGGCGTTTTAAGTGCTTATCTAAATACTTCTTAAATTTTGTGAGGGTTCCTGCCTCAACCACCTCTTCAGGCAATGTGTTCCAGATTCCAACCACCCTCTGGGTGAAAAGATTTTTCCTCAAATCCTCTCTAAACCTCCTGCCCCTTACCTTAAATCTATGCCCCCTGGTTATTGACCCCTCCGTTAAGGGAAAAAGTGTCTTCCTGTCTATCCTATCAATGCCCCTCATAATATTGTACACCTCAATCACATCTCCCCTCAGCCTTCTCTGCTCTAAGGAAAACAACTCTAGCCTTTTCAGTCTCTCTTCATAGCTGAAATGCTCCAGCCCAGGCAACATCCTGGTGAATCTCCTCTGCACCCTCTCCAGTGCAATCACATCCTTCCTATAGTGTGGTTCCCAGAACTGTACACAGTCATCCAGCTGTGGCCTAACTAGCGTTTTATACAGCTCTATCATAACCTTCCTGCTCTTATATTCTGTGCCTCGGCTAATAAAGGCAAGTATCCCATATGCCTTCCTAACCACCTTATCTACTTGTGCTGTTGCCTTCAGTTATCTATGGACAAGTGCACCAAGGTCCCTCTGTACTTCCTAGGGTCCTACCATCCATTGTATATTCTCTTGCCTTGTTAGTCCTCCCATAATGCATCACCTCGCACTTCTCAGGATTAAATTCCATTTGCGACAGCTCCGCCCATCTTAACAGCCCATCTATATTGTCCTGTAAACTAAGGCTTTCCTCCTCACTATTTACAACACCACCAATTTTCGTGTCATCTGCAAACTTATTGATCATACCTCCTATATTCACATCTAAATCATTATTGTACACTACAAACAGCAAGGGTCCCAGCACCGATCCCTGTGGTACACCACTGGTCACAGGCTTCCACTCGCAAAAACAACCCTCGACCATTAGCCTCTGCCTCCTGCCACTAAACCAACTTTGGATCCAAATTGCCCTGGATCCCATGGGCTCTTCTTAACCAATCTCCCATGCTGAACCTTATCAAAAACCTTACTGAAGTCCATGTAGACGACATCAACTGCTTTACCCTCATCTACACATCTCGTCACCACCTGGAAAAATTCAATCAAGTTAGTTAGACACAATCTCCGCTTGACAAAGCCATGCTGACTATCCCTGATTAATCCCTGCCTCTTTAAGTGGAGATTAATTCTGTCCCTTAGAATTTTTTCCAATAGTTTCCCAACCACTGATGTTAGACTCACTGGCCTGTAATTACCTGGTTTATCCCTGCTACCCTTCTTGAATAACGGTACCACATTCACTGTCCTCCAATCCTCTGGTACCTCTCATGTGGCCAGAGAGGATTTGAAAATTTGTGTCAGAGCCCCTGCTATCGCCTCCCTTGCCTCACATAACAGCCTGGATACATCTCATTTGGGCCTGGGGATTTATCCACTTTTAAACCCATTAAAACAGCTAATACTTCCTCCCTTTCAATGCTAATATGTTCAAGTATATCACAATCCCCCTCCCTGACCTCTACATCCACAACATCCTTCTCCATAGTGAACACCGATGAAAAGTAATCATTTAAACCCTCACCTATGTCCTCCGGCTCCATACACAGATTGCCACTTTGGTCCCTAATGGGCCCTACTCTTTCCCTGGTTATCCTCTTGCCCTTAATATACTTATAAAATGCCTTAGGATTTTCCTTTATCTTGCCTGCCAGTGTTTTTTCATGCCCCTCTTCGCTCTCCTAATTACTTGAAGTACCCCCCTACACTTTCTATAATCTAGTGTCTCCGTTGTTTTCAGTGCTCTGAATCTGCCATAAGTCTCCTTTTTTTTTTCCTGATCGAATCCTCTATATCCCTTGATATCCAGGGTTCCCTGGACTTGTTAAAGTGAAGGGTAGGACCAACGGGTACATGTCGGCTTTGAACTCTCACTATTCTCCTAGGGAATGAAGCCGGACAAGTGGTAGATGTAGACTTTCTTACAAGTAGCTGCTCCCAGTCCACTTTAGACAGATCCTGTTTTATCATCTTAAAATTGGCCTTCCCCCAATTCAGTACCTTTATTTCCAGTCCATCTTTGTCCTTTTCCATAACTACCTTAAATCTTAGAGTTATGGTCACTATCCCCGAAATGCTCCCCCACTGACACTTCTACTTGTCCAGCTTCATTCCCTAGGATTAGGTCCAGTACCGCCTCTTCTCTTGTAGGACTTTCTACATACTGGCTCAAAAAGCTCTCCTGTATGCATTTTAAGAATTTTGCCCCCTTTAAGCCTTTTGCACTAAGACTATCCCAGTTGATATTGGGGAAGTTGAAATCCCCTACTATCATTACCCTATTATTTTTACACCTCTCTGAGATTTGCCTAAATATCTGCACCTCTATCTCTCCCTGACTGTTTGGAGGTCTGTAGTACACTCCCAGCCAAGTGATTGCCCCTTTTTGTTTTCTAGTTCTACCCATATGGCCTCATTTGAGGAACTTTCTAAGATATCATCCCTCGTTATTGCAGTAATTGACTCCTTGATCAACAGTGCAATGCCATCTCCTATTTTACACCCTCCCTTGTCACGCCTGAAGATTCTATACACTGGAATATTGAACTGCCAGTCCTGCCCCTCCCTCAACCATGTCTCTGTGATAGCAATAATATCATAATGCCTTGTGCTAATCAACGCTCTCAATTCATCTGCCTTACTAGTAAGATTCCTTGCATGAAAATAGATGCAGTCTAGCCTTGCATTTTTCAATTGTGCCTTAACGGGTCTATTATTTGCTCTGCCTTCCAGACTGACTCAGTTTCCCTTCTATATTTGACGGTGCATCACCCCCTACTGTACCTCCAATCTGTATCCCATCCCGCTGCCTAATTAGTTTAACCCCCACCCCGCCCCACAACAGCACTAGCAAACCTCCCAGCAGGGATGTTGGTCCCGTTCCGGTTCAGGTGCAACCCATCCAACTTGTACAGGTCCCACCTTTGCCAGAAACAGACCCAGTGATCCAGGAAACTAAAGCCCTCCCTCCTGCACCACCTCCTCAGCATTCATCTGCTCTATCCTCCTATTCCTATACTCACTAGCACGTGGCACTGGGAGTAATCCAGAGATTACAACCTTTGAGGTCCTGCTTTTTAATCTGCTACCAAACTCCCTAAATTCTTGTTGCAGGACCTCATCCCTCTTTGCTACCAATGTGTGCCACGACCTCTGACTGTTCACCCTCTCCCTTCAGAATGTCCTGCAGCCGTTCCGAGACATCCTTGACCCTAGCACCAGGGAGGCAACATACCATCTGGAGTCTCGTTTGCGGCCACAGAAATGCCTGTCTGTTCCCCTTACAATTGAATCCCCTATCAGTATGGCTCTCACACTCTTTTTCACCCCCTCCTGTGCAGCAGAGCCATCCGTGATGCTACAAACTTGGCTGTTGCTGCTTTCCCCTGAGAGGCCATCCCCACCCACAACAGTATTCAAAGTAATGTATTCAAAGTAAGTCTGCTGTTCAACCTTCAGTCCGTTAACACCCTATTTTCACTAATGCTTTGACTTTCAACACACCATTAACATATTGTTTGCCTTTGCTCCATGACCTTTTGGTCAGCTATGTGGCCTTGTCCAATCTACACCTTCTCCTTTGTTATCTCTTGTCCCACCCCAGCATCACTTGCTTATAACCTTTGACATTTCTAATATTTGCTAGTTCCGAAGAAGGGTCACTGACCCGAAACATTAACTCTGCTTCTCTTTCCACAGATGCTGCCAGACCTACTGAGTGGTTCCAGCATTTCTTGTTTTTATTTCAAAGTAATGTATCTGTTTGAGAGGGGGATGGCCACAGGGTACTCCTGCACTACCTGCCTGCGCCTACTACTCCTCCTGGTGGTCACCCATCCCCTTTCTGCCTCTGCAGCCATTACCTGTGGTGTGACCACCTCTCTAAAACTGCTATCCACGATGTCCTCAGCATCGCGGATGCTCCACAGTGAGTCCATCCGCAGCTCCAGCTGCGCAGTGCGGTCAGCTAGTAGCTGCAGCTGGACACATTTCCTGCACACATGGTCGCCAGGGTCACTAGAAGTGTCCCTGATTTCCCATAGCGCAGGAGGAGCATGCCACGGGGCTGAGCTCTCCTGCCATGGCTTAGCCTTAGATTAAGCTGCTTAGTTACTCCCTTTAATTTGGAGTACTAATTACACTATGGACCTTATTCCACTCCAAACACTGCCTACTACAATCTAAATTCCCTACCTTTACTTTCACTTCAGCTATTGAAAGTAGTAAAAAAGGGTAGAAATACCCACCTGTTCCTACTTGCCAATCAGCTGCCTCCCCTTGCAACACATCACTTTCTGAACTGTGATGTCAGTCGTGGAGCACTCTGTCCCTGTGAGAGTGTGTGTGTGTCTCTCTCTTTTAAGCCGCTGGAACTTCCGCTCGCCAGTGCCTGTCTCCTTGCAGATCCGCCTTGGTCTCGCCCAATTTGAATTCAATTCACCTCGCAATAAATTATAGCATTCTATTAGCTTTCCTAATTACTTGCTGTACCTGCATACTAACTTTTTGCGATTCATGCACTCGGACACCCAGATCCCTCTGCATCTCGGAACTCTGCAATCTCTCACCATTTAGAGAATGTGCTTTTTTATCCTGCCAAAATGAACAATTTCACATTTTCCCACATTATACTCTGTTTGCCAGATCTTTGCCCACTCACTTAACCTATCTATATCCCTTTATAGGCTCCTTGTGTCCTCTTAACTTACTTTCCTACCTATCTTTGTGTCATCAGCAAATGTAGCAATCATACCTTCGGTCCCTTCATCCAAGTGATTTATATAAATTGTAAAAAGTTGAAGCCCCAGCACTGATCCCTGTGGCACATCACTCATTACATCTTGCCAACCAGAAAATGATCCATTTATGCCTACTCTCTGTTTCCTGTTAACTAGCCAATCTTCTATCCATGTCAATATGTTACACCCTACACCATGAGTTTTTATTTTGCACAATAACCTTTGATGTGGCACCTTATCATATGCCTTCTGGAAATCTAAGTACAATACATCCACTGGTTCCCCTTTATCCACAGCACATGTAACTCCCTCAAAGAACTCCAATAAATTTGAGCAATTAAATGGGTGGTTGTTGGTCGGCACAGACTCAGTGGCTGAAGGGCCTGTTTCAGTGCTGTATAACTCTAAAAACTGATTAAACATGATTTCCCTTTCACAAAACCATGTTGACTCGGCCTGATTATCTTGAATTTTTCTAAGTGCCCTATTATATAACATCTTTAATAGCTTCTAACATTTTCCGTGTGACAGAAGTTAATCTAACTGACCTGTAGTTTCCTGCTTTCTATCTCCCTCCCTTTTTGAATAAAGAAGTTACATTCACTATTTTTCAATCTAATGGAACCTTCACCAAATCTAGTGAATTTTGGAAAATTAAAAACAACGGATCAACTATCTCACTAGCCATTTCTTTTAAGACCCTAGGATGAAGTCCATCAGGACCCGGGGACTTGTCAGCCCGCAGCTCCAACAATTTGCTCAGTCCCACTCCCCTGGTGATTGTAACTTTCTTGAGTTCCTCCCTCCTTTCCATTTCCTGATTTACAGCTATTTCTGGGGTGTTACTTGTATCCTCTATAGTGAAGACTGTTGCAAAATACCTGTTCAATTCATCTACCATCTCCTTATTTTCCATTATTAATTCCCCAAACTCGCATTCTATAGGATCAACACTAACTTTGTTAACTCTTTTCTTTTTAAATATCTATAGAAACTCTTACAATCTATTTTTATATTTCTAGCTAGAAATGCAGCCACATTGATCTTGTAGGATATAATGTTATTAAGTAAAACAATACTTAATAAAATTGTCTCATGCCCCCACACTTTGTTCTCTTTTATCGTATTAATTGGATCTTAAGACAATAGTAGCAAGTAAACAACAGTTTTGCTTTCTCGCACCCACTGTGAACTGTGGTTGATTCTGACGCTATCACAATACATCCTGCTCCAAAAATGGACCACAAGGCGATGAACTCGGGTAGCTTCAAAGAAGGTGTAACCATTTATCAATGGGAGGCAGGCACATGTTGAGTGAGCCAGGGAATTAGCATAATGTATTGTGTACTTTGCCCAGAACAGATTAGCATAAGAGCTAGGCCATTTAGGAGTGAAATCAGGAAGCATTTTTTCACACAAATAGAAATCTGGAATGCTCTCCGCCAAAACTGTGGATGCTGGGGGATAATTGAAATTTAAGACTGAGCTTGATAGATTTTTTTTTTGTTCCGTAATGGTATCCAGTCGATCGAAGAAACTTTTTCCCTTAGCGGAGGTGCCAATAACCAGGGGGCATAGATTTAAGGTAAGGGGCAGGAGGTTTAGAAGGGATTTGAGGAAATTTTTTTCATTCAGAGGGTGGTTGGAATCTGGAACACACCGCCTGAAGAGGTGGTAGAGGCAGGAACAAAGAACAGTACAGCACAGGAACAGGCCATTCGGCCCTCCAAGCCTGCGCCGATCTTGATGCCTGCCTAAACTAACACCTTCTGCACTTCCGGGGCCCATATCCCTCTATTCCCTTCCTATTCATATATTTGTCAAGATGTCTCTTAAACGTCGCTATCATATCTGCTTCCACCACCTCCCCTGGCGGCATGTTCCAGGCACTCACCACCCTCTGTGTAAAAAAAACTTGCCTTGCACATCCCCTCTAAACTTTGCCCCTCGCACCTTAAACCTATGTCCCCTAGTAACTGACTGTTCCACCCTGGGAAAAAGCTTCTGACTATCCACTCTGTCCATGCCGCTCATAACTTTGTAAATCTCTATCATGTCGCCCCTCCACCTCCGTTGTTCCAGTGAAAACAAGCCGAGTTTTTCCAACCTCTCCTCATAGCTAATGCCCTCCAGACCAGGCAGCATCCTGGTAAACCTCCTCCTTACCCTCTCCAAAGCCTCCACGTCCTTCTGGTAGTGTGGCGACCAGAATTGCACGCAATATTCTAAGTGTGGCCTAACTAAGGTTCTGTCCAGCTGCAACATGACTTGCCAATTTTTATACTCTATGCCCCGACCGATGAAGGCAAGCATGCCGTATGCCTTCTTGACTACCTTATCCACCTGCGTTGCCACTTTCAGTGACCTGTGGACCTGTACGCCCAGATCTCTCTGCCTGTCAATACTCCTAAGGGTTCTGCCATTTACTGTATACCTCCCACCTGCATTAGACCTTCCAAAATGCATTACCTCACATTTGTCCGGATTAAACTCCATCTGCCATTTCTCCGCCCAAGTCTCCACCCGATCTATATCCTGCTGTATCCTCTGACAATCCTCATCATTATCCGCAACTCCACCAACCTTTGCGTCGTCCGCAAACTTACTAATCAGACCAGCTACATTTTCCTCCAAATCATTTATATATACTACAAACAGCAAAGGTCCCAGCTGTGCTGTATAACTCTATGACTCAAGGGGATGTGGAGCAAAAGCAGGAAAATGGGGCTGAGGTACAGATCAGCCACGATCTAACTGAATAGTGGAACAGACTTGGGGCTGAATGCTTGCCTCCTGTTTGTGTCTGCAAAATTACTTCACACCAGTTTTCCGTGACATTGCAAGTGGTGCAGACACCTGGAGCAGGTCAGCACAGGATGGCAAGACTCAATATGGATGCTGCAGTCTGTCAGAATTCTGGGTTCATCTGCATTATACTTGGGAGCCATCAAAAGCAAGAGAGCTGTGTTTCTGCTATCCAATTCTCTCAAATTAAACAAGTCTTAGATATGCCTAGAGCATGTTCTCAACATCCTGTCAAACAAAGTTCATTTTTTTGCTACTTGCAGAGAATTTCTTTACTTTGAAATAACAAAGGCACTGATGATGCCTTTGAAAATCTTTCTACTGCAGCTTTGCTAAGTTTTTCTTTGAGGCATGTTGGATGTGTCCTCTTGTGAACCCTCGCGTCGTTTCTAACTTCCCTTTCCTTTCTAAGACCCTTGAACACTGTTGACACCCAATTCTGAGCTCATCTCTCCTAATTTCCCATTTGAAACCTCTTTTGAGGGTTTCTGTCCTGCACAGAGTCTTCCCTAGTCAAAGTCACAATGGCATGTCATTACGACCACGGTGGGAGCAACGCACTATCAATTCAATCCCGTCACTCCACAGGTCGCAGCATATTATTTATAGTTTACCACCCAACCAGAAAACAGCCAAATTACTCTAGTAACCCCCAGAATGAAACAGACCAAGCCAGGTATCTTTAGACAACAACAAATAAACTATTTATTAAAACTAAATCTTAAACACTATTAAGAAAAACCTATGTCTAAAGACCAGATAACTTATTTTAACCTAACTTCCCCATTCTCTCTCTCTCATAAATAGCAGTAGTTAACCAGTTTTTTAAAGTGGTGTTTTTAAAAAATTAGCTGTTTAAGAAAAAATAAATAAGTCTTTGTGGGTTACGTTCCTGATGGATGAGGTATTCTAATGTGAAAATAATCAAAGGCTGCTCAAAGTCTCCATGTGGATTTGACTAAATTGTCTGTTCTTAATAGGTATTCAAACTCTTCGGCTGCAGCAGGCACAGTAGTTCCTTCAGCAATACCAAATGGTCTCTTAAAAGGGTTATTTTCTCTTTAGGCAATTAATTTGGCCTGTAGCTCCTTGTAGAATTTCTGCTGAGAGAATGGACAGCTCTTTTCTTTTCAGTACGCTTCGCTGGTGAGTCTGGTTCAGACCGGTTTTTGCCAGTTTTACGCACAAGTCAAATCGAAACATTATACCATGTGACCTCTCTCTCCTGCTGTTGCCTAGGTAACAAAATGCAGCTGTGGCACACTGTCCCCAGGAATCCAAAACTTCTCTCCCTGTCTTAGAGGTGTACTGTTTATAAACAGAGTCTTAAAGGCACACTGCTTTAATCCAAGGAGAAAAATAATACATGTCTGACAATATGAATGCAGTTATGGGTGAATTATCCCTCTTTGTCCTCCATTTCTCTCCCACATTCAACACAGTCAGCCTCTCCATTGCTTCTTGTCTATGGTCTCTGCTGGGATTGCATACTCCTCTCTGTTCCAACAAAGGTGGCACATTTCAACAGTGACTACTCTTCAAAAAAAAAGATGCTTAATTGGCTGTGAAGGACTTTGGGTATTTTGAGGTCATGAAAGGTTCTACATAAAGGTAAATAGTTTCTTTCAGCCAAGGAGATGGGGGGCGAGTGCGGGGAGGCAGGGTGGTGAAGAGAAGGAAGACCCATTAAATTGCACCCTAGCAAGGCGTTCACATGCAGAGGAGTTGAATCCGGCAAGAGTAAAAAGGAAATGAAAATGCGATGTTTTGACTCAACTGAATAGATCTACTGTGCTTGATGTGGTGGCATTGGGGTTGTGAACACGAATAGGGAGGTCTATTTTATATATGTTGGTTTCAATTTTCAGCTGCAAACACTGAAATCTCCCGCTGCACCTACTGTGATTTGATCAAAAGCATATTTGTTTGTGGTTAATTTTCAGGCTTTCTTTATCTGCGCATCTTTGTCTAGTGCAACAGGGCCTTTTTTAATGCAAACTTTGCAAAGGTGAAAACATTTCCCGTCTCTCCTGTTCTCCGCTACTTCATTCCCTGATCACGCTGCACTCAAAAAGCATTGGCAAACTGTTCAAAATGCCAAATGATTTTTCAGCTGGACATTTGTAAGCCAAGTAAATGCATTGCTTCCTGAGCTGCAGAATTGCCTCCTGTATATCGGGCTGGTGGATTTGGCAATAAGGAGAATTTGCACATGTTCACACACACTTGCTCCAAGGTGGCAAATCCAACCTTAATTTGGGTGGGTGTGGTTTGGCAAAATTGAATTTATCACTCTGTCCAGCACATTCCATGATTTAATGGGATTGTGGAGGGCAGGTGGTTATGAGTCTTAGGAGAAGGTCTCTTCAGGCTGGCATGTAGAAAAGGCAGCATTAAATGTATGGCAGACTGGGATTGATTCCAAATGTGGGTTCTTCCCCAAGCATACTCTCTCTCCCCTGCATCTCACTCTCTGTTTCAATCTGATTGATCTGTTGTGTTCATAACACCGCTGGCTTTTGAAATTTACATTTATGCTGCATACTGTGGTTTCCTTCACTTATCCTAAAAATGTTTTATCCTGTCCCCAAATGGTCATTAGTGCTTACATCAGGAAGATTGCAAGTGACTCCCTATGGATCCATTCTTGGGGTTGTATCCAGTCAGTGAAGGGCAGGGCTTTCGGCAGTGTTTCCGTTACTTGGTTGTTTCTGCCGCAACTGTTCCTGGTGTTTGTAGTGCTTCATCCAGAGTTACCCACTGTGGCATTGTGATCAAAGCCATCTGACATCCTTGCTGTTGTTTCAGTTCTGCACTGTTTCAGGTTGCTCTTTAGTACGTCCCCTGTCTCCATGAACACTTGGCATGTTTGAGTGTACAGAAACTCACAGGAAGTCTATTGTTATCGTGTTGTAGTGTACTTGTTTTTTCAAAAAGCCTTCATTAAGGTGCCACCCAAGAGGTTATTACACAATTAGGACTCATGAGATTGGGGGTAACATGTTAACATGGATTGAGGACTAGTTAACATACAGAAAATACAGAGTAGGAATAAATGGGTCTTTTTTGGGTTGGCAGGCTATAACTATGGGTACCACAAGGATCAGTGCTTGGGCCTCAGACTTGGATGAGGGGATCAGAGTGTAATATATTCCAATTTCCTGACGATACAAAGCTAGGTGGGAAAGTAAGCTGTGAGGAGGACATGAAAAGTCTGCAAAAAAAAAAGCTTGCATTTATATGGCACCTTTTCATGACCTCAGGACATCCCAAAGTACTTTACAAAGAAGTGCTTTTGAAGTGGAGTCACTGTTGTAATGTAGGAAATGGGGCAGCCAATTTGCATTCCCACAAACAGCAATGCAATGACCTGATCTCTTTTTGTGATGTTTGAAGGATAAACATTGACCAGGACACCTGCTCCTCTTCAAAATAGTGCCATGGAATCTTTTACATCTATCTGAGAGGGCAAACAGGGCCTCAGTGTAACGTCTCATCTGAAAGAGAGCACCTCCAACTCAGTACTGCACTGGAGTGTCAGATTTTTGACTTTTTGTGCTCAAGTCCTGGAATGGGACTTGAACCCACAAACCTTCTGATTCAGAGGCAAAAGTGCTACCAATTGTGCCTAAAGTGATATAGACAGGCTAAGTGAGTGGGCAAGAATCTGGCAATGGAGTATAATGTGGAGAAATGTGAAGTTATCTACTAGGAAAAATAGAAAAGCAGAATTTTTTTTTTAAAAGGCAAGAGACTAGGAGATTTTGACATTTAGAGGGATCTGGGAGACTTTGCGCACAAATTATAAAGTTAACATGTAGGTGCAGCAAGCAATAAGGAACGCAAATGGTGTGTTAGTCTTTATTACAAAGGAATTGGAGTATGAGTGAAGAAATTTACAAATACAATCGAGCCTTGGTTAGATCACACCTGGAGTAGTATGTGTAGTTTTGGTCTCTTTACTCAAGGAAGGATATACTTGTCAAGGGAGTTCAAGGAAGGTTCACTAGGCTGATTGCTGGGATGAGAGTGACCTGAAACCATGTTGACCCAAGACATACACTCTAATCTGCCTTTCTGATCAAAGGGTGCAGTGTTTGGCAGCGGACTTCCTGGATCACTGAAGCCTTTTATACAATTGTTTCGGTATCTAGGGAATTTTGGAAAATCATAATCAGTGCATCCACTATCTCTGCAGCTACCTGTTTTGGAACCCTAGGATGTAGGCCATCAGGTCCTGGGGATTTGTCAGCTTTTAGTTCCTCAAGTTTCTCTAATACTTTTTCTCTGCTGATATTTACTTTAAATTTCTCACTGTTATTAATCCTTTGGTTACCCTCTGGTTCTGGTATATAATTTGTGTCTTCTATATTGAAAACAGACACAAAATATTTGTTCTGCCATTTCCTCATTCCCCATGATAATTTTCCTGTCTCTGCCTCTAAGGGACCAATGTTGACTTTTGCTACTCTTCTTTTTATATACTTGTAAAAGCTCTTACAATCTGTTTTTGTATTCCTGGCCAGTTTACTCTAGTATTCTATTTTTTCCCCTTTTTATCAAACCTTTGGTCACCCTTTGGCTTCTAAAACTCTCCCAATCTGTTCTTTGCAACATTTGGTGGAGAGTTGTTTTACTGGTGTGCAAATTGATACAATACCCCTCCAAAGGTAACTGACAGTCTTCACTACCGCCCTTGATCCCTCCCACCATCAGTGTGAGCTCCAGCTGCAGGTGTCAGCAAACTATTGGTCTAAACTTGCAGTCTGCTTTAAAGTTAAAAATGTTGCCAGATCTAGGTAACCTGATGCACATTTGCGTTCAGATCTATAGTGATTATTGCTGCAAATACTAAAGGGGCTCAGTGCTTGAAGATGGCTTGACCCCTGTTGAAGATGTTAAATAGTTTGTGCCCAGTATGCCCTCATTTAATTGGTACATTCTTCAGCTTACTTTCCCAGTTAATCGCTTTGATTGTGCCTTTCATGTCCTCAGGGCATCTTAAATCAATATCCAAACCAATTAATTGCTTTTGAAATGTTAATAGTCAGCCATTCTGTGCAAGCAAGGCAGCAGCCACAGCAAATGAGATAAATGCCCAGTAAGTTGTTGGTTGAGTGCTGAATGCTGGTCAGGATGCCCAGAAAACTTCCCACTCTTCTTTGAATGAAGCCACAGGGTCTTTTACTGCCACCTGAGAAGGCAGACAGACTTCGTTTTAATTTCTCATCCAAAGACGGAACAGTGCTCCCTCAGTACTGCACTGAGGTGCCAGCCTAGATTATGTGATTCAGTCTTGACATGAGGTTTGAACTCGCCACCTAACGTGAGCAAGGTTTCTACTAAATGAGACAAGCTTCCACTTGTCACTAAATAAACTGGTCCATGTTTTTCTGGATGGGTTGCTGTCATACCCATGGCTTGATCAATAATTAAGGTTTTTAAAATTCATTCGTGGGATGTGAGCATCATTGGCAAGGCCGGCATTTATTGTCCATCCCTTCAGATAGTGGTGAGCCACATTCTTGAACTACTGCAGTCCATGTGGTGTAGGTGCACCCACAGTGCTGTTGGAGAGGGAGTTCCAGGATTTTGACCCAGCAACATTGTTTCCAAGTCAGGACTGTCTATGACTTGGAGGAGAACTTATAGGTGGTGGTGATTCCATGTGTCTGCTGCCCTTATTCTTCTAGGGGGTCGAGGTCATGGATTTGATGGGTGCTGTCTAAGGAACCTTGGTGAGTTGCTGCAGTGTATCTTGCAGATGGCACACTGCTGCCACTGTGTGTTGGTGGTGGAGAGTGAATGTTTAAGGTGGTGGATGGGGTGCCAGTCAAGCGGGCTGCTTTGTCCTGGATTGTGTCGAGCTTCTTGTGTTGGAGCTGCACCCACCTAGGCTAGTGGAGAGACTTGTAGATGGTGGGCAGGTTTTGGGGTGTCAAGAGGTGAGTTACTTGCTGCAGAATTCCTAGCCTCTGACCTGCTCTTGCAGCCATAGTATTTATGTGGCTGGTCCAGTTAAGTTTCAGATCAATAGTAACCCCCAGGATGTTGATGGTGGGGGATTCAATGATGGTAATTGTGTTGAACGTCAAGGGGAGCTGGTTAGATTCTCTCTTGTTGGAGATGGTCATTGTCTGACACTTGCGAATGTTACTTGCCACTTATCAGTCCAAGCCTGAATGTTATCCAGGTCTGGCTGCATGTGAGCTTCATACCTGAGTTGGTGCTAATGTACTGCACTGATCAATGAACATCCCCATTTCTGGCCTTATGCAGGAGGAAATGCCATTGACGAAGCAGCTGAAGATGGTGGAGTCTAGGATACTACCCTGAGGAACTTCTGCAGTTGTGTCCCGGGACTGAGATAATTGGCCTCCCACAACGACAACCGTCTTCTTTTGTACTAAGAATGACTCCAACCAGTGGGGAGTTTCCCCTGATTCCCATTGACTTTAGTTTTGCTAGGGCTGCTTGATGCCATACTCGGTCAAATGCTACCTTGATGTCAAGGGCAGTCACTTTCACCTCACCTCTGGAATTCAGCTCTTTTGTCCATGTTTGCACCAAGGATCTAATGAGGTCGGGAGCTGAGTGACCCTAGTGGACCTCAAACTGAGGCTCGATGAGCAGGTTATTGCTGAGTAAGTGCCTCTTGATGGCACTGTTGGCAGCACCTTCCATTTCTTTGCTGATTGACAGTAGACTGATGGAGCAGTAATTGACTGGATTGGAATCTCCTTTTTATAGACAGGACATACCTAGGCAATTTTCCACATAGTCAGGTTGGTGCTAGTGTTGTAGTTGTACTGAAACAGCTTGGCTAAGGGTGCAGCTAGTTTAGAAGCACAAGTCTTCAGTAGTACAGCTGGGATGTTGTCAGGGCCCTTGGCATCTGCTGTATTTAATGCCTTCACCTGTTTCCTGATGATATGTGGACTGAATCGAATTAGCTGAAGCCTGGCAACTATGATGGTGGGGACCTCGGGGAGGCCGAGATGGATCATCCACTTGGCACTTCTGGCTGAAGATGTTTGTGAATGCTTCAGCCTTTTCTTTTGCATTGATGTGGTTGGCTCCTCCATCATTGAGGATGTGGATGTTTTTGTAGCCATCTCCTCTGGTTAATTGTTTAATTGTCCAGCATCACTCACGACTGCAGACGTTTGACCTGGTCTGTTGGCTGTGGGATCACTTAACGCTCTGTATAACATGCTGCTATAGCATGGTACCCAATGTAATAGATAATCAAAATTCTCTGTCCACTGTTGGTGCTTAATGTATTGCCACCTGCACCTTTGAAAAGGGCAGAATCTGTGTACTTGGCTTGGTAATTCTTAAGAGCATTGTGGAATTTTGAGTGCATTAGGGTTAGCAAACAGTTTATTTTTCTATAATAAAAGCAAAATACTGCGGATGCTGGAAATCTGAAACAAAAACATGAAATGCTGGAATCACTCAGCAGGTCTGGCAGCATCTGTGGAAAGAGAAGCAGAGTTAACGTTTCGGGTCAGTGACCCTTCTTCGGAACTATTTTTCTAGCTTTCTATCTGACTGTTGGTCTTGCATTTACCTCAGCTAATGTGAACAGGTCCTTGTGTGCCATAGTTTGATGAGCCAAGATATTTGCAGGTGCTTTCTGCTTCTTGTGGAGTAACGTGTCCATCTCTGCAGTGTTGTCAAACCAACAATGGTGTCTTTTGTACCCCAAGTTCACAGTGTCAGCTGCAGCCCAGTATGTAAAATTGTTCATTCAGCTTCAGCATTAAGTTCCTCGTTAACTGAGGCCTGATTGGTCATTAACATGTAGCTGATGTTACACATCTCACCCTTGGATCTTTTGAGATCTTGTTCATTTGATTTAGATATTGCTTTTTCTTTGTGAGGTTTAACAGTGAGCAGCACCAACGTTGGCCTAACCATCCAGGGATCAGTCTAGTAGTCTGCGCCATGCTGTGTCCTGGTGGTTTTGGTGTTCTGTGTAACTTTTTTTTTTACTCATTCCTGGGATGTGGGCATTGTTAGCAAGGCCAGCAATCATTGCCCTTGATAAGGTGGTGGTGGGTCGCAGCTTTGAACTGCTGCAGTCCATGTGGTGTAGGTACAGTCAGTGCTGATAGGGAGTTCTAGGATTTTGACCAAGCAACAGCGAAGGAATTGCTATATATTGATGGATATCATAGTCAAACTGTGACATAGATAATGAGAAGCCAATCCGTTCAGCATGGGTGTCTTTCATGTTCTGGCACTGGCTGGGCAGCAGTGCTGTATTGCCTTTGTGAGGAAACCATCCAGAATAGTGCCACCTCACATGCTTAGATCACTCCCATTTAAGCACTGCAGTGAGTTCCTTGAGCCGACTGTAGACCCGGCAATTGCATAATGGACCATAGTTGGTCCATAGACACTGCAGATCGCAGCAGAGCACTTGTCTTTGCGCTCGGAGCTCCCGTTGTCATGAGGTGCTCATTGTGGTACACCTCTAACTTTGTGACAAGTTTGCGCTAAAGATCATGAAGATTGCGGCAGTATCCTGGGCCAACGTATTGTGGAACCAACTAGGGATCAAGCTATTATAGCTCTAGTATTGGCTAAGGGAGGCAGGTTTAATTAGTAAAAGATCCTCTGGGGGAAAAAGTGATTATAATACAAATGAATTCCATATTAAATTTGAAAGCGACATACTCCAGTCCAAAACAAAAAACCTTAAACATAAGCAAAGTCAATTACATAGGTATGAGGGGAGAACTGGCTAAGGCTGTTTGGGTTAATTGACTAAAAGGTATGGCAGCAAATAAAACAGTGGGAAACATTTAAAGAAATAATTCAAAATGATGAACAAAAATAGACTCCGTTTAAAAAAAACTCAGCAAGTAAGATCTATCCTTGGCTTACTAGGCAAGTTGAGGATAGTATTCGATTAAAAGAAGAGGCTTATAATGTTGTGAAGAATGGTAATAAGCCTGAGGATTGAGTGAGTTTCAGAAGCCAGCCAAGGGTGACCAAAAGGTTAATAAAAAGGGGAAGGATAGAATGCGAGTAAACTAGCCAGGAATATAAATATAAAAAAGATGGTGCGCTTTTGCATGTATTATTAAAAAAAAAAGGAGCACAAGTAAATGTTGGTCCCTTAGAGGCAGAGACAGGAGAAATTATCATGGGGAATGAGGAAATGGCAGAGATGTTGAATAAATAGTGTCTGTCTTCACAGTAGAAGAATCAAATTGCATACCAGAAATAAAGACTAACCAAGAGGCTAATCAGAGTGAGGAATGTAGAGTAATTAATATCAGCAGAGAAAATGTATCAGAGAAACTAGAGGGACTAAAAGCTAACAATTTCCCAAGCCTACATCCTAGGGTTCCAAATGAGGTAGCTGCAGGCACTAGTTATGATTTTCCAAAATCCCCTAGGTTCGAGAACAGTCCATGCAGATTGGAGGTTAACAAATGTAAGACTGCTGTTCAAGGAAAAAGAAAACTGAGAATTACAAGCCAGTTAGCCTAAAATCAGTCGTCGGAAAAATGCTGGAATCTGTTATTAAGGAAGTCTTAACAATGCACTTAGCAAATCATATTATGATCAGACAGAGAAAATAGGGTTTTACGAAAAGGAAATGGTGTTTGATAAATGTTAGTTTTTTGACGATGTAACCAGTAGGGTAGATAAAGGGGAGCTAATAGATATAGTATACTTGGATTTCCAAAAGGCATTTGATAATGTGACACACAAAAGGTTGTTATGCAAGATAAGGGCTCATGGATTTGGGGTAATACACTAACATGGAGGAATGGTTAACATATACAAAGAGAGTAAGGATAAATGGGCCATTTTCAAGTTGGCAGGCTTTAACTAGTGGAGTGCCGCAAGGATCAGTGCTGGGGCCTCGACTATTTACAAACCCTATTAATGACTTAGACGAAGAGACAGAGTAATATATCAAAGTTTGCTGATGATGCAAAGAGAGGTGGGAATGCAAGTTGTGAGGAGGACACAGGCTGCAAGTGAGGTTTAGACCAGGGTTGTCCAACCTTTTCGCATGGGGGGGGGGCACATTACAATTTTTGCCTTATATGGGGGGGGGGAGACAATTTAAGAAAGACAAAGGCATTCAAAATTTATCTTAATCTGAACAACAAATGTGCATTTTTGTGAAGGAGCTTTAAATGAAAAGATTAATTTATTGACTTAATTTCTCACCACTATGTTGGACACTGATTTAGTGTAATACCTGGTATTTATTTGCTTGCAGAAGTAGTCACTGTCTGCCCGCACGCTTGTAGCAATGCAGAGTATTCCGGATAGATATCCATTTGTCAGGAGTGATCTTGATTTTTCTCCCTGACACTCTATCTCCATCTCTTTACCTGCATTTCCCACTCTGTTTTTCCCGCTCTCTTTCATCTTCGCTCTCTGTGTCCCCACCTCCTCTCCTCTCTGTGTCCCCACCTCCTCTCCTCTCTGTGTCCCCACCTCCTCTCCTCTCTGTGTCCCCACCTCCTCTCCTCTCTGTGTCCCCACCTCCTCTCCTCTCTGTGTCCCCACCTCCTCTCCTCTCTGTGTCCCCACCTGCTCTCCTCTCTGTGTCCCCACCTGCTCTCCTCTCTGTGTCCCCACCTGCTCTCCTCTCTGTGTCCCCACCTGCTCTCCTCTCTGTGTCCCCACCTCCTCTCCTCTCTGTGTCCCCACCTCCTCTCCTCTCTGTGTCCCCACCTCCTCTCCTCTCTGTGTCCCCACCTCCTCTCCTCTCTGTGTCCCCACCTCCTCTCCTCTCTGTGTCCCCACCTCCTCTCCTCTCTGTGTCCCCACCTCCTCTCCTCTCTGTGTCCCCACCTCCTCTCCTCTCTGTGTCCCCACCTCCTCTCCTCTCTGTGTCCCCACCTCCTCTCCTCTCTGTGTCCCCACCTCCTCTCCTCTCTGTGTCCCCACCTCCTCTCCTCTCTGTGTCCCCACCTCCTCTCCTCTCCTCTCTGTGTCCCCACCTCCTCTCCTCTCCTCTCTGTGTCCCCACCTCCTCTCCTCTCCTCTCTGTGTCCCCACCTCCTCTCCTCTCTGTGTCCCCACCTCCTCTCCTCTCTGTGTCCCCACCTCCTCTCCTCTCTGTGTCCCCACCTCCTCTCCTCTCTGTGTCCCCACCTCCTCTCCTCTCTGTGTCCCCACCTCCTCTCCTCTCTGTGTCCCCACCTCCTCTCCTCTCTGTGTCCCCACCTCCTCTCCTCTCTGTGTCCCCACCTCCTCTCCTCTCTGTGTCCCCCCCTCCTCTCCTCTCTGTGTCCCCCCCTCCTCTCCTCTCTGTGTCCCCCCCTCCTCTCCTCTCTGTGTCCCCCCCTCCTCTCCTCTCTGTGTCCCCCCCCTCCTCTCCTCTCTGTGTCCCCCCCTCCTCTCCTCTCTGTGTCCCCCCCTCCTCTCCTCTCTGTGTCCCCCCCTCCTCTCCTCTCTGTGTCCCCCCCTCCTCTCCTCTCTGTGTCCCCCCCTCCTCTCCTCTCTGTGTCCCCCCCTCCTCTCCTCTCTGTGTCCCCCCCTCCTCTCCTCTCTGTGTCCCCCCCTCCTCTCCTCTCTGTGTCCCCCCCCTCCTCTCCTCTCTGTGTCCCCCCCTCCTCTCCTCTCTCCGCCCCTCCTCTCCTCTCTCCGCCCCTCCTCTCCTCTCTCCGCCCCTCCTCTCCTCTCTCCGCCCCTCCTCTCCTCTCTCCGCCCCTCCTCTCCTCTCTCCGCCCCTCCTCTCCTCTCTCCGCCCCTCCTCTCCTCTCTCCGCCCCTCCTCTCCTCTCTCCGCCCCTCCTCTCCTCTCTCCGCCCCTCCTCTCCTCTCTCCGCCCCTCCTCTCCTCTCTCCGCCCCTCCTCTCCTCTCTCCGCCCCTCCTCTCCTCTCTCCGCCCCTCCTCTCCTCTCTCCGCCCCTCCTCTCCTCTCTCCGCCCCTCCTCTCCTCTCTCCGCCCCTCCTCTCCTCTCTCCGCCCCTCCTCTCCTCTCTCCGCCCCCTCCCTCCCCCTCCCTCCCCCTCTCCGCCCCCTCCCTCCCCCTCTCCGCCCCCTCCCTCCCCCTCTCCGCCCCCTCCCTCCCCCTCTCCGCCCCCTCCCTCCCCCTCTCCGCCCCCTCCCTCCCCCTCTCCGCCCCCTCCCTCCCCCTCTCCGCCCCCTCCCTCCCCCTCTCCGCCCCCTCCCTCCCCCTCTCCGCCCCCTCCCTCCCCCTCTCGTCCCCTTCCCTCCCCCTCTCCGTCCCCTCCCTCCCCCTCTCCGCCCCCTCCCTCCCCCTCTCCGCCCCCTCCCTCCCCCTCTCCGCCCCCCTCCCTCCCCCTCTCCGCCCCCTCCCTCCCCCTCTCCGCCCCCTCCCTCCCCCTCTCCGCCCCCTCCCTCCCCCTCTCCGCCCCCTCCTCCCCCTCTCCGCCCCTCCCTCCCCCTCTCCGCCCCCTCCCTCCTCCTCTCCGCCCCTCCCTCCTCCTCATCCGCCCCCTCCCTCCACTCTCCGCCCCTCCCTCCCCCTCTCCCCCCTCCCTCCCCCTCTCCCCCCCCTCCCTCCCCCTCTCCCCCCCCTCCCTCCCCCTCTCCCCACCCTCCCTCCCCCTCTCCCCCCCTCCCTCCCCCCCTCCCCCCCCCTCCCTCCCCCCCCCTCCCTCCCCCCCTCCCCCCCCCCTCCCTCCCCCCCCTCCCCCCCCCCTCCCTCCCCCCCCTCCCTCCCCTCCTCCCCCCCCTCCCCCCTCCCTCCCCCCCTCCCCCCTCCCTCCCCCCTCCTCCCTCTCCCCCCCTCCCTCCCTCCCCCTCTCCGCCCCTCCCCCTCTCCGCCCCTCCTTCCTCCCTCCCCCTCTCCGCCCCTCGGCCCGCTCTCCACCCTCTCTAACAAGCTAACCGAACAAGGAAATTACAGAATTCCTTTGTATTTGTGCTGAACTTTGATGGCTAATTTTTCATACTGTATAGCATTTAGTGAAGCTGTTGGTAAAGTGCGTGAGTACTGGACTTTTCCTTTTTAATTTTGAGTAACTATGGACTTATTTGGAGAGTAGGTGGGGAGAGAGAATAATTGGCGTGTTGGCAGCTTGCGGTGAAATCCGTGTTCATACAGGATTGTGGTATTGTTACATGTTTCTCAACAGCAGGTGACTGACAGCCTCCTTGAGAGTAGTGTATGGTGTATTAGAGACTCCGTTACTGCATGCTGTTCTGTTTCTGACCGAGGTGAATGTATAATGCTGAAGTGATGTTGGATCACTTTCATCGTCCTGATATAGCTGAGGAAACTCCTCTTGTGTCACTGGGCTGCAATCCAACAGGCAGTCTGACACTGCCAATCAATCAGGACCTCCATTTGCTTCACTCTTGCCAAACTATTGCCTTAAGGACCCTTTTAAACTATAATTTACAAGGAGCTGTGACTGATATTTCTTTTGCGTCTGTTTCTGGATGTCTTTAATTTGTGAGGTACTCTGACTTTCAGTCAGGAGGTTATGCACAGATCTGAATTGGACTGAACCTGGGATTACTGACTCTTCCTATGTGATACCAATTCTGCTGCTCTGTACCACTGAAATCAGTGGTTTCAGGCTGGTTATGATCCCGTGGAGACCAACAAACCAAAAGAACCGAATTTACTGAACGACCCAAGTTTTAAAAAAAATGGACAAGGTTTCACTTTTATAACTTACTTCAACAATCAAACCAAAATCAACATAAATTCAACATGAAATACCAGACAAATCACAGTCAAGATATTAATAATTACCCATTCACATTCACTATCAGATCCAACAGAGATGAATCTCACGGATTTATTGGGCAGTCCACTCAGCACGTATGGCACCAAAATGCAGTCTCTCAGTTCTTCAAAATTCTGAAATTCCTCAAGTAGATCTCCAGATCCTGTCTTCAAGATGCAGCCACCAAGTCCCAACTGACAGCAGTTCCACTTTTATCCCAAACTCTACAGGCTCAGTCTTCACCAAAAAAATGCGTACTTCTCCAGAACCTTCTCAGTTCTGCTCACGACCAGCTTGATAGCATGGATCCACCAGATTACCTTTATCTGTGCCCTTCAGTGACAGCCCTGTGCACTGTATGGCCGGGTCTGGTTAATCAGTTCCTCTAAATAACAGAAACCACTCCTAGATCCAGTTTCTCTTTCTTTAACCTGCCTGTAAATTGCGCCTTCTTGCCATCTGAGCTTGGATGGCTCTGTCTCCTTTTTATTTGCTTCCAACCAGTTTTAGTTCCCCCATAAACATGAAGTTTTTGTTTCAATTTCTGTTAAGACAGTCTGTTGCAAAATTCAATCAGGGTCTGTGCACCTCACAGAACATTCAACAAGTCATCTGTTCAGAGGACAGCCCACAAATGTTCCCCAGGATCCCGCAGATTCCATGACGCTGTATCAGCAAAATCAAGTGTAATTGCTGCCAATAGCCTGGTAGATAAAGCTGGCAGGCTGAATCAGACACACAAGAAGGTTTTGAGTTAATTGGTCACAGGCAATGGAGAAGTGGAGTTGATCTTGGGAAAAGGTGGGTAAGTCAACCAGGGGTGTTGCTTGTGATTGTTACCCTCTGACATCTGCTGGAAAGTGTGGCTGTGCAACCATGGGGTGAGGATAGTATCAGGTTTGGTTGTGATGCTTTTCACGCTCATGAATCTAAAATCACATGATGACTGGCCACTAGGGCAAAGCTATTGGTGTTCTGTGGAAGTGCAAGTGTCAGTGCCTTCAGATACCACCACCCCCCCCCACCCCCCTACCCAGGGAAGATTACATTTCTCCCCTTTTCGTACAGCGGTCTCTGTTGCGTACCATTAGCGCGTCTGTGCCTGGTTGGGTTGGGTAATCTCTACCAGGATGGCAAATATCGGGCACGACTGATGCCTGCTGGAAAACACAACTGTGAAAAGTGGTTTTCTTGCTTTTCTTTACAATCTGATAGTGTGTTGGTGTCAGAGCTGCAGTTTATTCGTATCGGAACCAAACAACTTCGGTTCTGATGAAAACCAGGCAACGGTTTAAGCTTGGTGTCTAAAAGAAAACCTAGGCTGTGCATGCATCAAGGCGAAGCAGGATTGCAACAACAGTGACACCAAACCAAAGGAGGATGCATTAGGACAGGTGACCAAAAGCTGAGTCAAGTGGGTCGATTTTAAGGAGCATGTTAAAGGAGAAGAGATGGGTTGAGAGGCAGAAAGTGTTGGGGAAGGAATTCTAGAGCTTTAGGCCCAGATGGTTGAAGGTAAAATTAAAAAGGCCAGAATTGGAGGGGTGCAGAGATCTTGCAGGGTTGTAGGCCTGGAGAAGGTTATAGGTAGGGAGCAGTGAAACCTGAGAGAGATTTGAACATTAGAATGAGAATTTTAAAATCAAGGTATTGCTGGATTGAGAGCCAAATTAGTTTAGCAAGCAGAGGTTTGACGGATGAATGGAAGTTGATGCAAGTTAGGATATGGGCAGCAGTGTTTTAGATGAACTTAAGTTTACATAGAGTGATGGTGAGAGACCAGCCAGGACAGCACTGGAATAGTCTAGTCTGGAGTTAACAAAGGCATAGATAAGGGTTTCAGCAGTGTTTGGGCAGAGATGAGCAATGTTACAGAAGTGGAAGTGTGTAGTCTTTGTGATGGATATGATATGGGGTTTTATTATGAAAGCTAAACTTTCATTATTGGATTTTGGTTCAGATTCCAGAACTGTGCCAGCAATCTTAGAGTCCCTATGGAAAAGTACTTCATTGGTTGTGAAGCACTTTGGGATGACCCAAGGTAGGGAAAGACACTGTAGAAATGCAATTCCTTTTCTTTCTAAATGACCGGGCACCTCTTCATGATGCTGAGCTGTAGCGATTGGAAAAGACCAGTCTTACTCCCCTATCTCTACTGGGATATATCGTCTCAGCTAAGCTGGGCATTGCCTTGGCCTCAAGACCTGGCAATCACCATGGCTCAAGCTTATCTTAGCCATTGACTGGATTATTGGAGAGCCTGGGAGTTGAGAGCCCAGCATGGGCAGGGTAGGGCCATGCCCTGATGGCCCCTGTATCCTGATAATCTGCTGACATTATCTAGGGTCATGAAGAGTGGCTGCGCTAAGGTATTGGAGGACTAATCCCTGTGGAGGTTGGTTAAATTGGAATGGGAAGGAAGAATTGAGTGAGGAAGAGTGTTGGTCCTGAGATACTCCTCACAATCTGCTGTGGTACAAGAAGCTCATACAGTACTTGAGTACATTTCAATTAGGTTGAGCTTTGCCTGGCTGGGCCCACGGGTTTAACTTGATTGCTGTGTGATTTAGGTAATGGATCAGAGTAGAGATAAGCCTGCATTAGAGAGATGGGGGAGAGCTGCCTTATTGACAGATAGTGGTCACTCTGAACAGGTCAGTTGTGTTGCTACAACTCCTGAATGGTTAGGCTGAGGGGCTGGGAATTAGGATGGGCTGGATTATTTATTATTTTTCCATGGGATGTGGGTGGTGCTGGTTTCTTACCCATCCCTGATTTGCCCTTGACAACTGAGTGCCATTTCATAGGGCAGTTAAGAGCCAATGGTCTGGAGTCACATGTAGGCCAGACCAGGTAAGGACAGCAAATTTCCTTTCCTAAAGGGCATTAGTGAACCAGAGGGGTTTTTATGACATCGATAGTTTCATGGCATCATTACTGAAAGTAGCTTTCAATTCCAGATTTTTATTAACTAATTGAATTAATTAATTCAAATTAAATTCCACCAGCTGCTGTGGTGGGATTTGAACCCATGTCCCTGTGGCATTAGCCTGGGCTTCTGAATTACTAGTTCAGTGACACTACCAGTACACTACCATCTCCCCTGCTCCCAGCATTATGCTGGCAGTGGGTGGAAAAGTTAGGCAGATCAATTTGCATATGAAAACTAGTTGATCATGGAATGATAATTCCTAAATGAGGTCATCTGGCTTTTAACAGTAGCCCCACCACAGACCTCTGAAACACAACTCGCCTCATTTCCAGTCAATGAAGTTTCCCTTTAGCCCCTACTCTTTGCTTTCTGATTGCAGATCCGCATTCCTCTTAAATTGAATGCACCGTTATTCTTCCCATAATGCTTGAATGCTTCTCAAAACCACATCAACAGCATTTTCTTTATCTATTCTCCATATTTCCAGGCACAGTTCTTCTGCTTGGTCAAGGGAGACCTGCAACTTGCAATCCCGTGCTGACTGGCCCTGATTAAGGTGTTGCTCAGTCATTGCTTCCTGTATTACTTGGGCTAGGCAGGTTATCACCCTTTATAGTGGATTTGAGCAGATTTTGATTTCACCCTGTTTTCCTCCCTATAATGTTTTAACATCTTAAATTTTGTGTCCCAGTGTTGGTGGCTTTTTTTGTTTTTTTTCTATACTGTTGCATTTGTCTCTTTGAAGGAATGAGGAGAAAATAGTGCTGTGAGAAAGCAGTGCTTGTCAGACCACTGCTACTGTAGAAAGTAGTGGGACTGTACTGTAAGAAACTAATCCAGTGCAGGCCTTGCCAGTGCGTGGAGGTTCCCAATTCATTTCCCAATGAAGAAAGTCTCCTGATGTCTGTAGTGGAGCCAAAGAGATGGGCAATAGCATTGAACTGATCAGTCTGTATTTTCACCACTCTACTCCCTCCCTGAGGCTCCGCCAGTCCTACAAACCTCTGAGATCTCGACATTCCTACAGTTCTGGCCTCTTGTGCATCACCATTTCCTTTGCCCAGCCATTGGCAGCTGTGCCTTCAGCCTATACCAAAAGCTTTGGAATTCATTCCCTAAAACCCCACTTGCCCCCCCCACACTCTGCCCTTCCCTCTCTCCACCCTCCGAACACACCTCCCCCTTCTCCTCCATCCCACTCCCTTCCCCGGGGCTCCTTCCCTCTTTCCCCCTCTCCCCCCCCCCCCCCCCCCCCTAACCGCGGCTCCCCCCTGCCCCCCATCACACCCCCAACTCCTGTTCTTTCCTCCTTAAAACCTACCTCTTCGACTGAGCTTTAGCTCGGTATCAGTTTTTCTCTGATAATGCTCCTGTAAAGTGCTTGGAACATTTTGCTACATTAAAGGTGCTATGTAAATGCACAATGTTATGTAAAGTTTAAGGACTCAACAGACAAGGAATTGTGACGTCAAATCCATTTTGGATGTTTCTAGAGATCAGTGGTATGCAATAAGCTTCACCAGGACACTCCAGTGTGCCTTCGCTTGTTAAGTCTTCGCTGGTGGCAACACACTTCAGAACAGTGTTCTCATTTAGATGGTTAACTGTTAATTTCAGTCAAGAATAATGGTTTAATTCTGTAGACTTCTGTTTGCCTAATTGTAGTTTTCAGAAATGTATGGGTTGGGGGAGAAGGGTCTGAGATTGATGCCACATGTACATTTTTATAACAAATCCATTTTTAAGAACAATCAAGCATGAAGAATCAACCAGGGTGAGGGTGTGGTTGGTGTTTCTGGAAGCCATGTGTTCATTCGCTGTAAACTGGTGTATGTTCAGGCAGGAGCCTGTCAGTGACAACCTGCAGCATCAGGCCCAGTGTGACGAGAGACTGAAAGGATGTGCAGGTTTTTCAAGCAGCTGTTTTTAAACACAAGACAGTTAGATTCTCCCATGGTGAAGAATATAGAGTCGGGCCTCGGGAATGGAGTGTGTCAGGAGAGATGCAATTTTACTGAGATCAGTCATTCACCTCAGCTCCCTCCTCTGGCCGAGCGTAGCACTGAGCTAAACTGATTGCATGTTCCTGTGTTGAGCTCCAAACTCTGTTCCCTAGCTACTGACTCCATTCCTCTCCCTGGCAACTGTCTGAGACTAAACGAGACTGTTTGCAACCTTGGTATATTTAATGCCAAGATGAGCTTCTGACCACATATCTGTGTCAACACTAAGCATCTGTTTCCACCTCTAACATCGCCCAACTTTGTCACTGCCTCAGCTCATCTGCTGCTGAAACCCTCATTCATACCTTTGTTACCTCTAGACTTAACTGCCAACAAAGTCTTGGCTGGCCTCTGACATTCTGCCCTTTGTAAACTTGAGGTAATTCAGAACTCTACTGCCCATGTCCTTATTCATGCCAAGTCCCAATCACCTATCACCGCTGTGCTTGCTGACCTACATTGGCTCTGAGTCAAGTAACACCTTAAAATTCTCATCCTTGTTTTCAAATCCCTCCATGGCCTCCCTCCTCCCTATCTCTGTAATCCACTCCAGCCCCACAACCCTCTGAGATATCTATGTTCATCTAATTCTGGCCTCTTGAGCATCCCCAATTTTAATTGCTTCACCATTGGTGACTGTGCCTTCAGCTGCCTGGGGCCTAAGCTCTGGAATTCCCTCCCTACACCTCTCTGCCTCTCCACCTTGCTTTCCTCCTTTAAGACACTCCTTAAAAACTACCTTTTTGACCATCTGGCCTTAATATCTCCTTATGTCGCTGTGTCTAATTTTGCATTATAAAGCTCCTGTGTAGAGCCTTAGGACATTTTATTACATTAAAGGTGCTATATAAATATAAATTGTTGGGCTTGCAGTCACCATAATGGTTTTTAATTCTTCTCTGTGCAAACAATCCAAAAACACAGGAAGTAGATGATTCCTTCCTGGACTGACACTGCATCATCAATGGAGCCAAGCCTGGGCCTTCATTGCTCTCGTATCCTGTGCTGGCATTGTGTTACGTTCATCAGGTTCCACCTTCATTCTGAGACATGATCTCTGTGTTCATTGTAACCTCTGCTCGAGCAAGCAGCCACTTCCATGGGTGTAATGTGCAACATGTGAAACACTCCAGTATCATGAAGGAGTGGGGCAGAGCTTGATGCCGAGGTTGTCACACGTGCCAAGGGCAAAGATCTCAGCTGTGATGGTAGTTAGAAGGTTTTGAACTGCAAGGTCTCAGTGACAGTCGCTCCATATAAGCCATCATTTCACTAGAGATCTAGATTAGTTTCTATCCTAGATGAATAGAATATAGGTCTTGCCTTCTCTCTCCACCCTCTGACTTCTCCGGCCCCCCCCCCCCCCTCCCAACCTCTTTCCCGGCCCCCCCTCTTTGCCGCCCCCTTGCCCTCCCCTCTTTCTGCTACCAATAATGAGTCCACGTGGTCAACCTGTTTATCTCAATCCAGTCCACAGTACTCAACTGAAATGAACTGAATTGAATTCAGGACTAATTGCACTAATCTGGCAATCTCGCAAAGGACATGAGAATAGGTGCTGAGTGAAGTTGGAAAAGTTCATGCTTATCCAGTAGGTGCTGTTAATTCAGTGTTGGGGCATGTTGTGAGTGGAGGGTACAGGGAAGTTTTACTGTGTTTCCAAGGGAGCTTGATACTAATGTGCAACAGGTGGAGGCCTGGGAGTAAGTTACCTGGGTCACTCACAGTTGTGTTCAAGTACACAGGTTTGTACCTGGGCATAAGTTACCTGGTCACCTGTTCCCCTCTTTTTAAAAAAAAAAGTCCACTTGAAGATATTGAATGATGTGAACCATGTAATCGAGCAAGAGGATTGCTGGCATTTGTTTGGTGTTCTTGCCACTTTGTAGGCACACTTGAGAGCCATATCCTGACACAATCATCAAATCATATACCACAGTATAGCCCGAAAAGTGCATCAGATGTGTGACATTTTGCACCGGCCCAGTTGAATCCAGCATTGTCATTAATTACCCTACGGACACAATATAACTCTGACATCAACTTTAACAAATTTGCAGAATGTGTGTGTTAATGAACTTCAAGATTATTGTGAGGTGGTGCATCTGGTACAAACAATAAGGAGGTCACATAATCCTTGGAAAATAAGAGTCTAAAAGGGGTACGATACACAAATCACAAAAAGCAGCGCAGTTAAGGTCATAAAAAATTCAGTAAAGTATAGGTTCATTTCTAGAGAGATAGCATTGAAAAGCAGAGAAGCTATCAATATCTAAACTTGTATAGAACTGTTCACTAAGGAAGTGAAATCTGACAAAATATCGGTAGAAGTGTAGAGAGTAGAGGCAATGGACAGGGTAAAAATTGAGGGGGGAGGTACTAAAAAAAGGCTTGGGTCATCTGGTCCGGATGGCTTGCATCCCAGGTTGCTAAAGGAAGTGGGGATGGCGATAGAGGAAAGGCTTGCCATAATTTTCCGATTCTCCCTGGATATGGGGGAGGTGACAGGATTTGAGAGTGGCCAATGTGACACCATATTCAAGAATGGTGTAAGGACAGTCCTAGCAATTACAGGCCAGTTTAACATCAGTGCTGAGTAAAGTTTTAGAAACAATAATCAGGGAAAGAATCAACAGACACTTGAAGAGGTTCAAGTTAATTAAGGATAGCCAGCATGGATTTGTAAAACGTAGATCATGCTTGACTAAACTAATTGAAATTTTTGATGAAGTAACAGAGAAGGCTGATGAAGGGAATGCGGTGAATATTGTCTATATGGATTTTAAGGAAGTGTTTGATAAGGTTTAGTTAGTTTAGTTTAGTTTAGAGATACAGCACTGAAACAGGCCCTTCGGCCCACCGAGTCTGTGCCGACCATCAACCACCCATTTATACTAATCCTACACTAATCCCATATTCCTACCACGTCCCCACCTGTCCCTATATTTCCCTACCACCTACCTATACTAGAGACAATTTATAATGGCCAATTTACCTACCAACCTGCAAGTCTTTTGGCTTGTGGGAGGAAACCGGAGCACCCGGAGGAAACCCACGTAGACACAGGGAGAACTTGCAAACTCCACACAGGCAGTACCCAGAATTGAACCCGGGTCGCTGGAGCTGTGAGGCTGCACATAAGGTACCACATAAAAGGCTGGTTAACAAAATTGAGGCTCATGGATTGGGAGGGTCCGTGTCCAATTGGATTAAAAAGAAATGGCTTAAGGACAGAAAACAGCGAGTCATGGTAAATGGTTGCTTTTCAGACTGGAGAATGTTAGAGTGGTGTTCCCCATAGGTCGGTGCTGGGACCACTGCTTTTTTTGTTACATAAAAATGACTTGAATCTTGGAATGCAGAATAGAATCTCAAAATTTGCCGATGGCACCAAACGTGGAGGTGTGGCAAACAATGAGCATGATATGAACCGCCTGTAATAGGACATAGATAGACTAGCAGAATGGGCAGAGAGATGGCAGATGGAATTCAATACAGACAAGTGTGAGGTGATGCATTTTGGTCGAAAGAATAGGGAGAGGCAATATAGACTCAATGGCACAGTTCTAAAGAATGTGCAGAAACGGGGTGCATGGACATTAATCTTTGAAGATGGCAGGACATATTGAGAGAGTGGTGAGTAAAATATATGGAATTTTGGGCTTCATAAATAGAGGCATTGTGTACAAAAGCAGGGAAGTTATGCTGAACCTTTATAAAGCTCTGGTTAGGCCCCAACTGGAGTATTGCATCCAGTTCTGGTCACCACACTCGGGAAGGCTGTGAGAGTCTTTGAGAGGAGGCAGAGGAGATTTATCGGAATGGTTCCAGGAATGGGGGATTTTAGTTACGAGGTTAAGTTGGAAAAACAGGGGTTGTTCTCTTAAGAACAAAGGAGATTGAGGGGAGATTTAGTAGAAATGTACAAGATTATGGCGGGCTTAGATAAGTTAGACAAGGAAAAACTGTTCCCATTAACTGATTGTACAAGGACTAGGGGACACAGATTGAATGTTTTGGACAAGAGCTGCAGGGGGAATGTGAGGAAGAAATTTTTTATGCAGTGAGTGGTAATGACCTGGAACTCGCTGCCTACGATGGGGTCGAAGCGGAGACAGTCAATGATTTCAACCTTGGTTAGACCACGCTACGATTACTGTGAACAGTTCTGGTCTTTAGATTATGAAAAGGATATAAGGATGAGAAGTTACAGCTATCAGGAAGGATGGAAAAGGCAGGGCCCCTCTTTTTATTTTAAAAAAAAAGAGATGTTTGAGGGATGACCTGATAGGTCTTTAAAATTGTGAAGGGGTTTGACAGGGTAGATAGACATAGAGATGTTTCCACTTGAGGGAGACCAAAACTAGAAACCATATATATGTAAAATGGTTACTGATCAATCCAATAGGATTTCTGGAGAAATGTCTTTACTCGAATGCTTAGAATGTGGAATTTGGTACCACAAAGTAGTTGAGGCAGATAGCACAGATGCATTTAAGGGGAAGCTAAATAAACACACATAGGAGAAAGGAATAGAGGCATATGTCGATAGGGTTAGATAAAGAGGAGTGGGAGGAGGCTGAGCTGGAACATAAATGCTGGTATGGACCTGTTGGACCAATTGGGCTGCTCCTGTGCGGTAAATTCTCTGTAACTGGAGCTGTGGTGTTGTTGCACTTCATGTACTGACATGTTTTTTAAAAAATACATTGGGGTGGGTGAGGCAGGGTTGGGGTGGGGGGGGGGGGGAAGAGTTAGTCTTTACAGAGGAGCATTCCCATCCCCCCAAACACAATGCCCTCACTGGTCTTAGCAGTTGTGCGTGAAGAGTTTTTTTTAACCAAGAGCCGCTTTGAACCCTCATTACCCCGGGGATCTGTCTTGACATCATCCGAAAGCACAGCGTGATGACACCCTGCTCTACCTCACCACTGCTCTATCAACTCCTCCACTGTGGTAAAATTATCAGACTGCTTATCTGACATCCAGTACTGAATGACAAGAAATTTCCTCCAGTTAAATATTGGAGAGACTCAAGCCGTTGTCTTCGGTCCCTGCTCCAAACTCTGTTCCCTAGCTATTGACTCCATCCTTTTCCCTGGCACTGTCTTAGACTAAACCAGATTGTTAGCATCTTTGGTGTCATATTTAGCCCTGCGATAAGCTATGACCACATATCTGCACCATCACTGAAAGTGCCTATTTTCACCTCCGTAATATCACCTGACTTTGCACCTGTTTCAGCTCCTCCACTGCTTGACTATTCCAATGCATTCCTGGCTGGTCTCTCACATACTACCCTCCGTAAACTTGAGGCCATCCAAAACTGCTGCCGTGTCTTAACTGGCACCAAGTCCCATTCCCCATCCCCCCTTGCTTGCTGACCTACATTGGCTCCTGGTCAAGCAGCTTCTTGATTTTAACCTTCTCAGTTGTTTTCAAACTCCTCCATGGCCTAACCCTTCCCTATCTCTGTAATTTCCTCCAGCCCACAAACCTCCAAGATATCTGCACTCATCTCATTCTGGACTCTTGAGCATCCCTAATTTTAATTGCTCTAATATTGGTGGCTGTGCCTTCAGTTGCCTAGGCCCTGAGCTCTGGAATTCCCTCCCCAAGCCTCTCTGCCTCTCTCTTCCTTTAATACTGTACTTAAAACCTCCCTCTTTGACCAAGCTTTCGGTCATCTGGCCTAATATCTCCTTATGTGGTTCAGTGTCATATTTTATACTGATCCTGTGAAAAGCCTTGGGACGTTTTAATATGTTCTTGGCACTATATAAATAAAAGTTGTTGAAGCAATTAGCCTCTCACTGAGCAATGACACCTTGTATCCTTAAAGGACTGCAGCAAGTTACACAGCTGTAATTTACCATCTGGACAGTACTCTGCATTGCATGGTATAACGATGCAGCCTCCTGTAGAACATTGCCACAGCAGTTTGATAGCTTTTCACGTTATTAGTGCTGGATGTTCTATATATGGTGAGTTTTGCTCAGCTTGATCTTTCTTGGAATGTTCCAGCACAGGAGCAGGCCATTCAGCTCATTAAGTCTGTGCATGTATTTTTTTTCTCCATGTGCCACCGAGTCTAATCCCTCTCCTCATTCTCCTGGATCACTTAATTTTGCTCTTTTTCAAGTTATTGCCTCTTACAAGGACTCGTGAACTTTGCTTCTTCAAGGGATGTAGAGAATCCTCAGTAATTACCTATTCTGTGAACAAGTTTGTTCTAGCTTCCCCTTCAGTTCTAATTAGTTTTAGATTTTAGAGATACAGCACTGAAACAGGCCCTTCGGCCCACCGAGTCTGTGCCGACCATCAACCACCCATTTATACTAATCCTACACTAATTCCATATTCCTACCTCATCCCCTCCTGTCCCTATATTTCCCTACCACCTACCTATACTAGGGGCAATTGCTAATGGCCAATTTACCTATCAACCTGCAAGTCTTTTGGCATGTGGGAGGAAACCGGAGCACCCGGAGAAAACCCACGCAGACACAGGGAGAACCTGCAAACTCCACACAGGCAGTACCCAGAATTGAACCCGGGTCGCTGGAGCTGTGAGGCTGCGGTGCTAACCACTGCGCCACTGTGCCGCCCTAAATTGTGACTATCTCAAATTTGTGACCTCTCGTGAAATAGACTAGCCTTTCAGAACCTCAGGACATCCCAAAGCTCCTTACAGCCAATAAAGTACTTTTGAAATGTAGTCACTGTTATAGTGTGAGAAAGTTACCATTGCACTGACCGGTGGAAACGATCGATGACCATTTACCCTATCATCATCCTTCTTAATCTCTAAGACCTTTATCAAGCCAACCCTAAACCTGCTCCATTCCATTTAAAAAACCCAACTGTCTCTCCATAACTGTAACCCTTCATCCCTGGTAACATTCTTGTAATGGGATCTCCAAAACTTTACACAATACGCCAACTCCAATCCCAGTCAAGGCTTGCTTTTGAATTCTAGACTCAAAACAAAGGGTTAGCATTCCCTTTTTTATGGGTGAAGATACATTTTTAACTGAGAGGACATTTGGGGCAGTAGAGTTCATGTTTGAATTTGGCGAATGTTCTTTTTGAGCTGCCAATGATTCTTTCATCAGTACTACCCTTTTTTGTCCTTGCTGGTTAATCCCATTTGCCCCATTTCATCTCCCATTTCTGTATCCAGAATGTTACCTTTAAAGTGTATGGTGTTCATTGTCTTATCTTAAGTTTAAAAACTGGAAGTACACAGCATGCCCATCAGCATCTGGAATAGAAAATACAGGTTAATATTTTGGGCAGAAGTTTTGTCACAGCTGGAAAAAGGAGGCGGGGAGACACTTCACAGTGGGGAGATTGAACAGTGCAGCTGCACTAACCCTTTTTACAAAGAGGTGGCGAATGGATTGAACAGCCGGGAACTGGAAGGGGCAGAAAAAGGCTGAGGTCCCTTCAACCTGACCCCCAGGGCAAATTCTCAAGCTTATGCGTCTGAGATGAGAGTGCTACCACTTAACCAGGGCTCAGGAAGTGGATGACCTTGCTGGGCAGCGGTGAGATGGTGTGTGCACTGCTACCGCCCCTTCTCACATTCCCACCCCGGTGCTTCTTGTCTCACTGGTCTTGCGTTATTTACAGAAAATGTTTGAATTCATATTGTCAGGTTCTGTTGGCATCTAAAGTTTTTTTTTTAAGTTCAACCTCTCTCATCACATGGATATCTGTAAAATAAGTAACCAGTTCTCTCAGTTGCAGTTAATGTTTTACTGCTCTTATAGTGCACAGTGTGCCCAGAGCATTGACAGTGAGGGGAAGACACTACAAAAGAGACCCTGAAAATGAGAACTAAGTCTTGAGTAAGAAACAGTCAGCAGCTGATCACACTGAGAAGGAAGTTGATGAGAGGTTAATTTGTGTCCTTTAAAAGGAGATGGAGCTGGGTTTGTGCAGTTCGGTTGAAGGTTAGCAAGATATTAAGATCACTGAGTGTTTTTATTCACGAGTTTGGGGAAGTGAATGAGTGTTTGAGTAGGGGATCCGTGACTGGTGTGGGTGGGATGGTGGTGGCGGTGGTGCAAATCGTTATAATACACTCTGGAGCGTGTTTGATCAGCTGGTCGCTCTACACCAGTCACGGATCCCCTACTTAAACATTCATTCACTTCCCAACTTCATGAATAAAAATACTCAAACAGTGATCTTAATATCTCTCTAACCTTCAACCGAACTGCACAAACCCAGCTCCATCTCCTTTTAAAGGACACAAATTAACCTCTCATCAACTTCCTTCTCAGTGTTGGAGTGTGTGTGATCAGCTGCTGACTGTTTCTTACTCGAGAGTTAGTTCTCATTTTCAGGGTCTCTTTTGCAGTGTCTTCCCCTCACTGTCAGTGCTCTGGGCACTATTAGAGGAGGAGAGATCTCTCCAATGTCTTGGACAAAATTTATCACTCAAGCAACAACATCTAAAAAATAAATCTGGTCATTGATCACATTGCTGTTTGTGGGATCTTGCTGTGTGCAAATTGGCTACCAAGGCTCCGACGTTACAACCATGACTGCACTTGCACTTCAGAGTTAGTTAATTGGCTGTAAAGCACTTTGGGATGGCCTGAGGTGGTGAAAGGTGTTATATCAATGCAAAGTCTTCCTTCAGGTAGGTGCACATGTTTAAATAATGGCTCTCAATAAAATGGAGTGTGCGGATCTGCCCGTGTTCCCTCTAACATCTGTTTGCTGCGGATGGCAGGCTTGTTACACTGCATGGTCCCTTTAAGATTGCGTGGCCTGGCATGCGCAATCATGAAGGGAATGTTTCTTGTGTGTGGCCTGTTTGTTCCCTGTGCGGCACTTTCCCAATTGTTGCGCGGCCGCACACCCGTGCAGCTTAGAAGGAAGATTGCTACTGTCATTTCTTTGGCCTCCTTGTCTCGAGAGACAATGGGTAAGCGCCTGGAGGTGGTCAGTGGTGTGTGGAGCAGTGCCTGGAGTGGCTATAAAGGCCAATTCGAGAGTGACAGGCTCTTCCACAGGTGCTGCAGAGAAATTTGTTTGTCGGGGCTGTTACACAGTTGGCTCTCCCCTTGCGCCTCTGTCTTTTTTCCTGCCAACTACTAAGTCTCTTTGACTCGCCACATTTTAGCCCCGCCTTTATGGCTGCCCGCCAGCTCTGGCGAACGTTGGCAACTGACTCCCACGACTTGTGATCAATGTCACAGGATTTCGTGTCGCGTTTGCAGACGTCTTTATAGCGGAGACATGGACGGCCGGTGGGTCTGATACCAGTGGCGAGCTCGCTGTACAATGTGTCTTTGGGGATCCTGCCATCTTCCATGCGGCTCACATGGCCAAGCCATCTCGAGCGCTGCTGACTCAGTAGTGTGTACAAGCTGGGGATGTTGGCCGCCTCGAGGACTTCTGTGTTGGAGATACGGTCCTGCCACCTGATGCCAAGTATTCTCCGGAGGCAGCGAAGATGGAATGAATTGAGACGTCGCTCTTGTTTGACATACGTTGTCCAGGCCTCGCTGCCATAGAGCAAGGTACTGAGGACACAAGCTTGATACACTCGGACCTTTGTGTTCTGTGTCAGTACGCCATTTTCCCACACTCTCTTGGCCAGTCTGGACATAGCAGTGGAAGCCTTTCCCATACGCTTGTTGATTTCTGCATCTAGAGACAGGTTACTGGTGATAGTTGAGCCTAGGTAGGTGAACTCTTGAACCACTTCCAGAGCGTGGTCGCCAATATTGATGGATGGAGCATTTCTGACGTCCTGCCCCATGATGTTCGTTTTCTTGAGGCTGATGGTTAGTCCAAATTCATTGCAGGCAGCCGCAAACCTGTCGATGAGACTCTGCAGGCACTGTTCAGTGTGAGATGTTAAAGCAGCATCGTCAGCAAAGAGGAGTTCCCTGATGAGGACTTTCCGTACTTTGGACTTCGCTCTTAGACGGGCAAGGTTGAACAACCTGCCACCTCATCTTGTATGGAGGAAAATTCCTTCTTCAGAGGACTTGAACACATGTGAAAGCAGCAGGGAGAAGAAAATCCCAAAAAGTGTGGGTGCGAGAACATATCCCTGTTTCACACCACTCAGGATAGGAAAGGGGTCTGATGAGGAGCCACCATGTTGAATTGTGCCTTTCATATTGTCATGGAATGAGGTGATGATACCTAGTAGCTTCGGTGGACATCCAATCTTTTCTAGTAGTCTGAAGAGACCACGTCTGATGAACAGGTCAAAGGCTTTGGTGAGATCAATGAAAGCAATGTGGAGGGGCATCTGTTGTTCGCGGCATTTCTCCTGTATCTGACTAAGGGAGAACAGTATGTCGACGGTCGATCTCTCTGCACGAAAGCCACACTGTGCCTCAGGGTAGACGCGCTTGGCAAGCTTCTGGCATAGGTTCCCAGTAACCTACTATGGGGGAAGTGAGAGTGACTGCCAATGAAACAAATCAGCTCGTTAAATATAGCTTGTTTGACTCCATCACACAAGGATTCTTCAGAAGTTGGAAAGTGTGTATTTTTAGCTACAGTGCTGTCGTAGGCAGGAGGAAACCTTCAGTTATAACTTGTACAATTCCTGGTCCTATTGGACAGACATTTAGATTGAGGAGTCATGCTTTGTTCTGATGTCAGTTGCTTCACAGTTGAGGATTTAATCAGTCGTTAGTTCTGCTGTTTTGCCCCATACTCTCCGTGGGGTGAAAGAATATCTGTTAATTATTCTACACTGTTTGATTAGTTCAGTGAAAAGAGTTTCCTTCCTCCTGGCTCGGCCTCCCACAGTGAATAGGTGAGCTGTGACTAGTCCTGGGCCAATTATTGTCGACATTGAGGAAGTACAGCCCTGGGCTACTCTTGCTCTCTGGTTTCCCTTCCTGTGGGGAAAGTGTTATGCTTGTTGACTGCACAGCCCAGCCTGGACAACGGCTGGGACAGATCATGTGGAGCCGTTTACTGCAGAGTTCAGGTACCTGAGAAGATGGCAGCAGCACTCAATAGATCACTGCCTCAAACTCACTCTTCGTCGGGAGGTGTAGCTGCCAAACATTCAAGATGTATGGCAATAGCTGTCTAGTTCTACAGCAGTTCCAGCACTGTATATGAAGGCTGGTATATCATGTTGATAGACCATGCTGGGCCTGAAGAAGAGACCAATGAGGTGAGAACAACTAATGTCCAGGTTGAGGGGAATTGACAAAACCTGCCCTGGCATTTTGATTTCTGTGACAAAGGGTTCAAATCCCAAGGACACGAATTAAAAACAAGGAAGCTAGATTGACGAAGGGAATCAGGGAACTCCTTCATCTGAGGGGTGAATGTTGTGGAAAAAAAATTATCAAGCTAGGACAGTGAAACAGATTGTGCCAACAGAGACAATTGAATCTGTTTTTGGGAGGATTGAGGGGTGTGGTTAGAAGGTGGGTGTGATCACTGAAAGCAGGGTGGGCTGAGTCCAGTAAACTTTCTTTCCTCAGCTCATTTGCTGAAACGCTCGTCCATGCCTTTGTTACCTCTAGACTTCACTATTCCAGTACTCTCCTGGCTGACCTCCCATTTTCCTTCCTCCATAAACTTTTGCTCATCCAAAACTCTGCTGCCGATGCCCAAACTCGCACCAAGTCCCGTTCACCCATCAATCCTGTGCCCCCTGAACTACATTGGCTCCCCTTCCCCAAATTGCTCAAATTTAAAATTCGCATCCTCTTGTTCAACTCCCTTCATGACCTCACCATCTCTGTAAACTCCTACAACCCTCCGTGATCTCTGCACACTCCCAGTTTTGGCCTCCCGGATTTCCATTGCTGTAAAATTGGAGGCCGTGCCTTCAACTGTCTGGCCCCTCAGCACTGCAGTTCTCTATCTAAATCCCTCTACCTCCCTCTCCACTTTTGCTCCTTAAAACCTTCCTCTTTGACCAAGCTTTTGGTCACCTATCCTAATGGCTCGGTGACAATTTTTGTCTCTTAATTGCACCTCTGAAGCACCTTGGGATGTTTTCCTTCTTTAAAGGTGCAGCATAAATATGAGTAGTGATCATTTTGGTGTGAGACGTGTGATAGTACATACACCTCCCAGCGTGGCGTTTACCACTGGGCTCCTGAGTGACTTCCCTCCATTTCGTTTTTACAGGTGGTTCTTTGGGAAAATCTCCAGAGCGAAGGCGGAGGAGCTGCTCAGCAAACAGAGGCACGACGGAGCCTTCCTCATACGGGAAAGTGAAAGTGCCCCTGGCGACTTCTCTCTCTCAGTCAAGTGAGTATCAGCAGGCACCAAGTGTCCAAGAAGTGAGACTTTCCCCCCCCCCACCCCAAAGGAGCAGTCATCTAAGAACTTGAATAATAGGAGCAGGAGTAGACCACTCGGCCTCTTGAGCCTGCTTTGTCATTCAATAAGATCATGACTGCACCTCTACATCACTTCATCTACATAATAGCCCTTGAAATTCCCTTAGTGCCCAAAAGTGTCTCGCTTTTGGCCTTGAATATACTGAATGACTGACTGAACACCCATGGCCCTCTGAGGTAGAGAATTCCAAAGATTCGCAACACACTGAGTGGAGAAATTTCTCCTCATCTCAGTCCTAAATGGCCGACCCCTTATCCTGAGACTGTGACACTGTGTTCGAGACTCTCCAGCCAGGGAAAGCAACCTCTCAGCATCTACTCTGTTATGCCCTGTAAAAACATTTTTATGCCTTTCGGTGAGATAATTGAGCCATTGTCCCAGTGCTTTCATTCTGACAGGTTATCTCAATTGCTGTACAGTCTATTACAAGGGTGTGATCCATGTGCGTGGGCTCAACATACAGGGCACTCCTTCCCCCACTGCGTGATGCGATCTGAAATAGGTAGAGTTTGGATTTTACTTGGGCGATGGCGGTCGGTTTCAGCTCTTCCTACTAGGTGTGATGTAACCCTTACAGGCTCTTGAGAGAAGTGAGGCCTCCCTGTATACTGTTCCTGAATGAGCTTCAGGTCTGTTGTTCTCTCAACTCTCAGGCGGGCAAGAGTTCCTCATGCATGCTCTACTTTTGCTGCTCCTTCCAGATTGGGATTCCAAAAGGATGCCACGGCATCAAGAAACAACTGAAATGCCTGAAGCCCCTTTTACAGAGTCACAGATTTAAGTTAATTGTCAGGAGCCTGGCACAGGCATGATGGATGAAATAACCTCTGTCTGCACTGTAAGATTCTGTGTGCAGTGGACCAGGGGCTTTTACTCCTTTCCTTAGATCCATGGAAGTGGGAAAAGGCAGTTATGCTGGCATTGTTTTTCATGTCATTTTAAAGAGCTTAAAATATCTCTTCCCCCAGTTTATGCACTATTCTGTGGCTAAAACTGAATTATTCTTGCTGCCTCCCTCGTTGTGGCCTCCCATGGGCAGCCTGGCTGGGATCAGGGGCATCACAGTCTCAATGCTGCAAGCTGACCACACAAATCTGGGGAATTTTTATAACCTCTGGTCATCTCTGCAGACAAATCTGGACATTTGGGTTTTGGAGCAATTTCCAACTGTAGCTCACTGTTGCCCCCTAGCTGTGTGAATAGTACAGGCAGCTTTAGGAACTGTATGGCCTCTTCAGTTGGATTTGAAAATGTTTGATTGCAGAGTTTTGCTTAGAGATAAAAGCCCCTATAATTCTGGAGACTGATCAATGAAATGTTGAGGCTGGGGCAGCAGTGAAGGGAACTACATTAGGTCTCTGTGCTGCTTGGCTACGTGCTGGGTTAGGGCACGTTCAGCCAGGCCTGCCTGCTGATGCAATCCAACAACTGTTCAAAAGTGCGGTGGATATAGGCCAGATGTTTACAGCTGCAGTGCTCCCCGTGATGGAATAGCTTGGTGGCCATCATCTCTTCCGTGAAGATCAGTCACTTGGCCGAGGTGCTATAGGGTGAGCTGTCCTTCTGGATATACAGCCTAGCAATAGCCTGTCTCTTTAGAAGAGGTGGAGAAAAGCACTAAAGACATCACATAGCCTGAGTGTAGTTTGAATCATGAAATTTCAGTCCTCTGTGCAGTGGCTTTTAAAAACAATAATTTTCTTTTCTGTGCTCTTTGCAGGTTTGGGAATGACGTGCAGCATTTTAAAGTGTTGCGTGACGGCGCAGGGAAGTACTTCCTGTGGGTAGTAAAGTTCAACTCTCTGAACGAGCTGGTGGACTATCACAGATCCACATCTGTGTCGCGGAACCAACAGATCTTCCTGCGTGACATTGAGCAGGTTCCACAGGTGAGGGGAAGGCGTTTGCACTGCTGGGCAAGGGGGCAATGTTTAAAGAACTGGGCTCTTGATACAGACATCACTAGTTGCAGATTTCAGTTGATTTCTTTTTTTGCAGGATCTTTCCAGTTCAAAGGTCAGCCTACTCCACAAATTAAGGTCGAGTTGCTTCAGCTCCCACATTTCAGCGTCAATCCCACTTTAGCCCCCTATATGGCTGAGCTCAGCAATTTGTCAATCATGATGCTTAAATGAGGCCCTTGGTTGAGCTGATAACAAAGGGGTGCTGTGTCTCCAATTGCCTAGTGTGCACTGGTGGCTCCTGGTCGAACTGACCCAAATGGAGTTGGAAAGGTTGAAAATGGGGAAGATGGGATGGAGAGGGGAGGAGGGGGGAGTACATTGGGCTTTGGTGAGGTCGGCATAGGGCTCGGCCATGATGGCCCACATGATTAACAGCAGATTCTCACTGTCTCAATGCTCACACGGAGAATGGCCATAGCAATAGCGAGCTCCTAGAAACATGACAAATTTCAATCAGAGGGACCATTCATCCACCTAATGTGCTTTTCTGCTGTCCCAGTAGTTGTAACCAATGTGTTTCTGCAAGGTACTTTTCCATGTTGACCCCAGAGAATTGGGTGCTACCTTTCGGGGAAGGAAAGAGTAAAAATCAGGGGGGGGGGGGGGGGGGAGTGGGGGAGACGTCTGAGGGAAAAGCAAAGTTTGTACCAAATTGGAGAAGGACTTCCCTCTTTTCCAGTGGTCAGTAGGTGTACTGAATGGAGGGTGAAGCAGATGGGAACTTGTACACTGGGCTTCAGTTCTTAGTAATCCCTGCTTCCCACACTTGGTATAGTTGAGACCAGGAACTTGCAGTAGGATTGAGGACTTGTCTGAGAAAAGAGGAAGCTGAGGGATTTTATTGCAATTATCTTAAAATTTTCATTTTTGGTTTTAAATCCCTCCATGGCCTTGTCCTCCCTATCTCTGTAATCTCCTCCAGCCCAAGAGCCCTTTGTGATTTCTGCACTCCTCCAAATCCGGCCTCCTGAGCAGCCCGGATTTTAATCGTTCCACCCCATTGGTGGCAAGCGTTCAGCTGCTGAAGCCCTAAGCTCTGGAATTTCCCCCCCACAAACCCTTTTGCCTCTCTTGTCTCTTTCCTCCTTTAAGATGCTCCTTAAAATCAACCTGTATGCTCCTGTGAAGCCCTGGGCACTTTATTACATTAAAGGGGCTATATAAGTGCAAATTATTACTTCAGGAAAAAGTTGTATCCCGAGTTGGATATCAGCTTCTGACCTCAGTAGCTCACTTAAAATCCAGTCCAGTGACAAAAACAAAGGCCCCTCTGTCAGCTGGTTCTCAGTACTACATACAATGAACTTTGGACGCACTCAATCTCACTTTAAGCATCAGTCACAGTGAAAAAGGGTGTCTGGTATCAGAGGTAAGAAATGGAAAATGTCACATTGACACAATAGGGGATGTGGGTTTGGGGCTAGGCATATAAGTGAGGGCAGGAAGCTTTGCTCTGACCTGTGCTGTACCTGCCCTGGGAGTGTTTGATTACTCCATATCAAAACCATTTTTTTTGGAGGCCTTTATATCCCAGGCCCCTTTTAGTTTTGTCGAGGAGGCCTTTATTCCTCAGGTGCCCTTTATATGCATTTTAAATAAGTAACTTTATTAAAACCAGATAAATAAAACTCATTAAAATCTAATTTTCGGCATCCATAATGAACCCCAGCCCCTGCAGTGCCCACCGGTAACGGAAGGCCTCAAGTGAACCGGCGGACACCTCATGCTCCTTCTGCAGGGACACCCAGGCACAATCGTAACCTCAGAAGAGGGGCAGGTATTCAGGACGGATGGACCTCCTCCCGGTCCACCCCCGCTCCACATCGGATGCCCAAAGGTCAGGAGCGTGGAGCTGCAGCGGAGCCAAAACTTGAGGAGCAGCCCCTTAAATATTCAAAGAGGGGCTGCAACCTTGCACACTTCATATATACATGGAACACGGACTCGTCCAGGCCGCAGAAATTACAGGCGGCCTGGGAGTCAGTGAACTTATTTAAAAGTCTATTGCACAGGACTGCCCTGTGGAGCACCCTCCACCCCAGGTCCCCGATGTAAAGGGAGAGGGCTCCCGTGTAGAACAACCTCCACCGGGGTTTCCCCTCACCACCAGATGGCCATACAGACCGCCACAGTGTGTCCAGGCAGCAGATGAGGGCGAGGAAATGGAGAGTGTGCAGGAGCAGTCCGTACAGGAAACCACTCCGCACTGTGTGGAATGGTACGGAGGGCATTTCCGAGAGGTGGCTCGGGTTGTGTGGGACCAGCTCCTGAGGAGGGTTTTGGGACCTGGGTCCAGTGAGCAGTTCTGGCTGCGTGCGGGTCAGTTCGGCCAGGAGCGCGGCGCAGTGGTTAGCACCGCAGCCTCACAGCTCCAGCGACCCAGGTTCAATTCTGGGTACTGCCTTTGTGGAGTTTGCAAGTTCTCCCTGTGTCTGTGTGGGTTTCCTCCGGGTGCTCTGGTTTCCTCCCACATGCCAAAGACTTGCAGGTTGATAGGTTAATTGGCCATTATAAATTTCCCCTAGTATAGGTAGGTTATAGGGACAGGTGGGGATGTGGTAGGAATATGGAACTAGTGTAGGATTAGTATAAATGGGTGGTTGATGGTCGGCACAGACTCAGTGGGCCGAAGGGCCTGTTTCAGTGCTGTATCTCTAAACTAAACTAAACACTCCCAAGCCCCCTCAACACCCATAGTGACGGGGGTGTGGGGGGTGTTCCCCGGAGGCTTTGGTTACTCATCCACCTGTCATCTATCCCCAGAGCCAGCTGCCCAGACAGCCAGAGCCCTCTTCGCCACCGGCAGAGGAGTACTCTGACTGGAGGCGACCATGTTCCAGATTCTGAATAGATCTGGGTCAACAACCTTAGCCGAGAGGACAAGGTGCATGCCCGGCCCTGCGGCCGCATGCGAAAGTCAGGCCCGGGCCACAACATGTGGCCCGACTCCAAAAGCGGGCAGAGTTCCGAAAAGATATTCGTGATCCATCCTGTCGAATGCCTCTCCTGGTCGAGGGAGAGAAAGGCGACCAACAGACCAGTCCTCTGGGAAAGATGGATCAGGTTCCGGACCAGGTGGATGTTGTTCTGGATGGACCAGCTAGGACCGCATCTGACTGATCAGTGTGAATCATGTGGGCCAGGATGGAGCCCAGGCAGGTAGACATAGCCCAGGCAAAGATCTTATCCATGCTGAGGGAGAATTGGTGCCAGTTCTTAAGCTGCCGGAGATCACCCCTCTTTGGCAGCAGGATGAAAACCGCCCTGCGCCACGAGAGAGGCATTTTATTTATATTTTAGAGATGCAGCACTGAAACAGGCCCTTCGGCCCACCGAGTCTGTGCCCACCATCAACCACCCATTTATACTAATCCTAAATTAATCCCATATTCCTACCACGTCCCCACAATTCCCCTACCTATACTAGGGGCAATTTACAATGGCCAATTTACCTATCAACCTGCAAGTCTTTGGCTGTGGGAGGAAACCGGAGCACCCGGCGGAAACCCACACAGTCACAGAGAGAACTTGCAAACTCCGCACAAGCAGTACCCAGAATTGAACCCGGGTCACTGGAGCTGTGAGGCTGCGGTGCTAACCACTGCACCACTGTGCTAGAACATAGAACATAGAACATTACAGCGCAGTACAGGCCCTTCAGCCCTCGATGTTGCGCCGACCTGTGAAACCATCTGACCTACACTATTCCATTTTCATCCATATGTCTATCCAATGACCACTTAAATGCCCTTAAAGTTGGCGAGTCTACTACTGTTGCAGGCAGGGTGTTCCACGCCCCTACTACTCTCTGTGTAAAGAAACTACCTCTGACATCTGTCCTATATCTATCACCCCTCAACTTAAAGCTATGTCCCCTCGTGTTTGCCATCACCATCCGAGGAAAAAGGCTCTCACTATCCACCCTGTCCAGCCCTCTGATTATCTTATATGTCTCTATTAAGTCACCTCTTCTCCTCCTTCTCTCTAACGAAAACAACCTCAAGTCCCTCAGCCTTTCCTCGTAAGACCTTCCCTCCATACCAGGCAACATCCTAGTAAATCTCCTCTGCACCTTTTCCAAAGCTTCCACATCCTTCCTATAATGCGGTGACCAGAACTGCACGCAATACTCCGGATGCGGCCGCACCAGAGTTCTGTACAGCTGCAGCATGACCTCGTGGCTCCTAAACTCGATCCCCCTACTAATAAAAGCTAACACACCATATGCCTTCTTAACAGCTCTATTAACCTGGGTGGCAACTTTCAGGGATTTATGTACCTGGACACCAAGATCTCTCTGTTCATCTACACTACCAAGAATCTTCCCATTAGCCCAGTATTCTGCAATCCTGTTACTCCTTCCGAAGTGAATCACCTCACACTTTTCCGCATTAAACTCCATTTGCCATCTCTCAGCCCAGCTCTGCAGCCTATCTATGTCCCTCTGTACCCTACAACATCCTTCGGCACTATCCACAACTCCACCGACCTTCGTGTCATCCGCAAATTTACTAACCCACCCTTCTACACCCTCATCCAGGTCATTTATAAAAATGACAAACAGCAGTGGCCCCAAAACAGATCCTTGCGGTACACCACTAGAAACTATACTCCAGGATGAACATTTACCATCAACCACCACCCTCTGTCTTCTTTCAGCTAGCCAATTTCTGATCCAAAGCACTAATTCACCTTCAATCCCATACTTCTGTATTTTCTGCAATAGCCTACCGTGGGGAACTTTATCAAACGCCTTACTGAAATCCATATAGACCACATCCACGGCTTTACCCTCATCCACCTGTTTGGTCACCTTGTCAAAAAGCTCAATAAGGTTTGTGAGGCACGACCTACCCTTCACAAAACCGTGCTGACTATCTCTAATGAACTTCATCTTTTCAAGATGATTATAAATCCTGTCTCTTATAACCTTTTCCAACATTTTACCCACAACCGAAGTAAGGCTCACAGGTCTATAATTACCAGGGCTGTCTCTACTCCCCTTCTTGAACAAGGGGACAACATTTGCTATCCTCCAGTCTTCCGGCACTATTCCTGTCGACAGTGACGACATAAAAATCAAGGACAAAGGCTCTGCAATCTCCTCCCTGGCTTCCCAGAGAATCCTAGGATAAATCCCATCTGGCCCAGGGGACTTATCTATTTTCACACTTTCCAAAATTGCTAACACCTCCTCCTTGTGAACCTCAATCCCATCTAGCCTAGTAGTCTGTATCTCAGTATTCTCCTCGACAACATTTTCTTTCTCCACTGTAAATACTGACGAAAAATATTCATTTAACACTTCCCCTATCTCCTCCGATTCCACACACAACTTCCCACTACTATCCTTGATTGGCCCTAACCTATCTCTAGTCATTCTTTTATTCCTGATATACCTATAGAAAGCCTTAGGGTTTTCTTTGATCCTATCCGCCAATGACTTCTCGTGTCCTCTCCTTGCTCTTATCTCTCCCTTTAGATCCTTCCTGGCTAGCTTGTAACTCTCAAGCGCCCTAACTGAGCCTTCACGTCTCATCCTAACATAAGCCTTCTTCTTCCTCTTGACAAGCTCTTCAACTTCTTTAGTAAACCACGGCTCCCTCGCTCGACAACTTCCTCCCTGCCTGACAGGTACATACTTATCAAGGACACGCAGTAGCTGCTCCTTGAATAAGCTCCACATTTCGTTTGTTCCCATCCCCTGCAGTTTCCTTCCCCATCCTACACATCCTAAATCTTGCCTAATCGCATCATAATTTCCTTTCCCCCAGCTATAATTCTTGCCCTGCTGTATATGCCTGTCCCTGCCCATCGCTAAGGTAAACCTAACCGAATTGTGATCACTATCACCAAAGTGCTCACCAACTTCTAAATCTAACACCTGGCCGGGTTCATTACCCAGTACCAAATCCAATGTGGCATCGCCCCTGGTTGGCCTGTCTACATACTGTGTCAGAAAACCCTCCTGCACACACTGGACAAAAACAGACCCATCTAAAGTACTCGAACTATAGTATTTCCAGTCAATATTTGGAAAGTTAAAGTCCCCCATAACCACTACCCTGTTACTCTCGCTCCTGTCAAGAATCATCTTTGCTATCCTTTCCTCTACATCTCTGGAACTATTTGGAGGTCTATGGAAAACTCCCAACAGGGTGACCTCTCCTCTCCTGTTTCTAACCTCGGCCCAGACCACCTCAGTAGACGAGTCCTCAAATGTCCTTTCTGCCGCTGTAATACTTTCCTTGATTAACAATGCCACACCGCCCCCCCCTCTTTTACCCTCTTCTCTGTTCTTAGTGAAACATCTAAATCCCGGAACCCGCAACATCCATTCCTGTCCCTGCTCTACCCATGTCTCTGAAATGGCCACAACATCGAGATGTTGCTGCCCAGGATATCCCAGAACGCCCTGAGGAACTCGACGGTCAGCCTGCTCACCCAGGGGATTTGCCCCTCGAAAGGTGATGGAGGGCGCTGGTCAGTTCCGCCAACGTTAGCAGAGTCTCCAGTCCTTCGGCGCCTTCAAGCTGACCTTCAGGCCCTTCCGCAAGATTCTGCATGTGTCCTCGCTGGACAGGTCCGGAGAGAGCAACGTGCTGTAATAGGTACAGAGCAAGAGACCCATTCCCTCCAGATCCATCATCGGCCAGCAGCTTGTGCGCAGCTTATGGACCCCCGCAATATTTCTAGTGAGCAGAAGGAGGGTGAGGTGTGGTCCAAATCTTCTAGGATCCATGACCTCACATATGCACCTCGGGACCCCACAAGCTGCAGGTCCCTCAGCGCGCCCATCTTTTTGTACGCCTGCCGCTGGGCTTGGGTCTGTGATGGCCTGACCGAGAAGGGACTCCAAGTCGAGCACCTCCCTCTCCAGGTGCCCGATCTCGGCTTCCCGCCTCTTGGTCGACCCCTTCGTGTACTCCTGACAGAAGACACGGATGTGAGTCATGCCCACATCCCACCATAGCCTCAAGAAGGGGAAGCCCCCCTACTTCTTTCTCCAGTCAGCCCAGAATCAACAGAACGAGCCCTGGAATTGTTCGTTCTCCAGCAGCTGGTTGTTAAAGTGGCAGTACGCAGACCCTGCCCTTGTGCAGAGCTGATTGAGCTCTGCCTACACAGGGTGGTGGTCTGAGCACAGCACCAGCTGCATGGAGGCCGCTGAAACGCAGGAGACATACGCCTGCAAAATGTAGAGGCGGTCAGTTCGGGACCCTCTCCTCCAGACCTCCAGGTGAAGGTGCTGGAGTCGGGATGGAGATTCTGTGAGACATCCACCAAGCCGAGGGAGATGATCAGTTCCCTCAACTTCTCTACCAACGCTTGGCAGCGCTGGGGATTGGAGCGATCCTTCACCTCGAGAGTGCAGTTGAAATCCCACCCAGGAATGATGCACTCACCACTGTTGATGGAGCTCAAGAGAGTGGAGACTTCTTTAAAGTATTGCGCTTGCAACACGCCGGGTCTGGGCACGTACACGTTCACAAAGTGGAGCGGCACGCTACCCAGGCGAACGGCGAGGTGGAGTAAGCGGCCCGACACAATCTCTTTGACCCCAGTGATCTCCAGCTGAAAGGTTGGGGCCAACAAGATAGCCACCCCACTAGAAATAGGGGGTGAGGTGACTCATGTAGACCCCCACCCTGCCACTCCAGGAGCCAGGTGGCTTCATATCCTGGAACGGTGTGGGTTTCCTGCAGAAAGCTCACCACATACCTCCCTTCCCTGAGAACTAAGAGATTGTAAAATCTGCAGAGAGACCCCCATTGCTGCCGTTGATGTTGAGGCTATGGTTATCTTCAAGGCAAAAGTACTTTGATCTCCTCACCAACACCTTACTGTGGGAAGAGAGTGGAAGTGCCTGTCGCCTTCCACTCCCCAGCAACCCAGAGAGGAACACGTTGAACCGGCGCCTCTCAACCAGTTTCACCTCCACGCCCTTGCACACACCCCCACCTTCCCACCTTCTTGAGGGTGGCATGGACGGACTGGATGATCAGCACCAGATTCGACCACCGGTCGAGAGCTAGCTGAACTTTATTGCCAAACCCCTGCAGGCAGCAAGATCGTCCCAAAATGGGAATGAGAGGTGACCTGGTATGGGGCAAGAGGGAGTCCACGATCTCACTGGCGATGGATTCAACATCGTCCTCCATGCCCCACATCAAGCCCCATCCTCCTCCAGTTAGTCACCACCAGTGACTGACACACCTATCACATGCTGTGGGGCTGACGTCCTGGCTGCATCAGCTGGTCCCGCCTCCGTCACAATCTCACCCCCAGGATCGATGGCAGAGGAGTCTTCCCTGGGTTCCTTTGCGGAAGCTGGACCCGTGGGCGCCAGCGGTTCAGGACCCCTCCCTGCCTCCGTCCCCGGGCCGGTGAGTGGCCCAGGGGAGACCGTTGTTCCCAACTCTGGAAATCCAGCCAGAGGCAGAGAGAGGTGGCCATCTCTGCCTGGTGAGTGCCTAGAGGCCAAACAGACGGGGCAGTATGCAAATAGACCTCCGAGTCAGGTACATTGCAGGCGGCAGCACCAGGCTGCTGGGAGGATTGACCCTAATGGGTCTCACCCCCACCCAGGACACCCGACCCAGTGGCAGATGGAGTGTTTTCTCCTGGTGAGTCCACAGGCTCCCCCACCCATATTTACAGAGGCTTCCCCTCCCCCCCCCCCCCCCCCCCCCCAACTCTGTCCTGAGGGATAGAGGGTTCCTGCCCAGTGCTCAAGGCCCTGATGGTGGTGGGGGGAGACTAAGGACCCGCGGCAGGAGATGGATCCTGTAATTCAGGGTCCTCTTCAGAGGAGGGGTGCCTCCTCCTCTTGTTCCAGGGAGGATGCTGAGACTCAGAGACCTCCATCGCTGTAGCGGTTTCCATCTCCACCCCCACACCCTCCTTCAGCCCTGATTGCTCGGGCCAAAGCTCAGCCACGGGGCAGGTAGGCTGCGCGGGATCAGGCTCTGGGGTGAACTCAGGCCCAGGTTGTTCCTCCATGTCCAGGGGACATGCCTTTGTTTTATGTCACGCCTTCCTTCCACTCAGAAAGGGTTCCCTCCCCACCCCACCAGATGCTGTGAAAACCATGGCCTTCGGAACCGATTGAGCAGTGGCTGTTGAAGGAGTAGGGGGAGCTGCGGTTGGAGTAGGAGTTGGCGGCCCCGAGGTTGGGGCAGCTCTTATGAACGTGGATAATATGCGCTGTGCAATGGCCCCCAGCGGGTCCACTGGCAGGAAAGTCCTCCCCACAGTGAGACCTTTGCTGAGGGCCAGGGCCACTACTTGCTCGGTCTTCAGGAAGTAGACAACCTTCCCGTACATCTTTGAGGCTGCGACAATGGCCAAGGGTCCTACAACCTCGGCCATTGCCGTTACACAAGCCTCATTAGACATACTGGGGTGGGCATAGCTCTTTACCCACGGCTGGAAGTGAGTAATTTGAATTGTCATGGGCTGCATGGGCGGCCACAGAGGCTGCAGTCGCATAGGTGTTAGAGGGCCCCGCCACCGGCACAGATAGACTCGCCATAGGTTCAAGAGCCAAACCCAACCCAAATTATAGGCCTTCAAATTTGCAACAAAAAAGTTTGCAAGCAAAGCAATAAATAATAAGTTAGGGGAGAGGCTGAGGGTACCGGGATGGGTATGCCTGGACATTGGGTAAATTTAAGGAGGAGATAGACAGATTTTTATTAGAAATGGGTTGAAAGGTTATGGAGAACAGGCAGGAAAGTGGAGTTGAGGCCAAGATGAAATCAGCCATGATCGTATTGAATGGCACGGCAGGCTCGAGGGGCTGAATTGTCTACTCCTGCTCCTAGTTCTTATGTTTTAATACGGAAAAAGGGAAAGACATGCTGAGAGCGATGACTTTGCTTCGATGAGGTAGTACAGCTGCCCAGGCACTATCTGACGTCTTCTCTCTCCTTAGCCAGGCAGCTCCAGCTGACCCAGGCTGGGCAATTGGGATAGGGAGGGAGCTTCCTTGTGTGCTTATTGCAACTACACAGTCCCCTGCAGAATTGTACAGCCCTACTCCTTGTTCTTCCAACCTCTTCCACCTCCTCCAACAGTCCAAATCAAATAAATGGCTGGTGCTCTACACCCACCTCCAAACACAGCCTTGTTTTTTTTTTTTTAAATTCTCATCCTTTCAGTAACAGGTGTTGAAAAAAGTTGTAGCTCTCTCTCCTCAGCTGCACAATCTCCAACTGTGCAGCCCAGTCAGCTGTTGCTCATTGTGCAAAAGCAATCCCAATCAGCCAGCAGCAACCCCGTGCCGTACCTACCCTGGGTGTGTTTGATGGGACAGTGTGGGGGAAGCTTTACTCTGTATCTAACCTGTTTCTTTCTTTGTGAAGATAACCCAGAATAATCAGAATTAAACAATCTGTGGGTTCTATTTTCTGCCAGGGTGGTTTTTTGCCACATGAAGTGTGATGGGCTGGGGAATGCCTGTCAACGCTATGACCGGGCGGCGCAGTGGTTAGCACCGCAGCCTCACAGCTCCAGTGACCCGGGTTCAATTCTGGGTACTGCCTGTGTGGAGTTTGCAAGTTCTCCCTGTGTTTGCGTGGGTTTCCTCAGGGTGCTCTGGTTTCCTCCCACATGCCAAAGACTTGCAGGTTGATAGGTAAATTGGCCATTAGCAATTGCCCCTAGTGTAGGTAGGTGGTAGAGAAATATAGGGACAGGTGGGGATGTGTTAGGAATATGGGATTAGTGTAGCATTAGTAAAAATGGGTGGTTGATGGTCGGCACAGACTCAGTGGGCCGAAGGGCCTGTTTCAGTGCTGTATCTCTAAACTAAAAACTAAACTAAACCGTGCTGTGACCTCTGACCTGGATGGAGAGGTGGGCACATTGGCTCATTACTCTGGCAGGGTCGGGCGCATGACAGGCTCACTTCCAGGAAAAAGAAGCCAAAAAGGAGGAGGAGGAGCCATGTTTAAAGGGGACACATTGCTGCGGTTTCCTTTTGGAGATGTTAAAGGGGATGGTTCCCCATAAACTCAGGAAGCAGTACAGGGTCTCAAGCAATTCGAGGCCCACTCACTGCCAATGAGCATATCAGCATAGATACCACCGCGGCCTCAGATTGCCTCCATCCAACTTCCGGTGGTCCCTGGGGTGGCTGATTGATGACATGGGATGGGAGAAGGAGGCTGGACCCACCCAGCTTCACCCCAAAACCACACTCACCCCCAATCGTGACCCACCATCATTTAAATATGGACTGAAGGCAAGGGTCAGACTGTTAACTTTCGTGTCCTCGAAGTGTTTGGGACAGTGTAAAGGGAGCTTTACTTTGTATCTAATCCATGCTGTACCTGCTTTGAGAGTGTTTATCACTGATAACTCTCATCACTTTGAATGCCACTAAATGGCTGAAACCAGCTCACTTTAATAGAAGTGTAAACCTGATCTGTCCAGACTGTGGCCAATCTGAAATGGCTTGGAGGTATAGTGCATTGTCTACCACAGAGCAGTATAGAAGCAGTCTCTGCTGGTTCATGGTACCTACATGGGTCTAGGTCACAATATGGTGTGACGGGTTTGCCTCTTTGACTCTCTGTCCTGTGGGTTCCAGTCTCATGTTGCAGCCCACGAGAAGAAGGGGGCTTCCCAAATCTGAGTTGGTTGCAAGTGTGGTTCCACTGAGGCATGGCTGTCACCTATGAACTGGCCAGTCCCTTCTCAGCATTCTGGAGGTGGACATCTGCTTCCAGTGCCTGGACTGAAGCACATCCTGCCTATCTGGTTAACTGTGTCTTTGTTCTTCCCCCAAACCCCCTCACAGCAACCCACGTACGTGCAGGCACTCTTCGACTTCGACCCACAGGAGGAAGGCGAGCTCGGATTTCGCCGTGGCGACTTCATCCAGGTTCTTGACAACTCAGACCCCAACTGGTGGAAGGGCAGCTGCCATGGGCTGTCAGGCATGTTCCCCCGCAATTACGTCAACCCGGTCAACAGGAACATCTGATGGACAGCAGTGCTGATACCTGGAAGCAGTCGTGGCTCCCCTGTGAACTTCGCAGTCTGTACAGAACTTCAAACTAGAGCGCCAAAACCAATTCTATGGGAGGGGGAACAGAAAACCTGAGCGATTTTACCAATAGGTTTCTGCAGCTGCTTCCCCCCACCCCAAACCCTCTTCTCTCTCCCCCCTGTCAGTCTGTGCATGGGTTATAATTCAATTACTCTAATCCTGTTGTAGATTTAAATGTTTTTTTCTCTATGCAAATATTGGGTAATCTTATCAGCGATGTAACCCAGACCGGAGGTCAGGAACAGTCCTTGCCTTGGGTCTTTTTAAAAGAAAAAAATCATTCTCAGCCTTGAGCGTTTCAAGACATGGAATTCCTGCTTTATTTTTCTCCTCTCTTGTTTTTGTACAAAATATGTTAATTTAGCTTGTCCTTGGAAATAAACCTAACGTTTCCTTTAGCAGCTAGCAGCTATAGGAATCATGTATAAATTGTCAAGATGACTTGTAATTTTAGAGAATAACTTGAGGGCTTTTATCAACGGCATGTTCTGGGAGCTCATACAAGAGGTTGCGCTTCTTATGGTCTTAAAGGTGTGTGGCTGAGCACTTTCTGTATTCTGTCTTCATAGTGCCTTTTAATTTTCCCCTATTTTTGTTTAATATGCCAATACAGACCCTGGCTGAGAACGTATCTCCAATCCACCTTGATAGCTGCAAGTTGCAGTTAGTTCAGAGATGATGGGCAGATACTGGCAATCCACGCTGAGGAGCCATTAGTCTTCTCTCCCATGGTTGGGTGGTGAGGTTTGGTTGTGAGACTGGACACGGAGAATCCAAAGCCTGGTTTTTGTATTCTGTGCGCGTTTGCTGCAAAACAGCCCTCTGTTCCCTTCACTTTCCACTGTAAGTTGGGGCTCCAATCAAGTAACAGAGTCGCTCTTGTGGATTAACTCTGTTCCATTTGCAAGTCATGGGTGTACTGGTGAGTCAAACCCCTGGTGGCACTGGAAGGGATTGTGTAAGTGCACATTGAAGAGGACAGGTTAGTCCACAATGGGGGTGATTCCTAAGTCTCTAATAGCAATGAATTCCTAATGTGTGGTCTCTGTGGCCACAAATACCCTCTGCGCTGAGGAGTGGGATTAAGTACATTTATCCTCCACAATCAGTCACATTCCAGCTGGTCTTTGCACCATTCGGTCCAGCTCATCCCTCCAGCCAGACTTGTATTTATATAAAACAACAGTGGTTCTGCTGTACTACTGAGGGGACCGTGTGCAGTTTCACCCTGCCCACATTGCACAATGGACGTTTGATTTTTATTTTGAATTGAACACATTATCTGACGATATAACTGAGAAATTCTAGTTCTTAATTAACCTTTTTAAAGCTGTCTTGCTGCTTTTACTAAATTTTCCTTCTTTGCTTGTTTCTATCTGAATTGAGCACTGTAATCCATTTCTTTGGCCATTTTGCTTTAAGCAGTATTGATCATATGACTCTTTGCGTGATCATGGAGATTAGCTGGAACTGAACCGATGTTGCAAGTTACCGCTGTTCAGGCCTGGCCAGTTGCCATAGTTCCATGGATACGACAGCTTTTACTACTCCTGGCGCTGCTTGACCTCAGCCCAGTTACGCTTTGCCAAAACCAGCATGATTTGTGTGCCTGGTATTTTGGAGTAGTGGGATATTCTTGGCCATCTGCATGATTCGCTTCCCGCTGTTCCGGTAGTGTGGCACTCGCGCATCACCACCCTAATGATGACAGGTTCAGAGTGCCAGCCAGGACCACCCAGCGTTCTGATTCTGACAGCCGCGCAATTGCCAGCATGGCTAATGCCTGGCAGTAGAGGAGTATCTTGCACAGTAACTCATAACAAAATGTATCAGCCGAATGCCCCAGCGTTGACAATGGGATCTTGGGGGGCGTGCTTTCAACATAAAGGGAACATGCAAGAAGTTGGGATAGAAAAATCGGGAGTGTAGGATAGATTGGTACCAGAATTTACCAGTTCAGGAGGAATGTCCAGAGTTGTGTCTCAGTACGTCTGGAGCCACTGCTATCAGCATCCACTACAAATAAGGAATAAGGTAGAAGTTAGTACCTCCAAGGTATTACTGTGGGCCTATGACCCCCATCCAGTCAGTATTGCTAATGTGGTATATGCAGTGTCTGCATTGACACAGGGTGATTAGTAACTGAATGTCTCCGGGCATCAGTTGAGAAGGCTAAGGACGGAGACAGATTCCTCAGAACCTTCTGCAGATGGTTGAAGAGCAGATTGGAACAGAAATTCCCAGATCCAAGTGGGCAACAGAATACACCAAAGGCAGCAGTGGGGAGGGGAGGAGTGGGTGGGTGGAACTCCTGCAGTCAGCAGAGGCCTGGATACACATTGAGACTGGCCCCAAAGCAGGATGGGTGTTAACTAAAGCCAATCTCTGATCCATGTCCTACTATAATATGACTTGGGGCCCCTTTTTAGCTGGCTGTTGTGGACTGTTTCTCACCCCCAGCTCCCCCATCTCCCTTGCCATGCCTGTAAGTAATGTAGCACATTTGACATTAAAATGTATGTAATGAATTGTGGCCAGCAGCTTGTCTGTTTATTGCTGTTTGGTTTCAATGTTGCGATGTGCCCAGCTATGTGCTAAGTATGTGGGCAAGGAGGCATCTGGCTCAGCACCAGCACAGTCCAATCTCTTGCTTGCGCTGTTAAAGATGGTCAGCATATCAGTTGTTCTTTAAGGGAAGGCAGTACTTTGAGCTGCAAATGATTGAACAGCAGCTTGGTAGTGATTGAAAGCCAATGTGCCGAATGGTGGGCAGCAACGTCCAGCAGGGATTGGGGATGGGCGTGGTCCCGTATCGTAGAATTCTCAAACATTGTGTGGAAGCACACAACAATTGGCATTGGTTTAATCAGTTGAGCCTCAGTAGGGGTGAGTGGTACAGGACCCACAGGTTAAATCCCAGTGATTGAATCAGAGTGCAAGTGTTGTGTTACACTTAATCTGAGCATTAAATCTGGGGGTTGGGTCTGTTATGGCTGTCCTTTCACCCCTGAGAGTTGGGTCCAGATTTGGCCTGAACTGATGCACTGAAATAATGTAATGTGGCTCAATGCAGAAAAGTACCCAGAAACTGGCACACATTCAGATCTTCTCAGGAGGATGTCTGGTATGGGAACACAGTTCACCCCGTTGCTGTACCTGGTGCAGCAAAGACTATCTGAGTGACTGATGCTGACACTGCATGTCTGTAATGGCAAGTGTTCTGTTCCCTAGCCTGTAACTTCGAATGTGTTCTACCAAACAATCTACAAAATAACCAGTGGAAACAAATAATTGTTTTAATACAATCATTTCTGTTATACAGTGGTCTATACATGTGAATATTTAATTTTTAGTTGCAATCTGTGTATAACACAGCGTTCAACACGGACTGGGCAGGTTAGCATATTCTAGTACCAATATCCTATTCCTGGAGTGAAGGAGGGTAATTGTCTTTCAGTCAATACACTTTAATATTGTGTAAAGCACTTTGTGTGATCTTCACCTCAAATTTCTCCCACAGTCACCAACAAGTAGGCTGTATACCCTAGGGTTATACAGTGACAGGCCTGTACCCACCAGTACTGTACTCCAGGGTTATACAGTGACTGACCTGTACCCCAGTGTTTATAGAGTGACAGGCCTGTACCCACCAGTACTGTACCTCAGGGTTATACAGTGACTGACCTGTACCCCAGTGTTATAGAGTGACAGGCCTGTACCCACCAGTACTGTACTCCAGGGTTATACAGTGACTGACCTGTACCCCAGTGTTTATAGAGTGACAGGCCTGTACCCACCAGTACTGTACTCCAGGGTTATACAGTGACAGGCCTGCCTCACAATTGCTAAAATACTCTAATTTTACTGCTGGCTGTTTTCACAGTTTGAGTGGTGCGTAACACTTTATATGCCCATAACTACACTGAAATTATAATGAGGGGTGGGGAAGGAAAGACCTGGTTTCACATACTGGCTGGAGAATGGTACACATGCTCAGCCCATGGAATGCAGCACCTAGTCTGGTGCACAATAGAAACAGGAAGGAGGGAAGCTGATCCTGCTGACTGGTCAGAGGTCTAATCAAAGTCTGGTGATCCCAGTTGCACTTTGGGGTCAGGGTGCGGCAATACTGTGCGCCGGGAGGTTGGACTGTGCTGCAACTTGATCTGAAATGGAGTTTTGGTTCTTGGAGTCCACTTATTTTTTTTTTTAAGTTTAATTTCCTTGTGAGTTTATTTCTGCCTTACACTGAGAAAACTGCTAAGAAATGATGAGACGAGTGAGTTTGAGCTTTGGTCTGCACACTATCACCTGAACTATGGAACTGTGTGAAAGAACATTTGGCACCTGGACCATTTGATTGTTTACTTTTTTTGAATTGGTGTATATCATAAGCCTTGCAGACATTTCATGTATATATTAAAAAGAAATCAATGTTAAAACGGAAAGGCCTGTGTACTTATCCCTTGATTCTTGATGCATTTGGTAGGTAGAAATTAACTGTGAATAATAAAATGCTGTGTATTCTTCATGAAGCGATCTGGCTCTTTCTTTTGTTGGTGTGTGCCTTCACAACTCCTCACTTTGTGCCCCCTCTCTCTTCATTTTCCACCATAAACATTCACTCCCTCCATCACAGATCAACAGTGGCAGCAGTGTGTACCATCTACAAGATGTACTGCTGCAATTTGCCAAGTGTCCTTTGACAGCACCTTCCAAACCCATGACCTTGTCCAACTGGAAGGATGAGGGCAGCAAATGCATGGGAACAGCACTGCCTGCAAGTTCCCCTCCAAGTCTCACACCATCCTGACTTGGTAATATATCACTGGGTCAAAATCAGGAAACACCCTCCCTAACAGCACTGTGGGTGTATCTACACCAGATGGACTGCAGCGGTTCAAGAAGGCAGCTCGCCACCACCTCCTCAAGGGCAATTAGGGATGGGCAATAAATGCAGCATGCTCACATTCCATGAATCAGTAAAAACTTCCCCATCTCTCCTTACTGTCCCCCCAGCAAGGAATGAATTAAACTGTGCTGAAGTCTCTATAGTACTTTCAGCTTTAGCCTGTTAAGTGAATTTCTGTTTGGAAGATGAGACGGGTTTCCTTTATTTTGGATAAATGTGTGTTTTAGCAATGTTCCAGTTCAGATAGAGGGAATTACAAGTTATGTCAGGGAAAGAAAGTCAGGGAACTTTAGGTGATAGACTCAGCAACAGGTAAGTAGGCTTACTTTGTTGGCTCGTCCCTTGAGAAATTGGGACAGAATGCCTGCTTGTAGCCCCATATACTGTCAGCTTCGCAGGAGTGAGGAGAAGATGAGAAGATTTGCGGATGACACGAAGGTCGGTGGAGTTGTGGATAGTGCCGAAGGATGTTGTAGGGTACAGAGGGACAGATAGGCTGCAGAGCTGGGCTGAGAGATGGCAAATGGAGTTTAATGTGGAAAAGTGTGAGGTGATTCACTTTGGAAGGAGTAACAGGAATGCAGAGTACTGGGCTAATGGGAAGATTCTTGATAGTGTAGATGAACAGAGAGATCTTGGTGTCCAGGTACATAAATCCCTGAAAGTTGCCACCCAGGTTAATAGGGCTGTTAAGAAGGCATATGGTGTGTTAGCTTTTATTAGTAGTGGGATCGAGTTTCGGAGCCATGAGGTCATGCTGCAGCTGTACAAAACTCTGGTGCGGCCGAACCTGGAGTATTGCGTGCAGTTCTGGTCACCGCATTATAGGAAGGATGTGGAAGCTTTGGAAAGGGTGCAGAGGAGATTTACTAGGATGTTGCGTGGTATGGAGGGAAGGTCTTACGAGGAAAGGCTGAGGGACTTGAGGTTGTTTTCGTTGGAGAGGAGGAGGAGAGGTGACTTAATAGAGACATATAAGATAATCAGAGGGTTAGATAGGGTGGATAGTGAGAGTCTTTTTCCTCGGATGGTGATGGCAAACACGAGGGGACATAGCTTTAAGTTGAGGGGTGATAGATATAGGACAGATGTCAGAGGTAGTTTCTTTACTCAGAGAGTAGTCGGGGCGTGGAACGCCCTGCCTGCAACAGTAGTAGACTCGCCAACTTTAAGGGCATTTAAGTGGTCATTGGATAGACATATGGATGAAAATGGAATAGTGTAGGTCAGATGGTTTCACAGGTCGGCGCAACATCGAGGGCCAAAGGGCCTGTACTGCGCTGTAATGTTCTAATTCTACATCTTCATGGCAGCTAAATGTCTTCCCAGGATAAAATGAGCAAAGTTTTTTTTATCCATTCAAGGTGATGTCATTTCAATTGAAAATTCATGTTCGATGGAGGTATATTTTAGGGGCTTTAACTTCTCCACATCCAAATCTGGGTAAGGAATGTGGGCAAGTAATAACATTGCATATAGTGGGTCTTTGTTCATTTAAAATGACAGTTACAAAGAGATTAACTCTTTGAATTGTTAATCAAGGTGAAACTGTAACACAGTTTGGAACATTTTACTTGTTAAAACTAAAGTTATTGATTAACATGGGAAAGGGATTTAGTAATGTTATGCATGCAAATTGTCATTTTCCAGTTGTAAAATGTGTCGGGGTGAGACCTCTAAATTTGCCTGTGAAACTTCAGCCTATTAAACTTCAAGCTTGAACCAGCATGCTTGAATTGTCTGTTTACTGTATGTTATATATTGTGGATGTCAGCATTGAATGCTGTGAATCCTATTATTTTGAGGAGTAACATATAAATGTATAAGTAAAAGCACCTATCTCCTAACAGTTGGCACACCCCAGGTAAAGGAAGCTTAGTGCTCCCCAGTAAGGAGCTTTGTTCTATGGCACAAATGTATCATAGAACAAACATTGAAATTTCTACTCGATCCCCCTCTGGCTAGAGAAGTCCTCTGACTGCTACCAACTTTTACCAATGGCACGTTACATTAGATTATTCTGCTATTGGCAGATTCAAACTCTAGATGAGAGTTTAGAGACGCCTAACCATCAAGGATCACAATGTGTGTTGGACACAGTCAGCGACAAAGATATTTAAATGGATCAGAGCCCCCTTTGATGAGGGGACCTCAGAGCTAAAAGGGTCTGATGGCCTATGGGTTATTTATAACCTGTCAGGTCTTGATCAAGCAGTTAGAACAATTCTCAATACTGTAATAAATTCAGTAAGGAGCGTAGGTATGTTTGAGGTTTTTGGGTTAAAACAATAGTGAGATGTTGTAGTTTTTGACTGTCGTTTGGTGCCAAAATACCTCCAAGTGCTGGAAAATGGGATTAGAATAGGTAGGTGCTTGATGGCCAGCACAGACACGATGGGCCGAAGGGCCTGTTTCTGTGCTGTATGACTCTGACATTCCTCTGCTTGACATTATATCCCTCCCTTTGTGCACAGTTAGGACAAAGAGAGAGAGCTTCAAACCACAGCAAAAATCAGAAATTAAAATAGTTGTGGGGAGGAAACAGTATAAATAAAAGTCAGTAGGTTTCATTTGTTTTTGATGTACTGTTGCTTTAGCTAGCCTGAGAGAGAGCCTACAAGCTTCAGCCTGCTCCTCTTTTCAGCTGACATGTTAACCCCTTTTATGTAAGACTTAGCTTAGTTAACATGAATGTTATGAAAATCTGTTTTTGTTCAACAAAGCTAACTTTTTCTTCAGTTATATTCAGTATTTTTTTTTACAGTCATTTGGAAAGGCGCCTGGAGAACAAACCAGAAAGACAACATATACATTACCTGGTATTTGTAAGCGTGTGCAGTAACCTTTAGTGTCATCTGGATATACACACATAACTTTGCGTCTATGTTGTTTTGTGGTGTTCTTTGTTTTTGGGTCAGAACTGAATTGGAGTATTTGAGGTGAACTAACTTGACTTCCTGTTTGATGCAATCATGTAGAAAGAACTTACTCATCTAACCCATGCAATACCTGCTCTGGGAGTGTTTGGACAGTAGCAGGAGTTTTGCTGTGCATTATTTTTTTAACTTTTAATTGTTCGAGATGAGCATTGCTAGTAAGGCCAGCATTTATTGTCCATCCCTAATTGTCTTTGAGAAGACAATGTCTTCTTGAACTGCTGAGTCCATGTGGTAAAGGAACTCCCACAGTGCTGTTAGGGAGCTTCTAGGATTTTGACCCAGCCACAATGAAGAAATAGTGATATATTTCCAGGTCAGGATTGTGTGTTACTTGGAGAGGAACTTGCAGGTGGCGGTGTTATCGTGTGTCTGCTGCCCTTGTCCTTCTAGGTGCTAGAGGTCGTGGGTTTGGGAAGTGATGGTGAAGGAGTCTTAGCAAGTTTCTGCTGTGCATCTTGTAGATGGTACACACCGCAGGCACATTTTGCCGGTGGTGCATGGTTGCTGATCAAGCTGGGCGAATTTGTCCTGAAAGGTGTTGAGCTTCTTGGGTGTTGTTGGAGCTGCACTCATCCAGGCAAGTGGGATGCAATTCACCCTGTAGATGGTGGGCAGGCATTGGAGAGTCAGGAGCCATAGAACACCCAGCTTCTGACTTGCTCTTGTAGCCACAGTATTTCTTTGGCTGATCCAGATAAGTTTCTGGTCCATGTGACCGCCCCCCCCCCCCCAACAGGATTCTGATGGCGTTGAATGTCAAGGGGAGGTGGTGAGACTCTAGTTGGAGATGAACATTTTCTAGAATTTGTGTGACGGGAATGTTACTTGCCACTTATTAGCCCAAACTTGAATGTTGTCCAGGTCTTGTTGCAGGCGGGTACTGACTGCTTCATTATCTGAGGAATTGTGAATGGGATTGAATTCTACAATCATTAGCGAATGTCCCACTTCTGATCATATGGAGGGAAGGTCATTGATGAAGCAGCTGAAGGTGATTGGGCTGAGGAATTCCTGCAGCGATGTCCTGGGACTGAAATGATTGGTCTCCAACAACCATAACCGTCATCCTCTGTACTAGGTATGACTGCAACCAATGGAGAGCTTTCACCCGATTCTCAATGACTTCAATTTTACTAGGACTCCTTGATGTCAAGGGCAGTCACTCTCACTTCACCTCTGGAATTCAGCTCTTTTGTCAATGTTTGGACCAAGGCTATAATGGAGTCTGGAGCCATGTGGTCCTGGTGGAACCTGAACAGAGTGTTGCTGAGCAGATTGTTGCTCAGTAATTGCTACTTGATAGCACTGTCACTGACACCTTCTTTGCTGATGATTGAGAATAGACTGATGGGGCGGTAATTGACCAGATTAGATTTGCTCTGTTTATGGACAGGACATAACTGGCCAATTTTCCACATTGTGTTATCACTCGACTGGAACAGCTTGACTATGGGCCTGGCTAGTTCTGGAGCACAAGGATGTTATCAGAGCCCATAGCCTTTGCTATTTCCAGTGCCGCTATGCCATTTCTTGATATCACGTGGAGTGAATCAAATTGGCTGAGACCAGCATCTGAGATTCTGGGGATCTCAACCGGGAACAGAGATATATCACAACTCAGCACTTCTGGCTGAAGATGGTTGTGAATGCTTCAGCCTTGTGTTTTGCACTGATATGCTCTGCTCTGCCATCATTGAGGGTGGGGATGACGCTGGAGATTTCTCCCATTTATTTAATTGTCCACCACCATTCATGACTAGATGTGGCAGGGCAGCAGATCTTTTATCTGATCTGTTTGTTGTGGGATCTTTTAACTCTGGCTAGAACATGCTGCTTCCAGTGTATAGCATGCATATGTAGTTGTAGCTTCACCAGATTGGCACCTCATTTTTAACCGTGCCTGTTGCTGCTTCTGGCATGGTCTCCTACACTCCTCTTTGAACCAGAGTTGGCACCCTGGCTTCTTGATGGTAAAATGAGGGATATGTAGGGCCATGAGGTTACAGATTGTGGTGAATACAATTCTGCTGCTGCTGGTGGCCCACAGTGCCTCATGGATGCCCAGTTTTGAGCTGTTAAATCTGTTCTGAATCTATCCCATTTAACAGTGGTATTGCCACACAACATGATGCACTGCGTCCTCAGTGTGAAGACGGGACTTTGTCTCCACAAGGACTGTGTGCTGGTCGCTCCTACCAATACTGTCATGCAGAGATGCATCTGCAGCAGGCAGACTGGTGAGGATGAGGTCAAGTATATTTTTCCCTCTTGTTGGTTCCCTCACCACCTGCCACATACCCAGTCTAGCAGCTATGTCCTTTGAGACTCGGCCAGCTTGGTCAGTAGCTGTGCTACCGAGCCACTCTTGGTGATGGACATTGAAGTCCTCTTCCCAGAGTACATTCTGTGCCCTTGTTACCCTCAGTGCTTCTCAATATGGAGGAGTACTGATTGATCAGCTGAGGGCAGGTGTTAGATGGTCATCAGCAGGAGGTTTTGCTGCCTGTGTTTGACCTGATGCCATGAGATTTCATGTGGCCTGGAGCCAATTTGAGGACTCCCAGAGCTACCCTTTCCTGACTATACCGCTTTACTGCCACTTTGGTGGGTCTGTCCTGCCGGTGTGACAGGATATGCCCAGGGATAGTGATGGAAGAGTCTGGGACATTATCTGTGAGTATGACTATGTCAGACTGTTGCTTGACTAATCTGTGGGACAGCTCTCCTAATTTTAGCTCAAGTCCCCAGATGATGGTGAGGATCAACTTGGCAAGGTGTATCTTTTCATTTCTGGTGCCTAGGTCGATGCCGGGTGGTCTATCCAGTTTTATTTTTATTCAACCTTTTTGTAGCAGTTAGATATAACTGAGTGGCTTGCTAGGCCATTTCAGAGAGCATTTAAGAGTCAACCCACATTGCTGTGGTCGCATATAGGCCAGACCAGGTAAGGATGGCAGATTTCTTTCCTTAAAGGATATTAGTGAACCAGTTGCGTTTTTACAACAATCCAATAGCTCATTGTCACAATTACTGATACTAGCTTGTTATTCCATATTTATTTAATTAGCTGAATTCAAGTTCACAAACTGCCATTTGGGATTTAAAGTTATGGCTCCAGATTATTAGTCCAATAATGTAATCATTATGGTACCACAGTCACGCTGCCCTGGGAGTGTTTGATGGGACAATTTAGACAGAGCTTTACTCTGTATCTAACCCCATGCTGTAACTGTCCTGGGAGTGTTTGATGGGGCTAGTGTAGAGGGAGCTTTACTCTGTATCTAAGCTTTTTTTTCTTTTGTTGTCAAGGGGGCCTTTATTCCTCAGCCCCCCGCCCCCTTATATACATTTTTACATAAATAAGTTTATTAAAATTGAATAAATAAAACAAAAACTCAAATGAAAATGACATTTTCGGCATCCATGGTGCACTCCAGGTGGTGCAATGCCCACCGGCCACAGAAGGCCTCAAGTGAACTGGCGGGACATTGCATGCTCCTTCTCCAGGAACACCCGGGCACGAACGTAACCGCGGAAGAGGGGCAGGCAATCGGGCCGGATGGATCCCCCAACGGCCCGCAGCCTGCACCTGTGAATTGCCACCTCGGCCAGGCCCAGGAGCCGACCGACTAGGAGATCCTCCTCCTGGTTCACTCCCTTCCGCACTGGGTGCCCAATGATCAGGAGAGTGAGTCTGAAGTGCAGCCAAAACTTGAGGACCAGCCCCTTTAAATACTCAGGGGGGCTGCAACCTCGCACACTTCATATATACATGGAACATGGACACGTCCAGGCTGCAGAAATTACAGGCGGCCTGAGAGTTTGTGTACCTGCTTAAAAGTCTATTGCATGGGACTGCCCTGTGGAGCACCCTTCACCCCATGTCCCGATGTAGAGGGGGAGGACTCCCGCATAGGGAGACCTCCACCGGGGTTTCCCCTCACCGCCAGATGGCAACACGGACTGCCACGGCATGTCCGGGCAGCAGATGAGGGCGAGGAAGTGGAGAACCTGTACAGGAAGGCCCTCCGCGTGGTGTGGTATGACATGGACAGCATTTCCAAGAGGTAGCTCAGGTTGTGTGAGACCAGCTTCCAAGGAGGGTTTCAAGGCCTGGGTTCGATAAAATGTTCCAGCCAAGCAGGGATCAGCATGGTCAGGGATGCTCCAAAGTCACGAACCCCCTCATTATCTGCAGTGAGGGGCATCCTGGAGGCTTCAGCCTTTTTTAAAAAAAAAATGTTTTTGGGATGTGGGCATCACGGGCTAGACCAGCATTTATTGCCCATCCCTTGAACTGAGTGTCTTGCTAGGCCATTTCAGAGGGCAGTTAAGAATCAACCACATTGCTGTGGGTCTGGAGTAACAGGTAGGCCAGACCAGGTAAGGACAGCAGATTTCCTTCCCTAAAGGACATTTGTGAATCCCATGGATTTTTACAACAATCAACAATGGTTTCATGATCACCATTAGATTAGCTTTTAATTCAGATTCCTTAATTGAATTCAAATTTCTGCCATGGTGGGATTTGAACCCGTGTCCCCAGAGCATTAGCCTGGGCTCTGGATTACTAGTCCAGTGACATTACCACTATGCCATTGCCTCCCCTCTATCCGTCAACGGAGCCGGCTGCCCAGACAGCCAAGGCGCGCTCCTCCGCTGGCAGGGGAGCACCATGACTGGAGGCAACCATGTTCCTGACTCAGTAGATCCTGGTAAAAGACAGGTCTCTGCCGCAGTCCTGAGTCTCTCGATTGAGGAGGGCGGCCAGTCGCTGGTGTGCGTCTACATCCAAGCTGTGACTCTCTGCCTTCGGTCCCTGCACCCAGCAGAGATACCTGTACGTCGAGCGTCCTCCTGGATGGTGTGTGCTGGCGACGTATTTTTTCCCACTGGGACACTGCCTTCAAGACAACACCAAGTTCCTGGTGGAGAACGTTAGCCTCAAGGAGGGGAAGCTCCCCCCCCCACACCCCCCTCGCTTCCTTCTCCAGTCAGCCCAGAATTGACGGAACGAGTCCTGGAATCACTCGTCCACCAGCAGCCGGTTGTTAAAGTGCCAGTACGTGGACCCTGCCCACGTGCAGAGCGGAGTGAACTCCACCCACACCAGGCAGTGGTCCGAGCACAGCACCAGCCGCGTGGAGGCCGCTGAGTCATAGGAGACATATGCCTGTGGACCCTCCTCCTCCTGACCTCCATGCGAAGGCGCTGGTGTCGGGATGGAGATTCTGCCAGACGTCCACCAAGTTGAGGGTGCTGATCAGTTCCCTCAACTTCTCCACCGACACTTGGCCACACTGGGGCCGGAGCAATCCTTCTCGAGGGTACAGTTAAAATCCCCACTGAGAATGATGCACTCACTTCTCAAGAGAGCGGACACTTCTTTTAAGAATCGCACTTGCAATGTGCTGGACCTGAGCGCATGCACATTCACAAAGTGGAGCAGCACGCTACCCAGGCGAACAGCGAGGTGGTGCAAGCAGCTCAGCACAAGCTCCTTAGACGCCCAAAATCTCAGGCTGAAAAGTCAGGGCCAATAAGATAGCCACCCCATTAGAAATAGGGGTGAGGTGACTCAAGTAGACCCCATCTTGCCACTCCAGGAGCCAGGTGGCTTCGTCTCCCAGAACGGTGTGGGTTTCCTCCAGAAAGATCACCATATATCTCCCTTCCTTAAGGAATGACAGATTGTGAAATCTGCGGCGACGCCCCCTGTTGCCGTTGATTTTGAGGCTGGATATGATTATCTTCATGTCAAAAGTACACAAATCCATCACCAACACCTTACGGTGAGGAGGGAGCAGAATTGCACCACGCCTTCCGCTCCCCCAGTAACCCTTTGAGGAACGCTTTAAACCGGCGCCTCTCAACCAGTTGCACGCCTGCACTCTTTTCCACCCCCACCCCCATTATTGAGAGTGGCACGGATGGACTGGATGATCAGCGCCAAACTCGGCCGAGGGCCAGCTGAACTTTATTGCGGCAACTCCTGCATGTGCGAGGAAGGCCCGGAGTTCTGTGGTGAGGATGAGAGGAGACTCAGTAGGAGGCACGAGGGAGTCCATCATCTCACTGGCGATGGAATCAAGGTCGTCCTCTGTGCCCCAGACGGAGTCCCCATCCTCTTCCGGGTCATCACCGCCAGCAGCCAACTCACCCACCACACTGTGGAGTGAACGTCCCAGCCGCGCCAGCTGGTCCCGCCTCCGTCGTGATCTCACCCCCAGGATCGATGGCAGAGGAGTCCTCGCTGGGTTCATCTATTGGACTGGCATCTATGGGCACCAGTGAGTCAGGGCCAGTGAACAGCCCAGGTGAGATGGAAGTTCCTAACTCTGGAGATCCAGCTGGAGCTGGGACCGGAGGTGGAGAGAGGAGGCCATCTCCCGCCCCGCCAGGGCCCACAGGCCCAGCAGATGGGGAACTACATAAATTGGCCTCTGGGTCGGGTACGTCCTGGGTGGCAGCATCAGTCAGCGGGGAGGACTGACCCTCACATGTCTCTCCCCCACCCAGGACATCCGATCCAGCGGCCAAAGGAGCAATTTGTCCCATGGTGTCCACAGGCTCCTCCCCCACCACAGGCGGGTCCTCTCCCCCATTATCGGGAATGCCCAAAGCTTCGGGGGCATCTCTTCCCCCCCCCCCCCCCCCCTCCATCCTGAGGGACAGAGAGTTCCCGCTCAGGGCTCGAGGCCCACATGGTGCTGGTGGCAGGGGGAGCCCGAGGAGGGGTGCCTCCTCCTCTTATTCCGGGAGGGGCACGGAGGCTCTGAGACCTCCATCTCAGTAGACGTCTCCATTTCTACCTCCGCACCCCACTGCCCAGATCCCTTGGGCCCGAGCTCAGCCGCAGGGCAGGTGGGCTCACCTGGACTGGCCCAGGGCTAAGCTCAGGCTCAGGTTGCATGTTGTGCCCAGGGGGTGCGTCTTTGGGTGTTTTAACTTGCGCCGTGCCTTCTTTCCACCCGGACAAGTCTCACCCTCCCCACTGGAGGCTGTGAAAACCACGCCTCCGGAACCACCTGAGCAGTGGTTGTTGTAGGTGTAGGGGGAGGTGCAGCGGCAAAACCCTGGGCTGCCGAGGTGGAGTTGGTGGTGCAGCTCTTCCGAACATGCCCCACCACCTTACAGGATTGGCACCGCGCCCCATCCGAGGTCCAGAAGACACGGTAGGCCACCCCCTGGAACTCACAATAAATTGGCCCTCTGTGACCTCCTCCCACACCAGCTGCATAAAGAGCTGGCAGGGGAAGGAGCAGACATGCCGGAGGCTGTTTTACCGAAGACCGAACGGGACTTGGGTGAGCCCTGTCTTTACCTCCCCCAGATGGTGTAGGTGGGGGAGGAGGAGCTCACCAGGAATGAAGGGCGGGACTTTAGACAAGGTGACTCGTTGTGCAGTGGCCTCCAGTGGGTCCATTGGCAGAAAGGTCCCGCCCACAGTGAACCTCTTGCTCAGGGCCAGGGATGCTGCCCGCTCTGTCTTCAGGTAAAACACTGCCTTCCCATACATTTTAGAAGCATCAACAATGGCCGAGGGGCTGACAACTTCAGCCATTGCTTTTACACATGCCTCTATTGACATGCTTGGGTGGACATGGCTCTTGACCCCATGCTTAGATGTTATCAACGCAAACGGTGATGGGGCAACAGCAGCAGCATACGTGCAAGAAGGCCTCGCCACCGTCAAAGGGGGGTGGGCTTGCCATGGGGTCCAGAAGCCACGTCCACCCCTCAGAAACAAAGCAAATAGTGTTTTTTTAAACTTTAAGCGATATGATGGGGTGGTGGGGGGGAGGTTGGAGGAGGATAAGGCTGGGCAGTAAAAGGAGAGAATAGGTGCCCTATTGGTGGAAGGGAGAGAAAGGTTGTGAGGATGTTGCTCTTTGATTGGTGGTTGGAGCACCTTACTGCAGAGTCTACAGTCCAGTCTTCCAGTCAGGGGAGGCTTCTTCACCTGGGTCGGCTGGAGCCGCCCGGTTCTTTCCATTTCCTGCTGTCGTGTAAAGACTTTTGTCAGCTGGGCAGCTCCAAGCCGGCCCGAACCGTGCAGTTGGGGGTGGGGAGGGAGCTCCGTTTGTGCAGGATGGAAGATAAACACAAGAGCAAATACAAGGGTTCCCTATAAAATTTGGCAGCCCCGCCCCTGGATCTTCCGGTGTCTCCTCCCTCTCCCAACAGTCCAAACAAACAGTTCTCTGGTGCTCCAACAACCACCTCTCCAAAATAACTTGTAGATTGTCTTGGTTCTCACGAAATAGAAACAGTTCCACAGTTGAAGTTGTAAATCTGTTCGCACTCTCCTCCCCAGTTGCAGCTCCCACCAGCCTGCACAGGTGCAGCTGTCTCGTCTAATTGCACACAGGAAGTGCTCCAAACTCCCCAGCCAATCCCGTTTTTTTTTCTTTATAAGGTGGCCTTTATACCCCAGGCCCCTTTTATATATGTCGAGGGCGCCTTTATTCCTCAGGCCCCCTTCATATACATATTTTTAAAATAACTTTATTAAAAACAGATAAATAAACCAAAAACTCAAATTAAAATGCCATTCTCGGCGTCGACGATGCACTCCAGTCCCTGAGGTGCCCACCGGTCGCGGAAGGCCTCAAGCGTACCGGCGGACACCGCATGCTCCTTCTCCAGGGACACCCGGGCGTGAATGTAACCGCGGAAGAGGGGCAGGCAATCAAGGAGGATGGACCCCACCGACGGCCCGCAGCCTGGACCTGTGAATTGCCACCTTGACCAGGCCCAGGAGCAGACCGACGAGGAGATCCTCCTCCCGGCCCACGCTCCTCCGCACCGAGTGCCCAAAGATCAGGAGCCTGGGACTGAAGTGCAGCCAAAACTTGAGGAGCAGCCCCTTCAAATACTCAAAGAGGGGCTGCAACCTTGCACACTCCTTATAAATGTGGAACACGGACTCGTCCAGGCCACAGAAATTACAGGCAGCCTAGGAGTCCGTGAACCTACTTAAAAGTCTATTGCACGGGACTACCCCGTGCAACACCCTCCACCCCAGGTCCCCGATGTGAAGGGGGAGGACTCCCGCATAGAGAGACCTCCATTGGGGTTTCCCCTCACCGCCAGATGGCAACACGGACCACCAGGGCGTGACCGGCCGGCTGGTGAGGGTGAGGAAGTGAAGAGTGTGCAGGAGCAGCCCGTACAGGAATCCCCTCCGCGCCGATTGGAATGGCACGGACAGCATTTCTGAGAGGCAGCTTGGGCTGTGCGGGACCGACTCCCGAGGAGGGTTTTGGGGCCTGTGTCCGATGAGCAGTTCTGGCCGAGCAGGGGTCAGCTCAGTCGAGAGTGCGGAGCGCTCCCGAGCCCTCTCATCATCCGCAGTGAGGGGCGTCCCGGGGGCTTCGGCTACTCCTCCGCCTGACAGTCTGTCCCCGAAGCCGGCCACCTGGGCAGCCAAGATGCTCTCCTCCGCTGGCGGGGGAGCGCCATGACTGGAGACGACCATGTTCCAGACTCTGAATAGATCCCGGTAAAAGACAGGCAACTCCCTCAGAGAGGCGCGGCAAACGGACTCCACCGGGAGCTGTGTGTCGTCTTAAAGGCAGTGACACTGGCGGAAAAAATACATCGCCAGCGCACACCATCTGGGAGGACGTTCGACGTACAGGTATCTCTGCAGGTTCTGAAAGCGGAGAGTCGCAGCCTGGGTGCACACCAGCGACTGGCCGCCCTCCTCGATCGGGAGACTCAGGTCCGCGGCAGAGACCCAGTGTTTCCTCTTGCCCCAAAAGAAATTGACAGGCTTCTTCTGGAGCTTGGTGGCAAATGCAGGGGGTGGGGCCAAAGTGACCAACCGGTACCACAACATCGAGGCCACCAGTTGGTTTATGACCAGCGCTCGGCCCCTGTAGGAATGCACTCAGAGCAGTCCTGTCCAACGCCCCAGCCAAGTGGTGACTTTCGCCTCCAACTCCTGCCAGTTTGCCGGCCAGGCTTCCTCAGCAGGGCTAAGGTGGACTCCCAGATAGAGGAGGTGCGTGGTGCTCCGATCAAAAAGTGTCATCTCCTCCGGCAGGGAGTCCACCCGCCACTGACCCACCTGGAGACCGGAACATTTCTCTCAATTGACCCTCGCGGAGGACGCGGCAGAAAAGGTCTGCTGGCAGTCGTGCATCCTCCGCAAGTCAACGGGATCTGTGACCGCGAGGAGTACGTCGTCGGCGTAAGCCGAGAGGATGACCCACATGGCCGGCTCGCGAAGAGCCAATCCCGTCAACCTCCTGCGAAGCAGGCACAGGAACGGCTCAACGCAGATGGTATACAATTGGCCGGACATGGGGCATCCCTGACACACTCCTCTCCCAAAGCGAAGGGGTGCCGTCAAGGACCCGTTAACTTTGACCAGACGCTCTGCAGCGGCGTATAGGTTAGACCCGGGCTACAAAATGCGGCCCGAGTCCAAAAGCGCGTGGAGTCCCAAAAAGGTATTCGCAATCCACCCTGTCGAATGCCTTCTCCTGTTTTTTTTTTCGTTTTTTTTTCTTTTTTTTCTCTTTCTTGTCATTTGTTTAAAGTACCGTTGAGTATCCAATAGCTGTGGAACCCAAAGATCAGCAAGGGGCAAAGATTCAGGAGCAGAGAGGGGGAAATGGGAGGAAAGAGTGCAAATTATTCTGTTCACTCAGAGAGGCGAAAAAGTGGAAAATGTGATGGGGACAGTGCAGAGGGAGCTTTACTGTGTATCTAACCCTGTGCTGTACCTGTCCTGAGTATGTTTGAATGGGACAGTGTAGAGGGAGCTTTACTGTGTATCTAACCAGTGCTGTACTTGCCCCTACCCTAGGATTGTTTGACGGGACAGAGCAGAGGGAGCTTTACTCTGTATCTAACCCACGCTGTACCTGTCCCTACCCCAGGAGTGTTTAATGGGACAGAGCAGAGGGAGCTTTACTCTGTATCTAACCCACGCTGTACCTGTCCCTACCCCAGGAGTGTTTAATGGGACAGTGCAGAGGGAGCTTTACTCTGTATCTAACCCACGCTGTACCTGTCCCTACCCCAGGAGTGTTTAATGGGACAGAGCAGAGGGAGCTTTACTCTGTATCTAACCCACGCTGTACCTGTCCCTACCCCAGGAGTGTTTAATGGGACAGAGCAGAGGGAGCTTTACTCTGTATCTAACCCACGCTGTACCTGTCCCTACCCCAGGAGTGTTTAATGGGACAGTGTAGAGGGAGCTTTACTCTGTATCTAACCCACGCTGTACCTGCCCTGGGAGTGATGATGACATTGGGTGCCTGAATTTGAGAATGTTCATTCCCCAGTACAATTTTTTTTTTAAAAACCTTTCAAGCACTCAGGCACAAAGCCTCGTTTTCAGAAGTGTCCTTCGGCAGTATCTGTCATGGGGTTAATCCAGTTCCATTAGTAACTGAGCCATTCTCGCACCTCTGTGTCTTTTAACAACACAAAGGGGACCCGACGGTGACACCAATTCTTACAAACACCCACATTGAGTACTTGATACAGAAACGTAGGTTGATCAGATTTGTTCCAGACCATTTTTCCCCTCTGCTCCCCTCCTGAAGGTGGTGATTCTCATTGGGCTACAGTTCCATGGGTCCCACTCCACACCTGAAGATGCTGACTCACTGACGTATAGTTCCATGGGCACTGGGATGCTCCATCACTTCAACTACTCTTCATGGGTCAGCCTGAGCAATGAGGGTTAGCAGGTTATATGATTGTGGAGAGTATGACAGCTCAATCCTGTCCTTGCCAGATATCGGCTCACACATACTTGGCAGCAGGAGTCACTGGATTGTAATCGGGAATGGGAGCCTCCAGCTGATATTCCTTCTCCATGGCCCCTGAAGATGTTGAGGGGAATAACTGTCTCCCTACTGCTGCCCTCAAAGGGATTGGCAACGAAAGCTTCTTGAGTCTGTAATTGATCTTTACACATTGCCTTTACCAATTGAGGGAACAACAGCAATTTATGTTTATTTAGCATCTTTAACATAAAGCTTCACAGGAGAATTATAAAACAAAATATGACTCGGACCCACATAAGGAGATATTAGGTCAGATGATCAAAAACTTGGTGAAAGAGGTAGGTTTTAAGGAGTGTCTTAAAAGAAGGAGAGAGAGGCAGAGAGATTTAGGGAGGGATTTTTAGAGCTTTGGGCCCAGGCAGCTGAAGGCACAGTGGCCAATGGTGGAGTGATTAAAATCAGCGATGCTCAAACATCCAACATTAAATGAGCTCAGATATCTCAGAGGATTGTGGGGCTGAAGGAGATTGCAGAGGTAAGGAGGGGAGAGACCATGGAGGGATTTGTAAATAAGGATGAGGGTTTTAAAATCAAGACGTTGCTTGACTGGGAGCCAATGTGGGTCAGTGACAGGGGAAGGGGACAAGTTAAGACATGGGCAGCAGAGTTTTAAATGACCTCAAGTTTACGGAGGGTGGAATGTGGGAGACCAGCCAGGACTGCATTGGAATAATGAAGTCCGGAGGTAACAAAGGCATGAATGAGGGTTTCAGCAGCAGGTGAGCTGAGACAGGACGAAGTCGGACGATGTTGTGGAGGTGGAACTAGGCAGTCTTAGTTATGGCGTCAATATGAAGTCGGAAATTATCTTGGGATCAAATATGACACCAAGGTTGCGAACAGACTGGTTTACTCTCACAATGTTGGCAGGGAGAGGGATGGTGTTGGCAGGGAGAGGGATGGTGTCGGCAGCTTGGGAACGGAGTTTGGAGCGGGGACTGAAAACTATGGCTTCGGTCTTCCCAATATTGGAGGAAATTTCTGCTCATCCAGTACTGGTTGTCAGATAAGCAGTCCGATAATTAAGTGACAGTGGAGGAGTGGGGTGAGGTAGAGCTGAGTGTTGTCCTCGTACATGTGAAATGTAATGCTGTGCTTTCAAATGATGTCGCCAAGGATGTAGATGAGAAATAGGCGGGGGCCAAGGGTAGATCCTTGGGGAAATAGAAAGACTTTTGATGACTTTCTGTCCATTTATTCCCCCTCTTGTTTTCTTCCTATTTCAGTGTCACCGTGCGACTCTGAGTTGGAGGATGCACAAGCACATTGCAGTAAGATGACCAACGCACTCTGAATTTTGCCTCGGACTATACTCGAAGAATAACTAGATTGCTCATAATTGTTAAAGAAAGAAAGAGACTTCCATTTCTATAGAGCCATTCATGTGTTCATGTACACTTCCAAAGTGTAGCCACTTGTAATGTTGAAACATGACAGCTAATTTGCATACAGCAAGCTCTCTGAAACAGCAATGAGAAAGTGACCAGATAATCTGTTTCACTGGTGTTGGTTGAGGGATAAATATTGACCAGGACATCAAACATAGCACCCTGCTCTTCAAAATAGTGCCATAGGATTTTTTATAACCCCCTGAGGAGGTAGGCAGGGCCTCAATATAACACCTCATCCAAGAGTCAGCATCTCCAACAATGCAGCACCCCCTCGTTCTGTACTGGACTGCCAGCCTGTATTTCATGCTCCGTTCTCTAGAGTGGAGCTTGAACCTACGACCTTCTGACTCAGAGGTGAGAGTGCTGCCACTGGGTTACAAGTAAGATGGAGTAACCTCTAACTCATCACGGTGAAGACAGAATGAGCTGGATTAGGCAGACACCCAGCATGGAGTGGAGCTCGAGCGAAATTCACAAATTTGAATGTTGTGCCCGATCTTGTGTTTGCCCATGCTAACTGTGATCAGTAATCTGAGCTCTGATTGGCTATTGCTAACCACATGCTTCCCAGGGGTCAATCAGATACAAGATTGGGTGTCAATTGGCTGCCATTTCACTCCGTGGCTGCTGGTCTGGTGCTGCCCGGGCACACTCACACTGCTCTGGTTTATACTGGATTCCACATGTATTTTCTACTGTGCCCTCAATAGACAGGAGAGCATCACCGAACAGACCACTTATTTCAGGCCAAAGTACTAAGAGATACAGAAGCAATTCACAATCCAGTATTTAACCTGCAATCACTGCTTAAACATATAAAATAATTTTCAGACTAGTGCACTAAGCTGAGTTTTAATGAAGCAAAGCATAGTGTCATGCTAGGCCCCCACCTGCCAAGAATAAGGCACATTAATTTTGTCATGAACATTGATTTTAAACTGTTACTGAAGTGAAGAAAGGACTTGTTAAACAGATCAACCGTGGCTGAAACATACATTTGCATATTAACAGACAGTGTTTGGAAGGTCAAAACAGCCATTCCCTGACACATTCAACCCACAATGGACTTTTGATCACCAGACGTTGAAGGTGGGGGAGCTCACATTCCAGGTTGACTGCTAAGATGGCCGAATACACAAACGGACATGGTCAAACCAGCTAGTCACATGACTAACCTGCTGGGTAACCTGAGTTTTTTGAATTTGTATGAACAGTTTACGGAGAAAGTCTGGACTGAGAAGATCTCCCTCCTGTCTGCTCCCATCTCTTTCTCACAAGCCTCTGAATCCACTGAAAACACATGAACCCCATGAGAGAAAAGTCTCCTACAGTGAACAAGGTTTAAGAGTAATACTGGGCCCCAACAAAAAGCAAGATTTACTTACAGTCAAGGACTGTACAGTGAGCTCAAAGAACCTTTTTATTTTCTCTTTTCTGTCTCTATTTGCATGTGTGTATCACCTATGCATGCTAGCGTGGGGCACGGCGTGCATCCATAGGCGTTAACTGAATTAAAGTTTAAGTTTAATAAATTTCAACTTTTCTTCTTTAAACCTAGGAAAGCACATGGGATACTTGCCTTTATTAGCTGAGGCATAGAATATAAGAGCAGGGAGGTTATGATGGAGCTGTATAAAACACTAGTTAGGCCACAGCTGGAGTACTGTGTACAGTTCTGGGCACCACACTATAGGAAGGATTTGATTGCCCTGGAGAGGGTGCAGAGGAGAGTCACCAGGATGTTGCCTGGACTGGAGCATTTCAGCTATGAAGAGAGACTGAAAAGGCTAGAATTGTTTTCCTTAGAGCAGAGAAGGCTGAGGGGAGACCTGATTGAGATGCACAAAATTATGAGGGGCATTGATAGGGTAGATAGGAAGAAACTTTTTCCCTTAGCGAAAGTGTCAATAACCAGGGGGCAGAGATTTAAGGTAAGGGGCAGGAGGTTTAGAGGGGATTTGAGGAAAAAAATTTCACCCAGAGGGTGGTTGGAATCTGGAACACACTACCTGAAGGGGTGGTAGAGGCAGGAACCCTCACAACATTTAAGAAGTATTTAGATGAGCACTTGAAACGCCATAGCATACAAGGCTACGGGCCAAGTGCTGGAAAATGGGATTAGAATAGTTAGGTGCTTGATGGCTGGCACAGACACGATGGGCCAAAGTGCCTGTTTCTGTGCTGTATAATGCTATGACTCTCTAAAGCCTGTTTGTGCTGGTTTCTTTGCCTTATAATTAGAAAGCAGTGAACAAGGATTCACCAAGGGGGGAGGTAAAAACAGTATGTTAAAATTAAAATAAAAACAAGAAATGCTGGAACCACTCAGCAGGTCTGGCAGCATCTGTGAAAAGAGAAGCAGAGTTCACGTTTCGGGTCACTGACCTGAAACGTTAACTCTGCTTCTCTTTTCACAGATGCTGCCAGACCTGCTGAGTGGTTCCAGCATTTCTTGTTTTTATTTCAGATTTCCAGCATCCGCAGTATTTTGCTTTTATGTTAAAATTAAACCCTGTTACAGTAAGACCAGGTGAAGGCTGAAAGGGAACCCTAGACCCCTTTATCACCTGATCGTAACAGAAATTTGGGGGTTACCATCTGGGATTTTACCCACAAACGAGAGACATTGGAAGTGAGAAGCCAAATTATTCCCAATCAAAAAAGAGCAAGATTTCAATACAGGTTTTCTTGTGGTTGTGTGTACTTGAATACTAACATATCTGCAACTGAATCTAGTAGCTCTCCAAGCCAGGATGAAGTAACTTGGGATAAGTTAGAAGCACTGTCTATGGAGGAGTTGAGGAAAATGGCTAAGCAGTGTGGAATCACTGTATGTGGCAAGGCTAGGAAGTCTGAACTCCTAAGCCTAGGAGCCAAACATTTTCCCCCTGAATCTGAAGAAGCAGAAACATGGTTAGAAGTAGACCCAGACAGGGTATTGTTAGCAAAGATACAATTGGAACAGAGGAAACTTGAATTTGAGGAGAGGGAGAGAGAAAGAATATTCCGGAAGGGATGCGAAGAGAGAGAGTTGAAGTGGCTTGTGTTAACTAGGGGGCGACAGAGTAACCCCAGTGAAAGCATGTTCAATATGATGGAGCATAATTCAGGGCTGGGTACAAAATTGCTTAAACTAGCTCAACTAATTCCAAAATTCAATGAGGAGGATGTTGAAGTATTTTTTGTGTCTTTTAAGAAACTGGCAAGTCAGCTAAAATGGCCAGCTGAGACCTGGCCTCTTTCACTACAAAGCAAGCTAACTGGAAAAGCCCACAAGATGTATTCCCTGTTGCCAGATGAGAATTAATCAAATTATAAACTGATCAAAAATGCTATCCTCAGGGCATATGAATTAGTACCTGAAGCCTATGGCCAAAAGTTTAGAACCCTCAAGAAGCAAGCTAATCAAATTTGGCTGGAGTTTGAAAGAAGTAAGCAGCTGGCTTTTGACCAGTGGCTGAGGGGTCTTAAAGTACAGCTCAGCTATAAGAATCTCAGAGAAGCAATTCTGTTAGAGAAATTTAAACACTCTTTCCTACTCTCCATAAAGACCCATGTAGAGGAGCAGTGGGTCCAGAGAGCCCAGCAAGCGACCGTTCTGGCCCATGAGTTTTAATTTATAAGTCGGCTTCCCGGGGAGAACCTTTCCTAGTCACCCCCACAAATCCAAAAGGGACAAAGGGTGGGAAGGTGATAGGAGCCCAAGCAGTCCTGGGAGAGAAAGAAAAGCAGGAGACACAGGGGGCCCTCCTCTCGCCAAAAAGAAAGGTGCTCTGAGCAAGAGTGAGACCCGGAGACCTGTGTGTTTCCATTGCAATAAAGCAGCACATTTAAGAGCTGACTGCTGGAAACTAAAGGGAAAACCGGTAAGGTTAATCAGGGCACACCCACTCAGTGAAGATGTGAACCTGATGGAAAGCACAGCAGAACAAACTGTGGCTTTAACTGCAGTAAGAGTGAGACCCAGGAAGATTACGGCTGCAAGTGCAGGAAAATGTAATAGGATTCCTGAAGGTTGTCAGGGATTTGTATCAGAAGGGAAAGTAACCCCATATCCCTCAAATGGGACAAGCAAGCTTCTAGTGATTCTCAAGGATACAGGGGCCACTAGATCCCTTTTACTGGGAAAAGGCCTGACCTTTCCCCCAGAGAGTGCAGTGAACACCAGAATGGTAGTGAATGGTATTGGAGGGCAGTGTATGCCTGTACCTGTACATCGGGTGCACTTGGAATGCGACCTAGTTTCGGGACCGGTGACCATAGGGATTGCTCATAGTTTGCCTGTGGATGGGGTTGACCTGCTCCTGGGTAACGATCTGGCTGTGATGAAGGCGGTAGCTTCCCCAGTAGTGAAAGAGAGACCGCAGGAGGTCAGAGAGACAGGGCAGTGGCAGGAGATGGTTCCCTGCAGTTTCCCTGAATGTGGAGTGGATCAGGCCATGATCAAACCAACTCCCCCTGAGGAGACTGAATTGGCACTGCAGGCAGATGACCATGAGGTCTGTCTGTCTGAGACTTTCTTTGGAAAGTTAGAGGACCCAGGGAATGAATTAAATGAATCTTCCCTAGCTGAGCCTCAGCAAGCTGACCCAGTACTGAGAGAGTTAGCACAGCCTGCCCAGACTGAGATTGAAGCAGAGGGAGTCCCTGATTGCTACTATTTAAAGAATGAGGTACTGATGAGGAAATGGAGTTCTCCTCACAGATCTGAGAGCAAGGATTGGACAGTAGTTCACCAGTTAGTGGTACTGCCGAGGTGCCGGGGAGAAATATTAAGAAGGGCCCACGAGACTACACTGGCTGTACATGCTGGTATACGAAAGATCAAAGCCCGCATAAGAGAACAATTTGGCCAAGACTCCACAAAGATGTGGTGGAATACTGCAGGAGTTGCCACATGTGCCAGGTTGAGGGGAAACCCCAACCTACAGTGAAATCTGCACCCCTAAGTCCTGTACCGATGTTAGGAGGACCATCCAGCCAAGGGCTGGTGAACTGTAAGGGACCCCCGCCGAGAACAAAAAGGGGACAGGCAGGCACAAGGCTGGCAAAAGGTTAGACAGAGAAGGGGAAAAAATGAACAAGAGGACAGATTAAAGAAAGTCCAGGAGGAATCCCAGATGAAAACCCTTACTGTCTGGTCAGCCAGCCCCGAAAAATGTGAAAAGTTAGACCCCACATCCTCCTAAATAAATTCAGACACTAGAGGCACCCCACCAGAGTTGCTAACAGCATTTACAGGAACCTACAGAGACAAAGAAAGACATCTAGGGGGCAGAGAAACCATGAGGGTGATGGCTCACCTAGTCGAAGTGCCACAGGGGAGTGCAGTAGAGTCTGCACAAATACCTGCAGGCTGGTGTTCCCTCTGGGAAAAAGGGGAGATTAGCAAAGAATCCTCTCCTCTAGTCAGAAAAAAGCGAACCAACCATCCCCTGAAGTCAAAAGCCAAAGCATGACTCAGCAAAGTACGGAAAGAGAGTTCAGGATAGAACCACCCAATACTGACTCTTTTTTTAAAAAAATTACCTCAGCAGGAACAAAGACCCTAGGTAGCCATGGAAATGGGCAAATTGAAGAGAAACCTCCCACACAAAAAAAAAACACGTTTATTGGGATGCCAAAAGGGGGCAATTAAAGCAGCACTGGCACCAAGAGATGACCGGCTGTAATAAGTTTCAGGATTTATGAATGAATGGGAATAAATGAGAGAAATGCATGTTTTCTTCTGTATCTTACATTTTTCTTTCGACCCTTTTAATGAAATGCGCTTTTCTTAATTCGCATTTCATTCTGCTGGGTGTGGAGGTGTCATGCTAGGCCCCCACCTGCCAAGAATGAGGCACATTAATTTTGTCATGAACATTGATTTTAAACTGTTACTGGAGTGAAGAAAGGACTTGTTAAACATATCAGCTGTGGCTGGAAAAAGATATTTGCATATTGGCAGACAGTGTTTGGAAGGACAAAGCAGCCATTCCCTGACACATTCAACCCACAATGGTGGGTTGATCACCAGACGTTGAAGGTGGGGGAGCTCGTATTCCAGGTTGACTGCTGAGATGGCCAAATACACAAATGAACATGGTCAAACCAGCTAGTCACTTAACTAATCTGCTGGGCAACCTGTGTTCTTTAAATTTGTACAGTTTGGGCAGAAAGACTGTTTGCTCCTGGACTGAGAAGATCTCTCCTGTCTGCTCCCATCTCTTTCTCACAAACCTCTGAATCCACTGGAGACACATGAACCCCAAGAGAGAAAAGTCTCCTACAGTGAACAAGGTTTAAGAAGAATGCTGGGCCCCAATGAAAAGCAAGATCTACCTACACTCAAGGGCTCTACAGTTAGCTCGAAGAACCATAACAACAACTCTTCAGATATTGCCTCAAACCTTTTTCTTCTCTTTTCTGTCTCTATTTACATGTGTGTATCACATATGCATGCTAGCATAGGGCGTGGCATGTAGCCATAGGCGTTAACTGAATTAGAGTTTAAGTTTAATAAATTCCAACTTTTCTTCTTTAAACTTAAGAAAGCCTGTTCGTGCTGGTTTCTTTGCCTTGCAATCGGAAAGAGGTGAACAAGGATTCACCAAGAGGGAGCTAAAAACACGGTGTATTTAAAATTAAACCCTGTTACAGTAAGACCAGGTGAAGGCTGAAAGGCAACCCTAGACCGCTTTCTCACCTGGTCGTAACAATAGTCTCTGAGAGAAATGAAATTCCTTTCACTGCAGTGGCTTCATGTTTGAACCCCTCCAATGGTTTCTGCCCTGCCAAAGCACAGAAATGGCCTTAATCAGTCATAAATGGCAACTTATGTGACTACAATGATGGTGAGCTATCCCTCCTCATCCTTCTCGATCTGTCTGCAGCCTGTGACAAGGTTGACACCATCGTCCTCCAACGCCTCTCCTCTGTTGTCCAGTTGGGGGGAATGCCTTTGCCTGGTTCCGTTCTTATCTACTCAGTCATAGTCAGAGAATCACCTACAATGGCTTCTCTCTTCGCTTCTGCACCATTGCCCCTCGTGTCCCCCAAGGATCTATCCTTGGCCGCCATCCTATTACCATTCAGCAACATCATCGGAAAACATATCAGGTTCCACAGGTATACTGATGACACCCAGCACTAACTCATCACCATCTCTCTCAACCCCTCCAATGTCTCTATGGTACCAGGCTGCTTGTCTGACATCCAGTTGCAGGTGAACTGTAGTTTCCTCCTATAAAACATTGGGAAGTTGTTTGTCATTGTTTCTGGCCTGGAAGAGGTTCCCGCTCCCATTTGCCCCCTTACTGATGGTTCTTGACTTTAAAGGACAAATTGCACAGACACAGGGTTGGGCTGAACCACAAATTTATTTATTTAAAAAAACAAAACCCCTCCTAACACCCTGTTACAAAGACCCTCTAAACTAACTTAAAGGACACCACACGACACCTTGATTGATTAGTCCCATTTAAATCCCTCCACGATTCAACCTCGGTGCTCACCCAAACACACGAATCACCATGACTTATAAAATAAACCTTTTTGAAAAAAGCCACAGGCAAAACCTCACATTTCTGCCCCAAATTCATTCAATTCAAAACCCAAACCCTCCCAGGATTTGGTTGCTACATGTAAAATTCTTTTATAACTCTCAGCCCCAAATACCCCTTGGATTTGGCTGATAACTTACAATCCTCCATGCAGTTGGTCCTTCCGGTGAGAATTGTAGGTCCACGAGCCAGGTTGACCGTTTTCACAGCCACATCTCCTTCCTCAGTGACTGTCTCCAGCTCCGACTTATTCCACGTGGATTCCAACTGCAGTTTCACCCATCATGCTTTGAAACCACCCAGGATCACAGGTATCTCCGGGAAATACCACGTTCCTCGGACTGCTACTCTCGCCGCATCCTGAGATCCACACTCAGTGCTATGCGCCGCCATATGCACACACTGGACCTCTCTCTCCAGCAGCACCGTCTCACCTTATCTCAAAGCTGTTCCACTCCGCAGTTTCATCTCATCTTACGTCTCATCCGGCGCATTAACAAAAAACTTTTTTTCTTCCTTTCAGGTGTTAAGGAACGCAAGCTCCAGCAGCTGATGGGGACTAATGCCCCTCCAGATCCTCCTTCCGCTTCACTTCCCTCTGACCCCACCCCTTCTGATCTGACCCCTTGCCGTGTATTCACTATACCCTCTGACCTCCCCCTCTCTGATGCTGAACGTTCTGTACTCAGCAAAGGTCTCAGTTTTATCCCCTTACGCCCCCACCTCAATGAATTTTGTGCTCGGCATGACGTTGAGCTCTTCTTCCATCGCCTCCGCCTCCGGGCTCACTTCTTCGACCAGGAGTCCTCCCCCTGACCAGCAGACCCATTCACCCGCCTCCAGCATTCTCCCTCTACCTGGACCCCTCCCCCTGGCCTCTTACCCGCTCTTGATCTCTTCATTGAAAACTGTCGGCGAGACATTGGTCGTCTCAATTTCTCTGCCCCCCTCACTCACTCTAACCTGTCCCCCTCTGAACTTGAGGCACTCCGTTCTCTCAGGTCTAACCCCGACATGGTCATCAAACCTGCAGACAAGGGTGGTGCTGTTGTTGTATGGCGTACCGACCTCTACCTTGCAGAAGCTCAACGCCAACTCACAGACACCTCTTCCTACCTCCCTCTGGACCATGACCCCACCACCGAACATCAAGCCTCCGTCCAAAGGACTGTCACTGACCTCATCTCCTCTGGAGATCTTCCCTCTACGGCTTCCAACTTCATAGTCCCACAACCCCGGACAGCCCGCTTCTACCTCCTTCCCAAAATCCACAAACGGGACTGTCCCGGCAGACCCATTGTGTTAGCCTGCTCCTGCCCCACTGAACTTATTTCTTCCTATCTAGACTCTATCTTTTCTCCGCTGGTCCAGTCTCTTCCCACCTACATCCGTGACTCTTCTGACGCCCTACGTCATTTTGACAATTTCCAGTTTCCTGGTCCCAACCGCCTCCTCTTCACTATGGACGTCCAATCGCTCTACACCTCCATCCCCCACCAGGATGGTTTGAGGGCTCTCCGCTTCTTCCTGGAACAGAGGCCCAACCAGTCCCCATCCACCACCACCCTCCTCCGCCTGGCTGAACTTGTTCTCACATTGAACAACATCTCCTTCAACTCCATGCACTTCCTTCAAGTAAAAGGTGTCGCTAGGGGTACCCGCATGGGTCCTAGTTATGCCTGTCTTTTTGTGGGATATGTCGAGCATTCTTTGTTCCAGTCCTACTCAGGCCCCCTCCCCCAACTCTTTTTCCGGTACATTGATGACTGTATCGGTGCCGTTTCCTGCTCCCGCCCCGAACTAGAAAACTTTATCAACTTTGCTTCCAATTTCCACCCTTCTCTCACCTTTACATGGTCCATCTCTGACACTTCCCTTCCCTTCCTCGACTTCTCTGTCTTCATCTCTGGGGATAGGTTGTCTACCAATATCCATTATAAGCCCACCGACTCCCACAGCTACCTCGACTACACTTCTTCACACCCTACCTCCTGTAAGGACTCCATTCCATTCTTCCAGTTTCTCCATCTCCGACGCATCTGCTCTGATGATGCTACCTTCCATGACGGTGCTTCTGATATGACCTCCTTTTTCCTCAACCGAGGATTTCCCCCCACTGTGGTTGACAGGGCCCTCAACCGTGTTCGACCCATTCCCCGCACCTCTACCCTCACCCCTTCCCCTCCCTCCCAGAACCGTGACAGGGTTCCCCTTGTCCTCACTTTCCATCCCACCAGCCTCCATATCCAAAGGATCATCCTCCGCCATTTTCGCCACCTCCAGCGTGATGCCACTACCAGTCGCATCTTCCCCTCCCTTCCCCTGTCAGCATTCCGAAGGGATCGTTCCCTCCGCGACATCCTGGTCCACTCCTCCATTACCCCCACCACCTCGTCCCCGTCCCAGGGCACCTTCCCCTGCAATCGCAGGAGGTGTAATACCTGCCCATTTACCTCCTCTCTCCTCACTATCCCAGGCCCCAAACACTCCTTTCAGGTGAAGCAGCGATTTACTTGTACTTCTTTCAATGTAGTATACTGTATTCGCTGCTCACAGTGTGGTCTCCTCTATATTGGGGAGACCAAGCGCAGACTGGGTGACCGCTTTGTGGAACATCTCCGCTCAGTCCGCAAGCAGGACCCTGAGCTTCCGGTTGCTTGCCATTTCAACACTCCCCCCTGCTCTCATGCTCACATCTCTGTCCTGGGATTGCTGCAGTGTTCCAGTGAACATCAACGCAAGCTCGAGGAACAGCATCTCATCTACCGATTAGGCACACTACAGCCTGCCGGACTGAACATTGAGTTCAATAATTTCAGAGCATGACAGCCCCCCATTTTACTTTCATTTTTAGTTATTTTTTCTTCCTTTCTTTTCTTCCTTTTTTTTTACATTCCTTTTTACATTTTTTACAATCTTTTTTTGCATTTATTTCATTTCATCTTAGTTTGTTCAGTTTGCTTACCCACTATTTTTTTCAGGTTGTTTTTCTTCAGGTTTGCACTTGCTGCTGTTCAATATTCAGTGTATTCACACCTAATCTGTACTAATGCTTTGTCTTTCAACACACCATTAACATATTGTTTGCCTTTTCTCCGTGACCTTTTGGTCAGCTATGTGGCCTGGTCCAATCTGCACCTTCTCCTTTGTTATCTCTTGCCCCACCCCCACCTCACTTGTTTATAATCTGTGACTTTTCTAATATTTGTCAGTTCCGAAGAAGGGTCACTGACCCGAAATGTTAACTCTGCGTCTCTTTCCACAGATGCTGCCAGACCTGCTGAGTGATTCCAGCATTTCTTGTTTTTGTGACCGTTCCTGACCCTCCTTCTCGACTGCAGCCCCCACAGTACAAACCCCTTCAAGATTTGACTGAAAAGTTACAATCACCCACATGGCTGGTCATTACCAATGTTGATTGTAGGCCTGGACCTGAGATGACCAGTCCCCGTCCTTCTTCACATAACAGCAGTGCCAAACTCTTCGATCTTGTCCTTTTTATGATGATCCTTATCAAACTATCATGAACACATCTCCTGAAGCCATCCTGCTGAATGGTCAGCACTTAGCACCTTTTAATCTCTTTCCTCTGTTACCTGCTTGGTCCAGACAGATCCATTTAGTGCTGATGTGATTTCCCTGACTGAGAACAATGAACTCCACCAAGGTGAGGTAATCCAGGCTCCAAAGCTAATATCCTGTCTTGACAGGATTGAATGCTGTGCTCTGGGGCCAGTTACTTGTAACAATGGCCTCCCCAATCACTTAACATGATGGCAGTTATGCTGTGTCACTGTTATGATAGAGTCCCAAATTCCAGTCCTTTAACAGTATCAGTTCTGTTGTGTTGTTTGTAAATTGACCCACAGGAATGCAGCCTGCCTCTGTGTGCTTTGTGTTGAGGTTTGGCTCTTATTCACAGTACTAGTATCCATGGGGGTTGGGGTTCCTTCCCTATATTCCACAAAGTCCAGTTTTAAAGTCCAGTTGGGAGGGTGGTGGGGGGGGGGGGGGAAGGAATTCCGATTCCACAGGCCCCTGCCACAAACTCCATTCCTTAGCCACTGTCTCAGGCAGAACCAGACTGCTTACAACTTCATCGTCCTATTAGATCCTGAGCTCAGCTTCCGATCCCATATCCACTCCATCATAGAGACATCCATGCCCATCATATTGCCCATTTCTGCTTCTGTCCAGCTGCAGCTGAAATGCTCATTTACACTTTTGTTACTCTTCCAAAGCTCTCCTGACCGGCCTCTCATCTTCCACTCTCCATAAACTTGATCTCATCCAAAGCTCTGCTGCCTGTATCCTAATTGGCACCAAGCCCCATTCACCCATTATCCCTAAGCCCATTGACCTACCTTGGCTCCCCATGCAGCAACCCTTTGATTTTAAAATTCTCATCCTCGTGTTCAAAACCCTCCATGTCTTTGACCCTCTCTATACCTGTTACCTCTCCAAGCTCTACAATTCCTAGAGAACTCTACCTTCCTCCAACTCTAGCTTCTTGCCCATCCTCTTCTTTCTTAGCCCCAGTATTGGCGACCTTGCCTTTGGCTGTCTAGCCCCTAAACTTTTGAATTCCCTCCCTAAACCTCTCCGCCTCTTTCCTCCTTTAATATGTAGCTTAAAACCTACCTCTTTGACCATCTGTCTTAATTTCTCCTACTCTGGCTTGATGTCAATTTTGTCTGATTACACTGCTGTGAAACATCTTAGAATGTTTTACAATGTTAAATGTACTGCATGAATGGAAATTGTTGCTGTATATCTGGTCTGGCAGGTTCTCACACCTCAGAACAAAAGCGTTTTTTTTACTTTCACAAACCAGGTTTCTACGAAGAGACTAAAGATCCTTTCTCGACATACAGGTAAATAATGATATCTGCTGGAGAGATACAAGTGTAAACTGACAGCTTTGGCCCCTGTCTTCTAACACATGACTATCTTTACAAATAGCCTGCTCTTAGTTGAAACTATAGGGGTGAAATTGGTCTTGGACAGTGGTGAATCATTTCACAGTCTCCCCAAGTTTCTGTTCCGGTCACTGTGGTTACTGTCTCAGCATCAACCTCTGCACACACCAACTATCTGAGATTTCTGTGTTTCCTGCCGAGAGTTAGCACGGCAAAACTATTTAACCAAAGGTGGCCGCAAGATCAGGTGACCCTTGCACCTGGCGCATGTATCTGTTTGTATGTTAAACTTTGGGGAGTTAAAGTTTATGGAGCTTTGCAATTCAACCTTTTTGCAAGCACGCTGTGTTGTGTTTATAATTGATGCTTTTAATGAGATAAGAACAAATTCCATTTGCTATTGTGATGTTGATAAATGTTTGGGTAGTTATTGCAACAACTGATCCCCAGGAAACTCAAAGGTGGCAGGTACAGGCAGTATAGCATAGAATCAAACAGCTCAGAAGGAGGTCATTCGGCCCATTGTGTCTATGCCGGCACTTTGAAAGAGCTATCCAATTAGTTTCACACTCCTGCTCTTTCCCTGTAAGTCTGTACATTTTTCACCTCTGGTTCTTTTAAGAAACATAAGAATTAGGAGCAGGCATAGGCTGTATGGCCCCTCAAGGATCATGGTAGATCTTCAACCTCAACACCATTTTCCCGTCTGAACCCTATATCCCTTGATTCCCTTAGAGTACAAAAATATACTGATCTCTGCCTTGAATATACTCAATGACTGAGCATCGACAGATCTCTGGGGTAGAGAAATCCAAAGATTCACAACCCTCTGAGTGAAGAAATTTCTCCTTATTTCAGCCCTAAATGGCCAACCCCTTACCCTGTCATGTAGAAATATACAGAATGTTGGTTACATTCAGAAAACTTTCCTGTATACATTCAAGAAATCAGAAGTAGGCCATTCAGCCCCTCGTGTCTGTTGCACCATTCAATTGGATCTTGCCTGATTGTATCTTAATTCCATTTCCTGGTCTTAATTCCATAACCCTTAATACCAGTTCCTAGGAAAAATCTATCAATCTCAGTTTTGATATTTTCAATTGACTCAAAAACTCAACATATTTTTGGGCCAGAGTTCCAGATTTCCACTACCTTTTGTGATTCCTGTGGTCACAGTTGGGGAAGTGTTGGTCTGGTCAGATTGCTAACTATGTCACCCCAATTTCAATGGGGTGAGAACGGATCTGGCCCAGTAAATTGGAATCAAAGATTAGCAGGTAAAATTGTAACAGAACATTGGGCTGCTTTTAAAGAGCAGATATTTCAGGTATAGTCAAGGTACATTCCCACGAGGTGGAAAGGTAGGACAAACAAAGTCAGAGCTCCCTAGATGACAAAAGAGATAGAGAGTAAGATGAAGCAGAAAAAGGGTGCATATGACAGATGTCAGGTTGATAATACAAATGAGAACCAGGCTGAATAAAGAAAGTTCAGAGGGGAACTCAAAAACAAATAAGAGAAGCAAAGAACAAGAACAAGAAGAGATGGGCCACTAACATAAAAGTGAATCCAAAAGTCTTCGATAAGAATATAAATGCTTAAGAGGACATAAGAAGTCTGCAAAAGGATATAGATAGGTTAAGCAAGTAGGCAAAGATTTGGCAGATGGAGTACAATGTGGGAAAGTGTGAACTTGTCCAATTTGGCCAGAAAAATAGAAAAGCAACATATTATTTCAATGGAGAGTTTTCAGAACTCTGAGATGCAGAGGGATCTGGGTGTCCGAGTACATGAAACACAAAAAGTTAGTATGCCGGTACAGCAGGTTGTTACGACCAGGTGAGGAAGGAGTCTCAGGCCCCCCTGACCGCATCAGGGTTTATCTTTTAAACACAGTGAGTTAACTTACCACCTCAGTGACTACTTGCTCCTGTTCCTCTAATATAATTTCAAATGAACCAATCAGACAGGTTTATTTGAGTTTAAACAAGAAAGATGTAAGTTTATTAACCTTATCACTCTAAACCAGTTAAAATTACTAAAATACGTTATGTGTCCATGCTCACATTCACTTGAGAGGGAGACACACGTACAAATAGATTACAGAGGGTAAAAACAGAGTTGAGAGGTTGGAGTAGAGTCCTTTATAAAAATGAAATTTAAATATGGAAGTTTATTCCCAGAGTTCTATGTTGAACTTGTAGTCCTGAAGTCCTTGCTGGGCCACGTGCACAATTCAGGCTTGCTTCTCTGGTTCCGGAAGGCAGAAGAGGGGCTTTATCCGTGTCCCCTGGTTGCTGGCTGTGCTCAGCTGTCGATCTGCAGCTGAGGCTTCGCTGGAAATTTACTGGTGAGAGAGAGATTGCAGCTCTCTTGCTGGCTTACAGTTACAGTCTCCTTCTGAGGCACAATTCACAAACTCTCAGAGTTACACAAGCAGTCATGTGATGTGACCACCTCTTTGTTTTTGAATCAGCATCTTCTGGAATGATCTCTGAAATTCAAGGCTGTTCAGACATTCTTGGTGGGGGTGGGAGGGGGAGGTTGGCTCTTTCAAAGTCAATGGGTGTCAATGGCTTTTGATAATCAACATTGACAAAACCATTCTAGGTCATTTAATCAGAGAGCACCCCCATTGTTCTGGCTAGTCTGGGTAATCACCTTTTGTCGCCAGCCGGTCTTTGGCTTCTCATATGCAAATTGTGCATGGCCATCTTAGCTGCTCTGTTTTGCTTTTTAAAAGTTATATGTAATAATGTCCAGTAAAAGTCTCAGGCAGAGTTCCATACGATGAAATTAATATTTTCATTTGGCATGTGGGGTTTCCGTCACACCTTTGTACCACGTTGAATGAAATGCGACCATGGGAGTATTTCATTATAGGAGTTAAAAAGAGAAAACACACATGCATTTTTCATTCACTCTCATCCAAACAGAAATCTTAAAATTGTTGCAGCTTGTCCTTTTCTCACTAGCAGCAGTGCTGGTTTAAACTACCCTTTTCCCTTGAGGTTGGTCTGGGATGGCTAGGTGTTGCCCAATGGGTTTAAAGTTTCTTTAGTATTAGTTTGTAATAAGCTGGGGATAGGCATCTTTATACACGTGGTTATTGGGGAAGCTTGATGTCTGCAAATTTCCAAAATTGTCTAGGGTGAGTTCTTCTTTGTGCACAAGCTTTAACCCCTTAGCTGTTGTTTTTGCAACATGTGGTTCTAATCCTTCAGGTTCCAGTACCTTGCTAATTTCTCTCCCTGTGGTGGTATCAGGTGATAAGTTAGTTTTAAACCCATCTGAAGTGTCTGGGATTTCCCCTGGGCCATTGTTCTGGTTGGGGTCTGAAGTGAGATTGTTGGATTCAATTAGCTCTGGGCTTGAGCTCTGATCATGGGAGTCTGCAGTGGGTGGATCCACTCTGACCTCACTTTCAGTGGTTCTGTTGAGTCATACAAGGGGTACTCACTTGAGGGCATATTTGTTTCCCTTTTTTCCTGACAGCAGAGGGACTCTTTTCTAATCTCCCCCATGTCCTCTGGGACATTCCTGCCCACAGATATCTGTCCAGATTCCACTGCACTCCCCTGCGGCACTTCAACTAGCTAAGCCATCACCCTCACTGGTTTCTCTGCAATTTTGGGGACTTTCTTTGTCCCCGTAGGTTTCTGTAAATGCTGTCAGCGTCCCTGGTGGGGTGCTCCTTTTGTCTGCATTTATGTAGGGGGGGTGTGGGGTCTAATTTTCCCAACACTTCAGGGTGGGCTGACAGGACAGTAGGGGGATCCATATGGGATTCCTCCTTTACCCTGTTCTCACAGTCCATTTCGTCCCCTTCCTCCCCGGGTATGTCCTGTCCCACTGGCAGGACAGATCCGGTAGAGGTGGTGGCACAGTGGTATACAGTCGGGAGGGAGTTGCCCTGGGAGTCCTCAACATCGACTCTGGATCCAATGAAGTCTCATGGCATCAGGTCAAACATGGACAAAGAAACCTCCTGTTGATTACCACCTACCAAAATCCCTCAGCTGGTGAGTCAGTACTCCTCCATGTTGAACACCACTTGGAGGAAGCAATGAGGGTGGCAAGGGCACAGAATGTGCTCTGGGTGGGGGGGACTTCAATGTCCATCACCAAAAGTGGCTCTGTAGCACTATTACTGGCTGAGTCCGAAAGGACATATCTGCTAGACTGGGTATGTGGCAGGTGGTGAGGGAACCAACAAGAGGGAAAAACCTACTTGACCTCGTCCTTACCAATCTGCCTGCTGCAGATGCATCTGTCCATGATGGTATTGGTAGGAGTGAGCACCGCACAGTCCTTGTGGAGACGAAGTCCCGTCTTCACATTGAGGATACCGTTGGTGCCTAGGTCGATGCTAAATGGGATAGATTTTGAACAGATCTAGCAATGCAAAACTAGGCATCCATGAGGCGCTGTGGGCCATCAGCAGCAGAATTGTACTCAACCACAATCTGTAACCTCATGGCCCAGCATATCCCCTACTCTATCCTTACCATGAAGCCAGGAGACCAACCCTGGTTCAATGAAGAGGGCAGGAGGGCATGCCAAGAGCAGCACCAGACATACCTCAAAATGAGGTGTCAACCTGGTGGAGCTACAACACAAGACTACTTGCATGCCAAACTGCGTAAGCAGCATGCGAAAGACAGAACTAAGCGATCCCATAACCAACGGATCAGATCTAAGCTCTGCAGTCCTGCCACATCCAGCCGAGAATGGTGGGGGACAATTAAACAACTAACTACAGTAGGTGGCTCCACAAACATCCCCATCCTCAATGATGGGGGAGCCCAGCACATCATTGCGAAAGATAGGGCTGAAGCATTTGCAACAATCTTCAGCCAGAAGTGCTGAGTTGATGATCCATCTCGGCCTCCTCCTGAAGTCCCCAGCATTACAGATGCCAGACCTCAGCCAATTCGATTCACTCTGCGTGATATCAAGAAACGACTGAAGGCACTGGATACTGCAAACGCGATGGTCCCTGACAATATTCCAGCAATAGTACTGAAGACCTGTGCTCCTGAACTTGCCATGCCCCCTAGCCAAGCTGTTCCAGTACTGCTACAACACCGGCATCTATCCAGCAATGTGGAAAATTGCCCAGGTATGTCCTGTACACAAAAAGCAGGACAAATCCAACCCAGCCGATTACCGCCCCCATCAGTCTACTCTCAATCATCAGTAAAGTGATGGAAGGGGTCATTAACAGTGGAATCAAGTGGCCCTTGCTTAGCAATAACCTTCTCTGTGATGCACAGTTTGGGTTCCGCCAGGGCCACTCAGTTCCTGACCTCATTACAGCCTTGGTTCAAACATGGATAAAAGAGGTGAACTCAAGAGGTCAGGTGAGAGTGACTGCCCATGACATCAAGGCAGCATTTGACTGAGTATGGCATCAAGGAGCCCGAGCCAAACCCAAGTCAATGAGAATCAGGGGGAAAGCTCTCCGCTGGTTGGAGTCATACCTAACGCAAAGGAAGATGGTTGTGGTTGTTGGAGATCAATTATCTCAGTTCTAGGACATCACTACAGGAGTTCCTCAGGGTAGTGTTCTAGGCCCAATCATCTTCAGCTGCTTCATCAGTGACCTTCCTTCAATCATAAAGTCAGAAGTGGGGATGTTCGCTGATGAATGCACAATATTCAGCACCATTCGCAACTCCTCAGATACTGAAGCAGTCCATACAGAAATGTAACAAGACCTGGGCAATATCCAGGCTTGGGCTGATAAGTGGCAAGTAACATTCACGCCACAGAAGTGCCAGGCAATGACCATCTCCAACAAGAGAGAATCTAATCAACTCCCTTTCACTTTCAATGGCATTACGACCGCTGAATCCCCCACTATCAACATCCTAGGGGTTACCATTGACCAGGAACTGAAGTGGAGTAGCCATATAAATACGATGGCTACAAGAGCACGTCAGAGGCTAGGAATCCTGTGGCGAGTAACTCACCTCCTGACCCCCCAAAGCCTGTCCACCATCTACAAGGCACAGTCAGGAGTCTCCACTTGCCTGAATGGGTGCAGCTCCAACAACACTCAAGAAGCTCGACACCATCCAGGACAAAGCAGCCCGCTTGATTTGCACCCCATGCACAAACATTCACTCCCTCCATCACCGTCGCACAGTGGCAGCAGTGTGTATCCTCTACAAGATCCACCACAGCAACTCACCAAGGCTCCTCAGACAGCACCTTGAAACCCGCGACCTCTACCAACTGGAAGGACAAGGGCAGCAAATACATGGGAACATCACCACCTGCACGTTCCCCTCCAAGTCACACACCATCCTGACTTGGAACTATATCACCGTTCCTTCACCGTCGCTGGGTCAAAATCCTGGAACTCCCTTCCTAACAGCACTGTGGGTGTACCATCCTCAAATGGACTGCAGCGGTTCAAGAAGGCAGCTCATCACCACCTTCTCAAGGGCAATTCGGGATGGGCAATAAATGCTGGCATAGCCAGTGACGCCCACATCCCATGAATGAATAAACAAAAAGTAACTGTTTCTCTCTCTCCACAGATGCTGTCAGACCTGCTGAGTATTTCCAGCATTTTCTGTTTTTATTTCAGCTTTCCAACATCCGCAGTATTTTAATTTTGTATTTGCAGTCCGCTTTATTTTTCAGCAGCTCCCACCAAGGCCGGGAGGAGTCGGTGCAGCAGCGCCCTCTGAGGCCGGGAGGAGACGGTGCAGCAGCGCCCTCTGAGGCCGGGAGGAGACGGTGCAGCAGCGCCCTCTGAGGCCGGGAGGAGACGGTGCAGCAGCGCCCTCTGAGGCCGGGAGGAAGTCGGTGCAGCAGCAGCTTCTCTGACGTCGGGGGGGGGGGGGGGGCGGGGGTTGGGGAGGGGAGACGGTGCAGCAGCGCCCGTTGAGGCCGGGAGGAGACGGTGCAGCAGCGCCCGTTGAGGCCGGGAGGAGACGGTGCAGCAGCGCCTTCTCTGGCCGGGAGGTGAAGGTGCAGCAACTAGAAGCACGTGTGAGAAACAGCAGGAAATGTTGTCAGAGTGGGAGACGGAGCCGAAGGGGTTAATGGATGAAAACACACCGGCAACATCTGAGGCAAAATAACAACAATTCAGTATACTTTACCAATAATAAATGATTTTTTCATTTTAATGTTATTAAATTAATATTTTACACTATTCTACCTAATTAGTGTTTAATAATATTTGTACAATTCTATCCCCCCTCAGGTCCTGGGCATTGGGAAAGTCTTATGGGAGAGCGGATCGAGTTCTTGAATGTCCCGCCCCCTCGAAATGTGATTGGCTCTCTGTGCGTGTGTGGCTGTGTGGCTAACCGAGATGTCAATCATCTCATATCGACGGGAGGGTTGTGGGCGAGTGTACTGGTTACGATCTTCTGTAATTGATTGGAGCAGCTGTCAATCAAAACATTGCCGCTTCCGGTGGCGGGGTTTGTCCTTGGGTTGACGAGGGAGCGGGAGCCGGAGCTCCGTGTGCGTGGGAGCCGCGGGCTGGCAATGGTTGGTTATGACCCCCGGGCCGAAGAAGGCAGCCTGTCTTCCACCCAGGTGGCGGTGGCCGGGTCAGTGTCCGGGCTCCTGACCCGAGTGCTCATCAACCCTCTGGATGTCATCAAAATCCGGTTCCAGGTAAAGAGGGGGAATAGCAGCGGGTAAATACCCAGTAATAGTGGGTAACTACAGGGAATCGGGTAAATACCCAGTAATAGTGGGTAACTACAGGGAATCGGTAAATACCCAGTAATAGTGGGTAACTACAGGGAATCGGGTAAATACCCAGTAATAGTGGGTAACTACAGGGAATCGGTAAATACCCAGTAATAGTGGGTAACTACGGGGAATTGGGTAAATACCCAGTAATAGTGGGTAACTACAGGGAATCGGGTAAATACCCAGTAATAGTGGGTAACTACAGGGAATCGGTAAATACCCAGTAATAGTGGGTAACTACAGGGAATCGGGTAAATACCCAGTAATAGTGGGTAACTACAGGGAATCGGTAAATACCCAGTAATAGTGGGTAACTACGGGGAATTGGGTAAATACCCAGTAATAGTGGGTAACTACAGGGAATCGGGTAAATACCCAGTAATAGTGGGTAACTACAGGGAATCGGTAAATACCCAGTAATAGTGGGTAACTACAGGGAATCGGTAAATACCCAGTAATAGTGGGTAACTACGGGGAATTGGGTAAATACCCAGTAATAGTGGGTAACTACAGGGAATCGGGTAAATACCCAGTAATAGTGGGTAACTACAGGGAATCGGTAAATACCCAGTAATAGTGGGTAACTACAGGGAATTGGGTAAATACCCAGTAATAGTGGGTAACTACAGGGAATCGGGTAAATACCCAGTAATAGTGGGTAACTACAGGGAATCGGTAAATACCCAGTAATAGTGGGTAACTACAGGGAATCGGGTAAATACCCAGTAATAGTGGGTAACTACAGGGAATTGGGTAAATACCCAGTAATAGTGGGTAACTACAGGGAATCGGGTAAATACCCAGTAATAGTGGGTAACTACAGGGAATTGGGTAAATACCCAGTAATAGTGGGTAACTACAGGGAATCGGTAAATACCCAGTAATAGTGGGTAACTACAGGGAATCGGGTAAATACCCAGTAATAGTGGGTAACTACAGGGAATCGGTAAATACCCAGTAATAGTGGGTAACTACAGGGAATTGGGTAAATACCCAGTAATAGTGGGTAACTACAGGGAATCGGGTAAATACCCAGTAATAGTGGGTAACTACAGGGAATCGGTAAATACCCAGTAATAGTGGGTAACTACAGGGAATCGGGTAAATACCCAGTAATAGTGGGTAACTACAGGGAATCGGGTAAATACCCAGTAATAGTGGGTAACTACAGGGAATCGGTAAATACCCAGTAATAGTGGGTAACTACAGGGAATCGGGTAAATACCCAGTAATAGTGGGTAACTACAGGGAATCGGGTAAATGCCCAGTAATAGTGGGTAACTACAGGGAATCGGGTAAATGCCCAGTAATCGTGGGTAACTACAGAGAATCGGGTAAATACCCAGTAATCGTGGGTAACTACAGGGAATCGGGTAAATACCCAGTAATCGTGGGTAACTACAGGGAATCGGGTAAATGCCCAGTAATAGTGGGTAACTACAGGGAATCGGGTAAATACCCAGTAATCGTGGGTAACTACAGGGAATCAGGTAAATACCCAGTAATCGTGGGTAACTGCAGGGAATCGGGTAAATACCCAGTAATCGTGGGTAACTACAGGGAATCGGGTAAATACCCAGTAATCGTGGGTAACTACAGGGAATCAGGTAAATACCCAGTAATCGTGGGTAACTACAGGGAATCGGGTAAATACCCAGTAATAGTGGGTAACTACAGGGAATCGGGTAAATACCCAATAATAGTGGGTAACTACAGGGAATCGGGTAAATACCCAATAATAGTGGGTAACTACAGGGAATCGGGTAAATACCCAATAATAGTGGGTAACTACAGGGAATCGGGTAAATACCCAGTAATAGTGGGTAACTGTACAGGGAATCGGGTAAATACCCAGTAATCGTGGGTAACTACAGGGAATCGGTAAACACCCAGTAATAGTGGGTAACTGTACAGGGAATCGGGTAAATACCCAGTAATCGTGGGTAACTACAGGGAATCGGGTAAATACCCAGTAATCGTGGGTAACTACAGGGAATCGGGTAAATACCCAGTAATAGTGGGTAACTGTACAGGGAATTGGGTAAATACCCAGTAATCGTGGGTAACTATAGGGCAGTGGGTAATTATACAGGGTGGTGGGTTAATATTCGGTAATAGTTGCTAATTATACAGGACAGCAAGTAAATACCTGGTTATAATGTGCAACTATACAGGGCACTGGGAAAAGGGAAAAGATGCTGCTAAAGTCATAATGAAAGAGAAGGTAGTTCAGACACTAGATGGACTAAAGATTGTTAAATAGGACGTATCAGAAAGATTAGCTGTCCTTCAAATTGATAAGTCATCAGGACTAGATCAGATGCAATTGGAGAATTGCAAATGTTAAACTGTTGTTCGAAACAGAGTGCAAGGACAAGCCCTTTGGAGTTTCAAAGGGACAGCTGCTGGACCACTGTTATCAATTTGCAGTAAAGATTTGGCCTTCAAAGTCCAATTTCAAAATTTGAGAATGATGTCAAATTGCGAGGTACAGTTAACACAAAGGAAGACTGTGACAAGCTGCAATAAGATAATTGACGAACTGCAATAAGATAGTAATAAATTAACAGAATGGGTGTGTACTTGGTAAATTAAATTCAATATAGGTAAGTGTGAAGTGGCACATTTTGATTGGATGAGTCAGCAGGCCACAAGGAAGCCGTCAAGGGATTGCCCTTGACAGCAAGGCAGCATTTGACCGAGTATGGCATCGAGGAGCCCTAGCAAAATTGAAGTCAATGGGAATCAGGGGGAAAACTCCACTGGTTGGAATCATACCTAGCACAAAGGAAGATGGTTGTGGCTGTTGGAGGTAAATCATCTCAGTCCCAGGACATCACTGCAGGAGTTCCTCAGGGCAGTGTCCTAGGCCCAGCCATCTTCAACTACTTCATCAATGACCTTCCCTCCATCATAAGGTCAGAAATATGGATGTTTGCTGCTGATTGCACAATGTTCAGCACCATTCGTGACCCCTCAGATACTGAAGCAGCCCGTGTCCACATGCAGCAAGACCTGGATAGCATTCAGACTTGGGCTGATAAGTGACAAGTAACATACTTGCCACACAAGTGCCAGGCAATGACCATTTCAAACAAGAGAGAATCTAACCATGTCCCCTTGATGTTCAATGACATTACCATCGCTATCAACCACCTGGGGAGGGGCGGGGGCAGTCACCATTGACCAGAAACTGAACTGGAGTAGCCACATAAATGCTGTGGCTACAAGAGCAGGTCAGAGACTGGGAATTCTGTGGCAAGTAACTTAGCTCCTGACTCCTCAAAGCCTGTCCACCATCTACAAGGCACAAGTCTGGTGTGTGATGGAATACTCTCCACTTGCCTGGACGGGTGCAGCTCCAAAAACTCACAAGAAGCTCGACACCATCCAGGACAAAACAGCCCAGTTGATTAGCACCCCATCCACAAACATTCACTCCCTCCACCACTGACACACAGTAGCAGCAGTGTGTACCATCTACAAGATGCACTGTTGCAACTCACCAAGGTTCTTAGACAGCACCTTCCAAACCGGCACAGTGGTTAGCAGCCTCACAGCTCCAGCGACCCAGGTTCAGTTCTGGGTACTGCCTGTGCGGAGTTTGCAAGTTCTCCCTGTGACCGCGTGGGTTTCCACTGGGTGCTCCGGTTTCCTCCCACCACCAAAAGACTTGCAGGTTGATGGGTAAATTGGCCATTGTAAATTGCCCCTAGTGTAGGTAAGTGGTAGGAGAATGGTGGGGATGTGGTAGAGAATATGGGATTAATGTAGGGTTAGTATAAATTGGTGGTTGTTGGTCGGCACAGACTCGGTGGGTCGAAGGGCCTGTTTCAGTGCTATATCCCTCAATAAATAGATAAATAATAAAAACCCACTATCTCCACCACCTAGAAGGACAAGGGCAGCAGATGCACGGGAACACCACCACTTGCAAGTTCCCCTCCAAGCCACACACCATCCTGACTTGGAACTATATTGCCGTTCCTTCACTGTCGCTGGATCAAAAACCTAAAACTCCCTTCCTAACAGCACTGTTGGTGTCCCAACACCCCAAGGGCTGCAGCGGTTCAAGAAGGCAGCTCACCACCACCTTCTCAAGGGCAATTAGGGTTGGGCAATGAATGGTGACCTAGCCAGCGACGCCCACATAACCCTGAAAGAATATAAAAAAATACTGCTTAGGTAAGAGTCAAATGGAATAGAGCAACAAAGGGGTGTAGGGGTAGTTCTTCACAAATCATTAAAGGTGACATTGCAAGTTAATAAGTTCATTTCCAGAAGAATAGAATTGTAAAGCAGAGATGTCGTGTAAAACCTGTATAGAACCTTGTGTTACGGACAGGCGGAAAGGGGTGTGAGTAGTTCCCACTGAATGGAGTTTGCTACTCCGGCCATCAAAATAGTCTGGAATTTTTAACTTTGTATTTTTCCAGAAATGTTAGGGGATTGTGGTCGATGTAGATTTGAATCTCTGTGGACCTGAGCCAATTTGTCAGGGCTTAGTCTGCATGGGTGTTGCTTTATTGGGGGGGTCTCTCCCACATTGTGTATTGTTAAGGATGTGCGTCCTGGTTTGTCCCTGCAAATTTCCTCAAACTCTCTTAGCAGTGTTGCTAGATCCTGTCTCTGCTGGTCAGTGAGATAGTTAACTATGGTGTCTAGTCTCCTATTTGTGTTTTCCAGTGTTATGGTGAGGGGTGCAATTGAAGTTCTGTGGGTTCTCTTCCTCATCTAGTTCTTCTTCGCTAGGGCTGTCTTCCTCTATTGCTCTTAACTGTTTGGCATGCACTTACAGGTCTATCTGGTTCTCGGCTAGGTCCTGTTTTAACATATTGATGTGGCTTTTTTCTCTCGTCTGGGATATTAATCAAGTAATTCACGTCATTCATCTTTTTTTCTATACTGTATGGGCCACTGAATCTGGCTTTTAGGGGTTTGCCTTCTAATGGTAACAGTACCAGAACCTGGTCCTCTGGTTTGAATTCTCAGACTACAAACTTTCTGTCTGCTTGCCTTTTCATATTTTTAGGTGTTCTTTTGCTACAGCACAGGATTTTAAAAGTTTCTCGTGAAAGGTGGACATGTAATTTAGTAATGATGATTCCTCCTTTTGATCCAGGATTTTTGCTTTACTTTCAGGGGTCCTCCTGCCTCATGTCCAAAAACTAATTCAAATCAGCTGAAACCTGTGGATTTGTTTGGTGAATCTTTAGTAGCAAACAGCAAGAAAGCTATTCCTTTCTCCCAGTCATGGGGGTAATCACAGCAATATGCCCTGATCATGGCTTTCAGGGTTTGATGGTAGCGTTCCAGAGCCCCTTGAGACTCTGGATGGTTTGCTGAAGATTTCAACTGTTCGATACCAAGGCTGTGTCCTGAGTATTCAGGACATGAAATTATTCCCTTGATTGGACTGAATTTCTTTGGGTAAGTTGTTTTGTGTGCAAAATTGGGTCAGCCCCTCAACTACAGCTTTGGCAGTAACTTTCTTTAAGGGTACGGCTTCTGGGAATCGGGTGGCCATATCCGTGATGGTTAAAAGGTATTGATAACTTGCCCTGGTTTTGGGTAGCAGTCCCATGCAATCAATTAGAACTCTACTGAAAGGTTCCTCGAACGCAGGAATGGGGATCATTGGAGCAAGTTTGATTTGTAGGTTGCGCTTTCCCAACAACTTGGCAGGTATGACTGGTCCAACAAAACCAAATCTTCATGAATTTGTGCCCAGTAAAAGTGTTGGCCTATCCAGGCCTGGGACTTTCTGATACCCACGTGCCCAGCCATAGGAATTTCATGGGCAATCCTCAGAATCTGCCTGCGATATTTAGGGTGAACTACAATTTGGTGAACTACTGTCCACTCCTCTTCTGCGGGTTGCTGTGGGGGTATCCACTTCCTCATTAGGATTTTGTTTCTTCAATAACGCTCAGGCAGTTTCTCGGCCTCTGCCTCAGAATAGGCTGTCTACCCTATTGTTTTTACATCGGGGTCTGTCTGCTGGATTTCAGTTAAGGAGGGGCTGTTGTATACCTCCCCTAAATCTCCAAAAAAATGTTTCATGCAGCGAGACTTCTGAGTCATCTGGCTGAATTACTAACTCAGCCTGCTGTGTTAGAGCTTGATTAGCCATGGACCGGGTTACTATGCAGGCAGGAAAGATTCCAGAGACTTCCTCCTGTATTTGTTGTGTCTCCTTGGCCTTATTTGGCTGGTCTGAGACCACTGGAATGGATACTACTTCACCTACAGCCAAATCATTGCCTAGCAGCAGATCTATTCCAACCCCTGGCAGACTATGAATCATCCCTACTGTAACTAATCCAGCTACCAGGTCACAATGCAGGTGGACCCGATACAAGGGCACTAACATGTATCCTCCTTCAATGCCTCTCACCAGAACCTTTGCCTTGAGCAAGCTCTCTGGTAGAAAGGTCATGCCTTCACTGAGCATTAAGGATTGAGTGGCTCCTGTATCTCAGCAGGGCATTGGATTTGCCTGTTTCATTAGAGGGGTATGGGGATCTTTGAAACAAAATCCTGATAACCGTTAGGGATCTTTTCTATTTCTGCCACGTCTAGGCCGGTATTCTTTGAGGGGTCCATTGCTGTGGTTAGGGTCACTGGCTTGCCTGGCTTGTTGCCTGCTTTAGTATCCTTTTCTAGGCCAGCCTTGTGAACGCCCACAAATTTTATGGGTTTCCCTTTTAATTTCCAGCAGTCAGTTTTCACATGCCCTGCTTTACTGCAATAGGAACACACAGGTCTATGGAAAACATTCCTGCCCTCTGCATTTTCTTTCCTTACTGATGGAGGGCTTCTTGCATTCTCACTTTTGCTTTCCTTTTCACTAGCACACCATGTTGTTTCTCTATTATCCTACTTTTTGTCCTTCCCAAACCTCTGTGGATTGTTAAGGAAGGGTTTCCCCTGATAAAAGGATTTGAGTAAGCTCATAATCGTCTGCCCTCTCAGCTGCTTCTCTTACCCTTGTAATTCTTTGCTCTTCAATATGAGTCTTTATGTTAAGGGGAATGCTATTCTTAAACTCTTCAGGCAAAATCACTTCTCTCAAATTTTCATATGAGGTCTAGCTTGAGAGATCGGATCCAGCGATCAAACGCCATGTTTTAAATTCATTCAAATTCAGTATAGGTTTGAGTAGGTTTTTTTCCTAGCATTTCAAAACTGTTGCCGATAGGCATCAGAAACTAACTCATATGCATTTAATATAGCAGCTTTAATCTGTTTATAATCAAGGGAGCTTTCCTTTGATAACATGGACTGAGCTGTGCGAGCTCTGCCCACCAATTTGCTTTATAAGAGGAGGGTCCAATATTCTTTCGGCTGTTTTAGCCTGGTAGTTATTTTCTCAAAGGGGATAAAATAGGGCTTGACCTCTTGCTTACTGAATTCTGGAACCAATCGTAAGTGTCTCGATACATCAAAGTTTTGTTCCGAATTGGGGATTAGGTTTGAGTGGCTGGTGGCACTTTCATCTTACACTTGTGGCCTTTCTAACTCAGCCTTTCTTTCTGCTTCCTCTTTCCTCTGCAATTATATTTCCCTCTCTTTTCAACTGAAACTCTCTTTTCTTTTGAAGCTGAAATTCTTTCCTCTCCTTTTTCAATTCCAATTTTTGCACTGCAAAGTCCCTTTCCATTTGAATCTTAGCTAGTGTAATTTTATCCTTTTAGCTTCTATGCCTGTTTCTTCAGATTCAGGAGCAAGGTTAATATGGATAGCTAAATTCTTCCCTATTTCAGGTTTCTTTGTTTTTTGTTTGAAAGTGACTCCCACCTAGGCAGCTCGGGTTTTTAAATCTTCAATACTTAATTTATTTGACTTATCATGGGATATGTCTCTCTGCTCGGCAAACTCTTCAACATTAAATGTGGCCATATCTTTTGTTTCTAGCACTATAGAGAAGTAAAGAGTGATATGGGGAAAACCTGCTTGTTCAATTTTCCACAGTTTGAGGTCAATTTTCCTCCTGTTTCCAAATCTCTCATTTAATCTGATTGTTTAGATTCTCAGCTTCGAGCCCCCAATTTGTTACGGGCAAGTGGAAAAGAGTGTGGGTGGTTCCCACTCGTCACCTCTCAGCTGACCACAATCATGTTTTGTTAAAACTGGTGAGTTAGTCCCTGTGTGTCAAAGAAACAGACAAATGATAGATTTGCTCATAGATTTTTAAAAAAGAACTATTTTTACACAATTCCTGAAATGTTCGCAACCTCACTCACACACACCAGAATAGATAGATAAAGGGAAAAGGGTAGAATGTAGTTCAAAGTGAGGTAGGTGTTTGTAGTTTACGGTAAACTGGTTGAATCTTCGAAGTCTCTTTTAAAGGTGTAGGCCTGGGTGTTTGTAATCTTGAACTTGTTGAGGTGTTGTAGATTTCGGGTGGTTAAGACATCACACTGGAGGTGGTGGTCACTTTCAGTTCTTGGCTGCAGAAAGTTGAAGTGTAGAATTAGCAGCAGAGCTTCTTGTTGCTTGGCTGGATCTCTTTCCACAGCCTCTGGCTGCACTGTTTTCCGAAAGTGCTGAGCTGATCTCCGCGCTCTCTCCAGAGGGCTACCTTTCAAGTTCAAAATCCATCACATTAGAATTTCTGCTAGTTGACACATGGTCTTCTTACCTGGCATGACCGCACAATGGTCCAGGATGTGGAATCCATGGCTGTCTATTGATGTCTGGATGAGGACCATTCTGTTATGATGTGACTACTTCACACCTATTCATTTTTGGTTTGGGCTGTGAGTCCGTCTGTCTCCAGAACCCTTTCTTAATTAATTCATGCAGCTAGAAGTCATCAATATGTAATGGTGCTCCTTTCAATTTCAATGGGCTTTTCCCAGAGCTATTTCAGATAAGATTAATGAGTTCCATCGTTGCAGACAAGTTTGTAGATTCCCAGTATAGGAGGGGCACATGACCGCTACTCCATTTTGACTGAGGTACCAGTGTCCTGGTTCTTGTGGTTTTGTTTAATGGTTGACTTTTTAAATTCATAATTCTTGCATTTCATTGTCATCATGGCTCCTTCCGTGCATGACACTCGGTTAGATGACACTTGGATTACTGTGAACAGTTCTGGTCTACATATTACGAAAAGGATGTGTTATGGCCACATGGTGCGATGTGGGTGGTTCCTACTGTTCAACCCTCCAGCTGACCGCAGCAAGTGTTTTACTATTAAGGTATAAACTCCTCGGGGTTTTATTTTTCAAATAAACAGGCAGCAGCAGGTTTTCTTGTAGGTTTAAAAAAACCCAGAAAAATCAATTGGTTATTGATTATACACCTTATCCTGAAATTGTCACAACGCATCCACTCGCGCATTTGCTCGACTGCATGTGCACGCGTACACACACACACACACACACACACACACGAGACAGACAGATAGAGAGGGGAGAAAAGGAAAGTGGGGGGGGAGGAATTCACGATAAGCTTGTTGAATTCTCTTGGAAATTGGGTGCAGGCCTGAGTTGATTGTAGATTTCTCTCGATTGAAAACTCAGTTGAAGATGGTGGATCACTTCTAGGTCACTGCTGTCTAATATAGATGTAGAATTTTACAGCAGGACGTGTACCTTCTCACTTGCTGGAAAACAAGCTGCTAGATGTTTCTTTGTCTTCTCTCTCTTCCTCGCTGGTCTGCTTTTAAGGTAAAGCTGTGTTACTTCTCACTTTCTGGTAGGAGACCATCGTGATCAAACAATGGCCCAGGATGTGGCTACTTCACACCTCCTATGTTTCAGAAGAAGCCATTCAATTCTGGAATGTTTTAGGATGCGGTGTAATTGACACCTCTTAGCTTTGAAGATTTGTCCTTTGACCTTGTCAGACAGTTTGAACACATAAAGGCCAATCCCTTTTTTCTTCGGTGGCCATTTTGGACCATTGTTCACTTTTTAAAAGTTCAGTTTTAAAAGACGAAGTTAGTTTTTCATAACTCTTTAAAGTTAGTTCATAATTTGTATCGTTGTATTTCCGGTGTGTGTGACAGGTGCAAAAAAAGATTCACGAGGATGACATCAGAACTGTGATGCTATGCCTGTCGGGAAAGGTTGAAGAGGCTGGGATGACTTTTCCTCTAGAAAAGAGAAGTCTGAGGGGTGACTTGATAGAAGCCTTTAAAATTCTGAAAGGATTTGCAGGGAGCCAGCATGTGTACGATGGGCTGAATGGCCACTTTCTGTGCTGTAACTGTTCTATGATTATATGACTGGGTAAATGTAGAGAAAATATATCCCCAGGTGGGGGGAGTCCAGAACTAGAGGTCACATATATAAGGTAGTCACTAATAAATCCAATAGGGAATAGTGGGAAAACTGCTTTAGAATGTGGTTAGAATGTGGAACTTGCTACCACAGGAATGGTTCAGGCAAATAGCATAGATGCATTTAAGGGGAGACGAGCTAAACACAGGGGGGAAAAAAGGAATTGAAAGAGATGCTGTAGTCCTTGGGGTGAAGGTACACCAACATTAGGGAGTTCCAGGATTTTGACCCAGTGACAGTGAAGGAACAGCGATTATGGTTTCATGTCAGGATGGTGTGTGGCTTGGACGGAAACTTGCAAGTGGTGGTGTTCCCATGCATCTGCTGACCCTTGTCCTTCCAGGGGGTAGAGGTCAGAAGTTTGGAAGGTGCTGTCGAAGGAGCCTTGGTGCTTTGCTGCAGTGCATCTTTAGATGGTACACACTGCTGCCACTGTGCATCGGTGTTGAAGGTGGTGGATTGGGTGCCAATCAAGCGGGCTGCTTTGTCCTGGATGGTGTCGAGCTTCTTGTGTGTTGTTGGAGCTGCACCCATCCAGGCAAGTGGAGGGTATTCCATCACACTCCTGACTTATGCCTTGTTGATGAATGGACAGGCTTTGGGGAGTCAGGAAGTGAGTTATTCGATGCAAAATTCCTAGCCTCTGACCTGCTCTTGTAGCCACAGTATTTATGTGGCTGGTCCAGTTCAGTTTCTGGTCAGTGGTAACCCCCAGGAGGTTGATAGTGGGGGATTCAGCGATGGTAATGCCATTGAATGTCAAAGGGAGATGGTTGGATTCTCTCTTGTTTGAGATGGTCATTGCCTGGCACTTGTGTGGCGTGAATATTACTTGCCACTTATCAGCTCAAGCCTGGACATTGTCCAGGTCTTGCTGCATCTGGACATGGGCTACTTCAGTATCTGAAGAGTTGCGATTGGTGCTGAACATTGTGCAATCATCAGTAAACATCCCCACTTCTGACCTTATAATGGAAGGAAGGTCTTTGAAGCAGCTGAAGATGGTTGGGCCAAGGACACGACCCTGAAGACCTCCTGCAGTGATGTCCTGGGACTGAGATGATTTGACCGCCAACAACCGCAACCATCTTCCTTTGTGCTAGGTATGACTCCAACCAGCGGAGAGTTTTCCCCTCATTCCCATTGACTCCAGTATTGCTAGGGCTCCTTGATGTCATACTTAGTCAAATACTGCCTTGATGTCAAGGGCAGCCACTCTCTGGAGTTCAGCTGTTTTGTCCATGTTTGGACCAAAGCTGTAATGAGGTCAGGAGCTGAGTGGCCCTGGTGGAACCCAAATTGAGCTTCAGTGAGCAGGTGATTGCTAAGCAAGTGCTGCTTGGTAGCACTGTTGACAACCCCTTCCGTCACTTTGCTGATGATCGGGAGTAGACTGATAGGGCGGTAATGGGCCGAGTTGGATTTGTCCTGCTTTTTGTGGACAGGACATACCTGGGCAATTTTCTACATTGCCAGATAGATGCCAGTGTTGTAGCTATACTGGAACAGCTTGGCTAGGGGCGCGGCAAGTTCTGGAGCACAGGTCTTCAGTACATTTGACGGAATGTCATTAGGGCCCATAGCCTTTGCAGTATCCAGAGCCTTAATGAGTAAATACCCGGTGCAGCCATTATATGTATTGCTAGAGAGAGTGTGTCTGTATGTGAGTCTGTGTGTGTGTCCAAGTAGAAACACAAAAAGGGTAAATACCCAGAGTGACAGGTATATACATGCACCCACTAATACTAGGTCTGTATACTCAAGATTGGGCAAATATATCCACAGAACCAGACAGGAGAGAATTCACAGGGCAAGTACAGAGCCACTCGGGTACAGGATGTGTGTGAATATACCAATTGTGGGCGGCCCAGGTTTCATTGTGTAATATTGGTTATGTGTATATTTTGCCCCATAGCGGAATCAGTGATGTATATAATCCATATCGTAAACTGGCTGTGTATACGCACACCGTCTTTTGGACTGTACACCGGTACATATTCACACCCTCTATTAGACACAGGTAATAGTGTACCTCAGCGTTTTAGGGTTTATGATGTGTGTGACGTGAATCTCTGCAGTGTGGACCAGGTAAAGTTTAGCCAGGATTGAATTTGGCTGATGGAATTCATGGAAATGAGTTTGCCATTTTCAGTGCAGGGATTGAATCTGCCATGGATCACGGGGTGATACTCTCTCCGGAGATTTGGAAACCATCCTGAAGTGGATCACTGCATTTTCCTTCAACCATCCGCCCAAATCTTGTGTGGCCGCTAATTTCAGGGCTATTCTCATTTCTGTTGCTCTGATTTTGTTTTTCAGCTTCAAATCGAGCGTTTGTCACTGTTGGAGCCGGCGGCCAAATATCACGGCATTCTACAGGCAACCAGCACAATATTCCGAGAGGAGGGTTTGCGGGCATTCTGGAAAGGCCATGTTCCAGCACAGCTACTCTCCATCTCTTATGGAGCTGTTCAGGTGCGATACAAGTTTCGATTTCTCTCCGTGAACCCTTTAAGAGCATCTTAACATGTGGCAAAGTATCACTTTTCTTACTTGGTGTTATTTTTAAATTTAGTTTATGTGTGAATGTTTGTGCTTATTGAGCTGAGGCATGAGAGTACTGGAGAATGGAATGGGGTCCTGGTAGTGTAGTGGTTCTATTACTGGACTAGTTATTGAGAGAATGGGCATTTTAATCCCACCAAGGCAGTTTTAGATCGATAGATTCTTAAGCTCTAAAATGTTTCTATTTATTGGAAAACTCTCCAGAGGTTCAGTGGTAATCCTCTCACTTCTGAGTAAGGAGGTCATTGGTCCCAAGCCCACTCCAGACCCTGAACACGTTCTCCAGAGTAACACTTCAGTGCAGTACTGAGGGGGTGCCAATGTTTTCAAATGAGACGTTAAACAGAGACACTGTTTGCCCTCTCGGGTGTACATAAAAGATCCCGTGACGCTATTTGAAGAAGAGCATGGGAGTTGTTTCCGCGTGTCCGGGCCACTTTTTATCCTTCAATCAATATTACTAAAAACAGAGTATCTGGTCATTACCACATTGCTGATTGTAGGAGTTTGCTGTGTGCAAATTGGCTGCTGCCTTTCCTACAATGCAATGATGACTACAGTTCAATTGGCATTTGCTGTAAAGCACTAGGTTGAAATGCAAGTTCTTTCCATTTGTATTATTCTTGTTGCCAGGTGGCTAATTAACTCCAGTATTTTTTTCTTCGTCTTCCAGTTTGTGAGTTTTGAGTTTCTAACAAAGTTTGTCCACAATGCCATGATGTATGACTCGAGGAATCCCTTTATGCACTTTGTGTGCGGGGGCCTGGCGGCATGTTCGGCCACGGTCACTGTGCAGCCACTCGACACGCTTCGCACCAGATTTGTGGCGCAGGGAGAACCCAAGGTGAGGATGTGGGGGTTGGTGTGTGGTGACTGAGGGGCGGGGGGAATTGCGATGGTAAGCGGGAAGTAAAAGGCAATAAAACACAGGCATCCCTAGAATCCTAGCAAGGTTACAGCACAGAAGGAGGCTATTCCACCCTTCAGGTCCATGCTGCTTCTCTAAGAGCAACTCAGCTATTCCCACTTCCCGCCCTTTCCCCGTAGGTCTCAAAATCTTTTCTCTGGGTAATTATCCAATTCCCTCCTGAAAGCCCCAATTAAATCTGACTGCACCCCACACTCAGACAGTACGTTCCAGATCCTAACCACTCACTGCGTCCTCCTGTCACCTTTGGTTCTTTTGCCACTCACCTTAAATCGGTGTCCTCTGGTTCTCAAGCCTTTTGCCAATGGGAACAGTTTCTCCCTTTCTAATCTGTCCAGATCCTTCATGATTTTGAACATCTCTATCAAATCTCCTCTCAATCTTCCCTTCTCTAAGGAGAACAGCCCCAGTTTCTCCAAGCTATCCTCATAACTGAAGTCCCTCATCCCTGGAACCATTCTCATAAATATTTTCTGAATCCTTTCTAAAGCCTTCACATCCTTCCTAAAGTGTGATGCTCAGAATTGGGCACAATACTCAGTGTGGCTGACCCAGTGTTTTATAAAGGTTCACCATAGCTTCCTTGCTTTTGTATTCCATGCCTCTATTTATAAAGCCCAGGATTCCGTATGCTTTATTAACCACTTTCTCAACCTGTCCTGTCACCTTCAATAATTTGTGCATGTACATCCCCAGGTCCCCTTGCTCCTGCACCTCCTTTAGAATTGTACCCTTTATTTTATATTGCATCTCCTTGTACTTCCTACCAAAATGTGTCACTTCATGCTTCTCTGCATTAAATTTCATCTGCCATGTGTCTGCCCATTCCACCAGCCTGTTTATGTCCTCTTGAAGACCAACACTATCCTCCTCACAGTTCACAATACTTCCAAGTTTTGTGTCATCGGCAAATTTTGAAATTGTGCCCTGCACACCCAAGTCTAGGTCATTAATAAAGAACAAGACAAACAGTGGTCCTAGTACCAACCGCTGGGGAACCTCATATACCTTCTTCCAGTCTGAAAACAACTGTTTCCCATTCCTGTCTGTTTCCTGTCACTCAACCAACTTTGTGCCCGTACTGCCACTGTCCCAAAGCTGGGCTTTGACTTTGCTGACAAGCCTGTTAAGTGGCACTTCAATGAACGCCTTTTGGAAATCCACATACATCGCATCAACTGCATTGCCCTCATCAGCCATCTGTTACCTCATCAAAAAATTCAATCAACAACTACTTATATTTATATAGCGCCTTTAATGTAATAAAACGGTCTAAGGTGCTTCTCTGGAGCAAGATAAAATAAAATATGACACTGCGCCACATGTGATATTAGGTTAGATGATCAAAGGTTTGGTGAAAGAGGTAGGTTTTAACAAGTCTCTTAAAGGTGGTAAGTGAGGAAGCGGCACGGGGAGGTGTAGGGAGGGAATTCCAGTGCTTAGGGCCTAAGCATCCAAAGGCATGGCCACCATTGGGGGAGCGCTTTAAAATTGGGGATGCTCGAGGCCAGAATTAGGGGAGTGCATTTATCTGAGGTTTGTGGGGTTGGAGGAGATTAAAGAGATGGGGAGGGGGGTGCGAGGCCATGGAGGGATTTGAAAATAGATGAGAATTTTAAAATTAGATGTCACTTGACTGGGAGCGAGCATAGGTCAGCGAGCACAGGGGTGATAGGGGAATGAGACTTGGTGCGAGTTAAGACACGGGCAGCAGAGTTTTGGATGATTTCAAGTTTAAGGAGGGCAGAACTTGGGAGACCAGCCAGGGGTGTGTTGGAATAGACAAGTCTAGAGGTAACAGAGGTATGAATGAGGGTTTCAGCAGCAGATGAGCCAAGAGAGGGTTGAAGTCCGAAGATGTGTAGGTGGAAATAGGCAGTCTTAGTGCAAATATGTGGTCAGAAGCTTTTCTTGGGGTCAAAGGTGACACAAGCTTTGCGAACAGACTGGTTTAATCTCAGACTGTTGCCAGGGAGAGGGATGGAGTCTATAGTTGGGCAATGGAGTTTGGATCAGGGGCCAAAAACGATGGCTTCCGTCTTCCCAATATTTAAGTAGAGGAAATTTCTGCTCATTCAGTACTGGATGTCAGATAGTCAGTCTGATAATTTAGCAACAGTGGAGGAATCGAGAGGTGGTGAGGTAGAGCTGAGTATCGTCTGCATACATGTGAAAACTAATACTCTGCTTTCAGATGTCTGAGGGGCAGCTTGTAGATGAGAAATAGGAGGGGCCAAGGTTAGATCCTTGGGACTCACCAGAGGTAATGGTGCGGGAGCAGGGAGTGAAGCCATTGCTTATGATAACTTTGGATACAATTTAGTTAAAAATTAAATCAGAAGAGAGCAGTCCCAGCCAGGTGGATAGCAATGGAGAGGCATTAGAGGAGGATGGTATGGTCAGCCTGTGTCAAAGGTTGCAGATTGGTCGAGAAGGAAGAGGAGGGAAAGTTTGCCTTTGTCACAGTTACGTTGGATATTATTTATGACTTTGATAAGAGCTGTTTCGGTACTGCGGCGGGGCAAAAACCTGATTGGAGGGATTCAAACAAGGAATTCTGCGAAAGGCGGGCAAGGATTTGGGAGGTGACTACACATTCAAGGACTTTGGAGAGGAAACTGAGGTTGGAAATGGGATGGTAGTTTGTAAGGACAGGGAGGTCAAGGGTGGGTCTTTTGAGGAAAGGGTTGATGATGACAAATTTAAAGGAGCGATGGGCAATACCTGAAGAGAGAGAACCATTTACATAATCAGCTAACGTGGGAACCAGGAGGGGAAGTTGTGTGGTTAGAAGTTGAGTTGGAATAGGGTCAAGGGAACATGAGGTGGGTCTCATGGACAAATGAGCTCAGAGCAGGCAAGATGGGAGATAGAGAAACTAGAGAAAGAAGAGAGTTCAGGGCTTGGGCAGGGGGAGTGTTAGAGGCACTTGGGCTCGGTGGGCTAGTGGAGGTGAGGAACACAGCAGAGGCAGTTAGTTGGATGGTCTCAATCTTAGTGACAAAGAAGTCCATGAGCTCTTTTCACTTAGTTTTGAAGTTAAGTCAAGTTAGTTAAACAACAAAAAGGCAAAATACTGTGGATGCTGGAAATCTGAAATAAAAACAAGAAATGCTGGAAATACTCAGCAGGTCTGGCAGCATCTGTGGAAAGAGAAGCAGAGTTAACGTTTCAGGTCAGTGACTCTTCTGACCTTGCAGGTCTCTGACCTGAAACATTAACTCTGCTTCTCTCTGCACAAATGCTGCCAGACCTGCTGAGTATTACCAGCATTTCTTGTTTTTATTTCAGTTAAACAACATTTGCCCTTAACCAATACATGTTGGCTTTCCTTAATCAATAATACACATTTGTCAAGTAAGTATCAATTTGGTCCCAGATTATTGTTTCTAAAATCTTTCCCACCACTGAGGTTAAACTGACTGACCTGTAGGTGCTGACTTATCCTAACCACTTGCTGCATTTAAAAAAAAATTGTTTATGTCGCCGTTGCCTCTTTTGCCAGTCACCTTAAATCGGTGTCCTCTGGTTCTCGACTCTTCTGCCAACAACCGACTTATCAATGTTAAGTACATCTGCTTTTTTAATATCTCCTCTTTATCAATTTTTAGTCTATCCAGTCTCTCAACTACGTCCTCTTTCACTATGACGTTAGCAGCATTTCCCTCCTTGTTAAAGACATACAAAGTAGTCATTTAGTACCCAGTCATGCCCTCTGCCTCCATGCGTAAATCATTTTAGTTTCTAATCAACCCCACTGCTCCCCTTACTACTGTTTTACTATTTATGTCCCTATAGAAGATTTTTGAACTCCCTTTTATGTTAGCTGCCAGTCTCTTCCCATACTCTCTCTTTGCTTCTCTTTATTAATTTTTTTGCTTCTGCTCTGAAGTTTCTATATTCAGCCTGGTTCTCAATTGTATTATCAACTTGACATCTATCGTATGTATTCTTTTTGTGCTCTGCTTCATCTTACTCTCTATCTCTTTCATCATCCAGGGAGCTCTGCCTTTGTTCTACCTTTCTCCTTCATGGGAATGTACCTCAACTGTACCTGAACCATCTCCTCTTTAAAGACAGCCCATTGTTCCATTTCAGTTTTGCCTACCAATTTTTGATTCCACTTAACCTGGGCAGATTCGGTCTCACCCCACTGAAATTGGCCCTCCCCCAATTATTATTTTTGCTGTGGATTGCTCCTTGTCCTTTTCCATTGCTAACCTAAACCTTATGATACTTATGATCACTGTTCCCTAAATGTTCTGCTACTGCCCCTTGATCCACTTGACTCACTTCATTCCCCAGAACCAGATCCAGCAATGCCTCCTTCCTTATTGGGCCGGAAACATACTGATCTAGAAATTTCTCCTGAACACACTCTAGAAACTCATGGCCCTTTACACCGTTACTATCCCAGTCTGTGTTAGGGTAATTAAAGTACCCAATTATCACTACTCTATAGTTTTTGCACCTCTTTATAATTTCTTTGTAAATTTGTTCCCACTAGTTGGTGACATATTGACGTAGTGTAATGGTATCTCTGTTTCTTAATTCTACCCAAATAGATTCTGTCCTTGTCTCCTCTCTCTCTCTCCAGCACTGTAGTATTCTCCTCAATGCTGCCACCCTTCCTCCGTACTTTTCTTCCCTATCTTCCATGAACACCTTGTATCCAGGAATATTTAGTACTCAGTCCTGCCCTTTTTTGAACCAGGTCTCTGATCTTGCTACAACATCACATTCCCTAGTGTCTATCTGCACCTGCAGCTCACCAACCTAATTTACCACAAACCATGCGTTCACATACACACACTGTAAACCTAATTTAGACCGTATTGCATTCCCTCTTGCTGTGATCCCATGTAATGTCTTACTATTTCATACACTCGTGCTATCTGTCTTTCACAATCCTTTGTGCACCTTGTTTCTCCTTTCTAATGTTACATCCTGGCTCCCATCCCCAGCCAATTTAGCACTTTTAAGCGAGCGTTCAATGAGGGTCGGCAGGAAGCTGCCCCTCACCCGACATCGACACAGTTGGTCCACTGGTTGACTGTGGAATGGTTGGGGGTAGGGGGTGGCGTGCTACAGTTAATCCCGAGGCCTTAGGGCTAAGGAAGAGAAAATCAGCATCTATTTCTGGTCGCTATCTTGGCTGTGGAAATTGGGCATGCTAGGTGAGGACAGAATTAGGATCGGAGTCTGCAGCCCCTCATGGTCAAAGACCCCCCGTCTTCACTTAACATGAAAGATGGATGTTTTGGGTGAGGTAATGGAGGGAGTCTGATGTTTGAGCAACTGAATGTTAGCAAGAGGAGGGGAGAATAATGTTGGGTTGGGGAGTTGGTGCGTTGGAGGATTGGTGTTTAAATATGTGTGCACTAATGTTAAAGGTGTCATGCAGACAGTATCAGCATGTCCTATTAATAACTTTAAACATGGACTATCTTCAGCCTAGCATCTTCTGAAACTGAATTTTCCTTTTGTTGTAAATGAACCACAATGGACACTAGTCATAGAGTTATCCAGCACAGAAACAGGCCCTTTGGCCCACAGTGTCCGTGCGGGCCATCAAGCACCTATCTATTCTAATCCCAATTTCCAGCACTTGGCCTGTAGCCTTGTATGCTATGGAATTTCAAGTGCTCATCTAAATACTTCTTAAATGTTGTGGGTTTCTGCCTCTGCCACCCCTTCAGGCAGTGTGTTCCAGATTCCAGCCACCCTCTGGGTGAAAAAATATTTCCTCAAATCCCCTCTAAACTCTGAATCTCCTGACCCTTACCTTAAATCTATGCCCCCTGGTTATTGACACATCTGCTAAGGGAAAAAGTTTCTTCCTATCTACCCTATCTATGCCTCTTATAATTTTGTATACCTCAATCATGTGTCCCCCGCCCCCCTCTGCTCGAAGGAAAATAACCCTAGCCTATCCAGTCTGTCTTCATAGCTGAAATGCTCCAGCCCAGGCAACATCCTGGTGAATCTCCTCTGCACCTTCTCCAGTGCAATCACATCCTTCCTATAGTGTGGTGACCAGAACTGTACACAGTACTCCAGCTGTGGCCTAACTAGCGTTTTATACAGCTCCATCATAACCTCCCTGCTCTTATATTCTTTGCCTCGGCTAACAAAGGCAAGTATCCCATATTCCTTCCTAACCACCTTCTCTACCTGTGCTGCTGTCTTCAGTGATCTATGGACAAGTACACCAAGGTCCCTCTGACCTTCTTTACTTCCTAGGGTCCTATCATCCATTGTATATTCCCTTGACTTGTTAGTCCTCCCAAAATGCATCACTTCACACTTCTCAGGATTAAATTCCATTTGCCACTGCTCTGCCAATCTTACCAGCCCATCTATATCGTCCTGGAATCTAAGGCTTTCCTCCTCACTATTACAACACCACCAATTTTCATGTCATCTGCGAACTTACTGATCATGCCTCCTATATTCTCGTCTAAATCATTAATGTACACTACAAACAGCAACGGTCCCAGCACCGATCCCTGCGATACACCACTGGTCACAGGCTTCCAATCGCAAAAATAACCCTCTGCCTCCTGCCACTAAGCCAATTTTGGATCCAATTTGTCAAATTGCCCTGGATCCCATGGGTTCTTACCTTCTTAACCAATCTCCCATGCAGGACCTTATCAAAAGCCTTACTGAAGTCCATGTAGACTACATCAACTGCTTTGCCCTTATCTACACACCTCGTCACCTCCTCGAACAATTCAATCAAGTTTGTTAGACATGATCTCCCCCTGACAAAGCCATGTTGACTATCCTTGATTAATCCCTGCCTCTCCAAGTGGAGATTAATCCTGCCCCTCAGAATTTTTTCCAATAGTAGACATGGGCTACAAAGATGGCTGCTGAAGGTCAGCTGACTTTCAGCTTGTGTATTCAAGAACTGACTCGCTGTTAAAGGACAAAAGAATACCTTCCAGACGAAAAGGTGTCATCAGCGCCTATCCTGAAACCATAGGGAGACATTCCTGAATTGACTGGTTTTCTCCTGAAGCAAAGAAGGTGATTGTCTTAACCCTCCTCAGGATGAATGTCTTGGAACAATAAACAGGATGAGGCTACTCAACCTAAACCTCTGCCATATTTGGAAAAGGAACTGAGAAGTCACATGGTGGGGCAGCCATGTTGGTCTCCTATTTTTAAAAAAATCTTTAAAATACAGACTGCAGAAAAAGCAGGTGGCAGGCCAAGTAGTGCCATCATGCCTTAAAAGAACTGGAGACTATAACATCTTAAAGTCTCCTGTTTCTTTTTAAGTCCACCAGTACAGAAAACCAACCTCCTAGTGATAATTCTCCAAGCAACTAACTTCGTGACCTGCTGAAAATCCACCTCTTCGAGAGAGTCCTGCAATGGCTTCAATATACAACTCCGGCTATTGAATCCACCTAGCTACACTTCAGGTGTGAAAACGCAGTCTTCACCGGATCAGCAACGAGTGCCCTTTCCCCAAGACGAACAAATTACATGACTTATGAACTATTCCTTTGCTTGCAATTTGTAAAAGTGCACTATCCTTTTTAATAGCTTTCTTTCTCAAGTGTGTGAGAGTGGTGAGTGAGTGACGTAGCGTTACTTACGGGTTGAATGTGTAAATAAAAATAATCCTCTTTATTTAAACCCACGAAAAGTGTGCTGCTGGTTATTCAAATTGGCCATACACTGGTTAAGAAACACCTATCTTCCTTGTCAAAAATACGTTGATTACGGACAGTGAAGGGGCACGAACTGGGATGTCAATTCTCTCTTCTGTTTGTAACAAAGGTGCACTGTTTATTTCTGGGAACTTGCCGACTTCTTTGGACTCCTGGGCTCAGAATTTTAGGTCACGGTGTTCACAGATGAGGAGGGCCACTCATCATCTATTCAGAAATCCAGCCTCCGAGACTTTGGACTGACGAAGAGAGGGTCGGCCAGTGTTCCTGCTTCTGATCGCCCTCCAGCCCTGCTTTCTCCTCCACTGCTTTATCAGTTCAGTTCCATGTAATCATCACTGTGTGTGATGGAAGCTTCCTGATATCAATCCCATACTCATTGTTTACCAGCTCAAATTTGTGTTACCTTGTCCAATGCTTGCAGTTTACTTTTAAGTAATTATCTGGGTTTATGTTTTCTATCCTGTTTACAGTCCTATATTCCTCTGTAAGCTGGCAAGTGTGTGGGACAGGTGGTGGGGTGGGGAACAGAATTGGGCATAAAGTAATACCCCTCCTGGTCGAGAAGCGTGCCAACACTTGATGTCTGGGTTTGCACATGAAGAATGGCTGTAGGAGGCAGTGAAGCTTTCTCTCAGTTGAAATGATGTGTGTTGCTTTAAAGTGCTGGTCAACCCTGGATTGAGCTGAGACTGATGTATATTTGTTTTGCAGGTTTACAGGAGTCTCTGGCACGCAGTGGCCACCATGTACAGAAAGGAAGGATCCCTGTCATTCTATCGGGGCCTTACTCCCACTCTCTTAGCCGTCTTTCCCTACGCTGGGCTCCAGTTTGCCTTTTACAACATCTTTCACCGTATCTCCGAATGGGCCATGACACCGGGATGCACTGGGAAGGGTGAGTGTGTTGGCTGGAGCACTGGCTAAATGGGAGTGGAGAGGTTCAGTGGTGGGGGAGTTGTGATCTCGTAGAAAGGCATTGGTCCTGGGTAGTTGAGAGAGGGAGGAGGCAAAAGGGAAACCATATTTACTCAGATCCTGACGAGGAGGGAGGCACTTTCTGGAGCTGCAATGGAGGAGGTCACGCTCCCCTTCCCCTTTCCCCCCCCCTCGGTTGGAAGAGTGCCATGGGATAAGCTGGAACCAGTTGTGCTTTCTTTGTTTCTGGAGTCTGTGGTATCCTATTTCTGACCAAGCAGTAGTGCCCCCTCCACCCAAAGCAGCTACTCATCATCACCATCTCAACAAGTCCACCCTGCCATCCTCTCCAAATTCTGCCCCATTCCTCTTTGAGGCTCTTGGCCACATTGTTACTAAACAACTGTGGGCTTGTCTCTACCATGCTTTCTTATTCAAGTACCCATTGTTGTGTTTTTTTTCCTGTCTAAGGCATCGGGATTGCCCAGGGCAGTGATCCTTTGAGTGCTCTACCATGGTGTGTGATCACTTCTGGCCGCCTATCTCTGCTGAATCCACCTGGTATACCACTTTGTCCTATGCTGTCTCTCCTCCTTGCTCCATATTGGGCTACAGCTCTCTTTCCAGCCCAGCCAGCATCTCTCCTGCAATGGTTTCTCCTCCTCAATTGGTTTGGTTACCTTTGGAATGTGCTAAGATTCCACTCTCTGTCTACCTTCTACTCCTTGCCTACATACTGACCTGAACTCGAGGTGAGGCGGGAGTGATTGTCCTGGATATCAAGGCAGCATTTGACCGAGTATGTGGCATCAAGGAACCCTAGCAAAACTGAAGTCAATGGGAAGTAGGGGGTAAGCTCTCCACTAGTTGGAGTCTTATCTAGCACAAAGGAAAGTGATTGTGGTTGTTGGAGGCCAATCATCTCAGCCCCAGGATGTCACGCTGAGGAAGTCCTGCAGCAGTGTCCTAGGCCCAACCATCTTCAGCTGCTTCAACAATGACCTTCCCTCCATCGTAAGGTCAAAAGTGGGATGTTCGCTGATTGCGCAATGTTCATCATTTGCTACTCCTCAGATACTGAAGCCGCCCATGTCCATATGCAGCAAGATCTGGATAATATTCAGGCTTGGCTGATAAGTGGCAAGTAACATTTGCGCCACACAAGTACTAGGCATTGACCGTCTCCTCTTGACATTCAATGGCATTAAGATCGCTGAATCCCCCATTATCAACCTCCTGGTGGGGTGGCGGGATTACCATTGGCCAGAAACTGAAGAGCAGGTCAGAGGCTAGGAACAAGTCAGGAGTGTGATGGAATATCCTCCACTTGCCTGGATGGGTACAGCTGCAACAACGTGCACTGCAGCAACGCACCAAGGCTCCTTCGACAGCAACTTCCAAACCTACGACCTGTACCATCTAGAAGGGCAAGGAGCAGCAGAGTGGGTCATTTAAAGCTGTTTATTATTCAAGCCAAAAGATTTTAGTACATGGAATGTTTTAACACAAGGGGCAATCGAGACAAGAGATTAGAATATTGTTTAATAGGATATGGGGAAAGGGCAGGGGAATGGATTAGTGTAGACAGCTCCAGTTGAAAAGGTAGTACAGGCACAGTGTGTTGAATGACCTCCATCTGCAAATTCTTTGACACTTTGGCAAGCAGGGACAGTAAAATCAGGGGAGGCTAAATGTCTTGTATCAAAACTGAGACTGTTGTGTAAAGAACACACTGGTTGTAGTGTGTAGGGGCTGCTCTCCCATTGTGGCTGATCTTGCTGAAACCTGCACCTGGCACTTGACTCCTTCAAAGGTAATACCTTTAATATGGTAATATTAGAAGGGGGAATTGCCGTTCGTCATACCAAAGTCCCACTTGAAGATGAATGAGATATGTCGCTGTTTTGTATTTTCTCCATGCAATGTCCTTTTGGTGTTAACCTGTCAAAGCTTTCATTTTTTGTCTCTGGATCTCCTCTTTGTGCCCCATAGTGCAGCCAAGTTGCCTTTGGCCGAGGAGCTTTTGATCCAGCCCTGAGGCTGTCTCTGTCCCGATTTCCCCCTCATGTTCCCAGTCAAAGATCATTTGGCATTTGTGCGAGGGGACTGACGTTGGGAGTTTGTGAGGAATTGCATCCTGGAATTCTCATCCTGTCTCAGGGGTTATGCCCTTACCCAGCTTGGCAGAGCAATGTTTGTGAATTATCTCCCAGTGTGGTATTCTGGATGGAAGATGGACATTGTAAAAGTAAAGTTAAGAACTTGCATTTATAAGGTGCTTTTCATAGCCTCATCATGCCTAAAGCACATTTTGAAATGTCACTATTGTACTGCAGGAACTGTGGTAGCCAATTTGCGCACAAAAAGTTCCCACAAACAGGAGTGAAATAAATGACCAGATCATCTGTTTTTGGTGTTGGTTAAGGGGTACATATTGTCTAGGACCAGGGATGTCTCTTTAGCTCTTCACAGTGCTATGGGATCTTCTATGCCTACCTGACAGGACCTCGGTTTAACATCTCTTCTGAAAGACAGCAGTCGCTTTGTACCACACTGGGATTGTCAGCCTGGATTTTGTGCTCAAGTCGCTGGAGCTGGTCTTGAAGCCACTGAGCCATAGCGAGCCACATTCTTAACTTGTTCTTTTTTGTCAGGTAATGTAGAGAATCTGGTGTGTGGCAGCTGTGCAGGGGTCATCAGTAAAACAGTGACATACCCCTTCGACCTTCTGAAGAAGAGACTGCAGGTGGAAGGATTTGAGCAGGCACGCACTGCCTTTGGACAGGTAAGGGCTTTGCAGACCCATGTGCCCCTGGTGCTTTGTCACCATTGTATGTACGAACTCCCCTCGACTGGCATATCGTGAGCCACTGAGGTCTGACAAGCTCAGTGTTTGAACACGAGCTCTTCCTTCCCTGGTTGCGGAAGGGCGGGGAGGGATCTGTCCATTGTTGTACATTGTACCTGCTCTTGTTGCTTTTCTAATCAATGTACACAGGCATTTGTTTTCAAGGTGATAGCCACCAGCACCCAGGGCAGGCACTGTAACAATCTGTTCAGTCCCTGTTATCGGTGAGAACCTTACATGTCTGTGCCATATCGGCTCACTTGCAGTACACGTTACTGGTTAAGGGATATCCATAGCACAATTGACCATGTATTGTATTATATACAACATAAGGGATAATACTGAGAGCATTGCTATTAAATGCATGATAACACACTGTGCCCTGCTGAATCATTCCTTCTCGTGTGTTCTACTATGATCACTTAATACTTTGTCAGGTCTGCAGTACTTCTGTTACTGGACTAATAATCTGAGAACATGAGTTCAAATCCTGTCTTGGCAGTTTGAGAATTTGAATTTGGTTTATAAAAAATAAAAATCTGATTGTCAATAAAAGAGACCATGGATATATCAGATTGGAATAAAACTCAAATGGTGGTTCATGTGCTTTAGGAGGCCTGCTGTCCTTGCCCAGTTTGGTCTATGTGTTTGCAGTTTCACACCAACATAGTTGACTCTGAAGTGGTTTGACAAACCACTCAATTGTATCAAAATCACGATCAGTGGTTCAAGGAGAAGGCCCACCACCAACTTCTCGACGATCAGAGATGGGCAATAAATGCTGGCCTTGCCAACGACTCCCGCGGCCTGAGAATGAATGAATGAATAATTGTGATGATTCAACCCAGCTACAGCAGTGTCACACAATTCTTTGCAGCTTGTTTGTCTGTTTGCAGTCTGTTGACACCAGGATAATGCTATGATGCTACATTACCTCAAGGAGTCAAGATGACATCAAAATGCATGAAGTTTGGGCCATTTGACAGACAGTTCTGCAAATCCCACTGCACCTTGGCAACAAAGTCCTGAATGATTTGTTATATCTGTAAACCATAACATTTGTCCCAAGGAAACCAGAGTGTAGCCGTGAAGGTGACTCAGTCTCTCACTCTGGAATCACTCCCGAAATATTGCTCAGTCCTGCCTCCTGCTCTTCCCTTTCCCCTGTCCCAGGTTTCTCTGCTCATTAGAGCCCACTCAACAACCATTTGCATTTATATTCCATCTATAACGTAGTAAAATTTTCCAAGGAGGTTCACAGGAGTTTTATTAGACAAGATTTGACACCAGGGCACGTGAGGACGTACTGGAACAGGTGCCCAAAAGCCTAGTTAGAAGAGGAGCATCCGATAGAGAGGCGGAGAGGTTCAGGGAGAGAATTCCAGAGCTTGGAGAGCTCAGCTGCCAATGGTGGAGTAAACTGAGTGAGACTTCAACAACAGACCAAAATTGGAAGAAAGCATGAGGGTTGTGGAGCTGGAAGAGGTTAGAGATTGGGAAGCAGGAGGACATGGAGGGCTATCAACACAATGATGAGCATTTTGAAATCGAGGCATTTCCATACCAGGAGCCGGTATAATGCTGCAAGTACAGGCGAGATGGGGAAACGGAACTTCGTGTGAGTTAGGATACGGACAGCAGAGCTTTGGGTGAGCTGAAGTTTACGGAGAGTGGAATATGGGAGGCTGACCAGGAGAACCGTCAGCCCTGGAGGTAATAAAACCATAGATATAAAGGTTTCAGCAGCAGCAGACCTGAGGCAGTGGTGGAGACAGGTGATTTGAAGGAGGTGGAAGTAGGTGGTCTTGATCATGGAGAGAATATGGGATTGGAAACTCATCTCGGTCAAATCAGATTCCAAGGTTGTGAATAGTCTAGTTCAGCCTCACGACAGTAGCCAGGAAGAGGAATGGAGCCAGTGGCTAGGGGATAGATTTTGTGGTGGGGACCGAAGACAATGGCCTCAATAGTTAATTGAGGACATTTCTGTTTATCCAGTATTGGATGTCAGATAAGCAGTGTGAAAAGTCCAAGTGGTCAAGAGGTAGAGCTGGGTGTCATCATCCTATATTTGGACTCTGTTTGGATAATGTTGCCAAAGGGCAGTATTTATATGAGAAATCGGAGGGGACCAAGGACAGATCCATCCGGGATTCCAGAGGTAATGGTCCGAGAGCACAGAGATGCCATTTCAGGATATCTTCTGGTTACAACTGGAAGGAATGCAACCAGTTAACGACAGTCCCACCCAGCTGAACAAAGTGGGAGTGGCATTAGAGGTGAATGGTATGGTGAACTGTGTCACATGCTGTATACTGTTCCTCTTGCCCTACCTCTGGCCTCATCCCACTCACTGTTCATTATCTGGTACTCAGTCCCGACATACAGCTCCCTTACCCTGCTCCCTTCACTGCTCATTATCTGGTACTCAGTCCCTATATACAGTTCCCTTACCCTGCTCCTTTTACTGCTCATTATCTGGTACTCAGTCCCTATATACAGCTCCCTTACCCTGCTCCCATCACTGCTCATTATCTGGTACTCGGTCCCTATATACAGCTCCTTTCACTGCTCATTATCTGGTACTCGGTCCCTATATACAGCTCCCTTACCCTGCTCCCTTCACTGCTCAATATCTGGTACTCGGTCCCTACATACAGCTCCCTTACCCTGCTCCCTTCACTGCTCAGTATCCAGTACTCGGTCCCTATATACAGCTCCCTTCACTGCTCATTATCTGGTACTCAGTCCCTATATACAGCTCCCTTACCCTGCTCCCTTCACTGCTCATTATCTGGTACTCGGTCCCTATATACAGCTCCCTGACCCTGCTCCCTTCACTGCTCATTATCTGGTACTCGGTCCCTATATACAGCTCCCTTCACTGCTCATTATCTGGTACTCAGTCCCTATATACAGCTCCCTTACCCTGCTCCCTTCACTGCTCTATATCTGGTACTCAGTCCCTATATACAGCTCCCTTACCCTGCTCCCTTCACTGCTCATTATCTGGTACTCAGTCCCTATATACAGCTCCCTTACCCTGCTCCCTTCACTGCTCATTATCTGGTACTCGGTCCCTATATACAGCTCCCTTCACTGCTCATTATCTGGTACTCAGTCCCTATATACAGCTCCCTTACCCTGCTCCCTTCACTGCTCTATATCTGGTACTCAGTCCCTATATACAGCTCCCTTACCCTGCTCCCTTCACTGCTCATTATCTGGTACTCAGTCCCTATATACAGCTCCCTTACCCTGCTCCCTTCACTGCTCATTATCTGGTACTCGGTCCCTATATACAGCTCCCTTATCCTGCTCCATTTACTGCTCATTATCTGGTACTCAGTCCCTATATACAGTTCCCTTCACTGCTCATTATCTGGTACTCAGTCCCTATATACAGCTCCCTTACCCTGCTCCTTTCACTGCTCATTATCTGGTACTCGGTCCCTTTATACAGCTCCCTTCACTGCTCATTATCTGGTACTCAGTTCCCTATATACAGCTCCCTTACCCTGCTCCCTTCACTGCTCATTATCTGGTACTCAGTCCCTATATACAGCTCCCTTACCCTGCTCATTATCTGGCACTCAGTCCCTATATACAGCTCCCTTACCCTGCTCCCTTCACTGCTCATTATCTGGTACTCGGTCCCTATATACAGCTCCCTTACCCTGCTCCATTCACTGCTCATTATCTGGTACTCAGTCCCTATATACAGTTCCCTTCACTGCTCATTATCTGGTACTCAGTCACTATATACAGCTCCCTTACCCTGCTCCTTTCACTGCTCATTATCTGGTACTCAGTCCCTATATACAGCTCCCTTACCGTGCTCCCTTCACTGCTCATTATCTGCTACTCAGTCCCTATATACAGCTCCCTTACCGTGCTCCCTTCACTGTTCATTATCTGGTACTCGGTCCCTATATACAGCTCCCTTACCCTGCCCCCTTCACTGTTCATTATCTGGTACTCGGTCCCTATATACAGCTCCCTTACCGTGCTCGCTTCACTGCACATTATCTGATACTCAGTCCCTATATACAGCTCCCTTACCCTGCTCCCTTCACTGCTCATTATCTGGTACTCAGTCCCTATATATAGCTCCCTTACCCTGCTCCCTTCACTGTTCATTATCTGGTTCTCGGTCCCTATATACAGCTCCCTTCACTGTTCATTATCTGGTACTCAGTCCCTATATACAGCTCCCTTACCCTGCTCCCTTCGCTGTTCATTATCTGGTACTCAGTCCCTATATACAGCTCCCTTACCCTGCTCCCTTCACTGTTCATTATCTGGTACTCAGTCCCTATATACAGCTCCCTTACCCTGCTCATTATCTGGTACTCAGTCCCTATATACAGCTCCCTTACCCTGCTCCCTTCACTGCTCATTATCTGGTACTCAGTCCCTATATACAGCTCCCTTACCCTGCTCCTTTCACTGCTCATTATCTGGTACTCAGTCCCTATATACAGCTCCCTTACCGTGCTCCCTTCACTGCTCATTATCTGCTACTCAGTCCCTATATACAGCTCCCTTACCGTGCTCCCTTCACTGTTCATTATCTGGTACTCGGTCCCTATATACAGCTCCCTTACCCTGCCCCCTTCACTGTTCATTATCTGGTACTCGGTCCCTATATACAGCTCCCTTACCCTGCTCCCTTCACTGCTCATTATCTGGTACTCAGTCCCTATATACAACTCCCTTACCCTGCTCCCTTCACTTTTCATTATCTGGTACTCAGTCCCTATATACAGCTCCCTTACCCTGCTCCCTTCACTGCTCATTATTGCTACTCAGTCCCTACATACAGCTCCCTTACCCTGCTCCCTTCACTGTTCATTATCTGGTACTCGGTCCCTATATACAGCTCCCTTCACTGTTCATTATCTGGTACTCAGTCCCTATATACAGCTCCCTTACCCTGCTCCCTTCGCTGTTCATTATCTGGTACTCAGTCCCTGTATACAGCTCCCTGACCCTGCTCCCTTCACTGTTCATTATCTGGTACTCAGTCCCTATATACAGCTCCCTTACCCTGCTCATTATCTGGTACTCAGTCCCTATATACAGCTCCCTTACCCTGCTCCCTTCACTGCTCATTATCTGGTACTCGGTCCCTATATACAGCTCCCTTACCCTGCTCCATTCACTGCTCATTATCTGGTACTCAGTCCCTATATACAGTTCCCTTCACTGCTCATTATCTGGTACTCAGTCCCTATATACAGCTCCCTTACCCTGCTCCTTTCACTGCTCATTATCTGGTACTCAGTCCCTATATACAGCTCCCTTACCGTGCTCCCTTCACTGCTCATTATCTGCTACTCAGTCCCTATATACAGCTCCCTTACCGTGCTCCCTTCACTGTTCATTATCTGGTACTCGGTCCCTATATACAGCTCCCTTACCCTGCCCCCTTCACTGTTCATTATCTGGTACTCGGTCCCTATATACAGCTCCCTTACCCTGCCCCCTTCACTGTTCATTATCTGGTACTCGGTCCCTATATACAGCTCCCTTACCCTGCTCCCTTCACTTTTCATTATCTGGTACTCAGTCCCTATATACAGCTCCCTTACCCTGCTCCCTTCACTGCTCATTATTGCTACTCAGTCCCTATATACAGCTCCCTTACCCTGCTCCCTTCACTGTTCATTATCTGGTACTCGGTCCCTATATACAGCTCCCTTCACTGTTCATTATCTGGTACTCAGTCCCTATATACAGCTCCCTTACCCTGCTCCCTTCGCTGTTCATTATCTGGTACTCAGTCCCTATATACAGCTCCCTTACCCTGCTCCTTTCACTGCTCATTATCTGGTACTCAGTCCCTATATACAGCTCCCTTACCCTGCTCCCTTCGCTGTTCGTTATCTGGTACTCAGTCCCTATATGCAGCTCCCTTACCCTGCTCCCTTCACTGTTCATTATCTGGTACTCAGTCCCTATATACAGCTCCCTTACCCTGGTCCCTTCACAGCTCAGGGTCTGGTACTCCATCCCTGTATATAGCTCCCCTGCACTGGTTCCCTCCCTGCTCCATGTCTGGGATTCTCCTTGTGAAAAGCTTTGGTGGATTTAATTTCTTTCATTCACACAGAACTTCCGAGGCGTAAAAATATGAACATACAAATTAGGAGCAGAAGTAGGCCATTTGGCCCCTCGAGCCTGCTCTGCCATTCAATAAGCTCACTGCCCCCAATAATCCTTGATTCCCTTGCCTAACAAGTGTCTATCTACCTCTGCCTTAAAAATATTTAGTGACCCCGCCTCCTCCACATTCTGAGGCAGAGAGTTCCAAAGTCGCACACCCCTCAGAGAAAAAATTTCTCCTCATATCTGTCCTCAAAGGGCGACCCCTAATTTTAAAACAGTGGTCCCTAGTTCTGGACTCACCCACAAGAAGAAACATCCTGTCCACATCCACCTTGTCAAGACCATTCAAGGTCTTATATACTTCAATCAGTTCTCCCCTCACTCTTCTAAACTCCAGTGAAAACAAGCCCAGTCTGTCCAACCGTTCCTCATAAGACAATCCACTCATTCCAGGTATCAACCTAGTAAACCTCCTCCGAACTGCCTCCAATGCATTCACATCCTTCCTTCAATAAGAAGACCAAAACTGCACACGGTATTTGAGATGTGGTCTCACCAATGCTCTGTATAACTGAAGCATAACATCCTTACTTTTATTTCCAATTCCTCTCGTAATAAAGGAGAAGAAGGGTCACTGACCCGAAACGTTAACTCTGCTTCTCTTTCCACAGATGCTGCCAGACCTGCTGAGTGATTCCAGCATTTCTTGTTTTTGTTACTTTCCTACCTATCTTTGTGTCATCTGAAAATTTAGTTCCCCTCATCTAAATCATTGATATAAATTGTAAAAAGTTGAGGTCCCAGCACAGACCCCTGCGGGACTCCACTCATCACCTCCTGCCAATCAGAAAAGGACCCATTTATGCATACTGTCTGTTTTCCGCCAACCAGCCAATCTTCTATCCATGCTAATATGTTACCCCCTCCACCATGAGCTCCTACTTTGCACAATAACCTTTTATGTGGCACCTTGTCAAATGTCTTCTGGAAATCCAAGTACAGTACGTCAGCGGGCTCCCCTTTATCTACAGCACATGTTACTCCTTCAAAGAACTCCAGTAAATTGGTTAAACATGATTTCGCTTTCACAAAACCATGCTGACTATTCCCAATTACCTTGAGTTTTTCTAAGTGCCCAGATATAGCCTCCTTAATGATCGATTCTAACACCTTCCCCATGACAGATGTCAAGCTAATTGCCTATAGTTACCTGTTTTCTGCATCCACCTCTTCTTCAATAGAGGGATTATATTTGCTACTTTCCTGTCTGATGGAACCTTTCCAGAATCTCGAAAATTTTGAAAAATTAACACCAACCCATCTACTACCTCATTAACCACTTCTTTAAAGCCCATCAGGACCCAGGGACTTGTCAGCCGGCAGATCTATCAATTCACTTAGTACTGCTTCCCTGATGATTGTAATTTCACCAAGTTCCTCTCTTCCTTCCACCTCATAATTTACAGCTATTACTGGAATGTTTTTTGTATCCTCTACAGTGAAGACAGAAGCAAAATATTTGTTCAATTTCATCTGCCATTTCCTTACTATCTACTATTAACTCCCCATTCTCATTCTCTAGAGGACCAACACTCACTTTACTTACTCTTTTCTTTTTTAAATACCCGTACAAACTCTTGCTATCTGTTTTTACATTACGAGCTATCTTCCTCTCCCATTCTAATTTCTTTCTCCTGATTAACCTTTTAGTCATTCTCTGCTGCTCTTTATATTCTAACCAATCATCTGACCTGCCACTCATCTTTACACAATTTCCTTAAGTTTGATGCTTTCTTTAACTTCTTTCGTTAACTACGGATGGTGGGTCCTCCCTTAGAATTTTCCTTTATATATACAGAGAGACAAACAGTTGCGGGCAGCTTATGGTGGATAGTTTTGTTCTATTTGTGGCAGTATGGACCTGTTAATAAATGAGTAAATGGGTAATGCACTTTACGGAGCAGATCCCCAAGCACGGAGTAAAACGCTGAAGTGCGGTACTGAGCCATATAGAAAAGGAGGTCTAGGTTTGATGCCATCTGTGCAAAGGTTGCAGATGCTGCTCAAGCCATCAAACACAGAATCGTTACAGTGCAGAAGGAGGCCATTCGGCCCATCATGTCCCGCATTGGTTCTCTGAAAGAGCAATTCCCTCAGTTCCACTCCCTGCCTTCTCCTCGTTACCCTGTACGTTCTACCTTTTCATATAACTGTCTAATTCCCTTTTGAATGCTTCAATTGAACCTGCCTCCACCACGTTCTCAGGCAGCGCATTCCAGACCTTAACGCCTCGCAGTGTGAAAAAGTTTTTCCTCATGTCACTTTAGCTTCTCTTACCAAATGCTTTAAATCTTTGCCCTCTCATTCTCGATCCTTTCACGAGTGGGAGCAGTTTCTCTCCATCTACTCTGTCCAGACCTCGGATGATTTTGAATACCTCAATCAAACCACTTCTCAGCCAAGGATTCAGCACTCCTCCAAGGAAAACAGTCCTAACTTCTCCAATCTATCTTCAGAACTGAAATTCCTCATTCCTGGAACCATTCTCGTAAATCTTTTCTGTACTCACTCCAATGCCTTCGCGTCTTTCCTCAAGTGCGGCACCCAGAACTGGATGCAACACTCCAGCTGAGGCCAAACTAGTGTCTTGTACATCGGGACCCTCCATTGGGCCTGAGCATCTTGGATGAGGGAGAGGAGAAATCAGTCAGGATTCTGGCTCCTTAGTGATCTCTGCTGGAATGTGGACCTGTGTGGGAGACAAGTGAGAGTGGGATTGGGCTCAGTTATGGAGATCTCCTCTGTCATGTGTGTGGATGCTTACTGTCTTGTTGCGCATAAGGGGATTGGCTCCAGTGAATGAACAGCACCCATGGAACCAAGGGCATCACTGTCAGATAGTGGGAGAAAACTGGGGAAAATACACTTTGTTTGTGATACAGTCACAGAGAGAGATACAGCACCGAAACAGGCCCTTCGGCCCACCAAGTCTGTGCTGACCATCAACCACCCATTTATACTAATCCTACATTAATCCCATATTCCTACCACATCCCCACCTTCCCTCAATTCCCCTACCACCAACCTATACTAGGGGCAATTTATAATGGCCAATTTACTTATCAACCTGCAAGTCTTTGTCTGTGGGAGGAAACCGAAGCACCCAGCGGAAAACCACGCGGTCACAGGGAGAACTTGCAAACTCCGCACAGGCAGTACCCAGAACTGAACCCGGTTCGCTGGAGCTGTGAGGCTGCGGTGCTAACCACTGCGCCACCCCCTTCGTTGTCACTGTTTTCGTTGACAGTGTCGCTCGGACATTTGGAGGTAGCTGATGAGTCCTGTACACTCTCTGGTGCACATGGGCCCTTCTCGGCCTGGTTGGCTGCTGCTGCTCTCATCTTGGAGCTTCAGGGTCAGGCACAGCTGCCTTTTGGATCTGCCTCCATCGGAGGAGTCTCAACACGCCAAGGGGATCCAAAACACAGGGTGTATGAGACCCATGCCAGGTGACCTGGGGCCTTCGGGTTGCTTCAGAAGCAGAGGCAACCCGGCCTTGGCAATTATGCTAATCACTATTTGCTCAGCGGAATGCCTGATGTATCTCAGAACTCAAACTTACTGATGGCCCACCATCTTTTCCTGCAGTGTGAGCCACCACATGAATCACTGAGGGGTGGCGGAGTGGAGGCTGGACTGTGGTGAGGTGTGGGGAAGGGTGAGGTGTGAGGGTGGTGTCTGGACTGGGACAAGGTGTGAGGGTGGGGGAGAAGCAGCAGCCGCTAACCCCCTTGCTGTTTTTGCATTCCAGGTACGAACCTACAATGGGTTCCTGGACTGTGCCTATCAAGTGGCTCGGGCTGAGGGCCTGACAGGATTCTTCAAGGGCCTGTCGCCCAGTGTGCTAAAAGCAGCCGCCTCCACTGGATTCAGCTTCTTCTGGTACGAACTGTTCTGTGATATCTTGGGAAGCCATAAACAGGACAGGATCAGGATGCTAGCAACATCTGAATGAAGAGGTCAAACGCAAAACACTCTCTCAATGATATTCAACTGACTCCTTTTAAGCAATCAAATCCATTTGACAGCCAAAACCTGGCACTGTTTCTATTTTGAGTGTGTGCGTGCACAATTGGATGTGCAAGCAGCTCTTGCAATTGGGAAAGTGTGTGTCCCATAAGGATCCCTCCCACCCCAGTCCGTTCCATAGAGAATCTTTGCACTGTTGTTCTTTCAGCTTTGTGTGGAGGTGTAAGTGGAATGACTGAACTGCCTGGGGTTTGTAAAGTGTATGCTTTTTGAGGATTCAACAGACTCAGCTGTTCCTTTAATGGAGGGATTAAAAATGCCATTGTTCTCCGATTTAACTCCTGAATATAGCCAACAATGGAATGCAAACTAGATTGCAATTATAGTGCTGCAAGGGAGGTTATTTTAATATTTATTTTTCTATAGAGATGCATGTATTTGGCTTTTTGTCTTCATTTTTATGCAAAAATACTAATATATGTAAACATATATATGTAAACATTTATAGGGAGCTTGGGAATGTCACACTCTTGAGGTTACAGATTGCCAACTCCAGTCAGTATTTGCTTACTGTACAGCTCCCTTTTCTACAGGTGAGTGTTGTACAGCTGTGGAGTTCCACTCGAAGTGGAGAAAAAACTTGGGTTTTGGGGAGGGTAAAGGACTTTAATTTATTGAATTGTTCAGATGTATATTGAGTGTATTGCAATGTAAGGGTGTCCATATGAACATACAAATTAGGAGTAGGCATTCAGCCCCTCGAGCCTGCTCTGCTATTTGATAAGATCATGGCTGATCTGATTGTGGCCTCAACTTTACTCTCCTGTCTACCCCTATACACTTAGATTCTTGATTGACAAGGGAGTCAATCTAACTCGGCCTTAAAAATATTCAATGATCTAGCCTCCACTGCTCTCTGGGGAAGAGAATTCCACAGACTAACTACCCTCAGAGAGAAAATTTCTCATCTCTGTCTTAAAAATGGGAGACCCCTTAGTTTTAAACTGTGTGCCCTAGTTCTAGTGTGTACATCCTCTCAGCAACCACCCTGTCAACTCCCCTCAGGATCTTATACGTTTCAATAAGGTCACCTCTCATTCTTCTAAGCTCCAGTGGATACAGGCCCAACCAGTCCAACCTTTCCTCATAAGATAACTGCACTCACCTCCCCCCACCGCCCCCCCCTCCCCCCCCACAAATCCCAGGAATCAGTCCAAAGTGCTACCTGTGGCTCACAAGCCTCAACAACCTGGTACAAGATGCCAGATCCGATTCTCAGTTGCCGTGGAACCAGCGGATCGGGTTATAGAGGCTACAGTCAGTCTCTGGAGCAACGAATGAGGAAAATTCAAATATTCCATGTTGGCCATGGATGGGATCAGGCTCAGCTGTGATTCTCTCCACGGCCAAATACCCTCCTAACACTTGCTGCCTAGACTTTAGCAATGGTAACGTGGGTGATGTACACAGGGCTGCCCACAATACTCAGTAACTCCAGAAGACAGGAGGAGTAAAGTGACAAGGAAAGAAGTTTGAGGTGAATGCTAAAGGAGTGAAACACCTTGAATCTTTCGAAAGCTGTTATGCAGTTATGTATCTAATGGAATTGCCTCTTCTGTGAAAGGTTTATACCTCAAAATATTTATAGCACTATGTACTTTTAATAAAAAGGAAAGTTTGAGGGTTTTTTTTGTCTCGCTTGAAGTTGACTATACAATATTCCTCCCTGATTTAGCATGAAGTTGAATTTTTACAGGGCTTCTCATAGCTACATCTTATGTGGGTAGCCACTTTGTGCATAGAATGATCCCAATGCAAGATGATTGACCAGTTAGTCTGCTTGAGGGAGGAATGTTTACCAGGACACAATGTAAGTCAGGTTCCAGGGTTAAAGACATCTCGTGCCTGGAGAAGAACTTGGAGCAGGAAGATCCAGTTGTCATGGTCCATGTAGGAAACACTGGGTTATGACCGGGGGAGGAGGGGGTCACAGTCGCCCCTCTTGCCCTTCCTCTTATTTGACCGCAACAGGGTTTATTCCTTTTAAACAGTGTTTGTGCTCACCACCTCTGTGAGTGTTTTACCTTTTTACCTTCACTGTGATCATGAAAGAACCAATCGGACAAGTTTTCTTGAGTTTAAACAAGAGGTAAGTTTATTTAACTTAACACTCTAACCCCGATTTAAAAATACTAAAAAAAAATACACTGCGCATTCACACGAGAATCACACACACACAAATAGATCACAGAGGGAAAAATGGATTTGGTGGTTGGATTAAAGTCCAGAATAAATTGAACTTAAATACACAGTCCGTGAATTGAACGAGCCGGTAGTCCTCGGCTGAAGCTGTGTTCTTGAGGCCCTCGCTGGTCAAAGGGCACTTTGTGGTTGGCCTGCTTTGCTCAGGGTTTTCTTAAAGGCAGAATTGTAGTTAGCTATCTTCTGCTGGTTGCTGGATGTAACTGTCTGTAGACTTGGAGGGTCTATGGTCGCAAACACTTTTCAAACTTGATGTTTTCTGGGGGGGGAGAGAGAGGGAAGCACGCAGCTTTCTACTCTTCAAAACTGAGTTAATCCTTGTCTTCTATGAGTAAATTCCTGTTTTTGCAGAGATGGATAGACGGTCACATGGTTCTTTCAATCCCCTTTGTTTTTAATGAGGTTCAGAATTGGCTTCATAGGTTTCAGGATGCCAATATTTACACTCAGAGGGGTTTGCTCTTTCAAAGTCAATGTGTCAGGATGACCTTGACTGTCGCGCTAACGAAGCAATCCTAGGTAATTTGATTACTTAGAGCATGCCATTGTTCTGGAAGCAGGGCTTCTCAAACTTCTGTCTGCAGTTCAATCTCGGTATTTCAGCTGCAAATTGCAGTGGCCATCTTGGCTGCTAGTTTTTATTAAGTTACTGTAGAATTTTACCATTAAAAGTCTAATGTAAGTTTCCAACTGATGAAATTAATATTTCTCATTTGGCATATGGGGTTTTCTTGACACCACCGGACCACACGGAAAGAGATGTGACTGTTGGGATGATAAAGAAATAGAAGAAAACACATTCATTCTTACTCACTTCCCAAATTCAAAGAACAAAGAACAGGACAGCACAGGAACAGGCCATTCGGCCCTCCAAGCCTGTGCCGATCTTGATGCCTGTCTAAACGAAAACCTTCTGCACTTCTGGGGACCGTATCCCTCTATTCTCATCCTATTCACGTATTTGTCAAGATGCCTGTTAAACGTCACTATCGTACCTGCTTCCACCACCTCCCCCGGCAGCAAGTTCCAGGCACTCACCACCCTCTGTGTATAGAACTTGTCTCGCATATCCCCTCTAAACTTTACCCCTCACACCTTAAACCTATGTCCCCTAGTAACTGACTCTTCTGACTATCCACTCTGTCCATGCCACTCATAACTTTGTAAACCTCTATCATGTCGCCCCTCCACCTCCGTCGTTCCAGTGAAAACAATCCGAGTTTATCCAACCTTTCCTCATAGCGAATGCCCTTCAGACCAGGCAACATCCTGGTAAACCTCTTCTGTACCCTCTCCAAAGCCTCCACGTCCTTCTGGTAGTGTGGCGACCAGAATTGCACGCAATATTCTAAGTGTGGCCTAACTAAAGTTCTGTACAGCTGCAGCATGACTTGCCAATTTTTATACTCTATGCCCCGACCGATGAAGGCAAGCATGCCGTATGCCTTCTTGACTACCTTATCCATCTGTGTTGCCATTTTCAGTGACCTGTGGACCTGTACGCCCAGATCTCTCTACCTGTCAATACTCATAAGGATTCTGCCATTTACTGTATTAGATCTTCCAAAATGCATTACCTCACATTTGTCTGGATTAAACTCCATCTGCCATTTTTCCGCCCAAGTCTCCAACCGATCTATATCCTGCTGTATCCTCTGACAATCCTCATCACTATCCGCAACTCCACCAACCTTTGTGTCGTCCGCAAACTTACTAATCAGACCAGCTACATTTTCCTCCAATTCATTTATATATACTACAAACAAAGGTCCCAGCACTGATCCCTGCGTAACACCACTAGTCACATCCCTCCATTCAGAAAAGCACCCTTCCACTGTTACCCTCTGTCTTCTGTGACTGAGCCAGTTCAGTATCCATCTTGCTAGCTCACCTCTGATCCCGTGTGACTTCACTTTTTGTACCAGTCTGCCATGAGGGACTTTGTCAAAGGCTTTACTGAAGTCCATATAGACAACATCCACCGCCCTTCCCTCATCAATCATCTTTGTCACTTCCTCAAAAAACTCAATCAAGTTAGTGAGACACGACCTCCCCTTCACAAAACCATGCTGCCTCTCGCTAATAAGTTCATTTGTTTCCAAATGGGAGTAAATCCTGTCCCAAAGAATCCTCTCTAATAATTTCCTTACCACTGACATAAGGCTCACCAGCCCATAATTTCCTGGATTATCCTTGCTACCCTTTTTAAACAAAGGAACAACATTGGCTATTCTCCATTCCTCTGAGACCTCACCTGTACCCAATGAGGATACAAAGATTTCTGTCAAGGCCCCAGCAATTTCTTCCCTTGCCTTCCTCAGTATTCTGGGGTAGATCCCATCAGGCCCTGGGGACTTATCTACCTTAATGCTTTGCAAGACACCCAACACCTCCTCCTTTTTGATAACGACATGACCCAGACTATCTACACTCCCTTCCCTAGACTCATCATCCACCAAGTCCTTTGGTGAATACTGATGCAAAGTACTCATTTAGTACCTCGTCCATTTCCTCTGGCTCCACACATAGATTCCCTCCTCTGTCCTTGAGTGGGCCAACCCTTTCCCTGGTTACCCTCTTGCTCGTTATATACATATAAAAAGCCTTGGGATTCTCCTTAATCCTGTTTGCCAATGACTTTTCATGACCCCTTTTTGCCCTCCTGACTCCTTGCTTAAGTTCTTCCTACTGTCTTTATATTCCTCAAGGGCTTTGTCTGTTCCCAGCCTTCCAGCCCTTACGAATGCTTCCTTTTTCTTTTTGAATAGGTTCACAATATCCCGCATTATCCAAGGTTCCCGAAACTTGCCAAATTTAACCTTCTTCCTCACAGGAACATGCTGGTCCTGGATTCTAATCAACTGACGTTTGAAAGACTCCCACATGTCAGATGTTGATTTATCCTCAAACAGCCTCCCCCCAATCTAAATTCTTCAGTTCCTGCCTAATATTGTATAATTAGCCTTCCTCCAATTTAGCACCTTCACCCGAGGACTACTCTTATCCTTATCCACAAGTACCTTAAAACTTACGGAATTATGGTCACTGTTCCCGAAATGCTCCCCTACTGAAACTTCGACCACCTGGCCGGGCTCATTCCCCAATACCAGGTCCAGAATGGCCCCATCCCTAGTTGGACTATCTACATACTGTTTCAAGAAGCCCTCCTGGATGCTCCTTACAAATTCTGCCCCATTGAAGCCCCTAGCACTAAGTGAGTCCCAGTCAATATAGGGGAAGTTAAAATCACCCACCACTACAACCCTGTTACCTTTAAATTTTTCCAAAATCTGTCTACATATCTGCTCCTCTACCTCCCGCTGGCTGTTGGGAGGCCTGTAGTAAACCCCCAACATCGTGACTGCACCCTTCCTATTCCTGAGCTCCACCCATATTGCCTCGCTGCATGACCCCTCCGAGATGTCCTCCCGCAGTACAGCTGTGATATTCTCCTTAACCAGTAATGCAACTCCCCCACCCCTTTTACATCCCCCTCTATTCCACTTGAAGCTTCTAAATACAGGAACATTTAGCTGCCAATCCTGTCCTTCCCTCAACTAAGTCTCTGTAATAGCAACAACGTCATAGTTCCAAGTACTAATCCAAGCTCTAAGTTCATCTGCCTTACCTGTTATTCTTCTCGCATTGAAACAAATGCACTTCAGACCATCAGTCCTGCTATGCTCAGCAACATCTCCCTGCCTGCTCTTCCTCTTAGTCTTACTGGCCTTATTTACTCGTTCCCACTCAGTTATTTCACCTGCTGTCCTACTGCTCTGGTTCCCACCCCCCTGCAACACTCATTAATCTTAGAACTTCTGCAGCTGGCTTTGTCAGCAACCGTGATGCTGAGTTAATTTTCTTTGGGAATTTTGTCTGGGATGGTCACGTGTTGTCAAATGGGATTAAAGTTTCTCTAGTTTCATTTTGTAATACCTGGGGGTGTGCATCTCAATAAACATGTTGGTGAAGCTTGGGGTCTGCACATTTCCATTGTTTAAGGCATGTTCTGCTGTACGTACAAGCTTTAACCCCTCAGGTGCGGCACGTGGCTTTAATCATTCAGGCTCCAGTACCTTGATCATTTTTCCCCCTATAGTGGTAGTGGGTAATAAATTGGTTTTAAGCTCCCGTGAGGTGTCTAAGATTTCCTCTGAGCCCTTGTTCTTGCTGAATTCGGAATTGAAATTTTTGGGTTTGATTAGCTTTGAGTTTGGGCCCTGGTAATTGGGTTCTTCAGTGTGTAGATCCACCCTGACCTCACTTTTAGTTTTCTGGCGAGTCACACAAGTGCTGTTTACTTAGGGCATTTTTGTTTCCCTTTTCCCTTTACTGTGGGGAAGGTCTCTTCGTTAATCTCCCCCATGTCCTCTGGGACATTCCTGCTTGCATGTATCTGTCCAGCTTTCACTGCACTCCCTTGCAGCACTTTGACTGGGTGATTTGCCTTTTTGGGAACTTCCCTTGTCCCTGCAGGTTTCTGTAAACGTTGTTAGCAGCCTTGGTAGTGTGCCTCTTTGGCCTGCATTTATGGAGGAGAGTGTGGGGTCTAATTTTTCCAACATTTCAGGGTGGGCTAACCAGACAGCAGGGGTTCCATTTGGGAATCCTCCCGGCCCTCATTTAGCCTGTCCTTACTGTCCTTTTCATCCTCTTCCTCCCTATTTATCTGACAGATCTGTGCTGGTCCGTCCCGTTTTGTTTCGACAGAGGTCCCACCCAATCCACCAGCTCTATGCTGAATGGTTCCCCAAAAGCCTGTATGGTAATTAGGCGTGCAGGTTTTATTGCAGATTGGGGCTTTCCCACAACCTGGCATGTGTGGCAAGTTTTACAGAACTCCACCACATCTTTGTGGAGTTTTGGCCAGTCAAAATTCTGTCTTAATGTGGGCTTTGATTTTTTGTACACTGATATGTCCAGCCATTGGATGGTCATGGGCTGTTCTTAGTAATTCTTTCCGGTACCTTGGCAGCACTGCTATCTGGTGAACCACAGTCCACTCTTCGTCCGCAGGTCTGTGAGGAAGTCTCCGCTTCCTCATCAGCACCTCATTCTTTAAACAGTATCATTCAGGGACTCCCTCTGCTTCAGTTTCAGTTTGGGCCGTCTGTACTAACTTCTCTAATACTGGGTCAGCCTGCTGAAGCTCAACTAGGGAAGATCTGTCTAACTCATCCTTTGAGTCCTCTAACTTCCCAAAGAAGGTTTTCGATAACCAGACAGTAGGGTCATCTGTCTGCAGTGCCAGTTCAGCCTCCTCTTGGCCATGAGCCAAGTCACCACACAGTCAGGGGAAATGCTGGGGACTGTCTCTTGCAACAGCCCTGTCTCCCTGACCTCTTTCTAAAACTAAGTCTCTCTAAAACTACTGGGGAATCTACCACCTTTGCCCCCGCCAGATCATTACCCAGGACCAAGTCAACCCCATCCACCGGTAGACTAGGGACAATCCCCATGGTTACCGGTCTTGAAACTAGGTTGCACTCCAGGGTGCACCCAATATAAAGGTTTGGGCATACACCGCGCTCCGATACCATTCACTAACACCCTGGCATTCATTGCACTCTTTGGGGAAAAGGTCACGCCTTTACCCAGCAGAAGGGATTTGGTGGCCCCTCTATCACTGAGTATAATTATGGGCTTTCTTGCCTCACTGAAGGGGTATGGGGTCACTTCTCGTTGGGATACAAAATCCTGATAACCTTCAGGGATTTTGTTAAATTTTCCCACACCCAAAGCAGTACGTTTACGGGGTCTTATTGAACATAGAACATTACAGCGCAGTACAGGCCCTTCAGCCCTCGATGTTGCGCCGACCTGTGAAACCATCTGACCTACACTATTCCATTTTCATCCATATGTCTATCCAATGACCACTTAAATGCCCTTAAAGTTGGCGAGCCTACTACTGTTGCAGGCAGGGCGTTCCACGCCCCTACTACTCTCTGTGTAAAGAAACTACCTCTGACATCTGTCCTATATCTATCACCCCTCAACTTAAAGCTATGTCCCCTCGTGTTTGCCATCACCATCCGAGGAAAAAGGCTCTCACTATCCACCCTGTCCAGCCCTCTGATTATCTTATATGTCTCTATTAAGTCACCTCTTCTCCTCCTTCTCTCTAACGAAAACAACCTCAAGTCCCTCAGCCTTTCCTCGTAAGACCTTCCCTCCATACCAGGCAACATCCTAGTAAATCTCCTCTGCACCTTTTCCAAAGCTTCCACATCCTTCCTATAATGCGGTGACCAGAACTGCACGCAATACTCCAGGTGCGGCCGCACCAGAGTTCTGTACAGCTGCAGCATGACCTCGTGGCTCCTAAACTCGATCCCCCTACTAATAAAAGCTAACACACCATATGCCTTCTTAACAGCTCTATTAACCTGGGTGGCAACTTTCAGGGATTTATGTACCTGGACACCAAGATCTCTCTGCTCATCTACACTTCCAAGAATCTTCCCATTAGCCCAGTATTCTGCAATCCTGTTACTCCTTCCGAAGTGAATCACCTCACACTTTTCCGCATTAAACTCCATTTGCCATCTCTCAGCCCAGCTCTGCAGCCTATCTATGTCCCTCTGTAACCGACAACATCCTTCGGCACTATCCACAACTCCACCGACCTTCGTGTCATCCGCAAATTTACTAACCCACCCTTCTACACCCTCATCCAGGTCATTTATAAAAATGACAAACAGCAGTGGCCCCAAAACAGATCCTTGCGGTACACCACTAGAAACTATACTCCAGGATGAACATTTACCATCAACCACCACCCTCTGTCGTCTTTCAGCTAGCCAATTTCTGATCCAAAGCACTAATTCACCTTCAATCCCATACTTCTGTATTTTCTGCAATAGCCTACCGTGGGGAACTTTATCAAACGCCTTACTGAAATCCATATAGACCACATCCACGGCTTTACCCTCATCCACCTGTTTGGTCACCTTGTCAAAAAAACTCAATAAGGTTTGTGAGGCACGACCTACCCTTCACAAAACCGTGCTGACTATCTCTAATGAACTTCATCTTTTCAAGATGATTATAAATCCTATCTCTTATAACCTTTTCCAACATTTTACCCACAACCGAAGTAAGGCTCACAGGTCTATAATTACCAGGGCTGTCTCTACTCCCCTTCTTGAACAAGGGGACAACATTTGCTATCCTCCAGTCTTCCGGCACTATTCCTGTCGACAATGACGACATAAAAATCAAGGACAAAGGCTCTGCAATCTCCTCCCTGGCTTCCCAGATAATCCTAGGATAAATCCCATCTGGCCCAGGGGACTTATCTATTTTTACACTTTCCAAAATTGCTAACACCTCCTCCTTGTGAACCTCAATCCCATCTAGCCTAGTAGTCTGTATCTCAGTATTCTCCTCGACAACATTTTCTTTCTCCACTGTAAATACTGACGAAAAATATTCATTTAACACTTCCCCTATCTCCTCCGATTCCACACACAACTTCCCACTACTATCCTTGATTGGCCCTAACCTATCTCTAGTCATTCTTTTATTCCTGATATACCTATAGAAAGCCTTAGGGTTTTCTTTGATCCTATCCGCCAATGACTTCTCGTGTCCTCTCCTTGCTCTTCTTATCTCTCCCTTTAGATCCTTCCTGGCTAGCTTGTAACTCTCAAGCGCCCTAACTGAGCCTTCACGTCTCATCCTAACATAAGCCTTCTTCTTCCTCTTGACAAGCTCTTCAACTTCTTTAGTAAACCACGGCTCCCTCGCTCGACAACTTCCTCCCTGCCTGACAAGTACATACTTATCAAGGACACGCAGTAGCTGCTCCTTGAATAAGCTCCACATTTCGATTGTGCCCATCCCCTGCAGTTTCCTTCCCCATCCTACGCATCCTAAATCTTGCCTAATCGCATCATAATTTCCTTTCCCCCAGCTATAATTCTTGCCCTGCTGTATATGCCTGTCCCTGCCCATCGCTAAGGTAAACCTAACCGAATTGTGATCACTATCACCAAAGTGCTCACCAACTTCTAAATCTAACACCTGGCCGGGTTCATTACCCAGTACCAAATCCAATGTGGCATCGCCCCTGGTTGGCCTGTCTACATACTGTGTCAGAAAACCCTCCTGCACACACTGGACAAAAACAGACCCATCTAAAGTACTCGAACTATAGTATTTCCAGTCAATATTTGGAAAGTTAAAGTCCTCCATAACCACTACCCTGTTACTCTCGCTCCTGTCAAGAATCATCTTTGCTATCCTTTCCTCTACACCTCTGGAACTATTTGGAGGTCTATAGAAAACTCCCAACAGGGTGACCTCTCCTCTCCTGTTTCTAACCTCGGCCCAGACTACCTCAGTAGACGAGTCCTCAAACGTCCTTTCTGCCGCTTTAATACTTTCCTTGATTAACAACACCCTCCCCTCTTTTACCCTCTTCTCTGTTCTTAGTGAAACATCTAAATCCCGGAACCCGCAACATCCATTCCTGTCCCTGCTCTACCCATGTCTCTGAAATGGCCACAACATCGAGATCCCAGGTACCAACCCATGCTGCAAGCTCACCCACCTTATTCCGGATGCTCCTGGCGTTGAAGTAGACACATTTTAAACCAAGCTCTTGCTTGCCAGTGCCCTCTTGTGTCCTTATAACCTTATCTCTGCCCTCACTACTCTCAACATCCTGCACACTGGAACTACAATTTAGGTTCCCATCCCCCTGCTGAATTAGTTTAAACCCCCCCGAAGAGCACTAGCAAATCTCCCCCCCAGGATATTGGTACCCCTCTGGTTCAGGTGAAGACCATCCTGTTTGTAGAGGTCCCACCTACCCCAGAAAGCGCCCCAATTATCCAGGAAACCAAAACCCTCCCTCCTACACCATCCCTGCAGCCACGTGTTCAACTCCTCTCTCTCCCTATTCCTCACTTCGCTAGCACGTGGCACGGGCAACAACCCAGAGATAACAACTCTGTTTGTTCTCGCTCTACGCTTCCACCCTAGCTCCCTGAATTTCTGCTTTAAATCCCCATCTGTCTTCCTACCTGTGTCGTTGGTGCCTATGTGTACCACGACTTGGGGCTGCTCCCCCTCCCCCTTGAGGATCCCAAAAACACGATCCGAGACATCACGAACCCTGGCACCTGGGAGGCAACACACCAACCGTGAGTCTCTCTCGTTCCCACAAAACCTCCTATCTGTTCCCCTAACTATGGAGTCCCCAATGACTAATGCTCTGCTCCTCTTACCCCTTCCCTTCTGAGCAACAGGGACAGACTCTGCGCCAGACACCTGTATCCCATTGCCTACCCCTGGTAAGTCGTCTCCCCCAACAGTATCCAAAACGGTATACCTGTTGTTGAGGGAAACGGCCACAGGGGATCCCTGCACTGCCTGCTGGTTCCCTCTCCTTCCCCTGACGGTAACCCATCTACCTTCTTCTTTTACCTGAAGTGTGACTGCCTCCCGATAACTCCTCTCCATAATCCCCTCCGCCTCCCGAATGATCCGAAGTTCATCCAGCTCCAGCTCCAGTTCCCTAACGCGGTTCTCGAGGAACTGGAGCTGGGTGCACTTCCCGCAGATGCAGTCAGCAGGGACACCCTTGGCGACCCTTACCTCCCACATTCTGCAGGAGGAACATTCAACTGCCTTAACCTCCATTCCCACTATTCTAAATTCCCAAGTTTTTAACCAATCACACGATAAAACAAGAAGAGAAATAGAAAAAGCCTTACCTTACCTACACACAACCGAGTCCTTTTTTTGGTAAGAGGAGGAGGGCGGGTGGGAGACACTACAAGAGTAGTGTCTCCGATTCAGAAACAGCCCAAATATATAGGTTTCTACTTACCCAGCAGTCCCTGCTCCACCGAAACTCCCGATGAAATTGACTTCCCAGCTGTTCACTCCTCGCTCGCAATGCCTGTGCTCCTGGAAAAGCTGCACAACGAAAAAATTACTGCTGCAATTAAAGCTACAGCCTGCTTTCCTACGCTTTCCATCACTTCTACTGGACTGGTCTGGGGAGCCCTGATCAGTCCTACAGGTTTTCCCCATAATTTCCAGCAGTCAGCTCAAAGGTGACCTGCCTTGTTACAGTGGAAACACACAGGTATTCGGGTCTCACTCCTGCTCTCAGCACTGTCTGTTTTGGCTTGAGGACGGCCCCCTGTGTGTCCAGCTTTCCGTTCTCGCCCAGGGCTGTTTGGGCTCCTATCATCCTCTTGCCTTTTATCCCTTTCGAGTTTGTGGGGTGACTAGGGAAGGGTTTCTCTTGTGGTAAGGACTTGTGTACAAGGGTAAATTCATCAGCCAGGATTGTGGTTAACCTGGCTTTTGGAACCTTTTGTTGCTCTACATGCGTTTTAATAGAAAGGCGAAGTGAGTTTTTAAATTCCTCGAGAAGGATCACGCTCTTAGGTTCTCATATGTGAGCTGTACCTTAAGTGCCCTTATCCACTGGTCAAAAGCAAGCTGCTTAACTCTTTCAAACTCGAGATCAGTTTGGTCAGGCTGCTTCCGGAGGGTTCGGACTTTCTGGCGGTACTCTTCCGCTAGCTCATATGCCCCCAGCATAGCATTTTTAGTCATCTCAAAATCTGATGAACTTTCATCTGTCAACAGTGAATAAAGTTCAAGGGCTTTTCCTGTTGGCTTGCTTTGTAACAACATGATCCAGCTCTCGGACGGCTTTTTCAGCTGACTTGCAAGCTTTTCAAAAATGACGAAAAATGTTTCCATATCCCTCTCATTGAACTTTGGAATCAACTGGGGTTTTCTTGACAAATGACATAGGTAGAATTAAGAATAAGGTTCTGTGGAGGGAGTCTGAGGAATTGGGTTCTGAATAAGCAGAACCTCAAGGGGAATAATCTCTGGGTTACGACTGAGCCATTTGCAAATTGGCATAGAGTCAAGAAGATTAAAGAATTAAAAACATTGCTCAAAGAGTGGTGTGGGAAGAAGGGAGTTTGATTCATGGCACACTGGCAATAGTGTAGGGGAAAGAGGAAGTTGTTCCATTGGGATGGGCTCCATCTAAATTAGGCTAGTATCAGTGTCCTGGTGAATTGTAAAATTAGGACTGTGGCTAGGGCTTTACACTAAAAGTGGAGGGAGGCATCAGATGAAGGAAGATTTAGAAATCTAGAAACAAAAGTCAAGGCAATAGAGCAGTATGGCAATTTGGGTAAAGGCCAGCAGAGTGGGACAGGAAGGAACAGAGTTTAGTGGTAATAGTGCATCAGCGAATAAGGTCCATGCAAAGAATAATGGTTTTAAAAAAAAAGGTTCTTTATGTGAAGTTATGAATGCTTCGTGCAAAGATAGACAAATTAGCGGCACAAATAGTGATAAATATTTAATCGCCATTACAGAGACGTGGTTGCAAGGTGACCAAGGTTGGGAAATAAATATTCCAGGGTACACAACATTTCAAAAAGACAGTCAGAATGGAAAACGAGGAGGAGTAGCCCTGATAGTAAAGGATGATATAAGGACAGTAGTAAGAAAGGATCAGACAATCAGGAAGTAGAATCAGTAAGGGTGGAGATTCAAAATAACTGGTGGGAGCCGTTTATAGGCTTACTAACAGTAGTTATACCATTGGACAGAACATTAAGCAAGAAATAGTAGGAACTTGTAGCAAAGGCAATATAATAATCATGGGGGACTTTAATCTTCACACAGACTGGATCAACCAAATTGGCAAAAGTGGTCTGGAAGATGAATTTGTTGAATACTTTCATGACAGTTTCCGAGAAGGGTTTGTTCTGGAACCAACCAGGGATAAAACTGTTTTAGATCAATTATTGTGTAATAAGGCAGGGTTCATTAGTAATCTCACAGAGTTATGAATGCTGGATTTGTAACATGATTATGTTTTTAAAATTGTGATTTTTAAAAAAAGTTTAAGATGGAGTCCGGAAAGTCAGGTGATCGCACATCCACACTGCGAAAGAACAAGGCAGAAATCCTGGTTACCAGGGCAACTGAGAACACAGATCAAAGAATTTTTTTGGAAAAATCAGAGACTGCAGGGGTATCACCTGAAGAACAATGAATTTCTCCCTCCCAGACTTCTGGATCGTAAACAAGGAGTCAGTGATTCTGAAGATGCAATTGTACCAAGCAGCTGTTAATATCTGGGAACAATGGAAGTCCCAGGTAGCTCTGTGAAACCAGGCTGCTGGAGTTTGCATATTGGAAAAGGGACAGATAAATGTAACAGATTTTCTGAAGTAGACAGTGGTTGCAGCCTTAGAGCAGCCTGTGAGGAAGACAATCAATGGTGGCAGCCTCAAGTGGGAACACCTGCTCTCAGAAGCCTGAGGCAGCGAAAGGCTGTGAAGACTTGAACCTGTTTTGAAAGTTGAAGTCTGCAGAGAAGTAGAAGACCAGCAGAATCACCAGGAATCGCCTTATTCACGAGTGTACAAGTCCCTGTCGTAAAACCATGTCTGATCATACGATGATTTTCCAAGTGCTTTGTTAAGTTTTCCTTAATAATAGATTCCAGCATTTTGCTGAAGACAGATGTCTGGCTAACTGGCCTGTAGTTCCCTGGTTTTCTCTCTCCCTCCTTTCATGAATAGAGCTGTTATATTTGCTAACTTCCAATCTGCTGGGACTGTTCCAGAATCTAGGGAATTTTGGAAAATCATAGCCAGGGTATCCACTATCTCTGCAGTTATCACTTTTAGAACACTAGGATGATAGCCATCATGTCGTAGGGATTTGTCAGCTTTTAGTCCCTTAAGCTTCTCAAATACTTTTTCTCTGCTAATATGAATTACTTTAAGCTCCTCACTCTTGGTACCCTTTATTTTTTGCATGTAATTTGTCTTCTATTTTGAAGACAGGCACAAAATATGTGTTCAATGTCTCTGCCGTTTCCTTATTCCCCATGATAATTTCTTCTCTTTCTACCAACACTACTTTAGTTACTCTCCTTTTTATATACTTGTAAAAGCTCTTACAATCTGTTTTTACATTCCTGGCTAGTCTAGCCCCATGTTCTAGTTTTTCCTCACCTAGTCAAAAACCACAGGGCAGTGCAGCAGAGTCTGCACAAATAGCTGCAGGCAGGAATGCCCCAGAGGACAAAAGGGGAGATTAGCAAAGAATCCTCCCCTGCAGTCAGAAAAAAGAAAACCACCCATCCCCCTAAAGTCAAAAGCCTTTGCATGACTCAGCAAAGCACTGGAAGAGAGTTCAGGGTAGACCCGCCCATTACTGACTGTCTTGGAAAAAGCCTCCAACTAGGGGCTAATTAAATCTAAACCCCGCCCCGCCACCTTGGCAGACCTCAGCAGGAACAAAGGCCCTAGGCAGTCATGGAAATGGGTGAACTGAAGAAAAACTGCCCCAAAGAACCACATGTTTAATGGGGTGCCAAACAGGGGTCAATTAAAGCAGCAACGACCACACTTGGGAGTTATTAGCTGGCGAAAGAGGGAAATGGCAACACATCCTGTGGACTGGTGTGCACTACCACAATGACCAGTTGCTACAGCAGCTTGGCAACAGGCGCCAACGTCAAAAACAACAACTCACAGCATCACTTGGCAGCTTCACGTGCAGCACTTGTGGCAGAATCTGCCTCTCAAGGATCGGCCTTCACAGCCATCAACAAAGGTGCGCCAAGAGAAGACACCCACCTAAATGGATTGTTTGCTGCATGTTCATTATCTTTTGTAGATGGAAGGATGCCAACCCACCATTAATAGGGGCATAGAGTACAAGAGCAAGGAGGTTATATTAAACTTGTATAAAACAATGGTTCGGTCTCAAGTGGAGTATTGCGTCCAGTTCTGGGCACTGCACATTAGGAAGGATGTGAAGGCATTGGAAAGAGTGTGGAAAAGATTCATGAGAATGGTTCCAGGGTTGAGAAATTTCAATTATGATGATAGATTGGTGAAGTTAGGACTGTTTTCCTTGGAGAAGAGAAGGCCGGGAAGAGATTTGATAGAGGTATTCAAAATCATGAGGGGTCTGGACAGAGTAGGTAGAGAGGGACTGTTCCTAATCATTAAAGGATCAAGAATGAGAGGGCACAGATTTAAAGTAATTGACTAAAGAAGCAATGGCGACATGAGGAAAATCTTTTTCACGCAGCGAGTGCTTAGGATCAGGAATACACTGCCTGAGAGTGTGGTGGAAGCAGGTTCAGTGAGTGCTTAGGATCTGGAATGCACTGCCTGAGAGTGTGGTGGAAGCAGGTTCAGTGAGTGCTTAGGATCTGGAATGCACTGCCAGAGAGTGTGGTGGAAGCAGGTTCAATGAGTGGTTAGGATCTGGAATGCACTGCCAGAGAGAGTGGTGGAAGCAGGTTCAGTGAGTGGTTAGGATCTGGAATACACTGCCTGAGAATGTGGTGGAAGCAGGTTCAGTGAGTGTTTAGGATCTGGAATGCACTGCCCGAGAGAGTGGTGGAAGCAGGTTCAGTGAGTGGTTAGGATCTGGAATGCACTGCCAGAGAGTGTGGTGGAAGCAGGTTCAGTGAGTGGTTAGGATCGGGAATGCACTGCCTGAGAGTGTGGTGGAAGCAGGTTCAGTGAGTGTTTAGGATCTGGAATACACTGCCTGAGAGTGTGGTGGAAGCAGGCTCAGTGAGTGTTTAGGATCTGGAATGCACTGCCTGAGAGTGTGGTGGAAGCAGGATCAGTGAGTGTTTAGGATCTGGAATGCACTGCCTGAGAGTGTGGTGGAAGCAGGTTCAGGGAGTGTTTAGGATCTGGAATACACTGCCTGAGAGTGTGGTGGAAGCAGGCTCAGTGAGTGGTTAGGATTTGGAAGACACTGTCTGAGAGTGCGGTGGAAGCAGGTTCAGTGAGTGATTAGGATCTGGAATACACTGCCTGAGAGTGTGGTGGAAGCAGGCTCAGTGAGTGGTTAGGATCTGGAATGCACTGCCTGAGAGTGTGGTGGAAGCAGGCTCAGTGACTGGTTAGGATTTGGAATACACTGCCTGAGAGTGTGGTGGAAGCAGGTTCAATGAGTGGTTAGGATCTGGAATGCACTGCCAGAGAGAGTGGTGGAAGCAGGTTCAGTGAGTGGTTAGGATCTGGAATACACTGCCTGAGAATGTGGTGGAAGCAGGTTCAGTGAGTGTTTAGGATCTGGAATGCACTGCCCGAGAGAGTGGTGGAAGCAGGTTCAGTGAGTGGTTAGGATCTGGAATACACTGCCTGAGAGTGTGGTGGAAGCAGGATCAGTGAGTGTTTAGGATCTGGAATGGACTGCCTGAGAATGTGGTGGAAGCAGGTTCAGTGAGTGTTTAGGATCTGGAAGACACTGCCTGAGAGTGTGGTGGAAGCAGGCTCAGTGAGTGGTTAGGATTTGGAAGACACTGTCTGAGAGTGCGGTGGAAGCAGGTTCAGTGAGTGATTAGGATCTGGAATACACTGCCTGAGAGTGTGGTGGAAGCAGGTTCAGTGAGTGTTTAGGATCTGGAATGCACTGCCTGAGAGTGTGGTGGAAGCAGGTTCAGTGAGTGTTTAGGATCTGGAATACACTGCCTGAGAGTGTGGTGGAAGCAGGTTCAGTGAGTGTTTAGGATCTGGAATACACTGCCTGAGAGTGTGGTGGAAGCAGGTTCAGTGAGTGGTTAGGATTTGGAAGGCACTGCCAGAGAGTGCGGTGGAAGCAGATTCAGTGAGTGGTTAGGATCTGGAATACACTGCCTGAGAGTGTGGTGGAAGCAGGTTCAGTGAGTGCTTAGGATCTGGAATGCACTGCCAGAGAGTGTGGTGGAAGCAGGTTCAGTGAGTGTTTAGGATCTGGAATGCACTGTCTGAGAGTGTGGTGGAGGCAGGTTCAGTGAGTGGTTAGGATTTGGAAGGCACTGCCAGAGAGTGTGGTGGAAGCAGGCTCAGTGAGTGGTTAGGATTTGGAATACACTGCCTGAGAGTGTGGTGGAAGCAGGTTCAGTGAGTGGTTAGGATCAGGAATGCACTGCCTGAGAGTGTGGTGGAAGCAGGCTCAGTGAGTGGTTAGGATCTGGAATACACTGTCTGAGAGTGCGGTGGAAGCAGGTTCAGTGAGTGGTTAGGATCTGGAATACACTGCCTGAGAGTGTGGTGGAAGCAGGTTCAATGAGTGGTTAGGATCTGGAATGCACTGCCAGAGAGAGTGGTGGAAGCAGGTTCAGTGAGTGGTTAGGATCTGGAATACACTGCCTGAGAGTGTGGTGGAAGCAGGTTCAGTGAGTGGTTAGGATCTGGAATACACTGCCTGAGAGTGTGGTGGAAGCAGGTTCAGTGAGTGTTTAGGATCTGGAATGCACTGCCTGAGAGTGTGGTGGAAGCAGGTTCAGTGAGTGTTTAGGATCTGGAATACACTGCCTGAGAGTGTGGTGGAAGCAGGCTCAGTGAGTGGTTAGGATTTGGAAGACACTGTCTGAGAGTGCGGTGGAAGCAGGTTCAGTGAGTGGTTAGGATCTGGAATACACTGCCTGAGAGTGAGGTGGAAGCAGGTTCAGTGAGTGTTTAGGATCTGGAATGCACTGCCTGAGAGTGTGGTGGAAGCAGGTTCAGTGAGTGTTTAGGATCTGGAATGCACTGCCTGAGAGTGTGGTGGAAGCAGGTTCAGTGAGTGTTTAGGATCTGGAATACACTGCCTGAGAGTGTGGTGGAAGCAGGTTCAATGAGTGTTTAGGATCTGGAATGCACTGCCTGAGAGTGTGGTGGAAGCAGGTTCAGTGAGTGTTTAGGATCTGGAATACACTGCCTGAGAGTGTGGTGGAAGCAGGTTCAGTGAGTGGTTAGGATTTGGAAGGCACTGCCAGAGAGTGCGATGGAAGCAGATTCAGTGAGTGTTTAGGATCGGGAATGCACTGCCAGAGAGTGCGATGGAAGCAGATTCAGTGAGTGGTTAGGATCTGGAATACACTGCCTGAGAGTGTGGTGGAAGCAGGTTCAGTGAGTGGTTAGGATTTGCAAGGCACTGCCAGAGAGTGTGGTGGAGGCAGGTTCAGTGAGTGTTTAGGATCAGGAATACACTGCCTGAGAGTGTGGTGGAAGCAGGTTCAGTGAGTGTTTAGGATCTGGAATGCACTGCCAGAGAGTGTGGTGGAAGCAGGTTCAGTGAGTGTTTAGGATCTGCAATGCACTGCCTGAGAGTGTGGTGGAGGCAGGTTCAGTGAGTGTTTAGGATCTGGAATGCACTGCCTGAGAGTGTGGTGGAAGCAGGTTCAATGAGTGGTTAGGATTTGGAAGGCACTGCCAGAGAGTGTGGTGGAAGCAGGTTCAGTGAGTGGATAGGATCTGGAATGCACTGCCAGAGAGTGTGGTGGAAGCAGGTTCAGTGAGTGGTTAGGATCTGGAATGCACTGCCAGAGAGTATGGTGGAAGCAGGTTCAGTGAGTGGTTAGGATCTGGAATGCACTGTCTGAGAGTGTGGTGGAGGCAGGTTCAGTGAGTGGTTAGGATCTGGAATGCACTGTCTGAGAGTATGGTGGAAGCAGGTTCAGTGAGTGGTTAGGATCTGGAATGCACTGTCTGAGAGTGTGGTGGAGGCAGGTTCAGTGAGTGGTTAGGATCTGGAATGCACTGTCTGAGAGTGTGGTGGAAGCAGGTTCAGTGAGTGGTTAGGATCTGGAATGCACTGTCTGAGAGTGTGGTGGAGGCAGGTTCAGTGAGTGGTTAGGATTTGGAAGGCACTGCCAGAGAGTGTGGTGGAAGCAGGTTCAGTGAGTGGTTAGGATGTGGAATGCACTGCCAGAGAGTGTGGTGGAGGCAGGTTCAGTGAGTGGTTAGGATCTGGAATGCACTGCCTGAGAGTGTGGTGGAAGCAGGTTCAGTGAGTGGTTAGGATCTGGAATGCACTGCCAGAGAGTGTGGTGGAAGCAGGTTCAGTGAGTGGTTAGGATCGGGAATGCACTGCCTGAGAGTGTGGTGGAAGCAGGTTCAGTGAGTGGTTAGGTTTTGGAATGCACTGCCAGAGAGTGTGGTGGAAGCATGTTCAGTGAGTGGTTAGGATTTGGAAGGCACTGCCTGAGAGTGTGGTGGAGGCAGATTCAGTGTTTGTTTAGGATCTGGAATACACTGCCTGAGAGTGTGGTGGAAGCAGGTTCGGTGAGTGGTTAGGATCTGGAATGCACTGCCTGAGAGTGTGGTGGAAGCAGGTTCAGTGAGTGGTTAGGATCTGGAATGCACTGCCAGAGAGTGTGGTGGAAGCAGGTTCAGTGAGTGGTTAGGATCTGGAATGCACTGTCTGAGAGTGTGGTGGAAGCAAGTTCAGTGAGTGGTTAGGATCTGGAATGCACTGCCTGAGAGTGTGGTGGAAGCAGGTTCAGTGAGTGGTTAGGATCTGGAATGCACTGTCTGAGAGTATGGTGGAAGCAGGTTCAGTGAGTGGTTAGGATCTGGAATGCACTGCCTGAGAATGTGGTGGAAGCAGGTTCAGTGAGTGGTTAGGATCTGGAATGCACTGCCTGAGAGTGTGGTGGAAGCAGGTTCAATGAGTGGTTAGGATTTGGAAGGCACTGCCAGAGAGTGTGGTGGAAGCAGGTTCAGTGAGTGGTTAGGATCTGGAATGCACTGCCTGTGAGTGTGGTGGAAGCAGGTTCAGTAAGTGGTTAGGATCTGGAATGCACTGCCAGAGAGTGTGGTGGAAGCAGGTTATGTGAGTGTTTAGGATCTGGAATGCAGTGCCAGAGAGTGTGGTGGAAGCAGGTTCAGTGAGTGTTTAGGATCTGGAATGCACTGCCTGAGAGTGTGGTGGAGGCAGGTTAATTGAGTGTTTAGGATCTGGAATGCACTGCCTGAGAGTGTGGTGGAAGCAGGTTCAGTGAGTGGTTAGGATCTGGAATGCACTGCCTGAGAGTGTGGTGGAAGCAGGTTCAATGAGTGGTTAGGATTTGGAAGGCACTGCCAGAGAGTGTGGTGGAAGCAGGTTCAGTGAGTGGTTAGGATCTGGAATGCACTGCCTGAGAGTGTGGTGGAAGCAGGTTCAGTGAGTGGTTAGGATCTGGAATGCACTGCCAGAGAGTGTGGTGGAAGCAGGTTCAGTGAGTGTTTAGGATCTGGAATGCACTGCCAGAGAGTGTGGTGGAAGCAGGTTCAGTGAGTGTTTAGGATCTGGAATGCACTGCCAGAGAGTGTGGTGGAGGCAGGTTAATTGAGTGTTTAGGATCTGGAATACACTGCCTGAGAGTGTGGTGGAAGCAGGTTCAGTGAGTGTTTAGGATCTGGAATGCACTGCCCGAGAGAGTGGTGGAAGCAGGTTCAGTGAGTGGTTCGGATCTGGAATACACTGCCTGAGAGTGTGGTGGAAGCAGGTTCAATGAGTGGTTAGGATCTGGAATGCACTGCTTGAGAGTGTGGTGGAAGCAGGCTCAGTGAGTGTTTAGGATCTGGAATACACTGCCTGAGAGTGTGGTGGAAGCAGGTTCAGTGAGTGGTTAGGATCTGGAATACACTGCCTGAGAGTGTGGTGGAAGCAGGTTCAGTGAGTGTTTAGGATCTGGAATGCACTGCCTGAGAGTGTGGTGGAAGCAGGTTCAGTGAGTGTTTAGGATCTGGAATACACTGCCTGAGAGTGTGGTGGAAGCAGGCTCAGTGAGTGGTTAGGATTTGGAAGACACTGTCTGAGAGTGCGGTGGAAGCAGGTTCAGTGAGTGGTTAGGATCTGGAATACACTGCCTGAGAGTGTGGTGGAAGCAGGTTCAGTGAGTGTTTAGGATCTGGAATGCACTGCCTGAGAGTGTGGTGGAAGCAGGTTCAGTGAGTGTTTAGGATCTGGAATGCACTGCCTGAGAGTGTGGTGGAAGCAGGTTCAGTGAGTGTTTAGGATCTGGAATGCACTGCCTGAGAGTGTGGTGGAAGCAGGTTCAGTGAGTGTTTAGGATCTGGAATGCACTGCCTGAGAGTGTGGTGGAAGCAGGTTCAGTGAGTGTTTAGGATCTGGAATACACTGCCTGAGAGTGTGGTGGAAGCAGGTTCAGTGAGTGGTTAGGATTTGGAAGGCACTGCCAGAGAGTGCGATGGAAGCAGATTCAGTGAGTGTTTAGGATCGGGAATGCACTGCCAGAGAGTGCGATGGAAGCAGATTCAGTGAGTGGTTAGGATCTGGAATACACTGCCTGAGAGTGTGGTGGAAGCAGGTTCAGTGAGTGGTTAGGATTTGCAAGGCACTGCCAGAGAGTGTGGTGGAGGCAGGTTCAGTGAGTGTTTAGGATCAGGAATACACTGCCTGAGAGTGTGGTGGAAGCAGGTTCAGTGAGTGGTTAGGATGTGGAATGCACTGCCAGAGAGTGTGGTGGAGGCAGGTTCAGTGAGTGGTTAGGATCTGGAATGCACTGCCTGAGAGTGTGGTGGAAGCAGGTTCAGTGAGTGTTTAGGATCTGGAATGCACTGCCAGAGAGTGTGGTGGAAGCAGGTTCAGTGAGTGGTTAGGATCGGGAATGCACTGCCTGAGAGTGTGGTGGAAGCAGGTTCAGTGAGTGGTTAGGTTTTGGAATGCACTGCCAGAGAGTGTGGTGGAAGCAGGTTCAGTGAGTGGTTAGGATTTGGAAGGCACTGCCTGAGAGTGTGGTGGAGGCAGATTCAGTGTTTGTTTAGGATCTGGAATACACTGCCTGAGAGTGTGGTGGAAGCAGGTTCGGTGAGTGGTTAGGATCTGGAATGCACTGCCTGAGAGTGTGGTGGAAGCAGGTTCAGTGAGTGGTTAGGATCTGGAATGCACTGCCAGAGAGTGTGGTGGAAGCAGGTTCAGTGAGTGGTTAGGATCTGGAATGCACTGTCTGAGAGTGTGGTGGAAGCAAGTTCAGTGAGTGGTTAGGATCTGGAATGCACTGCCTGAGAGTGTGGTGGAAGCAGGTTCAGTGAGTGGTTAGGATCTGGAATGCACTGTCTGAGAGTATGGTGGAAGCAGGTTCAGTGAGTGGTTAGGATCTGGAATGCACTGCCTGAGAATGTGGTGGAAGCAGGTTCAGTGAGTGGTTAGGATCTGGAATGCACTGCCTGAGAGTGTGGTGGAAGCAGGTTCAATGAGTGGTTAGGATTTGGAAGGCACTGCCAGAGAGTGTGGTGGAAGCAGGTTCAGTGAGTGGTTAGGATCTGGAATGCACTGCCTGTGAGTGTGGTGGAAGCAGGTTCAGTAAGTGGTTAGGATCTGGAATGCACTGCCAGAGAGTGTGGTGGAAGCAGGTTCAGTGAGTGTTTAGGATCTGGAATGCAGTGCCAGAGAGTGTGGTGGAAGCAGGTTCAGTGAGTGTTTAGGATCTGGAATGCACTGCCTGAGAGTGTGGTGGAGGCAGGTTAATTGAGTGTTTAGGATCTGGAATGCACTGCCTGAGAGTGTGGTGGAAGCAGGTTCAGTGAGTGGTTAGGATCTGGAATGCACTGCCTGAGAGTGTGGTGGAAGCAGGTTCAATGAGTGGTTAGGATTTGGAAGGCACTGCCAGAGAGTGTGGTGGAAGCAGGTTCAGTGAGTGGTTAGGATCTGGAATGCACTGCCTGAGAGTGTGGTGGAAGCAGGTTCAGTGAGTGGTTAGGATCTGGAATGCACTGCCAGAGAGTGTGGTGGAAGCAGGTTCAGTGAGTGTTTAGGATCTGGAATGCACTGCCAGAGAGTGTGGTGGAAGCAGGTTCAGTGAGTGTTTAGGATCTGGAATGCACTGCCAGAGAGTGTGGTGGAGGCAGGTTAATTGAGTGTTTAGGATCTGGAATACACTGCCTGAGAGTGTGGTGGAAGCAGGTTCAGTGAGTGTTTAGGATCTGGAATGCACTGCCCGAGAGAGTGGTGGAAGCAGGTTCAGTGAGTGGTTCGGATCTGGAATACACTGCCTGAGAGTGTGGTGGAAGCAGGTTCAATGAGTGGTTAGGATCTGGAATGCACTGCTTGAGAGTGTGGTGGAAGCAGGCTCAGTGAGTGTTTAGGATCTGGAATACACTGCCTGAGAGTGTGGTGGAAGCAGGTTCAGTGAGTGGTTAGGATCTGGAATACACTGCCTGAGAGTGTGGTGGAAGCAGGTTCAGTGAGTGTTTAGGATCTGGAATGCACTGCCTGAGAGTGTGGTGGAAGCAGGTTCAGTGAGTGTTTAGGATCTGGAATACACTGCCTGAGAGTGTGGTGGAAGCAGGCTCAGTGAGTGGTTAGGATTTGGAAGACACTGTCTGAGAGTGCGGTGGAAGCAGGTTCAGTGAGTGGTTAGGATCTGGAATACACTGCCTGAGAGTGTGGTGGAAGCAGGTTCAGTGAGTGTTTAGGATCTGGAATGCACTGCCTGAGAGTGTGGTGGAAGCAGGTTCAGTGAGTGTTTAGGATCTGGAATGCACTGCCTGAGAGTGTGGTGGAAGCAGGTTCAGTGAGTGTTTAGGATCTGGAATACACTGCCTGAGAGTGTGGTGGAAGCAGGTTCAATGAGTGTTTAGGATCTGGAATGCACTGCCTGAGAGTGTGGTGGAAGCAGGTTCAGTGAGTGTTTAGGATCTGGAATACACTGCCTGAGAGTGTGGTGGAAGCAGGTTCAGTGAGTGGTTAGGATTTGGAAGGCACTGCCAGAGAGTGCGATGGAAGCAGATTCAGTGAGTGTTTAGGATCGGGAATGCACTGCCAGAGAGTGCGATGGAAGCAGATTCAGTGAGTGGTTAGGATCTGGAATACACTGCCTGAGAGTGTGGTGGAAGCAGGTTCAGTGAGTGGTTAGGATTTGCAAGGCACTGCCAGAGAGTGTGGTGGAGGCAGGTTCAGTGAGTGTTTAGGATCAGGAATACACTGCCTGAGAGTGTGGTGGAAGCAGGTTCAGTGAGTGTTTAGGATCTGGAATGCACTGCCAGAGAGTGTGGTGGAAGCAGGTTCAGTGAGTGTTTAGGATCTGCAATGCACTGCCTGAGAGTGTGGTGGAGGCAGGTTCAGTGAGTGTTTAGGATCTGGAATGCACTGCCTGAGAGTGTGGTGGAAGCAGGTTCAATGAGTGGTTAGGATTTGGAAGGCACTGCCAGAGAGTGTGGTGGAAGCAGGTTCAGTGAGTGGATAGGATCTGGAATGCACTGCCTGAGAGTGTGGTGGAAGCAGGTTCAGTGAGTGGTTAGGATCTGGAATGCACTGCCAGAGAGTATGGTGGAAGCAGGTTCAGTGAGTGGTTAGGATCTGGAATGCACTGTCTGAGAGTGTGGTGGAGGCAGGTTCAGTGAGTGGTTAGGATCTGGAATGCACTGTCTGAGAGTATGGTGGAAGCAGGTTCAGTGAGTGGTTAGGATCTGGAATGCACTGTCTGAGAGTGTGGTGGAGGCAGGTTCAGTGAGTGGTTAGGATCTGGAATGCACTGTCTGAGAGTGTGGTGGAAGCAGGTTCAGTGAGTGGTTAGGATCTGGAATGCACTGTCTGAGAGTGTGGTGGAGGCAGGTTCAGTGAGTGGTTAGGATTTGGAAGGCACTGCCAGAGAGTGTGGTGGAAGCAGGTTCAGTGAGTGGTTAGGATGTGGAATGCACTGCCAGAGAGTGTGGTGGAGGCAGGTTCAGTGAGTGGTTAGGATCTGGAATGCACTGCCTGAGAGTGTGGTGGAAGCAGGTTCAGTGAGTGGTTAGGATCTGGAATGCACTGCCAGAGAGTGTGGTGGAAGCAGGTTCAGTGAGTGGTTAGGATCGGGAATGCACTGCCTGAGAGTGTGGTGGAAGCAGGTTCAGTGAGTGGTTAGGTTTTGGAATGCACTGCCAGAGAGTGTGGTGGAAGCAGGTTCAGTGAGTGGTTAGGATTTGGAAGGCACTGCCTGAGAGTGTGGTGGAGGCAGATTCAGTGTTTGTTTAGGATCTGGAATACACTGCCTGAGAGTGTGGTGGAAGCAGGTTCGGTGAGTGGTTAGGATCGGGAATGCACTGCCTGAGAGTGTGGTGGAAGCAGGTTCAGTGAGTGGTTAGGATCTGGAATGCACTGCCAGAGAGTGTGGTGGAAGCAGGTTCAGTGAGTGGTTAGGATCTGGAATGCACTGTCTGAGAGTGTGGTGGAAGCAAGTTCAGTGAGTGGTTAGGATCTGGAATGCACTGCCTGAGAGTGTGGTGGAAGCAGGTTCAGTGAGTGGTTAGGATCTGGAATGCACTGTCTGAGAGTATGGTGGAAGCAGGTTCAGTGAGTGGTTAGGATCTGGAATGCACTGCCTGAGAATGTGGTGGAAGCAGGTTCAGTGAGTGGTTAGGATCTGGAATGCACTGCCTGAGAGTGTGGTGGAAGCAGGTTCAATGAGTGGTTAGGATTTGGAAGGCACTGCCAGAGAGTGTGGTGGAAGCAGGTTCAGTGAGTGGTTAGGATCTGGAATGCACTGCCTGTGAGTGTGGTGGAAGCAGGTTCAGTAAGTGGTTAGGATCTGGAATGCACTGCCAGAGAGTGTGGTGGAAGCAGGTTCAGTGAGTGTTTAGGATCTGGAATGCAGTGCCAGAGAGTGTGGTGGAAGCAGGTTCAGTGAGTGTTTAGGATCTGGAATGCACTGCCTGAGAGTGTGGTGGAGGCAGGTTAATTGAGTGTTTAGGATCTGGAATGCACTGCCTGAGAGTGTGGTGGAAGCAGGTTCAGTGAGTGGTTAGGATCTGGAATGCACTGCCTGAGAGTGTGGTGGAAGCAGGTTCAATGAGTGGTTAGGATTTGGAAGGCACTGCCAGAGAGTGTGGTGGAAGCAGGTTCAGTGAGTGGTTAGGATCTGGAATGCACTGCCTGAGAGTGTGGTGGAAGCAGGTTCAGTGAGTGGTTAGGATCTGGAATGCACTGCCAGAGAGTGTGGTGGAAGCAGGTTCAGTGAGTGTTTAGGATCTGGAATGCACTGCCAGAGAGTGTGGTGGAAGCAGGTTCAGTGAGTGTTTAGGATCTGGAATGCACTGCCAGAGAGTGTGGTGGAGGCAGGTTAATTGAGTGTTTAGGATCTGGAATACACTGCCTGAGAGTGTGGTGGAAGCAGGTTCAGTGAGTGTTTAGGATCTGGAATGCACTGCCCGAGAGAGTGGTGGAAGCAGGTTCAGTGAGTGGTTCGGATCTGGAATACACTGCCTGAGAGTGTGGTGGAAGCAGGTTCAATGAGTGGTTAGGATCTGGAATGCACTGCTTGAGAGTGTGGTGGAAGCAGGCTCAGTGAGTGTTTAGGATCTGGAATACACTGCCTGAGAGTGTGGTGGAAGCAGGTTCAGTGAGTGTTTAGGATCTGCAATACACTGCCTGAGAGTGTGGTGGAAGCAGGTTCAGTGAGTGGTTAGGATTTGGAAGGCAGTGCCAGAGAGTGCGGTGGAAGCAGGTTCAGTGAGTGGTTAGGATCTGGAATGCACTGCCTGAGAGTGTGGTGGAAGCAGGTTCAGTGAGTGGTTAGGATCTGGAATACACTGCCAGAGAGTGTGGTGGAGGCAGGTTCAGTGAGTGTTTAGGATCAGGAATACACTGCCTGAGAGTGTGGTGGAAGCAGGTTCAGTGAGTGTTTAGGATCTGGAATACACTGCCTGAGAGTGTGGTGGAAGCATGTTCAGTGAGTGGTTAGGATCTGGAATGCACTGTCTGAGAGTGTGGTGGAAGCAGGTTCAGTGAGTGGTTAGGATCTGGAATGCACTGCCTGAGAGTGTGGTGGAAGCAGGTTCAGTGAGTGGTTAGGATCTGGAATGCACTGCCTGAGAGTGTGGTGGAAGCAGGTTCAGTGAGTGTTTAGGATCTGGAATGCACTGCCAGAGAGTGTGGTGGAAGCAGGTTCAGTGAGTGCTTAGTATCTGGAATGCACTGCCAGAGAGTGTGGTGGAAGCAGGTTCAGAGAGTGTTTAGGATCTGGAATGCACTGCCTGAGAGTGTGGTGGAGGCAGGTTCAGTGAGTGTTTAGGATCTGGAATGCACTGCCTGAGAGTGTGGTGGAAGCAGGTTCAATGAGTGGTTAGGATTTGGAAGGCACTGCCAGAGAGTGTGGTGGAAGCAGGTTCAGTGAGTGGTTAGGATCTGGAATGCACTGCCTGAGAGTGTGGTGGAAGCAGGTTCAGTGAGTGTTTAGGATCTGGAATGCACTGCCTGAGAGTGTGGTGGAGGCAGGTTAATTGAGTGTTTAGGATCTGGAATGCACTGCCTGAGAGTGTGGTGGAAGCAGGTTCAGTGAGTGGTTAGGATCTGGAATGCACTGCCAGAGAGTGTGGTGGAAGCCGGTTCAGTGAGTGATTAGGATTTGGAAGGCACTGCCAGAGAGTGTGGTGGAAGCAGGTTCAGTGAGTGTTTAGGATCTGGAATACACTGCCTGAGAGTGTGGTGGAGGCAGGTTCAGTGAGTGGTTAGGATCTGGAATGCACTGTCTGAGAGTGTGGTGGAGGCAGGTTCAGTGAGTGGTTAGGATCTGGAATGCACTGTCTGAGAGTGTGGTGGAGGTAGGTTCAGTGAGTGGTTAGGATCTGGAATGCACTGTCTGAGAGTGTGGTGGAGGCAGGTTCAGTGAATGGTTAGGATCTGGAATGCACTGCCTGAGAGTGTGGTGGAGGCAGGTTCAGTGAGTGGTTAGGATCTGGAATGCACTGCATGAGAGTGTAGTGGAAGCAGGTTCAGTGAGTGGTTAGGATCTGGAATGCACTGCATGAGAGTGTAGTGGAAGCAGGTTCAGTGAGTGGTTCGGATCTGGAATGCACTGTCTGAGAGTGTGGTGGAGGCAGGTTCAGCGAGTGGTTAGGATCTGGAATGCACTGTCTGAGAGTGTGGTGGAGGCAGGTTCAGTGAGTGGTTAGGATCTGGAATACACTGTCTGAGAGTGTGGTGGAAGCAGGTTCAGTGAGTGGTTAGGATCTGGAATACACTGTCTGAGAGTGTGGTGGAGGCAGGTTCAGCGAGTGGTTAGGATTTGGAAGGCACTGCCAGAGAGTGTGGTGGAAGCAGGTTCAGTGAGTGGTTAGGATCTGGAATACACTGTCTGAGAGTGTGGTGGAGGCAGGTTCAGCGAGTGGTTAGGATTTGGAAGGCACTGCCAGAGAGTGTGGTGGAGGCAGGTTCAGTGAGTGGTTAGGATCTGGAATGCACTGCATGAGAGTGTGGTGGAGGCAGGTTCAGTGAGTGGTTAGGATCTGGAATGCACTGCATGAGAGTGTGGTGGAGGCAGGTTCAGCGAGTGGTTAGGATCTGGAATGCACTGTCTGAGAGTGTGGTGGAGGCAGGTTCAGCGAGTGGTTAGGATTTGGAAGGCACTGCCAGAGAGTGTGGTGGAGGCAGGTTCAGTGAGTGGTTAGGATCTGGAATGCACTGCATGAGAGTGTGGTGGAGGCAGGTTCAGTGAGTGGTTAGGATCTGGAATGCACTGCATGAGAGTGTGGTGGAAGCAGGTTCAGTGAGTGGTTAGGATCGGGAATGCACTGCCTGAGAGTGTGGTGGAAGCAGGTTCAGTGAGTGGTTAGGATTTGGAATGCACTGCCAGAGAGTGTGGTGGAAGCAGGTTCAGTGAGTGGTTAGGATTTGGAAGGCACTGCCTGAGAGTGTGGTGGAAGCAGGTTCAGTGAGTGGTTAGGATTTGGAAGGCACTGCCTGAGAGTGTGGTGGAAGCAGGTTCGGTGAGTGGTTAGGATCTGGAATGCACTGCCTGAGTGTGTGGTGGAAGCAGGTTCAGTGAGTGGTTAGGATCTGGAATGCACTGCCAGAGAGTGTGGTGGAAGCAGGTTCAGTGAGTGGTTAGGATCTGGAATGCACTGTCTGAGAGTGTGGTGGAAGCAAGTTCAGTGAGTGGTTAGGATCTGGAATGCACTGCCTGAGAGTGTGGTGGAGGCAGGTCCAGTGAGTATTTAGGATCTGGAATGCACTGCCAGAGAGTGTGGTGGAGGCAGGTTCAGTGAGTGGTTAGGATCTGGAATGCACTGCATGAGAGTGTGGTGGAGGCAGGTTCAGTGAGTGGTTAGGATCTGGAATGCACTGCATGAGAGTGTAGTGGAAGCAGGTTCAGTGAGTGGTTAGGATCTGGAATGCACTGTCTGAGAGTGTGGTGGAAGCAGGTTCAGTGAGTGGTTAGGATCTGGAATGCACTGTCTGAGAGTGTGGTGGAAGCAGGTTCAGTGAGTGGTTAGGATCTGGAATGCACTGCCTGAGAGTGTGGTGGAGGCAGGTCCAGTGAGTATTTAGGATCTGGAATGCACTGTCTGAGAGTGTGGTGGAAGCAAGTTCAGTGAGTGGTTAGGATCTGGAATGCACTGCCTGAGAGTGTGGTGGAGGCAGGTCCAGTGAGTATTTAGGATCTGGAATGCACTGCCAGAGAGTGTGGTGGAGGCAGGTTCAGTGAGTGGTTAGGATCTGGAATGCACTGCCTGAGAGTGTGGTGGAGGCAGGTCCAGTGAGTATTTAGGATCTGGAATGCACTGTCTGAGAGTGTGGTGGAAGCAAGTTCAGTGAGTGGTTAGGATCTGGAATGCACTGCCTGAGAGTGTGGTGGAGGCAGGTCCAGTGAGTATTTAGGATCTGGAATGCACTGCCAGAGAGTGTGGTGGAGGCAGGTTCAGTGAGTGGTTAGGATCTGGAATGCACTGCATGAGAGTGTGGTGGAGGCAGGTTCAGTGAGTGGTTAGGATCTGGAATGCACTGCATGAGAGTGTAGTGGAAGCAGGTTCAGTGAGTGGTTAGGATCTGGAATGCACTGTCTGAGAGTGTGGTGGAAGCAGGTTCAGTGAGTGGTTAGGATCGGGAATGCACTGCCTGAGAGTGTGGTGGAAGCAGGTTCAGTGAGTGGTTAGGATTTGGAATGCACTGCCAGAGAGTGTGGTGGAAGCAGGTTCAGTGAGTGGTTAGGATTTGGAAGGCACTGCCTGAGAGTGTGGTGGAAGCAGGTTCAGTGAGTGGTTAGGATTTGGAATGCACTGCCAGAGAGTGTGGTGGAGGCAGATTCAGTGTTTGTTTAGGATCTGGAATACACTGCCTGAGAGTGTGGTGGAAGCAGGTTCGGTGAGTGGTTAGGATCTGGAATGCACTGCCTGAGAGTGTGGTGGAGGCAGGTCCAGTGAGTATTTAGGATCTGGAATGCACTGTCTGAGAGTGTGGTGGAAGCAAGTTCAGTGAGTGGTTAGGATCTGGAATGCACTGCCTGAGAGTGTGGTGGAGGCAGGTCCAGTGAGTATTTAGGATCGGGAATGCACTGCCAGAGAGTGTGGTGGAAGCAGGTTCAGTGAGTGGTTAGGATCTGGAATGCACTGCCAGAGAGTGTGGTGGAGGCAGGTTCAGTGAGTGGTTAGGATCTGGAATGCACTGCATGAGAGTGTGGTGGAGGCAGGTTCAGTGAGTGGTTAGGATCTGGAATGCACTGCCAGAGAGTGTGGTGGAGGCAGGTTCAGTGAGTGGTTAGGATCTGGAATGCACTGCATGAGAGTGTGGTGGAGGCAGGTTCAGTGAGTGGTTAGGATCTGGAATGCACTGCCAGAGAGTGTGGTGGAGGCAGGTTCAGTGAGTGGTTAGGATCTGGAATGCACTGCATGAGAGTGTGGTGGAGGCAGGTTCAGTGAGTGGTTAGGATCTGGAATGCACTGCATGAGAGTGTAGTGGAAGCAGGTTCAGTGAGTGGTTAGGATCTGGAATGCACTGTCTGAGAGTGTGGTGGAAGCAGGTTCAGTGAGTGGTTAGGATTTGGAAGGCACTGCCTGAGAGTGTGGTGGAAGCAGGTTCAGTGAGTGGTTAGGATTTGGAATGCACTGCCAGAGAGTGTGGTGGAGGCAGATTCAGTGTTTGTTTAGGATCTGGAATACACTGCCTGAGAGTGTGGTGGAAGCAGGTTCGGTGAGTGGTTAGGATCTGGAATGCACTGCCTGAGTGTGTGGTGGAAGCAGGTTCAGTGAGTGGTTAGGATCTGGAATGCACTGCCAGAGAGTGTGGTGGAAGCAGGTTCAGTGAGTGGTTAGGATCTGGAATGCACTGTCTGAGAGTGTGGTGGAAGCAAGTTCAGTGAGTGGTTAGGATCTGGAATGCACTGCCAGAGAGTGTGGTGGAAGCAGGTTCAGTGAGTGGTTACGATCTGGAATGCACTGCCTGAGAGTGTGGTGGAAGCAGGTTCAATGAGTGGTTAGGATTTGGAAGGCACTGCCAGAGAGTGTGGTGGAAGCAGGTTCAGTGAGTGGTTAGGATCTGGAATGCACTGCCTGAGAGTGTGGTGGAAGCAGGTTCAGTGAGTGGTTAGGATCTGGAATGCACTGCCAGAGAGTGTGGTGGAAGCAGGATCAGTGATTGTTTAGGATCTGGAATGCACTGCCAGAGAGTGTGGTAGAAGCAGGTTCAGTGAGTGTTTAGGATCTGGAATGCACTGCCAGAGAGTGTGGTGGAAGCAGGTTCAGTGAGTGGTTAGGATCTGGAAGGCACTGCCTGAGAGTGTGGTGGAAGCAGGTTCAGTGAGTGGTTAGGATCTGGAATGCACTGCCAGAGAGTGTGGTGGAAGCAGGTTCAGTGAGTGGTTAGGATCTGGAAGGCACTGCCTGAGAGTGTGGTGGAAGCAGGTTCAGTGAGTGGTTAGGATCTGGAATGCACTGCCTGAGAGTGTGGTGGAAGCAGGTTCAATGAGTGGTTAGGATTTGGAAGGCACTGCCAGAGAGTGTGGTGGAAGCAGGTTCAGTGAGTGGTTAGGATCTGGAATGCACTGCCTGAGAGTGTGGTGGAAGCAGGTTCAGTGAGTGGTTAGGATCTGGAATGCACTGCCAGAGAGTGTGGTGGAAGCAGGTTCAGTGAGTGTTTAGGATCTGGAATGCACTGCCAGAGAGTGTGGTGGAAGCAGGTTCAGTGAGTGTTTAGGATCTGGAATGCACTGCCAGAGAGTGTGGTGGAGGCAGGTTAATTGAGTGTTTAGGATCTGGAATACACTGCCTGAGAGTGTGGTGGAAGCAGGTTCAGTGAGTGTTTAGGATCTGGAATGCACTGCCTGAGAGTGTGGTGGAAGCAGGTTCAGTGAGTGGTTAGGATTTGCAAGGCACTGCCAGAGAGTGTGGTGGAGGCAGGTTCAGTGAGTGTTTAGGATCAGGAATACACTGCCTGAGAGTGTGGTGGAAGCAGGTTCAGTGAGTGTTTAGGATCTGGAATACACTGCCTGAGAGTGTGGTGGAAGCATGTTCAGTGAGTGGTTAGGATCTGGAATGCACTGTCTGAGAGTGTGGTGGAAGCAGGTTCAGTGAGTGGTTAGGATCTGGAATGCACTGCCTGAGAGTGTGGTGGAAGCAGGTTCAGTGAGTGGTTAGGATCTGGAATGCACTGCCTGAGAGTGTGGTGGAAGCAGGTTCAGTGAGTGTTTAGGATCTGGAATGCACTGCCAGAGAGTGTGGTGGAAGCAGGTTCAGTGAGTGCTTAGGATCTGGAATGCACTGCCAGAGAGTGTGGTGGAAGCAGGTTCAGTGAGTGTTTAGGATCTGGAATGCACTGCCTGAGAGTGTGGTGGAGGCAGGTTCAGTGAGTGCTTAGGATCTGGAATGCACTGCCTGAGAGTGTGGTGGAAGCAGGTTCAATGAGTGGTTAGGATTTGAAAGGCACTGCCAGAGAGTGTGGTGGAAGCAGGTTCAGTGAGTGGTTAGGATCTGGAATGCACTGCCTGAGAGTGTGGTGGAAGCAGGTTCAGTGAGTGTTTAGGATCTGGAATGCACTGCCCGAGAGAGTGGTGGAAGCAGGTTCAGTGAGTGGTTAGGATCTGGAATACACTGCCTGAGAGTGTGGTGGAAGCAGGTTCAATGAGTGGTTAGGATCTGGAATGCACTGCCTGAGAGTGTGGTGGAAGCAGGCTCAGTGAGTGTTTAGGATCTGGAATACACTGCCTGAGAGTGTGGTGGAAGCAGGTTCAGTGAGTGTTTAGGATCTGCAATACACTGCCTGAGAGTGTGGTGGAAGCAGGTCCAGTGAGTGGTTAGGATTTGGAAGGCAGTGCCAGAGAGTGCGGTGGAAGCAGGTTCAGTGAGTGGTTAGGATCTGGAATACACTGCCTGAGAGTGTGGTGGAAGCAGGTTCAGTGAGTGGTTAGGATCTGGAATACACTGCCAGAGAGTGTGGTGGAGGCAGGTTCAGTGAGTGTTTAGGATCAGGAATACACTGCCTGAGAGTGTGGTGGAAGCAGGTTCAGTGAGTGTTTAGGATCTGGAATACACTGCCTGAGAGTGTGGTGGAAGCATGTTCAGTGAGTGGTTAGGATCTGGAATGCACTGTCTGAGAGTGTGGTGGAAGCAGGTTCAGTGAGTGGTTAGGATCTGGAATGCACTGCCTGAGAGTGTGGTGGAAGCAGGTTCAGTGAGTGGTTAGGATCTGGAATGCACTGCCTGAGAGTGTGGTGGAAGCAGGTTCAGTGAGTGTTTAGGATCTGGAATGCACTGCCAGAGAGTGTGGTGGAAGCAGGTTCAGTGAGTGGTTAGGATCTGGAATGCACTGTCAGAGAGTGTGGTGGAAGCAGGTTCAGTGAGTGTTTAGGATCTGGAATGCACTGCCTGAGAGTGTGGTGGAGGCAGGTTCAGTGAGTGTTTAGGATCTGGAATGCACTGCCTGAGAGTGTGGTGGAAGCAGGTTCAATGAGTGGTTAGGATTTGGAAGGCACTGCCAGAGAGTGTGGTGGAAGCAGGTTCAGTGAGTGGTTAGGATCTGGAATGCACTGCCTGAGAGTGTGGTGGAAGCAGGTTCAGTGAGTGGTTAGGATCTGGAATGCACTGCCAGAGAGTGTGGTGGAGGCAGGTTAATTGAGTGTTTAGGATCTGGAATGCACTGCCTGAGAGTGTGGTGGAAGCAGGTTCAGTGAGTGGTTAGGATCTGGAATGCACTGCCAGAGAGTGTGGTGGAAGCCGGTTCAGTGAGTGATTAGGATTTGGAAGGCACTGCCAGAGAGTATGGTGGAAGCAGGTTCAGTGAGTGTTTAGGATCGGGAATACACTGCCTGAGAGTGTGGTGGAGGCAGGTTCAGTGAGTGGTTAGGATCTGGAATGCACTGTCTGAGAGTGTGGTGGTGGTAGGTTCAGTGAGTGGTTAGGATCTGGAATGCACTGTCTGAGAGTGTGATGGAGGCAGGTTCAGTGAGTGGTTAGGATCTGGAATGCACTGTCTGAGAGTGTGGTGGAAGCAGGTTCAGTGAGTGGTTAGGATCTGGAATGCACTGCCTGAGAGTGTGGTGGAGGCAGGTTCAGTGAGTGGTTAGGATCTGGAATGCACTGCCTGAGAGTGTGGTGGAAGCCGGTTCAGTGAGTGGTTAGGATCGGGAATTCACTGCCAGAGAGTGTGGTGGAAGCAGGTTCAGTGAGTGGTTCGGATTTGGAAGGCACTGCCAGAGAGTGTGGTGGAAGCAGGTTCAGTGAATGGTTAGGATCTGGAATGCACTGCCTGAGAGTGTGGTGGAGGCAGGTTCAGTGAGTGGTTAGGATCTGGAATGCACTGCATGAGAGTGTAGTGGAAGCAGGTTCAGTGAGTGGTTAGGATCGGGAATGCACTGCCAGAGAGTGTGGTGGAAGCAGGTTCAGTGAGTGGTTAGGATCGGGAATGCACTGCCTGAGAGTGTGGTGGAAGCAGGTTCAGTGAGTGGTTAGGATTTGGAATGCACTGTCTGAGAGTGTGGTGGAAGCAGGTTCAGTGAGTGGTTAGGATTTGGAAGGCACTGCCAGAGAGTGTGGTGGAAGCAGGTTCAGTGAGTGGTTAGGATTTGGAATGCACTGCCAGAGAGTGTGGTGGAAGCAGGTTCAGTGAGTGGTTAGGATTTGGAAGGCACTGCCTGAGAGTGTGGTGGAAGCAAGTTCAGTGAGTGGTTAGGATCTTGAATGCACTGCCTGAGAGTGTGGTGGAAGCAGGTTCAGTGAGTGGTTAGGATCTGGAAGGCACTGCCTGAGAGTGTGGTGGAAGTAGGTTCAGTGAGTGGTTAGGATCTGGAATGCACTGCCTGAGAGTGTGGTGGAAGCAGGTTCAATGAGTGGTTAGGATTTGGAAGGCACTGCCAGAGAGTGTGGTGGAAGCAGGTTCAGTGAGTGGTTAGGATCTTGAATGCACTGCATGAGAGTGTGGTGGAGGCAGGTTCAGTGAGTGGTTAGGATCTGGAATGCACTGCATGAGAGTGTAGTGGAAGCAGGTTCAGTGAGTGGTTAGGATCTGGAATGCACTGTCTGAGAGTGTGGTGGAAGCAGGTTCAGTGAGTGGTTAGGATCGGGAATGCACTGCCTGAGAGTGTGGTGGAAGCAGGTTCAGTGAGTGGTTAGGATTTGGAATGCACTGCCAGAGAGTGTGGTGGAAGCAGGTTCAGTGAGTGGTTAGGATTTGGAAGGCACTGCCTGAGAGTGTGGTGGAAGCAGGTTCAGTGAGTGGTTAGGATTTGGAATGCACTGCCAGAGAGTGTGGTGGAGGCAGATTCAGTGTTTGTTTAGGATCTGGAATACACTGCCTGAGAGTGTGGTGGAAGCAGGTTCGGTGAGTGGTTAGGATCTGGAATGCACTGCCTGAGAGTGTGGTGGAGGCAGGTCCAGTGAGTATTTAGGATCTGGAATGCACTGTCTGAGAGTGTGGTGGAAGCAAGTTCAGTGAGTGGTTAGGATCTGGAATGCACTGCCTGAGAGTGTGGTGGAGGCAGGTCCAGTGAGTATTTAGGATCGGGAATGCACTGCCAGAGAGTGTGGTGGAAGCAGGTTCAGTGAGTGGTTAGGATCTGGAATGCACTGCCAGAGAGTGTGGTGGAGGCAGGTTCAGTGAGTGGTTAGGATCTGGAATGCACTGCATGAGAGTGTGGTGGAGGCAGGTTCAGTGAGTGGTTAGGATCTGGAATGCACTGCCAGAGAGTGTGGTGGAGGCAGGTTCAGTGAGTGGTTAGGATCTGGAATGCACTGCATGAGAGTGTGGTGGAGGCAGGTTCAGTGAGTGGTTAGGATCTGGAATGCACTGCCAGAGAGTGTGGTGGAGGCAGGTTCAGTGAGTGGTTAGGATCTGGAATGCACTGCATGAGAGTGTGGTGGAGGCAGGTTCAGTGAGTGGTTAGGATCTGGAATGCACTGCATGAGAGTGTAGTGGAAGCAGGTTCAGTGAGTGGTTAGGATCTGGAATGCACTGTCTGAGAGTGTGGTGGAAGCAGGTTCAGTGAGTGGTTAGGATTTGGAAGGCACTGCCTGAGAGTGTGGTGGAAGCAGGTTCAGTGAGTGGTTAGGATTTGGAATGCACTGCCAGAGAGTGTGGTGGAGGCAGATTCAGTGTTTGTTTAGGATCTGGAATACACTGCCTGAGAGTGTGGTGGAAGCAGGTTCGGTGAGTGGTTAGGATCTGGAATGCACTGCCTGAGTGTGTGGTGGAAGCAGGTTCAGTGAGTGGTTAGGATCTGGAATGCACTGCCAGAGAGTGTGGTGGAAGCAGGTTCAGTGAGTGGTTAGGATCTGGAATGCACTGTCTGAGAGTGTGGTGGAAGCAAGTTCAGTGAGTGGTTAGGATCTGGAATGCACTGCCAGAGAGTGTGGTGGAAGCAGGTTCAGTGAGTGGTTACGATCTGGAATGCACTGCCTGAGAGTGTGGTGGAAGCAGGTTCAATGAGTGGTTAGGATTTGGAAGGCACTGCCAGAGAGTGTGGTGGAAGCAGGTTCAGTGAGTGGTTAGGATCTGGAATGCACTGCCTGAGAGTGTGGTGGAAGCAGGTTCAGTGAGTGGTTAGGATCTGGAATGCACTGCCAGAGAGTGTGGTGGAAGCAGGATCAGTGATTGTTTAGGATCTGGAATGCACTGCCAGAGAGTGTGGTAGAAGCAGGTTCAGTGAGTGTTTAGGATCTGGAATGCACTGCCAGAGAGTGTGGTGGAAGCAGGTTCAGTGAGTGGTTAGGATCTGGAAGGCACTGCCTGAGAGTGTGGTGGAAGCAGGTTCAGTGAGTGGTTAGGATCTGGAATGCACTGCCAGAGAGTGTGGTGGAAGCAGGTTCAGTGAGTGGTTAGGATCTGGAAGGCACTGCCTGAGAGTGTGGTGGAAGCAGGTTCAGTGAGTGGTTAGGATCTGGAATGCACTGCCTGAGAGTGTGGTGGAAGCAGGTTCAATGAGTGGTTAGGATTTGGAAGGCACTGCCAGAGAGTGTGGTGGAAGCAGGTTCAGTGAGTGGTTAGGATCTGGAATGCACTGCCTGAGAGTGTGGTGGAAGCAGGTTCAGTGAGTGGTTAGGATCTGGAATGCACTGCCAGAGAGTGTGGTGGAAGCAGGTTCAGTGAGTGTTTAGGATCTGGAATGCACTGCCAGAGAGTGTGGTGGAAGCAGGTTCAGTGAGTGTTTAGGATCTGGAATGCACTGCCAGAGAGTGTGGTGGAGGCAGGTTAATTGAGTGTTTAGGATCTGGAATACACTGCCTGAGAGTGTGGTGGAAGCAGGTTCAGTGAGTGTTTAGGATCTGGAATGCACTGCCTGAGAGTGTGGTGGAAGCAGGTTCAGTGAGTGGTTAGGATTTGCAAGGCACTGCCAGAGAGTGTGGTGGAGGCAGGTTCAGTGAGTGTTTAGGATCAGGAATACACTGCCTGAGAGTGTGGTGGAAGCAGGTTCAGTGAGTGTTTAGGATCTGGAATACACTGCCTGAGAGTGTGGTGGAAGCATGTTCAGTGAGTGGTTAGGATCTGGAATGCACTGTCTGAGAGTGTGGTGGAAGCAGGTTCAGTGAGTGGTTAGGATCTGGAATGCACTGCCTGAGAGTGTGGTGGAAGCAGGTTCAGTGAGTGGTTAGGATCTGGAATGCACTGCCTGAGAGTGTGGTGGAAGCAGGTTCAGTGAGTGTTTAGGATCTGGAATGCACTGCCAGAGAGTGTGGTGGAAGCAGGTTCAGTGAGTGCTTAGGATCTGGAATGCACTGCCAGAGAGTGTGGTGGAAGCAGGTTCAGTGAGTGTTTAGGATCTGGAATGCACTGCCTGAGAGTGTGGTGGAGGCAGGTTCAGTGAGTGCTTAGGATCTGGAATGCACTGCCTGAGAGTGTGGTGGAAGCAGGTTCAATGAGTGGTTAGGATTTGAAAGGCACTGCCAGAGAGTGTGGTGGAAGCAGGTTCAGTGAGTGGTTAGGATCTGGAATGCACTGCCTGAGAGTGTGGTGGAAGCAGGTTCAGTGAGTGTTTAGGATCTGGAATGCACTGCCCGAGAGAGTGGTGGAAGCAGGTTCAGTGAGTGGTTAGGATCTGGAATACACTGCCTGAGAGTGTGGTGGAAGCAGGTTCAATGAGTGGTTAGGATCTGGAATGCACTGCCTGAGAGTGTGGTGGAAGCAGGCTCAGTGAGTGTTTAGGATCTGGAATACACTGCCTGAGAGTGTGGTGGAAGCAGGTTCAGTGAGTGTTTAGGATCTGCAATACACTGCCTGAGAGTGTGGTGGAAGCAGGTCCAGTGAGTGGTTAGGATTTGGAAGGCAGTGCCAGAGAGTGCGGTGGAAGCAGGTTCAGTGAGTGGTTAGGATCTGGAATACACTGCCTGAGAGTGTGGTGGAAGCAGGTTCAGTGAGTGGTTAGGATCTGGAATACACTGCCAGAGAGTGTGGTGGAGGCAGGTTCAGTGAGTGTTTAGGATCAGGAATACACTGCCTGAGAGTGTGGTGGAAGCAGGTTCAGTGAGTGTTTAGGATCTGGAATACACTGCCTGAGAGTGTGGTGGAAGCATGTTCAGTGAGTGGTTAGGATCTGGAATGCACTGTCTGAGAGTGTGGTGGAAGCAGGTTCAGTGAGTGGTTAGGATCTGGAATGCACTGCCTGAGAGTGTGGTGGAAGCAGGTTCAGTGAGTGGTTAGGATCTGGAATGCACTGCCTGAGAGTGTGGTGGAAGCAGGTTCAGTGAGTGTTTAGGATCTGGAATGCACTGCCAGAGAGTGTGGTGGAAGCAGGTTCAGTGAGTGGTTAGGATCTGGAATGCACTGTCAGAGAGTGTGGTGGAAGCAGGTTCAGTGAGTGTTTAGGATCTGGAATGCACTGCCTGAGAGTGTGGTGGAGGCAGGTTCAGTGAGTGTTTAGGATCTGGAATGCACTGCCTGAGAGTGTGGTGGAAGCAGGTTCAATGAGTGGTTAGGATTTGGAAGGCACTGCCAGAGAGTGTGGTGGAAGCAGGTTCAGTGAGTGGTTAGGATCTGGAATGCACTGCCTGAGAGTGTGGTGGAAGCAGGTTCAGTGAGTGTTTAGGATCTGGAATGCACTGCCTGAGAGTGTGGTGGAGGCAGGTTAATTGAGTGTTTAGGATCTGGAATGCACTGCCTGAGAGTGTGGTGGAAGCAGGTTCAGTGAGTGGTTAGGATCTGGAATGCACTGCCAGAGAGTGTGGTGGAAGCCGGTTCAGTGAGTGATTAGGATTTGGAAGGCACTGCCAGAGAGTATGGTGGAAGCAGGTTCAGTGAGTGTTTAGGATCGGGAATACACTGCCTGAGAGTGTGGTGGAGGCAGGTTCAGTGAGTGGTTAGGATCTGGAATGCACTGTCTGAGAGTGTGGTGGTGGTAGGTTCAGTGAGTGGTTAGGATCTGGAATGCACTGTCTGAGAGTGTGATGGAGGCAGGTTCAGTGAGTGGTTAGGATCTGGAATGCACTGTCTGAGAGTGTGGTGGAAGCAGGTTCAGTGAGTGGTTAGGATCTGGAATGCACTGCCTGAGAGTGTGGTGGAGGCAGGTTCAGTGAGTGGTTAGGATCTGGAATGCACTGCCTGAGAGTGTGGTGGAAGCCGGTTCAGTGAGTGGTTAGGATCGGGAATTCACTGCCAGAGAGTGTGGTGGAAGCAGGTTCAGTGAGTGGTTCGGATTTGGAAGGCACTGCCAGAGAGTGTGGTGGAAGCAGGTTCAGTGAATGGTTAGGATCTGGAATGCACTGCCTGAGAGTGTGGTGGAGGCAGGTTCAGTGAGTGGTTAGGATCTGGAATGCACTGCATGAGAGTGTAGTGGAAGCAGGTTCAGTGAGTGGTTAGGATCGGGAATGCACTGCCAGAGAGTGTGGTGGAAGCAGGTTCAGTGAGTGGTTAGGATCGGGAATGCACTGCCTGAGAGTGTGGTGGAAGCAGGTTCAGTGAGTGGTTAGGATTTGGAATGCACTGTCTGAGAGTGTGGTGGAAGCAGGTTCAGTGAGTGGTTAGGATTTGGAAGGCACTGCCAGAGAGTGTGGTGGAAGCAGGTTCAGTGAGTGGTTAGGATTTGGAATGCACTGCCAGAGAGTGTGGTGGAAGCAGGTTCAGTGAGTGGTTAGGATTTGGAAGGCACTGCCTGAGAGTGTGGTGGAAGCAAGTTCAGTGAGTGGTTAGGATCTTGAATGCACTGCCTGAGAGTGTGGTGGAAGCAGGTTCAGTGAGTGGTTAGGATCTGGAAGGCACTGCCTGAGAGTGTGGTGGAAGTAGGTTCAGTGAGTGGTTAGGATCTGGAATGCACTGCCTGAGAGTGTGGTGGAAGCAGGTTCAATGAGTGGTTAGGATTTGGAAGGCACTGCCAGAGAGTGTGGTGGAAGCAGGTTCAGTGAGTGGTTAGGATCTGGAATGCACTGCCTGAGAGTGTGGTGGAAGCAGGTTCAGTGAGTGGTTAGGATCTGGAATGCACTGCCAGAGAGTGTGGTGGAAGCAGGATCAGTGATTGTTTAGGATCTGGAATACACTGCCAGAGAGTGTGGTAGAAGCAGGTTCAGTGAGTGTTTAGGATCTGGAATGCACTGCCAGAGAGTGTGGTGGAAGCAGGTTCAGTGAGTGGTTAGGATCTGGAATGCAGTGTCTCAGAGTGTGGTGGAAGCAGGTTCAGTGAGTGGTTAGGATCTGGAAGGCACTGCCTGAGAGTGTGGTGGAAGCAGGTTCAGTGAGTGGTTAGGATCTGGAATGCACTGCCAGAGAGTGTGGTGGAAGCAGGTTCAGTGAGTGGTTAGGATCTGGAAGGCACTGCCTGAGAGTGTGGTGGAAGCAGGTTCAGTGAGTGGTTAGGATCTGGAATGCACTGCCTGAGAGTGTGGTGGAAGCAGGTTCAATGAGTGGTTAGGATTTGGAAGGCACTGCCAGAGAGTGTGGTGGAAGCAGGTTCAGTGAGTGGTTAGGATCTGGAATGCACTGCCTGAGAGTGTGGTGGAAGCAGGTTCAGTGAGTGTTTAGGATCTGGAATGCACTGCCAGAGAGTGTGGTGGAGGCAGGTTAATTGAGTGTTTAGGATCTGGAATACACTGCCTGAGAGTGTGGTGGAAGCAGGTTCAGTGAGTGTTTAGGATCTGGAATGCACTGCCTGAGAGTGTGGTGGAAGCAGGTTCAGTGAGTGGTTAGGATTTGCAAGGCACTGCCAGAGAGTGTGGTGGAGGCAGGTTCAGTGAGTGTTTAGGATCTGGAATACACTGCCTGAGAGTGTGGTGGAAGCAGGTTCAGTGAGTGTTTAGGATCTGGAATACACTGCCTGAGAGTGTGGTGGAAGCATGTTCAGTGAGTGGTTAGGATCTGGAATGCACTGTCTGAGAGTGTGGTGGAAGCAGGTTCAGTGAGTGGTTAGGATCTGGAATGCACTGCCTGAGAGTGTGGTGGAAGCAGGTTCAGTGAGTGGTTAGGATCTGGAATGCACTGCCTGAGAGTGTGGTGGAAGCAGGTTCAGTGAGTGTTTAGGATCTGGAATGCACTGCCAGAGAGTGTGGTGGAAGCAGGTTCAGTGAGTGCTTAGGATCTGGAATGCACTGCCAGAGAGTGTGGTGGAAGCAGGTTCAGTGAGTGTTTAGGATCTGGAATGCACTGCCTGAGAGTGTGGTGGAGGCAGGTTCAGTGAGTGCTTAGGATCTGGAATGCACTGCCTGAGAGTGTGGTGGAAGCAGGTTCAATGAGTGGTTAGGATTTGAAAGGCACTGCCAGAGAGTGTGGTGGAAGCAGGTTCAGTGAGTGGTTAGGATCTGGAATGCACTGCCCGAGAGAGTGGTGGAAGCAGGTTCAGTGAGTGGTTAGGATCTGGAATACACTGCCTGAGCGTGTGGTGGAAGCAGGTTCAGTGAGTGTTTAGGATCTGGAATGCACTGCCCGAGAGAGTGGTGGAAGCAGGTTCAGTGAGTGGTTAGGATCTGGAATACACTGCCTGAGAGTGTGGTGGAAGCAGGTTCAATGAGTGGTTAGGATCTGGAATGCACTGCCTGAGAGTGTGGTGGAAGCAGGCTCAGTGAGTGTTTAGGATCTGGAATACACTGCCTGAGAGTGTGGTGGAAGCAGGTTCAGTGAGTGTTTAGGATCTGCAATACACTGCCTGAGAGTGTGGTGGAAGCAGGTTCAGTGAGTGGTTAGGATTTGGAAGGCAGTGCCAGAGAGTGCGGTGGAAGCAGGTTCAGTGAGTGGTTAGGATCTGGAATACACTGCCTGAGAGTGTGGTGGAAGCAAGTTCAGTGAGTGGTTAGGATCTGGAATACACTGCCAGAGAGTGTGGTGGAGGCAGGTTCAGTGAGTGTTTAGGATCAGGAATACACTGCCTGAGAGTGTGGTGGAAGCAGGTTCAGTGAGTGTTTAGGATCTGGAATACACTGCCTGTGAGTGTGGTGGAAGCATGTTCAGTGAGTGGTTAGGATCTGGAATGCACTGTCTGAGAGTGTGGTGGAAGCAGGTTCAGTGAGTGGTTAGGATCTGGAATGCACTGCCTGAGAGTGTGGTGGAAGCAGGTTCAGTGAGTGGTTAGGATCTGGAATGCACTGCCTGAGAGTGTGGTGGAAGCAGGTTCAGTGAGTGTTTAGGATCTGGAATGCACTGCCAGAGAGTGTGGTGGAAGCAGGTTCAGTGAGTGCTTAGGATCTGGAATGCACTGCCAGAGAGTGTGGTGGAAGCAGGTTCAGTGAGTGTTTAGGATCTGGAATGCACTGCCTGAGAGTGTGGTGGAGGCAGGTTCAGTGAGTGTTTAGGATCTGGAATGCACTGCCTGAGAGTGTGGTGGAAGCAGGTTCAATGAGTGGTTAGGATTTGGAAGGCACTGCCAGAGAGTGTGGTGGAAGCAGGTTCAGTGAGTGGTTAGGATCTGGAATGCACTGCCTGAGAGTGTGGTGGAAGCAGGTTCAGTGAGTGTTTAGGATCTGGAATGCACTGCCTGAGAGTGTGGTGGAGGCAGGTTAATTGAGAGTTTAGGATCTGGAATGCACTGCCTGAGAGTGTGGTGGAAGCAGGTTCAGTGAGTGGTTAGGATCTGGAATGCACTGCCAGAGAGTGTGGTGGAAGCCGGTTCAGTGAGTGATTAGGATTTGGAAGGCACTGCCAGAGAGTGTGGTGGAAGCAGGTTCAGTGAGTGTTTAGGATCTGGAATACACTGCCTGAGAGTGTGGTGGAGGCAGGTTCAGTGAGTGGTTAGGATCTGAAATGCACTGTCTGAGAGTGTGGTGGAGGCAGGTTCAGTGAGTGGTTAGGATCTGGAATGCACTGTCTGAGAGTGTGGTGGAGGCAGGTTCAGTGAGTGGTTAGGATTTGGAAGGCACTGCCAGAGAGTGTGGTGGAAGCAGGTTCAGTGAGTGGTTAGGATCTGGAATGCACTGCCTGAGAGTCTGGTGGAGGCAGGTTCAGTGAGTGGTTAGGATCTGGAATGCACTGCCTGAGAGTGTGGTGGAAGCAGGTTCAGTGAGTGGTTAGGATCGGGAATTCACTGCCAGAGAGTGTGGTGGAAGCAGGTTCAGTGAGTGGTTAGGATCGGGAATGCACTGCCTGAGAGTGTGGTGGAAGCAGGTTCAGTGAATGGTTAGGATCTGGAATGCACTGCATGAGAGTGTAGTAGAAGCAGGTTCAGTGAGTGGTTAGGATCGGGAATGCACTGCCAGAGAGTGTGGTGGAAGCAGGTTCAGTGAGTGGTTAGGATCGGGAATGCACTGCCTGAGAGTGTGGTGGAAGCAGGTTCAGTGAGTGGTTAGGATTTGGAATGCACTGCCAGAGAGTGTGGTGGAAGCAGGTTCAGTGAGTGGTATGGATTTGGAAGGCACTGCCTGAGAGTGTGGTGGAAGCAGGTTCAGTGAGTGGTTAGGATTTGGAATGCACTGCCAGAGAGTGTGGTGGAGGCAGATTCAGTGTTTGTTTAGGATCTGGAATACACTGCCTGAGAGTGTGGTGGAAGCAGGTTCGGTGAGTGGTTAGGATCTGGAATGCACTGCCTGAGTGTGTGGTGGAAGCAGGTTCAGTGAGTGGTTAGGATCTGGAATGCACTGCCAGAGAGTGTGGTGGAAGCAGGTTCAGTGAGTGGTTAGGATCTGGAAGGCACTGCCTGAGAGTGTGGTGGAAGTAGGTTCAGTGAGTGGTTAGGATCTGGAATGCACTGCCTGAGAGTGTGGTGGAAGCAGGTTCAATGAGTGGTTAGGATTTGGAAGGCACTGCCAGAGAGTGTGGTGGAAGCAGGTTCAGTGAGTGGTTAGGATCTGGAATGCACTGCCTGAGAGTGTGGTGGAAGCAGGTTCAGTGAGTGGTTAGGATCTGGAATGCACTGCCAGAGAGTGTGGTGGAAGCAGGATCAGTGATTGTTTAGGATCTGGAATGCACTGCCAGAGAGTGTGGTAGAAGCAGGTTCAGTGAGTGTTTAGGATCTGGAATGCACTGCCAGAGAGTGTGGTGGAAGCAGGTTCAGTGAGTGGTTAGGATCTGGAATGCAGTGTCTCAGAGTGTGGTGGAAGCAGGTTCAGTGAGTGGTTAGGATCTGGAAGGCACTGCCTGAGAGTGTGGTGGAAGCAGGTTCAGTGAGTGGTTAGGATCTGGAATGCACTGCCAGAGAGTGTGGTGGAAGCAGGTTCAGTGAGTGGTTAGGATCTGGAAGGCACTGCCTGAGAGTGTGGTGGAAGCAGGTTCAGTGAGTGGTTAGGATCTGGAATGCACTGCCTGAGAGTGTGGTGGAAGCAGGTTCAATGAGTGGTTAGGATTTGGAAGGCACTGCCAGAGAGTGTGGTGGAAGCAGGTTCAGTGAGTGGTTAGGATCTGGAATGCACTGCCTGAGAGTGTGGTGGAAGCAGGTTCAGTGAGTGTTTAGGATCTGGAATGCACTGCCAGAGAGTGTGGTGGAGGCAGGTTAATTGAGTGTTTAGGATCTGGAATACACTGCCTGAGAGTGTGGTGGAAGCAGGTTCAGTGAGTGTTTAGGATCTGGAATGCACTGCCTGAGAGTGTGGTGGAAGCAGGTTCAGTGAGTGGTTAGGATTTGCAAGGCACTGCCAGAGAGTGTGGTGGAGGCAGGTTCAGTGAGTGTTTAGGATCTGGAATACACTGCCTGAGAGTGTGGTGGAAGCAGGTTCAGTGAGTGTTTAGGATCTGGAATACACTGCCTGAGAGTGTGGTGGAAGCATGTTCAGTGAGTGGTTAGGATCTGGAATGCACTGTCTGAGAGTGTGGTGGAAGCAGGTTCAGTGAGTGGTTAGGATCTGGAATGCACTGCCTGAGAGTGTGGTGGAAGCAGGTTCAGTGAGTGGTTAGGATCTGGAATGCACTGCCTGAGAGTGTGGTGGAAGCAGGTTCAGTGAGTGTTTAGGATCTGGAATGCACTGCCAGAGAGTGTGGTGGAAGCAGGTTCAGTGAGTGCTTAGGATCTGGAATGCACTGCCAGAGAGTGTGGTGGAAGCAGGTTCAGTTAGTGTTTAGGATCTGGAATGCACTGCCTGAGAGTGTGGTGGAGGCAGGTTCAGTGAGTGCTTAGGATCTGGAATGCACTGCCTGAGAGTGTGGTGGAAGCAGGTTCAATGAGTGGTTAGGATTTGAAAGGCACTGCCAGAGAGTGTGGTGGAAGCAGGTTCAGTGAGTGGTTAGGATCTGGAATGCACTGCCCGAGAGAGTGGTGGAAGCAGGTTCAGTGAGTGGTTAGGATCTGGAATACACTGCCTGAGCGTGTGGTGGAAGCAGGTTCAGTGAGTGTTTAGGATCTGGAATGCACTGCCCGAGAGAGTGGTGGAAGCAGGTTCAGTGCGTGGTTAGGATCTGGAATACACTGCCTGAGAGTGTGGTGGAAGCAGGTTCAATGAGTGGTTAGGATCTGGAATGCACTGCCTGAGAGTGTGGTGGAAGCAGGCTCAGTGAGTGTTTAGGATCTGGAATACACTGCCTGAGAGTGTGGTGGAAGCAGGTTCAGTGAGTGTTTAGGATCTGCAATACACTGCCTGAGAGTGTGGTGGAAGCAGGTTCAGTGAGTGGTTAGGATTTGGAAGGCAGTGCCAGAGAGTGCGGTGGAAGCAGGTTCAGTGAGTGGTTAGGATCTGGAATACACTGCCTGAGAGTGTGGTGGAAGCAGGTTCAGTGAGTGGTTAGGATCTGGAATACACTGCCAGAGAGTGTGGTGGAGGCAGGTTCAGTGAGTGTTTAGGATCAGGAATACACTGCCTGAGAGTGTGGTGGAAGCAGGTTCAGTGAGTGTTTAGGATCTGGAATACACTGCCTGTGAGTGTGGTGGAAGCATGTTCAGTGAGTGGTTAGGATCTGGAATGCACTGTCTGAGAGTGTGGTGGAAGCAGGTTCAGTGAGTGGTTAGGATCTGGAATGCACTGCCTGAGAGTGTGGTGGAAGCAGGTTCAGTGAGTGGTTAGGATCTGGAATGCACTGCCTGAGAGTGTGGTGGAAGCAGGTTCAGTGAGTGTTTAGGATCTGGAATGCACTGCCAGAGAGTGTGGTGGAAGCAGGTTCAGTGAGTGCTTAGGATCTGGAATGCACTGCCAGAGAGTGTGGTGGAAGCAGGTTCAGTGAGTGTTTAGGATCTGGAATGCACTGCCTGAGAGTGTGGTGGAGGCAGGTTCAGTGAGTGTTTAGGATCTGGAATGCACTGCCTGAGAGTGTGGTGGAAGCAGGTTCAATGAGTGGTTAGGATTTGGAAGGCACTGCCAGAGAGTGTGGTGGAAGCAGGTTCAGTGAGTGGTTAGGATCTGGAATGCACTGCCTGAGAGTGTGGTGGAAGCAGGTTCAGTGAGTGTTTAGGATCTGGAATGCACTGCCTGAGAGTGTGGTGGAGGCAGGTTAATTGAGTGTTTAGGATCTGGAATGCACTGCCTGAGAGTGTGGTGGAAGCAGGTTCAGTGAGTGGTTAGGATCTGGAATGCACTGCCAGAGAGTGTGGTGGAAGCCGGTTCAGTGAGTGATTAGGATTTGGAAGGCACTGCCAGAGAGTGTGGTGGAAGCAGGTTCAGTGAGTGTTTAGGATCTGGAATACACTGCCTGAGAGTGTGGTGGAGGCAGGTTCAGTGAGTGGTTAGGATCTGGAATGCACTGTCTGAGAGTGTGGTGGAGGCAGGTTCAGTGAGTGGTTAGGATCTGGAATGCACTGTCTGAGAGTGTGGTGGAGGCAGGTTCAGTGAGTGGTTAGGATTGGGAAGGCACTGCCAGAGAGTGTGGTGGAAGCAGGTTCAGTGAGTGGTTAGGATCTGGAATGCACTGCCTGAGAGTCTGGTGGAGGCAGGTTCAGTGAGTGGTTAGGATCTGGAATGCACTGCCTGAGAGTGTGGTGGAAGCAGGTTCAGTGAGTGGTTAGGATCGGGAATTCACTGCCAGAGAGTGTGGTGGAAGCAGGTTCAGTGAGTGGTTAGGATCGGGAATGCACTGCCTGAGAGTGTGGTGGAAGCAGGTTCAGTGAATGGTTAGGATCTGGAATGCACTGCATGAGAGTGTAGTAGAAGCAGGTTCAGTGAGTGGTTAGGATCGGGAATGCACTGCCAGAGAGTGTGGTGGAAGCACGTTCAGTGAGTGGTTAGGATCGGGAATGCACTGCCTGAGAGTGTGGTGGAAGCAGGTTCAGTGAGTGGTTAGGATTTGGAATGCACTGCCAGAGAGTGTGGTGGAAGCAGGTTCAGTGAGTGGTATGGATTTGGAAGGCACTGCCTGAGAGTGTGGTGGAAGCAGGTTCAGTGAGTGGTTAGGATTTGGAATGCACTGCCAGAGAGTGTGGTGGAGGCAGATTCAGTGTTTGTTTAGGATCTGGAATACACTGCCTGAGAGTGTGGTGGAAGCAGGTTCGGTGAGTGGTTAGGATCTGGAATGCACTGCCTGAGTGTGTGGTGGAAGCAGGTTCAGTGAGTGGTTAGGATCTGGAATGCACTGCCAGAGAGTGTGGTGGAAGCAGGTTCAGTGAGTGGTTAGGATCTGGAAGGCACTGCCTGAGAGTGTGGTGGAAGTAGGTTCAGTGAGTGGTTAGGATCTGGAATGCACTGCCTGAGAGTGTGGTGGAAGCAGGTTCAATGAGTGGTTAGGATTTGGAAGGCACTGCCAGAGAGTGTGGTGGAAGCAGGTTCAGTGAGTGGTTAGGATCTGGAATGCACTGCCTGAGAGTGTGGTGGAAGCAGGTTCAGTGAGTGGTTAGGATCTGGAATGCACTGCCAGAGAGTGTGGTGGAAGCAGGATCTGTGATTGTTTAGGATCTGGAATGCACTGCCAGAGAGTGTGGTAGAAGCAGGTTCAGTGAGTGTTTAGGATCTGGAATGCACTGCCAGAGAGTGTGGTGGAAGCAGGTTCAGTGAGTGGTTAGGATCTGGAATGCACAGTCTCAGAGTGTGGTGGAAGCAGGTTCAGTGAGTGGTTAGGATCTGGAATGCACTGCCAGAGAGTGTGGTGGAAGCAGGTTCAGTGAGTGGTTAGGATCTGGAAGGCACTGCCTGAGAGTGTGGTGGAAGCAGGTTCAGTGAGTGGTTAGGATCTGGAATGCACTGCCTGAGAGTGTGGTGGAAGCAGGTTCAATGAGTGGTTAGGATCTGGAATGCACTGCCTGAGAGTGTGGTGGAAGCAGGTTCAGTGAGTGGTTAGGATCTGGAATGCACTGCCTGAGAGTGTGGTGGAAGCAGGTTCAGTGAGTGTTTAGGATCTGGAATGCACTGCCAGAGAGTGTGGTGGAAGCAGGTTCAGTGAGTGCTTAGGATCTGGAATGCACTGCCAGAGAGTGTGGTGGAAGCAGGTTCAGTGAGTGTTTAGGATCTGGAATGCACTGCCTGAGAGTGTGGTGGAGGCAGGTTCAGTGAGTGTTTAGGATCTGGAATGCACTGCCTGAGAGTGTGGTGGAAGCAGGTTCAATGAGTGGTTAGGATTTGGAAGGCACTGCCAGAGAGTGTGGTGGAAGCAGGTTCAGTGAGTGGTTAGGATCTGGAATGCACTGCCTGAGAGTGTGGTGGAAGCAGGTTCAGTGAGTGTTTAGGATCTGGAATGCACTGCCTGAGAGTGTGGTGGAGGCAGGTTAATTGAGTGTTTAGGATCTGGAATGCACTGCCTGAGAGTGTGGTGGAAGCAGGTTCAGTGAGTGGTTAGGATCTGGAATGCACTGCCAGAGAGTGTGGTGGAAGCCGGTTCAGTGAGTGATTAGGATTTGGAAGGCACTGCCAGAGAGTGTGGTGGAAGCAGGTTCAGTGAGTGGTTAGGATCTGGAATGCACTGTCTGAGAATGTGGTGGAGGCAGGTTCAGTGAGTGGTTAGGATTTGGAAGGCACTGCCAGAGAGTGTGGTGGAAGCAGGTTCAGTGAGTGGTTAGGATCTGGAATGCACTGCCTGAGAGTCTGGTGGAGGCAGGTTCAGTGAGTGGTTAGGATCTGGAATGCACTGCCTGAGAGTGTGGTGGAAGCCGGTTCAGTGAGTGGTTAGGATCGGGAATTGACTGCCAGAGAGTGTGGTGGAAGCAGGTTCAGTGAGTGGTTAGGATCGGGAATGCACTGCCTGAGAGTGTGGTGGAAGCAGGTTCAGTGAATGGTTAGGATCTGGAATGCACTGCCTGAGAGTGTGGTGGAAGCAGGTTCAGTGAGTGGTTAGGATCGGGAATGCACTGCCTGAGAGTGTGGTGGAAGCAGCTTCAGTGAGTGGTTAGGATTTGGAAGACACTGCCTGAGAGTGTGGTGGAAGCAGGTTCAGTGAGTGGTTAGGATCGGGAATGCACTGCCTGAGAGTGTGGTGGAAGCAGGTTCAGTGAATGGTTAGGATCTGGAATGCACTGCATGAGAGTGTAGTAGAAGCAGGTTCAGTGAGTGGTTAGGATCGGGAATGCACTGCCAGAGAGTGTGGTGGAAGCAGGTTCAGTGAGTGGTTCGGATTTGGAATGCACTGTCTGAGAGTGTGGTGGAAGTAGGTTCAGTGAGTGGTTAGGATCTGGAATGCACTGCCTGAGAGTGTGGTGGAAGCAGGTTCAGTGAGTGGTTAGGATCTGGAATGCACTGCCAGAGAGTGTGGTGGAAGCAGGTTCAGTGAGTGGTTAGGATCTGGAAGGCACTGCCTGAGAGTGTGGTGGAAGTAGGTTCAGTGAGTGGTTAGGATCTGGAATGCACTGCCTGAGAGTGTGGTGGAAGCAGGTTCAATGAGTGGTTAGGATTTGGAAGGCACTGCCAGAGAGTGTGGTGGAAGCAGGTTCAGTGAGTGGTTAGGATCTGGAATGCACTGCCAGAGAGTGTGGTAGAAGCAGGTTCAGTGAGTGTTTAGGATCTGGAATGCACTGCCAGAGAGTGTGGTGGAAGCAGGTTCAGTGAGTGGTTAGGATCTGGAATGCACTGTCTCAGAGTGTGGTGGAAGCAGGTTCAGTGAGTGGTTAGGATCTGGAATGCACTGCCAGAGAGTGTGGTGGAAGCAGGTTCAGTGAGTGGTTAGGATCTGGAAGGCACTGCCTGAGAGTGTGGTGGAAGCAGGTTCAGTGAGTGGTTAGGATCTGGAATGCACTGCCAGAGAGTGTGGTGGAAGCAGGTTCAGTGAGTGGTTAGGATCTGGAAGGCACTGCCTGAGAGTGTGGTGGAAGCAGGTTCAGTGAGTGGTTAGGATCTGGAATGCACTGCCTCAGAGTGTGGTGGAAGCAGGTTCAATGAGTGGTTAGGATTTGGAAGGCACTGCCAGAGAGTGTGGTGGAAGCAGGTTCAGTGAGTGGTTAGGATCTGGAATGCACTGCCTGAGAGTGTGGTGGAAGCAGGTTCAGTGAGTGGTTAGGATCTGGAATGCACTGCCAGAGAGTGTGGTGGAAGCAGGTTCAGTGAGTGTTTAGGATCTGGAATGCACTGCCAGAGTGTGTGGTGGAAGCAGGTTCAGTGAGTGTTTAGGATCTGGAATGCACTGCCAGAGAGTGTGGTGGAGGCAGGTTAATTGAGTGTTTAGGATCTGGAATACACTGCCTGAGAGTGTGGTGGAAGCAGGTTCAGTGAGTGTTTAGGATCTGGAATGCACTGCCTGAGAGTGTGGTGGAAGCAGGTTCAGTGAGTGGTTAGGATTTGCAAGGCACTGCCAGAGAGTGTGGTGGAGGCAGGTTCAGTGAGTGTTTAGGATCAGGAATACACTGCCTGAGAGTGTGGTGGAAGCAGGTTCAGTGAGTGTTTAGGATCTGGAATACACTGCCTGAGAGTGTGGTGGAAGCATGTTCAGTGAGTGGTTAGGATCTGGAATGCACTGTCTGAGAGTGTGGTGGAAGCAGGTTCAGTGAGTGGTTAGGATCTGGAATGCACTGCCTGAGAGTGTGGTGGAAGCAGGTTCAGTGAGTGGTTAGGATCTGGAATGCACTGCCTGAGAGTGTGGTGGAAGCAGGTTCAGTGAGTGTTTAGGATCTGGAATGCACTGCCAGAGAGTGTGGTGGAAGCAGGTTCAGTGAGTGTTTACGATCTGGAATGCACTGCCTGAGAGTGTGGTGGAGGCAGGTTCAGTGAGTGCTTAGGATCTGGAATGCACTGCCTGAGAGTGTGGTGGAAGCAGGTTCAATGAGTGGTTAGGATTTGCAAGGCACTGCCAGAGAGTGTGGTGGAAGCAGGTTCAGTGAGTGGTTAGGATCTGGAATGCACTGCCTGAGAGTGTGGTGGAAGCAGGTTCAGTGAGTGTTTAGGATCTGGAATGCACTGCCTGAGAGTGTGGTGGAGGCAGGTTGATTGAGTGTTTAGGATCTGGAATGCACTGCCTGAGAGTGTGGTGGAAGCAGGTTCAGTGAGTGTTTAGGATCTGGAATGCACTGCCAGAGAGTGTGGTGGAAGCAGGTTCAGTGAGTGTTTAGGATCTGGAATGCACTGCCAGAGAGTGTGGTGGAAGCAGGTTCAGTGAGTGTTTAGGATCTGGAATGCACTGCCTGAGAGTGTGGTGGAGGCAGGTTCAGTGAGTGCTTAGGATCTGGAATGCACTGCCTGAGAGTGTGGTGGAAGCAGGTTCAATGAGTGGTTAGGATTTGAAAGGCACTGCCAGAGAGTGTGGTGGAAGCAGGTTCAGTGAGTGGTTAGGATCTGGAATGCACTGCCTGAGAGTGTGGTGGAAGCAGGTTCAGTGAGTGTTTAGGATCTGGAATGCACTGCCTGAGAGTGTGGTGGAGGCAGGTTAATTGAGTGTTTAGGATCTGGAATGCACTGCCAGAGAGTGTGGTGGAAGCAGGTTCAGTGAGTGATTAGGATTTGGAAGGCACTGCCAGAGAGTGTGGTGGAAGCAGGTTCAGTGAGTGTTTAGGATCTGGAATACACTGCCTGAGAGTGTGGTGGAGGCAGGTTCAGTGAGTGGTTAGGATCTGGAATGCACTGCCTGAGAGTGTGGTGGAGGCAGGTTCAGTGAGTGGTTAGGATCTGGAATGCACTGTCTGAGAGTGTGGTGGAGGCAGGTTCAGTGAGTGGTTAGGATCTGGAATGCACTGTCTGAGAGTGTGGTGGAGGTAGGTTCAGTGAGTGGTTAGGATCTGGAATGCACTGCCTGAGAGTGTGGTGGAAGCAGGTTCAGTGAGTGGTTAGGATCTGGAATGCACTGCCTGAGAGTCTGGTGGAGGCAGGTTCAGTGAGTGGTTAGGATCTGGAATGCACTGCCTGAGAGTGTGGTGGAAGCCGGTTCAGTGAGTGGTTAGGATCGGGAATTCACTGCCAGAGAGTGTGGTGGAAGCAGGTTCAGTGAGTGGTTAGGATTTGGAAGGCACTGCCTGAGAGTGTGGTGGAAGCAGGTTCAGTGAGTGGTTAGGATCGGGAATTCACTGCCAGAGAGTGTGGTGGAAGCAGGTTCAGTGAGTGGTTAGGATCGGGAATGCACTGCCTGAGAGTGTGGTGGAAGCAAGTTCAGTGAGTGGTTAGGATCTGGAATGCACTGTCTGAGAGTGTGGTGGAGGCAGGTTCAGTGAGTGGTTAGGATCTGGAATGCACTGCCAGAGAGTGTGGTGGAAGCAGGTTCAGTGAGTGGTTAGGATCTGGAATGCACTGCCTGAGAGTGTGGTGGAAGCAGGTTCAGTGAGTGGTTAGGATCTGGAAGGCACTGCCTGAGAGTGTGGTGGAAGTAGGTTCAGTGAGTGGTTAGGATCTGGAATGCACTGCCTGAGAGTGTGGTGGAAGCAGGTTCAATGAGTGGTTAGGATTTGGAAGGCACTGCCAGAGAGTGTGGTGGAAGCAGGTTCAGTGAGTGGTTAGGATCTGGAATGCACTGCCAGAGAGTGTGGTGGAAGCAGGATCAGTGATTGTTTAGGATCTGGAATGCACTGCCAGAGAGTGTGGTAGAAGCAGGTTCAGTGAGTGTTTGGGATCTGGAATGCACTGCCAGAGAGTGTGGTGGAAGCAGGTTCAGTGAGTGGTTAGGATCTGGAATGCACTGTCTCAGAGTGTGGTGGAAGCAGGTTCAGTGAGTGGTTAGGATCTGGAATGCACTGCCAGAGAGTGTGGTGGAAGCAGGTTCAGTGAGTGGTTAGGATCTGGAAGGCACTGCCTGAGAGTGTGGTGGAAGCAGGTTCAGTGAGTGGTTAGGATCTGGAATGCACTGCCAGAGAGTGTGGTGGAAGCAGGTTCAGTGAGTGGTTAGGATCTGGAAGGCACTGTCTCAGAGTGTGGTGGAAGCAGGTTCAGTGAGTGGTTAGGATCTGGAATGCACTGCCTGAGAGTGTGGTGGAAGCAGGTTCAATGAGTGGTTAGGATTTGGAAGGCACTGCCAGAGAGTGTGGTGGAAGCAGGTTCAGTGAGTGGTTAGGATCTGGAATGCACTGCCTGAGAGTGTGGTGGAAGCAGGTTCAGTGAGTGGTTAGGATCTGGAATGCACTGCCAGAGAGTGTGGTGGAAGCAGGTTCAGTGAGTGTTTAGGATCTGGAATGCACTGCCAGAGAGTGTGGTGGAAGCAGGTTCAGTGAGTGTTTAGGATCTGGAATGCACTGCCAGAGAGTGTGGTGGAGGCAGGTTAATTGAGTGTTTAGGATCTGGAATACACTGCCTGAGAGTGTGGTGGAAGCAGGTTCAGTGAGTGTTTAGGATCTGGAATGCACTGCCTGAGAGTGTGGTGGAAGCAGGTTCAGTGAGTGGTTAGGATTTGCAAGGCACTGCCAGAGAGTGTGGTGGAGGCAGGTTCAGTGAGTGTTTAGGATCTGGAATACACTGCCTGAGAGTGTGGTGGAAGCAGGTTCAGTGAGTGTTTAGGATCTGGAATACATGGCCTGAGAGTGTGGTGGAAGCATGTTCAGTGAGTGGTTAGGATCTGGAATGCACTGTCTGAGAGTGTGGTGGAAGCAGGTTCAGTGAGTGGTTAGGATCTGGAATGCACTGCCTGAGAGTGTGTGGAAGCAGGTTCAGTGAGTGGTTAGGATCTGGAATGCACTGCCTGAGAGTGTGGTGGAAGCAGGTTCAGTGAGTGTTTAGGATCTGGAATGCACTGCCAGAGAGTGTGGTGGAAGCAGGTTCAGTGAGTGCTTAGGATCTGGAATGCACTGCCTGAGAGTGTGGTGGAAGCAGGTTCAGTGAGTGTTTAGGATCTGGAATGCACTGCCTGAGAGTGTGGTGGAGGCAGGTTCAGTGAGTGCTTAGGATCTGGAATGCACTGCCTGAGAGTGTGGTGGAAGCAGGTTCAATGAGTGGTTAGGATTTGGAAGGCACTGCCAGAGAGTGTGGTGGAAGCAGGTTCAGTGAGTGGTTAGGATCTGGAATGCACTGCCTGAGAGTGTGGTGGAAGCAGGTTCAGTGAGTGTTTATGATCTGGAATGCACTGCCTGAGAGTGTGGTGGAGGCAGGTTAATTGAGTGTTTAGGATCTGGAATGCACTGCCTGAGAGTGTGGTGGAAGCAGGTTCAGTGAGTGGTTAGGATCTGGAATGCACTGCCAGAGAGTGTGGTGGAAGCAGGTTCAGTGAGTGATTAGGATTTGGAAGGCACTGCCAGAGAGTGTGGTGGAAGCAGGTTCAGTGAGTGTTTAGGATCTGGAATACACTGCCTGAGAGTGTGGTGGAGGCAGGTTCAGTGAGTGGTTAGGATCTGGAATGCACTGCCTGAGAGTGTGGTGGAGGCAGGTTCAGTGAGTGGTTAGGATCTGGAATGCACTGTCTGAGAGTGTGGTGGAGGCAGGTTCAGTGAGTGGTTAGGATCTGGAATGCACTGTCTGAGAGTGTGGTGGAGGTAGGTTCAGTGAGTGGTTAGGATCTGGAATACACTGTCTGAGAGTGTGGTGGAGGCAGGTTCAGTGAGTGGTTAGGATTTGGAAGGCACTGCCAGAGAGTGTGGTGGAGGCAGGTTCAGTGAGTGGTTAGGATCTGGAATGCACTGTCTGAGTGTGTGGTGGAGGCAGGTTCAGTGAGTGGTTAGGATTTGGAAGGCACTGCCAGAGAGTGTGGTGGAAGCAGGTTCAGTGAGTGGTTAGGATCTGGAATGCACTGCCTGAGAGTCTGGTGGAGGCAGGTTCAGTGAGTGGTTAGGATCTGGAATGCACTGCCTGAGAGTGTGGTGGAAGCAGGTTCAGTGAGTGGTTAGGATCTGGAATGCACTGCCTGAGAGTGTGGTGGAAGCAGGTTCAGTGAGTGGTTAGGATCTGGAATGCACTGCCTGAGAGTGTGGTGGAAGCAGGTTCAGTGAGTGTTTAGGATCTGGAATGCACTGCCTGAGAGTGTGGTGGAGGCAGGTTAATTGAGTGTTTAGGATCTGGAATGCACTGCCTGAGAGTGTGGTGGAAGCAGGTTCAGTGAGTGGTTAGGATCTGGAATGCACTGCCAGAGAGTGTGGTGGAAGCCGGTTCAGTGAGTGATTAGGATTTGGAAGGCACTGCCAGAGAGTGTGGTGGAAGCAGGTTCAGTGAGTGTTTAGGATCTGGAATACACTGCCTGAGAGTGTGGTGGAGGCAGGTTCAGTGAGTGGTTAGGATCTGGAATGCACTGTCTGAGAGTGTGGTGGAGGCAGGTTCAGTGAGTGGTTAGGATCTGGAATGCACTGTCTGAGAGTGTGGTGGTGGTAGGTTCAGTGAGTGGTTAGGATCTGGAATGCACTGTCTGAGAGTGTGGTGGAGGCAGGTTCAGTGAGTGGTTAGGATTTGGAAGGCACTGCCAGAGAGTGTGGTGGAAGCAGGTTCAGTGAGTGGTTAGGATCGGGAATTCACTGCCAGAGAGTGTGGTGGAAGCAGGTTCAGTGAGTGGTTAGGATCGGGAATGCACTGCCTGAGAGTGTGGTGGAAGCAGGTTCAGTGAATGGTTAGGATCTGGAATGCACTGCCTGAGAGTGTGGTGGAGGCAGGTTCAGTGAGTGGTTAGGATCTGGAATGCACTGCATGAGTGTGTAGTAGAAGCAGGTTCAGTGAGTGGTTAGGATCGGGAATGCACTGCCAGAGAGTGTGGTGGAAGCAGGTTCAGTGAGTGGTTAGGATCGGGAATGCACTGCCTGAGAGTGTGGTGGAAGCAGGTTCAGTGAGTGGTATGGATTTGGAAGGCACTGCCAGAGAGTGTGGTGGAAGCAGGTTCAGTGAGTGGTTAGGATTTGGAATGCACTGCCAGAGAGTGTGGTGGAGGCAGATTCAGTGTTTGTTTAGGATCTGGAATACACTGCCTGAGAGTGTGGTGGAAGCAGGTTCGGTGAGTGGTTAGGATCTGGAATGCACTGCCTGAGTGTGTGGTGGAAGCAGGTTCAGTGAGTGGTTAGGATCTGGAATGCACTGCCAGAGAGTGTGGTGGAAGCAGGTTCAGTGAGTGGTTAGGATCTGGAAGGCACTGCCTGAGAGTGTGGAGGAAGTAGGTTCAGTGAGTGGTTAGGATCTGGAATGCACTGCCTGAGAGTGTGGTGGAAGCAGGTTCAATGAGTGGTTAGGATTTGGAAGGCACTGCCAGAGAGTGTGGTGGAAGCAGGTTCAGTGAGTGGTTAGGATCTGGAATGCACTGCCTGAGAGTGTGGTGGAAGCAGGTTCAGTGAGTGGTTAGGATCTGGAATGCACTGCCAGAGAGTGTGGTGGAAGCAGGATCAGTGATTGTTTAGGATCTGGAATGCACTGCCAGAGAGTGTGGTAGAAGCAGGTTCAGTGAGTGTTTAGGATCTGGAATGCACTGCCAGAGAGTGTGGTGGAAGCAGGTTCAGTGAGTGGTTAGGATCTGGAATGCACTGTCTCAGAGTGTGGTGGAAGCAGGTTCAGTGAGTGGTTAGGATCTGGAATGCACTGCCAGAGAGTGTGGTGGAAGCAGGTTCAGTGAGTGGTTAGGATCTGGAAGGCACTGCCTGAGAGTGTGGTGGAAGCAGGTTCAGTGAGTGGTTAGGATCTGGAATGCACTGCCTGAGAGTGTGGTGGAAGCAGGTTCAATGAGTGGTTAGGATCTGGAATGCACTGCCTGAGAGTGTGGTGGAAGCAGGTTCAGTGAGTGGTTAGGATCTGGAATGCACTGCCTGAGAGTGTGGTGGAAGCAGGTTCAGTGAGTGTTTAGGATCTGGAATGCACTGCCAGAGAGTGTGGTGGAAGCAGGTTCAGTGAGTGCTTAGGATCTGGAATGCACTGCCAGAGAGTGTGGTGGAAGCAGGTTCAGTGAGTGTTTAGGATCTGGAATGCACTGCCTGAGAGTGTGGTGGAGGCAGGTTCAGTGAGTGTTTAGGATCTGGAATGCACTGCCTGAGAGTGTGGTGGAAGCAGGTTCAATGAGTGGTTAGGATTTGGAAGGCACTGCCAGAGAGTGTGGTGGAAGCAGGTTCAGTGAGTGGTTAGGATCTGGAATGCACTGCCTGAGAGTGTGGTGGAAGCAGGTTCAGTGAGTGTTTAGGATCTGGAATGCACTGCCTGAGAGTGTGGTGGAGGCAGGTTAATTGAGTGTTTAGGATCTGGAATGCACTGCCTGAGAGTGTGGTGGAAGCAGGTTCAGTGAGTGGTTAGGATCTGGAATGCACTGCCAGAGAGTGTGGTGGAAGCCGGTTCAGTGAGTGATTAGGATTTGGAAGGCACTGCCAGAGAGTGTGGTGGAAGCAGGTTCAGTGAGTTTTTAGGATCTGGAATACACTGCCTGAGAGTGTGGTGGAGGCAGGTTCAGTGAGTGGTTAGGATCTGGAATGCACTGTCTGAGAGTGTGGTGGAGGCAGGTTCAGTGAGTGGTTAGGATCTGGAATGCACTGTCTGAGAGTGTGGTGGTGGTAGGTTCAGTGAGTGGTTAGGATCTGGAATGCACTGTCTGAGAGTGTGGTGGAGGCAGGTTCAGTGAGTGGTTAGGATTTGGAAGGCACTGCCAGAGAGTGTGGTGGAAGCAGGTTCAGTGAGTGGTTAGGATCTGGAATGCACTGCCTGAGAGTCTGGTGGAGGCAGGTTCAGTGAGTGGTTAGGATCTGGAATGCACTGCCTGAGAGTGTGGTGGAAGCAGGTTCGGTGAGTGGTTAGGATCGGGAATTCACTGCCAGAGAGTGTGGTGGAAGCAGGTTCAGTGAGTGGTTAGGATCGGGAATGCACTGCCTGAGAGTGTGGTGGAAGCAGGTTCAGTGAATGGTTAGGATCTGGAATGCACTGCCTGAGAGTGTGGTGGAAGCAGGTTCAGTGAGTGGTTAGGATCGGGAATGCACTGCCTGAGAGTGTGGTGGAAGCAGCTTCAGTGAGTGGTTAGGATTTGGAAGGCACTGCCTGAGAGTGTGGTGGAAGCAGGTTCAGTGAGTGGTTAGGATCTGGAATGCACTGCCAGAGAGTGTGGTGGAAGCAGGTTCAGTGAGTGGTTAGGATCTGGAAGGCACTGCCTGAGAGTGTGGTGGAAGTAGGTTCAGTGAGTGGTTAGGATCTGGAATGCACTGCCTGAGAGTGTGGTGGAAGCAGGTTCAATGAGTGGTTAGGATTTGGAAGGCACTGCCAGAGAGTGTGGTGGAAGCAGGTTCAGTGAGTGGTTAGGATCTGGAATGCACTGCCTGAGAGTGTGGTGGAAGCAGGTTCAGTGAGTGGTTAGGATCTGGAATGCACTGCCAGAGAGTGTGGTAGAAGCAGGTTCAGTGAGTGTTTAGGATCTGGAATGCACTGCCAGAGAGTGTGGTGGAAGCAGGTTCAGTGAGTGGTTAGGATCTGGAATGCACTGTCTCAGAGTGTGGTGGAAGCAGGTTCAGTGAGTGGTTAGGATCTGGAATGCACTGCCAGAGAGTGTGGTGGAAGCAGGTTCAGTGAGTGGTTAGGATCTGGAAGGCACTGCCTGAGAGTGTGGTGGAAGCAGGTTCAGTGAGTGGTTAGGATCTGGAATGCACTGCCAGAGAGTGTGGTGGAAGCAGGTTCAGTGAGTGGTTAGGATCTGGAAGGCACTGCCTGAGAGTGTGGTGGAAGCAGGTTCAGTGAGTGGTTAGGATCTGGAATGCACTGCCTGAGAGTGTGGTGGAAGCAGGTTCAATGAGTGGTTAGGATTTGGAAGGCACTGCCAGAGAGTGTGGTGGAAGCAGGTTCAGTGAGTGGTTAGGATCTGGAATGCACTGCCTGAGAGTGTGGTGGAAGCAGGTTCAGTGAGTGGTTAGGATCTGGAATGCACTGCCAGAGAGTGTGGTGGAAGCAGGTTCAGTGAGTGTTTAGGATCTGGAATGCACTGCCAGAGTGTGTGGTGGAAGCAGGTTCAGTGAGTGTTTAGGATCTGGAATGCACTGCCAGAGAGTGTGGTGGAGGCAGGTTAATTGAGTGTTTAGGATCTGGAATACACTGCCTGAGAGTGTGGTGGAAGCAGGTTCAGTGAGTGTTTAGGATCTGGAATGCACTGCCTGAGAGTGTGGTGGAAGCAGGTTCAGTGAGTGGTTAGGATTTGCAAGGCACTGCCAGAGAGTGTGGTGGAGGCAGGTTCAGTGAGTGTTTAGGATCAGGAATACACTGCCTGAGAGTGTGGTGGAAGCAGGTTCAGTGAGTGTTTAGGATCTGGAATACACTGCCTGAGAGTGTGGTGGAAGCATGTTCAGTGAGTGGTTAGGATCTGGAATGCACTGTCTGAGAGTGTGGTGGAAGCAGGTTCAGTGAGTGGTTAGGATCTGGAATGCACTGCCTGAGAGTGTGGTGGAAGCAGGTTCAGTGAGTGGTTAGGATCTGGAATGCACTGCCTGAGAGTGTGGTGGAAGCAGGTTCAGTGAGTCTTTAGGATCTGGAATGCACTGCCAGAGAGTGTGGTGGAAGCAGGTTCAGTGAGTGTTTAGGATCTGGAATGCACTGCCTGAGAGTGTGGTGGAGGCAGGTTCAGTGAGTGCTTAGGATCTGGAATGCACTGCCTGAGAGTGTGGTGGAAGCAGGTTCAATGAGTGGTTAGGATTTGCAAGGCACTGCCAGAGAGTGTGGTGGAAGCAGGTTCAGTGAGTGGTTAGGATCTGGAATGCACTGCCTGAGAGTGTGGTGGAAGCAGGTTCAGTGAGTGTTTAGGATCTGGAATGCACTGCCTGAGAGTGTGGTGGAGGCAGGTTAATTGAGTGTTTAGGATCTGGAATGCACTGCCTGAGAGTGTGGTGGAAGCAGGTTCAGTGAGTGTTTAGGATCTGGAATGCACTGCCAGAGAGTGTGGTGGAAGCAGGTTCAGTGAGTGTTTAGGATTTGGAATGCACTGCCAGAGAGTGTGGTGGAAGCAGGTTCAGTGAGTGTTTAGGATCTGGAATGCACTGCCTGAGAGTGTGGTGGAGGCAGGTTCAGTGAGTGCTTAGGATCTGGAATGCACTTCCTGAGAGTGTGGTGGAAGCAGGTTCAATGAGTGGTTAGGATTTGAAAGGCGCTGCCAGAGAGTGTGGTGGAAGCAGGTTCAGTGAGTGGTTAGGATCTGGAATGCACTGCCTGAGAGTGTGGTGGAAGCAGGTTCAGTGAGTGTTTAGGATCTGGAATGCACTGCCTGAGAGTGTGGTGGAGGCAGGTTAATTGAGTGTTTAGGATCTGGAATGCACTGCCTGAGAGTGTGGTGGAAGGAGGTTCAGTGAGTGGTTAGGATCTGGAATGCACTGCCAGAGAGTGTGGTGGAAGCAGGTTCAGTGAGTGATTAGGATTTGGAAGGCACTGCCAGAGAGTGTGGTGGAAGCAGGTTCAGTGAGTGTTTAGGGTCTGGAATACACTGCCTGAGAGTGTGGTGGAGGCAGGTTCAGTGAGTGGTTAGGATCTGGAATGCACTGCCTGAGAGTGTGGTGGAGGCAGGTTCAGTGAGTGGTTAGGATCTGGAATGCACTGTCTGAGAGTGTGGTGGAGGCAGGTTCAGTGAGTGGTTAGGATCTGGAATGCACTGTCTGAGAGTGTGGTGGAGGTAGGTTCAGTGAGTGGTTAGGATCTGGAATACACTGTCTGAGAGTGTGGTGGAGGCAGGTTCAGTGAGTGGTTAGGATTTGGAAGGCACTGCCAGAGAGTGTGGTGGAGGCAGGTTCAGTGAGTGGTTAGGATCTGGAATGCACTGTCTGTGAGTGTGGTGGAGGCAGGTTCAGTGAGTGGTTAGGATCTGGAATGCTCTGCCTGAGAGTCTGGTGGAGGCAGGTTCAGTGAGTGGTTAGGATCTGGAATGCACTGCCTGAGAGTGTGGTGGAAGCCGGTTCAGTGAGTGGTTAGGATCGGGAATTCACTGCCAGAGAGTGTGGTGGAAGCAGGTTCAGTGAGTGGTTAGGATTTGGAAGGCACTGCCTGAGAGTGTGGTGGAAGCAGGTTGAGTGAGTGGTTAGGATCGGGAATTCACTGCCAGAGAGTGTGGTGGAAGCAGGTTCAGTGAGTGGTTAGGATCGGGAATGCACTGCCTGAGAGTGTGGTGGAAGCAGGTTCAGTGAGTGTTTAGGATCTGGAATACACTGCCTGAGAGTGTGGTGGAAGCATGTTCAGTGAGTGGTTAGGATCTGGAATGCACTGTCTGAGAGTGTGGTGGAAGCAGGTTCAGTGAGTGGTTAGGATCTGGAATGCACTGCCTGAGAGTGTGGTGGAAGCAGGTTCAGTGAGTGGTTAGGATCTGGAATGCACTGCCTGAGAGTGTGGTGGAAGCAGGTTCAGTGAGTCTTTAGGATCTGGAATGCACTGCCAGAGAGTGTGGTGGAAGCAGGTTCAGTGAGTGTTTAGGATCTGGAATGCACTGCCTGAGAGTGTGGTGGAGGCAGGTTCAGTGAGTGCTTAGGATCTGGAATGCACTGCCTGAGAGTGTGGTGGAAGCAGGTTCAATGAGTGGTTAGGATTTGCAAGGCACTGCCAGAGAGTGTGGTGGAAGCAGGTTCAGTGAGTGGTTAGGATCTGGAATGCACTGCCTGAGAGTGTGGTGGAAGCAGGTTCAGTGAGTGTTTAGGATCTGGAATGCACTGCCTGAGAGTGTGGTGGAGGCAGGTTAATTGAGTGTTTAGGATCTGGAATGCACTGCCTGAGAGTGTGGTGGAAGCAGGTTCAGTGAGTGTTTAGGATCTGGAATGCACTGCCAGAGAGTGTGGTGGAAGCAGGTTCAGTGAGTGTTTAGGATTTGGAATGCACTGCCAGAGAGTGTGGTGGAAGCAGGTTCAGTGAGTGTTTAGGATCTGGAATGCACTGCCTGAGAGTGTGGTGGAGGCAGGTTCAGTGAGTGCTTAGGATCTGGAATGCACTTCCTGAGAGTGTGGTGGAAGCAGGTTCAATGAGTGGTTAGGATTTGAAAGGCGCTGCCAGAGAGTGTGGTGGAAGCAGGTTCAGTGAGTGGTTAGGATCTGGAATGCACTGCCTGAGAGTGTGGTGGAAGCAGGTTCAGTGAGTGTTTAGGATCTGGAATGCACTGCCTGAGAGTGTGGTGGAGGCAGGTTAATTGAGTGTTTAGGATCTGGAATGCACTGCCTGAGAGTGTGGTGGAAGGAGGTTCAGTGAGTGGTTAGGATCTGGAATGCACTGCCAGAGAGTGTGGTGGAAGCAGGTTCAGTGAGTGATTAGGATTTGGAAGGCACTGCCAGAGAGTGTGGTGGAAGCAGGTTCAGTGAGTGTTTAGGGTCTGGAATACACTGCCTGAGAGTGTGGTGGAGGCAGGTTCAGTGAGTGGTTAGGATCTGGAATGCACTGCCTGAGAGTGTGGTGGAGGCAGGTTCAGTGAGTGGTTAGGATCTGGAATGCACTGTCTGAGAGTGTGGTGGAGGCAGGTTCAGTGAGTGGTTAGGATCTGGAATGCACTGTCTGAGAGTGTGGTGGAGGTAGGTTCAGTGAGTGGTTAGGATCTGGAATACACTGTCTGAGAGTGTGGTGGAGGCAGGTTCAGTGAGTGGTTAGGATTTGGAAGGCACTGCCAGAGAGTGTGGTGGAGGCAGGTTCAGTGAGTGGTTAGGATCTGGAATGCACTGTCTGTGAGTGTGGTGGAGGCAGGTTCAGTGAGTGGTTAGGATCTGGAATGCTCTGCCTGAGAGTCTGGTGGAGGCAGGTTCAGTGAGTGGTTAGGATCTGGAATGCACTGCCTGAGAGTGTGGTGGAAGCCGGTTCAGTGAGTGGTTAGGATCGGGAATTCACTGCCAGAGAGTGTGGTGGAAGCAGGTTCAGTGAGTGGTTAGGATTTGGAAGGCACTGCCTGAGAGTGTGGTGGAAGCAGGTTGAGTGAGTGGTTAGGATCGGGAATTCACTGCCAGAGAGTGTGGTGGAAGCAGGTTCAGTGAGTGGTTAGGATCGGGAATGCACTGCCTGAGAGTGTGGTGGAAGCAGGTTCAGTGAGTGGTTAGGATCTGGAATGCACTGTCTGAGAGTGTGGTGGAGGCAGGTTCAGTGAGTGGTTAGGATTTGGAAGGCACTGCCAGAGAGTGTGGTGGAAGCAGGTTCAGTGAGTGGTTAGGATCTGGAAGGCACTGTCTCAGAGTGTGGTGGAAGCAGGTTCAGTGAGTGGTTAGGATCTGGAATGCACTGCCTGAGAGTGTGGTGGAAGCAGGTTCAATGAGTGGTTAGGATTTGGAAGGCACTGCCAGAGAGTGTGGTGGAAGCAGGTTCAGTGAGTGGTTAGGATCTGGAATGCACTGCCTGAGAGTGTGGTGGAAGCAGGTTCAGTGAGTGGTTAGGATCTGGAATGCACTGCCAGAGAGTGTGGTGGAAGCAGGTTCAGTGAGTGTTTAGGATCTGGAATGCACTGCCAGAGAGTATGGTGGAAGCAGGTTCAGTGAGTGTTTAGGATCTGGAATGCACTGCCAGAGAGTGTGGTGGAGGCAGGTTAATTGAGTGTTTAGGATCTGGAATACACTGCCTGAGAGTGTGGTGGAAGCAGGTTCAGTGAGTGTTTAGGATCTGGAATGCACTGCCTGAGAGTGTGGTGGAAGCAGGTTCAGTGAGTGGTTAGGATTTGCAAGGCACTGCCAGAGAGTGTGGTGGAGGCAGGTTCAGTGAGTGTTTAGGATCAGGAATACACTGCCTGAGAGTGTGGTGGAAGCAGGTTCAGTGAGTGTTTAGGATCTGGAATACATGGCCTGAGAGTGTGGTGGAAGCATGTTCAGTGAGTGGTTAGGATCTGGAATACACTGCCTGAGAGTGTGGTGGAAGCATGTTCAGTGAGTGGTTAGGATCTGGAATGCACTGTCTGAGAGAGTGGTGGAAGCAGGTTCAGTGAGTGGTTAGGATCTGGAATGCACTGCCTGAGAGTGTGGTGGAAGCAGGTTCAGTGAGTGGTTAGGATCTGGAATGCACTGCCTGAGAGTGTGGTGGAAGCAGGTTCAGTGAGTGTTTAGGATCTGGAATGCACTGCCAGAGAGTGTGGTGGAAGCAGGTTCAGTGAGTGTTTAGGATCTGGAATGCACTGCCTGAGAGTGTGGTGGAGGCAGGCTCAGTGAGTGCTTAGGATCTGGAATGCACTGCCTGAGAGTGTGGTGGAAGCAGGTTCAATGAGTGGTTAGGATTTGCAAGGCACTGCCAGAGAGTGTGGTGGAAGCAGGTTCAGTGAGTGGTTAGGATCTGGAATGCACTGCCTGAGAGTGTGGTGGAAGCAGGTTCAGTGAGTGTTTAGGATCTGGAATGCACTGCCTGAGAGTGTGGTGGAGGCAGGTTAATTGAGTGTTTAGGATCTGGAATGCACTGCCTGAGAGTGTGGTGGAAGCAGGTTCAGTGAGTGTTTAGGATCTGGAATGCACTGCCAGAGAGTGTGGTGGAAGCAGGTTCAGTGAGTGTTTAGGATTTGGAATGCACTGCCAGAGAGTGTGGTGGAAGCAGGTTCAGTGAGTGTTTAGGATCTGGAATGCACTGCCTGAGAGTGTGGTGGAGGCAGGTTCAGTGAGTGCTTAGGATCTGGAATGCACTGCCTGAGAGTGTGGTGGAAGCAGGTTCAATGAGTGGTTAGGATTTGAAAGGCACTGCCAGAGAGTGTGGTGGAAGCAGGTTCAGTGAGTGGTTAGGATCTGGAATGTACTGCCTGAGAGTGTGGTGGAAGCAGGTTCAGTGAGTGTTTAGGATCTGGAATGCACTGCCTGAGAGTGTGGTGGAGGCAGGTTAATTGAGTGTTTAGGATCTGGAATGCACTGCCTGAGAGTGTGGTGGAAGCAGGTTCAGTGAGTGGTTAGGATCTGGAATGCACTGCCAGAGAGTGTGGTGGAAGCAGGTTCAGTGAGTGATTAGGATTTGGAAGGCACTGCCAGAGAGTGTGGTGGAAGCAGGTTCAGTGAGTGTTTAGGATCTGGAATACACTGCCTGAGAGTGTGGTGGAGGCAGGTTCAGTGAGTGGTTAGGATCTGGAATGCACTGCCTGAGAGTGTGGTGGAGGCAGGTTCAGTGAGTGGTTAGGATCTGGAATGCACTGTCTGAGAGTGTGGTGGAGGCAGGTTCAGTGAGTGGTTAGGATCTGGAATGCACTGTCTGAGAGTGTGGTGGAGGTAGGTTCAGTGAGTGGTTAGGATCTGGAATACACTGTCTGAGAGTGTGGTGGAGGCAGGTTCAGTGAGTGGTTAGGATTTGGAAGGCACTGCCAGAGAGTGTGGTGGAGGCAGGTTCAGTGAGTGGTTAGGATCTGGAATGCACTGTCTGTGAGTGTGGTGGAGGCAGGTTCAGTGAGTGGTTAGGATCTGGAATGCACTGTCTGAGAGTGTGGTGGAGGCAGGTTCAGTGAGTGGTTAGGATCTGGAATGCACTGCCTGAGAGTCTGGTGGAGGCAGGTTCAGTGAGTGGTTAGGATCTGGAATGCACTGCCTGAGAGTGTGGTGGAAGCCGGTTCAGTGAGTGGTTAGGATCGGGAATTCACTGCCAGAGAGTGTGGTGGAAGCAGGTTCAGTGAGTGGTTAGGATTTGGAAGGCACTGCCTGAGAGTGTGGTGGAAGCAGGTTGAGTGAGTGGTTAGGATCGGGAATTCACTGCCAGAGAGTGTGGTGGAAGCAGGTTCAGTGAGTGGTTAGGATCGGGAATGCACTGCCTGAGAGTGTGGTGGAAGCAGGTTCAGTGAGTGGTTAGGATCTGGAATGCACTCTCTGAGAGTGTGGTGGAGGCAGGTTCAGTGAGTGGTTAGGATTTGGAAGGCACTGCCAGAGAGTGTGGTGGAAGCAGGTTCAGTGAGTGGTTAGGATCTGGAAGGCACTGTCTCAGAGTGTGGTGGAAGCAGGTTCAGTGAGTGGTTAGGATCTGGAATGCACTGCCTGAGAGTGTGGTGGAAGCAGGTTCAATGAGTGGTTAGGATTTGGAAGGCACTGCCAGAGAGTGTGGTGGAAGCAGGTTCAGTGAGTGGTTAGGATCTGGAATGCACTGCCTGAGAGTGTGGTGGAAGCAGGTTCAGTGAGTGGTTAGGATCTGGAATGCACTGCCAGAGAGTGTGGTGGAAGCAGGTTCAGTGAGTGTTTAGGATCTGGAATGCACTGCCAGAGAGTGTGGTGGAAGCAGGTTCAGTGAGTGTTTAGGATCTGGAATGCACTGCCAGAGAGTGTGGTGGAGGCAGGTTAATTGAGTGTTTAGGATCTGGAATACACTGCCTGAGAGTGTGGTGGAAGCAGGTTCAGTGAGTGTTTAGGATCTGGAATGCACTGCCTGAGAGTGTGGTGGAAGCAGGTTCAGTGAGTGGTTAGGATTTGCAAGGCACTGCCAGAGAGTGTGGTGGAGGCAGGTTCAGTGAGTGTTTAGGATCAGGAATACACTGCCTGAGAGTGTGGTGGAAGCAGGTTCAGTGAGTGTTTAGGATCTGGAATACATGGCCTGAGAGTGTGGTGGAAGCATGTTCAGTGAGTGGTTAGGATCTGGAATGCACTGTCTGAGAGTGTGGTGGAAGCAGGTTCAGTGAGTGGTTAGGATCTGGAATGCACTGCCTGAGAGTGTGTGGAAGAAGGTTCAGTGAGTGGTTAGGATCTGGAATGCACTGCCTGAGAGTGTGGTGGAAGCAGGTTGAGTGAGTGGTTAGGATCGGGAATTCACTGTCTGAGAGTGTGGTGGAGGCAGGTTCAGTGAGTGGTTAGGATTTGGAAGGCACTGCCAGAGAGTGTGGTGGAAGCAGGTTCAGTGAATGGTTAGGATCGGGAATGCACTGTCTGAGAGTGTGGTGGAGGCAGGTTCAGTGAGTGGTTAGGATTTGGAAGGCACTGCCAGAGAGTGTGGTGGAAGCAGGTTGAGTGAGTGGTTAGGATCAGGAATACACTGCCTGAGAGTGTGGTGGAAGCAGGTTCAGTGAGTGTTTAGGATCTGGAATACATGGCCTGAGAGTGTGGTGGAAGCATGTTCAGTGAGTGGTTAGGATCTGGAATGCACTGTCTGAGAGTGTGGTGGAAGCAGGTTCAGTGAGTGGTTAGGATCTGGAATGCACTGCCTGAGAGTGTGGTGGAAGCAGGTTCAGTGAGTGTTTAGGGTCTGGAATGCACTGCCAGAGAGTGTGGTGGAAGCAGGTTCAGTGAGTGCTTAGGATCTGGAATGCACTGCCTGAGAGTGTGGTGGAAGCAGGTTCAGTGAGTGTTTAGGATCTGGAATGCACTGCCTGAGAGTGTGGTGGAGGCAGGTTCAGTGAGTGCTTAGGATCTGGAATGCACTGCCTGAGAGTGTGGTGGAAGCAGGTTCAATGAGTGGTTAGGATTTGGAAGGCACTGCCAGAGAGTGTGGTGGAAGCAGGTTCAGTGAGTGGTTAGGATCTGGAATGCACTGCCTGAGAGTGTGGTGGAAGCAGGTTCAGTGAGTGTTTAGGATCTGGAATGCACTGCCTGAGAGTGTGGTGGAGGCAGGTTAATTGAGTGTTTAGGATCTGGAATGCACTGCCTGAGAGTGTGGTGGAAGCAGGTTCAGTGAGTGGTTAGGATCTGGAATGCACTGCCAGAGAGTGTGGTGGAAGCAGGTTCAGTGAGTGATTAGGATTTGGAAGGCACTGCCAGAGAGTGTGGTGGAAGCAGGTTCAGTGAGTGTTTAGGATCTGGAATACACTGCCTGAGAGTGTGGTGGAGGCAGGTTCAGTGAGTGGTTAGGATCTGGAATGCACTGCCTGAGAGTGTGGTGGAGGCAGGTTCAGTGAGTGGTTAGGATGTGGAATGCACTGTCTGATAGTGTGGTGGAGGCAGGTTCAGTGAGTGGTTAGGATCTGGAATGCACTGTCTGAGAGTGTGGTGGAGGTAGGTTCAGTGAGTGGTTAGGATCTGGAATACACTGTCTGAGAGTGTGGTGGAGGCAGGTTCAGTGAGTGGTTAGGATTTGGAAGGCACTGCCAGAGAGTGTGGTGGAGGCAGGTTCAGTGAGTGGTTACGATCTGGAATGCACTGTCTGAGAGTGTGGTGGAGGCAGGTTCAGTGAGTGGTTAGGATCTGGAATGCACTGCCTGAGAGTCTGGTGGAGGCAGGTTCAGTGAGTGGTTAGGATCTGGAATGCACTGCCTGAGAGTGTGGTGGAAGCCGGTTCAGTGAGTGGTTAGGATCGGGAATTCACTGCCAGAGAGTGTGGTGGAAGCAGGTTCAGTGAGTGGTTAGGATCGGGAATGCACTGCCTGAGAGTGTGGTGGAAGCAGGTTCAGTGAGTGGTTAGGATCTGGAATGCACTGTCTGAGAGTGTGGTGGAGGCAGGTTCAGTGAGTGGTTAGGATTTGGAAGGCACTGCCAGAGAGTGTGGTGGAAGCAGGTTCAGTGAATGGTTAGGATCTGGAATGCACTGCCTGAGAGTGTGGTGGAGGCAGGTTCAGTGAGTGGTTAGGATCTGGAATGCACTGTCTGAGAGTGTGGTGGAGGCAGGTTCAGTGAGTGGTTAGGATTTGGAAGGCACTGCCAGAGAGTGTGGTGGAAGCAGGTTCAGTGAATGGTTAGGATCTGGAATGCACTGCCTGAGAGTGTGGTGGAGGCAGGTTCAGTGAGTGGTTAGGATCTGGAATGCACTGTCTGAGAGTGTGGTGGAAGCAGGTTCAGTGAGTGGTTAGGATCTGGAATGCACTGTCTGAGAGTGTGGTGGAAGCAGGTTCAGTGAGTGGTTAGGATTTGGAAGGCACTGCCTGAGAGTGTGGTGGAAGCAGTTTCAGTGAGTGGTTAGGATTTGGAATGCACTGCCAGAGAGTGTGGTGGAGGCAGATTCAGTGTTTGTTTAGGATCTGGAATACACTGTCTGAGAGTGTGGTGGAAGCAAGTTCAGTGAGTGGTTAGGATCTGGAATGCACTGCCTGAGAGTGTGGTGGAAGCAGGTTCAGTGAGTGGTTAGGATCTGGAATGCACTGCCTGAGAGTGTGGTGGAAGCAGGTTCAGTGAGTGGTTAGGATCTGGAATGCACTGCCTGAGAGTGTGGTGGAAGCAGGTTCAGTGAGTGGTTAGGATCTGGAATACACTGCCTGAGAGTGTGGTGGAAGCAGGTTCAATGAGTGGTTAGGATTTGGAAGGCACTGCCAGAGAGTGTGGTGGAAGCAGGATCAGTGAGTGGTTAGGATCTGGAATACACTGCCTGAGAGTGTGGTGGAAGCAGGTTCAATGAGTGTTTAGGATCTGGAATGCACTGCCAGAGAGTGTGGTAGAAGCAGGTTCAGTGAGTGTTTAGGATCTGGAATGCACTGTCTCAGAGTGTGGTGCAAGCAGGTTCAGTGAGTGGTTAGGATCTCGAATGCACTGCCAGAGAGTGTGGTGGAAGCAGGTTCAGTGAGTGATTAGGATTTGGAAGGCACTGCCAGAGAGTGTGGTGGAAGCAGGTTCAGTGAGTGGTTAGGATCTGGAATGCACTGCCAGAGAGTGTGGTGGAAGCAGGTTCAGTGAGTGATTAGGATTTGGAAGGCACTGCCAGAGAGTGTGGTGGAAGCAGGTTCAGTGAGTGTTTAGGATCTGGAATACACTGCCTGAGAGTGTGGTGGAAGCAGGTTCAGTGAGTGGTTAGGATCTGGAATGCACTGCCTGAGAGTGTGGTGGAGGCAGGTTCAGTGAGTGGTTAGGATCTGGAATGCACTGTCTGAGAGTGTGGTGGAGGTAGGTTCAGTGAGTGGTTAGGATCTGGAATGCACTGTCTGAGAGTGTGGTGGAGGCAGGTTCAGTGAGTGGTTAGGATTTGGAAGGCACTGCCAGAGAGTGTGGTGGAAGCAGGTTCAGTGAGTGGTTAGGATCTGGAAAGCACTGCCTGAGAGTGTGGTGGAAGCCGGTTCAGTGAGTGGTTAGGATCGGGAATTCACTGCCAGAGAGTGTGGTGGAAGCAGGTTCAGTGAGTGGTTAGGATTTGGAAGGCACTGCCTGAGAGTGTGGTGGAAGCAGGTTGAGTGAGTGGTTAGGATCGGGAATTCACTGCCAGAGAGTGTGGTGGAAGCAGGTTCAGTGAGTGGTTAGGATCGGGAATGCACTGCCTGAGAGTGTGGTGGAAGCAGGTTCAGTGAGTGGTTAGGATCTGGAATGCACTGTCTGAGAGTGTGGTGGAAGCAGGTTCAGTGAGTGGTTAGGATTTGGAAGGCACTGCCAGAGAGTGTGGTGGAAGCAGGTTCACTGAATGGTTAGGATCTGGAATGCACTGCCTGAGAGTGTGGTGGAGGCAGGTTCAGTGAGTGGTTAGGATCTGGAATGCACTGCATGAGAGTGTAGTGGAAGCAGGTTCAGTGAGTGGTTAGGATCGGGAATGCACTGCCAGAGAGTGTGGTGGAAGCAGGTTCAGTGAGTGGTTAGGATCGGGAATGCACTGCCTGAGAGTGTGGTGGAGGCAGGTTAATTGAGTGTTTAGGATCTGGAATGCACTGCCTGAGAGTGTGGTGGAAGCAGGTTCAGTGAGTGGTTAGGATCTGGAATGCACTGCCAGAGAGTGTGGTGGAAGCAGGTTCAGTGAGTGATTAGGATTTGGAAGGCACTGCCAGAGAGTGTGGTGGAAGCAGGTTCAGTGAGTGGTTAGGATCTGGAATACACTGCCTGAGAGTGTGGTGGAGGCAGGTTCAGTGAGTGGTTAGGATCTGGAATGCACTGTCTGAGAGTGTGGTGGAGGCAGGTTCAGTGAGTGGTTAGGATCTGGAATGCACTGTCTGAGAGTGTGGTGGAGGTAGGTTCAGTGAGTGGTTAGGATCTGGAATACACTGTCTGAGAGTGTGGTGGAGGCAGGTTCAGTGAGTGGTTAGGATTTGGAAGGCACTGCCAGAGAGTGTGGTGGAGGCAGGTTCAGTGAGTGGTTAGGATCTGGAATGCACTGTCTGAGAGTGTGGTGGAGGCAGGTTCAGTGAGTGGTTAGGATTTGGAAGGCACTGCCAGAGAGTGTGGTGGAAGCAGGTTCAGTGAGTGGTTAGGATCTGGAATGCACTGCCTGAGAGTCTGGTGGAGGCAGGTTCAGTGAGTGGTTAGGATCTGGAATGCACTGCCTGAGAGTGTGGTGGAAGCCGGTTCAGTGAGTGGTTAGGATCGGGAATTCACTGCCAGAGAGTGTGGTGGAAGCAGGTTCAGTGAGTGGTTAGGATCGGGAATGCACTGCCTGAGAGTGTGGTGGAAGCAGGTTCAGTGAGTGGTTAGGATCTGGAATGCACTGTCTGAGAGTGTGGTGGAGGCAGGTTCAGTGAGTGGTTAGGATTTGGAAGGCACTGCCAGAGAGTGTGGTGGAAGCAGGTTCAGTGAATGGTTAGGATCTGGAATGCACTGCCTGAGAGTGTGGTGGAGGCAGGTTCAGTGAGTGGTTAGGATCTGGAATGCACTGTCTGAGAGTGTGGTGGAGGCAGGTTCAGTGAGTGGTTAGGATTTGGAAGGCACTGCCAGAGAGTGTGGTGGAAGCAGGTTCAGTGAATGGTTAGGATCTGGAATGCACTGCCTGAGAGTGTGGTGGAGGCAGATTCAGTGTTTGTTTAGGATCTGGAATACACTGTCTGAGAGTGTGGTGGATGCAAGTTCAGTGAGTGGTTAGGATCTGGAATGCACTGCCTGAGAGTGTGGTGGAAGCAGGTTCAGTGAGTGGTTAGGATCTGGAATGCACTGCCTGAGAGTGTGGTGGAAGCAGGTTCAGTGAGTGGTTAGGATCTGGAATACACTGCCTGAGAGTGTGGTGGAAGCAGGTTCAATGAGTGGTTAGGATTTGGAAGGCACTGCCAGAGAGTGTGGTGGAAGCAGGATCAGTGAGTGGTTAGGATCTGGAATACACTGCCTGAGAGTGTGGTGGAAGCAGGTTCAATGAGTGTTTAGGATCTGGAATGCACTGCCAGAGAGTGTGGTAGAAGCAGGTTCAGTGAGTGTTTAGGATCTGGAATGCACTGTCTCAGAGTGTGGTGGAAGCAGGTTCAGTGAGTGGTTAGGATCTCGAATGCACTGCCAGAGAGTGTGGTGGAAGCAGGTTCAGTGAGTGATTAGGATTTGGAAGGCACTGCCAGAGAGTGTGGTGGAAGCAGGTTCAGTGAGTGGTTAGGATCTGGAATGCACTGCCAGAGAGTGTGGTGGAAGCAGGTTCAGTGAGTGATTAGGATTTGGAAGGCACTGCCAGAGAGTGTGGTGGAAGCAGGTTCAGTGAGTGTTTAGGATCTGGAATACACTGCCTGAGAGTGTGGTGGAGGCAGGTTCAGTGAGTGGTTAGGATCTGGAATGCACTGCCTGAGAGTGTGGTGGAGGCAGGTTCAGTGAGTGGTTAGGATCTGGAATGCACTGTCTGAGAGTGTGGTGGAGGTAGGTTCAGTGAGTGGTTAGGATCTGGAATGCACTGTCTGAGAGTGTGGTGGAGGCAGGTTCAGTGAGTGGTTAGGATTTGGAAGGCACTGCCAGAGAGTGTGGTGGAAGCAGGTTCAGTGAGTGGTTAGGATCTGGAAAGCACTGCCTGAGAGTGTGGTGGAAGCCGGTTCAGTGAGTGGTTAGGATCGGGAATTCACTGCCAGAGAGTGTGGTGGAAGCAGGTTCAGTGAGTGGTTAGGATTTGGAAGGCACTGCCTGAGAGTGTGGTGGAAGCAGGTTGAGTGAGTGGTTAGGATCGGGAATTCACTGCCAGAGAGTGTGGTGGAAGCAGGTTCAGTGAGTGGTTAGGATCGGGAATGCACTGCCTGAGAGTGTGGTGGAAGCAGGTTCAGTGAGTGGTTAGGATCTGGAATGCACTGTCTGAGAGTGTGGTGGAAGCAGGTTCAGTGAGTGGTTAGGATTTGGAAGGCACTGCCAGAGAGTGTGGTGGAAGCAGGTTCACTGAATGGTTAGGATCTGGAATGCACTGCCTGAGAGTGTGGTGGAGGCAGGTTCAGTGAGTGGTTAGGATCTGGAATGCACTGCATGAGAGTGTAGTGGAAGCAGGTTCAGTGAGTGGTTAGGATCGGGAATGCACTGCCAGAGAGTGTGGTGGAAGCAGGTTCAGTGAGTGGTTAGGATCGGGAATGCACTGCCTGAGAGTGTGGTGGAAGCAGGTTCAGTGAGTGGTTAGGATTTGGAATGCACTGCCAGAGAGCGTGGTGGAAGCAGGTTCAGTGAGTGGTTAGGATTTGGAAGGCACTGCCTGAGAGTGTGGTGGAAGCAGGTTCAGTGAGTGGTTAGGATTTGGAATGCACTGCCAGAGAGTGTGGTGGAAGCAGGTTCAGTGAGTGGTTAGGATTTGGAAGGCACTGCCTGAGAGTGTGGTGGAAGCAGGTTCAGTGAGTGGTTAGGATTTGGAATGCACTGCCAGAGAGTGTGGTGGAAGCAGGTTCAGTGAGTGGTTAGGATTTGGAATGCACTGCCAGAGAGTGTGGTGGAGGCAGATTCAGTGTTTGTTTAGGATCTGGAATACACTGCCTGAGAGTGTGGTGGAAGCAGGTTCGGTGAGTGGTTAGGATCTGGAATGCACTGCCAGAGAGTGTGGTGGAAGCAGCTTCAGTGAGTGGTTAGGATCTGGAATGCACTGTCTGAGAGTGTGGTGGAAGCAAGTTCAATGAGTGGTTAGGATTTGGAAGGCACTGCCAGAGAGTGTGGTGGAAGCAGGTTCAGTGAGTGGTTAGGATCTGGAATGCACTGCCTGAGAGTGTGGTGGAAGCAGGTTCAGTGAGTGGTTAGGATCTGGAATGCACTGCCAGAGAGTGTGGTGGAAGCAGGATCAGTGAGTGTTTAGGATCTGGAATGCACTGCCAGAGAGTGTGGTAGAAGCAGGTTCAGTGAGTGTTTAGGATCTGGAATGCTCTGCCAGAGAGCGTGGTGGAAGCAGGTTCAGTGAGTGGTTAGGATCTGGAAGGCACTGCCTGAGAGTGTGGTGGAAGCAGGTTCAGTGAGTGGTTAGGATCTGGAAGGCACTGCCTGAGAGTGTGGTGGAAGCAGGGTCAGTGAGTGGTTAGGATCTGGAATGCACTGCCAGAGAGTGTGGTGGAAGCAGGATCATTGAGTTTTTAGGATCTGGAATGCACTGCCAGAGAGTGTGGTAGAAGCAGGTTCAGTGAGTGTTTAGGATCTGGAATGCACTGCCAGAGAGCGTGGTGGAAGCAGGTTCAGTGAGTGGTTAGGATCTCGAATGCACTGCCAGAGAGTGTGGTGGAAGCAGGTTCAGTGAGTGGTTAGGATCTGGAAGGCACTGTCTGAGAGTGTGGTGGAAGCAGGTTCAGTGAGTGGTTAGGATCTGGAATGCACTGCCAGAGAGTGTGGTGGAAGCAGGTTCAGTGAGTGGTTAGGATCTGGAATACACTGCCTGAGAGTGTGGTGGAAGCAGGTTCAGTGAGTGGTTAGGATCTGGAAGGCACTGCCTGAGAGTGTGGTGGAGGTAGGTTCAGTGAGTGGTTAGGATCTGGAATGCACTGTCTGAGAGTGTGGTGGAGGCAGGTTCAGTGAGTGGTTAGGATTTGGAAGGCACTGCCAGAGAGTGTGGTGGAAGCAGGTTCAGTGAGTGGTTAGGATCTGGAAAGCACTGCCTGAGAGTGTGGTGGAAGCCGGTTCAGTGAGTGGTTAGGATCGGGAATGCACTGTCTGAGAGTGTGGTGGAAGCAGGTTCAGTGAGTGGTTAGGATCGGGAATGCACTGCCTGAGAGTGTGGTGGAAGCAGGTTCAGTGAGTGGTTAGGATTTGGAATGCACTGCCAGAGAGCGTGGTGGAAGCAGGTTCAGTGAGTGGTTAGGATTTGGAAGGCACTGCCTGAGAGTGTGGTGGAAGCAGGTTCAGTGAGTGGTTAGGATTTGGAATGCACTGCCAGAGAGTGTGGTGGAAGCAGGTTCAGTGAGTGGTTAGGATTTGGAAGGCACTGCCTGAGAGTGTGGTGGAAGCAGGTTCAGTGAGTGGTTAGGATTTGGAATGCACTGCCAGAGAGTGTGGTGGAAGCAGGTTCAGTGAGTGGTTAGGATTTGGAATGCACTGCCAGAGAGTGTGGTGGAGGCAGATTCAGTGTTTGTTTAGGATCTGGAATACACTGCCTGAGAGTGTGGTGGAAGCAGGTTCGGTGAGTGGTTAGGATCTGGAATGCACTGCCAGAGAGTGTGGTGGAAGCAGCTTCAGTGAGTGGTTAGGATCTGGAATGCACTGTCTGAGAGTGTGGTGGAAGCAAGTTCAATGAGTGGTTAGGATTTGGAAGGCACTGCCAGAGAGTGTGGTGGAAGCAGGTTCAGTGAGTGGTTAGGATCTGGAATGCACTGCCAGAGAGTGTGGTGGAAGCAGGTTCAGTGAGTGTTTAGGATCTGGAATACACTGCCTGAGAGTGTGGTGGAGGCAGGTTCAGTGAGTGGTTAGGATCTGGAATGCACTGTCTGAGAGTGTGGTGGAGGTAGGTTCAGTGAGTGGTTAGGATCTGGAATGCACTGTCTGAGAGTGTGGTGGAGGCAGGTTCAGTGAGTGGTTAGGATTTGGAAGGCACTGCCAGAGAGTGTGGTGGAAGCAGGTTCAGTGAGTGGTTAGGATCTGGAAAGCACTGCCTGAGAGTGTGGTGGAAGCCGGTTCAGTGAGTGGTTAGGATCGGGAATTCACTGCCAGAGAGTGTGGTGGAAGCAGGTTCAGTGAGTGGTTAGGATTTGGAAGGCACTGCCTGAGAGTGTGGTGGAAGCAGGTTGAGTGAGTGGTTAGGATCGGGAATTCACTGCCAGAGAGTGTGGTGGAAGCAGGTTCAGTGAGTGGTTAGGATCGGGAATGCACTGCCTGAGAGTGTGGTGGAAGCAGGTTCAGTGAGTGGTTAGGATCTGGAATGCACTGTCTGAGAGTGTGGTGGAAGCAGGTTCAGTGAGTGGTTAGGATTTGGAAGGCACTGCCAGAGAGTGTGGTGGAAGCAGGTTCACTGAATGGTTAGGATCTGGAATGCACTGCCTGAGAGTGTGGTGGAGGCAGGTTCAGTGAGTGGTTAGGATCTGGAATGCACTGCATGAGAGTGTAGTGGAAGCAGGTTCAGTGAGTGGTTAGGATCGGGAATGCACTGCCAGAGAGTGTGGTGGAAGCAGGTTCAGTGAGTGGTTAGGATCGGGAATGCACTGCCTGAGAGTGTGGTGGAGGCAGGTTAATTGAGTGTTTAGGATCTGGAATGCACTGCCTGAGAGTGTGGTGGAAGCAGGTTCAGTGAGTGGTTAGGATCTGGAATGCACTGCCAGAGAGTGTGGTGGAAGCAGGTTCAGTGAGTGATTAGGATTTGGAAGGCACTGCCAGAGAGTGTGGTGGAAGCAGGTTCAGTGAGTGGTTAGGATCTGGAATACACTGCCTGAGAGTGTGGTGGAGGCAGGTTCAGTGAGTGGTTAGGATCTGGAATGCACTGTCTGAGAGTGTGGTGGAGGCAGGTTCAGTGAGTGGTTAGGATCTGGAATGCACTGTCTGAGAGTGTGGTGGAGGTAGGTTCAGTGAGTGGTTAGGATCTGGAATACACTGTCTGAGAGTGTGGTGGAGGCAGGTTCAGTGAGTGGTTAGGATTTGGAAGGCACTGCCAGAGAGTGTGGTGGAGGCAGGTTCAGTGAGTGGTTAGGATCTGGAATGCACTGTCTGAGAGTGTGGTGGAGGCAGGTTCAGTGAGTGGTTAGGATTTGGAAGGCACTGCCAGAGAGTGTGGTGGAAGCAGGTTCAGTGAGTGGTTAGGATCGGGAATTCACTGCCAGAGAGTGTGGTGGAAGCAGGTTCAGTGAGTGGTTAGGATCGGGAATGCACTGCCTGAGAGTGTGGTGGAAGCAGGTTCAGTGAGTGGTTAGGATCTGGAATGCACTGTCTGAGAGTGTGGTGGAGGCAGGTTCAGTGAGTGGTTAGGATTTGGAAGGCACTGCCAGAGAGTGTGGTGGAAGCAGGTTCAGTGAATGGTTAGGATCTGGAATGCACTGCCTGAGAGTGTGGTGGAGGCAGGTTCAGTGAGTGGTTAGGATCTGGAATGCACTGTCTGAGAGTGTGGTGGAGGCAGGTTCAGTGAGTGGTTAGGATTTGGAAGGCACTGCCAGAGAGTGTGGTGGAAGCAGGTTCAGTGAATGGTTAGGATCTGGAATGCACTGCCTGAGAGTGTGGTGGAGGCAGATTCAGTGTTTGTTTAGGATCTGGAATACACTGTCTGAGAGTGTGGTGGATGCAAGTTCAGTGAGTGGTTAGGATCTGGAATGCACTGCCTGAGAGTGTGGTGGAAGCAGGTTCAGTGAGTGGTTAGGATCTGGAATGCACTGCCTGAGAGTGTGGTGGAAGCAGGTTCAGTGAGTGGTTAGGATCTGGAATACACTGCCTGAGAGTGTGGTGGAAGCAGGTTCAATGAGTGGTTAGGATTTGGAAGGCACTGCCAGAGAGTGTGGTGGAAGCAGGATCAGTGAGTGGTTAGGATCTGGAATACACTGCCTGAGAGTGTGGTGGAAGCAGGTTCAATGAGTGTTTAGGATCTGGAATGCACTGCCAGAGAGTGTGGTAGAAGCAGGTTCAGTGAGTGTTTAGGATCTGGAATGCACTGTCTCAGAGTGTGGTGGAAGCAGGTTCAGTGAGTGGTTAGGATCTCGAATGCACTGCCAGAGAGTGTGGTGGAAGCAGGTTCAGTGAGTGATTAGGATTTGGAAGGCACTGCCAGAGAGTGTGGTGGAAGCAGGTTCAGTGAGTGGTTAGGATCTGGAATGCACTGCCAGAGAGTGTGGTGGAAGCAGGTTCAGTGAGTGATTAGGATTTGGAAGGCACTGCCAGAGAGTGTGGTGGAAGCAGGTTCAGTGAGTGTTTAGGATCTGGAATACACTGCCTGAGAGTGTGGTGGAGGCAGGTTCAGTGAGTGGTTAGGATCTGGAATGCACTGCCTGAGAGTGTGGTGGAGGCAGGTTCAGTGAGTGGTTAGGATCTGGAATGCACTGTCTGAGAGTGTGGTGGAGGTAGGTTCAGTGAGTGGTTAGGATCTGGAATGCACTGTCTGAGAGTGTGGTGGAGGCAGGTTCAGTGAGTGGTTAGGATTTGGAAGGCACTGCCAGAGAGTGTGGTGGAAGCAGGTTCAGTGAGTGGTTAGGATCTGGAAAGCACTGCCTGAGAGTGTGGTGGAAGCCGGTTCAGTGAGTGGTTAGGATCGGGAATTCACTGCCAGAGAGTGTGGTGGAAGCAGGTTCAGTGAGTGGTTAGGATTTGGAAGGCACTGCCTGAGAGTGTGGTGGAAGCAGGTTGAGTGAGTGGTTAGGATCGGGAATTCACTGCCAGAGAGTGTGGTGGAAGCAGGTTCAGTGAGTGGTTAGGATCGGGAATGCACTGCCTGAGAGTGTGGTGGAAGCAGGTTCAGTGAGTGGTTAGGATCTGGAATGCACTGTCTGAGAGTGTGGTGGAAGCAGGTTCAGTGAGTGGTTAGGATTTGGAAGGCACTGCCAGAGAGTGTGGTGGAAGCAGGTTCACTGAATGGTTAGGATCTGGAATGCACTGCCTGAGAGTGTGGTGGAGGCAGGTTCAGTGAGTGGTTAGGATCTGGAATGCACTGCATGAGAGTGTAGTGGAAGCAGGTTCAGTGAGTGGTTAGGATCGGGAATGCACTGCCAGAGAGTGTGGTGGAAGCAGGTTCAGTGAGTGGTTAGGATCGGGAATGCACTGCCTGAGAGTGTGGTGGAAGCAGGTTCAGTGAGTGGTTAGGATTTGGAATGCACTGCCAGAGAGCGTGGTGGAAGCAGGTTCAGTGAGTGGTTAGGATTTGGAAGGCACTGCCTGAGAGTGTGGTGGAAGCAGGTTCAGTGAGTGGTTAGGATTTGGAATGCACTGCCAGAGAGTGTGGTGGAAGCAGGTTCAGTGAGTGGTTAGGATTTGGAAGGCACTGCCTGAGAGTGTGGTGGAAGCAGGTTCAGTGAGTGGTTAGGATTTGGAATGCACTGCCAGAGAGTGTGGTGGAAGCAGGTTCAGTGAGTGGTTAGGATTTGGAATGCACTGCCAGAGAGTGTGGTGGAGGCAGATTCAGTGTTTGTTTAGGATCTGGAATACACTGCCTGAGAGTGTGGTGGAAGCAGGTTCGGTGAGTGGTTAGGATCTGGAATGCACTGCCAGAGAGTGTGGTGGAAGCAGCTTCAGTGAGTGGTTAGGATCTGGAATGCACTGTCTGAGAGTGTGGTGGAAGCAAGTTCAATGAGTGGTTAGGATTTGGAAGGCACTGCCAGAGAGTGTGGTGGAAGCAGGTTCAGTGAGTGGTTAGGATCTGGAATGCACTGCCTGAGAGTGTGGTGGAAGCAGGTTCAGTGAGTGGTTAGGATCTGGAATGCACTGCCAGAGAGTGTGGTGGAAGCAGGATCAGTGAGTGTTTAGGATCTGGAATGCACTGCCAGAGAGTGTGGTAGAAGCAGGTTCAGTGAGTGTTTAGGATCTGGAATGCTCTGCCAGAGAGCGTGGTGGAAGCAGGTTCAGTGAGTGGTTAGGATCTGGAAGGCACTGCCTGAGAGTGTGGTGGAAGCAGGTTCAGTGAGTGGTTAGGATCTGGAAGGCACTGCCTGAGAGTGTGGTGGAAGCAGGGTCAGTGAGTGGTTAGGATCTGGAATGCACTGCCAGAGAGTGTGGTGGAAGCAGGATCATTGAGTTTTTAGGATCTGGAATGCACTGCCAGAGAGTGTGGTAGAAGCAGGTTCAGTGAGTGTTTAGGATCTGGAATGCACTGCCAGAGAGCGTGGTGGAAGCAGGTTCAGTGAGTGGTTAGGATCTCGAATGCACTGCCAGAGAGTGTGGTGGAAGCAGGTTCAGTGAGTGGTTAGGATCTGGAAGGCACTGTCTGAGAGTGTGGTGGAAGCAGGTTCAGTGAGTGGTTAGGATCTGGAATGCACTGCCAGAGAGTGTGGTGGAAGCAGGTTCAGTGAGTGGTTAGGATCTGGAATACACTGCCTGAGAGTGTGGTGGAAGCAGGTTCAGTGAGTGGTTAGGATCTGGAAGGCACTGCCTGAGAGTGTGGTGGAGGTAGGTTCAGTGAGTGGTTAGGATCTGGAATGCACTGTCTGAGAGTGTGGTGGAGGCAGGTTCAGTGAGTGGTTAGGATTTGGAAGGCACTGCCAGAGAGTGTGGTGGAAGCAGGTTCAGTGAGTGGTTAGGATCTGGAAAGCACTGCCTGAGAGTGTGGTGGAAGCCGGTTTAGTGAGTGGTTAGGATCGGGAATGCACTGTCTGAGAGTGTGGTGGAAGCTGGTTCAGTGAGTGGTTAGGATCGGGAATGCACTGCCTGAGAGTGTGGTGGAAGCAGGTTCAGTGAGTGGTTAGGATTTGGAATGCACTGCCAGAGAGCGTGGTGGAAGCAGGTTCAGTGAGTGGTTAGGATTTGGAAGGCACTGCCTGAGAGTGTGGTGGAAGCAGGTTCAGTGAGTGGTTAGGATTTGGAATGCACTGCCAGAGAGTGTGGTGGAAGCAGGTTCAGTGAGTGGTTAGGATTTGGAAGGCACTGCCTGAGAGTGTGGTGGAAGCAGGTTCAGTGAGTGGTTAGGATTTGGAATGCACTGCCAGAGAGTGTGGTGGAAGCAGGTTCAGTGAGTGGTTAGGATTTGGAATGCACTGCCAGAGAGTGTGGTGGAGGCAGATTCAGTGTTTGTTTAGGATCTGGAATACACTGCCTGAGAGTGTGGTGGAAGCAGGTTCGGTGAGTGGTTAGGATCTGGAATGCACTGCCAGAGAGTGTGGTGGAAGCAGCTTCAGTGAGTGGTTAGGATCTGGAATGCACTGTCTGAGAGTGTGGTGGAAGCAAGTTCAATGAGTGGTTAGGATTTGGAAGGCACTGCCAGAGAGTGTGGTGGAAGCAGGTTCAGTGAGTGGTTAGGATCTGGAATGCACTGCCTGAGAGTGTGGTGGAAGCAGGTTCAGTGAGTGGTTAGGATCTGGAATGCACTGCCAGAGAGTGTGGTGGAAGCAGGATCAGTGAGTGTTTAGGATCTGGAATGCACTGCCAGAGAGTGTGGTAAAAGCAGGTTCAGTGAGTGTTTAGGATCTGGAATGCTCTGCCAGAGAGCGTGGTGGAAGCAGGTTCAGTGAGTGGTTAGGATCTGGAAGGCACTGCCTGAGAGTGTGGTGGAAGCAGGTTCAGTGAGTGGTTAGGATCTGGAAGGCACTGCCTGAGAGTGTGGTGGAAGCAGGGTCAGTGAGTGGTTAGGATCTGGAATGCACTGCCAGAGAGTGTGGTGGAAGCAGGATCATTGAGTTTTTAGGATCTGGAATGCACTGCCAGAGAGTGTGGTAGAAGCAGGTTCAGTGAGTGTTTAGGATCTGGAATGCACTGCCAGAGAGCGTGGTGGAAGCAGGTTCAGTGAGTGGTTAGGATCTCGAATGCACTGCCAGAGAGTGTGGTGGAAGCAGGTTCAGTGAGTGGTTAGGATCTGGAAGGCACTGTCTGAGAGTGTGGTGGAAGCAGGTTCAGTGAGTGGTTAGGATCTGGAATGCACTGCCAGAGAGTGTGGTGGAAGCAGGTTCAGTGAGTGGTTAGGATCTGGAATACACTGCCTGAGAGTGTGGTGGAAGCAGGTTCAGTGAGTGGTTAGGATCTGGAAGGCACTGCCTGAGAGTGTGGTGGAGGTAGGTTCAGTGAGTGGTTAGGATCTGGAATGCACTGTCTGAGAGTGTGGTGGAGGCAGGTTCAGTGAGTGGTTAGGATTTGGAAGGCACTGCCAGAGAGTGTGGTGGAAGCAGGTTCAGTGAGTGGTTAGGATCTGGAAAGCACTGCCTGAGAGTGTGGTGGAAGCCGGTTCAGTGAGTGGTTAGGATCGGGAATTCACTGCCAGAGAGTGTGGTGGAAGCAGGTTCAGTGAGTGGTTAGGATTTGGAAGGCACTGCCTGAGAGTGTGGTGGAAGCAGGTTGAGTGAGTGGTTAGGATCGGGAATTCACTGCCAGAGAGTGTGGTGGAAGCAGGTTCAGTGAGTGGTTAGGATCTGGAATGCACTGTCTGAGAGTGTGGTGGAAGCAGGTTCAGTGAGTGGTTAGGATTTGGAAGGCACTGCCAGAGAGTGTGGTGGAAGCAGGTTCACTGAATGGTTAGGATCTGGAATGCACTGCCTGAGAGTGTGGTGGAGGCAGGTTCAGTGAGTGGTTAGGATCTGGAATGCACTGCATGAGAGTGTAGTGGAAGCAGGTTCAGTGAGTGGTTAGGATCGGGAATGCACTGCCAGAGAGTGTGGTGGAAGCAGGTTCAGTGAGTGGTTAGGATCGGGAATGCACTGCCTGAGAGTGTGGTGGAAGCAGGTTCAGTGAGTGGTTAGGATTTGGAATGCACTGCCAGAGAGCGTGGTGGAAGCAGGTTCAGTGAGTGGTTAGGATTTGGAAGGCACTGCCTGAGAGTGTGGTGGAAGCAGGTTCAGTGAGTGGTTAGGATTTGGAATGCACTGCCAGAGAGTGTGGTGGAAGCAGGTTCAGTGAGTGGTTAGGATTTGGAAGGCACTGCCTGAGAGTGTGGTGGAAGCAGGTTCAGTGAGTGGTTAGGATTTGGAATGCACTGCCAGAGAGTGTGGTGGAAGCAGGTTCAGTGAGTGGTTAGGATTTGGAATGCACTGCCAGAGAGTGTGGTGGAGGCAGATTCAGTGTTTGTTTAGGATCTGGAATACACTGCCTGAGAGTGTGGTGGAAGCAGGTTCAGTGAGTGGTTAGGATCTGGAAAGCACTGCCTGAGAGTGTGGTGGAAGCCGGTTCAGTGAGTGGTTAGGATCGGGAATTCACTGCCAGAGAGTGTGGTGGAAGCAGGTTCAGTGAGTGGTTAGGATTTGGAAGGCACTGCCTGAGAGTGTGGTGGAAGCAGGTTGAGTGAGTGGTTAGGATCGGGAATTCACTGCCAGAGAGTGTGGTGGAAGCAGGTTCAGTGAGTGGTTAGGATCTGGAATGCACTGTCTGAGAGTGTGGTGGAAGCAGGTTCAGTGAGTGGTTAGGATTTGGAAGGCACTGCCAGAGAGTGTGGTGGAAGCAGGTTCACTGAATGGTTAGGATCTGGAATGCACTGCCTGAGAGTGTGGTGGAGGCAGGTTCAGTGAGTGGTTAGGATCTGGAATGCACTGCATGAGAGTGTAGTGGAAGCAGGTTCAGTGAGTGGTTAGGATCGGGAATGCACTGCCAGAGAGTGTGGTGGAAGCAGGTTCAGTGAGTGGTTAGGATCGGGAATGCACTGCCTGAGAGTGTGGTGGAAGCAGGTTCAGTGAGTGGTTAGGATTTGGAATGCACTGCCAGAGAGCGTGGTGGAAGCAGGTTCAGTGAGTGGTTAGGATTTGGAAGGCACTGCCTGAGAGTGTGGTGGAAGCAGGTTCAGTGAGTGGTTAGGATTTGGAATGCACTGCCAGAGAGTGTGGTGGAAGCAGGTTCAGTGAGTGGTTAGGATTTGGAAGGCACTGCCTGAGAGTGTGGTGGAAGCAGGTTCAGTGAGTGGTTAGGATTTGGAATGCACTGCCAGAGAGTGTGGTGGAAGCAGGTTCAGTGAGTGGTTAGGATTTGGAATGCACTGCCAGAGAGTGTGGTGGAGGCAGATTCAGTGTTTGTTTAGGATCTGGAATACACTGCCTGAGAGTGTGGTGGAAGCAGGTTCGGTGAGTGGTTAGGATCTGGAATGCACTGCCAGAGAGTGTGGTGGAAGCAGCTTCAGTGAGTGGTTAGGATCTGGAATGCACTGTCTGAGAGTGTGGTGGAAGCAAGTTCAATGAGTGGTTAGGATTTGGAAGGCACTGCCAGAGAGTGTGGTGGAAGCAGGTTCAGTGAGTGGTTAGGATCTGGAATGCACTGCCTGAGAGTGTGGTGGAAGCAGGTTCAGTGAGTGGTTAGGATCTGGAATGCACTGCCAGAGAGTGTGGTGGAAGCAGGATCAGTGAGTGTTTAGGATCTGGAATGCACTGCCAGAGAGTGTGGTAGAAGCAGGTTCAGTGAGTGTTTAGGATCTGGAATGCTCTGCCAGAGAGCGTGGTGGAAGCAGGTTCAGTGAGTGGTTAGGATCTGGAAGGCACTGCCTGAGAGTGTGGTGGAAGCAGGTTCAGTGAGTGGTTAGGATCTGGAAGGCACTGCCTGAGAGTGTGGTGGAAGCAGGTTCAGTGAGTGGTTAGGATCTGGAATGCACTGCCAGAGAGTGTGGTGCAAGCAGGATCAGTGAGTGTTTAGGATCTGGAATGCACTGCCAGAGAGTGTGGTAGAAGCAGGTTCAGTGAGTGTTTAGGATCTGGAATGCACTGCCAGAGAGCGTGGTGGAAGCAGGTTCAGTGAGTGGTTAGGATCTCGAATGCACTGCCAGAGAGTGTGGTGGAAGCAGGTTCAGTGAGTGGTTAGGATCTGGAAGGCACTGTCTGAGAGTGTGGTGGAAGCAGGTTCAGTGAGTGGTTAGGATCTGGAATGCACTGCCAGAGAGTGTGGTGGAAGCAGGTTCAGTGAGTGGTTAGGATCTGGAATACACTGCCTGAGAGTGTGGTGGAAGCAGGTTCAGTGAGTGGTTAGGATCTGGAAGGCACTGCCTGAGAGTGTGGTGGAAGCAGGTTCAGTGAGTGGTTAGGATCTGGAATGCACTGCCTGAGAGTGTGGTGGAAGCAGGTTCAATGAGTGGTTAGGATTTGGAAGGCACTGCCAGAGAGTGTGGTGGAAGCAGGTTCAGTGAGTGGTTAGGATCTGGAATGCACTGCCTGAGAGTGTGGTGGAAGCAGGTTCAGTGAGTGGTTAGGATCTGGAATGCACTGCCAGAGAGTGTGGTGGAAGCAGCTTCAGTGAGTGTTTAGGATCTGGAGTGCACTGCCAGAGAGTGTGGTGCAAGCAGGTTCAGTGAGTGTTTAGGATCTGGAATGCACTGCCAGACAGTGTGGTGGAGGCAGGTTAATTGAGTGTTTAGGATCTGGAATACACTGCCTGAGAGTGTGGTGGAAGCAGGTTCAGTGAGTGTTTAGGATCTGGAATGCACTGCCTGAGAGTGTGGTGGAAGCAGGTTCAGTGAGTGTTTAGGATCTGGAATGCACTGCCCGAGGGAGTGGTGGAAGCAGGTTCAGTGAGTGGTTAGGATCTGGAATACACTGCCTGAGAGTGTGGTGGAAGCAGGTTCAATGAGTGGTTAGGATCTGGAATGCACTGCCTGAGAGTGTGGTGGAAGCAGGCTCAGTGAGTGTTTAGGATCTGGAATACACTGCCTGAGAGTGTGGTGGAAGCAGGTTCAGTGAGTGTTTAGGATCTGGAATACACTGCCTGAGAGTGTGGTGGAAGCAGGTTCAGTGAGTGTTTAGGATCTGCAATACACTGCCTGAGAGTGTGGTGGAAGCAGGTTCAGTGAGTGTTTAGGATCTGGAATGCACTGCCTGAGAGTGTGGTGGAAGCAGGCTCAGTGAGTGTTTAGGATCTGGAATACACTGCCTGAGAGTGTGGTGGAAGCAGGTTCAGTGAGTGTTTAGGATCTGCAATACACTGCCTGAGAGTGTGGTGGAAGCAGGTTCAGTGAGTGGTTAGGATCTGGAATACACTGCCTGAGAGTGTGGTGGAAGCAGGTTCAGTGAGTGGTTAGGATTTGCAAGGCACTGCCAGAGAGTGTGGTGGAGGCAGGTTCAGTGAGTGTTTAGGATCAGGAATACACTGCCTGAGAGTGTGGTGGAAGCAGGTTCAGTGAGTGTTTAGGATCTGGAATACACTGCCTGAGAGTGTGGTGGAAGCATGTTCAGTGAGTGGTTAGGATCTGGAATGCACTGTCTGAGAGTGTGGTGGAAGCAGGTTCAGTGAGTGGTTAGGATCTGGAATGCACTGCCTGAGAGTGTGGTGGAAGCAGGTTCAGTGAGTGGTTAGGATCTGGAATGCACTGCCAGAGAGTGTGGTGGAAGCAGGATCAGTGAGTGTTTAGGATCTGGAATGCACTGCCAGAGAGTGTGGTAGAAGCAGGTTCAATGAGTGGTTAGGATTTGGAAGGCACTGCCAGAGAGTGTGGTGGAAGCAGGTTCAGTGAGTGGTTAGGATCTGGAATGCACTGCCAGAGAGTGTGGTGGAAGCAGGTTCAGTGAGTGATTAGGATTTGGAAGGCACTGCCAGAGAGTGTGGTGGAAGCAGGTTCAGTGAGTGTTTAGGATCTGGAATACACTGCCTGAGAGTGTGGTGGAGGCAGGTTCAGTGAGTGGTTAGGATCTGGAATGCACTGCCTGAGAGTGTGGTGGAGGCAGGTTCAGTGAGTGGTTAGGATCTGGAATGCACTGTCTGAGAGTGTGGTGGAGGCAGGTTCAGTGAGTGTTTAGGATCTGGAATGCACTGCCCGAGGGAGTGGTGGAAGCAGGTTCAGTGAGTGGTTAGGATCTGGAATGCACTGCCTGAGAGTGTGGTGGAAGCAGGCTCAGTGAGTGTTTAGGATCTGGAATACACTGCCTGAGAGTGTGGTGGAAGCAGGTTCAGTGAGTGTTTAGGATCTGGAATACACTGCCTGAGAGTGTGGTGGAAGCAGGTTCAGTGAGTGTTTAGGATCTGCAATACACTGCCTGAGAGTGTGGTGGAAGCAGGTTCAGTGAGTGTTTAGGATCTGGAATGCACTGCCTGAGAGTGTGGTGGAAGCAGGCTCAGTGAGTGTTTAGGATCTGGAATACACTGCCTGAGAGTGTGGTGGAAGCAGGTTCAGTGAGTGTTTAGGATCTGCAGTACACTGCCTGAGAGTGTGGTGGAAGCAGGTTCAGTGAGTGGTTAGGATCTGGAATACACTGCCTGAGAGTGTGGTGGAAGCAGGTTCAGTGAGTGGTTAGGATTTGCAAGGCACTGCCAGAGAGTGTGGTGGAGGCAGGTTCAGTGAGTGTTTAGGATCAGGAATACACTGCCTGAGAGTGTGGTGGAAGCAGGTTCAGTGAGTGTTTAGGATCTGGAATACACTGCCTGAGAGTGTGGTGGAAGCATGTTCAGTGAGTGGTTAGGATCTGGAATGCACTGTCTGAGAGTGTGGTGGAAGCAGGTTCAGTGAGTGGTTAGGATCTGGAATGCACTGCCTGAGAGTGTGGTGGAAGCAGGTTCAGTGAGTGGTTAGGATCTGGAATGCACTGCCAGAGAGTGTGGTGGAAGCAGGATCAGTGAGTGTTTAGGATCTGGAATGCACTGCCAGAGAGTGTGGTAGAAGCAGGTTCAATGAGTGGTTAGGATTTGGAAGGCACTGCCAGAGAGTGTGGTGGAAGCAGGTTCAGTGAGTGGTTAGGATCTGGAATGCACTGCCAGAGAGTGTGGTGGAAGCAGGTTCAGTGAGTGATTAGGATTTGGAAGGCACTGCCAGAGAGTGTGGTGGAAGCAGGTTCAGTGAGTGTTTAGGATCTGGAATACACTGCCTGAGAGTGTGGTGGAGGCAGGTTCAGTGAGTGGTTAGGATCTGGAATGCACTGCCTGAGAGTGTGGTGGAGGCAGGTTCAGTGAGTGGTTAGGATCTGGAATGCACTGTCTGAGAGTGTGGTGGAGGCAGGTTCAGTGAGTGGTTAGGATCTGGAATGCACTGTCTGAGAGTGTGGTGGAGGTAGGTTCAGTGAGTGGTTAGGATCTGGAATGCACTGTCTGAGAGTGTGGTGGAGGCAGGTTCAGTGAGTGGTTAGGATTTGGAAGGCACTGCCAGAGAGTGTGGTGGAAGCAGGTTCAGTGAGTGGTTAGGATCTGGAATGCACTGCCTGAGAGTGTGGTGGAAGCCGGTTCAGTGAGTGGTTAGGATCGGGAATTCACTGCCAGAGAGTGTGGTGGAAGCAGGTTCAGTGAGTGGTTAGGATTTGGAAGGCACTGCCTGAGAGTGTGGTGGAAGCAGGTTGAGTGAGTGGTTAGGATCGGGAATTCACTGCCAGAGAGTGTGGTGGAGGCAGGTTCAGTGAGTGGTTAGGATTTGGAAGGCACTGCCAGAGAGTGTGGTGGAAGCAGGTTCAGTGAATGGTTAGGATCTGGAATGCACTGTCTGAGAGTGTGGAGGAGGCAGGTTCAGTGAGTGGTTAGGATTTGGAAGGCACTGCCAGAGAGTGTGGTGGAAGCAGGTTCAGTGAATGGTTAGGATCTGGAATGCACTGCCTGAGAGTGTGGTGGAGGCAGGTTCAGTGAGTGGTTAGGATCTGGAATGCACTGCATGAGAGTGTAGTGGAAGCAGGTTCAGTGAGTGGTTAGGATCGGGAATGCACTGCCAGAGAGTGTGGTGGAAGCAGGTTCAGTGAGTGGTTAGGATCGGGAATGCACTGCCTGAGAGTGTGGTGGAAGCAGGTTCAGTGAGTGGTTAGGATTTGGAATGCACTGCCAGAGAGTGTGGTGGAAGCAGGTTCAGTGAGTGGTTAGGATTTGGAAGGCACTGCCTGAGAGTGTGGTGGAAGCAGGTTCAGTGAGTGGTTAGGATTTGGAATGCACTGCCAGAGAGTGTGGTGGAAGCAGGTTCAGTGAGTGGTTAGGATCTGGAATGCACTGCCAGAGACTGTGGTGGAGGCAGGTTCAGTGAGTGGTTAGGATTTGGAATGCACTGCCTGAGAGTGTGGTGGAAGCAGGTTCAGTGAGTGGTTAGGATCTGGAATGCACTGCCTGAGAGTGTGGTGGAAGCAGGTTCAGTGAGTGGTTAGGATTTGGAATGCACTGCCAGAGAGTGTGGTGGAAGCAGGTTCAGTGAGTGGTTAGGATTTGGAAGGCACTGCCTGAGAGTGTGGTGGAGGCAGATTCAGTGTTTGTTTAGGATCTGGAATACACTGCCTGAGAGTGTGGTGGAAGCAGGTTCGGTGAGTGGTTAGGATCTGGAATGCACTGCCAGAGAGTGTGGTGGAAGCAGCTTCAGTGAGTGGTTAGGATCTGGAATGCACTGTCTGAGAGTGTGGTGGAAGCAAGTTCAATGAGTGGTTAGGATTTGGAAGGCACTGCCAGAGAGTGTGGTGGAAGCAGGTTCAGTGAGTGGTTAGGATCTGGAATGCACTGCCTGAGAGTGTGGTGGAAGCAGGTTCAGTGAGTGGTTAGGATCTGGAATGCACTGCCAGAGAGTGTGGTGGAAGCAGGATCAGTGAGTGTTTAGGATCTGGAATGCACTGCCAGAGAGTGTGGTAGAAGCAGGTTCAGTGAGTGTTTAGGATCTGGAATGCTCTGCCAGAGAGCGTGGTGGAAGCAGGTTCAGTGAGTGGTTAGGATCTGGAAGGCACTGCCTGAGAGTGTGGTGGAAGCAGGTTCAGTGAGTGGTTAGGATCTGGAAGGCACTGCCTGAGAGTGTGGTGGAAGCAGGTTCAGTGAGTGGTTAGGATCTGGAATGCACTGCCAGAGAGTGTGGTGGAAGCAGGATCAGTGAGTGTTTAGGATCTGGAATGCACTGCCAGAGAGTGTGGTAGAAGCAGGTTCAGTGAGTGTTTAGGATCTGGAATGCACTGCCAGAGAGCGTGGTGGAAGCAGGTTCAGTGAGTGGTTAGGATCTCGAATGCACTGCCAGAGAGTGTGGTGGAAGCAGGTTCAGTGAGTGGTTAGGATCTGGAAGGCACTGTCTGAGAGTGTGGTGGAAGCAGGTTCAGTGAGTGGTTAGGATCTGGAATGCACTGCCAGAGAGTGTGGTGGAAGCAGGTTCAGTGAGTGGTTAGGATCTGGAATACACTGCCTGAGAGTGTGGTGGAAGCAGGTTCAGTGAGTGGTTAGGATCTGGAAGGCACTGCCTGAGAGTGTGGTGGAAGCAGGTTCAGTGAGTGGTTAGGATCTGGAATGCACTGCCTGAGAGTGTGGTGGAAGCAGGTTCAATGAGTGGTTAGGATTTGGAAGGCACTGCCAGAGAGTGTGGTGGAAGCAGGTTCAGTGAGTGGTTAGGATCTGGAATGCACTGCCTGAGAGTGTGGTGGAAGCAGGTTCAGTGAGTGGTTAGGATCTGGAATGCACTGCCAGAGAGTGTGGTGGAAGCAGCTTCAGTGAGTGTTTAGGATCTGGAGTGCACTGCCAGAGAGTGTGGTGCAAGCAGGTTCAGTGAGTGTTTAGGATCTGGAATGCACTGCCAGACAGTGTGGTGGAGGCAGGTTAATTGAGTGTTTAGGATCTGGAATACACTGCCTGAGAGTGTGGTGGAAGCAGGTTCAGTGAGTGTTTAGGATCTGGAATGCACTGCCTGAGAGTGTGGTGGAAGCAGGTTCAGTGAGTGTTTAGGATCTGGAATGCACTGCCCGAGGGAGTGGTGGAAGCAGGTTCAGTGAGTGGTTAGGATCTGGAATACACTGCCTGAGAGTGTGGTGGAAGCAGGTTCAATGAGTGGTTAGGATCTGGAATGCACTGCCTGAGAGTGTGGTGGAAGCAGGCTCAGTGAGTGTTTAGGATCTGGAATACACTGCCTGAGAGTGTGGTGGAAGCAGGTTCAGTGAGTGTTTAGGATCTGGAATACACTGCCTGAGAGTGTGGTGGAAGCAGGTTCAGTGAGTGTTTAGGATCTGCAATACACTGCCTGAGAGTGTGGTGGAAGCAGGTTCAGTGAGTGTTTAGGATCTGGAATGCACTGCCTGAGAGTGTGGTGGAAGCAGGCTCAGTGAGTGTTTAGGATCTGGAATACACTGCCTGAGAGTGTGGTGGAAGCAGGTTCAGTGAGTGTTTAGGATCTGCAATACACTGCCTGAGAGTGTGGTGGAAGCAGGTTCAGTGAGTGGTTAGGATCTGGAATACACTGCCTGAGAGTGTGGTGGAAGCAGGTTCAGTGAGTGGTTAGGATTTGCAAGGCACTGCCAGAGAGTGTGGTGGAGGCAGGTTCAGTGAGTGTTTAGGATCAGGAATACACTGCCTGAGAGTGTGGTGGAAGCAGGTTCAGTGAGTGTTTAGGATCAGGAATACACTGCCTGAGAGTGTGGTGGAAGCAGGTTCAGTGAGTGGTTAGGATCTGGAATGCACTGTCTGAGAGTGTGGTGGAAGCAGGTTCAGTGAGTGGTTAGGATCTGGAATGCACTGCCTGAGAGTGTGGTGGAAGCAGGTTCAGTGAGTGGTTAGGATCTGGAATGCACTGCCAGAGAGTGTGGTGGAAGCAGGATCAGTGAGTGTTTAGGATCTGGAATGCACTGCCAGAGAGTGTGGTAGAAGCAGGTTCAATGAGTGGTTAGGATTTGGAAGGCACTGCCAGAGAGTGTGGTGGAAGCAGGTTCAGTGAGTGGTTAGGATCTGGAATGCACTGCCAGAGAGTGTGGTGGAAGCAGGTTCAGTGAGTGATTAGGATTTGGAAGGCACTGCCAGAGAGTGTGGTGGAAGCAGGTTCAGTGAGTGTTTAGGATCTGGAATACACTGCCTGAGAGTGTGGTGGAGGCAGGTTCAGTGAGTGGTTAGGATCTGGAATGCACTGCCTGAGAGTGTGGTGGAGGCAGGTTCAGTGAGTGGTTAGGATCTGGAATGCACTGTCTGAGAGTGTGGTGGAGGCAGGTTCAGTGAGTGTTTAGGATCTGGAATGCACTGCCCGAGGGAGTGGTGGAAGCAGGTTCAGTGAGTGGTTAGGATCTGGAATACACTGCCTGAGAGTGTGGTGGAAGCAGGTTCAATGAGTGGTTAGGATCTGGAATGCACTGCCTGAGAGTGTGGTGGAAGCAGGCTCAGTGAGTGTTTAGGATCTGGAATACACTGCCTGAGAGTGTGGTGGAAGCAGGTTCAGTGAGTGTTTAGGATCTGGAATACACTGCCTGAGAGTGTGGTGGAAGCAGGTTCAGTGAGTGTTTAGGATCTGCAATACACTGCCTGAGAGTGTGGTGGAAGCAGGTTCAGTGAGTGTTTAGGATCTGGAATGCACTGCCTGAGAGTGTGGTGGAAGCAGGCTCAGTGAGTGTTTAGGATCTGGAATACACTGCCTGAGAGTGTGGTGGAAGCAGGTTCAGTGAGTGTTTAGGATCTGCAGTACACTGCCTGAGAGTGTGGTGGAAGCAGGTTCAGTGAGTGGTTAGGATCTGGAATACACTGCCTGAGAGTGTGGTGGAAGCAGGTTCAGTGAGTGGTTAGGATTTGCAAGGCACTGCCAGAGAGTGTGGTGGAGGCAGGTTCAGTGAGTGTTTAGGATCAGGAATACACTGCCTGAGAGTGTGGTGGAAGCAGGTTCAGTGAGTGTTTAGGATCTGGAATACACTGCCTGAGAGTGTGGTGGAAGCATGTTCAGTGAGTGGTTAGGATCTGGAATGCACTGTCTGAGAGTGTGGTGGAAGCAGGTTCAGTGAGTGGTTAGGATCTGGAATGCACTGCCTGAGAGTGTGGTGGAAGCAGGTTCAGTGAGTGGTTAGGATCTGGAATGCACTGCCAGAGAGTGTGGTGGAAGCAGGATCAGTGAGTGTTTAGGATCTGGAATGCACTGCCAGAGAGTGTGGTAGAAGCAGGTTCAATGAGTGGTTAGGATTTGGAAGGCACTGCCAGAGAGTGTGGTGGAAGCAGGTTCAGTGAGTGGTTAGGATCTGGAATGCACTGCCAGAGAGTGTGGTGGAAGCAGGTTCAGTGAGTGATTAGGATTTGGAAGGCACTGCCAGAGAGTGTGGTGGAAGCAGGTTCAGTGAGTGTTTAGGATCTGGAATACACTGCCTGAGAGTGTGGTGGAGGCAGGTTCAGTGAGTGGTTAGGATCTGGAATGCACTGCCTGAGAGTGTGGTGGAGGCAGGTTCAGTGAGTGGTTAGGATCTGGAATGCACTGTCTGAGAGTGTGGTGGAGGCAGGTTCAGTGAGTGGTTAGGATCTGGAATGCACTGTCTGAGAGTGTGGTGGAGGTAGGTTCAGTGAGTGGTTAGGATCTGGAATGCACTGTCTGAGAGTGTGGTGGAGGCAGGTTCAGTGAGTGGTTAGGATTTGGAAGGCACTGCCAGAGAGTGTGGTGGAAGCAGGTTCAGTGAGTGGTTAGGATCTGGAATGCACTGCCTGAGAGTGTGGTGGAAGCCGGTTCAGTGAGTGGTTAGGATCGGGAATTCACTGCCAGAGAGTGTGGTGGAAGCAGGTTCAGTGAGTGGTTAGGATTTGGAAGGCACTGCCTGAGAGTGTGGTGGAAGCAGGTTGAGTGAGTGGTTAGGATCGGGAATTCACTGCCAGAGAGTGTGGTGGAGGCAGGTTCAGTGAGTGGTTAGGATTTGGAAGGCACTGCCAGAGAGTGTGGTGGAAGCAGGTTCAGTGAATGGTTAGGATCTGGAATGCACTGTCTGAGAGTGTGGAGGAGGCAGGTTCAGTGAGTGGTTAGGATTTGGAAGGCACTGCCAGAGAGTGTGGTGGAAGCAGGTTCAGTGAATGGTTAGGATCTGGAATGCACTGCCTGAGAGTGTGGTGGAGGCAGGTTCAGTGAGTGGTTAGGATCTGGAATGCACTGCATGAGAGTGTAGTGGAAGCAGGTTCAGTGAGTGGTTAGGATCGGGAATGCACTGCCAGAGAGTGTGGTGGAAGCAGGTTCAGTGAGTGGTTAGGATCTGGAATGCACTGCCTGAGAGTGTGGTGGAAGCAGGTTCAGTGAGTGGTTAGGATTTGGAATGCACTGCCAGAGAGTGTGGTGGAAGCAGGTTCAGTGAGTGGTTAGGATTTGGAAGGCACTGCCTGAGAGTGTGGTGGAAGCAGGTTCAGTGAGTGGTTAGGATTTGGAATGCACTGCCAGAGAGTGTGGTGGAGGCAGATTCAGTGTTTGTTTAGGATCTGGAATGCACTGCCAGAGAGTGTGGTGGAAGCAGGTTCAGTGAGTGGTTAGGATCTGGAATGCACTGCCAGAGACTGTGGTGGAGGCAGGTTCAGTGAGTGGTTAGGATTTGGAATGCACTGCCTGAGAGTGTGGTGGAAGCAGGTTCAGTGAGTGGTTAGGATCTGGAATGCACTGCCTGAGAGTGTGGTGGAAGCAGGTTCAGTGAGTGGTTAGGATTTGGAATGCACTGCCAGAGAGTGTGGTGGAAGCAGGTTCAGTGAGTGGTTAGGATTTGGAAGGCACTGCCTGAGAGTGTGGTGGAAGCAGGTTCAGTGAGTGGTTAGGATTTGGAATGCACTGCCAGAGAGTGTGGTGGAGGCAGATTCAGTGTTTGTTTAGCATCTGGAATACACTGCCTGAGAGTGTGGTGGAAGCAGGTTCGGTGAGTGGTTAGGATCTGGAATGCACTGCCAGAGAGTGTGGTGGAAGCAGCTTCAGTGAGTCGTTAGGATCTGGAATGCACTGCCTGAGAGTGTGGTGGAAGCAGGTTCAGTGAGTGGTTAGGATCTGGAATGCACTGCCTGAGAGTGTGGTGGAAGCAGGTTCAGTGAGTGGTTAGGATCTGGAATGCACTGCCTGAGAGTGTGGTGGAAGCAGGTTCAGTGAGTGGTTAGGATCTGGAATGCACTGCCAGAGAGTGTGGTGGAAGCAGGATCAGTGAGTGTTTAGGATCTGGAATGCACTGCCTGATTGTGTGGTGGAAGCAGGTTCAGTGAGTGTTTAGGATCTCGAATGCACTGCCTGAGAGTGTGGTGGAAGCAGGTTCAGTGAGTGGTTAGGATTTGGAAGGCACTGCCAGAGAGTGTGGTGGAAGCAGGTTCAGTGAGTGGTTAGGATCTGGAATGCACTGCCTGAGAGTGTGGTGGAAGCAGGTTCAGTGAGTGGTTAGGATCTGGAATGCACTGCCAGAGAGTGTGGTGGAAGCAGGTTCAGTGAGTGTTTAGGATCTGGAATGCACTGCCAGAGAGTGTGGTGGAGGCAGGTTAATTGAGTGTTTAGGATCTGGAATACACTGCCTGAGAGTGTGGTGGAAGCAGGTTCAGTGAGTGTTTAGGATCTGGAATGCACTGCCTGAGAGTGTGGTGGAAGCAGGTTCAGTGAGTGTTTAGGATCTGGAATGCACTGCCTGAGAGTGTGGTGGAAGCAGGTTCAGTGAGTGTTTAGGATCTGGAATGCACTGCCAGAGAGTGTGGTGGAAGCAGGTTCAGTGAGTGTTTAGGATCTGGAATGCACTGCCAGAGAGTGTGGTGGAGGCAGGTTAATTGAGTGTTTAGGATCTGGAATACACTGCCTGAGAGTGTGGTGGAAGCAGGTTCAGTGAGTGTTTAGGATCTGGAATGCACTGCCTGAGAGTGTGGTGGAAGCAGGTTCAGTGAGTGTTTAGGATCTGGAATGCACTGCCCGAGGGAGTGGTGGAAGCAGGTTCAGTGAGTGGTTAGGATCTGGAATACACTGCCTGAGAGTGTGGTGGAAGCAGGTTCAATGAGTGGTTAGGATCTGGAATGCACTGCCTGAGAGTGTGGTGGAAGCAGGCTCAGTGAGTGTTTAGGATCTGGAATACACTGCCTGAGAGTGTGGTGGAAGCAGGTTCAGTGAGTGTTTAGGATCTGGAATACACTGCCTGAGAGTGTGGTGGAAGCAGGTTCAGTGAGTGTTTAGGATCTGCAATACACTGCCTGAGAGTGTGGTGGAAGCAGGTTCAGTGAGTGTTTAGGATCTGGAATGCACTGCCTGAGAGTGTGGTGGAAGCAGGCTCAGTGAGTGTTTAGGATCTGGAATACACTGCCTGAGAGTGTGGTGGAAGCAGGTTCAGTGAGTGTTTAGGATCTGCAATACACTGCCTGAGAGTGTGGTGGAAGCAGGTTCAGTGAGTGGTTAGGATCTGGAATACACTGCCTGAGAGTGTGGTGGAAGCAGGTTCAGTGAGTGTTTAGGATCTGGAATGCACTGCCTGAGAGTGTGGTGGAAGCAGGCTCAGTGAGTGTTTAGGATCTGGAATACACTGCCTGAGAGTGTGGTGGAAGCAGGTTCAGTGAGTGGTTAGGATTTGCAAGGCACTGCCAGAGAGTGTGGTGGAGGCAGGTTCAGTGAGTGTTTAGGATCAGGAATACACTGCCTGAGAGTGTGGTGGAAGCAGGTTCAGTGAGTGTTTAGGATCTGGAATACACTGCCTGAGAGTGTGGTGGAAGCATGTTCAGTGAGTGGTTATGATCTGGAATGCACTGCCAGAGAGTGTGGTGGAAGCAGGTTCAGTGAGTGGTTAGGATCTGGAATACACTGCCTGAGAGTGTGGTGGAAGCAGGTTCAGTGAGTGGTTAGGATTTGCAAGGCACTGCCAGAGAGTGTGGTGGAGGCAGGTTCAGTGAGTGTTTAGGATCAGGAATACACTGCCTGAGAGTGTGGTGGAAGCAGGTTCAGTGAGTGTTTAGGATCTGGAATACACTGCCTGAGAGTGTGGTGGAAGCATGTTCAGTGAGTGGTTAGGATCTGGAATGCACTGTCTGAGAGTGTGGTGGAAGCAGGTTCAGTGAGTGGTTAGGATCTGGAATGCACTGCCTGAGAGTGTGGTGGAAGCAGGTTCAGTGAGTGGTTAGGATCTGGAATGCACTGCCAGAGAGTGTGGTGGAAGCAGGATCAGTGAGTGTTTAGGATCTGGAATGCACTGCCAGAGAGTGTGGTAGAAGCAGGTTCAGTGAGTGTTTAGGATCTGGAATGCACTGCCAGAGAGTGTGGTGGAAGCAGGATCAGTGAGTGTTTAGGATCTGGAATGCACTGCCAGAGAGTGTGGTAGAAGCAGGTTCAGTGAGTGTTTAGGATCTGGAATGCTCTGCCGGAGAGCGTGGTGGAAGCAGGTTCAGTGAGTGGTTAGGATCTGGAATGCACTGTCTCAGAGTGTGGTGGAAGCAGGTTCAGTGAGTGGTTAGGATCTGGAATGCACTGCCAGAGAGTGTGGTGGAAGCAGGTTCAGTGAGTGGTTAGGATCTGGAATGCACTGCCAGAGAGTGTGGTGGAAGCAGGTTCAGTGAGTGGTTAGGATCTGGAAGGCACTGCCTGAGAGTGTGGTGGAAGCAGGTTCAGTGAGTGGTTAGGATCTGGAATGCACTGCCTGAGAGTGTGGTGGAAGCAGGTTCAATGAGTGGTTAGGATTTGGAAGGCACTGCCAGAGAGTGTGGTGGAAGCAGGTTCAGTGAGTGGTTAGGATCTGGAATGCACTGCCTGAGAGTGTGGTGGAGGCAGGTTCAGTGAGTGGTTAGGATCTGGAATGCACTGCCAGAGAGTGTGGTGGAAGCAGCTTCAGTGAGTGTTTAGGATCTGGAATGCACTGCCAGAGAGTGTGGTGGAGGCAGGTTAATTGAGTGTTTAGGATCTGGAATACACTGCCTGAGAGTGTGGTGGAAGCAGGTTCAGTGAGTGTTTAGGATCTGGAATGCACTGCCAGAGAGTGTGGTGGAGGCAGGTTAATTGAGTGTTTAGGATCTGGAATACACTGCCTGAGAGTGTGGTGGAAGCAGGTTCAGTGAGTGTTTAGGATCTGGAATGCACTGCCTGAGAGTGTGGTGGAAGCAGGTTCAGTGAGTGTTTAGGATCTGGAATGCACTGCCCGAGGGAGTGGTGGAAGCAGGTTCAGTGAGTGGTTAGGATCTGGAATACACTGCCTGAGAGTGTGGTGGAAGCAGGTTCAATGAGTGGTTAGGATCTGGAATGCACTGCCTGAGAGTGTGGTGGAAGCAGGCTCAGTGAGTGTTTAGGATCTGGAATACACTGCCTGAGAGTGTGGTGGAAGCAGGTTCAGTGAGTGTTTAGGATCTGCAATACACTGCCTGAGAGTGTGGTGGAAGCAGGTTCAGTGAGTGGTTAGGATTTGGAAGGCACTGCCAGAGAGTGCGGTGGAAGCAGGTTCAGTGAGTGGTTAGGATCTGGAATACACTGCCTGAGAGTGTGGTGGAAGCAGGTTCAGTGAGTGGTTAGGATTTGCAAGGCACTGCCAGAGAGTGTGGTGGAGGCAGGTTCAGTGAGTGTTTAGGATCAGGAATACACTGCCTGAGAGTGTGGTGGAAGCAGGTTCAGTGAGTGTTTAGGATCTGGAATACACTGCCTGAGAGTGTGGTGGAAGCATGTTCAGTGAGTGGTTAGGATCTGGAATGCACTGTCTGAGAGTGTGGTGGAAGCAGGTTCAGTGAATGGTTAGGATCTGGAATGCACTGCCTGAGAGTGTGGTGGAAGCAGGTTCAGTGAGTGGTTAGGATCTGGAATGCACTGCCTGAGAGTGTGGTGGAAGCAGGTTCAGTGAGTGTTTAGGATCTGGAATGCACTGCCAGAGAGTGTGGTGGAAGCAGGTTCAGTGAGTGGTTAGGATCTGGAATGCACTGCCAGAGAGTGTGGTGGAAGCAGGATCAGTGAGTGTTTAGGATCTGGAATGCACTGCCTGAGTGTGTGGTGGAAGCAGGTTCAGTGAGTGTTTAGGATCTCGAATGCACTGCCTGAGAGTGTGGTGGAAGCAGGTTCAGTGAGTGGTTAGGATTTGGAAGGCACTGCCAGAGAGTGTGGTGGAAGCAGGTTCAGTGAGTGGTTAGGATCTGGAATGCACTGCCTGAGAGTGTGGTGGAAGCAGGTTCAGTGAGTGGTTAGGATCTGGAATGCACTGCCAGAGAGTGTGGTGGAAGCAGGTTCAGTGAGTGTTTAGGATCTGGAATGCACTGCCAGAGAGTGTGGTGGAGGCAGGTTAATTGAGTGTTTAGGATCTGGAATACACTGCCTGAGAGTGTGGTGGAAGCAGGTTCAGTGAGTGTTTAGGATCTGGAATGCACTGCCTGAGAGTGTGGTGGAAGCAGGTTCAGTGAGTGTTTAGGATCTGGAATGCACTGCCTGAGAGTGTGGTGGAAGCAGGTTCAGTGAGTGTTTAGGATCTGGAATGCACTGCCAGAGAGTGTGGTGGAAGCAGGTTCAGTGAGTGTTTAGGATCTGGAATGCACTGCCAGAGAGTGTGGTGGAGGCAGGTTAATTGAGTGTTTAGGATCTGGAATACACTGCCTGAGAGTGTGGTGGAAGCAGGTTCAGTGAGTGTTTAGGATCTGGAATGCACTGCCTGAGAGTGTGGTGGAAGCAGGTTCAGTGAGTGTTTAGGATCTGGAATGCACTGCCCGAGGGAGTGGTGGAAGCAGGTTCAGTGAGTGGTTAGGATCTGGAATACACTGCCTGAGAGTGTGGTGGAAGCAGGTTCAATGAGTGGTTAGGATCTGGAATGCACTGCCTGAGAGTGTGGTGGAAGCAGGCTCAGTGAGTGTTTAGGATCTGGAATACACTGCCTGAGAGTGTGGTGGAAGCAGGTTCAGTGAGTGTTTAGGATCTGGAATACACTGCCTGAGAGTGTGGTGGAAGCAGGTTCAGTGAGTGTTTAGGATCTGCAATACACTGCCTGAGAGTGTGGTGGAAGCAGGTTCAGTGAGTGTTTAGGATCTGGAATGCACTGCCTGAGAGTGTGGTGGAAGCAGGCTCAGTGAGTGTTTAGGATCTGGAATACACTGCCTGAGAGTGTGGTGGAAGCAGGTTCAGTGAGTGTTTAGGATCTGCAATACACTGCCTGAGAGTGTGGTGGAAGCAGGTTCAGTGAGTGGTTAGGATCTGGAATACACTGCCTGAGAGTGTGGTGGAAGCAGGTTCAGTGAGTGTTTAGGATCTGGAATGCACTGCCTGAGAGTGTGGTGGAAGCAGGCTCAGTGAGTGTTTAGGATCTGGAATACACTGCCTGAGAGTGTGGTGGAAGCAGGTTCAGTGAGTGGTTAGGATTTGCAAGGCACTGCCAGAGAGTGTGGTGGAGGCAGGTTCAGTGAGTGTTTAGGATCAGGAATACACTGCCTGAGAGTGTGGTGGAAGCAGGTTCAGTGAGTGTTTAGGATCTGGAATACACTGCCTGAGAGTGTGGTGGAAGCATGTTCAGTGAGTGGTTAGGATCTGGAATGCACTGTCTGAGAGTGTGGTGGAAGCAGGTTCAGTGAGTGGTTAGGATCTGGAATACACTGCCTGAGAGTGTGGTGGAAGCAGGTTCAGTGAGTGGTTAGGATTTGCAAGGCACTGCCAGAGAGTGTGGTGGAGGCAGGTTCAGTGAGTGTTTAGGATCAGGAATACACTGCCTGAGAGTGTGGTGGAAGCAGGTTCAGTGAGTGTTTAGGATCTGGAATACACTGCCTGAGAGTGTGGTGGAAGCATGTTCAGTGAGTGGTTAGGATCTGGAATGCACTGTCTGAGAGTGTGGTGGAAGCAGGTTCAGTGAGTGGTTAGGATCTGGAATGCACTGCCTGAGAGTGTGGTGGAAGCAGGTTCAGTGAGTGGTTAGGATCTGGAATGCACTGCCAGAGAGTGTGGTGGAAGCAGGATCAGTGAGTGTTTAGGATCTGGAATGCACTGCCAGAGAGTGTGGTAGAAGCAGGTTCAGTGAGTGTTTAGGATCTGGAATGCACTGCCAGAGAGTGTGGTGGAAGCAGGATCAGTGAGTGTTTAGGATCTGGAATGCACTGCCAGAGAGTGTGGTAGAAGCAGGTTCAGTGAGTGTTTAGGATCTGGAATGCTCTGCCGGAGAGCGTGGTGGAAGCAGGTTCAGTGAGTGGTTAGGATCTGGAATGCACTGTCTCAGAGTGTGGTGGAAGCAGGTTCAGTGAGTGGTTAGGATCTGGAATGCACTGCCAGAGAGTGTGGTGGAAGCAGGTTCAGTGAGTGGTTAGGATCTGGAATGCACTGCCAGAGAGTGTGGTGGAAGCAGGTTCAGTGAGTGGTTAGGATCTGGAAGGCACTGCCTGAGAGTGTGGTGGAAGCAGGTTCAGTGAGTGGTTAGGATCTGGAATGCACTGCCTGAGAGTGTGGTGGAAGCAGGTTCAATGAGTGGTTAGGATTTGGAAGGCACTGCCAGAGAGTGTGGTGGAAGCAGGTTCAGTGAGTGGTTAGGATCTGGAATGCACTGCCTGAGAGTGTGGTGGAGGCAGGTTCAGTGAGTGGTTAGGATCTGGAATGCACTGCCAGAGAGTGTGGTGGAAGCAGCTTCAGTGAGTGTTTAGGATCTGGAATGCACTGCCAGAGAGTGTGGTGGAGGCAGGTTAATTGAGTGTTTAGGATCTGGAATACACTGCCTGAGAGTGTGGTGGAAGCAGGTTCAGTGAGTGTTTAGGATCTGGAATGCACTGCCAGAGAGTGTGGTGGAGGCAGGTTAATTGAGTGTTTAGGATCTGGAATACACTGCCTGAGAGTGTGGTGGAAGCAGGTTCAGTGAGTGTTTAGGATCTGGAATGCACTGCCTGAGAGTGTGGTGGAAGCAGGTTCAGTGAGTGTTTAGGATCTGGAATGCACTGCCCGAGGGAGTGGTGGAAGCAGGTTCAGTGAGTGGTTAGGATCTGGAATACACTGCCTGAGAGTGTGGTGGAAGCAGGTTCAATGAGTGGTTAGGATCTGGAATGCACTGCCTGAGAGTGTGGTGGAAGCAGGCTCAGTGAGTGTTTAGGATCTGGAATACACTGCCTGAGAGTGTGGTGGAAGCAGGTTCAGTGAGTGTTTAGGATCTGCAATACACTGCCTGAGAGTGTGGTGGAAGCAGGTTCAGTGAGTGGTTAGGATTTGGAAGGCACTGCCAGAGAGTGCGGTGGAAGCAGGTTCAGTGAGTGGTTAGGATCTGGAATACACTGCCTGAGAGTGTGGTGGAAGCAGGTTCAGTGAGTGGTTAGGATTTGCAAGGCACTGCCAGAGAGTGTGGTGGAGGCAGGTTCAGTGAGTGTTTAGGATCAGGAATACACTGCCTGAGAGTGTGGTGGAAGCAGGTTCAGTGAGTGTTTAGGATCTGGAATACACTGCCTGAGAGTGTGGTGGAAGCATGTTCAGTGAGTGGTTAGGATCTGGAATGCACTGTCTGAGAGTGTGGTGGAAGCAGGTTCAGTGAATGGTTAGGATCTGGAATGCACTGCCTGAGAGTGTGGTGGAAGCAGGTTCAGTGAGTGGTTAGGATCTGGAATGCACTGCCTGAGAGTGTGGTGGAAGCAGGTTCAGTGAGTGTTTAGGATCTGGAATGCACTGCCAGAGAGTGTGGTGGAAGCAGGTTCAGTGAGTGCTTAGGATCTGGAATGCACTGCCAGAGAGTGTGGTGGAAGCAGGTTCAGTGAGTGTTTAGGATATGGAATGCACTGCCTGAGAGTGTGGTAGAGGCAGGTTCAGTGAGTGTTTAGGATCTGGAATGCACTGCCTGAGAGTGTGGTGGAAGCAGGTTCAATGAGTGGTTAGGATTTGGAAGGCACTGCCAGAGAGTGTGGTGGAAGCAGGTTCAGTGAGTGGTTAGGATCTGGAATGCACTGCCTGAGAGTGTGGTGGAAGCAGGTTCAGTGAGTGTTTAGGATCTGGAATGCACTGCCTGAGAGTGTGGTGGAGGCAGGTTAATTGAGTGTTTAGGATCTGGAATGCACTGCCTGAGAGTGTGGTGGAAGCAGGTTCAGTGAGTGGTTAGGATCTGGAAAGCACTGCCAGAGAGTGTGGTGGAAGCAGGTTCAGTGAGTGATTATGATTTGGGAGGCACTGCCAGAGAGTGTGGTGGAAGCAGGTTCAGTGAGTGTTTAGGATCTGGAATACACTGCCTGAGAGTGTGGTGGAGGCAGGTTCAGTGAGTGGTTAGGATCTGGAATGCACTGCCTGAGAGTGTGGTGGAGGCAGGTTCAGTGAGTGGTTAGGATCTGGAATGCACTGTCTGAGAGTGTGGTGGAGGCAGGTTCAGTGAGTGGTTAGGATCTGGAATGCACTGTCTGAGAGTGTGGTGGAGGTAGGTTCAGTGAGTGGTTGGGATCTGGAATGCACTGTCTGAGAGTGTGGTGGAGCAGGTTCAGTGAGTGGTTAGGTTTTGGAAGGCACTGCCAGAGAGTGTGGTGGAAGCAGGTTCAGTGCGTGGTTAGGATCTGGAATGCACTGCCTGAGAGTGTGGTGGAGGCAGGTTCAGTGAGTGGTTAGGATCTGGAATGCACTGCCTGAGAGTGTGGTGGAAGCCGGTTCAGTGAGTGGTTAGGATCGGGAATTCACTGCCAGAGAGTGTGGTGGAAGCAGGTTCAGTGAGTGATTAGGATCGGGAATGCACTGCCTGAGAGTGTGGTGGAAGCAGGTTCAGTGAGTGGTTAGGATTTGGAAGGCACTGCCTGAGAGTGTGGTGGAAGCAGGTTCAGTGAGTGGTTAGGATCGGGAATTCACTGCCAGAGAGTGTGGTGGAAGCAGGTTCAGTGAGTGGTTAGGATCGGGAATGCACTGCCTGAGAGTGTGGTGGAAGCAGGTTCAGTGAGTGGTTAGGATCTGGAATGCACTGCCTGAGAGTGTGGTGGAAGCAGGTTCAGTGAGTGTTTAGGATCTGGAATGCACTGCCTGAGAGTGTGGTGGAAGCAGGTTCAGTGAGTGTTTAGGATCTGGAATGCACTGCCTGAGAGTGTGGTGGAGGCAGGTTAATTGAGTGTTTAGCATCTGGAATGCACTGCCAGAGAGTGTGGTGGAGGCAGGTTAAGTGAGTGGTTAGGATTTGGAAGGCACTGCCAGAGAGTGTGGTGGAAGCAGGTTCAGTGAGTGGTTAGGATTTGGAAGGCACTGCCTGAGAGTGTGGTGGAAGCAGGTTCAGTGAGTGGTTAGGATTTGGAATGCACTGCCAGAGAGTGTGGTGGAGGCAGATTCAGTGTTTGTTTAGGATCTGGAATACACTGCCTGAGAGTGTGGTGGAAGCAGGTTCAGTGAGTGGTTAGGATTTGCAAGGCACTGCCAGAGAGTGTGGTAGAGGCAGGTTCAGTGAGTGTTTAGGATCAGGAATACACTGCCTGAGAGTGTGGTGGAAGCATGTTCAGTGAGTGGTTAGGATCTGGAATGCACTGTCTGAGAGTGTGGTGGAAGCAGGTTCAGTGAGTGGTTAGGATCTGGAATGCACTGCCTGAGAGTGTGGTGGAAGCAGGTTCACTGAGTGGTTAGGATCTGGAATGCACTGCCTGAGAGTGTGGTGGAAGCAGGTTCAGTGAGTGTTTAGGATCTGGAATGCACTGCCAGAGAGTGTGGTGGAAGCAGGTTCAGTGAGTGCTTAGGATCTGGAATGCACTGCCAGAGAGTCTGGTGGAAGCAGGTTCAGTGAGTGTTTAGGATCTGGAATGCACTGCCTGAGAGTGTGGTGGAGGCAGGTTCAGTGAGTGTTTAGGATCTGGAATGCACTGCCTGAGAGTGTGGTGGAAGCAGGTTCAATGAGTGGTTAGGATTTGGAAGGCACTGCCAGAGAGTGTGGTGGAAGCAGGTTCAGTGAGTGGTTAGGATCTGGAATGCACTGCCTGAGAGTGTGGTGGAAGCAGGTTCAGTGAGTGTTTAGGATCTGGAATGCACTGCCTGAGAGTGTGGTGGAGGCAGGTTAATTGAGTGTTTAGGATCTGGAATGCACTGCCTGAGAGTGTGGTGGAAGCAGGTTCAGTGAGTGGTTAGGATCTGGAATGCACTGCCAGAGAGTGTGGTGGAAGCAGGTTCAGTGAGTGATTAGGATTTGGAAGGCACTGCCAGAGGGTGTGGTGGAAGCAGGTTCAGTGAGTGTTTAGGATCTGGAATACACTGCCTGAGAGTGTGGTGGAGGCAGGTTCAGTGAGTGGTTAGGATCTGGAATGCACTGCCTGAGAGTGTGGTGGAGGCAGGTTCAGTGAGTGGTTAGGATCTGGAATGCACTGTCTGAGAGTGTGGTGGAGGCAGGTACAGTGAGTGGTTAGGATCTGGAATGCACTGTCTGAGAGTGTGGTGGAGGCAGGTTCAGTGAGTGGTTAGGATTTGGAAGGCACTGCCAGAGAGTGTGGTGGAAGCAGGTTCAGTGAGTGGTTAGGATCTGGAATGCACTGCCTGAGAGTGTGGTGGAGGCAGGTTCAGTGAGTGGTTAGGATCTGGAATGCACTGCCTGAGAGTGTGGTGGAAGCCGGTTCAGTGAGTGGTTAGGATCGGGAATTCACTGCCAGAGAGTGTGGTGGAAGCAGGTTCAGTGAGTGGTTAGGATCGGGAATGCACTGCCTGAGAGTGTGGTGGAAGCAGGTTCAGTGAGTGGTTAGGATTTGGAAGGCACTGCCTGAGAGTGTGGTGGAAGCAGGATCAGTGAGTGTTTAGGATCTGGAATGCACTGCCTGAGAGTGTGGTGGAAGCAGGATCAGTGAGTGTTTAGGATCTGGAATACACTGCCTGAGAGTGTGGTGGAAGCAGGTTCAGTGAGTGGTTAGGATCTGGAATGCACTGCCAGAGAGTGTGGTGGAAGCAGGTTCAGTGAGTGGTTAGGATCTGGAATGCACTGTCTGAGAGTGTGGTGGAAGCAGGTTCAGTGAGTGGTTAGGATCTGGAATGCACTGCCTGAGAGTGTGGTGGAAGCAGGTTCAGTGAGTGGTTAGGATCTGGAATGCACTGTCTGAGAGTGTGGTGGAAGCAGGTTCAGTGAGTGATTAGGATCTGGAATACACTGCCTGAGAGTGTGGTGGAAGCAGGTTCAATGAGTGGTTAGGATCTGGAATGCACTGCCTGAGAGTGTGGTGGAAGCAGGATCAGTGAGTGTTTAGGATCTGGAATACACTGCCTGAGAGTGTGGTGGAAGCAGGTTCAGTGAGTGTTTAGGATCTGGAATACCCTGCCCGAGAGTGTGGTGGAAGCAGGTTCAGTGAGTGGTTAGGATTTGGAAGGCACTGCCAGAGAGTGCGGTGGAAGCAGGTTCAGTGAGTGGTTAGGATCTGGAATACACTGCCTGAGAGTGTGGTGGAAGCAGGTTCAGTGAGTGGTTAGGATTTGCAAGGCACTGCCAGAGAGTGTGGTGGAGGCAGGTTCAGTGAGTGTTTAGGATCAGGAATACACTGCCTGAGAGTGTGGTGGAAGCAGGTTCAGTGAGTGTTTAGGATCTGGAATACACTGCCTGAGAGTGTGGTGGAAGCAGGTTCAGTGAGTGGTTAGGATCTGGAATGCACTGTCTGAGAGTGTGGTGGAAGCAGGTTCAGTGAGTGGTTAGGATCTGGAATGCACTGCCTGAGAGTGTGGTGGAAGCAGGTTCAGTGAGTGTTTAGGATCTGGAATGCACTGCCAGAGAGTGTGGTGGAAGCAGGTTCAGTGAGTGTTTAGGATCTGGAATGCACTGCCAGAGAGTGTGGTGGAAGCAGGTTCAGTGAGTGTTTAGGATCTGGAATGCACTGCCTGAGAGTGTGGTGGAGGCAGGTTCAGTGAGTGTTTAGGATCTGGAATGCACTGCCTGAGAGTGTGGCGGAAGCAGGTTCAATGGGTGGTTAGGATTTGGAAGGCACTGCCAGAGAGTGTGGTGGAAGCAGGTTCAGTGAGTGGTTAGGATCTGGAATGCACTGCCTGAGAGTGTGGTGGAAGCAGGTTCAGTGAGTGTTTAGGATCTGGAATGCACTGCCTGAGAGTGTGGTGGAGGCAGGTTAATTGAGTGTTTAGGATCTGGAATGCACTGCCAGAGAGTGTGGTGGAAGCAGGTTCAGTGAGTGATTAGGATTTGGAAGGCACTGCCAGAGTGTGTGGTGGAAGCAGGTTCAGTGAGTGTTTTGGATCTGGAATGCACTGTCTGAAAGTGTGGTGGAAGCATGTTCAATGAGTGGTTAGGATTTGGAAGGCACTGCCAGAGAGTGTGGTGGAAGCAGGTTCAGTGAGTGGTTAGGATCTGGAATGCACTACCTGAGAGTGTGGTGGAAGCAGGTTCAGTGAGTGGTTAGGATCTGGAATGCACTGCCAGAGAGTGTGGTGGAAGCAGGTTCAGTGAGTGGTTAGGATCTGGAATGCACTGCCTGAGAGTGTGGTGGAAGCAGGATCAGTGAGTGTTTAGGATCTGGAATGCACTGTCTGAGAGTGTGGTGGAAGCAGGATCAGTGAGTGTTTAGGATCTGGAATATACTGCCAGAGAGTGTGGTGGAAGCAGGTTCAGTGAGTGTTTAGGATCTGGAATGCACTGCCAGAGAGTGTGGTGGAAGCAGGTTCAGTGAGTGGTTAGGATCTGGAATGCACTGTCTGAGAGTGTGGTGGAAGCAGGTTCAGTGAGTGGTTAGGATTTGGAAGGCACTGCCAGAGAGTGTGGTGGAAGCAGGTTCAGTGAGTGGTTAGGATCTGGAATACACTGCCTGAGAGTGTGGTGGACGCAGGTTCAGTGAGTGGTTAGGATTTGCAAGGCACTGCCAGAGAGTGTGGTGGAGGCAGGTTCAGTGAGTGTTTAGGATCAGGAATACACTGCCTGAGAGTGTGGTGGAAGCAGGTTCAGTGAGTGTTTAGGATCTGGAATACACTGCCTGAGAGTGTGGTGGAAGCAGGTTCAGTGAGTGGTTAGGATCTGGAATGCACTGCCTGAGAGTGTGGTGGAAGCAGGTTCAGTGAGTGGTTAGGATCTGGAATGCACTGCCTGAGAGTGTGGTGGAAGCAGGTTCAGTGAGTGTTTAGGATCTGGAATGCACTGCCTGAGAGTGTGGTGGAAGCAGGTTCAGTGAGTGTTTAGGATCTGGAATGCACTGCCAGAGAGTGTGGTGGAAGCAGGTTCAGTGAGTGTTTAGGATCTGGAATGCACTGCCTGAGTGTGTGGTGGAGGCAGGTTCAGTGAGTGTTTAGGATCTGGAATGCACTGCCTGAGAGTGTGGTGGAAGCAGGTTCAATGAGTGGTTAGGATCTGGAATGCACTGCCTGAGAGTGTGGTGGAAGCAGGATCAGTGAGTGGTTAGGATTTGGAAGGCACTGCCAGAGAGTGCGGTGGAAGCAGGTTCAGTGAGTGGTTAGGATTTGGAAGGCACTGCCAGAGAGTGCGGTGGAAGCAGGTTCAGTGAGTGGTTAGGATCTGGAATACACTGCCTGAGAGTGTGGTGAAAGCAGGTTCAGTGAGTGGTTAGGATTTGCAAGGCACTGCCAGAGAGTGTGGTGGAGGCAGGTTCAGTGAGTGTTTAGGATCAGGAATACACTGCCTGAGAGTGTGGTGGAAGCAGGTTCAGTGAGTGTTTAGGATCTGGAATACACTGCCTGAGAGTGTGGTGGAAGCAGGTTCAGTGAGTGGTTAGGATCTGGAATGCACTGTCTGAGAGTGTGGTGGAAGCAGGTTCAGTGAGTGGTTAGGATCTGGAATGCACTGCCTGAGAGTGTGGTGGAAGCAGGTTCAGTGAGTGGTTAGGATCTGGAATGCACTGCCAGAGAGTGTGGTGGAAGCAGGTTCAGTGAGTGTTTAGGATCTGGAATGCACTGCCTGAGAGTGTGGTGGAGGCAGGTTCAGTGAGTGTTTAGGATCTGGAATGCACTGCCTGAGAGTGTGGCGGAAGCAGCTTCAATGGGTGGTTAGGATTTGGAAGGCACTGCCAGAGAGTGTGGTGGAAGCAGGTTCAGTGAGTGGTTAGGATCTGGAATGCACTGCCTGAGAGTGTGGTGGAAGCAGGTTCAGTGAGTGTTTAGGATCTGGAATGCACTGCCTGAGAGTGTGGTGGAGGCAGGTTAATTGAGTGTTTAGGATCTGGAATGCACTGCCTGAGAGTGTGGTGGAAGCAGGTTCAGTGAGTGGTTAGGATCTGGAATGCACTGCCTGAGAGTGTGGTGGAAGCAGGTTCAGTGAGTGGTTAGGATCTGGAAGGCACTGCCTGAGAGTGTGGTGGAAGCAGGTTCAGTGAGTGGTTAGGATCTGGAAGGCACTGCCTGAGAGTGTGGTGGAAGCAGGTTCAGTGAGTGGTTAGGATCTGGAAGGCACTGCCTGAGAGTGTGGTGGAAGCAGGTTCAGTGAGTGGTTAGGATCTGGAATGCACTGCCAGAAAGTGTGGTGGAAGCAGGTTCAGTGAGTGATTAGGATTTGGAAGGCACTGCCAGAGTGTGTGGTGGAAGCAGGTTCAGTGAGTGTTTTGGATCTGGAATGCACTGTCTGAGAGTGTGGTGGAGGCAGGTACAGTGAGTGTTTAGGATCTGGAATGCACTGCCTGAGAGTGTGGTGGAAGCATGTTCGGTGAGTGGTTAGGATCTGGAATGCACTGCCTGAGAGTGTGGTGGAAGCAGGTTCAGTGAGTGGTTAGGATCTGGAATGCACTGCCAGAAAGTGTGGTGGAAGCAGGTTCAGTGAGTGGTTAGGAACTGGAATGCACTGCCTGAGAGTGTGGTGGAAGCAGGATCAGTGAGTGTTTAGGATCTGGAATGCACTGCCTGAGAGTGTGGTGGAAGCAGGTTCAGTGAGTGTTTAGGAACTGGAATGCACTGCCTGAGAGTGTGGTGGAAGCAGGATCAGTGAGTGTTTAGGATCTGGAATGCACTGCCTGAGAGTGTGGTGGAAGCAGGTTTAGTGAGTGTTTAGGATCTGGAATGCACTGCCAGAGAGTGTGGTGGAAGCAGGTTCAGTGAGTGGTTAGGATCTGGAATGCACTGTCTGAGAGTGTGGTGGAAGCAGGTTCAGTGAGTGGTTAGGATTTGGAAGGCACTGCCAGAGAGTGCGGTGGAAGCAGGTTCAGTGAGTGGTTAGGATCTGGAATACACTGCCTGAGAGTGTGGTGGACGCAGGTTCAGTGAGTGGTTAGGATTTGCAAGGCACTGCCAGAGAGTGTGGTGGAGGCAGGTTCAGTGAGTGTTTAGGATCAGGAATACACTGCCTGAGAGTGTGGTGGAAGCAGGTTCAGTGAGTGTTTAGGATCTGGAATACACTGCCTGAGAGTGTGGTGGAAGCAGGTTCAGTGAGTGATTAGGATTTGCAAGGCACTGCCAGAGAGTGTGGTGGAGGCAGGTTCAGTGAGTGTTTAGGATCAGGAATACACTGCCTGAGAGTGTGGTGGAAGCAGGTTCAGTGAGTGGTTAGGATCTGGAATGCACTGCCTGAGAGTGTGGTGGAAGCAGGTTCAGTGAGTGGTTAGGATCTGGAATGCACTGCCAGAGAGTGTGGTGGAAGCAGGTTCAGTGAGTGTTTAGGATCTGGAATGCACTGCCAGAGAGTGTGGTGGAAGCAGGTTCAGTGAGTGTTTAGGATCTGGAATGCACTGCCTGAGAGTGTGGTGGAAGCAGGTTCAGTGAGTGGTTAGGATCTGGAATGCACCGCCAGAGTGTGTGGTGGAAGCAGGTTCAATGAGTGGTTAGGATTTGGAAGGCACTGCCAGAGTGTGTGGTGGAAGCAGGTTCAGTGAGTGTTTTGGATCTGGAATGCACTGTCTGAGAGTGTGGTGGAGGCAGGTACAGTGAGTGTTTAGGATCTGGAATGCACTGCCTGAGAGTGTGGTGGAAGCATGTTCAATGAGTGGTTAGGATTTGGAAGGCACTGCCAGAGAGTGTGGTGGAAGCAGGTTCAGTGAGTGGTTAGGATCTGGAATGCACTGCCAGAGAGTGTGGTGGAAGCAGGTTCAGTGAGTGGTTAGGATCTGGAATGCACTGCCAGAGAGTGTGGTGGAAGCAGGTTCAGTGAGTGGTTAGGATCTGGAAGGCACTGCCTGAGAGTGTGGTGGAAGCAGGTTCAGTGAGTGGTTAGGATCTGGAATGCACTGCCAGAGAGTGTGGTGGAAGCAGGTTCAGTGAGTGTTTAGGATCTGGAATACACTGCCTGAGAGTGTGGTGGAAGCAGGTTCAGTGAGTGGTTAGGATCTGGAATGCACTGCCAGAGAGTGTGGTGGAAGCAGGTTCAGTGAGTGGTTAGGATCTGGAATACACTGCCTGAGAGTGTGGTGGACGCAGGTTCAGTGAGTGGTTAGGATTTGCAAGGCACTGCCAGAGAGTGTGGTGGAGGCAGGTTCAGTGAGTGTTTAGGATCAGGAATACACTGCCTGAGAGTGTGGTGGAAGCAGGTTCAGTGAGTGTTTAGGATCTGGAATACACTGCCTGAGAGTGTGGTGGAAGCAGGTTCAGTGAGTGGTTAGGATCTGGAATACACTGCCTGAGAGTGTGGTGGACGCAGGTTCAGTGAGTGGTTAGGATTTGCAAGGCACTGCCAGAGAGTGTGGTGGAGGCAGGTTCAGTGAGTGTTTAGGATCAGGAATACACTGCCTGAGAGTGTGGTGGAAGCAGGTTCAGTGAGTGTTTAGGATCTGGAATACACTGCCTGAGAGTGTGGTGGAAGCAGGTTCAGTGAGTGGTTAGGATCTGGAATGCACTGCCTGAGAGTGTGGTGGACGCAGGTTCAGTGAGTGGTTAGGATTTGCAAGGCACTGCCAGAGAGTGTGGTGGAGGCAGGTTCAGTGAGTGTTTAGGATCAGGAATACACTGCCTGAGAGTGTGGTGGAAGCAGGTTCAGTGAGTGTTTAGGATCTGGAATGCACTGCCAGAGAGTGTGGTGGAAGCAGGTTCAGTGAGTGGTTAGGATCTGGAATACACTGCCTGAGAGTGTGGTGGACGCAGGTTCAGTGAGTGGTTAGGATTTGCAAGGCACTGCCAGAGAGTGTGGTGGAGGCAGGTTCAGTGAGTGTTTAGGATCAGGAATACACTGCCTGAGAGTGTGGTGGAAGCAGGTTCAGTGAGTGTTTAGGATCTGGAATACACTGCCTGAGAGTGTGGTGGAAGCAGGTTCAGTGAGTGGTTAGGATCTGGAATGCACTGCCTGAGAGTGTGGTGGAAGCAGGTTCAGTGAGTGGTTAGGATCTGGAATGCACTGCCTGAGAGTGTGGTGGAAGCAGGTTCAGTGAGTGTTTCGGATCTGGAATGCACTGCCTGAGAGTGTGGTGGAAGCAGGTTCAGTGAGTGTTTAGGATCTGGAATGCACTGCCAGAGAGTGTGGTGGAAGCAGGTTCAGTGAGTGTTTAGGATCTGGAATGCACTGCCTGAGTGTGTGGTGGAGGCAGGTTCAGTGAGTGTTTAGGATCTGGAATGCACTGCCTGAGAGTGTGGTGGAAGCAGGTTCAATGAGTGGTTAGGATCTGGAATGCACTGCCTGAGAGTGTGGTGGAAGCAGGATCAGTGAGTGGTTAGGATTTGGAAGGCACTGCCAGAGAGTGCGGTGGAAGCAGGTTCAGTGAGTGGTTAGGATTTGGAAGGCACTGCCAGAGAGTGCGGTGGAAGCAGGTTCAGTGAGTGGTTAGGATCTGGAATACACTGCCTGAGAGTGTGGTGGAAGCAGGTTCAGTGAGTGGTTAGGATTTGCAAGGCACTGCCAGAGAGTGTGGTGGAGGCAGGTTCAGTGAGTGTTTAGGATCAGGAATACACTGCCTGAGAGTGTGGTGGAAGCAGGTTCAGTGAGTGTTTAGGATCTGGAATACACTGCCTGAGAGTGTGGTGGAAGCAGGTTCAGTGAGTGGTTAGGATCTGGAATGCACTGTCTGAGAGTGTGGTGGAAGCAGGTTCAGTGAGTGGTTAGGATCTGGAATGCACTGCCTGAGAGTGTGGTGGAAGCAGGTTCAGTGAGTGGTTAGGATCTGGAATGCACTGCCAGAGAGTGTGGTGGAAGCAGGTTCAGTGAGTGTTTAGGATCTGGAATGCACTGCCTGAGAGTGTGGTGGAGGCAGGTTCAGTGAGTGTTTAGGATCTGGAATGCACTGCCTGAGAGTGTGGCGGAAGCAGCTTCAATGGGTGGTTAGGATTTGGAAGGCACTGCCAGAGAGTGTGGTGGAAGCAGGTTCAGTGAGTGGTTAGGATCTGGAATGCACTGCCTGAGAGTGTGGTGGAAGCAGGTTCAGTGAGTGTTTAGGATCTGGAATGCACTGCCTGAGAGTGTGGTGGAGGCAGGTTAATTGAGTGTTTAGGATCTGGAATGCACTGCCTGAGAGTGTGGTGGAAGCAGGTTCAGTGAGTGGTTAGGATCTGGAATGCACTGCCTGAGAGTGTGGTGGAAGCAGGTTCAGTGAGTGGTTAGGATCTGGAATGCACTGCCAGAAAGTGTGGTGGAAGCAGGTTCAGTGAGTGGTTAGGATCTGGAAGGCACTGCCGGAGAGTGTGGTGGAAGCAGGTTCAGTGAGTGGTTAGGATCTGGAATGCACTGCCAGAAAGTGTGGTGGAAGCAGGTTCAGTGAGTGATTAGGATTTGGAAGGCACTGCCAGAGTGTGTGGTGGAAGCAGGTTCAGTGAGTGTTTTGGATCTGGAATGCACTGTCTGAGAGTGTGGTGGAGGCAGGTACAGTGAGTGTTTAGGATCTGGAATGCACTGCCTGAGAGTGTGGTGGAAGCATGTTCAGTGAGTGGTTAGGATCTGGAATGCACTGCCTGAGAGTGTGGTGGAAGCAGGTTCAGTGAGTGGTTAGGATCTGGAATGCACTGCCAGAAAGTGTGGTGGAAGCAGGTTCAGTGAGTGGTTAGGATCTGGAAGGCACTGCCTGAGAGTGTGGTGGAAGCAGGTTCAGTGAGTGGTTAGGATCTGGAATGCACTGCCTGAGAGTGTGGTGGAAGCAGGTTCAGTGAGTGTTTAGGATCTGGAATGCACTGTCTGAGAGTGTGGTGGAAGCAGGATCAGTGAGTGTTTAGGATCTGGAATGTACTGCCAGAGAGTGTGGTGGAAGCAGGTTTAGTGAGTGTTTAGGATCTGGAATGCACTGCCAGAGAGTGTGGTGGAAGCAGGTTCAGTGAGTGGTTAGGATCTGGAATGCACTGTCTGAGAGTGTGGTGGAAGCAGGTTCAGTGAGTGGTTAGGATTTGGAAGGCACTGCCAGAGAGTGCGGTGGAAGCAGGTTCAGTGAGTGGTTAGGATCTGGAATACACTGCCTGAGAGTGTGGTGGACGCAGGTTCAGTGAGTGGTTAGGATTTGCAAGGCACTGCCAGAGAGTGTGGTGGAGGCAGGTTCAGTGAGTGTTTAGGATCAGGAATACACTGCCTGAGAGTGTGGTGGAAGCAGGTTCAGTGAGTGTTTAGGATCTGGAATACACTGCCTGAGAGTGTGGTGGAATCAGGTTCAGTGAGTGATTAGGATTTGCAAGGCACTGCCAGAGAGTGTGGTGGAGGCAGGTTCAGTGAGTGTTTAGGATCAGGAATACACTGCCTGAGAGTGTGGTGGAAGCAGGTTCAGTGAGTGGTTAGGATCTGGAATGCACTGCCTGAGAGTGTGGTGGAAGCAGGTTCAGTGAGTGGTTAGGATCTGGAATGCACTGCCAGAGAGTGTGGTGGAAGCAGGTTCAGTGAGTGTTTAGGATCTGGAATGCACTGCCTGAGAGTGTGGTGGAAGCAGGTTCAGTGAGTGGTTAGGATCTGGAATGCACCGCCAGAGTGTGTGGTGGAAGCAGGTTCAATGAGTGGTTAGGATTTGGAAGGCACTGCCAGAGTGTGTGGTGGAAGCAGGTTCAGTGAGTGTTTTGGATCTGGAATGCACTGTCTGAGAGTGTGGTGGAGGCAGGTACAGTGAGTGTTTAGGATCTGGAATGCACTGCCTGAGAGTGTGGTGGAAGCATGTTCAATGAGTGGTTAGGATTTGGAAGGCACTGCCAGAGAGTGTGGTGGAAGCAGGTTCAGTGAGTGGTTAGGATCTGGAATGCACTGCCAGAGAGTGTGGTGGAAGCAGGTTCAGTGAGTGGTTAGGATCTGGAATGCACTGCCAGAGAGTGTGGTGGAAGCAGGTTCAGTGAGTGGTTAGGATCTGGAAGGCACTGCCTGAGAGTGTGGTGGAAGCAGGTTCAGTGAGTGGTTAGGATCTGGAATGCACTGCCAGAGAGTGTGGTGGAAGCAGGTTCAGTGAGTGGTTAGGATCTGGAAGGCACTGCCTGAGAGTGTGGTGGAAGCAGGTTCAGTGAGTGGTTAGGATCTGGAATGCACTGCCAGAGAGTGTGGTGGAAGCAGGTTCAGTGAGTGGTTAGGATCTGGAAGGCACTGCCTGAGAGTGTGGTGGAAGCAGGTTCAGTGAGTGGTTAGGATCTGGAATGCACTGCCAGAGAGTGTGGTGGAAGCAGGTTCAGTGAGTGGTTAGGATCTGGAATGCACTGTCTGAGAGTGTGGTGGAAGCAGGTTCAGTGAGTGGTTAGGATCTGGAATACACTGCCCGAGAGAGTGGTGGAAGCAGGTTCAGTGAGTGGTTAGGATCTGGAATACACTGCCTGAGAGTGTGGTGGAAGCAGGTTCAGTGAGTGGTTAGGATCTGGAATGCACTGCCTGAGAGTGTGGTGGAAGCAGGATCAGTGAGTGTTTAGGATCTGGAATGCACTGTCTGAGAGTGTGGTGGAAGCAGGATCAGTGAGTGTTTAGGATCTGGAATGCACTGCCAGAGAGTGTGGTGGAAGCAGGTTCAGTGAGTGTTTAGGATCTGGAATGCACTGTCTGAGAGTGTGGTGGAAGCAGGTTCAGTGAGTGGTTAGGATTTGGAAGGCACTGCCAGAGAGTGCGGTGGAAGCAGGTTCAGTGAGTGGTTAGGATCTGGAATACACTGCCTGAGAGTGTGGTGGACGCAGGTTCAGTGAGTGGTTAGGATTTGCAAGGCACTGCCAGAGAGTGTGGTGGAGGCAGGTTCAGTGAGTGTTTAGGATCAGGAATACACTGCCTGAGAGTGTGGTGGAAGCAGGTTCAGTGAGTGTTTAGGATCTGGAATACACTGCCTGAGAGTGTGGTGGAAGCAGGTTCAGTGAGTGGTTAGGATCTGGAATGCACTGTCTGAGAGTGTGGTGGAAGCAGGTTCAGTGAGTGGTTAGGATCTGGAATGCACTGCCTGAGAGTGTGGTGGAAGCAGGTTCAGTGAGTGGTTAGGATCTGGAATGCACTGCCTGAGAGTGTGGTGGAAGCAGGTTCAGTGAGTGTTTAGGATCTGGAATGCACTGCCAGAGAGTGTGGTGGAAGCAGGTTCAGTGAGTGTTTAGGATCTGGAATGCACTGCCAGAGAGTGTGGTGGAAGCAGGTTCAGTGAGTGTTTAGGATCTGGAATGCACTGCCTGAGTGTGTGGTGGAGGCAGGTTCAGTGAGTGTTTAGGATCTGGAATGCACTGCCTGAGAGTGTGGCGGAAGCAGGTTCAATGGGTGGTTAGGATTTGGAAGGCACTGCCAGAGAGTGTGGTGGAAGCAGGTTTAGTGAGTGTTTAGGATCTGGAATGCACTGCCTGAGAGTGTGGTGGAAGCAGGTTCAGTGAGTGGTTAGGATCTGGAATGCACTGCCAGAGAGTGTGGTGGAAGCAGGTTCAGTGAGTGATTAGGATTTGGAAGGCACTGCCAGAGAGTGTGGTGGAAGCAGGTTCAGTGAGTGTTTTGGATCTGGAATACACTGCCTGAGAGTGTGGTGGAGGCAGGTTCAGTGAGTGGTTAGGATCTGGAATGCACTGCCAGAGAGTATGGTGGAAGCAGGTTCAGTGAGTGTTTAGGATCTGGAATGCACTGTCTGAGAGTGTGGTGGAGGCAGGTTCAGTGAGTGGTTAGGATCTGGAATGCACTGTCTGAGAGTGTGGTGGAGGTAGGTTCAGTGAGTGGTTAGGATCTGGAATGCACTGTCTGAGAGTGTGGTGGAGGCAGGTTCAGTGAGTGGTTAGGATTTGGAAGGCACTGCCAGAGAGTGTGGTGGAGGCAGGTTCAGTGAGTGTTTACGATCAGGAATACATTGCCTGAGAGTGTGGTGGAAGCAGGTTCAGTGAGTGTTTAGGATCTGGAATGCACTGCCAGAGAGTGTGGTGGAAGCAGGTTCAGTGAGTGGTTAGGATCTGGAATGCACTGTCTGAGAGTGTGGTGGAAGCAGGTTCAGTGAGTGGTTAGGATCTGGAATGCACTGCCTGAGAGTGTGGTGGAAGCAGGTTCAGTGAGTGGTAAGGATCTGGAATGCACTGCCTGAGAGTGTGGTGGAGGCAGGTTCAGTGAGTGTTTAGGATCTGGAATGCACTGCCAGAGAGTGTGGTGGAAGCAGGTTCAGTGAGTGTTTAGGATCTGGAATGCACTGCCAGAGAGTGTGCTGGAAGCAGGTTCAGTGAGTGTTTAGGATCCGGAATGCACTGTCTGAGAGTGTGGTGGAGGCAGGTTCAGTGAGTGTTTAGGATCTGGAATGCACTGCCTGAGAGTGTGGTGGAAGCAGGTTCAATGAGTGGTTAGGATTTGGAAGGCACTGCCAGAGAGTGTGGTGGAAGCAGGTTCGGTGAGTGGTTAGGATCTGGAATGCACTGCCTGAGAGTGTGGTGGAAGGAGGTTCAGTGAGTGGTTAGGATCTGGAATGCACTGCCAGAGAGTGTGGTGGAAGCAGGTTCAGTGAGTGTTTAGTATCTGGAATGCACTGTCAGAGAGTGTGGTGGCAGTAGGTTCAGTGAGTGTTTAGGATCTGGAATACACTGCCTGAGAGTGTGGTGGAAGCAGGTTCAGTGAGTGGTTAGGATCTGGAATGCACTGCCTGAGAGTGTGGTGGAGGCAGGTTCAGTGAGTGGTTAGAATCTGGAATGCACTGTCTGAGAGTGTGGTGGAGGCAGGTTCAGTGAGTGGTTAGGATCTGGAATGCACTGTCTGAGAGTGTGGTGGAGGCAGGTTCAGTGAGTGATTAGGATCTGGAATGCACTGTCTGAGAGTGTGGTGGAGGCAAGTTCAGTGAGTGGTTAGGATTTGGAAGGCACTGCAAGAGAGTGTGGTGGAAGCAGGTGCAGTGAGTGGTTAGGATCTGGAATGCACTGCCTGAGAGTGTAGTGGAAGCAGTTTCAGTGAGTGGTTAGGATCGGGAATTCACTGCCAGAGAGTGTGGTGGAAGCAGGTTCAGTGAGTGGTTCGGATCGGGAATGCACTGCCTGAGAGTGTGGTGGAAGCAGGTTCAGTGAGTGCTTAGGATTTGGAAGGCACTGCCTGAGAGTGTGGTGGAAGCAGGTTCAGTGAGTGGTTAGGATTTGGAAGGCACTGCCAGAGAGTGTGGTGGAAGCAGGTTCAGTGAGTGGTTAGGATTTGGAAGGCACTGCCTGAGAGTGTGGAGGAAGCAGGTTCAGTGAGTGGTTAGGATTTGGAAGGCACTGCCTGAGAGTGTGGTGGAAGCAGGTTCAGTGAGTGGTTAGGATCTGGAATGCACTGTCTGAGAGTGTGGTGGAAGCAGGTTCAGTGAGTGGTTAGGATTTGGAATGCACTGCCTGAGAGTGTGGTGGAAGCAGGTTCAGTGAGTGGTTAGGATCTGGAATGCACTGTCTGAGAGTGTGGTGGAAGCAGGTTCAGTGAGTGGTTAGGATCTGGAATGCACTGCCTGAGAGTGCGGTGGAAGCAGGTACAGTGAGTGGTTAGGAACTGGAATGCACTGTCTGAGAGTGCGGTGGAAGCAGGTTCAGTGACTGGTTAGGATCTGGAATACACTGCCTGAGAGTGTGGTGGAAGCAGGTTCAGTGAGTGGTTAGGATCTGGAATGCACTGCCTGAGAGTGTGTTGGAAGCAGGTTCAGTGAGTGGTTAGGATCTGGAAGGCACTGCCTGAGAGTGTGGTGGAAGCAGGTTCAGTGAGTGGTTAGGATCTGGAATGCACTGTCTGAGAGTGTGGTGGAAGCAGGTTCAGTGAGTGGTTAGGATCTGGAATGCACTGCCAGAGACTGTGGTGGAAGCAGGTTAATTGAGTGTTTAGGATCTGGAATGCACTGCCTGAGAGTGTGGTGGAAGCAGGTTCAGTGAGTGGTTAGGATCTGGAATGCACTGCCAGAGAGTGTGGTGGAAGCAGGTTCAGTGAGTGATTAGGGTTTGGAATGCACTGCCTGAGAGTGTGGTGGAGGCAGGTTCAGTGAGTGGTTAGGATCTGGAATGCACTGCCTGAGAGTGTGGTGGAGGCAGGTTCAGTGAGTGGTTAGGATCTGGAATGCACTGCCTGAGAGTGTGGTGGAGGCAGGTTCAGTGAGTGGTTAGGATCTGGAAAGCACTGTGTGAGAGTGTGGTGGAGGCAGGTTCAGTGAGTGGTTAGGATCTGGAATGCACTGTCTGAGAGTGTGGTGGAGGCAGGTTCAGTGAGTGGTTAGGATCTGGAATGCACTGCCTGAGAGTGTGGTGGAGGCAGGTTCAGTGAGTGGTTAGGATCTGGAAAGCACTGTGTGAGAGTGTGGTGGAGGCAGGTTCAGTGAGTGGTTAGGATCTGGAATGCACTGTCTGAGAGTGTGGTGGAAGCAGGTTCAGTGAGTGGTTAGGATTTGGAAGGCACTGCCAGAGAGTGTGGTGGAAGCAGGTTCAGTGAGTGGTTAGGATCTGGAATGCACTGTCTGAGAGTGTGGTGGAAGCAGGTTCAGTGAGTGGTTAGGATCTGGAATGCACTGCCTGAGAGTGTGGTGGAAGCAGGTTCAGTGAGTGGTTAGGATCTGGAATGCACTGCCTGAGAGTGTGGTGGAAGCAGTTTCAGTGAGTGTTTAGGATCTGGAATGCACTGCCAGAGAGTGTGGTGGAAGCAGGTTCAGTGAGTGTTTAGGATTTGGAAGGCACTGCCAGAGAGTGTGGTGGAAGCAGGTTCAGTGAGTGGTTAGGATCTGGAATGCACTGTCTGAGAGTGTGGTGGAAGCAGGTTCAGTGAGTGGTTAGGATCTGGAATGCACTGTCTGAGAGTGCGGTGTAAGCAGGTTCAGTGAGTGGTTAGGATCTGGAATACACTGCCTGAGAGTGTGGTGGAAGCAGGTTCAGTGAGTGGTTAGGATCTGGAATGCACTGTCTGAGAGTGTGGTGGAAGCAGGTTCAGTGAGTGGTTAGGATCTGGAATGCACTGCCAGAGAGTGTGGTGGAAGCAGGTTCAGTGAGTGTTTAGGATCTGGAATGCACTGTCTGAGAGTGTGGTGGAAGCAGGTTCAGTGAGTGGTTCGGATCTCGAATGCACTGCCAGAGAGTGTGGTGGAAGCAGATTCAGTGAGTGGTTTGGATCTGGAAGGCACTACCTGAGAGTGTGGTGGAAGCAGGTTCAGTGAGTGGTTAGGATCTGGAATGCACTGTCTGAGAGTGTGGTGGAAGCAGGTTCAGTGAGTGGTTAGGATCTGGAATGCACTGCCAGAGAGTGTGGTGTCAGCAGGTTCAGTGAGTGTTTAGGATCTGGAATGCACTGCCTGAGAGTGTGGTGGAGGCAGGTTAATTGAGTGTTTAGGATCTGGAATGCACTGCCTGAGAGTGTGGTGGAAGCAGGTTCAGTGAGTGGTTAGGATCTGGAATGCATTGTCTGTGAGTGTGGTGGAGGCAGGTTCAGTGAGTGGTTAGGATTTGGAAGGCACTGCCAGAGAGTGTGGTGGAAGCAGGTTCAGTGAGTGGTTAGGATCTGGAATGCATTGTCTGTGAGTGTGGTGGAGGCAGGTTCAGTGAGTGGTTAGGATTTGGAAGGCACTGCCAGAGAGTGTGGTGGAAGCAGGTTCAGTGAGTGGTTAGGATCTGGAATGCACTGTCTGAGAGTGTGGTGGAAGCAGGTTCAGTGAGTGGTTAGGATTTGGAAGGCACTGCCTGAGAGTGTGGTGGAAGCAGGTTCAGTGAGTGGTTAGGATCTGGAATGCACTGCCTGAGAGTGTGGTGGAAGCAGGATCAGTGAGTGTTTAGGATCTGGAATGCACTGCTGAGAGTGTGGTGGAAGCAGGTTCAGTGAGTGTTTAGGATTTGGAAGGCACTGCCAGAGAGTGTGGTGGAAGCAGGTTCAGTGAGTGTTTAGGATCTGGAATGCACTGCCAGAGAGTGTGGTGGAAGCAGGTTCAGTGAGTGTTTAGGATTTGGAAGGCACTGCCAGAGAGTGTGGTGGAAGCAGGTTCAGTGAGTGGTTAGTATCTGGAATGCACTGTCTGAGAGTGTGGTGAAGCAGGTTCAGTGAGTGTTTAGGATCTGGAATGCACTGCCAGAGAGTGTGGTGGAAGCAGGTTCAGTGAGTGTTTAGGATCTGGAATGCACTGCCAGAGAGTGTGGTGGAAGCAGGTTCAGTGAGTGTTTAGGATCTGGAATGCACTGCCTGAGAGTGCGGTGGAGGCAGGTTCAGTGAGTGTTTAGGATCTGGAATGCACTGCCTGAGAGTGTGGTGGAAGCAGGTTCAATGAGTTGTTAGGATCTGGAATGCACTGCCTGAGAGTGTGGTGGAAGCAGGTTCAGTGAGTGTTTCGGATCTGGAATGCACTGCCTGAGAGTGTGGTGGAAGCAGGTTCAGTGAGTGTTTAGGATCTGGAATGCACTGCCAGCGAGTGTGGTGGAAGCAGGTTCAGTGAGTGTTTAGGATTTGGAATGCACTGCCAGAGAGTGTGGTGGAAGCAGGTTCAGTGAGTGGTTAGGATCTGGAATGCACTGTCTGAGAGTGTGGTGGAAGCAGGTTCAGTGAGTGGTTAGGATCTGGAATGCACTGTCTGAGAGTGTGGTGGAAGCAGGTTCAGTGAGTGGTTAGGATCTGGAATACACTGCCTGAGAGTGTGGTGGAAGCAGGTTCAGTGAGTGGTTAGGATCTGGAATGCACTGTCTGAGAGTGTGGTGGAAGCAGGTTCAGTGAGTGGTTAGGATCTGGAATGCACTGCCAGAGAGTGTGGTGGAAGCAGGTTCAGTGAGTGTTTAGGATCTGGAATGCACTGTCTGAGAGTGTGGTGGAAGCAGGTTCAGTGAGTGGTTCGGATCTCGAATGCACTGCCAGAGAGTGTGGTGGAAGCAGGTTCAGTGAGTGGTTTGGATCTGGAAGGCACTGCCTGAGAGTGTGGTGGAAGCAGGTTCAGTGAGTGGTTAGGATCTGGAATGCACTGTCTGAGAGTGTGGTGGAAGCAGGTTCAGTGAGTGGTTAGGATCTGGAATGCACTGCCAGAGAGTGTGGTGGAAGCAGGTTCAGTGAGTGTTTAGGATCTGGAATGCACTGCCTGAGAGTGTGGTGGAGGCAGGTTAATTGAGTGTTTAGGATCTGGAATGCACTGCCTGAGAGTGTGGTGGAAGCAGGTTCAGTGAGTGGTTAGGATCTGGAATGCACTGCCAGAGAGTGTGGTGGAAGCAGGTTCAGTGAGTGGTTAGGATCTGGAATGCAATGTCTGTGAGTGTGGTGGAGGCAGGTTCAGTGAGTGGTTAGGATTTGGAAGGCACTGCCAGAGAGTGTGGTGGAAGCAGGTTCAGTGAGTGGTTAGGATCTGGAATGCACTGTCTGAGAGTGTGGTGGAAGCAGGTTCAGTGAGTGGTTAGGATTTGGAAGGCACTGCCTGAGAGTGTGGTGGAAGCAGGTTCAGTGAGTGGTTAGGATCTGGAATGCACTGCCTGAGAGTGTGGTGGAAGCAGTTTCAGTGAGTGTTAAGGATCTGGAATGCACTGCCAGTGAGTGTGGTGGAAGCAGGTTCAGTGAGTGTTTAGGATTTGGAAGGCACTGCCAGAGAGTGTGGTGGAAGCAGGTTCAGTGAGTGGTTAGGATCTGGAATGCACTGCCTGAGAGTGTGGTGGAGGCAGGTTCAGTGAGTGGTTAGGATCTGGAATGCACTGCCTGAGAGTGTGGTGGAGGCAGGTTAATTGAGTGTTTAGGATCTGGAATGCACTGCCTGAGAGTGTGGTGGAAGCAGGTTCAGTGAGTGGTTAGGATCTGGAATGCACTGCCAGAGAGTGTGGTGGAAGCAGGTTCAGTGAGTGGTTAGGATCTGGAATGCAATGTCTGTGAGTGTGGTGGAGGCAGGTTCAGTGAGTGGTTAGGATTTGGAAGGCACTGCCAGAGAGTGTGGTGGAAGCAGGTTCAGTGAGTGGTTAGGATCTGGAATGCACTGTCTGAGAGTGTGGTGGAAGCAGGTTCAGTGAGTGGTTAGGATTTGGAAGGCACTGCCTGAGAGTGTGGTGGAAGCAGGTTCAGTGAGTGGTTAGGATCTGGAATGCACTGCCTGAGAGTGTGGTGGAAGCAGTTTCAGTGAGTGTTAAGGATCTGGAATGCACTGCCAGTGAGTGTGGTGGAAGCAGGTTCAGTGAGTGTTTAGGATTTGGAAGGCACTGCAAGAGAGTGTGGTGGAAGCAGGTGCAGTGAGTGGTTAGGATCTGGAATGCACTGCCTGAGAGTGTAGTGGAAGCAGTTTCAGTGAGTGGTTAGGATCGGGAATTCACTGCCAGAGAGTGTGGTGGAAGCAGGTTCAGTGAGTGGTTCGGATCGGGAATGCACTGCCTGAGAGTGTGGTGGAAGCAGGTTCAGTGAGTGCTTAGGATTTGGAAGGCACTGCCTGAGAGTGTGGTGGAAGCAGGTTCAGTGAGTGGTTAGGATTTGGAAGGCACTGCCAGAGAGTGTGGTGGAAGCAGGTTCAGTGAGTGGTTAGGATTTGGAAGGCACTGCCTGAGAGTGTGGAGGAAGCAGGTTCAGTGAGTGGTTAGGATTTGGAAGGCACTGCCTGAGAGTGTGGTGGAAGCAGGTTCAGTGAGTGGTTAGGATCTGGAATGCACTGTCTGAGAGTGTGGTGGAAGCAGGTTCAGTGAGTGGTTAGGATTTGGAATGCACTGCCTGAGAGTGTGGTGGAAGCAGGTTCAGTGAGTGGTTAGGATCTGGAATGCACTGTCTGAGAGTGTGGTGGAAGCAGGTTCAGTGAGTGGTTAGGATCTGGAATGCACTGCCTGAGAGTGCGGTGGAAGCAGGTACAGTGAGTGGTTAGGAACTGGAATGCACTGTCTGAGAGTGCGGTGGAAGCAGGTTCAGTGACTGGTTAGGATCTGGAATACACTGCCTGAGAGTGTGGTGGAAGCAGGTTCAGTGAGTGGTTAGGATCTGGAATGCACTGCCTGAGAGTGTGTTGGAAGCAGGTTCAGTGAGTGGTTAGGATCTGGAAGGCACTGCCTGAGAGTGTGGTGGAAGCAGGTTCAGTGAGTGGTTAGGATCTGGAATGCACTGTCTGAGAGTGTGGTGGAAGCAGGTTCAGTGAGTGGTTAGGATCTGGAATGCACTGCCAGAGACTGTGGTGGAAGCAGGTTAATTGAGTGTTTAGGATCTGGAATGCACTGCCTGAGAGTGTGGTGGAAGCAGGTTCAGTGAGTGGTTAGGATCTGGAATGCACTGCCAGAGAGTGTGGTGGAAGCAGGTTCAGTGAGTGATTAGGGTTTGGAATGCACTGCCTGAGAGTGTGGTGGAGGCAGGTTCAGTGAGTGGTTAGGATCTGGAATGCACTGCCTGAGAGTGTGGTGGAGGCAGGTTCAGTGAGTGGTTAGGATCTGGAATGCACTGCCTGAGAGTGTGGTGGAGGCAGGTTCAGTGAGTGGTTAGGATCTGGAAAGCACTGTGTGAGAGTGTGGTGGAGGCAGGTTCAGTGAGTGGTTAGGATCTGGAATGCACTGTCTGAGAGTGTGGTGGAGGCAGGTTCAGTGAGTGGTTAGGATCTGGAATGCACTGCCTGAGAGTGTGGTGGAGGCAGGTTCAGTGAGTGGTTAGGATCTGGAAAGCACTGTGTGAGAGTGTGGTGGAGGCAGGTTCAGTGAGTGGTTAGGATCTGGAATGCACTGTCTGAGAGTGTGGTGGAAGCAGGTTCAGTGAGTGGTTAGGATTTGGAAGGCACTGCCAGAGAGTGTGGTGGAAGCAGGTTCAGTGAGTGGTTAGGATCTGGAATGCACTGTCTGAGAGTGTGGTGGAAGCAGGTTCAGTGAGTGGTTAGGATCTGGAATGCACTGCCTGAGAGTGTGGTGGAAGCAGGTTCAGTGAGTGGTTAGGATCTGGAATGCACTGCCTGAGAGTGTGGTGGAAGCAGTTTCAGTGAGTGTTTAGGATCTGGAATGCACTGCCAGAGAGTGTGGTGGAAGCAGGTTCAGTGAGTGTTTAGGATTTGGAAGGCACTGCCAGAGAGTGTGGTGGAAGCAGGTTCAGTGAGTGGTTAGGATCTGGAATGCACTGTCTGAGAGTGTGGTGGAAGCAGGTTCAGTGAGTGGTTAGGATCTGGAATGCACTGTCTGAGAGTGCGGTGTAAGCAGGTTCAGTGAGTGGTTAGGATCTGGAATACACTGCCTGAGAGTGTGGTGGAAGCAGGTTCAGTGAGTGGTTAGGATCTGGAATGCACTGTCTGAGAGTGTGGTGGAAGCAGGTTCAGTGAGTGGTTAGGATCTGGAATGCACTGCCAGAGAGTGTGGTGGAAGCAGGTTCAGTGAGTGTTTAGGATCTGGAATGCACTGTCTGAGAGTGTGGTGGAAGCAGGTTCAGTGAGTGGTTCGGATCTCGAATGCACTGCCAGAGAGTGTGGTGGAAGCAGATTCAGTGAGTGGTTTGGATCTGGAAGGCACTACCTGAGAGTGTGGTGGAAGCAGGTTCAGTGAGTGGTTAGGATCTGGAATGCACTGTCTGAGAGTGTGGTGGAAGCAGGTTCAGTGAGTGGTTAGGATCTGGAATGCACTGCCAGAGAGTGTGGTGTCAGCAGGTTCAGTGAGTGTTTAGGATCTGGAATGCACTGCCTGAGAGTGTGGTGGAGGCAGGTTAATTGAGTGTTTAGGATCTGGAATGCACTGCCTGAGAGTGTGGTGGAAGCAGGTTCAGTGAGTGGTTAGGATCTGGAATGCATTGTCTGTGAGTGTGGTGGAGGCAGGTTCAGTGAGTGGTTAGGATTTGGAAGGCACTGCCAGAGAGTGTGGTGGAAGCAGGTTCAGTGAGTGGTTAGGATCTGGAATGCATTGTCTGTGAGTGTGGTGGAGGCAGGTTCAGTGAGTGGTTAGGATTTGGAAGGCACTGCCAGAGAGTGTGGTGGAAGCAGGTTCAGTGAGTGGTTAGGATCTGGAATGCACTGTCTGAGAGTGTGGTGGAAGCAGGTTCAGTGAGTGGTTAGGATTTGGAAGGCACTGCCTGAGAGTGTGGTGGAAGCAGGTTCAGTGAGTGGTTAGGATCTGGAATGCACTGCCTGAGAGTGTGGTGGAAGCAGGATCAGTGAGTGTTTAGGATCTGGAATGCACTGCTGAGAGTGTGGTGGAAGCAGGTTCAGTGAGTGTTTAGGATTTGGAAGGCACTGCCAGAGAGTGTGGTGGAAGCAGGTTCAGTGAGTGTTTAGGATCTGGAATGCACTGCCAGAGAGTGTGGTGGAAGCAGGTTCAGTGAGTGTTTAGGATTTGGAAGGCACTGCCAGAGAGTGTGGTGGAAGCAGGTTCAGTGAGTGGTTAGTATCTGGAATGCACTGTCTGAGAGTGTGGTGAAGCAGGTTCAGTGAGTGTTTAGGATCTGGAATGCACTGCCAGAGAGTGTGGTGGAAGCAGGTTCAGTGAGTGTTTAGGATCTGGAATGCACTGCCAGAGAGTGTGGTGGAAGCAGGTTCAGTGAGTGTTTAGGATCTGGAATGCACTGCCTGAGAGTGCGGTGGAGGCAGGTTCAGTGAGTGTTTAGGATCTGGAATGCACTGCCTGAGAGTGTGGTGGAAGCAGGTTCAATGAGTTGTTAGGATCTGGAATGCACTGCCTGAGAGTGTGGTGGAAGCAGGTTCAGTGAGTGTTTCGGATCTGGAATGCACTGCCTGAGAGTGTGGTGGAAGCAGGTTCAGTGAGTGTTTAGGATCTGGAATGCACTGCCAGCGAGTGTGGTGGAAGCAGGTTCAGTGAGTGTTTAGGATTTGGAATGCACTGCCAGAGAGTGTGGTGGAAGCAGGTTCAGTGAGTGGTTAGGATCTGGAATGCACTGTCTGAGAGTGTGGTGGAAGCAGGTTCAGTGAGTGGTTAGGATCTGGAATGCACTGTCTGAGAGTGTGGTGGAAGCAGGTTCAGTGAGTGGTTAGGATCTGGAATACACTGCCTGAGAGTGTGGTGGAAGCAGGTTCAGTGAGTGGTTAGGATCTGGAATGCACTGTCTGAGAGTGTGGTGGAAGCAGGTTCAGTGAGTGGTTAGGATCTGGAATGCACTGCCAGAGAGTGTGGTGGAAGCAGGTTCAGTGAGTGTTTAGGATCTGGAATGCACTGTCTGAGAGTGTGGTGGAAGCAGGTTCAGTGAGTGGTTCGGATCTCGAATGCACTGCCAGAGAGTGTGGTGGAAGCAGGTTCAGTGAGTGGTTTGGATCTGGAAGGCACTGCCTGAGAGTGTGGTGGAAGCAGGTTCAGTGAGTGGTTAGGATCTGGAATGCACTGTCTGAGAGTGTGGTGGAAGCAGGTTCAGTGAGTGGTTAGGATCTGGAATGCACTGCCAGAGAGTGTGGTGGAAGCAGGTTCAGTGAGTGTTTAGGATCTGGAATGCACTGCCTGAGAGTGTGGTGGAGGCAGGTTAATTGAGTGTTTAGGATCTGGAATGCACTGCCTGAGAGTGTGGTGGAAGCAGGTTCAGTGAGTGGTTAGGATCTGGAATGCACTGCCAGAGAGTGTGGTGGAAGCAGGTTCAGTGAGTGGTTAGGATCTGGAATGCAATGTCTGTGAGTGTGGTGGAGGCAGGTTCAGTGAGTGGTTAGGATTTGGAAGGCACTGCCAGAGAGTGTGGTGGAAGCAGGTTCAGTGAGTGGTTAGGATCTGGAATGCACTGTCTGAGAGTGTGGTGGAAGCAGGTTCAGTGAGTGGTTAGGATTTGGAAGGCACTGCCTGAGAGTGTGGTGGAAGCAGGTTCAGTGAGTGGTTAGGATCTGGAATGCACTGCCTGAGAGTGTGGTGGAAGCAGTTTCAGTGAGTGTTAAGGATCTGGAATGCACTGCCAGTGAGTGTGGTGGAAGCAGGTTCAGTGAGTGTTTAGGATTTGGAAGGCACTGCCAGAGAGTGTGGTGGAAGCAGGTTCAGTGAGTGGTTAGGATCTGGAATGCACTGCCTGAGAGTGTGGTGGAGGCAGGTTCAGTGAGTGGTTAGGATCTGGAAAGCACTGTGTGAGAGTGTGGTGGAGGCAGGTTCAGTGAGTGGTTAGGATCTGGAATGCACTGTCTGAGAGTGTGGTGGAAGCAGGTTCAGTGAGTGGTTAGGATTTGGAAGGCACTGCCAGAGAGTGTGGTGGAAGCAGGTTCAGTGAGTGGTTAGGATCTGGAATGCACTGTCTGAGAGTGTGGTGGAAGCAGGTTCAGTGAGTGGTTAGGATCTGGAATGCACTGCCTGAGAGTGTGGTGGAAGCAGGTTCAGTGAGTGGTTAGGATCTGGAATGCACTGCCTGAGAGTGTGGTGGAAGCAGTTTCAGTGAGTGTTTAGGATCTGGAATGCACTGCCAGAGAGTGTGGTGGAAGCAGGTTCAGTGAGTGTTTAGGATTTGGAAGGCACTGCCAGAGAGTGTGGTGGAAGCAGGTTCAGTGAGTGGTTAGGATCTGGAATGCACTGTCTGAGAGTGTGGTGGAAGCAGGTTCAGTGAGTGGTTAGGATCTGGAATGCACTGTCTGAGAGTGCGGTGTAAGCAGGTTCAGTGAGTGGTTAGGATCTGGAATACACTGCCTGAGAGTGTGGTGGAAGCAGGTTCAGTGAGTGGTTAAGATCTGGAATGCACTGTCTGAGAGTGTGGTGGAAGCAGGTTCAGTGAGTGGTAAGGATCTGGAATGCACTGCCAGAGAGTGTGGTGGAAGCAGGTTCAGTGAGTGTTTAGGATCTGGAATGCACTGTCTGAGAGTGTGGTGGAAGCAGGTTCAGTGAGTGGTTCGGATCTCGAATGCACTGCCAGAGAGTGTGGTGGAAGCAGATTCAGTGAGTGGTTTGGATCTGGAAGGCACTACCTGAGAGTGTGGTGGAAGCAGGTTCAGTGAGTGGTTAGGATCTGGAATGCACTGTCTGAGAGTGTGGTGGAAGCAGGTTCAGTGAGTGGTTAGGATCTGGAATGCACTGCCAGAGAGTGTGGTGTCAGCAGGTTCAGTGAGTGTTTAGGATCTGGAATGCACTGCCTGAGAGTGTGGTGGAGGCAGGTTAATTGAGTGTTTAGGATCTGGAATGCACTGCCTGAGAGTGTGGTGGAAGCAGGTTCAGTGAGTGGTTAGGATCTGGAATGCATTGTCTGTGAGTGTGGTGGAGGCAGGTTCAGTGAGTGGTTAGGATTTGGAAGGCACTGCCAGAGAGTGTGGTGGAAGCAGGTTCAGTGAGTGGTTAGGATCTGGAATGCATTGTCTGTGAGTGTGGTGGAGGCAGGTTCAGTGAGTGGTTAGGATTTGGAAGGCACTGCCAGAGAGTGTGGTGGAAGCAGGTTCAGTGAGTGGTTAGGATCTGGAATGCACTGTCTGAGAGTGTGGTGGAAGCAGGTTCAGTGAGTGGTTAGGATTTGGAAGGCACTGCCTGAGAGTGTGGTGGAAGCAGGTTCAGTGAGTGGTTAGGATCTGGAATGCACTGCCTGAGAGTGTGGTGGAAGCAGGATCAGTGAGTGTTTAGGATCTGGAATGCACTGCTGAGAGTGTGGTGGAAGCAGGTTCAGTGAGTGTTTAGGATTTGGAAGGCACTGCCAGAGAGTGTGGTGGAAGCAGGTTCAGTGAGTGTTTAGGATCTGGAATGCACTGCCAGAGAGTGTGGTGGAAGCAGGTTCAGTGAGTGTTTAGGATTTGGAAGGCACTGCCAGAGAGTGTGGTGGAAGCAGGTTCAGTGAGTGGTTAGTATCTGGAATGCACTGTCTGAGAGTGTGGTGAAGCAGGTTCAGTGAGTGTTTAGGATCTGGAATGCACTGCCAGAGAGTGTGGTGGAAGCAGGTTCAGTGAGTGTTTAGGATCTGGAATGCACTGCCAGAGAGTGTGGTGGAAGCAGGTTCAGTGAGTGTTTAGGATCTGGAATGCACTGCCTGAGAGTGTGGTGGAGGCAGGTTCAGTGAGTGTTTAGGATCTGGAATGCACTGCCTGAGAGTGTGGTGGAAGCAGGTTCAATGAGTGGTTAGGATCTGGAATGCACTGCCTGAGAGTGTGGTGGAAGCAGGTTCAGTGAGTGTTTCGGATCTGGAATGCACTGCCTGAGAGTGTGGTGGAAGCAGGTTCAGTGAGTGTTTAGGATCTGGAATGCACTGCCAGCGAGTGTGGTGGAAGCAGGTTCAGTGAGTGTTTAGGATTTGGAATGCACTGCCAGAGAGTGTGGTGGAAGCAGGTTCAGTGAGTGGTTAGGATCTGGAATGCACTGTCTGAGAGTGTGGTGGAAGCAGGTTCAGTGAGTGGTTAGGATCTGGAATGCACTGTCTGAGAGTGTGGTGGAAGCAGGTTCAGTGAGTGGTTAGGATCTGGAATACACTGCCTGAGAGTGTGGTGGAAGCAGGTTCAGTGAGTGGTTAGGATCTGGAATGCACTGTCTGAGAGTGTGGTGGAAGCAGGTTCAGTGAGTGGTTAGGATCTGGAATGCACTGCCAGAGAGTGTGGTGGTAGCAGGTTCAGTGAGTGTTTAGGATCTGGAATGCACTGTCTGAGAGTGTGGTGGAAGCAGGTTCAGTGAGTGGTTCGGATCTCGAATGCACTGCCAGAGAGTGTGGTGGAAGCAGGTTCAGTGAGTGGTTTGGATCTGGAAGGCACTGCCTGAGAGTGTGGTGGAAGCAGGTTCAGTGAGTGGTTAGGATCTGGAATGCACTGTCTGAGAGTGTGGTGGAAGCAGGTTCAGTGAGTGGTTAGGATCTGGAATGCACTGCCAGAGAGTGTGGTGTCAGCAGGTTCAGTGAGTGTTTAGGATCTGGAATGCACTGCCTGAGAGTGTGGTGGAGGCAGGTTAATTGAGTGTTTAGGATCTGGAATGCACTGCCTGAGAGTGTGGTGGAAGCAGGTTCAGTGAGTGGTTAGGATCTGGAATGCATTGTCTGTGAGTGTGGTGGAGGCAGGTTCAGTGAGTGGTTAGGATTTGGAAGGCACTGCCAGAGAGTGTGGTGGAAGCAGGTTCAGTGAGTGGTTAGGATCTGGAATGCATTGTCTGTGAGTGTGGTGGAGGCAGGTTCAGTGAGTGGTTAGGATTTGGAAGGCACTGCCAGAGAGTGTGGTGGAAGCAGGTTCAGTGAGTGGTTAGGATCTGGAATGCACTGTCTGAGAGTGTGGTGGAAGCAGGTTCAGTGAGTGGTTAGGATCTGGAATGCACTGCCAGAGAGTGTGGTGTCAGCAGGTTCAGTGAGTGTTTAGGATCTGGAATGCACTGCCTGAGAGTGTGGTGGAGGCAGGTTAATTGAGTGTTTAGGATCTGGAATGCACTGCCTGAGAGTGTGGTGGAAGCAGGTTCAGTGAGTGGTTAGGATCTGGAATGCATTGTCTGTGAGTGTGGTGGAGGCAGGTTCAGTGAGTGGTTAGGATTTGGAAGGCACTGCCAGAGAGTGTGGTGGAAGCAGGTTCAGTGAGTGGTTAGGATCTGGAATGCATTGTCTGTGAGTGTGGTGGAGGCAGGTTCAGTGAGTGGTTAGGATTTGGAAGGCACTGCCAGAGAGTGTGGTGGAAGCAGGTTCAGTGAGTGGTTAGGATCTGGAATGCACTGTCTGAGAGTGTGGTGGAAGCAGGTTCAGTGAGTGGTTAGGATTTGGAAGGCACTGCCTGAGAGTGTGGTGGAAGCAGGTTCAGTGAGTGGTTAGGATCTGGAATGCACTGCCTGAGAGTGTGGTGGAAGCAGGATCAGTGAGTGTTTAGGATCTGGAATGCACTGCTGAGAGTGTGGTGGAAGCAGGTTCAGTGAGTGTTTAGGATTTGGAAGGCACTGCCAGAGAGTGTGGTGGAAGCAGGTTCAGTGAGTGTTTAGGATCTGGAATGCACTGCCAGAGAGTGTGGTGGAAGCAGGTTCAGTGAGTGTTTAGGATTTGGAAGGCACTGCCAGAGAGTGTGGTGGAAGCAGGTTCAGTGAGTGGTTAGTATCTGGAATGCACTGTCTGAGAGTGTGGTGAAGCAGGTTCAGTGAGTGTTTAGGATCTGGAATGCACTGCCAGAGAGTGTGGTGGAAGCAGGTTCAGTGAGTGTTTAGGATCTGGAATGCACTGCCAGAGAGTGTGGTGGAAGCAGGTTCAGTGAGTGTTTAGGATCTGGAATGCACTGCCTGAGAGTGCGGTGGAGGCAGGTTCAGTGAGTGTTTAGGATCTGGAATGCACTGCCTGAGAGTGTGGTGGAAGCAGGTTCAATGAGTGGTTAGGATCTGGAATGCACTGCCTGAGAGTGTGGTGGAAGCAGGTTCAGTGAGTGTTTCGGATCTGGAATGCACTGCCTGAGAGTGTGGTGGAAGCAGGTTCAGTGAGTGTTTAGGATCTGGAATGCACTGCCAGCGAGTGTGGTGGAAGCAGGTTCAGTGAGTGTTTAGGATTTGGAATGCACTGCCAGAGAGTGTGGTGGAAGCAGGTTCAGTGAGTGGTTAGGATCTGGAATGCACTGTCTGAGAGTGTGGTGGAAGCAGGTTCAGTGAGTGGTTAGGATCTGGAATGCACTGTCTGAGAGTGTGGTGGAAGCAGGTTCAGTGAGTGGTTAGGATCTGGAATACACTGCCTGAGAGTGTGGTGGAAGCAGGTTCAGTGAGTGGTTAGGATCTGGAATGCACTGTCTGAGAGTGTGGTGGAAGCAGGTTCAGTGAGTGGTTAGGATCTGGAATGCACTGCCAGAGAGTGTGGTGGAAGCAGGTTCAGTGAGTGTTTAGGATCTGGAATGCACTGTCTGAGAGTGTGGTGGAAGCAGGTTCAGTGAGTGGTTCGGATCTCGAATGCACTGCCAGAGAGTGTGGTGGAAGCAGGTTCAGTGAGTGGTTTGGATCTGGAAGGCACTGCCTGAGAGTGTGGTGGAAGCAGGTTCAGTGAGTGGTTAGGATCTGGAATGCACTGTCTGAGAGTGTGGTGGAAGCAGGTTCAGTGAGTGGTTAGGATCTGGAATGCACTGCCAGAGAGTGTGGTGGAAGCAGGTTCAGTGAGTGTTTAGGATCTGGAATGCACTGCCTGAGAGTGTGGTGGAGGCAGGTTAATTGAGTGTTTAGGATCTGGAATGCACTGCCTGAGAGTGTGGTGGAAGCAGGTTCAGTGAGTGGTTAGGATCTGGAATGCACTGCCAGAGAGTGTGGTGGAAACAGGTTCAGTGAGTGGTTAGGATCTGGAATGCAATGTCTGTGAGTGTGGTGGAGGCAGGTTCAGTGAGTGGTTAGGATTTGGAAGGCACTGCCAGAGAGTGTGGTGGAAGCAGGTTCAGTGAGTGGTTAGGATCTGGAATGCACTGTCTGAGAGTGTGGTGGAAGCAGGTTCAGTGAGTGGTTAGGATTTGGAAGGCACTGCCTGAGAGTGTGGTGGAAGCAGGTTCAGTGAGTGGTTAGGATCTGGAATGCACTGCCTGAGAGTGTGGTGGAAGCAGTTTCAGTGAGTGTTAAGGATCTGGAATGCACTGCCAGTGAGTGTGGTGGAAGCAGGTTCAGTGAGTGTTTAGGATTTGGAAGGCACTGCCAGAGAGTGTGGTGGAAGCAGGTTCAGTGAGTGGTTAGGATCTGGAATGCACTGTCTGAGAGTGTGGTGGAAGCAGGTTCAGTGAGTGGTTAGGATCTGGAATGCACTGCCTGAGAGTGTGGTGGAAGCAGGTTCAGTGAGTGATTAGGATCTGGAATGCACTGCCTGAGAGTGTGGTGGAAGCAGGTTCAGTGAGTGTTTAGGATCTGGAATGCACTGCCAGAGAGTGTGGTGGAAGCAGGTTCAGTGAGTGTTTAGGATCTGGAAGGCACTGCCTGAGAGTGTGGTGGAAGCAGATTCAGTGAGTGGTTAGGATCTGGAATGCACTGCCTGAGAGTGTGGTGGAAGCAGGTTCAGTGAGTGGTTAGGATTTGGAAGGCACTGCCAGAGAGTGTGGTGGAAGCAGGTTCAGTGAGTGGTTGGGATCTGGAATGCACTGCCTGAGAATGTGGTGGAGGCAGGTTCAGTGAGTGGTTAGGATCTGGAATGCACTGTCTGACAGTGTGGTGGAGGCAGGTTCAGTGAGTGGTTAGGATCTGGAATGCACTGCCAGAGGGTGTGGTGGAAGCAGGTTCAGTGAGTGTTTAGGATCTGGAATGCACTGCCAGAGAGTGTGGTGTCAGCAGGTTCAGTGAGTGTTTAGGATCTGGAATGCACTGCCAGAGAGTGTGGTGGAAGCAGGTTCAGTGAGTGATTAGGATTTGGAAGGCACTGCCAGAGAGTGTGGTGGAAGCAGGTTCAGTGAGTGTTTAGGATCTGGAATGCACTGCCTGAGAGTGTGGTGGAAGCAGGTTCAATGAGTGGTTAGGATCTGGAATGCACTGCCTGAGAGTGTGGTGGAAGCAGGTTCAGTGAGTGTTTAGGATCTGGAATGCACTGCCTGAGAGTGTGGTGGAGGCAGGTTCAGTGAGTGGTTAGGATCTGGAATGCACTGCCTGAGAGTGTGGTGGAAGCAGGTTCAGTGAGTGTTTAGGATCTGGAATGCACTGCCTGAGAATGTGGTGGAGGCAGGTTCAGTGAGTGGTTAGGATCTGGAATGCACTGTCTGAGAGTGTGGTGGAGGCAGGTTCAGTGCGTGGTTAGGATCTGGAATGCACTGTCTGAGAGTGTGGTGGAGGCAGGTTCAGTGAGTGGTTAGGATCTGGAATGTACTGTCTGAGAGTGTGGTGGAGGCAGGTTCAGTGAGTGGTTAGGATTTGGAAGGCACTGCCAGAGAGTGTGGTGGAAGCAGGTTCAGTGAGTGTTTAGGATCTGGAATGCACTGCCTGAGAGTGTGATGGAAGCAGGTTCAATGAGTGGTTAGGATCTGGAATGCACTGCCTGAGAGTGTGGTGGAAGCAGGTTCAGTGAGTGTTTATGATCTGGAATGCACTGCCTGAGAGTGTGGTGGAGGCAGGTTCAGTGAGTGGTTAGGATCTGGAATGCACTGCCTGAGAGTGTGGTGGAAGCAGGTTCAGTGAGTGTTTAGGATCTGGAATGCACTGCCTGAGAATGTGGTGGAGGCAGGTTCAGTGAGTGGTTAGGATCTGGAATGCACTGTCTGAGAGTGTGGTGGACGCAGGTTCAGTGAGTGGTTAGGATCTGGAATGCACTGTCTGAGAGTGTGGTGGAGGCAGGTTCAGTGAGTGGTTAGGATCTGGAATGTACTGTCTGAGAGTGTGGTGGAGGCAGGTTCAGTGAGTGGTTAGGATTTGGAAGGCACTGCCAGAGAGTGTGGTGGAAGCAGGTTCAGTGAGTGGTTAGGATCTGGAATGCACTGCCTGAGAGTGTGGTGGAGGCAGGTTCAGTGAGTGGTTAGGATCTGGAATGCACTGCCAGAGAGTGTGGTGGAAGCAGGTTCAGTGAGTGGTTAGGATCTGGAATGCACTGCCTGAGAGTGTGGTGGAAGCAGGTTCAGTGAGTGGTTAGGATCTGGAATGCACTGCCTGAGAGTGTGGTGGAAGCAGGTTCAGTGAGTGTTTAGGATCTGGAATGCACTGCCTGAGAGTGCGGTGGAGGCAGGTTCAATGAGTGGTTAGGATTTGGAAGGCACTGCCAGAGAGTGTGGTGGAAGCAGGTTCAGTGAGTGGTTAGGATCTGGAATGCACTGCCTGCGAGTGTGGTGGAAGCAGGTTCAGTGAGTGGTTAGGATCTGGAATGCACTGCCTGAGAGTGTGGTGGAAGCAGGTTCAGTGAGTGGTTAGGATCTGGAATGCACTGCCTGAGAGTGTGGTGGAAGCAGGTTCAGTGAGTGGTTAGGATTTGGAAGGCACTGCCAGAGAGTGTGGTGGAAGCAGGTTCAGTGAGTGGTTAGGATCTGGAATGCACTGCCTGAGAATGTGGTGGAGGCAGGTTCAGTGAGTGGTTAGGATCTGGAATGCACTGTCTGAGAGTGTGGTGGAGGCAGGTTCAGTGAGTGGTTAGGATCTGGAATGCACTGCCAGAGGGTGTGGTGGAAGCAGGTTCAGTGAGTGTTTAGGATCTGGAATGCACTGCCAGAGAGTGTGGTGTCAGCAGGTTCAGTGAGTGTTTAGGATCTGGAATGCACTGCCAGAGAGTGTGGTGGAAGCAGGTTCAGTGAGTGATTAGGATTTGGAAGGCACTGCCAGAGAGTGTGGTGGAAGCAGGTTCAGTGAGTGTTTAGGATCTGGAATGCACTGCCTGAGAGTGTGGTGGAAGCAGGTTCAATGAGTGGTTAGGATCTGGAATGCACTGCCTGAGAGTGTGGTGGAAGCAGGTTCAGTGAGTGTTTAGGATCTGGAATGCACTGCCTGAGAGTGTGGTGGAAGCAGGTTCAGTGAGTGTTTAGGATCTGGAATGCACTGCCTGAGAATGTGGTGGAGGCAGGTTCAGTGAGTGGTTAGGATCTGGAATGCACTGTCTGAGAGTGTGGTGGAGGCAGGTTCAGTGCGTGGTTAGGATCTGGAATGCACTGTCTGAGAGTGTGGTGGAGGCAGGTTCAGTGAGTGGTTAGGATCTGGAATGTACTGTCTGAGAGTGTGGTGGAGGCAGGTTCAGTGAGTGGTTAGGATTGGAAGGCACTGCCAGAGAGTGTCGTGGAAGCAGGTTCAGTGAGTGGTTAGGATCTGGAATGCACTGCCTGAGAGTGTAGTGGAGGCAGGTTCAGTGAGTGGTTAGGATCTGGAATGCACTGCCAGAGAGTGTGGTGGAAGCAGGTTCAGTGAGTGGTTAGGATCTGGAATGCACTGCCTGAGAGTGTGGTGGAAGCAGGTTCAGTGAGTGTTTAGGATCTGGAATGCACTGCCTGAGAGTGCGGTGGAGGCAGGTTCAATGAGTGGTTAGGATTTGGAAGGCACTGCCAGAGAGTGTGGTGGAAGCAGGTTCAGTGAGTGGTTAGGATCTGGAATGCACTGTCTGAGAGTGTGGTGGAACCAGGTTCAGTGAGTGTTTAGGATCTGGAATGCACTGTCTGAGAGTGTGGTGGAAGCAGGTTCAGTGAGTGGATAGGATTTGGAAGGCACTGTCAGAGAGTGTGGTGGAAGCAGGTTCAGTGAGTGGTTAGGTTCTGGAATGCACTGTCTGAGAGTGTGGTGGAAGCAGGTTCAGTGAGTGGTTAGGATCTGGAATGCACTGCCTGAGAGTGTGGTGGAAGCAGGTTCAGTGAGTGTTTAGGATCTGGAATGCACTGCCAGAGAGTGTGGTGGAAGCAGGTTCAGTGAATGTTTAGGATTTGGAAGGCACTGCCAGAGAGTGTGGTGGAAGCAGGTTCAGTGAGTGGTTAGGATCTGGAATGCACTGTCTGAGAGTGTGGTGGAAGCAGGTTCAGTGAGTGGTTAGGATCTGGAATGCACAGTCTGAGCGTGTGGTGGAAGCAGGTTCAGTGAGTGGTTAGGATCTGGAATGCACTGCCTGAGAGTGTGGTGGAAGCAGGTTCAATGAGTGGTTAGGATCTGGAATGCACTGCCTGAGAGTGTGGTGGAAGCAGGTTCAGTGAGTGGTTAGGATCTGGAATGCACTGCCTGAGAGTACGGTGGAGGTAGGTTCAATGAGTGGTTTCGATTTGGAAGGCACTGCCAGAGAGTGTGGTGGAAGCAGGTTCAGTGAGTGTTTAGTATCTGGAATGCACTGCCTGAGAGTGCGGTGGAGGCAGGTTCAATGAGTGGTAAGGATTTGGAAGGCACTGCCAGAGAGTGTGGTGGAAGCAGGTTCAGTGAGTGGTTAGGATCTGGAATGCACTGCCTGAGAGTGTGGTGGAAGCAGGTTCGGTGAGTGGTTAGGATCTGGAATGCACTGCCTGAGAGTGTGGTGGAAGCAGGTTCAGTGAGTGGTTAGGATCTGGAATGCACTGCCTGAGAGTGTGGTGGAAGCAGGTTCAGTGAGTGGTTAGGATCTGGAATGCACTGCCAGAGAGTGTGGTGGAAGCAGGTTCAGTGAGTGTTTAGGATCTGGAATGCACTGCCAGAGAGTGTGGTGGAAGCAGGTTCAGTGAGTGTTTAGGATCTGGAATGCACTGCCTGAGAGTGTGGTGGAGGCAGGTTAAGTGAGTGTTTAGGATCTGGAATGCACTGCCTGAGAGTGTGGTGGAAGCAGGTTCAATGAGTGGTTAGGATCTGGATTGCACTGCCTGAGAGTGTGGTGGAAGCAGGTTCAGTGAGTGGTTAGGATCTGGAATGCACTGCCTGAGAGTGCGGTGGAGGCAGGTTCAATGAGTGGTTAGGATTTGGAAGGCACTCCCACAGAGTGTGGTGGAAGCAGGTTCAGTGAGTGGTTAGGATCTGGAATGCGCTGCCTGAGAGTGTGGTGGAAGCAGGTTCAGTGGGTGGTTAGGATCTGGAATGCACTGCCAGAGAGTGTGGTGGAAGCAGGTTCAGTGAGTGTTTAGGATCTGGAATGCACTGCCAGAGAGTGTGGTGTCAGCAGGTTCAGTGAGTGTTTAGGATCTGGAATGCACTGCCTGAGAGTGTGGTGGAGGCAGGTTAATTGAGTGTTTAGGATCTGGAATGCACTGCCTGAGAGTGTGGTGGAAGCGGGTTCAGTGAGTGCTTAGGATCTGGAATGCACTGCCAGAGAGTGTGGTGGAAGCAGGTTCAGTGAGTGATTAGGATTTGGAAGGCACTGCCAGAGAGTGTGGTGGAAGCAGGTTCAGTGAGTGTTTAGGATCTGGAATGCACTGCCTGAGAGTGTGGTGGAAGCAGGTTCAATGAGTGGTTAGGATCTGGAATGCACTGCCTGAGAGTGTGGTGGAAGCAGGTTCAGTGAGTGTTTAGTATCTGGAATGCACTGCCTGAGAGTGTGGTGGAGGCAGGTTCAATGAGTGGTTAGGATTTGGAATGCACTGCCAGAGAGTGTGGTGGAAGCAGGTTCAGTGAGTGGTTAGGATCTGGAATGCACTCCCTGAGAGTGTGGTGGAAGCAGGTTCAGTGAGTGGTTAGGATCTGGATGGCACTGCCTGAGAGTGTGGTGGAAGCAGGTTCAGTGAGTGGTTAGGATCTGGAATGCACTGCCAGAGAGTGTGGTGGAAGCAGGTTCAGTGAGTGTTTAGGATCTGGAATGCACTGCCAGAGAGTGTGGTGGAAGCAGGTTCAGTGATTGTTTAGGATCTGGAATGCACTGCCTGAGAGTGTGGTGGAGGCAGGTTCAGTGAGTCGTTAGGATCTGGAATGCACTGCCAGAGAGTGTGGTGGAAGCAGGTTCAGTGAGTGATTAGGATTTGGAATGCACTGCCTGAGAGTGTGGTGGAGGCAGGTTCAGTGAGTGGTTAGGATCTGGAATGCACTGCCAGAGAGTGTGGTGGAGGCAGGTTAATTGAGTGTTTAGGATCTGGAATACACTGCCTGAGAGTGTGGTGGAAGCAGGTTCAGTGAGTGTTTAGGATCTGGAATGCACTGTCTGAGAGTGTGGTGGAGGCAGGTTCAGTGAGTGGTTAGGATCTGGAATGCACTGTCTGAGAGTGTGGTGGAGGCAGGTTCAGTGAGTGGTTAGGATCTGGAATGCACTGTCTGTGAGTGTGGTGGAGGCAGGTTCAGTGAGTGGTAAGGATTTGGAAGGCACTGCCAGAGAGTGTGGTGGAAGCAGGTTCAGTGAGTGGTTAGGATCTGGAATGCACTGCCTGAGAGTGTGGTGGAAGCAGGTTCAATGAGTGTTTAGTATCTGGAATGCACTGCCTGAGAGTGCGGTGGAGGCAGGTTCAATGAGTGGTTAGGATTTGGAAGGCACTGCCAGAGAGTGTGGTGGAAGCAGGTTCAGTGAGTGGTTAGGATCTGGAATGCACTGCCTGAGAGTGTGGTGGAAGCAGGTTCAATGAGTGTTTAGGATTTGGAATGCACTGCCAGAGAGTGTGGTGGAAGCAGGTTCAGTGAGTGTTTAGGATTTGGAAGGCACTGCCAGAGAGTGTGGTGGAAGCAGGTTCAGTGAGTGGTTAGGATCTGGAATGCACTGCCTGAGAGTGTGGTGGAAGCAGGTTCAGTGAGTGATTAGGATCTGGAATGCACTGCCTGAGAGTGTGGTGGAAGCAGGTTCAGTGAGTGTTTAGGATCTGGAATGCACTGCCAGAGAGTGTGGTGGAAGCAGGTTCAGTGAGTGTTTAGGATCTGGAATGCACTGCCTGAGAGTGCGGTGGAGGCAGGTTCAGTGAGTGTTTAGGATCTGGAATGCACTGCCTGAGAGTGTGGTGGAAGCAGGTTCAATGAGTGTTTAGTATCTGGAATGCACTGCCTGAGAGTGCGGTGGAGGCAGGTTCAATGAGTGGTTAGGATTTGGAAGGCACTGCCAGAGAGTGTGGTGGAAGCAGGTTCAGTGAGTGGTTAGGATCTGGAATGCACTGCCTGAGAGTGTGGTGGAGGCAGGTTCAGTGAGTGGTTAGGATCTGGAATGCACTGCCAGAGAGTGTGGTGGAAGCAGGTTCAGTGAGTGGTTAGGATCTGGAATGCACTGCCTGAGAGTGTGGTGGAAGCAGGTTCAGTGAGTGTTTAGGATCTGGAATGCACTGCCTGAGAGTGCGGTGGAGGCAGGTTCAATGAGTGGTTAGGATTTGGAAGGCACTGCCAGAGAGTGTGGTGGAAGCAGGTTCAGTGAGTGGTTAGGATCTGGAATGCACTGCCTGAGAGTGTGGTGGAAGCAGGTTCAGTGAGTGGTTAGGATCTGGAATGCACTGTCTGAGAGTGTGGTGGAACCAGGTTCAGTGAGTGTTTAGGATCTGGAATGCACTGTCTGAGAGTGTGGTGGAAGCAGGTTCAGTGAGTGGATAGGATTTGGAAGGCACTGCCAGAGAGTGTGGTGGAAGCAGGTTCAGTGAGTGTTTAGTATCTGGAATGCACTGCCTGAGAGTGCGGTGGAGGCAGGTTCAATGAGTGGTAAGGATTTGGAAGGCACTGCCAGAGAGTGTGGTGGAAGCAGGTTCAGTGAGTGGTTAGGATCTGGAATGCACTGCCTGAGAGTGTGGTGGAAGCAGGTTCGGTGAGTGGTTAGGATCTGGAATGCACTGCCTGAGAGTGTGGTGGAAGCAGGTTCAGTGAGTGGTTAGGATCTGGAATGCACTGCCTGAGAGTGTGGTGGAAGCAGGTTCAGTGAGTGGTTAGGATCTGGAATGCACTGCCAGAGAGTGTGGTGGAAGCAGGTTCAGTGAGTGTTTAGGATCTGGAATGCACTGCCAGAGAGTGTGGTGGAAGCAGGTTCAGTGAGTGTTTAGGATCTGGAATGCACTGCCTCAGAGTGTGGTGGAGGCAGGTTAAGTGAGTGTTTAGGATCTGGAATGCAATGCCTGAGAGTGTGGTGGAAGCAGGTTCAATGAGTGGTTAGGATCTGGAATGCACTGCCTGAGAGTGTGGTGGAAGCAGGTTCAGTGAGTGGTTAGGATCTGGAATGCACTGCCTGAGAGTGCGGTGGAGGCAGGTTCAATGAGTGGTTAGGATTTGGAAGGCACACCCACAGAGTGTGGTGGAAGCAGGTTCAGTGAGTGGTTAGGATCTGGAATGCGCTGCCTGAGAGTGTGGTGGAAGCAGGTTCAGTGGGTGGTTAGGATCTGGAATGCACTGCCAGAGAGTGTGGTGGAAGCAGGTTCAGTGAGTGTTTAGGATCTGGAATGCACTGCCAGAGAGTGTGGTGTCAGCAGGTTCAGTGAGTGTTTAGGATCTGGAATGCACTGCCTGAGAGTGTGGTGGAGGCAGGTTAATTGAGTGTTTAGGATCTGGAATGCACTGCCTGAGAGTGTGGTGGAAGCGGGTTCAGTGAGTGCTTAGGATCTGGAATGCACTGCCAGAGAGTGTGGTGGAAGCAGGTTCAGTGAGTGATTAGGATTTGGAAGGCACTGCCAGAGAGTGTGGTGGAAGCAGGTTCAGTGAGTGTTTAGGATCTGGAATGCACTGCCTGAGAGTGTGGTGGAACCAGGTTCAGTGAGTGTTTAGGATCTGGAATGCACTGTCTGAGAGTGTGGTGGAAGCAGGTTCAGTGAGTGGATAGGATTTGGAAGGCACTGCCTGAGAGTGCGGTGGAGGCAGGTTCAATGAGTGGTAAGGATTTGGAAGGCACTGCCAGAGAGTGTGGTGGAAGCAGGTTCAGTGAGTGGTTAGGATCTGGAATGCACTGCCTGAGAGTGTGGTGGAAGCAGGTTCGGTGAGTGGTTAGGATCTGGAATGCACTGCCTGAGAGTGTGGTGGAAGCAGGTTCAGTGAGTGGTTAGGATCTGGAATGCACTGCCTGAGAGTGTGGTGGAAGCAGGTTCAGTGAGTGGTTAGGATCTGGAATGCACTGCCAGAGAGTGTGGTGGAAGCAGGTTCAGTGAGTGTTTAGGATCTGGAATGCACTGCCAGAGAGTGTGGTGGAAGCAGGTTCAGTGAGTGTTTAGGATCTGGAATGCACTGCCTGAGAGTGTGGTGGAGGCAGGTTAAGTGAGTGTTTAGGATCTGGAATGCAATGCCTGAGAGTGTGGTGGAAGCAGGTTCAATGAGTGGTTAGGATCTGGAATGCACTGCCTGAGAGTGTGGTGGAAGCAGGTTCAGTGAGTGGTTAGGATCTGGAATGCACTGCCTGAGAGTGCGGTGGAGGCAGGTTCAATGAGTGGTTAGGATTTGGAAGGCACACCCACAGAGTGTGGTGGAAGCAGGTTCAGTGAGTGGTTAGGATCTGGAATGCGCTGCCTGAGAGTGTGGTGGAAGCAGGTTCAGTGGGTGGTTAGGATCTGGAATGCACTGCCAGAGAGTGTGGTGGAAGCAGGTTCAGTGAGTGTTTAGGATCTGGAATGCACTGCCAGAGAGTGTGGTGTCAGCAGGTTCAGTGAGTGTTTAGGATCTGGAATGCACTGCCTGAGAGTGTGGTGGAGGCAGGTTAATTGAGTGTTTAGGATCTGGAATGCACTGCCTGAGAGTGTGGTGGAAGCGGGTTCAGTGAGTGCTTAGGATCTGGAATGCACTGCCAGAGAGTGTGGTGGAAGCAGGTTCAGTGAGTGATTAGGATTTGGAAGGCACTGCCAGAGAGTGTGGTGGAAGCAGGTTCAGTGAGTGTTTAGGATCTGGAATGCACTGCCTGAGAGTGTGGTGGAAGCAGGTTCAATGAGTGGTTAGGATCTGGAATGCACTGCCTGAGAGTGTGGTGGAAGCAGGTTCAGTGAGTGTTTAGTATCTGGAATGCACTGCCTGAGAGTGTGGTGGAGGCAGGTTCAATGAGTGGTTAGGATTTGGAATGCACTGCCAGAGAGTGTGGTGGAAGCAGGTTCAGTGAGTGTTTAGTATCTGGAATGCACTGCCTGAGAGTGTGGTGGAGGCAGGTTCAATGAGTGGTTAGGATTTGGAATGCACTGCCAGAGAGTGTGGTGGAAGCAGGTTCAGTGAGTGGTTAGGATCTGGATGGCACTGCCTGAGAGTGTGGTGGAAGCAGGTTCAGTGAGTGGTTAGGATCTGGAATGCACTGCCAGAGAGTGTGGTGGAAGCAGGTTCAGTGAGTGTTTAGGATCTGGAATGCACTGCCAGAGAGTGTGGTGGAAGCAGGTTCAGTGATTGTTTAGGATCTGGAATGCACTGCCTGAGAGTGTGGTGGAGGCAGGTTCAGTGAGTCGTTAGGATCTGGAATGCACTGCCAGAGAGTGTGGTGGAAGCAGGTTCAGTGAGTGATTAGGATTTGGAATGCACTGCCTGAGAGTGTGGTGGAGGCAGGTTCAGTGAGTGGTTAGGATCTGGAATGCACTGCCAGAGAGTGTGGTGGAGGCAGGTTAATTGAGTGTTTAGGATCTGGAATACACTGCCTGAGAGTGTGGTGGAAGCAGGTTCAGTGAGTGTTTAGGATCTGGAATGCACTGTCTGAGAGTGTGGTGGAGGCAGGTTCAGTGAGTGGTTAGGATCTGGAATGCACTGTCTGAGAGTGTGGTGGAGGCAGGTTCAGTGAGTGGTTAGGATCTGGAATGCACTGTCTGTGAGTGTGGTGGAGGCAGGTTCAGTGAGTGGTAAGGATTTGGAAGGCACTGCCAGAGAGTGTGGTGGAAGCAGGTTCAGTGAGTGGTTAGGATCTGGAATGCACTGCCTGAGAGTGTGGTGGAAGCAGGTTCAATGAGTGTTTAGTATCTGGAATGCACTGCCTGAGAGTGCGGTGGAGGCAGGGTCAATGAGTGGTTAGGATTTGGAAGGCACTGCCAGAGAGTGTGGTGGAAGCAGGTTCAGTGAGTGGTTAGGATCTGGAATGCACTGCCTGAGAGTGTGGTGGAAGCAGGTTCAATGAGTGTTTAGGATTTGGAATGCACTGCCAGAGAGTGTGGTGGAAGCAGGTTCAGTGAGTGTTTAGGATTTGGAAGGCACTGCCAGAGAGTGTGGTGGAAGCAGGTTCAGTGAGTGGTTAGGATCTGGAATGCACTGCCTGAGAGTGTGGTGGAAGCAGGTTCAGTGAGTGATTAGGATCTGGAATGCACTGCCTGAGAGTGTGGTGGAAGCAGGTTCAGTGAGTGTTTAGGATCTGGAATGCACTGCCAGAGAGTGTGGTGGAAGCAGGTTCAGTGAGTGTTTAGGATCTGGAATGCACTGCCTGAGAGTGCGGTGGAGGCAGGTTCAGTGAGTGTTTAGGATCTGGAATGCACTGCCTGAGAGTGTGGTGGAGGCAGGTTCAGTGAGTGGTTAGGATCTGGAATGCACTGCCAGAGAGTGTGGTGGAAGCAGGTTCAGTGAGTGGTTAGGATCTGGAATGCACTGCCTGAGAGTGTGGTGGAAGCAGGTTCAGTGAGTGTTTAGGATCTGGAATGCACTGCCTGAGAGTGCGGTGGAGGCAGGTTCAATGAGTGGTTAGGATTTGGAAGGCACTGCCAGAGAGTGTGGTGGAAGCAGGTTCAGTGAGTGGTTAGGATCTGGAATGCACTGCCTGAGAGTGTGGTGGAAGCAGGTTCAGTGAGTGGTTAGGATCTGGAATGCACTGTCTGAGAGTGTGGTGGAACCAGGTTCAGTGAGTGTTTAGGATCTGGAATGCACTGTCTGAGAGTGTGGTGGAAGCAGGTTCAGTGAGTGGATAGGATTTGGAAGGCACTGTCAGAGAGTGTGGTGGAAGCAGGTTCAGTGAGTGGTTAGGTTCTGGAATGCACTGTCTGAGAGTGTGGTGGAAGCAGGTTCAGTGAGTGGTTAGGATCTGGAATGCACTGCCTGAGAGTGTGGTGGAAGCAGGTTCAGTGAGTGTTTAGGATCTGGAATGCACTGCCAGAGAGTGTGGTGGAAGCAGGTTCAGTGAATGTTTAGGATTTGGAAGGCACTGCCAGCGAGTGTGGTGGAAGCAGGTTCAGTGAGTGGTTAGGATCTGGAATGCACTGTCTGAGAGTGTGGTGGAAGCAGGTTCAGTGAGTGGTTAGGATCTGGAATGCACTGCCTGAGAGTGTGGTGGAAGCAGGTTCAGTGAGTGGTTAGGATCTGGAATGCACTGCCTGAGAGTGTGATGGAAGCAGGTTCAATGAGTGGTTAGGATCTGGAATGCACTGCCTGAGAGTGTGGTGGAAGCAGGTTCAGTGAGTGGTTAGGATCTGGAATGCACTGCCTGAGAGTATGGTGGAGGTAGGTTCAATGAGTGGTTACGATTTGGAAGGCACTGCCAGAGAGTGTGGTGGAAGCAGGTTCAGTGAGTGTTTAGTATCTGGAATGCACTGCCTGAGAGTGCGGTGGAGGCAGGTTCAATGAGTGGTAAGGATTTGGAAGGCACTGCCAGAGAGTGTGGTGGAAGCAGGTTCAGTGAGTGGTTAGGATCTGGAATGCACTGCCTGAGAGTGTGCTGGAAGCAGGTTCGGTGAGTGGTTAGGATCTGGAATGCACTGCCTGAGAGTGTGGTGGAAGCAGGTTCAGTGAGTGGTTAGGATCTGGAATGCACTGCCTGAGAGTGTGGTGGAAGCAGGTTCAGTGAGTGGTTAGGATCTGGAATGCACTGCCAGAGAGTGTGGTGGAAGCAGGTTCAGTGAGTGTTTAGGATCTGGAATGCACTGCCAGAGAGTGTGGTGGAAGCAGGTTCAGTGAGTGGTTAGGATCTGGAATGCACTGCCTGAGAGTGCGGTGGAGGCAGGTTCAATGAGTGGTTAGGATCTGGAATGCACTGCCTGAGAGTGTGGTGGAAGCAGGTTCAGTGAGTGGTTAGGATCTGGAATGCACTGCCTGAGAGTGCGGTGGAGGCAGGTTCAATGAGTGGTTAGGATTTGGAAGGCACTCCCACAGAGTGTGGTGGAAGCAGGTTCAGTGAGTGGTTAGGATCTGGAATGCGCTGCCTGAGAGTGTGGTGGAAGCAGGTTCAGTGAGTGTTTAGGATCTGGAATGCACTGCCTGAGAGTGTGGTGGAAGCAGGTTCAGTGAGTGATTAGGATCTGGAATGCACTGCCTGAGAGTGTGGTGGAAGCAGGTTCAGTGAGTGTTTAGGATCTGGAATGCACTGCCAGAGAGTGTGGTGGAAGCAGGTTCAGTGAGTGTTTAGGATCTGGAATGCACTGCCTGAGAGTGCGGTGGAGGCAGGTTCAGTGAGTGTTTAGGATCTGGAATGCACTGCCTGAGAGTGTGGTGGAGGCAGGTTCAGTGAGTGGTTAGGATCTGGAATGCACTGCCAGAGAGTGTGGTGGAAGCAGGTTCAGTGAGTGGTTAGGATCTGGAATGCACTGCCTGAGAGTGTGGTGGAAGCAGGTTCAGTGAGTGTTTAGGATCTGGAATGCACTGCCTGAGAGTGCGGTGGAGGCAGGTTCAATGAGTGGTTAGGATTTGGAAGGCACTGCCAGAGAGTGTGGTGGAAGCAGGTTCAGTGAGTGGTTAGGATCTGGAATGCACTGCCTGAGAGTGTGGTGGAAGCAGGTTCAGTGAGTGGTTAGGATCTGGAATGCACTGTCTGAGAGTGTGGTGGAACCAGGTTCAGTGAGTGTTTAGGATCTGGAATGCACTGTCTGAGAGTGTGGTGGAAGCAGGTTCAGTGAGTGGATAGGATTTGGAAGGCACTGTCAGAGAGTGTGGTGGAAGCAGGTTCAGTGAGTGGTTAGGTTCTGGAATGCACTGTCTGAGAGTGTGGTGGAAGCAGGTTCAGTGAGTGGTTAGGATCTGGAATGCACTGCCTGAGAGTGTGGTGGAAGCAGGTTCAGTGAGTGTTTAGGATCTGGAATGCACTGCCAGAGAGTGTGGTGGAAGCAGGTTCAGTGAATGTTTAGGATTTGGAAGGCACTGCCAGCGAGTGTGGTGGAAGCAGGTTGAGTGAGTGGTTAGGATCTGGAATGCACTGTCTGAGAGTGTGGTGGAAGCAGGTTCAGTGAGTGGTTAGGATCTGGAATGCACTGCCTGAGAGTGTGGTGGAAGCAGGTTCAGTGAGTGGTTAGGATCTGGAATGCACTGCCTGAGAGTGTGGTGGAAGCAGGTTCAATGAGTGGTTAGGATCTGGAATGCACTGCCTGAGAGTGTGGTGGAAGCAGGTTCAGTGAGTGGTTAGGATCTGGAATGCACTGCCTGAGAGTATGGTGGAGGTAGGTTCAATGAGTGGTTACGATTTGGAAGGCACTGCCAGAGAGTGTGGTGGAAGCAGGTTCAGTGAGTGTTTAGTATCTGGAATGCACTGCCTGAGAGTGCGGTGGAGGCAGGTTCAATGAGTGGTAAGGATTTGGAAGGCACTGCCAGAGAGTGTGGTGGAAGCAGGTTCAGTGAGTGGTTAGGATCTGGAATGCACTGCCTGAGAGTGTGCTGGAAGCAGGTTCGGTGAGTGGTTAGGATCTGGAATGCACTGCCTGAGAGTGTGGTGGAAGCAGGTTCAGTGAGTGGTTAGGATCTGGAATGCACTGCCTGAGAGTGTGGTGGAAGCAGGTTCAGTGAGTGGTTAGGATCTGGAATGCACTGCCAGAGAGTGTGGTGGAAGCAGGTTCAGTGAGTGTTTAGGATCTGGAATGCACTGCCAGAGAGTGTGGTGGAAGCAGGTTCAGTGAGTGTTTAGGATCTGGAATGCACTGCCTGAGAGTGTGGTGGAGGCAGGTTAAGTGAGTGTTTAGGATCTGGAATGCACTGCCTGAGAGTGTGGTGGAAGCAGGTTCAATGAGTGGTTAGGATCTGGAATGCACTGCCTGAGAGTGTGGTGGAAGCAGGTTCAGTGAGTGGTTAGGATCTGGAATGCACTGCCTGAGAGTGCGGTGGAGGCAGGTTCAATGAGTGGTTAGGATTTGGAAGGCACTCCCACAGAGTGTGGTGGAAGCAGGTTCAGTGAGTGGTTAGGATCTGGAATGCGCTGCCTGAGAGTGTGGTGGAAGCAGGTTCAGTGAGTGTTTAGGATCTGGAATGCACTGCCAGAGAGTGTGGTGTCAGCAGGTTCAGTGAGTGTTTAGGATCTGGAATGCACTGCCTGAGAGTGTGGTGGAGGCAGGTTAATTGAGTGTTTAGGATCTGGAATGCACTGCCTGAGAGTGTGGTGGAAGCAGGTTCAGTGAGTGGTTAGGATCTGGAATGCACTGCCAGAAAGTGTGGTGGAAGCAGGTTCAGTGAGTGATTAGGATTTGGAAGGCACTGCCAGAGAGTGTGGTGGAAGCAGGTTCAGTGAGTGTTTAGGATCTGGAATGCACTGCCTGAGAGTGTGGTGGAAGCAGGTTCAATGAGTGGTTAGGATCTGGAATGCACTGCCTGAGAGTGTGGTGGAAGCAGGTTCAGTGAGTGTTTAGTATCTGGAATGCACTGCCTGAGAGTGCGGTGGAGGCAGGTTCAATGAGTGGTTAGGATTTGGAATGCACTGCCAGAGAGTGTGGTGGAAGCAGGTTCAGTGAGTGGTTAGGATCTGGAATGCACTCCCTGAGAGTGTGGTGGAAGCAGGTTCAGTGAGTGGTTAGGATCTGGAATGCACTGCCTGAGAGTGTGGTGGAAGCAGGTTCAGTGAGTGGTTAGGATCTGGAATGCACTGCCAGAGAGTGTGGTGGAAGCAGGTTCAGTGAGTGTTTAGGATCTGGAATGCACTGCCAGAGAGTGTGGTGGAAGCAGGTTCAGTGATTGTTTAGGATCTGGAATGCACTGCCTGAGAGTGTGGTGGAGGCAGGTTCAGTGAGTGGTTAGGATCTGGAATGCACTGCCTGAGAGTGTGGTGGAGGCAGGTTCAGTGAGTGGTTAGGATCTGGAATGCACTGTCAGAGAGTATGGTGGAAGCAGGTTCAGTGAGTGGTTAGGATCTGGAATGCACTGTCTGAGAGTGTGGTGGAGGCAGGTTCAGTGAGTGGTTAGGATCTGGAATGCACTGTCTGAGAGTGTGGTGGAGGCAGGTTCAGTGAGTGGTTAGGATCTGGAATGCACTGTCTGAGAGTGTGGTGGAGGCAGGTTCAGTGAGTGGTAAGGATTTGGAAGGCACTGCCAGAGAGTGTGGTGGAAGCAGGTTCAGTGAGTGGTTAGGATCTTGAATGCACTGTCTGAGAGTGTGGTGGAGGCAGGTTCAGTGAGTGGTTAGGATCTGGAATGCACTGTCTGTGAGTGTGGTGGAGGCAGGTTCAGTGAGTGTTTAGGATCTGGAATGCACTGCCTGAGAGTGTGGTGGAAGCAGGTTCAATGAGTGGTTAGGATCTGGAATGCACTGCCTGAGAGTGTGGTGGAAGCAGGTTCAGTGAGTGGTTAGGATCTGGAATGCACTGCCTGAGAGTGCGGTGGAGGCAGGTTCAATGAGTGGTTAGGATTTGGAAGGCACTCCCACAGAGTGTGGTGGAAGCAGGTTCAGTGAGTGGTTAGGATCTGGAATGCGCTGCCTGAGAGTGTGGTGGAAGCAGGTTCAGTGGGTGGTTAGGATCTGGAATGCACTGCCAGAGAGTGTGGTGGAAGCAGGTTCAGTGAGTGTTTAGGATCTGGAATGCACTGCCAGAGAGTGTGGTGTCAGCAGGTTCAGTGAGTGTTTAGGATCTGGAATGCACTGCCTGAGAGTGTGGTGGAGGCAGGTTAATTGAGTGTTTAGGATCTGGAATGCACTGCCTGAGAGTGTGGTGGAAGCAGGTTCAGTGAGTGGTTAGGATCTGGAATGCACTGCCAGAGAGTGTGGTGGAAGCAGGTTCAGTGAGTGATTAGGATTTGGAATGCACTGCCAGAGAGTGTGGTGGAAGCAGGTTCAGTGAGTGTTTAGGATCTGGAATGCACTGCCTGAGAGTGTGGTGGAAGCAGGTTCAATGAGTGGTTAGGATCTGGAATGCACTGCCTGAGAGTGTGGTGGAAGCAGGTTCAGTGAGTGTTTAGTATCTGGAATGCACTTCCTGAGAGTGCGGTGGAGGCAGGTTCAATGAGTGGTTAGGATTTGGAATGCACTGTCTGATAGTGTGGTGGAGGCAGGTTCAGTGAGTGGTTAGGATCTGGAATGCACTGTCTGTGAGTGTGGTGGAGGCAGGTTCAGTGAGTGGTAAGGATTTGGAAGGCACTGCCAGAGAGTGTGGTGGAAGCAGGTTCAGTGAGTGGTTAGGATCTGGAATGCACTGTCTGAGAGTGTGGTGGAGGCAGGTTCATTGAGTGGTTAGGATCTGGAATGCACTGTCTGTGAGTGTGGTGGAGGCAGGTTCAGTGAGTGTTTAGGATCTGGAATGCACTGCCTGAGAGTGTGGTGGAAGCAGGTTCAATGAGTGGTTAGGATCTGGAATGCACTGCCTGAGAGTGTGGTGGAAGCAGGTTCAGTGAGTGGTTAGGATCTGGAATGCACTGCCTGAGAGTGCGGTGGAGGCAGGTTCAATGAGTGGTTAGGATTTGGAAGGCACTCCCACAGAGTGTGGTGGAAGCAGGTTCAGTGAGTGTTTAGGATCTGGAATGCACTGCCAGAGAGTGTGGTGGAAGCAGGTTCAGTGAGTGTTTAGGATCTGGAATGCACTGCCAGAGAGTGTGGTGTCAGCAGGTTCAGTGAGTGTTTAGGATCTGGAATGCACTGCCTGAGAGTGTGGTGGAGGCAGGTTAATTGAGTGTTTAGGATCTGGAATGCACTGCCTGAGAGTGTGGTGGAAGCAGGTTCAGTGAGTGGTTAGGATCTGGAATGCACTGCCAGAGAGTGTGGTGGAAGCAGGTTCAGTGAGTGATTAGGATTTGGAAGGCACTGCCAGAGAGTGTGGTGGAAGCAGGTTCAGTGAGTGTTTAGGATCTGGAATGCACTGCCTGAGAGTGTGGTGGAAGCAGGTTCAATGAGTGGTTAGGATCTGGAATGCACTGCCTGAGAGTGTGGTGGAAGCAGGTTCAGTGAGTGTTTAGTATCTGGAATGCACTGCCTGAGAGTGCGGTGGAGGCAGGTTCAATGAGTGGTTAGGATTTGGAATGCACTGCCAGAGAGTGTGGTGGAAGCAGGTTCAGTGAGTGGTTAGGATCTGGAATGCACTCCCTGAGAGTGTGGTGGAAGCAGGTTCAGTGAGTGGTTAGGATCTGGAATGCACTGCCTGAGAGTGTGGTGGAAGCAGGTTCAGTGAGTGGTTAGGATCTGGAATGCACTGCCAGAGAGTGTGGTGGAAGCAGGTTCAGTGAGTGTTTAGGATCTGGAATGCACTGCCAGAGAGTGTGGTGGAAGCAGGTTCAGTGATTGTTTAGGATCTGGAATGCACTGCCTGAGAGTGTGGTGGAGGCAAGTTCAGTGAGTGGTTAGGATCTGGAATGCACTGCCTGAGAGTGTGGTGGAGGCAGGTTCAGTGAGTGGTTAGGATCTGGAATGCACTGTCAGAGAGTATGGTGGAAGCAGGTTCAGTGAGTGGTTAGGATCTGGAATGCACTGTCTGAGAGTGTGGTGGAGGCAGGTTCAGTGAGTGGTTAGGATCTGGAATGCACTGTCTGAGAGTGTGGTGGAGGCAGGTTCAGTGAGTGGTTAGGATCTGGAATGCACTGTCTGTGAGTGTGGTGGAGGCAGGTTCAGTGAGTGGTAAGGATTTGGAAGGCACTGCCAGAGAGTGTGGTGGAAGCAGGTTCAGTGAGTGGTTAGGATCTGGAATGCACTGTCTGAGAGTGTGGTGGAGGCAGGTTCAGTGAGTGGTTAGGATCTGGAATGCACTGTCTGTGAGTGTGGTGGAGGCAGGTTCAGTGAGTGTTTAGGATCTGGAATGCACTGCCAGAGAGTGTGGTGGAAGCAGGTTCAGTGAGTGATTAGGATTTGGAATGCACTGCCTGAGAGTGTGGTGGAGGCAGGTTCAGTGAGTGGTTAGGATCTGGAATGCACTGTCTGTGAGTGTGGTGGAGGCAGGTTCAGTGAGTGGTAAGGATTTGGAAGGCACTGCCAGAGAGTGTGGTGGAAGCAGGTTCAGTGAGTGGTTAGGATCTGGAATGCACTGCCTGAGAGTGTGGTGGAAGCAGGTTCAATGAGTGTTTAGGATTTGGAATGCACTGCCAGAGAGTGTGGTGGAAGCAGGTTCAGTGAGTGTTTAGGATTTGGAAGGCACTGCCAGAGAGTGTGGTGGAAGCAGGTTCAGTGAGTGGTTAGGATCTGGAATGCACTGCCTGAGAGTGTGGTGGAAGCAGGTTCAGTGAGTGATTAGGATCTGGAATGCACTGCCTGAGAGTGTGGTGGAAGCAGGTTCAGTGAGTGTTTAGGATCTGGAATGCACTGCCAGAGAGTGTGGTGGAAGCAGGTTCAGTGAGTGTTTAGGATCTGGAATGCACTGCCTGAGAGTGCGGTGGAGGCAGGTTCAGTGAGTGTTTAGGATCTGGAATGCACTGCCTGAGAGTGTGGTGGAAGCAGGTTCAATGAGTGTTTAGTATCTGGAATGCACTGCCTGAGAGTGCGGTGGAGGCAGGTTCAATGAGTGGTTAGGATTTGGAAGGCACTGCCAGAGAGTGTGGTGGAAGCAGGTTCAGTGAGTGATTAGGATTTGGAAAGCACTGCCAGAGAGTGTGGTGGAAGCAGGTTCAGTGAGTGTTTAGGATCTGGAATGCACTGCCTGAGAGTGTGGTGGAGGCAGGTTCAGTGAGTGGTTAGGATCTGGAATGCACTGCCAGAGAGTGTGGTGGAAGCAGGTTCAGTGAGTGATTAGGATTTGGAATGCACTGCCAGAGAGTGTGGTGGAAGCAGGTTCAGTGAGTGTTTAGGATCTGGAATGCACTGCCTGAGAGTGTGGTGGAAGCAGGTTCAATGAGTGGTTAGGATCTGGAATGCACTGCCTGAGAGTGTGGTGGAAGCAGGTTCAGTGAGTGTTTAGTATCTGGAATGCACTTCCTGAGAGTGCGGTGGAGGCAGGTTCAATGAGTGGTTAGGATTTGGAATGCACTGTCTGATAGTGTGGTGGAGGCAGGTTCAGTGAGTGGTTAGGATCTGGAATGCACTGTCTGTGAGTGTGGTGGAGGCAGGTTCAGTGAGTGGTAAGGATTTGGAAGGCACTGCCAGAGAGTGTGGTGGAAGCAGGTTCAGTGAGTGGTTAGGATCTGGAATGCACTGTCTGAGAGTGTGGTGGAGGCAGGTTCATTGAGTGGTTAGGATCTGGAATGCACTGTCTGTGAGTGTGGTGGAGGCAGGTTCAGTGAGTGTTTAGGATCTGGAATGCACTGCCTGAGAGTGTGGTGGAAGCAGGTTCAATGAGTGGTTAGGATCTGGAATGCACTGCCTGAGAGTGTGGTGGAAGCAGGTTCAGTGAGTGGTTAGGATCTGGAATGCACTGCCTGAGAGTGCGGTGGAGGCAGGTTCAATGAGTGGTTAGGATTTGGAAGGCACTCCCACAGAGTGTGGTGGAAGCAGGTTCAGTGAGTGTTTAGGATCTGGAATGCACTGCCAGAGAGTGTGGTGGAAGCAGGTTCAGTGAGTGTTTAGGATCTGGAATGCACTGCCAGAGAGTGTGGTGTCAGCAGGTTCAGTGAGTGTTTAGGATCTGGAATGCACTGCCTGAGAGTGTGGTGGAGGCAGGTTAATTGAGTGTTTAGGATCTGGAATGCACTGCCTGAGAGTGTGGTGGAAGCAGGTTCAGTGAGTGGTTAGGATCTGGAATGCACTGCCAGAGAGTGTGGTGGAAGCAGGTTCAGTGAGTGATTAGGATTTGGAAGGCACTGCCAGAGAGTGTGGTGGAAGCAGGTTCAGTGAGTGTTTAGGATCTGGAATGCACTGCCTGAGAGTGTGGTGGAAGCAGGTTCAATGAGTGGTTAGGATCTGGAATGCACTGCCTGAGAGTGTGGTGGAAGCAGGTTCAGTGAGTGTTTAGTATCTGGAATGCACTGCCTGAGAGTGCGGTGGAGGCAGGTTCAATGAGTGGTTAGGATTTGGAATGCACTGCCAGAGAGTGTGGTGGAAGCAGGTTCAGTGAGTGGTTAGGATCTGGAATGCACTCCCTGAGAGTGTGGTGGAAGCAGGTTCAGTGAGTGGTTAGGATCTGGAATGCACTGCCTGAGAGTGTGGTGGAAGCAGGTTCAGTGAGTGGTTAGGATCTGGAATGCACTGCCAGAGAGTGTGGTGGAAGCAGGTTCAGTGAGTGTTTAGGATCTGGAATGCACTGCCAGAGAGTGTGGTGGAAGCAGGTTCAGTGATTGTTTAGGATCTGGAATGCACTGCCTGAGAGTGTGGTGGAGGCAAGTTCAGTGAGTGGTTAGGATCTGGAATGCACTGCCTGAGAGTGTGGTGGAGGCAGGTTCAGTGAGTGGTTAGGATCTGGAATGCACTGTCAGAGAGTATGGTGGAAGCAGGTTCAGTGAGTGGTTAGGATCTGGAATGCACTGTCTGAGAGTGTGGTGGAGGCAGGTTCAGTGAGTGGTTAGGATCTGGAATGCACTGTCTGAGAGTGTGGTGGAGGCAGGTTCAGTGAGTGGTTAGGATCTGGAATGCACTGTCTGTGAGTGTGGTGGAGGCAGGTTCAGTGAGTGGTAAGGATTTGGAAGGCACTGCCAGAGAGTGTGGTGGAAGCAGGTTCAGTGAGTGGTTAGGATCTGGAATGCACTGTCTGAGAGTGTGGTGGAGGCAGGTTCAGTGAGTGGTTAGGATCTGGAATGCACTGTCTGTGAGTGTGGTGGAGGCAGGTTCAGTGAGTGTTTAGGATCTGGAATGCACTGCCAGAGAGTGTGGTGGAAGCAGGTTCAGTGAGTGATTAGGATTTGGAATGCACTGCCTGAGAGTGTGGTGGAGGCAGGTTCAGTGAGTGGTTAGGATCTGGAATGCACTGTCTGTGAGTGTGGTGGAGGCAGGTTCAGTGAGTGGTAAGGATTTGGAAGGCACTGCCAGAGAGTGTGGTGGAAGCAGGTTCAGTGAGTGGTTAGGATCTGGAATGCACTGCCTGAGAGTGTGGTGGAAGCAGGTTCAATGAGTGTTTAGGATTTGGAATGCACTGCCAGAGAGTGTGGTGGAAGCAGGTTCAGTGAGTGTTTAGGATTTGGAAGGCACTGCCAGAGAGTGTGGTGGAAGCAGGTTCAGTGAGTGGTTAGGATCTGGAATGCACTGCCTGAGAGTGTGGTGGAAGCAGGTTCAGTGAGTGATTAGGATCTGGAATGCACTGCCTGAGAGTGTGGTGGAAGCAGGTTCAGTGAGTGTTTAGGATCTGGAATGCACTGCCAGAGAGTGTGGTGGAAGCAGGTTCAGTGAGTGTTTAGGATCTGGAATGCACTGCCTGAGAGTGCGGTGGAGGCAGGTTCAGTGAGTGTTTAGGATCTGGAATGCACTGCCTGAGAGTGTGGTGGAAGCAGGTTCAATGAGTGTTTAGTATCTGGAATGCACTGCCTGAGAGTGCGGTGGAGGCAGGTTCAATGAGTGGTTAGGATTTGGAAGGCACTGCCAGAGAGTGTGGTGGAAGCAGGTTCAGTGAGTGATTAGGATTTGGAAAGCACTGCCAGAGAGTGTGGTGGAAGCAGGTTCAGTGAGTGTTTAGGATCTGGAATGCACTGCCTGAGAGTGTGGTGGAGGCAGGTTCAGTGAGTGGTTAGGATCTGGAATGCACTGCCTGAGAGTATGGTGGAAGCAGGTTCAGTGAGTGGTTAGGATCTGGAATGCACTGCCTGAGAGTGTGGTGGAGGCAGGTTCAGTGAGTGGTTAGGATCTGGAATGCACTGTCTGTGAGTGTGGTGGAGGCAGGTTCAGTGAGTGGTAAGGATTTGGAAGGCACTGCCAGAGAGTGTGGTGGAAGCAGGTTCAGTGAGTGGTTAGGATCTGGAATGCACTGCCTGAGAGTGTGGTGGAAGCAGGTTCAATGAGTGTTTAGGATTTGGAATGCACTGCCAGAGAGTGTGGTGGAAGCAGGTTCAGTGAGTGTTTAGGATTTGGAAGGCACTGCCAGAGAGTGTGGTGGAAGCAGGTTCAGTGAGTGGTTAGGATCTGGAATGCACTGCCTGAGAGTGTGGTGGAAGCAGGTTCAGTGAGTGATTAGGATCTGGAATGCACTGCCTGAGAGTGTGGTGGAAGCAGGTTCAGTGAGTGTTTAGGATCTGGAATGCACTGCCAGAGAGTGTGGTGGAAGCAGGTTCAGTGAGTGTTTAGGATCTGGAATGCACTGCCTGAGAGTGCGGTGGAGGCAGGTTCAGTGAGTGTTTAGGATCTGGAATGCACTGCCTGAGAGTGTGGTGGAAGCAGGTTCAATGAGTGTTTAGTATCTGGAATGCACTGCCTGAGAGTGCGGTGGAGGCAGGTTCAATGAGTGGTTAGGATTTGGAAGGCACTGCCAGAGAGTGTGGTGGAAGCAGGTTCAGTGAGTGTTTAGGATCTGGAATGCACTGCCAGAGAGTGTGGTGGAAGCAGGTTCAGTGATTGTTTAGGATCTGGAATGCACTGCCTGAGAGTGTGGTGGAGGCAGGTTCAGTGAGTGGTTAGGATCTGGAATGCACTGCCAGAGAGTGTGGTGGAAGCAGGTTCAGTGAGTGGTTAGGATTTGGAATGCACTGCCTGAGAGTGTGGTGGAGGCAGATTCAGTGAGTGGTTAGGATCTGGAATGCACTGTCAGAGAGTATGGTGGAAGCAGGTTCAGTGAGTGGTTAGGATCTGGAATGCACTGTCTGAGAGTGTGGTGGAGGCAGGTTCAGTGAGTGGTTAGGATCTGGAATGCACTGTCTGAGAGTGTGGTGGAGGCAGGTTCAGTGAGTGGTTAGGATCTGGAAGGCACTGCCAGAGAGTGTGGTGGAAGCAGGTTCAGTGAGTGGTTAGGATCTGGAATGCACTGCCTGAGAGTGTGGTGGAAGCAGGTTCAATGAGTGTTTAGGATTTGGAATGCACTGCCAGAGAGTGTGGTGGAAGCAGGTTCAGTGAGTGTTTAGGATCTGGAATGCACTGCCTGAGAGTGTGGTGGAGGCAGGTTCAGTGAGTGGTTAGGATCTGGAATGCACTGCCTGAGAGTATGGTGGAAGCAGGTTCAGTGAGTGGTTAGGATCTGGAATGCACTGCCTGAGAGTGTGGTGGAGGCAGGTTCAGTGAGTGGTTAGGATCTGGAATGCACTGTCTGTGAGTGTGGTGGAGGCAGGTTCAGTGAGTGGTAAGGATTTGGAAGGCACTGCCAGAGAGTGTGGTGGAAGCAGGTTCAGTGAGTGGTTAGGATCTGGAATGCACTGCCTGAGAGTGTGGTGGAAGCAGGTTCAATGAGTGTTTAGGATTTGGAATGCACTGCCAGAGAGTGTGGTGGAAGCAGGTTCAGTGAGTGTTTAGGATTTGGAAGGCACTGCCAGAGAGTGTGGTGGAAGCAGGTTCAGTGAGTGGTTAGGATCTGGAATGCACTGCCTGAGAGTGTGGTGGAAGCAGGTTCAGTGAGTGATTAGGATCTGGAATGCACTGCCTGAGAGTGTGGTGGAAGCAGGTTCAGTGAGTGTTTAGGATCTGGAATGCACTGCCAGAGAGTGTGGTGGAAGCAGGTTCAGTGAGTGTTTAGGATCTGGAATGCACTGCCTGAGAGTGCGGTGGAGGCAGGTTCAGTGAGTGTTTAGGATCTGGAATGCACTGCCTGAGAGTGTGGTGGAAGCAGGTTCAATGAGTGTTTAGTATCTGGAATGCACTGCCTGAGAGTGCGGTGGAGGCAGGTTCAATGAGTGGTTAGGATTTGGAAGGCACTGCCAGAGAGTGTGGTGGAAGCAGGTTCAGTGAGTGGTTAGGATCTGGAATGCACTGCCTGAGAGTGTGGTGGAAGCAGGTTCAGTGAGTGTTTAGGATCTGGAATGCACTGCCAGAGAGTGTGGTGGAAGCAGGTTCAGTGAATGTTTAGGATCTGGAATGCACTGCCAGAGAGTGTGGTGTCAGCAGGTTCAGTGAGTGTTTAGGATCTGGAATGCACTGCCTGAGAGTGTGGTGGAGGCAGGTTAATTGAGTGTTTAGGATCTGGAATGCACTGCCTGAGAGTGTGGTGGAAGCAGGTTCAGTGAGTGTTTAGTATCTGGAATGCACTGCCTGAGAGTGCGGTGGAGGCAGGTTCAATGAGTGGTTAGGATTTGGAATGCACTGCCAGAGAGTGTGGTGGAAGCAGGTTCAGTGAGTGGTTAGGATCTGGAATGCACTCCCTGAGAGTGTGGTGGAAGCAGGTTCAGTAAGTGGTTAGGATCTGGAATGCACTGCCTGAGAGTGTGGTGGAAGCAGGTTCAGTGAGTGGTTAGGATCTGGAATGCACTGCCAGAGAGTGTGGTGGAAGCAGGTTCAGTGAGTGTTTAGGATCTGGAATGCACTCCCAGAGAGTGTGGTGGAAGCAGGTTCAGTGATTGTTTAGGATCTGGAATGCACTGCCTGAGAGTGTGGTGGAGGCAAGTTCAGTGAGTGGTTAGGATCTGGAATGCACTGCCTGAGAGTGTGGTGGAGGCAGGTTCAGTGAGTGGTTAGGATCTGGAATGCACTGTCAGAGAGTATGGTGGAAGCAGGTTCAGTGAGTGGTTAGGATCTGGAATGCACTGTCTGAGAGTGTGGTGGAGGCAGGTTCAGTGAGTGGTTAGGATCTGGAATGCACTGTCTGTGAGTGTGGTGGAGGCAGGTTCAGTGAGTGGTAAGGATTTGGAAGGCACTGCCAGAGAGTGTGGTGGAATCAGGTTCAGTGAGTGGTTAGGATCTGGAATGCACTGTCTGAGAGTGTGGTGGAGGCAGGTTCAGTGAGTGGTTAGGATCTGGAATGCACTGTCTGTGAGTGTGGTGGAGGCAGGTTCAGTGAGTGTTTAGGATCTGGAATGCACTGCCAGAGAGTGTGGTGGAAGCAGGTTCAGTGAGTGATTAGGATTTGGAATGCACTGCCTGAGAGTGTGGTGGAGGCAGGTTCAGTGAGTGGTTAGGATCTGGAATGCACTGTCAGAGAGTATGGTGGAAGCAGGTTCAGTGAGTGGTTAGGATCTGGAATGCACTGTCTGAGAGTGTGGTGGAGGCAGGTTCAGTGAGTGGTTAGGATCTGGAATGCACTGTCTGAGAGTGTGGTGGAGGCAGGTTCAGTGAGTGGTTAGGATCTGGAATGCACTGTCTGTGAGTGTGGTGGAGGCAGGTTCAGTGAGTGGTAAGGATTTGGAAGGCACTGCCAGAGAGTGTGGTGGAAGCAGGTTCAGTGAGTGGTTAGGATCTGGAATGCACTGCCTGAGAGTGTGGTGGAAGCAGGTTTAATGAGTGTTTAGGATTTGGAATGCACTGCCAGAGAGTGTGGTGGAAGCAGGTTCAGTGAGTGTTTAGGATTTGGAAGGCACTGCCAGAGAGTGTGGTGGAAGCAGGTTCAGTGAGTGGTTAGGATCTGGAATGCACTGCCTGAGAGTGTGGTGGAAGCAGGTTCAGTGAGTGTTTAGGATCTGGAATGCACTGCCTGAGAGTGCGGTGGAGGCAGGTTCAGTGAGTGTTTAGGATCTGGAATGCACTGCCTGAGAGTGTGGTGGAAGCAGGTTCAATGAATGTTTAGTATCTGGAATGCACTGCCTGAGAGTGCGGTGGAGGCAGGTTCAATGAGTGGTTAGGATTTGGAAGGCACTGCCAGAGAGTGTGGTGGAAGCAGGTTCAGTGAGTGATTAGGATTTGGAAAGCACTGCCAGAGAGTGTGGTGGAAGCAGGTTCAGTGAGTGTTTAGGATCTGGAATGCACTGCCTGAGAGTGTGGTGGAGGCAGGTTCAGTGAGTGGTTAGGATCTGGAATGCACTGCCTGAGAGTATGGTGGAAGCAGGTTCAGTGAGTGGTTAGGATCTGGAATGCACTGCCTGAGAGTGTGGTGGAGGCAGGTTCAGTGAGTGGTTAGGATCTGGAATGCACTGCCAGAGAGTGTGGTGGAGGCAGGTTCAGTGAGTGGTAAGGATTTGGAAGGCACTGCCAGAGAGTGTGGTGGAAGCAGGTTCAGTGAGTGGTTAGGATCTGGAATGCACTGCCTGAGAGTGTGGTGGAAGCAGGTTCAATGAGTGTTTAGGATTTGGAATGCACTGCCAGAGAGTGTGGTGGAAGCAGGTTCAGTGAGTGTTTTGGATTTGGAAGGCACTGCCAGAGAGTGTGGTGGAAGCAGGTTCAGTGAGTGGTTAGGATCTGGAATGCACTGCCTGAGAGTGTGGTGGAAGCAGGTTCAATGAGTGATTAGGATCTGGAATGCACTGCCTGAGAGTGTGGTGGAAGCAGGTTCAGTGAGTGTTTAGGATCTGGAATGCACTGCCAGAGAGTGTGGTGGAAGCAGGTTCAGTGAGTGTTTAGGATCTGGAATGCACTGCCTGAGAGTGCGGTGGAGGCAGGTTCAGTGAGTGTTTAGGATCTGGAATGCACTGCCTGAGAGTGTGGTGGAAGCAGGTTCAATGAGTGTTTAGTATCTGGAATGCACTGCCTGAGAGTGCGGTGGAGGCAGGTTCAATGAGTGGTTAGGATTTGGAAGGCACTGCCAGAGAGTGTGGTGGAAGCAGGTTCAGTGAGTGTTTAGGATCTGGAATGCACTGCCAGAGAGTGTGGTGGAAGCAGGTTCAGTGATTGTTTAGGATCTGGAATGCACTGCCAGAGAGTGTGGTGGAAGCAGGTTCAGTGAGTGATTAGGATTTGGAATGCACTGCCTGAGAGTGTGGTGGAGGCAGGTTCTGTGAGTGGTTAGGATCTGGAATGCACTGTCAGAGAGTATGGTGGAAGCAGGTTCAGTGAGTGGTTAGGATCTGGAATGCACTGTCTGAGAGTGTGGTGGAGGCAGGTTCAGTGAGTGGTTAGGATCTGGAATGCACTGTCTGAGAGTGTGGTGGAGGCAGGTTCAGTGAGTGGTTAGGATCTGGAATGCACTGTCTGTGAGTGTGGTGGAGGCAGGTTCAGTGAGTGGTAAGGATTTGGAAGGCACTGCCAGAGAGTGTGGTGGAAGCAGGTTCAGTGAGTGGTTAGGATCTGGAATGCACTGCCTGAGAGTGTGGTGGAAGCAGGTTCAATGAGTGTTTAGGATTTGGAATGCACTGCCAGAGAGTGTGGTGGAAGCAGGTTCAGTGAGTGTTTAGGATTTGGAAGGCACTGCCAGAGAGTGTGGTGGAAGCAGGTTCAGTGAGTGGTTAGGATCTGGAATGCACTGCCTGAGAGTGTGGTGGAAGCAGGTTCAGTGAGTGATTAGGATCTGGAATGCACTGCCTGAGAGTGTGGTGGAAGCAGGTTCAGTGAGTGTTTAGGATCTGGAATGCACTGCCAGAGAGTGTGGTGGAAGCAGGTTCAGTGAGTGTTTAGGATCTGGAATGCACTGCCTGAGAGTGCGGTGGAGGCAGGTTCAGTGAGTGTTTAGGATCTGGAATGCACTGCCTGAGAGTGTGGTGGAAGCAGGTTCAATGAGTGTTTAGTATCTGGAATGCACTGCCTGAGAGTGCGGTGGAGGAAGGTTCAATGAGTGGTTAGGATTTGGAAGGCACTGCCAGAGAGTGTGGTGGAAGCAGGTTCAGTGAGTGATTAGGATTTGGAAAGCACTGCCAGAGAGTGTGGTGGAAGCAGGTTCAGTGAGTGTTTAGGATCTGGAATGCACTGCCTGAGAGTGTGGTGGAGGCAGGTTCAGTGAGTGGTTAGGATCTGGAATGCACTGCCTGAGAGTATGGTGGAAGCAGGTTCAGTGAGTGGTTAGGATCTGGAATGCACTGCCTGAGAGTGTGGTGGAGGCAGGTTCAGTGAGTGGTTAGGATCTGGAATGCACTGTCTGTGAGTGTGGTGGAGGCAGGTTCAGTGAGTGGTAAGGATTTGGAAGGCACTGCCAGAGAGTGTGGTGGAAGCAGGTTCAGTGAGTGGTTAGGATCTGGAATGCACTGCCTGAGAGTGTGGTGGAAGCAGGTTCAATGAGTGTTTAGGATTTGGAATGCACTGCCAGAGAGTGTGGTGGAAGCAGGTTCAGTGAGTGTTTAGGATTTGGAAGGCACTGCCAGAGAGTGTGGTGGAAGCAGGTTCAGTGAGTGGTTAGGATCTGGAATGCACTGCCTGAGAGTGTGGTGGAAGCAGGTTCAGTGAGTGATTAGGATCTGGAATGCACTGCCTGAGAGTGTGGTGGAAGCAGGTTCAGTGAGTGTTTAGGATCTGGAATGCACTGCCAGAGAGTGTGGTGGAAGCAGGTTCAGTGAGTGTTTAGGATCTGGAATGCACTGCCTGAGAGTGCGGTGGAGGCAGGTTCAGTGAGTGTTTAGGATCTGGAATGCACTGCCTGAGAGTGTGGTGGAAGCAGGTTCAATGAGTGTTTAGTATCTGGAATGCACTGCCTGAGAGTGCGGTGGAGGCAGGTTCAATGAGTGGTTAGGATTTGGAAGGCACTGCCAGAGAGTGTGGTGGAAGCAGGTTCAGTGAGTGGTTAGGATCTGGAATGCACTGCCTGAGAGTGTGGTGGAAGCAGGTTCAGTGAGTGTTTAGGATCTGGAATGCACTGCCAGAGAGTGTGGTGGAAGCAGGTTCAGTGAATGTTTAGGATCTGGAATGCACTGCCAGAGAGTGTGGTGTCAGCAGGTTCAGTGAGTGTTTAGGATCTGGAATGCACTGCCTGAGAGTGTGGTGGAGGCAGGTTAATTGAGTGTTTAGGATCTGGAATGCACTGCCTGAGAGTGTGGTGGAAGCAGGTTCAGTGAGTGGTTAGGATTTGGAAGGCACTGCCAGAGAGTGTGGTGGAAGCAGGTTCAGTGAGTGTTTAGGATCTGGAATGCACTGCCTGAGAGTGTGGTGGAAGCAGGTTCAGTGAGTGATTAGGATTTGGAATGCACTGCCTGAGAGTGTGGTGGAGGCAGGTTCAGTGAGTGGTTAGGATCTGGAATGCACTGTCAGAGAGTATGGTGGAAGCAGGTTCAGTGAGTGGTTAGGATCTGGAATGCACTGTCTGAGAGTGTGGTGGAGGCAGGTTCAGTGAGTGGTTAGGATCTGGAATGCACTGTCTGAGAGTGTGGTGGAGGCAGGTTCAGTGAGTGGTTAGGATCTGGAATGCACTGTCTGTGAGTGTGGTGGAGGCAGGTTCAGTGAGTGGTAAGGATTTGGAAGGCACTGCCAGAGAGTGTGGTGGAAGCAGGTTCAGTGAGTGGTTAGGATCTGGAATGCACTGCCTGAGAGTGTGGTGGAAGCAGGTTCAATGAGTGTTTAGGATTTGGAATGCACTGCCAGAGAGTGTGGTGGAAGCAGGTTCAGTGAGTGTTTAGGATTTGGAAGGCACTGCCAGAGAGTGTGGTGGAAGCAGGTTCAGTGAGTGGTTAGGATCTGGAATGCACTGCCTGAGAGTGTGGTGGAAGCAGGTTCAGTGAGTGATTAGGATCTGGAATGCACTGCCTGAGAGTGTGGTGGAAGCAGGTTCAGTGAGTGTTTAGGATCTGGAATGCACTGCCAGAGAGTGTGGTGGAAGCAGGTTCAGTGAGTGTTTAGGATCTGGAATGCACTGCCTGAGAGTGCGGTGGAGGCAGGTTCAGTGAGTGTTTAGGATCTGGAATGCACTGCCTGAGAGTGTGGTGGAAGCAGGTTCAATGCGTGTTTAGTATCTGGAATGCACTGCCTGAGAGTGCGGTGGAGGCAGGTTCAATGAGTGGTTAGGATTTGGAAGGCACTGCCAGAGAGTGTGGTGGAAGCAGGTTCAGTGAGTGATTAGGATTTGGAAAGCACTGCCAGAGAGTGTGGTGGAAGCAGGTTCAGTGAGTGTTTAGGATCTGGAATGCACTGCCTGAGAGTGTGGTGGAGGCAGGTTCAATGAGTGGTTAGGATCTGGAATGCACTGCCTGAGAGTATGGTGGAAGCAGGTTCAGTGAGTGGTTAGGATCTGGAATGCACTGCCTGAGAGTGTGGTGGAGGCAGGTTCAGTGATTGGTTAGGATCTGGAATGCACTGTCTGTGAGTGTGGTGGAGGCAGGTTCAGTGAGTGGTAAGGATTTGGAAGGCACTGCCAGAGAGTGTGGTGGAAGCAGGTTCAGTGAGTGGTTAGGATCTGGAATGCACTGCCTGAGAGTGTGGTGGAAGCAGGTTCAATGAGTGTTTAGGATTTGGAATGCACTGCCAGAGAGTGTGGTGGAAGCAGGTTCAGTGAGTGTTTAGGATTTGTAAGGCACTGCCAGAGAGTGTGGTGGAAGCAGGTTCAGTGAGTGGTTAGGATCTGGAATGCACTGCCTGAGAGTGTGGTGGAAGCAGGTTCAGTGAGTGATTAGGATCTGGAATGCACTGCCTGAGAGTGTGGTGGAAGCAGGTTCAGTGAGTGTTTAGGATCTGGAATGCACTGCCAGAGAGTGTGGTGGAAGCAGGTTCAGTGAGTGTTTAGGATCTGGAATGCACTGCCTGAGAGTGCGGTGGAGGCAGGTTCAGTGAGTGTTTAGGATCTGGAATGCACTGCCTGAGAGTGTGGTGGAAGCAGGTTCAATGAGTGTTTAGTATCTGGAATGCACTGCCTGAGAGTGCGGTGGAGGCAGGTTCAATGAGTGGTTAGGATTTGGAAGGCACTGCCCGAGAGTGTGGTGGAAGCAGGTTCAGTGAGTGGTTAGGATCTGGAATGCACTGCCTGAGAGTGTGGTGGAAGCAGGTTCAGTGAGTGTTTAGGATCTGGAATGCACTGCCAGAGAGTGTGGTGGAAGCAGGTTCAGTGAATGTTTAGGATCTGGAATGCACTGCCAGAGAGTGTGGTGTCAGCAGGTTCAGTGAGTGTTTAGGATCTGGAATGCACTGCCTGAGAGTGTGGTGGAGGCAGGTTAATTGAGTGTTTAGGATCTGGAATGCACTGCCTGAGAGTGTGGTGGAAGCAGGTTCAGTGAGTGGTTAGGATTTGGAAGGCACTGCCAGAGAGTGTGGTGGAAGCAGGTTCAGTGAGTGTTTAGGATCTGGAATGCACTGCCTGAGAGTGTGGTGGAAGCAGGTTCAATGAGTGGTTAGGATCTGGAATGCACTGCCTGAGAGTGTGGTGGAAGCAGGTTCAGTGAGTGTTTAGGATCTGGAATGCACTGCCTGAGAGTGTGGTGGAGGCAGGTTCAGTGAGTGGTTAGGATCTGGAATGCACTGCCTGAGAGTGTGGTGGAAGCAGGTTCAGTGAGTGTTTAGGATCTGGAATGCACTGCCTGAGAATGTGGTGGAGGCAGGTTCAGTGAGTGGTTAGGATCTGGAATGCACTGTCTGAGAGTGTGGTGGAGGCAGGTTCAGTGAGTGGTTAGGATCTGGAATGCACTGTCTGAGAGTGTGGTGGAGGCAGGTTCAGTGAGTGGTTAGGATCTGGAATGTACTGTCTGAGAGTGTGGTGGAGGCAGGTTCAGTGAGTGGTTAGGATCTGGAATGCACTGCCAGAGAGTGTGGTGGAAGCAGGTTCAGTGAGTGTTTAGGATCTGGAATGCACTGCCTGAGAGTGCGGTGGAGGCAGGTTCAATGAGTGGTTAGGATTTGGAAGGCACTGCCAGAGAGTGTGGTGGAAGAAGGTTCAGTGAGTGGTTAGGATCTGGAATGCACTGCCTGAGAGTGTGGTGGAAGCAGGTTCAGTGAGTGGTTAGGATCTGGAATGCACTGCCAGAGAGTGTGGTGGAAGCAGGTTCAGTGAGTGTTTAGGATCTAGAATGCACTGCCTGAGAGTGTGGTGGAGGCAGGTTCAGTGAGTGGTTAGGATCTGGAATGCACTGCCTGAGAGTATGGTGGAAGCAGGTTCAGTGAGTGGTTAGGATCTGGAATGCACTGCCTGAGAGTGTGGTGGAGGCTTGTTCAGTGAGTGGTTAGGATCTGGAATGCACTGTCTGAGAGTGTGGTGGAGGCAGGTTCAGTGAGTGGTTAGGATCTGGAATGCACTGCCTGAGAGTGTGGTGGAGGCAGGTTCAGTGAGTGGTTAGGATCTGGAATGCACTGCCAGAGGGTGTGGTGGAAGCAGGTTCAGTGAGTGTTTAGGATCTGGAATGCACTGCCAGAGAGTGTGGTCTCAGCAGGTTCAGTGAGTGTTTAGGATCTGGAATGCACTGCCAGAGAGTGTGGTGGAAGCAGGTTCAGTGAGTGATTAGGATTTGGAAGGCACTGCCAGAGAGTGTGGTGGAAGCAGGTTCAGTGAGTGTTTAGGATCTGGAATGCACTGCCTGAGAGTGTGGTGGAAGCAGGTTCAGTGAGTGGTTAGGATCTGGAATGCACTGCCTGAGAGTGTGGTGGAAGCAGGTTCAGTGAGTGTTTAGGATCTGGAATGCACTGCCTGAGAGTGTGGTGTAGGCAGGTTCAGTGAGTGGTTAGGATCTGGAATGCACTGTCTGAGAGTGTGGTGGAGGCAGGTTCAGTGAGTGGTTAGGATCTGGAATGCACTGTCTGAGAGTGTGGTGGAGGCAGGTTCAGTGAGTGGTTAGGATCTGGAATGTACTGTCTGAGAGTGTGGTGGAGGCAGGTTCAGTGAGTGGTTAGGATTTGGAAGGCACTGCCAGAGAGTGTGGTGGAAGAAGGTTCAGTGAGTGTTTAGGATCTGGAATGCACTGCCTGAGAGTGTGGTGGAAGCAGGTTCAATGAGTGGTTAGGATCTGGAATGCACTGCTGAGAGTGTGGTGGAAGCAGGTTCAGTGAGTGGTTAGGATTTGGAAGGCACTGCCAGAGAGTGTGGTGGAAGCAGGTTCAGTGAGTGGTTAGGATTTGGAAGGCACTGCCTGAGAGTGTGGTGGAAGCAGGTTCAGTGAGTGTTTAGGATCTGGAATGCACTGCTGAGAGTGTGGTGGAAGCAGGTTCAGTGAGTGGTTAGGATCTGGAATGCACTGCCTGAGAGTGTGGTGGAAGCAGGTTCAGTGAGTGTTTAGGATCTGGAATGCACTGTCTGAGAGTGTGGTGGAAGCAGGTTCAGTGAGTGGTTAGGATTTGGAAGGCACTGTCAGAGAGTGTGGTGGAAGCAGGTTCAGTGAGTGGTTCGGTTCTGGAATGCACTGTCTGAGAGTGTGGTGGAAGCAGGTTCAGTGAGTGGTTAGGATCTGGAATGCACTGCCTGAGAGTGTGGTGGAAGCAGGTTCAGTGAGTGTTTAGGATCTGGAATGCACTGCCAGAGAGTGTGGTGGAAGCAGGTTCAGTGAGTGTTTAGGATTTGGAAGGCACTGCCAGAGAGTGTGGTGGAAGCAGGTTCAGTGAGTGGTTAGGATCTGGAATGCACTGCCTGAGAGTGTGGTGGAAGCAGGTTCAATGAGTGGTTAGGATCTGGAATGCACTGCCTGAGAGTGTGGTGGAAGCAGGTTCAGTGAGTGGTTAGGATCTGGAATGCACTGCCTGAGAGTGTGGTGGAAGCAGGTTCAGTGAGTGGTTAGGATCTGGAATGCACTGCCTGAGAGTGTGGTGGAAGCAGGTTCAATGAGTGGTTAGGATCTGGAATGCACTGCCTGAGAGTGTGGTGGAAGCAGGTTCAGTGAGTGGTTAGGATCTGGAATGCACTGCCTGAGAGTCCGGTGGAGGTAGGTTCAATGAGTGGTTACGATTTGGAAGGCACTGCCAGAGAGTGTGGTGGAAGCAGGTTCAGTGAGTGTTTAGTATCTGGAATGCACTGCCTGAGAGTGCGGTGGAGGCAGGTTCAATGAGTGGTAAGGATTTGGAAGGCACTGCCAGAGAGTGTGGTGGAAGCAGGTTCAGTGAGTGGTTAGGATCTGGAATGCACTGCCTGAGAGTGTGGTGGAAGCAGGTTCGGTGAGTGGTTAGGATCTGGAATGCACTGCCTGAGAGTGTGGTGGAAGCAGGTTCAGTGAGTGGTTAGGATCTGGAATGCACTGCCTGAGAGTGTGGTGGAAGCAGGTTCAGTGAGTGGTTAGGATCTGGAATGCACTGCCAGAGAGTGTGGTGGAAGCAGGTTCAGTGAGTGTTTAGGATCTGGAATGCACTGCCAGAGAGTGTGGTGGAAGCAGGTTCAGTGAGTGTTTAGGATCTGGAATGCACTGCCTGAGAGTGTGGTGGAGGCAGGTTAAGTGAGTGTTTAGGATCTGGAATGCACTGCCTGAGAGTGTGGTGGAAGCAGGTTCAATGAGTGGTTAGGATCTGGAATGCACTGCCAGAGGGTGTGGTGGAAGCAGGTTCAGTGAGTGTTTAGGATCTGGAATGCACTGCCAGAGAGTGTGGTGTCAGCAGGTTCAGTGAGTGTTTAGGATCTGGAATGCACTGCCAGAGAGTGTGGTGGAAGCAGGTTCAGTGAGTGATTAGGATTTGGAAGGCACTGCCAGAGAGTGTGGTGGAAGAAGGTTCAGTGAGTGTTTAGGATCTGGAATGCACTGCCTGAGAGTGTGGTGGAAGCAGGTTCAATGAGTGGTTAGGATCTGGAATGCACTGCTGAGAGTGTGGTGGAAGCAGGTTCAGTGAGTGGTTAGGATTTGGAAGGCACTGCCAGAGAGTGTGGTGGAAGCAGGTTCAGTGAGTGGTTAGGATTTGGAAGGCACTGCCTGAGAGTGTGGTGGAAGCAGGTTCAGTGAGTGTTTAGGATCTGGAATGCACTGCTGAGAGTGTGGTGGAAGCAGGTTCAGTGAGTGGTTAGGATCTGGAATGCACTGCCTGAGAGTGTGGTGGAAGCAGGTTCAGTGAGTGTTTAGGATCTGGAATGCACTGTCTGAGAGTGTGGTGGAAGCAGGTTCAGTGAGTGGTTAGGATTTGGAAGGCACTGTCAGAGAGTGTGGTGGAAGCAGGTTCAGTGAGTGGTTCGGTTCTGGAATGCACTGTCTGAGAGTGTGGTGGAAGCAGGTTCAGTGAGTGGTTAGGATCTGGAATGCACTGCCTGAGAGTGTGGTGGAAGCAGGTTCAGTGAGTGTTTAGGATCTGGAATGCACTGCCAGAGAGTGTGGTGGAAGCAGGTTCAGTGAGTGTTTAGGATTTGGAAGGCACTGCCAGAGAGTGTGGTGGAAGCAGGTTCAGTGAGTGGTTAGGATCTGGAATGCACTGCCTGAGAGTGTGGTGGAAGCAGGTTCAATGAGTGGTTAGGATCTGGAATGCACTGCCTGAGAGTGTGGTGGAAGCAGGTTCAGTGAGTGGTTAGGATCTGGAATGCACTGCCTGAGAGTGTGGTGGAAGCAGGTTCAGTGAGTGGTTAGGATCTGGAATGCACTGCCTGAGAGTGTGGTGGAAGCAGGTTCAATGAGTGGTTAGGATCTGGAATGCACTGCCTGAGAGTGTGGTGGAAGCAGGTTCAGTGAGTGGTTAGGATCTGGAATGCACTGCCTGAGAGTCCGGTGGAGGTAGGTTCAATGAGTGGTTACGATTTGGAAGGCACTGCCAGAGAGTGTGGTGGAAGCAGGTTCAGTGAGTGTTTAGTATCTGGAATGCACTGCCTGAGAGTGCGGTGGAGGCAGGTTCAATGAGTGGTAAGGATTTGGAAGGCACTGCCAGAGAGTGTGGTGGAAGCAGGTTCAGTGAGTGGTTAGGATCTGGAATGCACTGCCTGAGAGTGTGGTGGAAGCAGGTTCGGTGAGTGGTTAGGATCTGGAATGCACTGCCTGAGAGTGTGGTGGAAGCAGGTTCAGTGAGTGGTTAGGATCTGGAATGCACTGCCTGAGAGTGTGGTGGAAGCAGGTTCAGTGAGTGGTTAGGATCTGGAATGCACTGCCAGAGAGTGTGGTGGAAGCAGGTTCAGTGAGTGTTTAGGATCTGGAATGCACTGCCAGAGAGTGTGGTGGAAGCAGGTTCAGTGAGTGTTTAGGATCTGGAATGCACTGCCTGAGAGTGTGGTGGAGGCAGGTTAAGTGAGTGTTTAGGATCTGGAATGCACTGCCTGAGAGTGTGGTGGAAGCAGGTTCAATGAGTGGTTAGGATCTGGAATGCACTGCCAGAGGGTGTGGTGGAAGCAGGTTCAGTGAGTGTTTAGGATCTGGAATGCACTGCCAGAGAGTGTGGTGTCAGCAGGTTCAGTGAGTGTTTAGGATCTGGAATGCACTGCCAGAGAGTGTGGTGGAAGCAGGTTCAGTGAGTGATTAGGATTTGGAAGGCACTGCCAGAGAGTGTGGTGGAAGAAGGTTCAGTGAGTGTTTAGGATCTGGAATGCACTGCCTGAGAGTGTGGTGGAAGCAGGTTCAATGAGTGGTTAGGATCTGGAATGCACTGCTGAGAGTGTGGTGGAAGCAGGTTCAGTGAGTGGTTAGGATTTGGAAGGCACTGCCAGAGAGTGTGGTGGAAGCAGGTTCAGTGAGTGGTTAGGATTTGGAAGGCACTGCCTGAGAGTGTGGTGGAAGCAGGTTCAGTGAGTGTTTAGGATCTGGAATGCACTGCTGAGAGTGTGGTGGAAGCAGGTTCAGTGAGTGGTTAGGATTTGGAAGGCACTGCCAGAGAGTGTGGTGGAAGCAGGTTCAGTGAGTGGTTAGGATTTGGAAGGCACTGCCTGAGAGTGTGGTGGAAGCAGGTTCAGTGAGTGTTTAGGATCTGGAATGCACTGCCTGAGAGTGTGGTGGAACCAGGTTCAGTGACTGGTTAGGATCTGGAATGCACTGTCTGAGAGTGTGGTGGAACCAGGTTCAGTGAGTGGTTCGGATCTGGAATGCACTGTCTGAGAGTGTGGTGGAAGCAGGTTCAGTGAGTGGTTAGAATCTCGAAGGCACTGTCTGAGAGTGTGGTGGAGGCAGGTTCAGTGAGTGTTCAGGATCTGGAATGCACTGCCAGAGAGTGTGGTGGAAGCAGGTTCAGTGAGTGTTTAGGATCTGGAATGCACTGTCTGAGAGTGTGGTGGAGGCAGGTTCAGTGAGTGATTAGGATTTGGAAGGCACTGCCAGAGAGTGTGGTGGAAGCAGGTTCAGTGAGTATTTAGGATCTGGAATGCACTGCTGAGAGTGTGGTGGAACCAGGTTCAGTGAGTGGTTAGGATTTGGAAGGCACTGCCAGAGAGTGTGGTGGAAGCAGGTTCAGTGAGTGTTTAGGATCTGGAATGCACTGCTGAGAGTGTGGTGGAACAAGGTTCAGTGACTGGTTAGGATCTGGAATGCACTGTCTGAGAGTGTGGTGGAACCAGGTTCAGTGAGTGGTTAGGATCTGGAATGCACTGTCTGAGAGTGTGGTGGAACCAGGTTCAGTGAGTGGTTAGGATCTGGAATACACTGTCTGAGAGTGTGGTGGAAGCAGGTTCAGTGAGTGATTAGGATCTGGAATGCACTGCTGAGAGTGTGGTGGAACAAGGTTCAGTGAGTGGTTTGGATCTGGAATGCACTGTCTGAGACTGTGGTGGAACCAGGTTCAGTGACTGGTTAGGATCTGGAATGCACTGTCTGAGAGTGTGGTGGAACCAGGTTCAGTGAGTGTTCAGGATCTGGAATGCACTGCCTCAGAGTGTGGTGGAAGCAGGTTCAGTGAGTGTTTAGGATCTGGAATGCACTGTCTGAGAGTGTGGTGGAAGCAGGTTCAGTGAGTGATTAGGATTTGGAAGGCACTGCCAGAGAGTGTGGTGGAAGCAGGTTCAGTGAGTGTTTAGGATCTGGAATGCACTGTCTGAGAGTGCGGTGGAGGCAGGTTCAGTGAGTGATTAGGATTTGGAATGCACTGCCAGAGAGTGTGGTGGAAGCAGGTTCAGTGAGTGTTTAGGATCTGGAATGCACTGTCTGAGAGTGTGGTGGAGGCAGGTTCAGTGAGAGTTTAGGATCTGGAATGCACTGTCTGAGAGTGCGGTGGAGGCAGGTTCAGTGAGTGTTTAGGATCTGGAATGCACTGTCTGAGAGTGTGGTGGAAGCAGGTTCAGTGAGTGATTAGGATTTGGAAGGCACTGCCAGAGAGTGTGGTGGAAGCAGGTTCAGTGAGTGTTTAGGATCTGGAATGCACTGTCTGAGAGTGCGGTGGAGGCAGGTTCAGTGAGTGATTAGGATTTGGAATGCACTGCCAGAGAGTGTGGTGGAAGCAGGTTCAGTGAGTGTTTAGGATCTGGAATGCACTGTCTGAGAGTGTGGTGGAGGCAGGTTCAGTGAGAGTTTAGGATCTGGAATGCACTGTCTGAGAGTGCGGTGGAGGCAGGTTCAGTGAGTGATTAGGATTTGGAATGCACTGCCAGAGAGTGTGGTGGAAGCAGGTTCAGTGAGTGTTTAGGATCTGGAATGCACTGTCTGAGAGTGTGGTGGAGGCAGGTTCAGTGAGTGTTTAGGATCTGGAATGCACTGTCTGAGAGTGCGGTGGAGGCAGGTTCAGTGAGTGATTAGGATTTGGAAGGCACTGCCAGAGAGTGTGGTGGAAGCAGGTTCAGTGAGTATTTAGGATCTGGAATGCACTGCTGAGAGTGTGGTGGAACCAGGTTCAGTGAGTGGTTAGGATTTGGAAGGCACTGCCAGAGAGTGTGGTGGAAGCAGGTTCAGTGAGTGTTTAGGATCTGGAATGCACTGCTGAGAGTGTGGTGGAACAAGGTTCAGTGACTGGTTAGGATCTGGAATGCACTGTCTGAGAGTGTGGTGGAACAAGGTTCAGTGAGTGGTTAGGATCTGGAATGCACTGTCTGAGAGTGTGGTGGAACCAGGTTCAGTGAGTGGTTAGGATCTGGAATACACTGTCTGAGAGTGTGGTGGAAGCAGGTTCAGTGAGTGATTAGGATCTGGAATGCACTGCTGAGAGTGTGGTGGAAGGAGGTTCAGTGAGTGGTTAGGATTTGGAAGGCACTGCCAGAGAGTGTGGTGGAAGGAGGTTCAGTGAGTGGTTAGGATTTGGAAGGCACTGCCAGAGAGTGTGGTGGAAGCAGGTTCAGTGAGTGGTTAGGATCTCGAAGGCACTGTCTGAGAGTGTGGTGGAGGCAGGTTCAGTGAGTGTTCAGGATCTGGAATGCACTGCCTGAGAGTGTGGTGGAAGCAGGTTCAGTGAGTGTTTAGGATCTGGAATGCACTGTCTGAGAGTGTGGTGGAGGCAGGTTCAGTGAGTGTTTAGGATCTGGAATGCACTGTCTGAGAGTGTGGTGGAGGCAGGTTCAGTGAGTGTTTAGGATCTGGAATACACTGTCTGAGAGTGTGGTGGAGGCAGGTTCAGTGAGTGATTAGGATTTGGAAGGCACTGCCAGAGAGTGTGGTGGAAGCAGGTTCAGTGAGTGTTTAGGATCTGGAATGCACTGTCTGAGAGTGTGGTGGAGGCAGGTTCAGTGAGTGTTTAGGATCTGGAATACACTGTCTGAGAGTGTGGTGGAGGCAGGTTCAGTGAGTGTTTAGGATATGGAATGCACTGCCTGAGAGTGTGGTGGAAGCAGGTTCAGTGAGTGGTTAGGATTTGGAATGCACTGCCAGAGAGTGTGGTGGAAGCAGGTTCAGTGAGTGATTAGGATTTGGAAGGCACTGCCAGAGAGTGTGGTGGAAGCAGGTTCAGTGAGTGGTTAGGATTTGGAATGCACTGCCAGAGAGTGTGGTGGAAGCAGGTTCAGTGAGTGATTAGGATTTGGAAGGCACTGCCAGAGAGTGTGGTGGAAGCAGGTTCAGTGAGTGTTTAGGATCTGGAATGCACTGCTGAGAGTGTGGTGGAACCAGGTTCAGTGAGTGGTTAGGATTTGGAAGGCACTGCCTGAGAGTGTGGTGGAAGCAGGTTCAGTGAGTGTTTAGGATCTGGAATGCACTGTCTGAGAGTGTGGTGGAGGCAGGGTCAGTGAGTGTTTAGGATCTGGAATGCACTGTCTCAGAGTGTGGTGGAGGCAGGTTCAGTGAGAGTTTAGCATCTGGAATGCACTGCCAGAGAGTGTGGTGGAAGCAGGTTCAGTGAGTGGTTAGGATCTGGAATGCACTGTCTGAGAGTGTGGTGGAACCAGGTTCAGTAAGTGGTTAGGATCTGGAATGCACTGTCTGAGAGTGTGGTGGAACCAGGTTCAGTGAGTGGTTAGGATCTGGAATGCACTATCTGAGAGTGTGGTGGAGGCAGGTTCAGTGAGTGTTTAGGATCTGGAATGCACTGTCTGAGAGTGTGGTGGAGGCAGGTTCAGCGAGTGTTTAGGATCTGGAATGCACTGTCTGAGAGTGTGGTGGAAGCAGGTTCAGTGAGTGATTAGGATTTGGAAGGCACTGCCAGAGAGTGTGGTGGAAGCAGGTTCAGTGAGTGGTTAGGATTTGGAAGGCACTGCCTGAGAGTGTGGTGGAGGCAGGTTCAGTGAGTGTTTAGGCTCCTGAATGCACTGTCTGAGAGTGCGGTGGAAGCAGGTTCAGTGAGTGTTTTGGATCTGGAATGCACTGTCTGAGAGTGTGGTGGAGGCAGGTTCAGTGAGTGTTTAGCATCTGGAATGCACTGTCTCAGAGTGTGGTGGAGGCAGGTTCAGTGAGTGTTTAGCATCTGGAATGCACTGTCTGAGAGTGTGGTGGAAGCAGGTTCAGTGAGTGTTTAGGATCTGGAATGCACTGTCTGAGAGTGTGGTGGAGGCAGGTTCAGCGAGTGTTTAGGATCTGGAATGCACTGTCTGAGAGTGTGGTGGAAGCAGGTTCAGTGAGTGATTAGGATTTGGAAGGCACTGCCAGAGAGTGTGGTGGAGGCAGGTTCAGTGAGTGTTTAGGCTCCGGAATGCACTGTCTGAGAGTGCGGTGGAAGCATGTTCAGTGAGTGTTTTGGATCTGGAATGCACTGCCAGAGAGTGTGGTGGAGGCAGGTTCAGTGAGTGTTTAGGATCCGGAATGCACTGTCTGAGAGTGTGGTGGAAGCAGGTTCAGTGAGTGTTTAGGATCTGGAATGCACTGCCAGAGTGTTTGGTGGAGGCAGGTTCAGTGAGTGGTTAGGATTTGGAAGGCACTGCCAGAGAGTGTGGTGGAAGCAGGTTCAGTGAGTGGTTAGGATTTGGAAGGCACTGCCAGAGAGTGTGGTGGAAGCAGGTTCAGTGAGTGGTTAGGATCTGGAATACACTGTCTGAGAGTGTGGTGGAAGCAGGTTCAGTGAGTGGTTAGGATCTGGAATACACTGTCTGAGAGTGTGGTGGAAGCAGGTTCAGTGAGTGGTTAGGATCTGGAATGCACTGTCTGAGAGTGTGGTGGAAGCAGGTTCAGTGAGTGGTTAGGATCTGGAATACACTGTCTGAGAGTGTGGTGGAACAAGGTTCAGTGAGTGGTTAGGATCTGGAATACACTGTCTGAGAGTGTGGTGGAAGCAGGTTCAGTGAGTGGTTAGGATCTGGAATGCACTGTCTGAGAGTGTGGTGGAAGCAGGTTCAGTGAGTGGTTAGGATTTGGAAGGCACTGTCTGAGAGTGTGGTGGAGGCAGGTTCAGTGAGTGTTTAGGATCTGGAATGCACTGTCTGAGAGTGTGGTGGAAGCAGGTTCAGTGAGTGACTAGGATTTGGAAGGCACTGCCAGAGAGTGTGGTGGAAGCAGGTTCAGTGACTGTTTAGGATCTGGAATGCAGTGTCTGAGAGTGTGGTGGAAGCAGGTTCAGTGAGTGTTTAGGATCTGGAATGCACTGTCTGAGAGTGTGGTGGAGGCAGTTTCAGTGAGTGTTTAGGATCTGGAATGCACTGTCTGAGAGTGTGGTGGAAGCAGGTTCAGTGAGTGTTTAGGATCTGGAATGCACTGTCTGAGAGTGTGGTGGAAGCAGGTTCAGTGAGTGTTTAGGATCTGGAATGCACTGCCTGAGAGTGTGGTGGAAGCAGGTTCAGTGAGTGGTTAGGATCTGGAATACACTGTCTGAGAGTGTGGTGGAAGCAGGTTCAGTGAGTGGTTAGGATTTGGAAGGCACTGTCTGAGAGTGTGGTGGAGGCAGGTTCAGTGAGTGTTTAGGATCTGGAATGCACTGTCTGAGAGTGTGGTGGAAGCAGGTTCAGTGAGTGACTAGGATTTGGAAGGCACTGCCAGAGAGTGTGGTGGAAGCAGGTTCAGTGAGTGTTTAGGATCTGGAATGCAGTGTCTGAGAGTGTGGTGGAAGCAGGTTCAGTGAGTGTTTAGGATCTGGAATGCTCTGTCTGAGAGTGTGGTGGAGGCAGTTTCAGTGAGTGTTTAGGATCTGGAATGCACTGTCTGAGAGTGTGGTGGAAGCAGGTTCAGTGAGTGTTTAGGATCTGGAATGCACTGTCTGAGAGTGTGGTGGAAGCAGGTTCAGTGAGTGTTTAGGATCTGGAATGCACTGCCTGAGAGTGTGGTGGAAGCAGGTTCAATCAAGGCCTTCAAAAGGGAAATACGTAGTTATCTGAAAAGGGAAAATGTGCAGTGTTGTGGGGAGAAGGCAGCGGAATGGCACTCAGCGAATTGCTCACTCAGAGAACTGGTGCAGACATGATGGGCCGAACGGCCTCCTTCTGTGCTGTCAGAATCTGTGATTTTAGTGACCTGAGCGTGGACTGGGAATTGAACCTGGGATCTTCTTGGCCAATGTCAGATTTAAAACGCAAAGAACCACACAGTGTGAAAACACTCCCAAAAAATCATCCAAAATGTGAAGGACACCACATCAGGTAACCGGGCCCTCGGCCATCGAATAACAAAAGGAATACTTAAAGGCAAACAGTGAACATTCTGGCACATTAAAGGCCATTAATTTCCACAGGAACTCTCCTGGTATTTATCCAATGCATTTTAATTACCAAGTATATAGAAAACAGACTGTGAAAAGACACACACACCCACAGTACTCTGTCAAAACAATGCCAGGATCACAGAGCGGTGCTCTGTCGGATCACAGTTAGTGTCTGTGACTCAGCAACATTTACTCCCCTTTTTTTCTTTCAAAATAACAGACACTTTTCTTCACCCTGGTTCAGTTGGTTTCCCCTTTCCTGAAACCATTGACTCTTTGCTGAGGTGTGCTCAGGGCTGCTGGTATCTCAGAATCGTTACAGTGCAGAAGGAGGCCATTCTGCCCATTGTGTCCGCACTGGCTCTGTGACGTTGTGTGGTTTATGGTGAGCTGAATGAGTTGAATTCCTTCTTTATGAACAGGTGTCAGTGTTTTGAGAATCTTGTTACACCTGAGACGAAGTAGGGTTGAAGCAGGTTTGTGTGAAACATAAACACTGGCACAGACCAGATGGGTCAAATGGGCTGTTTCTGTTCTGTCGACTCGATATAACATTTTTACAATGAAACCCACTGTCTTACAGATCTGAATAAATCAAATTTCGTTTCTATTTCTTAGGATTTCCCAGAGTTTTTAAATTGGTGTTTTGGGAGAATCCATGCCTGTGTTTTTTGTCCCTGTGAAACTCCTATCAGTATTTCCGGTCAGTATTGGCCTGGTCAATAAATGATGACATGGAGGTCTCAGGCCCTGATCTTGGCCTCACTGTACACATGCAGCACACACTCTTCCACAGCTGATGTTGGACTGTGCTCAGGAGGCAGGAACCCTGGCTGATTGTCCCCTCGCCAAGAAGTGACAAAGAGGCCCATTGCACTAACTTACCTACAGGTCAGAAAAGACGCCTGCCATCTTCCTGGTCTGTATGACCTGGGAGTGTTTGGTAAGGCAGTGTGAATCAAGAGTTACCCTGGATCTAACCCATTCTGTACCTGGCCTGAGAGTGTTCAATGCCATAGTGTAGAGATGGCTTTACTCTGTATCCAAAATTAACACACAGGTAAGCAATTAAGAAAGCAACTGGTACATTAATCTTTATTGCATGGGGATTGGAGTATAAGAGAGAGGGAGTCTTGCTGCAATTATGTAAGGCTTTGGTGAATGCCTTGTACAGTTTTGGTCTCGTTACCCAAGGAAGAAAATACTTGTCTTAGAGGAGATGCAACAAATGTTGACTGGATTGATTCCTGTGACGACTATGAGGAGAGATTGAGTACAATGGGACTATATTCTTTGGGGTTTAGAGGAGTGAGATGTGATCTAATTTAAACATATATATTTTTTACAGGGCTCGACAGGATAGATGCTGAGAGGCAGTTTGCCCTGGCTGGAGAGTCTAGAATTGGGGGGGGGGGGGAGGGGGGAGTGGGGGGGGGGGGTCACAGTCTTAGGATAAGGGGTCTGCCATTTAGGACTGAGAGGAGTAGAAAATTCTTCACTCAGAGGGTTGAGAATCTTTGGGAATTCTCTACCCCAGATGGCAGTAGATGCTCAGTCAATGACTAAATTCAAGTCCGAGATTAATAGATTATTGGGCACCATAGGGAATTAAACAATATGGGGATAAGGTGGGAAACTGCCAACTATCTCTGCACACCAACACTTCCTAGTTTCTCATCTGTTAAAACAAGATTATTCTATTCTTTTAAAAATATCTGTTAAAAAGTTTTAAAATTATTCTGCCTTTCTATACTTCCTAACAAAGTACATAATTTCACATTTCTCCACATTATACTCCATCACTTAACTTGTCTATATCCCTTTACAGCCTCTTTACATCCTCCTCACAGCTTACTTTCACATGTAGTATCATCAGTAAACTTGGCCACATTACGCTCAGTCCCCTCACCTAAGTCATTAATATAGATTGTAAACAGCTGAGGCCCCAGCACTGATTCTTGCACTAGTTACAGCCTGCCAAGCCGAAATGTCCTGTTTATTCCTACTCTGTTTTTTGTCCTTCGACCAATCCTCAACCTTGCTAAACCCCTCCCTCCACCCCACTCCGCGTCACTCCGTATTCTAATTCGAGTGGGATCGAGGCACATTTAAGCACAGAAACTGCCTGAGTCTGTGGTGGTCTTTTTCTACATGATCCTCCCAGTCTATTGCCACTCCCATCTCACCCCTATACCCTATACAACTGTCTAAATTCCCTTTGAATGTAATAAAAGCAAAATACTGCAGATGCTGGAAATCTGAAATAAAAACAAAAAGAACAGATGAACGGTCACTGATCTGAAACTTTAACTCTGCTTCTCTCTCCACAGACACTGCCAGACCTGCTGAGTATTTCCAGCACTTTTTGTTTTTAGCCCTTTGAATGTAGCCCAGTTAACAGCTTTGCATAGAACTACATTGAATCTACAGCACAGAAACCGGCCATTTGGCCCATCAGATCCCCGGTGTTTATGCTTCACTTGAGCCTCCTCTCAACCCTCCTCATCTCTCCCAAACAGCATATCTTTCTATTTATTTCTCCCTCCTGTGTTTATCTGGCTTCCCCTTAAATGCATCTATACTATTCACCTCAACTACTTCTTCTGGTAGTGAGTTCTACATTCTCACCACTCTCTGGGTAAAGAAGTTTCTCCTTAATTCCCTAATGGCTTTATTAGTGACCATCTTATATTGGTGATGCCTAGTTTTGAACTCCTCTGCAAGTGGAAATATTTTCTTAACGTTTACACTATCAACATACTTTTAGAATTTTAAAGACTTCTATCAGGCCACCCCTCAGCCTTCTCTTTTCGACAGAATACTCTCAAATGTTTAGGATGACACTTACTCCGATCTACAAAGGATTCTCTTTGCCAGGGGTCTCGCTGGGACGGTTGTGACCAGGAGTTTGCAATGTTGGGAGTGTGTGAGGTTAGAAAGCATTGGGCGAAGTTTGGCACAGAGACAAAGAGAGAGACAGACAGCAGAGGGAGTCTAGTGAATTTCCACATGTAAGGAAATGACGAGGAGGAAGCAGTCTTGGAACTGGGGCTGCGGTGCTGGTGTTGATACTGGAGGGATTCTTGTAGTTGCTGAGTCCCTGGCACTCTGAGCCCCCGCGGAGCCCTTTCCTTCGCAAGCTCAGCGATGCCCATCCCGCATCTGCACTCGATGCTGGAGTTTGTCCCATTCCTGCTCCTGGTGCTCCTGGTCCTGACTCTAATCCTGATCTTCATTTACACCCAGAAGCCCGAGTCGGACTCGAAGAAGATCTGATCGCGCCCAGGCACGGGTTTCACCTGCAGCCGCCGCCAGGTAAGTGGCGCAGAGACTGGGTCAGTTTCTCGGGGCTTCCCCCTCCCCCGTCTGACTCACCTGGGCAACACCTCTTAAAGGGGCCAGCACCTCCTGCTGGGGCCCGGGTTCCAGGGGCAGCTCTCCCGGCTTCCTCGGCCGAGTGGCTCGTTCTTCGTGGGTGAGGCAAAGCGGGGAGCATTGGTAGGCAATTCGATCGCGGGAGGCATCATAGGCAAGATCCCCATCTTGGTCCTGTCCTCTTCTGTGTGTAATACACACCCTCACTCACAAATACACACTCACTCATTCACTCACACATACTCAAACTCAAACACAAACACATTCACACACTCACACACTTGGAAACTCACTCACTCACAAACACTCACTTTCTCACTCTCGCGCACTTAAACTCACTCACTTTCTCAGTCACCCGTATGAACTTTCCAACAGGGGCTCAGTGGATGTTGAGCAGGAGCTGGGTGGGGTGGAGATTCTCATACTGCACTGCCCCTTCGTTTGAGGACACTAGTGGGGGCACCACAGGTGAGCAAAACAACATTTCAAAAACTATGTTTAGGAGTTGTTTTTAGAGATACAGCACTGAAACAGGCCCTTTGGCCCACCGAGTCTGTGCTGACCATCAACCACCCATTTATACTAATTCCATATTCCTACCACATCCCCACCCGTCCCTATATTCCCCTACCACCTACCTATACTCAGGGCAATTGCTAATGGCTAATTTACCTATCAACCTGCAAGTCTTTGGCATGTGGGAGGAAACCGGAGCACCCTGAGAAAACCCACGCAGACACAGGGAGAATTTGCAAACTCCACACAGGCAGTACCCAGAATTGAACCCGGGTCACTGGAGCTGTGAGGCTGCGGTGCTGACCACTGCGCCACTTTCTGTGAGAAATTCACAGCTGGAAAAGTTTTAATCGTGGCCCTTTAGCCAGTGTCAGAGAGTAGATACCCCAAACCAATGGCAGCTTGAATCTTTCCTCCAGTAAAGTGTGAGTTTTGTGGGATGTTTCTGGGCTTTACTCACACCTGAGACCCACACGATTGTTCACTGGATGTATCAGTGGTAGCACAGTCGCTTCTGGGTCAGAATGTTGTGGGTCAAATCCCACTTCAGAAACTTGAGCTAATAACTGACGCTAATGCTCCAGTGCAGTTCTGAGTGAGTGCTGCAGTGTTGGAGGTGTTGTCTGAGGTTGCGAAAGGCGCTATGTAAATGCAAGTTCTATTTGTCTATTACACCAACTCCATTATCTGATTTTCATGCCCACTGATTGAACTTTGAAAACTGCTGTTGCTGGGCTGCTGTCCAGTGTATATCAGACAGGCCCAGGGCCTCGATGGCTGGACAGCAGGCACATTGCCTGGTGTTGGAATAAAATCCAGGGGTTTCAAGAGTGATTCCTGAGTTTTCTCCCTTCCTCTGTTACCTACTTTCTTCCCCTCTTCCCCTCAACAGGTGCTTGCACCTGTTGGTGTATCGACACATGGACGCACTCCTCCTGGTACCTCACCGAGGACAGAAGCATTCGTCAGTGAGTATGGGCAGTCTTGTTGGCTATTCAACTGGAGGGGCATCACTGCCAGGCCCTATTCTGCCCACACCTGATGACCCACACATGTGATTTCCAGCAGTGAGATGACTGGATAGTCATTGGAAACTGGGATCCTCCTGGCTGACATTCTGTGAAGGGGAGGGGCAGTGACCATTGCGAAGCGACGCCTTGGTTAAGAAGGTGCACTGACCAGAAATTGAGCTCCGCCTGTGCGGAGTTAGCTGATTTCGGTCAGCACAGCAATCAAAGTGCTGCAGCTAGTCTTAGTGGCCAGCAGCGAGGGAAGGGCAAGACAAGCTGGGGTTGCTGTTTCCCCATTGCCCCCAGTTAGAACAGGCATGGCTGAGAATAAGATCCGGCTAAAGCACCTTTCCCAACCTCAGGATGTCCCAAAGCACTTTGCAACCAATGAAAGGTGGTCACTGACATAATGCAGGGAACATGGCTGCCCATTTTTACACAGCAAGATCCCACAAACAGCAGTGTGATGATGACCAGATAATCCATTGATTGAGGGATGAATATTAGACAGGGCACCAGGGAGAACTCCCCTGATCTTCTTCATCGGATCTTTTATGTCCACCCGAGAGGGCAGATGGGGCCTCGGTTTATTGTCTCATCCAAAAGCCGGCACCTCCAACAGTGCAGCACTCCCTCAGTATTACACTGGGAACATTGACCTGGATTTTGTGCTTGGTTCTCTGGAGCGGGACTTAAACTTTCTGATTTGGTAGTGAGAGTGCTACCAGCTGGGCCACAGCTGAGAATGGGATTAGGCATCATTGCCTTCCAAGGTTAAAAAGCCCACGGCTATTGACTGCAGAATGGCAACTTGGCCAAGGTATTGTGAAGGCTGCCAGAGCCTGTGGAACCTGCTCCCCAGTACAACTCAGCAGCTGCAGGAGAGGAGCGGAGAAATGGAGACGCAACATTTTTCAATATTTTCATTGTTCCTTGTTTATCCAGAAGTCTGATAGGCTGTAATTGACCTTTGTCAGGCTCCATCGAACAGGAACAGATGAATTAAACCCTCGGCCTTTAGCAGACAAAGGCAGTGTGGAATTTGTGATCCTTGTGATTCGCATTCACTGCTGCCAGCCCAGTGCTGAGCTGGCACATTGTGGCAGGCCCATTGTGTGGGATGTGGGTGGGGTTTCAGTCTGGGGCCATGCTGCCTCTTCACCCTGGCCTGGCACAGGACGTTCCCTGGCCTTGTGGAGAGCAGGAAGGAGACTGACCGTCAGAAGAGCCAGGGAAATCCAGGAGATCAGCCCTTTACACACTGGCAGACTATAACAGTGGATGCCGGTAACTTCAGGGTTGGAACGGGGCAGTGGATAGGACAAAGTAATTAGTTTGGGCCAGGATGAGGGGGGGGAGGGTGCTACAATGGTAGGTCAGGATAGAGGAGGGGGTTGGGATGGGGAAAGGGCCAGGATAGGGGTGGTAAAAGTGCCCAGGAAACTGTCAAATTGGCATAAAAATCCGTCTGGTTCACTGATGTGCCTTAAGGAAGGAAATCTGCCATCCTTTCCTGCTCTGGCCTGTATTTGACTCCAGACCCACAGCAACTACCCTCTGAAATGGCCTACCGGGTTGCACAACGAAGGCCCACCACCACCGCCGCCTGCTCAGGATGACCAGAGAGGGGTGAGAAATGCTAACCTAGCCAGTGACACCTACGTCCTGAGAACAAATACACAAAAATATAGCTGCAAAGAAAAGCTACGAACCCAAAATATATGGCAGACCCTTCAGCATCTGTATCTAACCCCCGTTTTTTTTATCCAATCCCGTTTTTTTTTCTGTCCTGGGGGTGTTTGATGGGGACATTGTAGAGGGAGCTTTACTCTGTATCTAACCCCGTTTTTAAAAATCTAATCCCGTTTTTTTTTCTGTCCTGGGAGTCTTTGACGGGACAGTGGGTGCTTGAATTGGAAAGTGTCCTATCCCCATCACTCTATTGAGCACAAGAAACCAGAGCAGTAAGAGTGGGAATGATTGTACCACAGTGTGACCAATTGTCCTGCGTTGGACTGTTGCTGTCTGCCTTTCGCTATCTGTTTGCCTGTCACTGACTTGCTTGTTCTCTCTCCCCAGTCTCTGAAGTGTCTGCACGCATGAGCCAAAGCAACAACCATGGAAAATTTGGCAAAGGACGATTACAAGATCCAGTCATTTGATGCAGACACGCAACAGCTGCTAAAAACGGCACTGAAAGGTAAATGAGTGAAATGGCAGGAATTATAGAAAATCCTGGCTTTCAGTTTTTTTTCTCCTCCCTCTCAGACTTGGTGTGTGCAGGTTCCTTGAGGCATCAGCTGCCCTCCGATAACCTCAGATAAGTGGCCACTCTGCCGACAAGAGCCTACATGGTGAATTGTCGATGGGCTTTTGGAACGTCGGGGCATCGCGGCCTGTGCTCAATCTCTTTGCCTCACCCAAAATATCCACGCGCGTGTCTGCAGTTTCCTACAGAGAGCATCAAACCGAGCCCTCCCAGCTGGTGTCTACTCCTTCCTGTGGCTGGGTGTGAGTTCACAACTGCTCCCCTCACAAAAATCGGCTAACATGGGATCCTCCTGCCCCTTGGAGCTCAGTAGGTCTCCACTTGTTGTGGAGGGTGGGCTGGGGTTGGGTGTCTCGTCTCCAGCAGAGACTGTCTGCAGGATCGTGGTCCAGGGGCTGACGCCCACTGTCGTTCCCCCCCCCCCCCACTCCACCCTTCCCCCACAACCCCCGACCACACGCAGCAAATCCTCCTGATTCAGCTGGAGTGTTGGGGACATGGGGATCAGGGCTGGGGAACAGACACCTGCTTCTAGATGCAGCACAATGACACCAACCCCCCTCAGCCCCCAACACCTCGCAGTGTAGGACACTTGCTTTGTTGCCCTGCCAACTAATCAAACCTCACCCGCCCCCTGATGACTGAGTGGGAAGGAGTACTGGCAGTGAGAGAACTATGGTGGCCAGTCCGCTCTCTGCTGGGAGGCAGTGGTGGGGAAGAGATCAGGAACCTTACAGTACTGGCAAAAGCACCAGGGGAGCGATAAGGGGAAATGTTTAACGCAGTAAGTTGCTACGAACAGCAGTGCACTGCCTGAAAGGGCGGAATTAGACATGGGGGCTAAAAGGGTTAAATTATGAAGAGAGGCTGCAGATACTAGGCTTATATTGCCTTGAGTTTAGAACATTAAGGGATGATCTAATTGAGGTGTTAAAGATGATTAAAGGATTTGATAGGGTAGATAGGGAGAAACTATTTCCTCTGGTGGAGCGTCCAGAACCAGAAGCATAAACTTAAAATGAGAGCTAGGCCAAGCAGCAGTGAGATCAGGAAGCAGGTCTTCACACACAGGGCAGTGGGAATCTGGAAATCCCTCCTCCAAATAACTGTTGAGGCTGGTGGGGTGTCAATGGAAAATTTCAAAACTGAGATTAATAAGTTTTTTTGGGTAAGGCTATTAAGGATATTAAAGGTTATGGAATCAAGGCAGGTATAAGGAGTTAAGAAACAGATCAGCCATGATCTAATTGAATGGCACAACAGGCTCGAGGGGCTGAATGGCCTCCTCTTGTTCCTATGTTGCTAAATTCAATAATAACTTCCAAAAGGGAATTGGATGTTTACTTGAAAAGTAGGAATTTGCAGGGCTATGGGGAAAGAGCAGTGGGATGTGGGAATAATTGAATAGCTTTCAATCGGCTGATGCAGGCACAGTAGGCCGATTGGCCTCCTCCTGTTCCATACCATTCTCAGACTGGTATTAATATCAGATAATAATTGACAGGCCTGCACTGTGAGGTGCCGCACTGGGACAGACCAGGCTCAAAGTGCAAAGACTGCACTGCTCCCAGTGTCTGAAAGAAGCGTGTTGCTGGGAGGGAGGAGCAGCTTTGAGGTACAGAGGGTACATCAGGCAGCAGAGAGAGAATTGATCATTTCTGTGATTCTTGTTTCACAGAACCTGCATCGGTCGACCTGGAGCTAGTGGCCTCTGTGATAGTCGAACAGTCCATGAAGGACCTGGTGTTCAGTAAAGAAGCTGGTCGTATTTGCTACACCATAGTACAGGTACGGTGTAGAACGGTGTGTAGAGACACCCTTCCCCCACACTTACTGCACAGGGCTCAAAATTCGTATCGACTCGGGTGACGCATGTAGAAATGCATTGACGTCCCAATGTGGAAGCGGGCTATTCGGCCCAACCAGCCCATGTTGGCATTTACCCGCCACACAAATAATCACCTTTACCCGCCCTGTTCCCATATCCATCATCACCTTCAGATGAGGTATTAAACCGAGGCCCCGCCTGCCCTTTCAGGTGGATGTAAAAGATACCACGGCCACTATTTCGAAGAAGAGCTGGGGAGTTCTCCCTGGTGTCCTGCCTAATATTTATCCCTCAATCAAATTCACTACAATAGATTATCTGGTCATTATCGGATTGCTGTTTGTGGGAGCTTGCTGTGCACAGTTTGGCTGCTGCGTTTCCTACATTGCAACAGTGACTACACTTCAAAAGTATTTCATTGGCTGTAAAATGTCTTGGGATGACCTGAGGATGTGAAAGATGCTATATAAATGTAAGTCTTTCTCTTGTTCCCTCTCTCGTTTGCTCCCTCTCCTGCTCTCATTTCCATTATCCACTTATCCAATCTAATCATGAATGTTGACGTAGTTTCCACCACAGCCATTAACCCTGGAAGTCAAGTCCACAGCCTCACAACTCTCTGTGAAAACATTTCTTCTGTGTTCTGTTCTACATCTCTGATATTTACCCTTGTATCTGTGTTCCTTTGTTTTAGACCCTAGTAGACACAGTCTGCTTCTATCACCCTGTCCCAACCTTACAGAATTTTCAATATCTCTATCATATCACGCTGTATTTTGCATTGTTCTAACTATAGTTTTTCAAGGCTCACTCAGTGACACTGTGGCCTATTGTGACTAAATTCAGCTCTTGTTTCCTCCCAAAACTTTCCTGAGGCTTCTCCAAGTGAAATGGGTAATTTCAGGGCCAGTCACAGTCAGTTTTAATAATTATTGAGACTGCCCGAATCTCCTTCATAAAGGAGGAACCCTACAACCAGCAGGGAGCAGGGAACAGAGATTACAACAGGCTTTGAAGCCGAGTTCCAGAAGTGACAGCCCCCATTGTGTCTCTCAGCTGCCCTCCTGTGTGGGTCAGAGATGGAGAGCTGGGCTGGATTCTGCTCTTTGAGCTTCACTGTTGGTCTTATCAACCCTGGCCTGGGGAGGGGAACAGCAGCCAGGGTTTCTGAACCTCATTGTTCTCCAGTTCCAGCTCTCACCCACTATCTCGGCTCACATGCTGCTGTGTTCCTATAATGCTGCCCTCCCTCTGAATGTTAAATGCCCCTCCCCAGCTACAGTCAGGGTTTCTGCACCAATACAGCCAGATTCCAGGGTCAGGGCTCCCTGCTCCACTACAAGCTCTGGCCCAGTACAGGCCAGTACTGGTCAGGTCAGGGAGAAAAAACTCGACCCGAACCCGACAGAACCACATTGGACCCAAGCCCGACCTGGCCCGAGTCCCTCCATTTTTCCCCGCACCCAACCCGACCCGAACCCGACCCGACCACCAGAATTTTCTCTTTATTTACCTTGTGACTCCGAATCTGCAGGAAACTGCAGCATGAGCGTGATGACGTCATAGAGACGCTCACTCGTTCACTGCGCAGGCTCAGAGTTTCCCTTCTTGACGTCCCGGACTCTCAGCTCAGGTAGGTTTTTTACTTTTAACACTTACCAGCCGAGCAAAATGCAATTCTTGCTCTGTGTGTCCGACCCGGACCCAGCCAGACCCGACCTGGACCCGGCCCGAACCGGACCTGGCCTGACCGAGACCCGGCCCGACCCAGATCCGACCCGACCCGGACCTGGCCTGACCGAGACCCGACCTGGACCCGGCCAGACCTGACCCAAGCCTGAAAGCCGGACCTGCAAGAGCGACCCGACCCGACTTCAACACATGTCTTCAGGTCCCGTTGGGTTCTGGTTGGGTAGCAGGCCTTTAGGCCAGAGTCTAGTGTCAGGCTCCCTGGCTCAGTACAGGCACTAGTCCAGGATCAGACTCCTTGCCCAGTACAGGCGGAGTCCAAATCAGGCTCCCTGCTTCCAGTACAGGCTGTCCCCCAGGATCAGACTCCTTGCCCCGTACAGGCCCTACCCCAGGATCAGACTCCTTGCCCCGTACAGGCCCTACCCCAGGATCAGACTCCTTGCCCTAGGAGGCCAGCTAGCAGGCCCTAGCTCACAATCAAACTCACTGCACCAATACGGGACAGAGCCCAGGTCATGCTCCCTGCTCCAGTGCAGGGTTGAACCCTGAGTCAGGCTCCCTTTTTTAATTCTTTCATGGGATGTGAGCATTACTGACAAGGCCAGCATTTGTTGCCCATCCCTAATTGCCCTTGAGAAGGTGGTGGTGAGCTGCCCTCTTGAACCGCTGCAGTCCATGTGGAGTAGGTACACACACAGTGCTGTTAGGAAGGGAGTTCCAGGATTTTGACCCAGCGACAGTTGTTACAACTGAGGTGGGAGGAGTGCACTGTTTATTCTAGTTCCACTTCTCCACAGGTCACAACATATATTTAAATCTTCCCACTTACCGATATGGTCAATCATATACTCTATTTTTCCCAGAATAAAACACACCAACCAGGTTTCTTTATGAACAGCAAAATTTTCAGTTTATTATAAAACAAGTCTTAAGCAGTAATGAAGTAAAGCATAAAAACACAGATTGAAATTTCAAAGTTCCCTTTTTTTACCTTAACTGCACGCACGCACACACACACACACACCAGTTAATCAGAAAAATAGGGATTTTTGTTTCGAGCTTTGTTACAGAAAAAAAACTTGGGCTGAATACTTGCTCATTCTTGAAGAAAACAGCAGATGAGATAGTTTGTGTTCCAAAACTGGCATATATTCTGGCCTCCCAAGTACATGTAGACGGCTCACTGGGATCTTTTAGCACAGTTCTTTTTGGGCGGCATTGAGAATTAAGTTAGCAGGCTTTTCTTCAAAGACAGGAGACGAGATGAGTTGACACAGTGGTCTTCTCAGTGTCTTTTATAGAGGTGTTGGAGAGCTGAGCTGGGTTCTGGTCTCTCTTTCCTTGGGAATTCTCTTTTCTCTTTGGAAGTTCTCTTCCTTATTCTGCAGGCTTTTTAAAAAGATGGAACAGGCTGAGCTGGGGTTCTGTCCTTCTGTCTTATTTTTTAAAACTCCAACCCCTTTTAAACAGTTCATGCCCAACTCCAACAATTCAAAAATGAAGCCGGAAACAGAAAATCCACCTTCTGACCTTTCACTTTTCTGTACACATCTCCCCCAGTTACCAGGGTTTCTGTTCTATTTTTATTTTATTTATTTAGAGATACAGCACTGAAACAGGCCCTTTGGCCCACTGAGTCTGTGCTGACCAACAACCACCCATTTATACTAACCCTACAGTAATCCCATATTTCCTACCACCTACCTACACTAAGGGCAATTTACAATGGCCAATTTACCTATCAACCTGCAAGTCTTTGGCAGTGGGAGGAAACCGGAGTACCCAGCAACAACCCACACGGTCACAGGGAGAACTTGCAAACTCCGCACAGGCAGTACCCAGAATCGAACCCAGGTCCCTGGAGCTGTGAGGCTGCAGTGCTAACCACTGTGCCGTCCGTGCCATCATGTGACAGCCAGTAAATGTTGTTGTCAAACACGTCCTTTCAGTGTCCTCTTGATGAGTCTCTTGGAAAAAAAACTGGTCCAACATTTCTTCAGTTTGACTACGAATTCTCAAAAAAATATTTTTAACAAAAACAGAAGCACTTTAGTAACACAGTGAAGGAATGACAATATAGTTCCAAATCAGGATGGTGTGTGGCTTGAAGAGGAACTTGCAGTTGCTGGTGTTCCCGTGTGTCTGTTGCCCTTGTCCTTCTAGTTGGTGGAGGTTGCGGGTTTGGAAGGTGCTGTCTAAGGAGCCTTGGTGCATTGCTGCAGTGCATCTTGTAGATGGTACACACTGCTGCCACTGTGCGTCGGTGGTGGAGGGAGTGAAAGTTTGTGGATGGGGTGCCAATCAAGTGGGCTGCTTTATCCTGGATAGTGTTGAGCTTCTTGAGTGTTGGAGCTGCACCCATCCAGGCAAGTGGAGAGTATTCCATCACACTCCTGACTTGTGCCTTGTAGATGGTGGACAGGCTTTGGGGAGTCAGGAGGTGAGTTGCTTGCCTCAGAATTCCCAGCTTCTGGCCTGCTCTTGTAGCCTCAGTATTTCTTTGGCTGGTCCAGTTCAGGTTATAGTCAATGGAACCTCCCAGAATTTTGATGGTGGGGGATTCAGTGATGGTAATGCTTTTGGATGTCAAGGGGAGATGGTTAGATTCTCTCTTGTTGGAGATCGTGATTGCCTGGCACTTGTGTGGCATGAATGTTACTTGCCTTTTATCAGCCCAAGCCTGAACGTTGTCCAGGTCTTGCTGCATGTGGACACGGACTCCTTCAGTATCTGAAGAGTTGCGAATGGTACTGAACACTGTTCAATCATCAGGAACATCTGTACTTCTGACCTTATGATGGAGGGAAAATCATTGATGAAGCAACTGAAGATTGTTGGGCCTAGGACATTACTCTGAGGAACTCCTGCAGTGATGTCCTGGAGCTGAAATGATTGGCCTCCAACAACCACAACATCTTCTGTTGTGCTAGGTGTTACGCACAGAATTGAGAGAGAACTGAAACCCCAGTTCTTTCCCTTTTACTATCTGTAATCAATGAGTTTTTGACAAGAAAGATGAGTGTTTTTTAACCCATGATTGTATGGCCAGTTTGAATAACCAGCAGCACACTATTCATGGGATTAAATAAAGAGGATTATTTTTATTCGCACTTTCAACCCGAAAGTCTACCACGATGTCACTCACTCACCACTCACCCACATGCACACTTGAGAAAGAAAGCCGTTAAAAAGGATAGTACACTTTAACAAATTACAAGCAAAGAAATAGTTCATAAGTCACGTAATTTGGTTTGTCTTGGGGAAAAGGCAATAGTTGCGCGCCCGATGAAGTTTGTGTTTTCACTCCTGAACCATAGCTAGGTGGATACAATAGCCAGAGTTGTATATTGAAGCCATTGCAGGATTCTCTCAAAGAGGTGGATTTTCAGCAGGTCACGAAGTTAGTTGCTTGGAGAATTATCACGAGGAGGTTGGTTTTCTGTACTGGTGGACTTGAAAAGGAACAATTTCAGAGACTTTAAGATGTTACAGCCTTCAGTTCTTTTCAGACACGATGGTACTGCTTGGTCTATTTGCTGCTTTTATTGCAGTCTGTATTGTAAAGATTTTTAAAAGGAGACCAACATGGCTGCCCCACCATGTGACTTCTCACAATTCCTTTTCCAAATATGGTGGGGGTCCAGGTTGATTAGCATCATCCTGGTGTATTGTTGTAAGACATTCATCCTGAGGAGGGTTAGGACAACCACCTTCTTTGTTTCTGGAAAAAACCCATTCAATTCAGGAATGTCTTCTGATGGTTTCAGGATGGGCTTTGATGGCATCTCTTAGTCTGGAAGGTATTCTTTTGTCCTTTCGAGACAATGAGTCAGTTCTTGAATACAAAAGCAGAAGATTAGCTGACCTTCGGCAACCATCTTTGCAGGCCATGTCCACTTTTAAAGCCCATTGTGGTTCATGTAAAACAAAAGGAAAATTCAGTTTCAGAAGTTTGTATGCTGAATATAGTTATAAATAGGACATGCCAGTACTGGGCATGACATAGGAATGACTATAACCAGTGGAGAGTTTTCCCACGATTCCCATTGACTTCAGTTTTCCTAGGGCTCCTTGATGCCATACTCGGTCAAATGCTGCCAATATGTCAAGGGCAGTCACTCTCAACTCACCTCTTGAGTTCAGCTCTTCTGGCCACGTTTGGACCAAGGCTGTAATGAGGTCATAGACGGAGCCTGGTGTCAGGCTCCCTGCTCCAGTACAGGCCGGAGCCCAGGCTGCAGCTCCCTGCTCTGGTACAGGCTGGAGCCCAGGTTCAGGCTCCTTGCTCCAGTACAGGCCGGAGCCCAGGCTGCAGCTCCCTGCTCTGGTACAGGCCGGAGCCCGGGGTCAGGCTCCGTGCTCGAGTAAAGGCCGGAGCCCGGGGTCAGACTCTTGTTCTGATTTTTCTTTCTTGTTCGTAGGCTGAGAACAAGCAGAGTGGAAACTGCAATTTCAGGCGTAACATCTTGATCCGACTGCAGCAGGAATTCCTGGTGAAGGAGCAGGTCCGAGAGCGCTCGGTGAATGACTGGGTCTGTCTGGTCACCTTCATCTGCAATATTTTTGATTACTTGAAGGTAGGTCTCTCTTCCGAAAACCTGGAGGCTTGGGCCAAGCCTGAGATCTGCTTGTTACAGCAGCTAATAGCACTCAGTAATAATACTCTCCGCAATACACTCCATCTCCAGCAACAAACCCTCAATAATAACACTCAGTCTGTTACACACTCCATCTCCAGCAACAAACCCTCAATAATAACACTCAGTCTGTTACACATTCCATCTCCAGTACCAGACCCTCAATAATAACACTCTGTCTGTTACACACTCCATCTCCTGTATCAGACCCTCAATAATAACACTCTGTCTGTTACACACTCCATCTCCAGTATCAGACACTCAATAATAACACACTGTCTGTGACACACTCCATCTCCAGTATCAGACCCTCAATAATAACACTCTGTCGGTTACAAACTCCATCCCCTGTATCAGACACTCAATAATAACACTCTGTCTGTTACACACTCCATCTCCAGTAACAGACACTCAATAATAACACTCAGTCTGTTACACACTCCATCCCCTGTATCAGACTCTCAATAATAACTTGGTCTGTTACACATTCCATCTCCAGTATCAGACATTCAATAATAACACTCTGTCTGTTACACACTCCATCCCCTGTATCAGACTCTCAATAATAACACTGTTTCTGTTACACACTCCATCTCCAGTATCAGACCCTCAGTAATAACACTCTGTCTGTTACACACTCCATCTCCTGTTTCAGACCCTCAGTAATAACACTCTGTCTATTACACACTCCATCTCCAGTATCAGACCATTAATAATAACACTGTGTCTGTTACACAATCCATCTCCTGTATCAGACCGTCAACAATAACACTCTGTCTGTTACACACTCCATCTCCTGTTTCAGACCCTCAGTAATAACACTCTGTCTGTTACACACTCCATCTCCTGTTTCAGACCATTAATAATAACACTGTTTCTGTTACACACTCCATCTGCAGTATCAGACACTCAATAATAACACTCTGTCTGTTACACACTCCTTCTCCAGTATCAGACACTCAATAATAACACTGTTTCTGTTACACACTCCTTCTCCAGTATCAGACACTCAATAATAACACTGTTTCTGTTACACATTCCATCTCCAGTATCAGACCCTCAATAATAACACTCTGTCTGTTACACACTCCATCTCCTGTATCAGACCCTCAATAATAACACTCTGTCTGTTACACACTCCATCTCCAGTATCAGACACTCAATAATAACACACTGTCTGTGACACACTCCATCTCCAGTATCAGACCCTCAATAATAACACTCTGTCGGTTACAAACTCCATCCCCTGTATCAGACACTCAATAATAACACTCTGTCTGTTACACACTCCATCTCCAGTAACAGACACTCAATAATAACACTCAGTCTGTTACACACTCCATCCCCTGTATCAGACTCTCAATAATAACTTGGTCTGTTACACATTCCATCTCCAGTATCAGACATTCAATAATAACACTCTGTCTGTTACACACTCCATCCCCTGTATCAGACTCTCAATAATAACACTGTTTCTGTTACACACTCCATCTCCAGTATCAGTCCCTCAGTAATAACATTGTTTCTGTTACACACTCCATCTCCAGTATCAGACCATTAATAATAACACTGTGTCTGTTACACAATCCATCTCCTGTATCAGACCGTCAACAATAACACTCTGTCTGTTACACACTCCATCTCCTGTTTCAGACCCTCAGTAATAACACTCTGTCTGTTACACACTCCATCTCCTGTTTCAGACCCTCAGTAATAACACTCTGTCTGTTACACACTCCATCTCCAGTATCAGACCCTCAATAATAACACTCTGTCTGTTACACACTCCATCTCCTGTTTCAGACCCTCAGTAATAACACTCTGTCTATTACACACTCCATCTCCAGTATCAGACCCTCAGTAATAACACTCTGTCTGTTACACACTCCATCTCCTGTTTCAGACCCTCAGTAATAACACTCTGTCTATTACACACTCCATCTCCAGTATCAGACCCTCAATAATAACACTCTGTCTGTTACACACTCCATCCCCTGTATCAGACATTCAATAATAACACTCTGTCTGTTGCACACTCCATCTCCAGTTTCAGACACTCAATAATAACACTCTGTCTGTTACACACTCCATCCCCTGTATCAGACACTCAATAATAACACTCTGTCTGTTACACACTCCATCTCCAGTTTCAGTCCCTCAGTAATAACACTTTGTCTGTTACACACTCCATCTCCTGTTTCAGACCCTCAATAATAACACTGTTTCTGTTACACACTCCATCTCCAGTATCAGACCATTAATAATAACACTGTTTCTGTTACACACTCCATCTGCAGTATCAGACACTCAATAATAACACTCTGTCTGTTACACACTCCTTCTCCAGTATCAGACACTCAATAATAACACTGTTTCTGTTACACACTCCATCTCCAGTATCAGTCCCTCAGTAATAACATTGTTTCTGTTACACACTCCATCTCCAGTATCAGACCATTAATAATAACACTGTGTCTGTTGCACAATCCATCTCCTGTATCAGACCGTCAACAATAACACTCTGTCTGTTACACACTCCATCTCCTGTTTCAGACCCTCAGTAATAACACTCTGTCTGTTACACACTCCATCTCCTGTTTCAGACCCTCAATAATAACACTGTTTCTGTTACACACTCCATCTCCAGTATCAGACCATTAATAATAACACTGTGTCTGTTGCACAATCCATCTCCTGTATCAGACCGTCAACAATAACACTCTGTCTGTTACACACTCCATCTCCTGTTTCAGACCCTCAGTAATAACACTCTGTCTGTTACACACTCCATCTCCTGTTTCAGACCCTCAATAATAACACTGTTTCTGTTACACACTCCATCTCCAGTATCAGTCCCTCAGTAATAACATTGTTTCTGTTACACACTCCATCTCCAGTATCAGACCATTAATAATAACACTCTGTCTGTTACACACTCCATCTCCTGTTTCAGACCCTCAGTAATAACACTCTGTCTGTTACACACTCCATCTCCTGTTTCAGACCCTCAATAATAACACTCTGTCTGTTACACACTCCATCTCCTGTTTCAGACCCTCAGTAATAACACTCTGTCTATTACACACTCCATCTCCATTATCAGACCCTCAGTAATAACACTCTGTCTGTTACACACTCCATCTCCTGTTTCAGACTCTCCATCTCCAGTGTAAGGGTCTCAGGTATAACAAACACTATCTCTCTTATATCCTAGTCTCAGGATACTCCTCTCAGCTATAATACACACTAAGGTATTACCGTTGGCAAGCGCAATATTTTAAGCTGTTGTATGAAGTGTGAAGTTTGCTCGTGTGGGTGAAGGTGAAGTGGAGCAGATCGTACTGATGAGACACTTTGATTGTAAAATCTGACCCGGTGTCACATCTCACCATTCCCCTGTCAGGCCGCTGTTGGTGCTGGTTCCACAGTGACTGTAGCAGGGATCTGGCAGCACAGTCCCTTATTACTTTGAGTCTGATCTGTGTTGGTGTCTGTCTGTGTGGAGGGTTCGGGGTTTCCAGGGACTGAAGGGAAGTGAGAAACTAGCCTGGACCCTGATGCTGAATTCATTGTTTAACAGTTCCCCCGGTGCTCTCTGTCCATTCATTCTGATTGTACCCCTGAGAAGCACCATTGTTAATTGTGCTATATAAATGTAGGTTGTTGTTGAGTATAAGTGCGTGACTTTGCTCACCTTCTCCCAGGAGAGGGTGGCAGCAACCGGAGACTCATCACTCAGCATGCCCATTCTGATCATCTGCCATCTTGGGTGGACAACAGACTGGCACAGCAAGAAGGACAAGCTGTTGGAAACATGCTGTGCCAGCAGATTCCACACTTCCCCCCACTGAGGGGATCAACAGGTGCTGCACAGAATAGCTGGCATCTGTCCCGCTGCCCCCTGGCCAAGCTGTGACATGCCCAGAGTGGGACATTGCTGCTGGCTTCGGAATGGAGCTGAAGTGAAGGGTGGATCTCCTGAGTCCCATGTGTCTGAACTCTCACTCCTGTTTTATGTTTCAGGTAAATAACATGCCCATGATGGCGTTGGTCAACCCCGTGTATGATTGCTTGTTCCGTCTCGCACAGCCAGACTCACTGCAGAACGAAGAGGAGGTGAGGAAGGAAACGGGTTCAAATCCACTGGATCACCGGATTAGAGGCCGGCTTCAGGTCGGGAAAAAGAACCCGACCCAAACCCGACCGAGCCGCAGCGGACCCAAGCCCAATCCGGCCCGTGTCCCTCTGATTTTGCCCTGAGCCCGACCCGGCCTCAACCCGTCCCGACTCGACCCGAGCCCGACCCGACCATCCCTTTACTTACCTTCCTGACACTTAACCTGCAAGAAGCTGCAGCGAATGCGCGATGACGTCATAGTGACATCAAACGCTCACTGCGCAGACTCAGTTTCGTCCCGGACTCCCTGCTCAGATAAGTTTTATTCTTTTTAATACTTACCAGCAGAGCACTTACCGTGTGTGTCCGGTCTGACCCGACCCGGCTCGATCTGAACTGGGCCCGACCCGACCCGGCTCGATCTGAACTGGGCCCGACCCGACCTGGCTCGATCTGGACTGGGCCCGACCCAACCTGGCTCGATCTGAACTGGGCCCGACCCAACCCAGCTCGATCTGGACTGGGCCCGACCTGACCTGGCTCGATCTGAACTGGGCCCAACCCGACCCGGCTTGATCTGGACTCGGCTCGATCTGAACTGGGCCCGACCCGACCCGGTTTGATCTGAACTGTGCCCGACCCGACCCGGCTCAATCTGGACTGGGCCCGACCCGACCCGGCTCGATCTGGACTGGGCCCGACCCGACCCGAAAACAAAAGCCGGCCCTGGTAGATGGGCCCGACCCAACCGAAACCCAGCACATGTTGTCGGGTCCTGTCGGGGTCGGGTCCGGGTCCGGTAGCAGACCTCTACAGTGGATCGCTGTTTCTCTATTTCAGTCGGTAGATGGTCTGATTATCTGGGCCCTGTTTCTCTGTCTGTCGATGGTCTGATTATCTGGGCCATGTTTCTCTGTCTCCGTCTGTAGATGATCTGATTATCTAGGCCCTGTTTCTCTGTCTCCATCTGTAGATGGTCTGATTATCTGGGCCCTGTTTCTCTATCTGTAGATGGTCTGATTATCTGGGCCCTGTTTCTCTGTCTCTGTCTGTAGATGGTCTGATTATCTGGGCACTGTTTCTCTGTCTCCATCTGTAGATGGTCTGATTATCTGGGCCCTGTTTCTCTGTCTCCATCTGTAGATGGTCTGATTATCTGGGCCCTGTTTCTCTGTCTGCAGCTGGTCTGATTATCTGGGCCCTGTTTCTCTATCTGTAGATGGTCTGATTATCTGGGCCCTGTTTCTCTGTCTCTGTCTGTAGATGGTCTGATTATCTGGGCCCTGTTTCTCTGTCTCCGTCTGTAGACGGTGTGATTATCTGGGCCCTGTTTCTCTGTCTCCGTCTGTAGATGGTCTGATTATCTGGGCCCTCTTTCTCTGTCTCCGTCTGTAGATGGTCTGATTATCTGGGCCCTGTTTCTCTGTCTCCGTCTGTAGATGATCTGATTATCTGGGCCCTGTTTCTCTGTCTGTAGCTGGTCTGATTATCTAGGCCCTGTTTCTCTGTCTCCATCTGTAGATGGTCTGATTATCTGGGCCCTGTTTCTCTGTCTCCATCTGTAGATGGTCTGATTATCTGGGCCCTATTTCTCTGTCTCCGTCTGTAGATGATCTGATTATCTGGGCCCTGTTTCTCTGTCTGTAGCTGGTCTGATTATCTAGGCCCTGTTTCTCTGTCTCCATCTGTAGATGGTCTGATTATCTGGGCCCTGTTTCTCTGTCTCCATCTGTAGATGATCTGATTATCTGGGCCCTGTTTCTCTGTCTCTGTCTGTATAGAGACTGATTATCTGGGCCCTGTTTCTCTGTCTGGAGATAGTCTGATTATCTGGGCCCTATTTCTCTGTCCGTCTGTAGATAGTCTGATTATCTGGGCCCTATTTCTCTGTCTCCGTCTGTAGATGGTCTGATTATCTGGGCCCTGTTTCTCTGTCTGTAGATGGTCTGAATATCTGGGCACTGTTTCTCTGTCTGTAGATGGTCTGATTATCTGGGCCCTGATTCTCTGTCTGTGGATAGTCTGATTATCAGGGCCCTGTTTCTCTGTCTGTAGATAGTCTGATTATCTGGGCCCTATTTCTCTGTCCGTCTGTAGATAGTCTGATTATCTGAGCCCTGTTTCTCTGTCTCCGAAAGTAGATGGTCTGATTATCTGGGCCCTGTTTCTCTCTCTGAAGATGGTCTTATTATGTGGGCCCTGTTTCTCTGTCTCTGTCTGTATAGAGTCTGATCATCTGGGCCCTTTTTCTCTGTCAGCAGATGGTCTGCTTATCTGGGCCCTGTTTCTCTGTCAGTAGATGGTCTGATTATCTGGGCCCTGTTTCTCTGTCTCCATCTGTAGTTGGTCCGATTATCTGGGCCCTGTTTCTATGTCTGTGGATGGTCTGCTTATTCGGGCCCTTTTTCTCTGTCTCTGTCTGTAGATGGTCTGATTATCTGGGCCCTGATTCTCTGTCTGTGGATAGTCTGATTATCAGGGCCCTGTTTCTCTGTCTGTAGATAGTTTGATTATCTGGGCCCTATTTCTATGTCTCCGTCTGTAGATGGTCTGATTATCTGGGCCCTGTTTCTCTGTCTGTAGATGGTCTGAATATCTGGGCACTGTTTCTCTGTCTGTAGATGGTCTGATTATCTGGGCCCTATTTCTCTGTCCGTCTGTAGATGGTCTGATTATCTGGGCCCTGTTTCTTTGTCTATGTCCGTAGATGGTCTGATTATCTGGGCCCTGTTTCTCTGTCTCCGTCTGTAGATGGTCTGATTATCTGGGCCCTGTTTCTCTGTCTCCGTCTGCAGATGATCTGATTATCTGGGCCCTGTTTCTCTCTCTGAAGGTGGTCTGATTATCTGGGCCCTGTTTCTCTGTCTATAGATAGTCTGATTATCTGGGCCCTGTTTCTCTGTCTCCGTCTGTAGATGGTCTGATCATCTGGGGCCTGTTTCTCTCTCTGAAGATGGTCTGCTTATCTGGGCCCTGTTTCTCTGTCAGTAGATGGTCTGATTATCTGGGCCCTTTTTCTCTGCAGTTGGTGCGATTATCTGGGCCCTGTTTCGCTGTCAGTAGATGGTCTGATTATCTGGGCCCAGTTTCTCTGTCTCTGTCTGTAGATGGTCTGATTATCAGGGCCCTGTTTCTCTGTCTGTAGATCGTCTGATTATCTGGGCCCTGTTTCTCTGTCTGCAGATGGTCCTATTACCTGGACCCAGTTTCTCTGTCTGTAGATGGTCTGATTATCTGGGCCCTGTTTCTCTGTCTGTAGATGGTCTGATTATCTGGGCCCTGTTTCTCTCTCTGTGGATGGTCTGATTATCTGGGCCCTGTCTCTGTCTGTGGATGGTCTGATTATATGGGCCCTGTTTCCCTGTCTGTAGATGGTCTGAATATCTGGGCCCTGTTTCTCTGTCTGAAGATGGTCAGATTCTCTGGCCCTCTTTCCCTGTCTGTAGATAGTCTGAATTTCTGGGCCCTGTTTCTCTGTCTGTAGATGGTCTGATTATGTGGGCCCTGTTTCTCTGTCTATAGATAGTCTGATTATCTGGGCCCTGTTTCTCTGTCTCCGTCTGTAGATGGACTGATGATCTGGGGCCTGTTTCTCTCTCTGAAGATGGTCTGCTTATCTGGGCCCTGTTTCTCTGTCAGTAGATGGTCTGATTATCTGGGCCCTGTTTCTCTGTCTGTAGTTGGTCCGATTATCTGGGCCCTGTTTCTATGTCTGTGGATGGTCTGCTTATCTTTGCCCTGTTTCTCTGTCTCTGTCTGTAGATGGTCTGATTATATGGGCCCTGTTTCTCTGTCTGTAGAACGTCTGATTATCTGGGCCCTGTTTCTCTGTCTGCAGATGGTCCTATTATCTGTACCCTGTATCCCTCTCCGTGGATGGTCTGATTATCTGGGCCCTGTTTCTCTGTCTGTAGCTGGTCTGATTATCTGGGCCCTGTTTCCCTGTCTGTAGATGGTCTGAATATCTTGGCCCTGTTTCTCTGTCTGCAGATGGTCTGATTATCTGGGCCCTGTTTCCCTGTCTGTAGATGGTATGAATATCTGGGCCCTGTTTCTCTGTCTGTAGATGGTCTGATTATCTGGGCCCTATTTCTCTGTCTCTGTCTGTAGATGGTCTGATTAACTGGGCCCTGTTTCTCTGTCTGTAGATGGTCTGATTATCTGGGCCCTGTTTCTCTGTCTGAAGATGGTCTGATTATCTGGGCCCTGTTTCTTTGTCTGTAGATGGTCTGAATATCTTGGCCCTGTTTCTCTGTCTGTAGATGGTCTGATTATCTGGGCCCTATTTCTCTGTCTCTGTCTGTAGATGGTCTAATTAACTGGGCCCTGTTTCTCTGTCTGTAGATGGTCTGATTATCTGGGCCCTGTTTCTCTGACTGTAGATAGTCTGATTATCCGGGCCCTATTTCTCTGTCTCCGTCTGTAGATGGTCTGATTATCTGGGCCCTGTTTCTTTGTCTATGTCCGTAGATGGTCTGATTATCTGGGCCCTGTTTCTCTGTCTCCGTCTGTAGATGGTCTGATTATCTGGGCCCTGTTTCTCTGTCTCCATCTGAAGATAGTCTGATTATCTGGGCCCTGTTTCTCGATCTCCGTCTGGAGATGATCTGATTATCTGGGCGCTGTTTCTCTGTCTATAGATAGTCTGATTATCTGGGCCCTGTTTCTCTGTCTCCGTCTGTAGATGGTCTGATTATCTGGGGCCTGTTTCTCTCTCTGAAGATGGTCTGCTTATCTGGGCCCTGTTTCTCTGTCAGTAGATGGTCTGATTATCTGGGCCCTTTTTCTCTGCAGTTGGTGCGATTATCTGGGCCCTGTTTCACTGTCTGTAGATCGTCTGATTATCTGGGCCCTGTTTCTCTGTCTGCAGATGGTCCTATTATCTGGACCCAGTTTCTCTGTCTGTAGATGGTCTGATTATCTGGGCCCTGTTTCTCTGTCTGTAGATGGTCTGATTATCTGGGCCCTGTTTCTCTCTCTGTGGATGGTCTGATTATCTGGGCCCTGTCTCTGTCTGTAGATGGTCTGATTATATGGGCCCTGTTTCCCTGTCTGTAGATGGTCTGAATATCTGGGCCCTGTTTCTCTGTCTGAAGACGGTCAGATTATCTGGCCCTCTTTCCCTGTCTGTAGATGGTCTGAATTTGTGGGCCCTGTTTCTCTGTCTGTAGATGGTCTGATTAACTGGGCCCTGTTTCTCTGTCTGTAGTTGGTCTGATTCTCTGGGCACTATTTCTCTGTCTCTGTCTGTAGATGGTCTGATTATCTGGGCACTGTTTCTCTGTCTGTAGATGATCTGATTATCTGGGCCCTGTTTCTCTGTCTGTAGATGGTCTGCTTATCTGGGCCCTGTTTCTCTGTCTGTAGATGGTCTGAATATCTGGGCCCTGTTTCTCTGTCTGTAGATGGTCTGATTTTCTGGGCCCAGTTTCTCTGCCTGTAGATGGTCTGATTATCTGGGCCCTATTTCTCTGTCTCTGTCTGTAGATGGTCTAATTATCTGGGCCCTGTTTCTCTTTCTGGAGATGGTCTGAATATCTGGGGCCTGTTTCTCTGTCTGTAGATGGTCTGATATACTGGGACCTGTTTCTCTGTCTCTTTCTGTAGATGATCTGATTAGCTGGGCCCTATTTCTCTGTCTGTTGATGGTCTGATTATTGGGCCCTGTTTCTCTGTCTCTGTCTCTGTGGATAGTCTGATTATCAGGGCACTGTTTCTCTGTCTGTAGATAGTCTGATTATCTGGGCCCTTTTTCTCTGTCTGTTGATGGTCTGATTATCTGGGCACTGTTTCTCTGTCTGTCGATGGTCTGATTATCAGGGCCCTGTTTCTCTGTCTGTAGATCGTCTGATTATCTGGGCCCTGTTTCTCTGTCTGCAGATGGTCCTATTATCTGGACCCAGTTTCTCTGTCTGTAGATGGTCTGATTATATGGGCCCTGTTTCCCTGTCTGTAGATGGTCTGAATATCTGGGCCCTGTTTCTCTGTCTGATGATGGTCAGATTATCTGGCCCTGTTTCCCTGTCTATAGATGGTCTGAATTTCTGGGCCCTGTTTCTCTGTCTGCAGATGGTCTGATTATCTGGGCCCTGTTTCTCTGTCTCTGTCTGTAGATGGTCTGATTAACTGGGCCCTGTTTCTCTGTCTGTAGTTGGTCTGATTCTCTGGGCACTATTTCTCTGTCTCTGTCTGTAGATGGTCTGATTATCTGGGCCCTGTTTCTCTGTCTGTCGATGATCTGATTATCTGGGCCCTGTTTCTCTGTCAGTAGATGGTCTGCTTATCTGGGCCCTGTTTCTCTGTCTGTCGATGGTCTGATTATCTGGGCTCTGTTTCTCTGTCTGTAGATGGTCTGAATATCTGGGCCCTGTTTCTCTGTCTGTAGATGGTCTGATTTTCTGGGCCCTGTTTCTCTGTCTGTAGATGGGCTGATTTTCTGTGCCCTATTTCTCTGTCTCTGTCTGTGGATGGTCTGATTCTCTGGGCCCTGTTTCTCTGTCTGTAGATGGTCTGATTATCTGGGCCCTGTTTCTCTGTCTGTTGATGGTCTGATTATCTGGGCCCTGTTTCTCTGTCTGTAGATGGTCTGATTACCTGGGCCCTATTTCTCTGTCTCTGTCTGTAGATGGTCTAATTCTCTGGGCCCTGTTTCTCTGTCTGTAGATGGTCTGAATATCTGGGCCCTGTTTCTCTGTGTGTAGATGGGCTGAATATCTGGGCCCTGTTTCTCTGTCTGCAGATGGTCTGATTTTCTGGGCCCTGTTTCTCTGTCTGTAGATGGTCTGAATATCTGGGCCCTGTTTCTCTGTCTGTAGATGGTCTGATTTTCTGGGCCCTGTTTCTCTGTCTGTAGATGGTCTGAATATCTGGGCCCTGTTTCTCTGTCTGTAGATGGTCTGATTATCTGGGCCCTGTTTCTCTCTCTGTGGATGGTCTGATTATCTGGGCCCTGTCTCTGTCTGTAGATGGTCTGATTATATGGGCCCTGTTTCCCTGTCTGTAGATGGTCTGAATATCTGGGCCCTGTTTCTCTGTCTGTAGATGGTCAGATTATCTGGCCCTCTTTCCCTGTCTGTAGATGGTCTGAATTTGTGGGCCCTGTTTCTCTGTCTGTAGATGGTCTGATTATCTGGGCCCTGTTTCTCTGTCTCTGTCTGTAGATGGTCTGATTAACTGGGCCCTGTTTCTCTGTCTGTAGTTGGTCTGATTCTCTGGGCACTATTTCTCTGTCTCTGTCTGTAGATGGTCTGATTATCTGGGCCCTGTTTCTCTGTCTGTAGACGGTCTGATTATCTGGGCCCTGTTTCTCTCTCTGTGGATGGTCTGATTATCTATGCCCTTTTTCTCTGTCTGTAGATGATCTGATTATATGGGCCCTGTTTCCCTGTCTGTAGATGGTCTGAATATCTGGGCCCTGTTTCTCTGTCTGATGATGGTCAGATTATCTGGCCCTGTTTCCCTGTCTATAGATGGTCTGAATTTCTGGGCCCTGTTTCTCTGTCTGCAGATGGTCTGATTATCTGGGCCCTGTTTCTCTGTCTCTGTCTGTAGATGGTCTGATTAACTGGGCCCTGTTTCTCTGTCTGTAGTTGGTCTGATTCTCTGGGCACTATTTCTCTGTCTCTGTCTGTAGATGGTCTGATTATCTGGGCCCTGTTTCTCTGTCTGTCGATGATCTGATTATCTGGGCCCTGTTTCTCTGTCAGTAGATGGTCTGCTTATCTGGGCCCTGTTTCTCTGTCTGTCGATGGTCTGATTATCTGGGCTCTGTTTCTCTGTCTGTAGATGGTCTGAATATCTGGGCCCTGTTTCTCTGTCTGTAGATGGTCTGATTTTCTGGGCCCTGTTTCTCTGTCTGTAGATGGGCTGATTTTCTGTGCCCTATTTCTCTGTCTCTGTCTGTGGATGGTCTGATTCTCTGGGCCCTGTTTCTCTGTCTGTAGATGGTCTGATTATCTGGGCCCTGTTTCTCTGTCTGTTGATGGTCTGATTATCTGGGCCCTGTTTCTCTGTCTGTAGATGGTCTGATTACCTGGGCCCTATTTCTCTGTCTCTGTCTGTAGATGGTCTAATTCTCTGGGCCCTGTTTCTCTGTCTGTAGATGGTCTGAATATCTGGGCCCTGTTTCTCTGTGTGTAGATGGTCTGAATATCTGGGCCCTGTTTCTCTGTCTGCAGATGGTCTGATTTTCTGGGCCCTGTTTCTCTGTCTGTAGATGGTCTGAATATCTGGGCCCTGTTTCTCTGTCTGTAGATGGTCTGATTTTCTGGGCCCTGTTTCTCTGTCTGTAGATGGTCTGAATATCTGGGCCCTGTTTCTCTGTCTGTAGATGGTCTGATTATCTGGGCCCTGTTTCTCTCTCTGTGGATGGTCTGATTATCTGGGCCCTGTCTCTGTCTGTAGATGGTCTGATTATATGGGCCCTGTTTCCCTGTCTGTAGATGGTCTGAATATCTGGGCCCTGTTTCTCTGTCTGTAGATGGTCAGATTATCTGGCCCTCTTTCCCTGTCTGTAGATGGTCTGAATTTGTGGGCCCTGTTTCTCTGTCTGTAGATGGTCTGATTATCTGGGCCCTGTTTCTCTGTCTCTGTCTGTAGATGGTCTGATTATCTGGGCTCTGTTTCTCTGTCTGTAGATGATCTGATTATCTGGGCCCTGTTTCTCTGTCTGCAGATGGTCTGCTTATCTGGGCCCTGTTTCTCTGTCTGTAGATGGTCTGATTATCTGGGCCCTGTTTCTCTGTCTGTAGATGGTCTGAATATCTGGGACCTGTTTCTCTGTCTGTAGATGGTATGATTTTCTGGGCCCAGTTTCTCTGTCTGTAGATGGGCTGATTATCTGTGCCCTATTTCTCTGTCTCTGTCTGTAGATGGTCTGATTCTCTGGGCCCTGTTTCTCTGTCTGTAGATGGTCTGATTGTCTGTGCCCTGTTTCTCTGTCTGTTGATGGTCTGATTATCTGGGCCCTGTTTCTCTGCCTGTAGATGGTCTGATTCTCTGGGCCCTGTTTCTCTGTCTGTAGATGGTCTGATTATCTGTGCCCTGTTTCTCTGTCTGTTGATGGTCTGATTATCTGGGCCCTGTTTCTCTGCCTGTAGATGGTCTGATTATCTGGGCCCTATTTCTCTGTCTCTGTCTGTAGATGGTCTGATTCTCTGGGCCCTGTTTCTGTCTGTAGATGGTCTGATTTTCTGGGCCCTGTTTCTCTGTCTGTTGATGGTCTGATTATCTGGGCCCTGTTTCTCTGTCTGCAGATGGTCTGATTACCTGGGCCCTATTTCTCTGTCTCTGTCTGTAGATGGTCTAATTCTCTGGGCCCTGTTTCTCTGTCTGTAGATGGTCTGAATATCTGGGCCCTGTTTCTCTGTGTGTAGATGGTCTGAATATCTGGGCCCTGTTTCTCTGTCTGCAGATGGTCTGATTTTCTGGGTCCTGTTTCTCTGTCTGTAGATGGTCTGATTATCTGGGCCCTGTCTCTCTGTCTGTAGATGGTCTGATTTTCTGGGCCCTGTTTCTCTGTCTGTAGATGGTCTGAATATCTGGGCCCTGTTTCTCTGTCTGTAGATGGTCTGATTATCTGGGCCCTGTTTCTCTCTTTGTGGATGGTCTGATTATCTGGGCCCTGTCTCTGTCTGTAGATGGTCTGATTATATGGGCCCTGTTTCCCTGTCTGTAGATGGTCTGAATATCTGGGCCCTGTTTCTCTGTCTGAAGATGGTCAGATTATCTGGCCCTCTTTCCCTGTCTGTAGATGGTCTGATTATCTGGGCCCTGTTTCTCTGTCTGTAGTTGGTCTGATTCTCTGGGCACTATTTCTCTGTCTCTGTCTGTAGATGGTCTGATTATCTGGGCCCTGTTTCTCTGTCTGTAGATGATCTGATTATCTGGGCCCTCATTCTCTGTCTGTAGATGGTCTGCTTATCTGGGCCCTGTTTCTCTGTCTGTAGATGGTATGATTATCTGGGCCCTGTTTCTCTGTCTGTAGATGGTCTGAATATCTGGGCCCTGTTTCTCTGTCTGTAGATGGTCTGATTTTCTGGGCCCAGTTTCTCTGTCTGTAGATGGGCTGATTATCTGTGCCCTATTTCTCTGTCTCTGTCTGTAGATGGTCTGATTCTCTGGGCCCTGTTTCTCTGTCTGTAGATGGTCTGATTATCTGTGCCCTGTTTCTCTGTCTGTTGATGGTCTGATTATCTGGGCCCTGTTTCTCTGCCTGTAGATGGTCTGATTCTCTGGGCCCTGTTTCTCTGTCTGTAGATGGTCTGATTATCTGTGCCCTGTTTCTCTGTCTGTTGATGGTCTGATTATCTGGGCCCTATTTCTCTGTCTCTGTCTGTAGATGGTCTAATTATCTGGGCCCTGTTTCTCTTTCTGTAGATGGTCTGAATATCTGGGCCCTGTTTCTCTGTCTGTAGATGGTCTGATATACTGGGACCTGTTTCTCTGTCTCTTTCTGTAGATGATCTGATTAGCTGGGCCCTGTTTCTCTGTCTGTAGATAGTCTGATTATATGGGCCCTGTTTCCCTGTCTGCAGATGGTCTGAATATCTGGGCCCTGTTTCTCTGTCTGAAGATGGTCAGATTATCTGGCCCTGTTTCCCTGTCTATAGATGGTCTGAATTTCTGGGCCCTGTTTCTCTGTCTGTAGATGGTCTGATTATCTGGGCCCTGTTTCTCTGTCTCTGTCTGTAGATGGTCTGATTAACTGGGCCCTGTTTCTCTGTCTGTAGTTGGTCTGATTCTCTGGGCCCTGTTTCTCTGTCTGTAGATGATCTGATTATCTGGGCCCTGTTTCTCTGTCAGTAGGTGGTCTGCTTATCTGGGCCCTGTTTCTCTGTCTGTCGATGGTCTGATTATCTGGGCCCTGTTTCTCTGTCTGTAGATGGTCTGATTTTCTGGGCCCTGTTTCTCTGTCTGTAGATGGGCTGATTATCTGTGCCCTATTTCTCTGTCTCTGTCTGTAGATGGTCTGATTATCTGGGCTCTGTTTCTCTGTCTGTAGATGATCTGATTATCTGGGCCCTGTTTCTCTGTCTGCAGATGGTCTGCTTATCTGGGCCCTGTTTCTCTGTCTGTAGATGGTCTGATTATCTGGGCCCTGTTTCTCTGTCTGTAGATGGTCTGAATATCTGGGACCTGTTTCTCTGTCTGTAGATGGTATGATTTTCTGGGCCCAGTTTCTCTGTCTGTAGATGGGCTGATTATCTGTGCCCTATTTCTCTGTCTCTGTCTGTAGATGGTCTGATTCTCTGGGCCCTGTTTCTCTGTCTGTAGATGGTCTGATTGTCTGTGCCCTGTTTCTCTGTCTGTTGATGGTCTGATTATCTGGGCCCTGTTTCTCTGCCTGTAGATGGTCTGATTCTCTGGGCCCTGTTTCTCTGTCTGTAGATGGTCTGATTATCTGTGCCCTGTTTCTCTGTCTGTTGATGGTCTGATTATCTGGGCCCTGTTTCTCTGCCTGTAGATGGTCTGATTATCTGGGCCCTATTTCTCTGTCTCTGTCTGTAGATGGTCTGATTCTCTGGGCCCTGTTTCTGTCTGTAGATGGTCTGATTTTCTGGGCCCTGTTTCTCTGTCTGTTGATGGTCTGATTATCTGGGCCCTGTTTCTCTGTCTGCAGATGGTCTGATTACCTGGGCCCTATTTCTCTGTCTCTGTCTGTAGATGGTCTAATTCTCTGGGCCCTGTTTCTCTGTCTGTAGATGGTCTGAATATCTGGGCCCTGTTTCTCTGTGTGTAGATGGTCTGAATATCTGGGCCCTGTTTCTCTGTCTGCAGATGGTCTGATTTTCTGGGTCCTGTTTCTCTGTCTGTAGATGGTCTGATTATCTGGGCCCTGTCTCTCTGTCTGTAGATGGTCTGATTTTCTGGGCCCTGTTTCTCTGTCTGTAGATGGTCTGAATATCTGGGCCCTGTTTCTCTGTCTGTAGATGGTCTGATTATCTGGGCCCTGTTTCTCTCTTTGTGGATGGTCTGATTATCTGGGCCCTGTCTCTGTCTGTAGATGGTCTGATTATATGGGCCCTGTTTCCCTGTCTGTAGATGGTCTGAATATCTGGGCCCTGTTTCTCTGTCTGAAGATGGTCAGATTATCTGGCCCTCTTTCCCTGTCTGTAGATGGTCTGATTATCTGGGCCCTGTTTCTCTGTCTGTAGTTGGTCTGATTCTCTGGGCACTATTTCTCTGTCTCTGTCTGTAGATGGTCTGATTATCTGGGCCCTGTTTCTCTGTCTGTAGATGATCTGATTATCTGGGCCCTCATTCTCTGTCTGTAGATGGTCTGCTTATCTGGGCCCTGTTTCTCTGTCTGTAGATGGTATGATTATCTGGGCCCTGTTTCTCTGTCTGTAGATGGTCTGAATATCTGGGCCCTGTTTCTCTGTCTGTAGATGGTCTGATTTTCTGGGCCCAGTTTCTCTGTCTGTAGATGGGCTGATTATCTGTGCCCTATTTCTCTGTCTCTGTCTGTAGATGGTCTGATTCTCTGGGCCCTGTTTCTCTGTCTGTAGATGGTCTGATTATCTGTGCCCTGTTTCTCTGTCTGTTGATGGTCTGATTATCTGGGCCCTGTTTCTCTGCCTGTAGATGGTCTGATTCTCTGGGCCCTGTTTCTCTGTCTGTAGATGGTCTGATTATCTGTGCCCTGTTTCTCTGTCTGTTGATGGTCTGATTATCTGGGCCCTATTTCTCTGTCTCTGTCTGTAGATGGTCTAATTATCTGGGCCCTGTTTCTCTTTCTGTAGATGGTCTGAATATCTGGGCCCTGTTTCTCTGTCTGTAGATGGTCTGATATACTGGGACCTGTTTCTCTGTCTCTTTCTGTAGATGATCTGATTAGCTGGGCCCTGTTTCTCTGTCTGTAGATAGTCTGATTATATGGGCCCTGTTTCCCTGTCTGCAGATGGTCTGAATATCTGGGCCCTGTTTCTCTGTCTGAAGATGGTCAGATTATCTGGCCCTGTTTCCCTGTCTATAGATGGTCTGAATTTCTGGGCCCTGTTTCTCTGTCTGTAGATGGTCTGATTATCTGGGCCCTGTTTCTCTGTCTCTGTCTGTAGATGGTCTGATTAACTGGGCCCTGTTTCTCTGTCTGTAGTTGGTCTGATTCTCTGGGCCCTGTTTCTCTGTCTGTAGATGATCTGATTATCTGGGCCCTGTTTCTCTGTCAGTAGGTGGTCTGCTTATCTGGGCCCTGTTTCTCTGTCTGTCGATGGTCTGATTATCTGGGCCCTGTTTCTCTGTCTGTAGATGGTCTGATTTTCTGGGCCCTGTTTCTCTGTCTGTAGATGGGCTGATTATCTGTGCCCTATTTCTCTGTCTCTGTCTGTAGATGGTCTGATTCTCTGGGCCCTGTTTCTCTGTCTGTCGATGGTCTGATTATCTGGGCCCTGTTTCTCTGTCTGTTGATGGTCTGATTATCTGGGCCCTGTTTCTCTGTCTGTAGATGGTCTGATTACCTGGGCCCTATTTCTCTCTCTCTGTCTGTAGATGGTCTAATTCTCTGGGCCCTATTTCTCTGTAGATGGTCTGAATATCTGGGCCCTGTTTCTCTGTGTGTAGATGGTCTGAATATCTGGGCCCTGTTTCTCTGTCTGCAGATGGTCTGATTTTCTGGGCCCTGTTTCTCTGTCTGTAGATGGTCTAATTATCTGTGCCCTGTTTCTCTGTCTGTAGATGGTCTGATTATCTGGGCCCTGTTTCTCTGTCTGTAGATGGTCTGAATATCTGGGCCCTGTTTCTCTGTCTGTAGATGGTCTGATTTTCTGGGCCCTGTTTCTCTGTCTGTAGAGGGTCTAATTATCTGGGCCCTGTTTCTCTGTCTGTAGATGGGCTGATTATCTGTGCCCTATTTCTCTGTCTCTGTCTGTCGATGGTCTGATTTTCTGGGCCCTGTTTCTCTGTCTGTAGATGGTCTGATTATCTGGGCCCTGTTTCTCTGTCTGTTGATGGTCTGATTATCTGGGCCCTGTTTCTCTGTCTGTAGATGGTCTGATTATCTGGGCCCTATTTCTCTGTCTCTGTCTGTAGATGGTCTAATTATCTGGGCCCTGTTTCTCTGTCTGTAGATGGTCTGAATATCTGGGCCCTGTTTCTCTGTCTGTAGATGGTCTGATATACTGGGACCTGTTTCTCTGTCTCTTTCTGTAGATGACCTGATTAGCTGGGCCCTATTTCTCTGTCTGTTGATGGTCTGATTATTGGGCCCTGTTTCTCTGTCTCTGTCTCTGTGGATAGTCTGATTATCAGGGCCCTGTTTCTCTGTCTGTAGATAGTCTGATTATCTGGGCCCTTTTTCTCTGTCTGTTGATGGTCTGAGTATCTGGGCACTGTTTTTCTGTCTGTAGATGGTCTGATTATCAGGGCCCTGTTTCTCTGTCTGTAGATGGTCTGATTATCTGGGCCCTGTTTCTCTGTCTCTGTCTGTAGATGGTCTGATTATCTGGGCCCTGTTTCTCTGTCTGTAGATGGTCTGATTCTCTGGGCCCTGTTTCTCTGTCTGTAGATGATCTGATTATCTGGGCCCTGTTTCTCTGTCAGTAGGTGGTCTGCTTATCTGGGCCCTGTTTCTCTGTCTTTCGATGGTCTGATTATCTGGGCCCTGTTTCTCTGTCTGTAGATGGTCTGATTTTCTGGGCCCTATTTCTCTGTCTCTGTCTGTAGATGGTCTGATTCTCTGGGCCCTGTTTCTCTGTCTGTCGATGGTCTGATTATCTGGGCCCTGTTTCTCTGTCTGTTGATGGTCTGATTATCTGGGCCCTGTTTCTCTGTCTGTAGATGGTCTGATTACCTGGGCCCTATTTCTCTGTCTCTGTCTGTAGATGGTCTTATTCTCTGGGCCCTGTTTCTCTGTCTGTAGATGGTCTGAATATCTGGGCCCTGTTTCTCTGTGTGTAGATGGTCTGAATATCTGGGCCCTGTTTCTCTGTCTGCAGATGGTCTGATTTTCTGGGCCCTGTTTCTCTGTCTGTAGATGGTCTAATTATCTGTGCCCTGTTTCTCTGTCTGTAGATGGTCTGATTATCTGGGCCCTGTTTCTCTGTCTGTAGATGGTCTGAATATCTGGGCCCTGTTTCTCTGTCTGTAGATGGTCTGATTTTCTGGGCCCTGTTTCTCTGTCTGTAGAGGGTCTAATTATCTGGGCCCTGTTTCTCTGTCTGTAGATGGGCTGATTATCTGTGCCCTATTTCTCTGTCTCTGTCTGTAGATGGTCTGATTCTCTGGGCCCTGTTTCTCTGTCTGTAGATGGTCTGATTATCTGGGCCCTGTTTCTCTGTCTGTAGATGGTCTGATTATCTGGGCCCTATTTCTCTGTCTCTGTCTGTAGATGGTCTAATTATCTGGGCCCTGTTTCTCTGTCTGTAGATGGTCTGAATATCTGGGCCCTGTTTCTCTGTCTGTAGATGGTCTGATATACTGGGACCTGTTTCTCTGTCTCTTTCTGTAGATGATCTGATTAGCTGGGCCCTATTTCTCTGTCTGTTGATGGTCTGATTATTGGGCCCTGTTTCTCTGTCTCTGTCTCTGTGGATAGTCTGATTATCAGGGCCCTGTTTCTCTGTCTGTAGATAGTCTGATTATCTGGGCCCTTTTTCTCTGTCTGTTGATGGTCTGAGTATCTGGGCACTGTTTCTCTGTCTGTAGATGATCTGATTATCTGGGCCCTGTTTCTCTGTCTGTAGATGGTATGATTATCTGGGACCTGTTTCTCTGTCTGTAGATGGTCTGAATATCTGGGCCCTGTTTCTCTGTCTGTAGATGGTCTGATATACTGGGACCTGTTTCTCTGTCTCTTTCTGTAGATGATCTGATTAGCTGGGCCCTATTTCTCTGTCTGTTGATGGTCTGATTATTGGGCCCTGTTTCTCTGTCTCTGTCTCTGTGGATAGTCTGATTATCAGGGCCCTGTTTCTCTGTCTGTAGATAGTCTGATTATCTGGGCCCTTTTTCTCTGTCTGTTGATGGTCTGAGTATCTGGGCACTGTTTCTCTGTCTGTAGATCGTCTGATTATCTGGGCCCTGTTTTTCTGTCTGTAGATGGTCTGATTATCAGGGCCCTGTTTCTCTGTCTGTAGATCGTCTGATTATCTGGGCCCTGTTTCTCTGTCTGCAGATGGTCCTATTATCTGGACCCAGTTTCTCTGTCTGTCGATGGTCTGATTATCTGGGCCCTGTTTCTCTGTCTGTAGATGGTCTGATTATCTGGGCCCTGTTTCTCTCTCTGTGGATGGTCTGATTATCTGGGCCCTGTTTCTCTGTCTGTAGATGGTCTGATTATATGGGCCCTGTTTCCCTGTCTGTAGATGGTCTAAATATCTGGGCCCTGTTTCTCTGTCTGAAGATGGTCAGATTATCTGGCCCTGTTTCCCTGTCTGTAGATGGTCTGAATTTCTGGGCCCTGTTTCTCTGTCTGTAGATGGTCTGATTATCTGGGCCCTGTTTCTCTGTCTCTGTCTGTAGATGGTCTGATTAACTGGGCCCTGTTTCTCTGTCTGTAGTTGGTCTGATTTTCTGGGCACTATTTCTCTGTCTCTTTCTGTAGATGGTCTGATTATCTGGGCCCTGTTTCTCTGTCTGTAGATGGTCTGATTATCTGGGCCCTGTTTCTCTGTCTGTAGATGGTCTGATTATCTGGGCCCTGTTTCTCTGTCTGTTGATGGTCTGATTATCTGGGCCCTGTTTCTCTGTCTGTAGATAGTCTGATTATCTGGGCCCTGTTTCTCTGTCTGTAGATGGTCTGAATATCTGGGCCCTGTTTCTCTGTGTGTAGATGGTCTGAATATCTGGGCCCTGTTTCTCTGTCTGCAGATGGTCTGATTTTCTGGGCCCTGTTTCTCTGTCTGTAGATGGTCTAATTATCTGTGCCCTGTTTCTCTGTCTGTAGATGGTCTGATTATCTGGGCCCTGTTTCTCTGTCTGTAGATGGTCTGAATATCTGGGCCCTGTTTCTCTGTCTGTAGATGGTCTGATTTTCTGGGCCCTGTTTCTCTGTCTGTAGAGGGTCTAATTATCTGGGCCCTGTTTCTCTGTCTGTAGATGGGCTGATTATCTGTGCCCTATTTCTCTGTCTCTGTCTGTAGATGGTCTGATTCTCTGGGCCCTGTTTCTCTGTCTGTAGATGGTCTGATTATCTGGGCCCTGTTTCTCTGTCTGTAGATTGTCTGATTATCTGGGCCCTATTTCTCTGTCTCTGTCTGTAGATGGTCTAATTATCTGGGCCCTGTTTCTCTGTCTGTAGATGGTCTGAATATCTGGGCCCTGTTTCTCTGTCTGTAGATGGTCTGATATACTGGGACCTGTTTCTCTGTCTCTTTCTGTAGATGATCTGATTAGCTGGGCCCTATTTCTCTGTCTGTTGATGGTCTGATTATTGGGCCCTGTTTCTCTGTCTCTGTCTCTGTGGATAGTCTGATTATCAGGGCCCTGTTTCTCTGTCTGTAGATAGTCTGATTATCTGGGCCCTTTTTCTCTGTCTGTTGATGGTCTGAGTATCTGGGCACTGTTTCTCTGTCTGTAGATGATCTGATTATCTGGGCCCTGTTTCTCTGTCTGTAGATGGTATGATTATCTGGGACCTGTTTCTCTGTCTGTAGATGGTCTGAATATCTGGGCCCTGTTTCTCTGTCTGTAGATGGTCTGATATACTGGGACCTGTTTCTCTGTCTCTTTCTGTAGATGATCTGATTAGCTGGGCCCTATTTCTCTGTCTGTTGATGGTCTGATTATTGGGCCCTGTTTCTCTGTCTCTGTCTCTGTGGATAGTCTGATTATCAGGGCCCTGTTTCTCTGTCTGTAGATAGTCTGATTATCTGGGCCCTTTTTCTCTGTCTGTTGATGGTCTGAGTATCTGGGCACTGTTTCTCTGTCTGTAGATCGTCTGATTATCTGGGCCCTGTTTTTCTGTCTGTAGATGGTCTGATTATCAGGGCCCTGTTTCTCTGTCTGTAGATCGTCTGATTATCTGGGCCCTGTTTCTCTGTCTGCAGATGGTCCTATTATCTGGACCCAGTTTCTCTGTCTGTCGATGGTCTGATTATCTGGGCCCTGTTTCTCTGTCTGTAGATGGTCTGATTATCTGGGCCCTGTTTCTCTCTCTGTGGATGGTCTGATTATCTGGGCCCTGTTTCTCTGTCTGTAGATGGTCTGATTATATGGGCCCTGTTTCCCTGTCTGTAGATGGTCTAAATATCTGGGCCCTGTTTCTCTGTCTGAAGATGGTCAGATTATCTGGCCCTGTTTCCCTGTCTGTAGATGGTCTGAATTTCTGGGCCCTGTTTCTCTGTCTGTAGATGGTCTGATTATCTGGGCCCTGTTTCTCTGTCTCTGTCTGTAGATGGTCTGATTAACTGGGCCCTGTTTCTCTGTCTGTAGTTGGTCTGATTTTCTGGGCACTATTTCTCTGTCTCTTTCTGTAGATGGTCTGATTATCTGGGCCCTGTTTCTCTGTCTGTAGATGGTCTGATTATCTGGGCCCTGTTTCTCTGTCTGTAGATGGTCTGATTATCTGGGCCCTGTTTCTCTGTCTGTTGATGGTCTGATTATCTGGGCCCTGTTTCTCTGTCTGTAGATAGTCTGATTATCTGGGCCCTGTTTCTCTGTCTGTAGATGGTCTGATTATCTGGGCCCTGTTTCTCTGTCTGTTGATGGTCTGATTATCTGGGCCCTGTTTCTCTGTCTGTAGATAGTCTGATTATCTGGGCCCCGTTTCTCTGTCTGTAGATGGGCTGATTATCTGTGCCCTATTTCTCTGTCTGTAGATGGTCTGAATATCTGGGCCCTGTTTCTCTGTCTGTTGATGGTCTGATATTCTGGGACCTGTTTCTCTGTCTCTTTCTGTAGATGATCTGATTAGCTGGGCCCTATTTCTCTGTCTGTTGATGGTCTGATTATTGGGCCCTGTTTCTCTGTCTCTGTCTCTGTGGATAGTCTGATTATCTGGGCCCTGTTTCTCTGTCTGTAGATAGTCTGATTATCTGGGCCCTTTTTCTCTGTCTGTTGATGGTCTGATTATCTGGGCACTGTTTCTCTGTCTGTAGATGGTCTGATTATCAGGGCCCTGTTTCTCTGTCTGTAGATCGTCTGATTATCTGGGCCCTGTTTCTCTGTCTGCAGATGGTCCTATTATCTGGACCCAGTTTCTCTGTCTGTAGATGGTCTGATTATCTGGGCCCTGTTTCTCTGTCTGTAGATGGTCTGATTATCTGGGCCCTGTTTCTCTCTCTGTGGATGGTCTGATTATCTGGGCCCTGTTTCTCTGTCTGTAGATGGTCTGATTATATGGGCCCTGTTTCCCTGTCTGTAGATGGTCTGAATATCTGGGCCCTGTTTCTCTGTCTGAAGATGGTCAGATTATCTGGCCCTGTTTCCCTGTCTGTAGATGGTCTGAATTTCTGGGCCCTGTTTCTCTGTCTGTAGATGGTCTGATTATCTGGGCCCTGTTTCTCTGTCTCTGTCTGTTGATGGTCTGATTAACTGGGCCCTGTTTCTCTGTCTGTAGTTGGTCTGATTCTCTGGGCACTATTTCTCTGTCTCTGTCTGTAGATGGTCTGATTATCTGGGCCCTGTTTCTCTGTCTGTAGATGATCTGATTATCTGGGCCCTGTTTCTCTGTCTGTAGATGGTCTGATTATCTGGGCCCTGTTTCTCTGTCTGTAGATGGTCTGATTATCTGGGCCCTGTTTCTCTGTCTGTTGATGGTCTGATTATCTGGGCCCTGTTTCTCTGTCTGTAGATAGTCTGATTATCTGGGCCCCGTTTCTCTGTCTGTTTTATGGGCTGATTTTCTGTGCCCTATTTCTCTGTCTGTAGATGGTCTGAATATCTGGGCCCTGTTTCTCTGTCTGTTGATGGTCTGATATTCTGGGACCTGTTTCTCTGTCTCTTTCTGTAGATGATCTGATTAGCTGGGCCCTATTTCTCTGTCTGTTGATGGTCTGATTATTGGGCCCTGTTTCTCTGTCTCTGTCTCTGTGGATAGTCTGATTATCAGGGCCCTGTTTCTCTGTCTGTAGATAGTCTGATTATCTGGGCCCTTTTTCTCTGTCTGTTGATGGTCTGATTATCTGGGCCCTGTTTCTCTCTCTGTGGATGGTCTGATTATCTGGGCCCTGCTTCTCTGTCTGTAGATGGTCTGATTATATGGGCCCTGTTTCTCTCTCTGTGGATGGTCTGATTATCTGGGCCCTGTTTCTCTGTCTGTAGATGGTCTGATTATCAGGGCCCTGTTTCTCTGTCTGTAGATCGTCTGATTATCTGGGCCCTGTTTCTCTGTCTGCAGATGGTCCTATTATCTAGACCCAGTTTCTCTGTCTGTAGATGGTCTGATTATCTGGGCCCTGTTTCTCTGTCTGTAGATGGTCTGATTATCTGGGCCCTGTTTCTCTCTCTGTGGATGGTCTGATTATCTGGGCCCTGTTTCTCTGTCTGTAGATGGTCTGATTATATGGGCCCTGTTTCTCTGTCTGTAGATAATCTGATTATCTGGGCCTTTTTTCTCTGTCTGTTGATGGTCTGATTATCTGGGCCCTTTTTCTCTGTCTGTTGATGGTCTGATTATGGGGGCCCTATCTCTCTGTCTCTGTCTGTCGATGGTCTGATTCTCTGCGCCCTGTTTCTCTGTCTGTAGATGGTCTGAGTATCTGAGTCCTGTTTCTCTGTCTGTTGATGGTCTGATTATCTGGGCCCTTTTTCTCTGTCTGTTGATGGTCTGATTATCTGGGCTCTGATTCTCTGTCTGTAGTGAGTCTGATTATCTGGGTCCTATTTCGCTGTCTCTGTCTGTAGATGGTCTGATTATCTGGGCCCTGTTTCTCTCTCTGTAGATGGTCTGATTATCTGTGCCCTGTTTCTCTGTCTGTAGATGGTCTGAATATCTGGGCCCTATTTCTCTGTCTGTTGATGGTCTGATTATCTGTGCCCTGTTTCTCGGTCTGTAGATGGGCTGAATATCTGGGCTCTATTTCTCTGTCAATTGATGGTCTGATTATCTGGACCCTGTTTCGCTGTCTGTAGATGGTCTGATTATCAGGGCCCTGTTTCTCTGTCTGTAGATGGTCTGATTATCTGGACCCTGTTTCACTGTCTGTAGATGTTCTGATTATCTGGGCCCTTTTTCTCTGTCTGTTGATGGTCTGATTATCTGGGCCCTGATTCTCTGTCTGTTGATGGTCTGAGTATCTATGCCCTGTTTCGCTGTCTGTAGATGGTCTGATTATTGGGCCCTGTTTCTCTGTCTCTGTCTCTGTGGATAGTCTGATTATCTGGGCCCTGTTTCTCTGTCTGTAGATCGTCTGATTATCAGGGCCCTGTTTCTCTGTCTGTAGATGGTCTGATTATCTGGGCCCTTTTTCTATGTCTGTTGATAGTCTGGTTATCTGGACCCTGTTTCGCTGTCTGTAGATGGTCTGATTATCTGGGCCCTGTTTCTCTGTCTGGAGATGGTCTGATTTTCTGGGCCCTGTTTATCTGTCTGTAGATGGGCTGATTATCTGTGCCCTATTTCTCTGTCTCTGTCTATAGATGGTCTGATTCTCTGGGCCCTGTTTCTCTGTCTGTAGATGGTTTGAATATCTGGGGCCTGTTTCTCTGTCTGTAGATGTTCTGATATACTGGGACCTGTTTCTCTGTCTCTTTCTGTAGATGATCTGATTAGCTGGGCCCTATTTCTCTGTCTGTTGATGGTCTGATTATTGGACCCTGTTTCTCTGTCTCTGTCTCTGTGGATAGTCTGATTATCAGGGCCCTGTTTCTCTGTCTGTAGATAGTCTGATTATCTGGGCCCTTTTTCTCTGTCTGTTGATGGTCTGATTATCTGGGCCCTGATTCTCTGTCTGTAGATAGTCTGATTATCTGGGCCCTTTTTCTCTGTCTCTGTCTGCAGATGGTCTGATTCTGTGCGCCCTGTTTCTCTGTCTGTAGATGGTCTGAGTATCTGGGCCCTGTTTCTCTGTCTGTTGATGGTCTGATTATCTGGGCCCTTTTTCTCTGTCTGTTGATGGTCTGATTATCTGGGCTCTGATTCTCTGTCTGTAGATGGTCTGATTATCTGGGCCCTGTTTCTCTGTCTGTAGATGGTCTGATTATCTGTGCCCTGTTTCACTGTCTGTAGATGGTCTGATTATCTGGGCCCTTTTTCTCTGTCTGTTGATAGTCTGATTATCTGGGCCCTGATTCTCTGTCTGTAGATGGTCTGAGTATCTATGCCCTGTTTCGCTGTCTGTAGATGGTCTGATTATTGGGCCCTGTTTCTCTGTCTCTGTCTCTGTGGATAGTCTGATTATCTGAGCCCTGTTTCTCTGTCTGTAGATCGTCTGATTATCAGGGCCCTGTTTCTCTGTCTGTAGATGGTCTGATTATCTAGGCCCTTTTTCTATGTCTGTTGATAGTCTGGTTATCTGGACCCTGTTTCGCTGTCTGAAGATGGTCTGATTATCTGGGCCCTTTTTCCATGTCTGTAGATGGTCTGAATATCTGGGCCCTGTTTCTCTGTCTGGAGATGGTCTGATTTTCTGGGCCCTGTTTATCTGTCTGTAGATGGGCTGATTATCTGTGCCCTATTTCTCTGTCTCTGTCTATAGATAGTCTGATTCTCTGGGCCCTGTTTCTCTGTCTGTAGATGGTCTGATTATCTGGGCCCTGTTTCTCTGTCTGTTGATGGTCTGATTATCTGGGCCCTATTTCTCTGTCTCTGTCTGTAGATGGTCTAATTATCTGGGCCCTGTTTCTCTGTCTGTAGATGGTCTGAATATCTGGGCCCTGTTTCTCTGTCTGTAGATGTTCTGATATACTGGGACCTGTTTCCCTGTCTCTTTCTGTAGATGATCTGATTAGCTGGGCCCTATTTCTCTGTCTGTTGATGGTCTGATTATTGGACCCTGTTTCTCTGTCTCTGTCTCTGTGGATAGTCTGATTATCAGGGCCCTGTTTCTCTGTCTGTAGATAGTCTGATTATCTGGGCCCTTTTTCTCTGTCTGTTGATGGTCTGATTATCTGGGCCCTGATTCTCTGTCTGTAGATAGTCTGATTATCTGGGCCCTTTTTCTCTGTCTGTTGATGGTCTGATTATCGGGGCCCTATTTCTCTGTCTCTGTCTCTAGATGGTCTGATTCTCTGCGCCCTGTTTCTCTGTCTGTAGATGGTCTGAGTATCTGGGCCCTGTTTCTCTGTCTGTTGATGGTCTGATTATCTGGGCCCTTTTTCTCTGTCTGTTGATGGTCTGATTATCTGGGCTCTGATTCTCTGTCTGTTGATGGTCTGATTATCTGGGCCCTGTTTCTCTGTCTGTAGATGGTCTGATTATCTGTGCCCTGTTTCACTGTCTGTAGATGGTCTGATTATTGGGCCCTGTTTCTCTGTCTCTGTCTCTGTGGATAGTCTGATTATCTGGGCCCTGTTTCTCTGTCTGTAGATCGTCTGATTATCAGGGCCCTGTTTCTCTGTCTGTAGATGGTCTGATTATCTGGGCCCTTTTTCTATGTCTGTAGATGGTCTGAATATCTGGGCCCTGTTTCTCTGTCTGGAGATGGTCTGATTTTCTGGGCCCTGTTTATCTGTCTGTAGATGGGCTGATTATCTGTGCCCTATTTCTCTGTCTCTGTCTGTAGATGGTCTGATTATCTGGGCTCTGATTCTCTGTCTGTTGATGGTCTGATTATCTGGGCCCTATTTCTCTGTCTCTGTCTGTAGATGGTCTAATTATCTGGGCCCTGTTTCTCTGTCTGTAGATGGTCTGAATATCTGGGCCCTGTTTCTCTGTCTGTAGATGTTCTGATATACTGGGACCTGTTTCTCTGTCTCTTTCTGTAGATGATCTGATTAGCTGGGCCCTATTTCTCTGTCTGTTGATGGTCTGATTATTGGACCCTGTTTCTCTGTCTCTGTCTCTGTGGATAGTCTGATTATCAGGGCCCTGTTTCTCTGTCTGTAGATAGTCTGATTATCTGGGCCCTTTTTCTCTGTCTGTTGATGGTCTGATTATCTGGGCCCTGATTCTCTGTCTGTAGACAGTCTGATTATCTGGGCCCTGATTCTCTGTCTGTAGACAGTCTGATTATCTGGGCCCTTTTTCTCTGTCTGTTGATGGTCTGATTATCGGGGCCCTATTTCTCTGTCTCTGTCTGTATATGGTCTGATTCTCTGCGCCCTGTTTCTCTGTCTGTAGATGGTCTGATTATCTGGGCTCTTATTCTCTGTCTGTAGATGGTCTGATTATCTGTGCCCTGTTTCTCTGTCTGTAGATGGTCTGAATATCTGGGCCCTATTTCTCTGTCTGTTGATGGTCTGATTATCTGTGCCCTGTTTCTCTGTCTGTAGATGGTCTGATTATCAGGGCCCTGTTTCTCTGTCTGTCGATGGTCTGATTATCTGGACCCTGTTTCACTGTCTGTAGATGGTCTGATTATCTGGGCCCTGATTCTCTGTCTGTAGATGGTCTGAGTATCTATGCCCTGTTTCGCTGTCTGCAGATGGTCTGATTATTGGGCCCTGTTTCTCTGTCTCTGTCTCTGTGGATATTCTGATTATCTGGGCCCTGTTTCTCTGTCTGTAGATGGTCTGATTATCAGGGCCCTGTTTCTCTGTCTGTAGATGGTCTGATTATCTGGGCCCTGTTTCTCTGTCTGTAGATGGTCTGATTATCAGGGCCCTGTTTCTCTGCCTGTAGATGGTATGATTATTGGGCCCTGTTTCTCTGTCTCTGTCTCTGTGGATAGTCTGATTATCTGGGCCCTGTTTCTCTGTCTGTCGATGGTCTGATTATCAGGCCCTGTTTCTCTGTCTGTAGATAGTCTGATTATCTGGACCCTGTTTCACTGTCTGTAGATGGTCTGATTATCTGGGCCCTGATTCTCTGTCTGTAGATGGTCTGAGTATCTCTGCCCTGTTTCGCTGTCTGTGGATGGTCTGATTATTGGGCCCTGTTTCTCTGTCTCTGTCTCTGTGTATAGTCTGATTATCTGGGCCCTGTTTCTCTGTCTGTAGATGGTCTGATTATCAGGGCCCTGTTTCTCTGTCTGTTGATAGTCTGGTTATCTGGACCCTGTTTCGCTGTCTGTAGATGGTCTGATTATCTGGGCCCTTTTTCTCTGTCTGTAGATGGTCTGAGTATCTGGGCCCTGTTTCGCTGTCTGTAGATGGTCTGATTATTGGGCCCTGTTTCTCTGTCTCTGTCTCTGTGGATAGTCTGATTATCTGGGCCCTGTTTCTCTGTCTGTAGATGGTCTGATTATCAGGCCCTGTTTCTCTGTCTGTAGATAGTCTGATTATCTGGGCCCTGTTTCGCTCTCTGAAGATGGTCTGATTATCTGTGCCCTGTTTCTCTGTCTGTAGATGGTCTGATTATCTGGGCCCTATTTCTCTGTCTCTGTCTGTTGATGGTCTGATTAGCTGGGCCCTGATTCTCTGTCTCTGTCTGTTGATGGTCTGATTTAATGGGCCCTGATTCTCTGTCTGGAGATGGTCTGATTATCTGGGCCCTGTTTCTCTATCTCTGTCTGTAGATTGTCTGATTTAATGGGCCCTGTTGCTCTGTCTCTGTCTAGATGGTCTGATTATCTGGGCTTTGTTTCTCTGTCTCTGACTGTAGATGGTCTGAGTATCTGGCCCTGTTTCTCTGTCTCTGTCTGTAGATGGTCTGATTATCTGGGCCCTGTTTCTCTGTCTGTAGATGGTCTGATTATCGGGGCCCTGTTTCTCTGTCGATAGATGGTCTGATTTTCTGGGCCCTGTTTCTCTGTCTGTAGATGGTCTGATTATCTGGGCCCTGTTTTTCTGTCCACAGATGGTCTGATTATCTGGATCCTGTTTCTCTGTCTCTGTCTGTAGTTGGTCTGATTATCGGGGCCGTGTTTCTCTTTCTCCATCTGTAGACAGGTCTGTTTATGTGGGCCCCGTTTCTCCGTCTCCGTCTGTAGATGGTCTTATTATCTGGGCCCTGTTTCTCTGTCTCTGTCTCCAAATGGCCTGATTATCTGGGCCCTATTTCTCTATGTCTGTCTGTAGATAGTCTGAATATCTGGGCCCTCTGTCTATGTCTCCGTCTCCAAATGGCCTGATTATCTGGGCCCTGTTTCTCTGTCTCTGTCTGTAGATGGTCTGATTATCTGGGCCCTGATTCTCTGTCTGTAGATGGTCTAACGATTGGTGCCCTCTTTCCCTCTCTCCGCATGTAGATGGTCTGATTATCTGAGCCCTGTTTCTCTGTCTGTAGAAGGTCTGATTATTTGGGCCCTGTTTCTCTGTCTGTTGATGGTCTGATTATCTGGACCCTGTTTCTCTGTCTGTAGATGGTCTGATTATCTGGGCCCCGTTTCTCTGTCTCTGTCTGTAGATGGTCTGATTATCTGGGCCCTGTTTCTCTGTCTGTAGATGGTCTGATTATCTGGGCCCTGTTTCTCTGTCTGTCGATGGTCTGATTATCTGGGCCCCGTTTCTCTGTCTCTGTCTGTAGATGGTCTGATTATCTGGGCCCTGTTTCTCTGTCTGTAGATGGTCTGATTATCTGTGCCCTGTTTCTCTGTCTTTAGATGGTCTGATTATCTGGGCCCTGTTTCTCTGTCTGTCGATGGTCTGATTATCATGCCCTGTTTCTCTGTCTGTAGATAGTCTGATTATCTGGGCCCTGTTTCTCTGTCTGTAGATGGTCTGATTATCTGGGCCCTGTTTCTCTGTCTGTAGATGGTCTGATTATCTGGGCCCTGTTTCTCTGTCTGTAGATGGTCTGATTATCATGCCCTGTTTCTCTGTCTGTAGATAGTCTGATTATCTGGGCCCTGTTTCTCTGTCTGTAGATGGACTGATTATCTGGGCCCTGTTTCTCTGTCTGTAGATGGTCTGATTATCTGGGCCCTGTTTCTCTGTCTGTCGATGGTCTGATTATCATGCCCTGTTTCTCTGTCTGTAGATAGTCTGATTATCTGGGCCCTATTTCTCTGTCTCTGTCTGTTGATGGTCTGATTTAATGGGCCCTGATTCTCTGTCTGGAGATGGTCTGATTATCTGGGCCCTGTTTCTCTGTCTTTAGATGGTCTGATTATCTGGGCCCTATTTCTCTGTCTCTGTCTGTTGATGGTCTGATTAGCTGGGCCCTGATTCTCTGTCTCTGTCTGTTGATGGTCTGATTTAATGGGCCCTGATTCTCTGTCTGGAGATGGTCTGATTATCTGGGCCCTGTTTCTCTATCTCTGTCTGTAGATTGTCTGATTTAATGGGCCCTGTTACTCTGTCTCTGTCTGCAGATGGTCTGATTATCTGGGCTTTGTTTCTCTGTCTCTGACTGTCGATGGTCTGAGTATCTGGCCCTGTTTCTCTGTCTCTGTCTGTAGATGGTCTGATTATCTGGGCCTTGTTTCTCTGTCTGTAGATGGTCTGATTATCTGGGCCCTGTTCCTCTGTCTGTAGATGGTCTGATTATCTGGGCCCTGTTCATCTGTCCACAGATGGTCTGATTATCGGGGCCCTGTTTCTCTGTCTGCAGATGGTCTGATTATCTGGGCCCTGTTTTTCTGTCCACAGATGGTCTGATTATCTGGATCCTGTTTCTCTGTCTCTGTCTGTAGTTGGTCTGATTATCGGGGCCGTGTTTCTCTGTCTCTGTCTCCAAATGGCCTGGTTATCTGGGCCCTATTTCTCTGTCTTTAGATGGTCTGATTATCTGGGCCCTATTTCTCTGTCTCTGTCTGTTGATGGTCTGATTAGCTGGGCCCTGATTCTCTGTCTCTGTCTGTTGATGGTCTGATTTAATGGGCCCTGATTCTCTGTCTGGAGATGGTCTGATTATCTGGGCCCTGTTTCTCTATCTCTGTCTGTAGATTGTCTGATTTAATGGGCCCTGTTACTCTGTCTCTGTCTGCAGATGGTCTGATTATCTGGGCTTTGTTTCTCTGTCTCTGACTGTCGATGGTCTGAGTATCTGGCCCTGTTTCTCTGTCTCTGTCTGTAGATGGTCTGATTATCTGGGCCTTGTTTCTCTGTCTGTAGATGGTCTGATTATCTGGGCCCTGTTCCTCTGTCTGTAGATGGTCTGATTATCTGGGCCCTGTTCATCTGTCCACAGATGGTCTGATTATCGGGGCCCTGTTTCTCTGTCTGCAGATGGTCTGATTATCTGGGCCCTGTTTTTCTGTCCACAGATGGTCTGATTATCTGGATCCTGTTTCTCTGTCTCTGTCTGTAGATGGTCTGTTTATGTGGGCCCCGTTTCTCCGTCTCCGTCTGTAGATGGTCTTATTATCTGGGCCCTGTTTCTCTGTCTCTGTCTCCAAATGGCCTGATTATCTGGGCCCTATTTCTCTATGTCTGTCTGTAGATGGTCTGAATATCTGGGCCCTCTGTCTGTGTCTCCGTCTCCAAATGGCCTGATTATCTGGGCCCTGTTTCTCTGTCTCTGTCTGTAGATGGTCTGATTATTTGGGCCCTGTTTCTCTGTCTGTAGATGGTCTAACTATTGGTGCCATGTTTCCCTCTCTCCGTCTGTAGATGGTCTGATTATCTGGGCCCTGTTTCTCTGTCTCTGTCTGTAGATGGTCTGATTATCTGGGCCCTCTGTCTCTGTCTCCGTCTCCAAATGGCCTGATTATCTGGGCCCTGTTTCTCTGTCTCTGTCTGTAGTTGGTCAGATTAACTGTGCCCTTTTTCTCTGTCTGTAGATGGTCTGAATATCTGGGCCCTATTTCTCTGTCTGTTGATGGTCTGATTATCTGTGCCCTGTTTCTCTGTCTGTAGATGGTCTGATTATCTGTGCCCTGTTTCTCTGTCTGTAGATTGTCTGATTATCTGGACCCTGTTTCACTGTCTGTAGATGGTCTGATTATCTGTGCCCTTTTTCTCTGTCTGTTGATGGTCTGATTGTCTGGGCCCTGATTCTCTGTCTGTAGATGGTCTGAGTATCTGGGCCCTATTTCTCTGTCTCTGTCTCTGTGGATAGTCTGATTATCTGGGCCCTGTTTCTCTGTCTGTAGATGGTCTGATTATCAGGGCCCTGTTTCTCTGTCTGTAGATGGTCTGATTATCTGGACCCTGTTTCGCTGTCTGTAGATGGTCTGAGTATCTGGGCCCTGTTTCGCTGTCTGTAGATGGTCTGATTATTGGGCCCTGTTTCTCTGTCTCTGTCTCTGTGGATAGTCTGATTATCTGGGCCCTGTTTCTCTGTCTGTAGATGGTCTGATTATCAGGCCCTGTTTCTCTGTCTGTAGATAGTCTGATTCTCTGGGCCCTGTTTCGCTCTCTGAAGATGGTCTGATTATCTGGGCCCTATTTCTCTGTCTCTGTCTGTTGATGGTCTGATTAGCTGGGCCCTGATTCTCTGTCTCTGTCTGATGATGGTCTGATTTAATGGGCCCTGATTCTCTGTCTGGAGATGGTCTGATTATCTGGGCCCTGTTTCTCCCTCTCTGTCTGTAGATTGTCTGATTTAATGGGCCCTGTTACTCTGTCTCTGTCTGTAGATGGTCTGATTATCTGGGCTTTGTTTCTCTGTCTCTGACTGTAGATGGTCTGAGTATCTGGCTCTGTTTCTCTGTCTCTGTCTGTAGATGGTCTGATTATCTGGGCCTTGTTTCTCTGTCTGTAGATGGTCTGATTATCTGGGCCCTGTTTCTCTGTCTGTAGATGGTCTGATTCTCTGGGCCCTGTTTCTCTGTCTGTAGATGGTCTGATTATCTGGGCCCTGTTCATCTGTCCACAGATGGTCTAATTATCGGGGCCCTGTTTCTCTGTCGATAGATGGTCTGATTTTCTGGGCCCTGTTTCTCTGTCTGTAGATGGTCTGATTATCTGGGCCCTGTTTCTCTGTCTGTAGATTGTCTGATTATCTGGGCCCTGTTTCTCTGTCTGTAGATTGTCTGATTATCTGGGCCCTGTTTTTGTGTCCACAGATGGTCTGATTATCTGGATCCTGTTTCTCTGTCTCTGTCTGTAGTTGGTCTGATTATCTGGGCCCTGTTTCTCTCTCTCCATCTGTAGATGGTCTGTTTATGTGGGCCCCGTTTCTCCGTCTCCGTATGTAGATGGTCTGATTATCTGGGCCCTGATTCTCTGTCTGTAGAAGGTCTGATTATTTGGGCCCTGTTTCTCTGTCTGTAGATGGTCTAACTATTGGTGCCATGTTTCCCTCTCTCCGTCTGTAGATGGTCTGATTATCTAGGCCCCGTTTCTCTGTCTCCGTCTCCAAATAGCCGGATTATCTGGGCCCTGTTTCTCTATCTCTGTCTGTAGATGGTCTGATTATCTGGGCCCTGTTTCTCTGTCTCTGTCTGTAGTTGGTCAGATTAACTGGGCCCTGTTTCTCTGTCTGTAGTTGGTCTGATTCTCTGGGCACTATTTCTCTGTCTCTGTCTGTAGATGGTCTGATTATCTGGGCCCTGTTTCGCTGTCTGTAGATGGTCTGATTATCTGGGCCCTGTTTCTCTGTCTGTAGGTGGTCTGATTATCTGGGCCCTGTTTCTCTGTCTGTAGATGGTCAGAATATCTGGGCCCTGTTTCTCTGTCTGTAGATGGTCAGAATATCTGGGCCCTGTTTCTCTGTCTGTAGATGGTCTGATTATCTGGGCCCTGTTTCACTGTCTGTAGATGGTCAGAATATCTGGGCCCTGTTTCTCTGTCTGTAGATGGTCTGATTATCTGGGCCCTGTTTCTCTGTCTGTAGATGGTCTGATTATCTGGGCCCTGTTTCTCTGTCTGTAGTTGGTCAGAATATCTGGGCCCTGTTTCTCTGTCTGTAGATGGTCTGTTTATCTGGGCCCTATTTCTCTGTTTCTGTCTGTAGATGGTCTGATTCTCTGGGCCCTGTTTCTCTGTCTGGAGATGGTCTGATTATCTGGGCCCTGTTTCTCTGTCTGTTGATGGTCTGATTATTTGGGCCCTGTTTCTCTATCTGTAGATGGTCTGATTATCTGGGCCCGATTTCTCTGACTCTGTCTGTAGATTGTCTGATTATCTGGGCCCTGTTTCTCTGTCTGTTGATGGTTTGATTATCAGTGCCCTGTTTCTCTGTCTGTAGATGGTCTCAATATTTGGGCCCTGTTTTGTCTGTCTGTAGATGGTCTGATTAGCTGGGCACTATTTCTCTGTCGATTGATGGTCTGGTTATCTGGGCCCTGATTCTCTGTCTGTAGATGGTCTGATTATTGGGCCCTGTTTCTCTGTCTCTGTCTCTGTGGATAGTCTGATTATCTGGGCCCTGTTTCTCTGTCTGTAGATAGTCTGAGTATCAGGCCCTTTTTGTCTGTCTGTAGATAGTCTGATTATCTGGGCCCTGTTTCTCTCTCTGAAGATGGTCTGATTATCTGGGCCCTATTTCTCTGTCTCTGTCTGTAGATGGTCTGATTTTTTGGGCCCTGTTTCTCTGTCTTGTCTGTAGATGGTCTGATTATCTGGGCTTTGTTTCCCTGTCTCTGTCTGTTGATGGTCTGAGTATCTGGCCCTGTTTCTCTGTCTGTAGATGGTCTGATTATCTGGGCCCTGATTCTCTGTCTCTGTCTGTTGATGGTCTGATTTAATGGGCCCTGATTCTCTGTCTGGAGATGGTCTGATTATCTGGGCCCTGTTTCTCTATCTCTGTCTGTAGATTGTCTGATTATCTGGGCCCTGTTTCTCTGTCTGTAGATGGTCTGATTATCTGGGCCCTGTTTCTCTGTCTGTAGAAGGTCTGATTATTTGGGCCCAGTTTCTCTGTCTGTTGATGGTCTGATTATCTGGGCCCTGTTTCTCTCTCTGAAGATGGTCTGATTATCTGGGCCCTATTTCTCTGTCTCTGTCTGTAGATGGTCTGATTATCTGGGCCCTGTTTCTCTGTCTGTAGATGGTCAGAATATCTGGGCCCTGTTTCTCTGTCTGTAGATGGTCTGATTATCTGGACCCTGTTTCTCTGTGTGTAGGTGGTCTGATTATCTGGGCCCTGTTTCTCTGTCTGTAGATGGTCTGATTATCTGGGCCCTGTTTCTCTGTCTGTAGATGGTCAGAATATCTGGGCCCTGTTTCTCTGTCTGTAGATGGTCTGATTATCTGGGCCCTGTTTCACTGTCTGTAGATGGTCAGAATATCTGGGCCCTGTTTCTCTGTCTGTAGATGGTCTGATTATCTGGGCCCTGTTTCTCTGTCTGTAGATGGTCTGATTATCTGGGCCCTGTTTCTCTGTCTGTAGATGGTCAGAATATCTGGGCCCTGTTTCTCTGTCTGTAGATGGTCTGTTTATCTGGGCCCTATTTCTCTGTTTCTGTCTGTAGATGGTCTGATTCTCTGGGCCCTGTTTCTCTGTCTGGAGATGGTCTGATTATCTGGGCCCTGTTTCTCTGTCTGTTGATGGTCTGATTATTTGGGCCCTGTTTCTCTATCTGTAGATGGTCTGATTATCTGGGCCCGATTTCTCTGTCTCTGTCTGTAGATTGTCTGATTATCTGGGCCCTGTTTCTCTGTCTGTTGATGGTTTGATTATCAGTGCCCTGTTTCTCTGTCTGTAGATGGTCTCAATATTTGGGCCCTGTTTTGTCTGTCTGTAGATGGTCTGATTAGCTGGGCCCTATTTCTCTGTCGATTGATGGTCTGGTTATCTGGGCCCTGATTCTCTGTCTGTAGATGGTCTGATTATTGGGCCCTGTTTCTCTGTCTCTGTCTCTGTGGATAGTCTGATTATCTGGGCCCTGTTTCTCTGTCTGTAGATAGTCTGAGTATCAGGCCCTGTTTGTCTGTCTGTAGATAGTCTGATTATCTGGGCCCTGTTTCTCTCTCTGAAGATGGTCTGATTATCTGGGCCCTATTTCTCTGTCTCTGTCTGTAGATGGTCTGATTTTTTGGGCCCTGTTTCTCTGTCTTGTCTGTAGATGGTCTGATTATCTGGGCTTTGTTTCCCTGTCTCTGTCTGTTGATGGTCTGAGTATCTGGCCCTGTTTCTCTGTCTCTGTCTGTAGATGGTCTGATTATCTGGGCCCTGTTTCTCTGTCTGTCGATGGTCTGATTATCTGGGCCCTGATTCTCTGTCTCTGTCTGTTGATGGTCTGATTTAATGGGCCCTGATTCTCTGTCTGGAGATGGTCTGATTATCTGGGCCCTGTTTCTCTATCTCTGTCTGTAGATTGTCTGATTATCTGGGCCCTGTTTCTCTGTCTGTAGATGGTCTGATTATCTGGGCCCTGTTTCTCTGTCTGTAGAAGGTCTGATTATTTGGGCCCAGTTTCTCTGTCTGTTGATGGTCTGATTATCTGGGCCCTGTTTCTCTCTCTGAAGATGGTCTGATTATCTGGGCCCTATTTCTCTGTCTCTGTCTGTAGATGGTCTGATTTTTTGGGCCCTGTTTCTCTGTCTTGTCTGTAGATGGTCTGATTATCTGGGCTTTGTTTCCCTGTCTCTGTCTGTTGATGGTCTGAGTATCTGGCCCTGTTTCTCTGTCTCTGTCTGTAGATGGTCTGATTATCTGGGCCCTGTTTCTCTGTCTGTAGATGGTCTGATTATCTGGGCCCTGATTCTCTGTCTCTGTCTGTTGATGGTCTGATTTAATGGGCCCTGATTCTCTGTCTGGAGATGGTCTGATTATCTGGGCCCTGTTTCTCTATCTCTGTCTGTAGATTGTCTGATTATCTGTGCCCTGTTTCTCTATCTCTGTCTGTAGATTGTCTGATTATCTGGGCCCTGTTTCTCCGTCTGTAGATGGTCTGATCATCTGGGCCCCGTTTCTCTGTCTCTGTCTGTAGATGGTCTGATTATCTGGGCCCTGTTTCTCTGTCTGTAGATGGTCTGATTATCTGGGTCCTGATTCTCTGTCTGTAGAAGGTCTGATTATTTGGGCCCTGTTTTTCTGTCTTTTGATGGGCGGCACAGTGGCGCAGTGGTTAGCACTGCAGCCTCACAGCTCCAGGGACCCGGGTTCGATTCTGGGTACTGCCTGTGCGGAGTTTGCAAGTTCTCCCTGTGTCTGCGTGGGTTTTCTCCGGGTGCTCCGGTTTCCTCCCACATGCCAAAGACTTGCAGGTTGATAGGTTAATTGGCCATTATAAATTGACCCTCGTATAGGTAGGTGGTAGGGAAATATACAGGGACAGGTGGGGATGTGATAGGAATACGGGATTAGTGTAGGATTAGTATAAATGGGTGGTTGATGGTCGGCACAGACTCGGTGGGCCGAAGGGCCTGTTTCAGTGCTGTATCTCTAAAACTAAAACTATCTGGCCCTGTTTCTCTGTCTCTGTCTGTCGATGGTCTGATTATCTGGGCCCTGTTTCTCTGTCTGTAGATGGTCTGATTATCTGGACCCTGTTTTGCTGTCTGTAGATGGTCTGATTATCTGGGCCCTTTTTCTCTGTCTGTAGATGGTCTGATTATCTGGGCCCTTTTTCTCTGTCTGTTGATGGTCTGATTATCAGGGCCCTGTTTCTCTGTCTGTAGATAGTCTGATTATCTGGACCCTGTTTCGCTGTTTTTACTGTGTCTGTAGAAGGTCGGATTATTTGGGCCCTGTTTCTCTGTCTGTCGATAGTCTGATTATCTGGGCCCTGTTTTTCTCTCTGAAGATGGTCTGATTATCTGTGCCCTCTTTCTCTGTCTGTAGATGGCTTGATTATCTGGCCCCTGTTTCTCTGCCTGTAGATTGTCTGATTCTCTGGGCCCTGTTTCTCTGTCTGTAGATAGTCTGATTATCTGGACCCTGTTTTTCTGTCTGTTGATGGTCTGATTATCGGGGTCCTGTTTCTCTGCCTCTGTCTGTAGGTGGTCTGATTATCGGGGCCCTGTTTCTCTGTCTGTAGATAGTCTGATTATCTGGACCCTGTTTTTCTGTCTGTTGATGGTCTGATTATCGGGGTCCTGTTTCTCTGTCTCTGTCTGCAGATGGTCTGATTTAATGGGCCCTGTTTCTCTATCTCTGTCTGTAGATGGTCAGATTTATTGGGCCCTGTTACTCTGTCTCTGTCTGTAGATGGTCTGATTATCTGGGCCCTGTTTCTCTGTCTGTAGATGGTCTGATTATCTGGGTCCGGTTTCTCTATCTGTAGATGGTCTGATTATCTGGGCCCTTTTTCTCGATCTGTAGATGTTCTGATTATCTGGGCCCTGTTTCTCTGTCTCCGACTCAAGATGGTCTGATTATCTGGGCCCTGTTTCTCTGTCTCCGTCTGTAGATGGTCTGATTTTTTGTGCTCTGTTTCTCTGTCTCTGTCTCAAGATGGTCTGATTATCTGGGTCCTGTTTCTCTGTCTGTAGATGATCTGATTATCTGGGTCCTGTTTCTCTATCTTTACATCTTCTGATTAACTGGCCTCTTTTTCTCTTTGTCTGCCAATGCTCGGTGCCCACCTCTTCTATTTCCACTTCTTGTCTTCCCCTTTTTCCTTTTGTTATCTTGTCTGTCTGTGATCCCTCTCTCCTGTCAACGTGTATCCTTTCATTTCTCTCCTTTCAGATACTGTGCCCAGCCAAATCCCTATTGCAACCCTTCAGCATTTCTCAACCTTCCTGCTGTCCGGCTGCTGCCCCAGTCTTGACTTCCTCTTACAGACACCTGCAGCTCTCTCTGTGCCTCTCTTGGCTTCCTCTGAAGTACACATCGAGGTATTCGTTGCGGCCTTCTCATGTGCAGCAACTCCAAATGCCCCATCCTACTCTCTCGTCGACCTATCTACTCCAGCACGCCTGCATGGGGTTAATCTTGCCAATCTCTTCCATGCCCAACCCACCCCTCCCAATGCTGATTTTGTGGACCATGCCAGTGGATAAACTATCACTGCCCCTCTGCATATCTCTCTCCAGAATGTCTGCGCACATGTGAGTAATGCCCTTGCCATCTGTAACTTCATTGTGGATTATTACTTCAGCATCATGGCCTTGACTGAAACCTGGCTGGCGGGCGATGTCACCTTCCCCCTAAATGAATTCTTCCCACTTGACTCTACCATTCACCACTTGCCCTGCCCAGACCATTGTGATCGTGATGTGACGCTTATCACCAAATCACACCTTGGTTTATACCCCTACTCCTCTGGCACTTTCTGCTCCTTTGAGTGTCTCACTTTGTTCCACCTCCTCACCTTTCATTTCAAATCCTTGTCTTTGACCACCCACTCCAAAGCCTATTTTTTCACTGAGATATCTTCACTGTTTTATACCAGACCAGAAATGTTGGGGAACACAGGGCTTAGTGAGAGGGAGGAACTGAAGGAAATCAGTATTAGTAGAGAAATGGTATTGGGGAAATTGATGGGATTGAAGGCCGGTAGATTCCCAGGGCCTGATGGTATGCATCCCAGAGTACTTAAGGAAATGGCCCTCGAAATAGTGGATGCATTGGTGGTTATCTTCCAAGATTCTATAGACTCTGGAACAGTTCCTCCAGATTGGTGGGTCGCTAATGTAACCCGACTATTTAAAAAAGGGAGGTGGAGAGAAAGCAGGGAATTATAAACCAGTCAGCCTGACGTTGGTAGTGGGGAAAATTCTAGAGTCCATTATCAAAGATTTTATAGCAGAGCACTTGGAGAACAGTGGTAGAATCAGGCAGAGTCAGCATGGATTTACGAAAGGGAAATCATGCTTGACAAATCTACTAGAATTCCTCGAGGATGCAACTCGTAGAGTTGATGAGGGGAAGCCACTGAATGTGGTTTATTTGGACTTTAAGAAGGCTTTCGACAAAGTCCCACATAAGAGATTAGCATGTAAAATTAAAGCGCATGGGATTGGGGTAGTGTATTGCGATGGATAGAAAATTGGTTGGCAGAGTAGGGATAAATAGGTCTTTTTCCGAATGGCAGGCAGTGACTAGTGGGGTACCGCAGGGATCGGTGCTAGGACCCCAGCTATTCACAATAAGCATTAATGATTTAGATGAGGGAACTCCATGTAATATCTCCAAATTGGCAGATGACACAAAACTGGGTGGGAGGGTGAGTTGTGAGGAGGATGCAGAGAGGCTTCAGGGTGATTTGGACAAGTTGAGTGAGTGGGCTAATGCATGGTAGATGCAGTATAATGTGGATAAATGTGAGGTTATCCACTTTGGTAGCAAATACAGGAAGGCAGATTATTATCTGAATGGCTATAAACTGAGAGAGGGGAATATGCAGCGAGACCTGGGTGTTCTCGTATACCAGTCGCTGACAGTAAGCATGCAGGTGCAACAGGGGGTAAAAAAGACAAATGATATGTTGGCCTTCATAGCGAGAGGATTCGAGTACAGGAGCAGGGATGTCTTGCTGCAATTATACAGGGCCTTGGTAAGGTCACACCTGGAATATTGTGTGCAGTTTTGGTCTCCTTATCTGAGGAAGGATGTTCTTGCTATAGAGGGAGTGCAGCGAAGGTTTACCAGACAGATTCCTGGGATGGCGGGACTGATGTATGGGGAGAGATTGAGTCGGTTAGGATTATATTCGCTGGAGTTCAGAAGAGTGAGGGGGGATCTCATAGAAACCTATAAAATTCTAACAGGACTTGACAGGGTAGATGCAGGAAGGATGTTCCCGATAGTGGGGGAGTCCAGAACCAGGGGTCATAGTCTAAGGATACGGGGTAAACCTTTCAGGACTGAGATGAGGAGAAATTTCTTCACCCAGAGAGAGGTGAGCCTGTGGAATTCGCTACCACGGAATGTAATTGAGGCCAAAACATTGTATGTTTTTAAGAAGGAATTAGATATAGCTCTTGGGTCTAAAGGGATCAAAGGGTATGGGGCAAAAGCGGGAACAGGTTACTGAGTTGGATGATCAGCCATGATCATAATGAATGGCAGAGCAGGCTCTAAGGCCGAATGGCCTACTCCTGCTCCTATTTTCTATGTTTTCCTCCCTCAGCCTCTGCATGGAGCGATTTCTCCTCTTCAGTGATTTCGACCTCCATCTCAATTCACCATGCTCTCTCTCTTCTGAGTTCACTGCCCTCTTATCCTCCCATAATCTCTCCCTCCATGTAAACTCCCCATATTTGCGACCACTCCCTTGACATTGCCATCTCATGCTGTCTTGCTAGTCCCATAGTATCAACCACAGATAAGGCCAGCTCTCATTACTTCCTTGTATCACTCTCCACCCACATCCTTCCCCACCCTGTCCGACACCACCCCACCCCCACCGCAACCTTACTTCCTTCTGTATCCACCACTGGAAAAAACTGCCTCCCAAGTCCCTCCCTCCCAAACAGCATTGTGGATGTACCTGCATCACATGGACTGCAATGGTTCAAGACGGCATCTTACCATCACCTTCTCAAAGGCAATTATGGATGGGGAATAAATGCTGGCCTTGCCAGCGATGCTCACATCCCACGAACAAATTTTAAAAAAACTGAAAACTGCATTTTCGAAATCCCAACTGTCTGGCCTTTGGTTCTCCTTTCACCACAACATTTCTGCAGTTACTGATTTGCTCAACTGCATCCTCACTTCCGCCTTTGATGTCCTAATCCCCAGTAAAACCATTACTCTCTCTCACCCTGACCGTTCACCTGATACAGTGTTCATCTGCGCTTCCTTAAGTCCAAGGGGCACAGACTTTAAAGGATATGGCGGACAACTGGTTTAGCCATCCATCACCAGATCTGGCTGGATCATAAAGCACTATCGAGTCCTGCTTTCTTCTGCTAAAACTACTCCAATATTCCAGGATCACCCCCAGCTTCTTTTCTCTACTGCAAACCATCTTCTTAAACCCCTCTCCCCTGTCCCCTTCACCCTCACCTCCAACACTAAGTGTGAGGAGCTCATGAGACCATCTAATCAGCTGCCTGTGCCGTGTCCCTCCCTTCCATTAGCCCACCGGGAAAAACTTTCTCTGAAGCTCCACTCTGCCCCAGCCCTGAACTTGCATCTTTCTGTAGTTTCTCTCCTATCTCCCCCAAGCTCAAATGACTATATGAATTCGGAGCAGATGTAGGCATTCTTGACAATGAGCCCCACCTCCTATCTCTCGACCCTATTCCCAAGAAACTGCTGACCACCTAACTTTCTGGTCCCCATGTTAGCCGATATGGTAAATGGTTCTCTTTCTTCAGGTACTCTTTCCCCTTTGCTTCAAATCCACCATCAGCACCCTCTGTTCAAAAAACAACCCTTGACCCCTCAGTCCTTGCAACCTACCGTCCCATCTCCAACCCCTCTTTTCTCTCCAAATTCCTTGAATGTGCTGTTGCCTCCCAAATCTGTGTCCATGTTTTTTGAAATTCCATGTTTGTATCCCTCCAATCAGGTTTCCGCCCTGCCACAGTGCCAAAGTGGCTCTTATCAATGTCACAAATGACATCCTATGTGAAGGTGACAAAACTAAACTTTCCCTCCTCATTCTTCTTGACCTGTCTTCAGCCTTTGACATGTTGACCACACCATCCTCCTCCAACATCTCTCCACTGCACCTGGTTCCATTCTTAACTCTCCAGTCATAGCTAGAGAGCCTGCAATGGCTTCTCTTCCCACTCCCACACTGTTACCTCTGGTGTCCCCCAGTGATTGATCCATGGTCTCCTCCTACTTCTCATCTACATGCTGCTCCTCAGTGACATCATCTGAAAGCACAGCGTTAATTTTCACATGTACACTGATGACACCCAGTTCTACCTCACCACTACCTCTCTCGACTCCTCCACTGTTGCTAAATTATCAGACTGATTATCCGACGTCCAATAATGGATGAGCAGAAATTTCCCCCCAATTAAATATTGGGAAGATTGAAGCCATTGTCTTCAGTCCGTGCCACAAGCTCCATTCACTAACCACCAACCTCCATCCCCATCCCTGGCAACTATCTGAGACCGAACCAGACTGTTCGCAACCTTGGTGTTATATTTGAGCTCAAGCTGAGCTTCCAGCCACAAATTCGCATGATCACTAAGACTGCCTATTTGCAACTCCATAACATCGCCCGACTCTGCCCCTCCTCAGCTCATTTGCTGCAGAAACACTCATTCATGTCTTTGTTACCTCGAGATTTGACTATTCCGACGCCAGCCTCCCATCGCCCAGTCTCTGTAAACTCATGATCCAAAACTCTGCTGCCCAAGTCCAAACTCACCCCAAGTTCTGTTCACCCGTTATTTCTGTGCTCGCTGACCTACATTGGCTCCCGGTTAAGCAACACCTCGATTTTAAAACTTTCATCCTTGTTTTCAAATCTCTCCATGGCCCCGCACTTTCCCATTTCTGTAATCTCCTGCACCCCGCAACCCTCTGAGATATCTGCACCCCTCTTATCTGGCCTCTTGCTCATCCCAGATTTTAATCGCTCCAGCTTTCAGCAGTAAGATGCTAAGCTCTGGAATTCCCTCCCTTTACCTGTCTGACTCTCTACCTCTCCTTCTTCCTTTAAGAGACTCCTTAAAACCTTGACCATACTTTTGACCATCTGCCTTTAAGTGACTTGCTGACAAGTTTTGTTTGCTAACACTCCTGAGAAATGCCTTGGGACATTTCACTAAGTTAAAGGCGCTATATAAATACAAGTTGTTGTAGTCTGATTGCCTGAGCCCTCTTAAAAACATAGGAACAGGAGTAGCCATTTAGCCCCTTGAGCCTGTTCTGTGGTTCAATGAAATCTTGACTGATCTGCGACAGAACTCCATAAATCCGCATTTGCCCCATATCCCTTAATACCTATGGTTAACAAAAATTTATCAATCTCAGATTTTAAATGAACAATTGATCCAACATCAATTGCTGTTTGCAGAAGTTTCAAACTTCTACCACCCTTTGTGTGAAGAAGTGTTTCCTAATTTCGCTCCTGAACAGTCTAGCTCTAATGTTTAAACTCTGCCCTCTATTCCTAGACCCCCCAACTGGGGGAAATAGTTTCTCTCTATCTACCCTATCTTTCCCCTTAGTATCTTAATAACTTTGATCAAATTACCCCTTAACCTTTTAAATCCCAGGGAAAGCAACCTTAGTTTGTGTAATCTCTCTGTGTAATTTAACCCATGGAGTCCAGGTATTATTAGATTTACACTGCACTCCCTCCAAGGCTAATATATCCTTTCTAAGGTGTGATGTCCAGAACTGCTCACAGTACTCCAGTGTGGTCTAACCTCACCTGAAGTATGACTTATAACCCCTTGTAATCTATTTCTTTAGATATAAAGGCCAGCATTCCATTAGCTTTTTTGATTATTTTCTATACCTGTTCATAATATTTTAATGATCTGTGTACCTGGACCAAGTCTCTTTGGACCTCCACTGTTTCTAGCTTTCCACCATTTAGTAAGTACTCTGCTCTATTCTTTTTAGGTTCACAATGGATGACCTCACATTTACCTACATTGAAATCCATTTGCCTCAGTCTTGCCCATTCACTTAGAGTCATGGAGTCATGTACGGCACAGAAGGAGGCCATTTAGCCTATTGAGTCCATCAATATCTCTTTGTAATTTGATGCTTTCATCTACACTGCTTACAATGCCACCTATCCGTTTGTCATCAGCAAATTTGGATATGTGGCTTTCCATTCCATCTTCTAAGTCATTAATAAATACGGTGAATAGTTGAGGCCCCAACACAGATCCTTGCAGGATATCACTAGTCACATCCTGCCAATTAGAGTACCTGCCCATTAACCCTACTCTCTGTCTCCTGCTGCTCAGCCAATTTCCTAATCAGGTTAATAATCTGCCTTCAATTCCATGAGCTTTAACTTTAACTAACAGTCTCTTATGAGGAACTTTATTAAATGCCTTCTGGAAGTCCATATAAATAACATCCATAGACATTCCCCTCTCCATTACTTTAGTCACGTCTTCAAAAAATTCAATCAGGTTCCTCAAGCATGACCTACCCTTTACAAATCCATGCTGGTTCTCTCTGATCAGCTGAACATTTTCAAGCTGTTCAGTCACCCTGTTCTTAATTATACATTCTAGTTATTTCCCAACAGGTGTTAGGCTAACTGATCTATAATTCCCTGGCTTTCCTCTCACCTTTCTTAAATAGGGTGACATGCAGAATAATTCAATCTAAAGAATGGTTCCTGAACCAAGAGAACTTTGGAAGATTATAGTTAGGGCATCTACAATGTTTTCATCTACTTCCTTTAAAACCCTGGGTTGGAAACCATCTGGTCCTGGGGATTTGTCACTCTTAGTGCCATTATTTCCTTCATTACTGCTGCTTTATTTAATTTTGGTGAGTCACTGTCCCTGATTCAATATTAGATTCCTGGAGATTTCCAGCATGCTGACCTCTTCCTCTACTCTGAATACTGACACAAAACAATTATTCAACATGTCAGCCATTTCCTTATTTTCCTTGACAACATCACTGTGATCAGTTTCAAAGGGAACTGACCACCCTCTTCTGATCACCCTCTTTCTCCGAATATAATGGTAAAACTTTTTTGTGTTGATTTTGATATTCCTTTAAATTCTCTTTTTGTAGCTCTATCTGTTTTGTCGTCCTTTGTTTTCTTTATACCTCTCGCCTTCTCCAGGATCGGTCCTTTTTTTGCATTTTTCTCTTCCTTTTCTTTTAGTTTTATGTAGTCTCTTACCTCTTTAGTTATCCATGGCTGTCTATTTTGGCAAGTAGATTTCTTGCTTCTTAGAGGTATAAACTGGTTCTGTATGACATGAAATTCTTTTTTTGAACACCTCCCATTGATTTTCTGTTGTTTTACCCATTAACAGATTTACCTAGTTTACTATGGACAATCCCTATCTCATTGAATTGAAGTCAGCCTTACCTAAATCTCAAATCTTAGTAGCAGTTTTGCATTTCTCCCTTTCAAACATTACGTTGAACACTATCATATTATGATCACTATTAGATAAATGTTCATGCACTGTTAGGCTGTTAACAAAATATGGTTCATTACTCATTACTAAATCTATTATGGGATGCCCCTTGTTGGCTATAGATCATGGACACACTCAAGAAATTCACTACCTTTCCGACAAGTGATAGTCTGCTTATCCAAGTCTATATAAAAGTAAAAATGCCCCATTAAAACTACTCTGCCTTTGCAATATGCTTGTCTAATTTCTGCATTTATACAATCTACCACTTCAAAGCTGGTACCAGGGGGCCGATACACAACTCCCACTACAGTCTTAAATCCTTTTCTATTTCCTAATTCTACCCATAATGTCTCCACTGCCTGCTTATTTCTCATTATATCCTCTTTTATCATTGAAGTGATTTCATCTTAATCACTAAGGCTCCCCCCCTCTATCATTTTCCCTAACTTTCCTGTAGACCTTATAACCTAGTATATTTAGTTCCCTGTACTGATTGTCTTGCAGCCATGTCTCAGTAATGGCTACTATGTCATACCCTCCAAGTTGAATTTGTGCCTACAATTCATTTAACTTGTTCTTTATACTCCATGTGTTTGGATAAAAAACACTCATTTGGGCCATACTCTTTAACTGACCTGCTCTGTTTTGCTCACGTTTTTTATTTCTCCCTCCTGGTTTAATTACATCTTTTAGTTTTCCCTTTACCTGTCATGCCTAAAACACAATTTCTACTCTCTTCCCTTTTGTGTTTTTTAAAAACTATTATCTATGCTATCTTTTCCAGTTGTGCCCTCCCACCCCCACACTCTATCTGTAGATGGTCATTAACTGTGTTTCTGACTCTCTTGCTAGGTGGACTGCCTGGTGTTGCAGTTGCATCGTATTGGGGAGCAGCTACAGAGGATGAACACCCAGCGGATGGATGATCTCTTCTGCCAGCTGCGAGATGGCTTCTTGCTGCAGCACCAGCCCTCCTCTCTATCCCGCCTGCTGCTGCTGGAGATTATCGAGTTCCGTGCCGGGGGCTGGAAGATGTCAGAGAATGCCCAGAAATATTACTACAGCGAGGTGGCAGACTGACGCGAGTGTGGAGATTGGGGAGGACCGAGAGAGAGATGGAGCCGAGCCTTTTCTGCTGGTGATATTTCAGCAAAGTGAAACCTTGCGAAGATTTTAAAGGGTACTGATGTATGGGAGACTCACCAGTTGAGGGAGCTGACGATCCAAGTTCCCAAGCATTGAGGATTTAACTCTTTTTGATAGCACCTTTTTTTGATAATATTGGAACTGACTATTGGGTGGGCTTGGATTAGGCAGTCAATGCGAGTCCACCCCTTGTGTGCTGACGCCCAAAGATAAATTTCTAACCCTAAAGTATGTTTTTGATATATCTATTTCTCGAGAATCATGTGACTCGTGACCCCCTGCATGGCAGCTGACAGTGGGAGCTTTAACAAACAGCATATGGGTTGTGCAGTGCTTGCTTATAGGGCCCGGTGAGGTGCCAGCACCAACAGTGCCCGTGCCAATGCTTCACTAACACCGTCAGTCCTAGCCAGCGGGGAGCTCATGGCTGTGCGATGATCAGCTGATTCCAATATTGGATGGCAAACGCCCACTTTTGGAGTGGATTGGGTGGGGGCAATCACACTGTGCATGTGCGGAATAACAAGAGCTGTCAAATCAACGCATTCAAAGTTTTTCATTCTCCCCCTCCCATCTCTCCCCCTCCCCACCCCCCCTCCCACCCACCATTGTCCCACTGCCCCCTTGTAGCCTGGATGCAAAGAGCTGCCTGTAGCTCAGGCCTGGCAGCTGCTTTCAGCCAAGGAGCCGCCTGCTGATTTGTTGCCCTTGAGTGATACTGACTGGGAGAATATAGACACAGGTTGTGATTTCGACCCCAACACTCGGAACGATTGACGGCCCAGCTCAAGTCACCCCGTCCCCGTCCCCCCCACCCCCGCTGATGCTGCAGATGCTTAGCATTAGTTACAGTTGATAGGTGATCAGTTTTGAGAGATTTTGTTGTAATAAAGGAGCCGTTTACAATTTGACACCTTGGTAATGCTTTGTTAAACTGTCAAAAGGTTGAGGCCTGATTTGAGAAACATTGGAACTGGAATTCAGCCCCTCAAGCCTGCTCTCCCATTCTAATAGATCATGGCTGATCTGAATCTTAACTCTGTCCATCCACCTTGGTTCTTTAACCCTTAATCCCCTTACCGAACAAAAAAACTATCAATCTCAATTTTGAAAATTGCAGTTAACCCCCAGCATCAACAACTTTTTGGGAGAGAGCGTTCCGGATTTTCCTTTGTGTGTGGGAATACTCCCTGAGTGACCAAGCTCTAATTTTAAGGTTATGCCTCCTTGTTCCAGACTCTCCCGTAAGAGGAAATAGTTTCTCTCTATCTACCCTATCAATTCCTTTAATTTTCTTTTGAGATACGGCACTGAAACAGGCCCTTCGGCCCACCGAGTCTGTGCCGACCATCAACCATCTATTTATACTAATCCTACACTAATCCCATATTCCTACCACATCCCCACCTGTCCCTATATTTCCCTACCACCTACCTATACTAGGGGCAATTTATAATGGCCAATTTACCTACCAATCTACAAGTCTTTGGCTGTGGGAGGAAACCGGAGCACCCAGAGGAAACCCACGCAGACACAGGGAGAACTTGCAAACTCCACACAGGCAGTACCCGGAATTGAACCCGGGTCGCTGGAGCTGTGAGGCTGCGGTGCTAACCACTGCGCCACTCTGCCGCCCAAATCATCTTAAACATCTCAATTACATCACTGCTCAGGGGCTTTAGGTGCTAGAGTAGTTACTCACTATCCTTAGGTACAATGTTGTTCCTCCACCAAGTGGCATTCATCATTTGTGAGCCAGGATGGTGTCTGTGAGACATTCAATCTTGTGGTGCACCTGCCTCTCCTCCTCATCCTCTTTCATTGAGTTAGCATCCAGCTCAGTCTCGGCAATCGGGGCTGACTGCCCAAACCCCAGTTCTGGGACACGGGCTCTACGTGCAATCTGTCTCCCTCTCTCTGTCTCTCTTGTTAGCCAGTTCACACCCCCACCCCCGTTCTCCCAATGGTGCTGACTCCCGCTAGGTTCCAGTTCCAAAGGCACAGCCATCTTTCTGGTACCTCGCCCAAATGGCCAGATTATTCCACCAGCGCACACAGAGGGCGAGCACCAGCAAGCCGTTCGATCACGGGGGTGGGGGCTTCACAACTGATTACTGATTTGCGATCTCTGTCCTTGCCCTTTGTGCGCATATATGTTCCCACTTGGATAGTGATTGAGGCTGGGATTCCCAGCTGATATATTCCCCCTTCCCCCACAAGCCCTGTGGTGTCCCCTGACTCACCTGTGCAGTCTTAACTGGTGCCATTTGAAAGTGTTGGGCAGAGAAACAGCAAGTCATGGTGTGGCAAACACATCAATTTATTCATTAAAAGTCAGCATGACGCAGCCGAGCAGAAAGAAGAGAAAGCACCGGAATGGAAATACAAATACTCTCGCCGTGGGGAGGGGCGTGCATTGGCAGGCAGCCATCTTACATTCGCAACACTCGGAGGACAGCGGCCCGTGCATGGGGTGGCATTCAGCACCCAGCACAGCCTGGCACTGTGCTACCCATACATGCTTAACAGTTGGGCCTGAACTAATCTTGTGTGCCTCACATAGTTGCAGTGCCCTTTCCCACACAGGAAGGAGCCTGGAAACAAAGTCAAGCTCCGCATGGAAGTTTCTAGCATCGCAGGGAGCTCCCTGTTACAATACATACATGACTGTCAACTTGGATAATCTGATCTCCTCAATCCCTCCCCCACATCTACTCTACAAAGCACAGTTCCACAGAAAAGGTTCACTGAGAATTTCTGACCTTCAAGCCATAAACCAATGATTGGTTTAGAGCCAGTGAAAATATTGTTTTTATGTTAAAGGTAGCATTGGTTAGTTTCCAAGGGAGGGGCAAGGAGGAGCGACTCATGGCGGTTCCTACAATAAAGAACTTTCTAGATGGCTTTGGATCAATAAGTATTTTCTTAAGGTTTCAGCTTTCACTGGATATTGCAAAGCCCTTGACAACCAATACAGTCACAGCAAGATCCCATAAACTCCAAATGACCAGATAATCTGGATTCACGCTATTGGCAGAGGGATAAATGTTGGATCGAACACTGGGGAGAATTTTCCTGCTCTTTTTCAAAATAACGCCATGGGATCTTTTACACCCATCTGAGAGGGCAGAGGTGGCCATGGTTTAATGTCTCGTCTGAAAGACAGCACCTCCAATTGTGCAGCACTCTCTCAGTACTGCACTACAGTGTCAGCCTGGTTTACGTACTCAAGTTCCTGGAGTGAGGTTTGAACCCACAACCTTCTACCCCAGAGACAAGAGATCTACCCACTGAGCCAAGCTGTTGAAAGAAAGGTTGCTGGTTACTGATGACATCTTCAATCTCCCAGAACCACTGCCAGACATTTCTGGCTTTCAAGGCACTAATTGTCAATGGTCGTGTAGTTTAAGATCTAGATCTGTAAAGGTCTGACCAGTACAACCAGAGGACTGACGGCAGGTGTGGAGGAACCAAGATGGCTGGAATCTTCTCATTCTGTGCTGCTGGAATCTCCCAATGACACAGGGGCATCCCCTCGAACCACATTATCCCATTGGTATTTCAATTGTGTATCCCAGCGTGCAGGCCTTGCTTGTAGGAAGGGAAGGTCAGAGAATCGGGCATTAAGGTCAGCTTGCTCAATCTGCAGTGTCCACTGGAGAACAGGGAGCACCTGGAAAGCATACTGCTGACCCCAGGTGGGATTCTCCAACCCATCCTCCTGGAGAGGCCCACAGTGAGAGAGCAGTTTCGGAAAACCCACCGCCACAATGTGTGTGATGGAGGGGATTGAGGGACAAAGGGGCTTCGAGAGACAGGGAATTGAGTGACAGGGATTGATCAAGGTGGGGGGTGGGGGGGGGGCGAAATTGAGTGATGCAGGGGATTTCATGCACAGATTGATAAGTAGCTTCTTGAAAAACTTCTTGCTCATCCCCTGTAGGCACTGACCCCCATTGGAGTACAGCTTCGTGGGGTATGACCCTTTGTTTGAGCCTGGGTAGTGAGTGTCAACACAGCCTGACCATTCTCCAACACAACCCTTTCCTATCACCTGCCTCAATACTCAGCAGTCCTTGAGACCTCAGAACAGGTTCCACCTCTAACTTAAACCAGGTCTGTAGCATCACGGGCTCTTTCTGACAATGGTTCCTTGTGCTTTTTAATGATGATGTTAGATTCCATACTCCCAGGGCAGGTACAGCACAGGTTAGGTACAGAGTAAAGCTTCCACTACACTGTCCCATCAAACACAGGTACAGCATTTCTCTTGATTCAGTCACCCTCAATTATCATCTCCTGACTAAACATTTAACTTGTTATCTCAAGCTTTCTTCTGTTTCTGTTGAACTTCTCAAACCCAGCACAGGATACAAGACAAAGCTTCATGACTGGGGCCATCCTCTCAACTGTCACCTCCCACCTTTCAGTCTGGCGTGAGTTCTTGTATATTCTTCCATGATTCCTCTCTTTCTCTTCCTGATGTTAAATGGACCATCCCACATGCTGGCCCTCCTCCCCGACGATAACAACAATAATTTCTGTTTAAATAGCGCCTTTAACGCAATCAAATGGCTCACGGTGCTTCACAGGAGTGTTATCAGACAAGATTTGACATAGAGCCACATAAAGGGATAGTAGGACAGGTGACCAAAATCTTCATCAAAGAGGTAAGTTATAAGGGGCGACTTGAAGGAGGGAATTCCAAAGATTAGGGCCTTAGCAACTGAAGGCATGGCTACCAATGGTGCAGCAATTAAAATTGGGGACCCTCAAGAGGCCAGGATCAGAAGAGAGCAGATATCTTGGAGGGTTGAAGGAGATTGCAAAGCTTGGGAGGGATTTGGATGAGAATTTTAAAATCGAGGCAGTGAGCTAGCATAGCTCAGCAAGCAGAGTGGGTGAACGGGACTTGGTGCAAGTTTGGATACGGGCAGCAGAGTTTTGGGCTGTCTTCATGTTTACGGAGGGTGCAAGATGGGAGGCTGGATAGAAGAGCGTTGGAATTGTCCAGTGTGGAGGTAAGACGTTATTTATGGAGAGGATACAGCAGCAAGCCAGCTGAGATAGGGGGCAGATATTCATTGCACTGTCTCCTACATTAATGCATTCTTTCCCATAAACTCAGGCCTGTGGAAATCCTCACTCTGCCCCCTCCACCTCATCCCAAAACCTCAGCGATCCCTTACAAACTGTGTACTTACACATCCCAAGCTTGGTGCCAGCTAACTACTCCTTCCTGATTTATCTTCTAGAATAGAATCATACAGCACAGATGGAGGCCATTCAACCCATCATGCCTGTGCTATCCAATTAGTCCCACACCCTTGCTCTTTCCCCGTAGCCCAGCAAATGTTGCCCCTTCAAGTATTTATTCAATTCACTTTTGAAAGTTATTATTGAACCTGCTTCCACCGACAGTGCATTCCAGATCATCACAACTCGCTACATCAAAACATTCTAATCTCCTGTCCTTGTCTTTTGTTAATTATCTTCAATCTGTGTCCTCTGGTTACTGATCACTGGAAGCAGGTTCTCTTTATTTACTCTATCAAAACTCTTTGTAATTTTGAAAATTACCTCCTACTCTATTTTGAGTTTGCTGTGGAACTAGGCTTCTAAAATAATACTGTGGCACAAGATCTCATGAAACACCCTTGTAGAATCCCCGAGGTCAGGGACATTTGCACAAGCAGCAGGATTAATGGTGGGGTGCGGGGCAGATTAAAACATGGCACTTCATGTAGATGAGCTCTTATGTGACACTGTGGTGGAGATGCCAAGAATGGGTTAGCGTTGCTATGGTGAGGGACACCTCCACTTCCGGCATGAATAAGTCAAAGGTCACTTTCCAGGAAATTCTGTTGCATCACTTCCTGTCATAGGCACAGTTATTTTTTTTTCAAAAGCTACAGGACTGAAGAAACTTTCAGTAAAACAAATAACATTCCCATTTAAACATCAAAACAGTAATCTCATGACCCAATACAAAGCAAACATGTTTTTATATACAACAATTTCATCTGGGAATTAAAAAGCTGTACGTCTCGAGATATGTGTAAAATGTCTATCAGCTGAACTGAGCCCCCAATAACCAAAGAGATGCGACTTTATTTAAAATCATGCTTAAAGACAGAAACATACAGCGTAGCATGGCGGGAGAACAGAGCAAGATGGCAGCTGAACTGTTACCATGGTGAGGAGGTGACATGTCACAGCACATCCAGCTCATTGATCCCTGCACAGTCTTCAAAAACATTGAACACTTGTTTGGGGTGTGGGTCCGGGGTGGGTAAGAGGGAGGCAGGATGGTTAAATGAGCAGGGTCTGTAGTCTGCACACATCAAGGAATACTCCATTTATATGGAGTGGGGAGGAGAGGAAGTCTGTTAATCAAACTACTATACATCTGCTTTAGGTGAGAAACCTGCTAGTCAATTCTGGCTGTGTCTGTGAGAAAGGGGTCCACGTGTGCTATGTACAAACCTGAAATGGACAGCAGATGAAAATTGGACTTTCACTGTCAGATTACATAGGAACAGAAGGAAGCCATTTAGCCCCTTGAGCCTGTGCCGCCATTTAGTGGTGGGGGTGGGATGGTGTGGATTGTGGGGTCAGTGTGTGGTACGGGGGCTAGGGGTGGATGTAGATTAGTGGGCAGTGGGGGTGGTGTGGGGGGTTAGCTGTGGATATGGGGGTAGTGGGGTGGTGTGGGGGGGTGGGTGGGGGTGGATGTGTGGGCAGTATGGGGGGGTGGTGGGGGGTTGGGTGTGGATGTGGGGACAATGGTGTGGTGCTATGGGTTGGAGTGGATGTGGGGGTAGTCGGGGTGGTGTGGGAGGGCTATGGGGGGGGTTGGGTGTGGATGTGGGGGTGATGTTGGGGGTTGGGGGTGGATGTGGGGGGGTTGGGTGTAGGTGTGGGGGTGGATGTGGGGGGTAGTGGGGGGCAGTGGGGGTGGATGTGGGGGGCAGTGGGAGTGGATGTGGGGGGTAGTGGGGGTGGATGTGGGGGGATGTGGGGGTGGATGTGGGGGGCAGTGGGGGTGGATGTGGGGGGTAGTGGGGGTGGATGTGGGGGTAGCGTTGGGGGCAATGTTGGGGGGCAATGTTGGGGACAGTAGGGGTGGTAGAATGGATCTAAGATGCATTGACCAGTATTTTGACTGGGAAGGGAAGGTAACCATGGGGACTACAGCTATGGGGTGCACCCAGCTGCTTACCTGAAGGGATGTGACAAAAGACAACAGAAAGGGAAAAAGAATCTGTACCAATTAAAGAGGAGTTTGGTGTAATGACTCTAGTTGAAGGAATTGACATGCTGGACCATTAAGATCCATGGTCACCACCAGCAAGACTTACAGTCTGGAAGGCTGGAGTGTCTCATCAACCCACGTTACATGGGGCCTCTTAAAGTCACAGGGAAGGTGCAGACATCTCGCTAATATCGCTGATCAGAAGAGAAACATATTTCAAAACAGCAGAAGAGTGAGATCATGTTTCATGTTGCAGATGTCACATTACAAAGAATGGACATGGGAAAGGACAGGTAAAGGGAAGGTTATGAAACAGGCAATGGGTAGGGGATGGGGTATGGGATGAGTTAGGGAAATGGTACGGGATAGATATGGGTGTGGGATGGGTATAGTCTAGGATGGGCACAGGACAGGTATGGGTATGGATGCAGGGATGGGGAAGGGTTGGGTATGGGGACAGGATGGGTACAGGTAAGGGTCAGGTATGGGTATATGATTTGTACAGGAGTGGTGAGAGTATTGGATGGGTATGAAATGGGTATGGGATGGATACAGATTGGATATAGGTACTGGGTGGATACTGGATGGGGATAGGTATGGGAGGGGTATAGGTACAGGGTGGATATGGACAGCTACAGGTATGGGAACAGTACTGGTATAGGACAGGTTTTAATATGAGATGGGAATGGGTACAGGCATGGGATAGATCCGGGACAGTTACACTACAGCTGAGTGAATGCCAATTTACAAATAGTGCATGTTTCACCACCCATTCACATCCAATCAGTGAAGCTGATTGCTGCTCTGCACCCTGAGTCCTCCAATCAGATCAGCCCCTCATTCAAATCCACAACAACTGGACTTTTCCCTCTGAGATTCGATATATTCATGAATTCGGAATTTGGGCTCGTTGGGTTGATTGACAGATCTGTGTTTCAGTTCCCTGGAATGAGAGAGGAAGTTCATTACTGTACAGGTAAATGGGGTCTGTTTATTGCCAATTCCACGCACCTCCCATTGAAGCTTCTACCTGCTTCTGGGATACAGTTTTCTTGGCACACCCCTTCCTCACCCATTGGCCCATTTGTGTACTGTGAGACCTGTTATGATTGTATGTGTGGGTTTAAGCATTAGAGACTATTTGGTTCTTGGAAGTGAAACTGAAAGTAACTCAGTGTTTTGGGGAAAACACCTGACCTGGGAGTTGTTGTAAGGTCAGGTAGGCAAATGCTGCAGTAGTGAATAGAATTCTTTATTAAAGTTTGTCAAATCTTTGTCAAAGTTAATTCTGTAACTTCAAGTGTGATTCTTGAGCCTGAGATGTGACAAGGCCAGACAGTGCGAGCAGAGCAAATCACCTGACAGAGCCAGGCATTGTAACTGAGCCAGATTCTGTCCACATCAGAAAACCTTTTAGCAGTAGCCACTGGATAATGACAAGGAGTGGGAATGGAGTCAGGGTTTGAATAGAATTTGAATATAACCATTTTCTTGCAGAGCTTGACGTGACAGTAGAGTTTAAGGTGTTGTAGTGGTTATGGAACTGAACTAGGAATCTTGATGCCTTGCATTCAAATCCCTGTGAAATGGAATTCAGTGCATCTGGCAATTTGTGCACTGACACCCGAAAAATGTTCACAAAAAGCTGCTGGATTGTCTTTATAACTCAACTGGTTGTCCTTCACTTCAAGGCCTGCTCAGGTCTGCAAATGAGACCCGACCCGAGCTCGACAGAACCCCATCCGACCCTGAGCCCGACCCAGCCCGAGTCCTTCCATTTTTTTCCCACGCCCGACCTGACCCGACCATCAGTTAACCTACCTTCCATTTTTCACTTTGTGCCTTACCTGCACAAGCTTAAAATAACTGTAACAAAACCGCCTTTAAAGCCCAAAAAGTAAATTAACATTGAAGTCACTTACCTGAGGTGATAGAGAGTGTCCGATCCGACCTGACCCGAGCCCGAATGCTGGACCCGGAAGTGCGGCCCGACCTGAACCCGACACATGTCGTCGGGTCCCGTCAGGTTCGGGTCAGGTAGCAGGCCTTGAAGCCGACTACCCTTCGTCCAGAAGTTGACTGCCCTCAGACCAACTATGGTTTGACATGAATACTGTCTTGGCAGTGTCACCCACATCCCCAAATCAAATAAAAACTTACTTAGCCACAGCCAGGAATGCCAGTTCTACATTGATGCCAGTTTTGGCACTGGTCTCTATGAAAGGAACTCCATACTCCTGTGGGTCAGAGACAGGCATGTTATTAACACAGGGTCAGTCACAGACAGGTTAATAACATCTTACACACTCCTGTGCAGATGTCACGGTGTATCACTCACTGGTGCAGATATCTGCTGTCTCTGAAAGGACAGAATACATGACAATGAGTGCGATGTAAGGGAAGCTTAGATAGAGGCTGATTTTACCACTGCACCATGCTAGACAAGCTCACCCACAATGGTGCACAACAGGAACTCATGAGCAGTGTGCAAACCTCCTAATGGTGGGGCACATTTGTGATTTTGAAACTTGAATCCACAGCCAATGAGCTACTTTTGAAGTGTAGTCACTGTTGTAATGTAAGAAACGTGGCAGCTCATGTTTGCAAAGCAAGGTCCCACAAACAACAATGTGATAATGACCAGATAATGTTGCTTGAGACATAAATGCTGGCCAGGCCAACAGGGAGAATTCCTCTGTGTTTCTTCAGATAGTGCTATGAGATCTTTTACATTCCTAAGAAGGCAGACGGGGCCTCAGTCATCTCATCTGAAAGACAGCACCTCTGACAGTGCAGCGCTCCCTTGAAAGGCACTGGAGTATCTGCCTTGATTTTGTTACTCAAGGCTTGGAGTGAGACTTGAACCCACGACCTTCTAAGAGGTAAAAGTGCAACTAACTGAACTATTGCTGACACTTGTAAATTTAACATTGTGGAAAATGAGTTGTGTGGTCAGGATTGCATGTCAATGGGTAGGGATGCTTTCAGCTTACCCTGGCAAGTTTCTCTCCTTCTTCTCTCTTGATGGCTCTCTCACTGGTTATGTCGGCCTGCAACAATAAAACAGACCAATGTAGCTGGACAATGGGTATTTCAACAGGACATGTTCTTTGGGCACAATTGTCGACTCAGGTTGGGAAGCACAAGAGTGATGTGACGGTCAAGCATGATTGAAAGGTTATACTGGGTCAAAGCAAAGATAAAGAATAAAGAACATGGAGGGTCAAAACACTGGGGAATCGAGATGAAGGGATATACATATGGCAAAATGGAGAGATTTCTGTATATTATTTTATATGATTTTAAATAGATAAGATAAATGAAATTTCCAACTAGATACCACCCAATGAATCTCCATAGGGACTACATTATTCCCAGGATAGTGATGACCACTGCAAATTTATCAGATTATTCAATCACAAATGTTTGTCCTGGAGGACTGGAGATGGAGGGGCAGACACTATGAATGGAAGATGGAAGGACAGACAGTATGAATGGTAGATGGAGAGACAGACACTATGAATGGTAGATGGAGGGACAGACGCTATGAATGGTAGATGGAGGGACAAACACTGTGAATGGCAGATGGAGGGACAGACATTATGAATGGTAGATGGAGGGACAAACACTGTGAATGGCAGATGGAGGGGCAGACACTATGAATGGAAGATGGAAGGACAGACAGTATGAATGGTAGATGGAGGGGCAGACACTATGAATGGTAGATGGAGGGACAAACAGTGTGAATGGCAGATGGAGGGACAGACATTATGAATGGTAGATGGAGGGACAAACACTGTGAATGGCAGATGGAGGAGCAGACACTATGAATGGTAGATGGAGGGACAGACGCTATGAATGGTAGATGGAGGGCAGAATGAATGGGAGATGGAGGGACAGACAGTATGAATGTTAGATGGAGGGACAGACACTATGAATGGTAGATGGAGGGACAAACACTGTGAATGGTAGATGGAGGGGCAGACACTATGAATGGTAGATGGAGGGACAAACACTGTGAATAGCAGATGGAGGGACAGACACTATGAATGGTAGATGGAGGGACAGACATTATGAATGGTAGATGGAGGGACAGACAGTATGAATGTTAGATGGAGGGACAGACACTATGAATGGCAGATGGAGGGACAGACAGTATGAATGTTAGATTGAGGGACAGACAGTATGAATGTTAGATGGAGGGACAGACATTATGAATGGTAGATGGAGGGACAGACACTATGAATGGTAGATGGAGGGGCAGACACTATGAATGGCAGATGGAGGGACAGACAGTATGAATGTTAGATTGAGGGACAGACAGTATGAATGTTAGATTGAGGGACAGATACTATTAATGGTAGATGGAGGGACAAACACTGTGAATAGCAGATGGAGGGACAGACACTATGAATGGCAGATGGAGGGACAGACAGTATGAATGGTAGATGGAGGGGCAGACAGTATGAATGGTAGATGGAGGGACAGACACTATGAATGGCAGATGGAGGGACAGACAGTATGAATGTTAGATTGAGGGACAGACAGTATGAATGTTAGATTGAGGGACAGATACTATTAATGGTAGATGGAGGGACAAACACTGTGAATAGCAGATGGAGGGACAGACACTATGAATGGTAGATGGAGGGGCAGACAGTATGAATGTTAGATGGAGGGACAGACACTATGAATGGTAGATGGAGGGACAGACATTATGAATGGTAGATGGAGGGACAGACACTATGAATGGTAGATGGAGGGGCAGACACTATGAATGGCAGATGGAGGGACAGACAGTATGAATGTTAGATTGAGGGACAGACAGTATGAATGTTAGATTGAGGGACAGATACTATTAATGGTAGATGGAGGGACAAACACTGTGAATAGCAGATGGAGGGACAGACACTATGAATGGCAGATGGAGGGACAGACAGTATGAATGGTAGATGGAGGGGCAGACACGATGGATGGTAGATGGAGGGACAGACACTATGAATGGCAGATGGAGGGACAGACAGTATGAATGGTAGATGGAGGGGCAGACACGATGGATGGTAGATGGAGGGACAAACACTGTGAATAGCAGATGGAGGGACAGACAGTATGAATGTTAGATGGAGGGACAGACACTATGAATGGTAGATTGAGGGACAGACAGTATGAATGTTAGATTGAGGGACAGATACTATTAATGGTAGATGGAGGGACAAACACTGTGAATAGCAGATGGAGGGACAGACACTATGAATGGCAGATGGAGGGACAGACAGTATGAATGGTAGATGGAGGGACAGACATTATGAATGGTAGATGGAGGGACAAACACTGTGAATAGCAGATGGAGGGACAGACACTATGAATGGTAGATGGAGGGACAGACAGTATGAATGTTAGATGGAGGGACAGACACTATGAATGGTAGATGGAGGGACAGACACTATGAATGATAGATGGAGGGGCAGACACTATGAATGTTAGATGGAGGGACAGACACGATGAATGGTAGATGGAGGGACAAACACTATGAATGGTAGATGGAGGGACAGACAGTATGAATGTTAGATGGAGGGACAGACACTATGAATGGTAGATGGAGGGACAGACACTATGAATGGCAGATGGAGGGACAAACACTATGAATGGTAGATGGAGGGACAGACAGTATGAATGTTAGATGGAGGGACAGACACTATGAATGGTAGATGGAGGGACAAACACTATGAATAGCAGATGGAGGGACAGACACTATGAATGGTAGATGGAGGGACAGACAGTATGAATGGTAGATGGAGGGGCAGACACGATGGATGGTAGATGGAGGGACAAACACTATGAATGGCAGATGGAGGGACAGACAGTATGAATGGTAGATGGAGGGGCAGACACGATGGATGGTAGATGGAGGGACAAACACTATGAATGGCAGATGGAGGGGCAGACATTATGAATGTTAGATGGAGGGACAGACACTATGAATGGTAGATGGAGGGACAGACACTATGAATGTTAGATGGAGGGACAGACATGATGAATGGTAGATGGAGGGACAAACACTATGAATGTTAGATTGAGGGACAGACACTATGAATGGTAGATGGAGGGACAAACACTATGAATGTTAGATTGAGGGACAGACACTATGAATGGTAGATGGAGGGACAGACACGATGAATGGTAGATGGAGGGACAGACAGTATGAATGTTAGATGGAGGGACAGACACTATGAATGGTAGATGGAGGGACAAACACTATGAATGTTAGATTGAGGGACAGACACTATGAATGGTAGATGGAGGGACAGACACTATGAATGGTAGATGGAGGGACAGATACTATTAATGGTAGATGGAGGGACAGACAGTATGAATGGTAGATGGAGGGACAGACACTATTAATGGTAGATGGAGGGACAGACAGTATGAATGGTAGATGGAGGGACAGATACTATTAATGGTAGATGGAGGGACAGACAGTATGAATGGTAGATGGAGGGACAGACACTATTAATGGTAGATGGAGGGGCAGATACTATTAATGGTAGATGGAGGGACAGACAGTATGAATGGTAGATGGAGGGACAGACAGTATGAATGGTAGATGGAGGGACAGACACTATGAATGGTAGATGGAGGGACAGACACTATGAATGGTAGATGGAGGGGCAGACACTATGAATGGTAGATGGAGGGACAGACACTATGAATGGTAGATGGAGGGACAGACATTATGAATGGTAGATGGAGGGGCAGACAGTATGAATGGTAGATGGAGGGACAGACACTATGAATGGTAGATGGAGGGACAGACACTATGAATGGTAGATGGAGGGGCAGACAGTATGAATGGTAGATGGAGGGACAGACACTATGAATGGTAGATGGAGGGGCAGACAGTATGAATGGTAGATGGAGGGACAGACACTATGAATGGTAGATGGAGGGACAGACATTATGAATGGTAGATGGAGGGGCAGACAGTATGAATGGTAGATGGAGGGACAGACACTATGAATGGTAGATGGAGGGGCAGACACTATGACTGGTAGATGGAGGGGCAGACACTATGAATGGTAGATGGAGGGACAGATACTATTAATGGTAGATGGAGGGACAGACATTATGAATGGTAGATGGAGGGACAGACACTATGAATGGTAGATGGAGGGACAGACAGTATGAATGGTAGATGGAGGGACAGACACTATGAATGGTAGATGGAGGGACAGACATTATGAATGGTAGATGGAGGGGCAGACATTATGAATGGTAGATGGAGGGACAGACACTATGAATGGTAGATGGAGGGGCAGACATTATGAATGGTAGATGGAGGGACAGACACTATGACTGGTAGATGGAGGGACAAACACTATTAATGGTAGATGGAGGGACAGACACTATTAATGGTAGATGGAGAGACAGACATTATGAATGGTAGATGGAGGGGCAGACAGTATGAATGGTAGATGGAGGGGCAGACAGTATTAATGGTAGATGGAGAGACAGACATTATGAATGGTAGATGGAGGGAAAAACACTATCAATGGTAGATGGAGGGACAGACACTATGAATGATAGATGGATGGCAGTATGAATGGTAGATGGTTGGAAAAACACTATGAATGGTAGATTGGGGGCAGTATGAATGGTAGATGGAGGGAAAAACAGAATGAGTGGTAGATGGAGGGATTAACACAAACCGAGGGAATGGAAATGGACAGAGAGACACACTGAAGGGTTGGAACTTGTGCATAAACACTTTGAAGTTTGGAAAACAAGGGACAAGCATACATTGACATGTGAAAACATTGTCAGAATAGAGTTAGAATAGACATGACTGTCCGATAAAGACTTCACAGGATATTCCTCAGCTTTGGGTGGTATTCTGCCCTGCTTTATTCGGTGTATGATTACATGGACAGCACTTGGACAATCAACCCAATAAACTGGATTTCTGACATTACGCTGTGTAACATTGTCCTTCATTCTCCTGTGGAGTTCAAATGGTTATTTCATGTGTATATTGTTACAAAGGTTTTGTTTATTTGCACTCAGAACTTAGAATTCTGTGTGTTTTAAAAACTGAGAAAAGGATTCTTGGTCAGTGGAAGATACCTGCAAATAGTTGGAATTCCTGCAATGTTGTGAAAGGAGGTTCATAACAAAAGTTGAACTTTATGGGTGCTTTGAATGGAAGTTGAACTTTTACAAAGGAAATCAGGCAATTTCAAGGAAACCACAGGGGTTTGGCCTTCCTCAGAGTAGATTTTTTTGATGGACAAGAGACACTGTGTCTGGACATGTGCCCAGATTGTCATGCAGGCCCCCACCTGCCAAGAATGAAGCACATTAATTTCGCCACATGGACATTACATTTCAAATTGTTGCTGGGAAGAGGGGAAGGCCTGTTACAAGGAATTGCCCGGCCCCTGGGCTGAAGGATATTTTTGCATATTAGAAGACAATATCGGAACAAAGGAGCTATCCTCTGCTCCCATAAAATACACAGAACAGACCTGGTCAAACCAGTCGGTCACATGACCACCCTGCTGGCCAACTTGGGGGGTTTTAAATTGTAGAGACAGTGTTTGAATTGGCAGAAAGCTCTTTGCTTCTGGACTGAAGCAGACCTCCTCTCTTCCTGCCTGCTCCCATCTCTTCCTCATGGAACTCCAAAAAGCAACTGAAGACACATGAACACCATGAGAGAAAAATCTCCTACAGTGAACAAGGCTTAAGAAGAATACTGGGCCCCAATGAAAAGCAAGATCTACCTACAATCAAGGAATAAACAGTGAGCTCGAAGACTCATAACAAAAACTCTTCAAATATTGCCTCAAATCTTTCCACTTTATTTTTCTTCTGCTCTTTTCGGTCTCTTTTTGCAGGTGTGTTTAAAAATAAAACCCTGTGACAGTAAGAACAGGTTAAGGCTGAATGGGAACCTTAGACCTCTTTCTCACCTGGTCGTAACAGAAATTTGGGTGCTAGCATCTGGAATTGACCCACAGACAAATGAGAGATATTGGAAGTGGGAAGCCAAATTGTTCCAATGTAAAAAAAGAGCGAGATTAATACAGGTTTTCTTGTAGTTGTGTGTGATTAAATATTAACATGTCTGCAACTGGAGCAAGTAGCTCTCCAAGCCAGGGTGAAATAACTTGGGATAGGTTAAAAGCACAGTCTATGGAGGAGTTGAGGAAAATGGCTGAACAAAGAATAAAGAGAACAAAGAAAATTACAGCACAGGAACAGGCCCTTCGGCCCTCCAAGCCTACGCCGATCCAAATCCTCTATCTAAACCTGTCGCCTATTTTCTAAGGGTCTGTATCTCTTTACTTCCTGCCCATTCATGTATCTGTCTAGATACATCTTAAAAGACGCTATCGTGCCTGCGTCTACTACCTCCGCTGGTAATGCGTTCCATGCACCCTCTGCGTAAAGAACTTTCCACGCATATCCCCCGTAAACATTTCCCCTTTCACTTTGAACTCGTGTCCCCTTGTAATTGAATCCCCCACTCTGGGAAAAAGCTTCTTGCTATCCACCCTGTCTATACCTCTCATGATTTTGTACACCTCAATCAGGTCCCCCCTCAACCTCCGTCTTTCTAATGAAAATAATCCTAATCTGCTCAACCTCTCTTCATAGCTAGCGCCCTCCATACCAGGCAACATCCTGGTGAACCTCCTCTGCACCCTCTCCAAAGCATCTACATCCTTTTGGTAATGTGGAGACCAGAACTGCACGCAGTATTCCAAATGTGGCCGAACCAAAGTCCTATACAACTGTAACATGACCTGCCAACTCTTGTACTCAATACCCCGTCCGATGAAGGAAAGCATGCCGTATGCCTTCTTGACCACTCTATTGACCTGCGTTGCCACCTTCAGGGAACAATGGACCTGAACACCCAAATCTCTCTGTACATCAATTTCCCCCAGGACTTTTCCATTTACTGTATAGTTCACTCTTGAATTGGATCTTCCAAAATGCATCACCTCGCATTTGCCCTGATTGAACTCCATCTGCCATTTCTCTGCCCAACTCTCCAATCTATCTATATTCTGCTGTATTCTCTGACAGTCCCCTTCACTATCTGCTACTCCACCAATCTTAGTGTCGTCTGCAAACTTGCTAATCAGACCACCTATACTTTCCTCCAAATCATTTATGTATATCACAAACAACAGTGGTCCCAGCACGGATCCCTATGGAACACCACTGGTCACACGTCTCCATTTTGAGAAACTCCCTTCCACTGCTACTCTCTGTCTCCTGTTGCCCAGCCAGTTCTTTATCCATCTAGCTAGTACACCTTGGACCCCATGCGCCTTCACTTTCTCCATCAGCCTACCATGGGGAACCTTATCAAACGCCTTACTGAAGTCCATGTATATGACATCTACAGCCCTTCCCTCATCAATCAACTTTGTCACTTCCTCAAAGAATTCTATTAAGTTGGTAAGACATGACCGTCCCTGCACAAAACCATGTTGCCTATCACTGATAAGCCCATTTTCTTCCAGATGGGAATAGATCCTATCCCTCAGTATCTTCTCCAGCAGCTTCCCTACCACTGACGTCAGGCTCACCGGTCTATAATTACCTGGATTTTCCCTGCTACCCTTCTTAAGCAAGGGGACAACATTAGCAATTCTCCAGTCCTCCGGGACCTCACCCGTGTTTAAGGATGTTGCAAAGATATCTGTTAAGGCCCCAACTATTTCCTCTCTCGCTTCCCACTTTAACCTGGGATAGATCCCATCCGGACCTGGGGACTTGTCCACCTTAATGCCTTTTAGAATACCCAACACTTCCTCCCTCCTTATGCCGACTTGACCTAGAGTAATCAAACATCTGTCCCTAACCTCAACATCCGTCATGTCCCTCTCCTCGGTGAATACCGATGCAAAGTACTCGTTTAGAATCTCACCCATTTTCTCTGACTCCACGCATAACTTTCCTCCTTTGTCCTTGAGTGGGCCAATCCTTTCTCTAGTTACCCTCTTGCTCCTTATATATGAATAAAAGGCTTTGGGATTTTCCTTAACCCTGTTTGCTAAAGATATTTCATGACCCCTTTTAGCCCTCTTAATTCCTCATTTCAGATTGCGCCTACAATCCCGATATTCTTTCAAAGCTTCGTCTTTCTTCAGCCGCCTAGACCTTATGTGTGCTTCCTTTTTCCTCTTAGCTAGTCTCACAATTTCACCTGTCATCCATGGTTCCCTAATCTTGCCATTTCTACCCCTCATTTTCACAGGAACATGTCTCTCCTGCACGCCAATCAACCTCTCTTTAAAAGCCTCCCACATATCAAAAGTGGATTTACCTTCAAACAGCTGCTCCCAATCTACATTCCCCAGCTCCTGCCGAATTTTGGTATAGTTGGCCTTCCCCCAATTTAGCACTCTTCCTTTAGGACCACTCTCGTCTTTGTCCATGAGTATTCTAAAACTTACAGAATTGTGATCACTATTCCCAAAGTAGTCCCCTACTGAAACGTCAACCACCTGGCCGGGCTCATTTCCCAACACCAGGTCCAGTATGGCCCCTTCCCGAGTGGGACTATTTACATACTGCTCTAGAAAACCCTCCTGGATGCTCCTTACAAATTCTGCTCCATCTAGACCTCTAACATTAAGTGAATGGGGGAACAGTGTGGGATCAGTGTATGTGGCAAGGCTAGGAAGTCTGAACTCCTAAGGCTAGTAGCCAACCAGTTGTCCTTTGAATCTGAAGAGGCAGAAACAGGGTTAGAAGCAAAATCTGACAGGGTATTGTTAGCAAAGATACAATTGGAACAGAGGAAACTTGAATTTGAGAAAAGAGAGAGGGAGAAAGAAAGAACCTTCCAGAAGGAACGTGAAGAAAATGAAAGGCAGGAAAGAGAGGGAGAAAGACAGGAGAAGGAACAAGCGAGAGAGGAGAGAGAAAGAACATTCTGGAAAGAATGCGAAGAAAGAGAGCTGAAGAAGCTTGAGTTAACTGGGGGGTGACAGAGTAACCCCAGTGAAAGCATAGCCAATATGGAGAAGCATAATTCGGGAATAAAAACAAGAAATGCTGGAAATACTCAGCAGGTTTGGCAGCATCTGTGGAGAGAGAAGCAGAGTTAACGTTTCAGGTCAGTGACCCTTCTTCAGAACTGGCAAATATTAGAAATGTAAAAGGTTATAAGCAAGTAAAGCGGGGGTTGGGCAAGAGATAACAAAGGAGAAGGTGTAGACAGGACAAGGCCACAGAATAGCTGACCAGAAGGTCATGGAGCAAAGGCAAACAATATATTAATGGTGTGTTGAAAGACAAAGCATTAGTACAGATAGGGTGTTAACGGACTGAAAATTGAACAGCAGCAAGTACAAACATGAAAAACTGAACAAACTAAGATGAAATAAAATAAAACAAACACACAAAAAAATATATAAAAAGGAAAAAAAAAAACTAAAAATAAAAGTGAAATTGGGGGCCCGTCCTTCTCTGAAATTATTGAACTCAATGTTCAGTCCGGCAGGCTGTAGTGTGCCTAATCGGTAAATGAGATGCTGTTCCTCGAGCTTGCGTTGATGTTCACTGGAACACTGCAGCAATCCCAGGACAGAGATCAGGGGGGAGTGTGGAAATGGCAAGCAACCGGAAGCTCGGGGTCATGCTTGCGGACTGAGCGGAGGTGTTCCACAAAGCCGTCACCCAGTCTGCGTTTGGTCTCCCCAATGTAGAGGAGACCACATTGTGAGCAGCAAATACAGTATACTACATTGAAAGAAGTACAAGTAAATCGCTGCTTCACCTGAAAGGAGTGTTTGGGGCCTGGGGTAGTGAGGAGAGAGGAGGTAAATGGGCAGGTATTACACCTCCTGCAATTGCAGGGGAAGGTGCCATGGGAAGGGGACGAGGTGGTGGGGGTAATGGAGGAGTGGACCATGGTGTCGTGGAGGGAATGATCCCTTCGGAATGCTGCCAAAGGAAGGGAGGGGAAGATGAGTTTGGTAGTGGCATCATGCTGGCGGTGGCGGAAATGGCGGAGGATGATCCTTTGGATATGGAGGCTGATGGGGTGGAAAGTGAGGACAAGGAGAATCCTGTCGTGGGTCTGGGAGGGAGGGGAAGGGGTGAAGGTAGAGGTGCAGGAAATGGGCCGGACACAGTTGAGGGCCCTGTCAACCACAGTAGGGGGGACTCCTCGGCTGAGGAAAAAGGAAGACATATCAGAAGCGCTGTTGTGGAAGGTAGCATCATCAGAGCAGATGCGTCGGAGACGGAGAAACTGGGAGAATGGAATAGAGTCCTTACAGGAGACAGGTGTGAAGAAGTGTAGTCAAGGTAGCTGTGGGAGTCGGTGGGTTTATAATGGATATTAGTAGACAACCTATCCCCAGAGAAGGAGACCGAGAAGCCGAGGAAGGGAAGGGAAGTGTCAGAGATGGACCATGTAAAGGTGAGAGAAGGGTGGAAATTAGAAGCAAAGTTGATAAAGTTTTCTAGTTCGGGGCGGGAGCAGGAAACGGCACCGATACAGTCATCAATGTACCGGAAAAAGAGTTGGAGGAGGGGGTCTGAGTAGGACTGGAACAAAGAATGCTCGACATATCCCACAAAAAGACAGGCATAACTAGGACCGATGTGGGTACCCATAGCAACACCTTTTACTTGAAGGAAGTGAGTGGAGTTGAAGGAGAAGTTGTTCAATGTGAGAACAAGTTCAGCCAGGCGGAGGAGGGTGGTGGTGGATGGGGACTGGTTGGGCCTCTGTTCAAGGAAGAAGCGGAGAGCCCTCAAATCGTCCTTGTGGGGGATGAAGGTGCAGAGAGATCGGACATCCATAGTGAAGAGGAGGCGGTTAGGGCCAGGGAACTGGAAATTGTCAAAATGACATAGGACATCAGAAGAGTCATGGATGTAGGTGGGAAGACATTGGACCAGCGGAGAAAAGATAGAGTCAAAATAGGAAGAAATAAGTTCAGTGGGGCAGAACAGGCTGAAACAATGGGTCTGCCGGGACAGTCCCGTTTGTGGATTTTGGGAAGGAGGTAGAGGCGGGCTGTCCGGGGTTGCGGGACTATGAGGTTGGAAGCTGTAGAAGGAAGATCTCCAGAGGAGATGAGGTCAGTGACAGTCCTGTGGACAGTAGCTTGATGTTCGGCGGTGGGGTCATGGTCCAGGGGGAAGTAAGAAGAAGTGTCTGAGAGTTGGCGCTGAGTCTCTACAAGGAAGAGGTCGGTACGCCAGACAACAACAGCACCACCCTTGTCTGCAGGTTTGATTACCATGTCGGGGTTAGACCTGAGAGAACGGAGTGCCTCAAGTTCAGAGGGGAACAGGTTAGAGTGAGTGAGGAGGGCAGAGAAATTGAGATGACCAATGTCTCACCGACAATTTTCAATGAAAAGATCAAGAGCGGGTAAGAGGCCAGTGAGAGGGGTCCAGGTAGAGGGAGAATGCTGGAGGCGGATGAATGGGTCTGCTGGTCGGGAGGAGGACTCCTGGTCAAAGAAGTGAGCCCGGAGGCGGAGGTGATGGACGAAGAGCTCAACGTCATGCTGAGTGTGAAATTCATTGAGGTGGGGACGTAAGGGGATAAAACTGAGACCTTTGCTGAGTACAGAACATTAAGCATCAGAGAGGGGGAGGTCAGAGGGTATAGAGTATAGAGGGTATAGCATGACCCCGAGCTTCCGTTTGCTTGCCATTTCAACACTCCCCTGTGCTCTCATGCTCACATCTCTGTCCTGGGATTGCTGCAGTGTTCCAGTGAACATCAACGCAAGCTCGAGGAACAGCATCTCATTTACCGATTAGGCACTCTACAGCCTGCCAGATTGCCGGCAGCGCAGTGGTTAGCACCGCAGCCTCACAGCTCCAGTGACCCGGGTTCAATTCTGGGTACTGCCTGTGCAGAGTTTGCAAGTTCTTCCTGTGACTGCGTGGGTTTCCGCCGGGTGCTCCGGTTTCCTCCCACAGACAAAGACTTGCAGGTTGATAGGTAAATTGGCCATTGTAAATTGCCTGTAGTGTAGGTAGGTGGTAGGGGAATGGTGGGGATGTGGTAGGGAATATGGGATTAATGTAGGATTAGTATAAATGGGTGGTTTTTGGTCAGCATAGACTTGGTGGGCCGAAGGGCCTGTTTCAGTGCTGTATCTCTGTATGACTCTGCCATTGAGTTCAATAGTTTCAGAGCATGACAGGCCCCCCAATTGACTTTTATTTTTAGTTCTTTTTTCTTTTTTCTTTTTTTTTGTGTGTTTATTTTATTTTATTTCATCTTAGTTTGTTCAGTTTGCTTACCCAGTGTTTTTTTTCATGTTTGTACTTGCTGCTGTTCAATTTTCAGTCCGTTAACACCCCATCTGTACTAATGCTTTGTCTTTCAACACACCATTAACATATTGTTTGCCTTTGCTCCATGACCTTCTGGTCAGCTATTCTGTGACCTTGTCCTATCTACATCTTCTCCTTTGTTATCTCTTGCCCCACTCCCGCTTTACTTGCTTATAACCTTTCACATTTCTAATATTTGCCAGTTCTGATGAAGGGTCACTGACCTGAAACGTTAACTCTGCTTCTCTCTCCACAGATGCTGTCTGACCTGCTGAGTATTTCCAGCATTTCTTGTTTTTATTTCAGATTTCCAGCATCTGCAGTATTTTGCTTTTATTTAAGCATAATTCAGGGCTGGGTACAAAATTGCTGAAACGAGCTCAACCAATTCCAAAATTCAATGAGGAAGGTGTGGATGCGTATTTTGTGTCTTTTGAGAAACTGGCAAGGCAGCTAAAATGGCCAGCCGAGACCTGGTCTCTTTTACTACAAAGCAAGCTAACTGGAAAAGCCCATGAGGTTTATTCTGTTACCAGATGAGAGTTCATCAAATTATGAACTGACCAAAAATGCTATCCTGGGGGCATATGAATTAGTACCCAAAGCCTATTACCAAAAGTTTAGAACCCTCAAGAAGCAAGCTAATCAAACTTATCTAGAATTTGAAAGAAGTAAGCAGCTGGCTTTTGACCAGTGGATGAGGGCCCTTAAAGTACAGCTCAGCTATGAGAATCTCAGGGAAGTAGTTCTGTTAGAGGAGTTTAAAAACTCTCTCCCACTCTCCATAAAGACCCATGTAGAGGAGCTGCGGGTTCAGAGAGCCCTGCAAGCAGCTGTTCTGGCCAATGAATTTGCTCTCATTAATAAGTCGGTTTCCCAGGGCAGAACCTTTCCCTGTCACCCCCACAAATCCGATAAGGACAAAGGGTGGGAAGATGATATTTGCCCAAGCAGTCCTGGGAGAGAAAGGAGAGCAGGAGACATAGGGGCCCTCCTCCAGCCAAAAAGGAAAGTGCAGTGAGCAAGAGTGAGACCCAGAGAGCTGTGTGCTTCCATTGGAATAAAGCAGAGCATTTAAAAGCTGATTGCTGGAAACTAAAGGGAAAACTGATAAGGTTAATCAGGGCACACCCTCTCAGTGAAGATGGGACACTGAAGCAAAGCACAGCAGAACAAGCTTTAACTGCAGTAAGAGTGAGACCCAGGAAGCTTACGGCTGCAAGTGCAGGAACATTTAATAGGATTCCTGAGGGCTAGCAGGGTTTCATGTTTGAAGGGAAAGTAACTCCATAAGCCTCGAGTGGGGCAAGCAAGCCCATAGTAATTCTCAGGGACACAGGGGCCACTAGATCCCTTTTACTGGGAAAAGGCCTGACCTTTCCCCCAGAGAGTGCAGTGAACACCAAAATGGTGGTGAATGGTATTGGAGGGCAGTGTATGCCTGTACCTGTACATCGGGTGCACCTGGAGTGCAACCAGGGGCTGGTGACCATAGGGATTGTCCCTAGTTTGCCTGTGGATGGGGTTGACCTGCTCCTAGGTAATGATCTGGCGGGGGTGAAGGTGGTAGGTGGTAGCCCCCCCGGTACTGAAAGAAAGACCGCAGGAGTTCGGAGAGACAGGGCAGTGGCGGAAGATGGACCCCTGCAGTTTCTCTGAATGTGTAGTGGATCAGGCCATGATCAAACCAGCTCCCCCAGAGGAGACTGCACTGGCACTGCAGGCAGATGACCGTGAGGTCAACCTGACTGAGACTTTCTTTGGAAAGTTAGGAGACCAAGGGAATGAATGAAATGGATTTTCCCTCGATGAGACTCAGTGAGCTGACCCAGTATTGTGAGAGTTAGCAGAGGCTGCCCAATCTGAAAGTGAAGCAGAGGGAGTCCCTGATTGCTATTATTTAAAGAATGGGGTACTGATGAGGAAATGGAGTTCTCCTCACAGACCTGAGAGCAAGGAGTGGACAGTAGTTCACCAGTTAGTGGTGCCGCAGAGGTACCGGAAAGAAATATTAAGAAGGGCCCATGAGACTACACTGGCTGTACATGCCGATATACGAAAGACCAAAGCCCGCAAAAGACAGCAGTTTGACTGGCCAAAACTCCACAAAGATGTGGTATGTGGTGGAGTACTGCAAGAGTTGCCACATGTGCCAGGTTGAGGGGAAACCCCAACCGACTGTGAAACCTGCACCCCTAAGTCCTGTACCAGTGTTAGGAGAACCCTCCAGCAGAGAGCTGGTAAACTGGTAATGGACCCCCGCTGAGAACAAAAGGGGACAGACAGGCACAGGCAGGCAAAGGTTTAGAAAGGGAAGGGAAAAAAGTGACCAAGAGGGCAGGTTAAAGGAAGTCCGGGAGAAATCCCAGATGAAAACCCCTACTGCCCGGACAGGCAACACCGGAAAATGGGAAAAGTTAGACCCCACATCCTCCTGTGTAAATGCAGACACGAGAAGCACCCCACCAGAGTTACTAACAGAATTTACAGGAACCTACGGAGACAAAGGAAGACCTGTCGGGGGCACAGAAACTGTGAGGGTAATGCCTCACCTAGTCAAAGTGCCACAGGGAATGCAGTAGAGTCTGCACCAATACCTGCAGGCAGGAGTGTCCCAGAGAACAAAGGGGAGATTAACAAAGAATCCTCCCACACAGTCCGAGAAAAAGGGAACCACCCAGCCCCTGAAGTCAAAAGCCTTTGCATGACTCAGCAAAGCACTGAAAGAGAGTTCAGGATAGACCCGCCCACTACTAACTCTCCTGAAAAAAAAAAATGACCTTAGCAGGAACCTAAACCCTACGCAGTCATGGCAATGGGCAAACTGAAAAAAAAAACTTCCCCAAAGAACCACATGTTTACTTAGATGCCAAAAAGGGGACAATTAAAGCAGCACTGGCACCAAGAAAATACAGTTTTAGTAAGTTTTAGAATTTATGAATGAATGGAAATGAGTGAGAGAAATGCATGGTTTTTTGTTTCTTATTTTCTCTCAACCCTTTTAATGAAATTCAACTTTTTTTCAAATCGCATTTCATTTCCCTGGGTGTGGAGGTGTCATGCAGGGCCCCATCTGCCAAGAACGAGGCACATTAATTTAGTCACATGGGCATTAAACTTCAAATTGTTGCTGGGAAGAAGAGAAGGCCTGTTACAAGGAATTGCCGGGCCCCTGGCTGGAAAGACAACGGAGCTATCCCCTGCTCCCATACAATACACAGAACAGACCCACTCAAACCAGACAGTCACATGAGCACCCTGCTGGCCAACTTGGGGAGTTTTAAATTGTAGAGACAGTGTCTGAACTGGCAGAAAGCTCTTTGCTCCTGGACTGAAGCAGACCTCCTCTCCTCCTGCCTGCTCCCATCTCTCTCATGGAACTCCAAAAATCCATTGAAGACACATGAACCCCAAGAGAGAAAATCTCCTACAGTGACAAGGTTTAAGAAGAATGCTGGGCCCCAATGAGAAGCAAGATCTACCTACAATCAAGGAATATACAGTGAGCTCAAAGACCCATAACAAAACTTTTCAGATATTGCCTCAAACCTTTCCACTTTATTTTTCTTCTGCTCTTTTCTGTCTCTATTTGCATGTGTGTATCACATATGCATGCTAGCGTGAACGTGTCGTGTATCCGTAGGCGTCAACAGAATTAGAGTTTAGGTTTAAGTTTTAATTAAATTTCACCTTCCTTCTTTAAACTTAAGAAAGCCTGTTTGTGCTGGTTTCTTTACTTTATAATTGGAAAGCAGTGAGCAAGGATTCACCAAGGGGGAACTAAACACACAGTGTGTTTAAAAATAAAAGCCTGTTACAGTAAGACCAGGTTAAGGCTGAAAGGGAACTCTAGACCTCTTTCTCACCTGGTCGTAACAATGTTCAGGAAGGCTTTTTTCACTTTGGACCCTTTAAAAAGCCACTGAGTTTGTCAAAGGGCAGGTATTTAAAATCTTTGCTTTGACCTGCCTGCAGCAAGAGAAGAAGACCCAGAGAAGTGTTACCTCTTTCTGTAAAGGAATCCTACATCTCTCGAGAAGAAACCCTATTTTTAAAAGGTGGCTAATTCTTGTTGCCTCTGGTCTCTGAAGAATCCCTGCATCCAGAGTGGTTCCTGTTGCCTCCTGTATTTTGGGAGATCCTGAAATCTCAAGAAAGCTTCTATTGCTAGACTGCTGCTTCGAAACCCAAGCAGACCTGTTGCTGCACCCTTTGCTGAAAGACCTGTGAGATGCCTGCTGCAGACAAATAGCCTTGAATGCCCATCACAGACTGTTCAGTAACCTCGCCTGGAGAGACTTTGCGTGGTATCCGACTATTCGACTCTTGGACACCTCACCGTACTGAAAACATCCTACCAGAATGTGATAAACTCAATTATTTTTATTATTCCTTCTATTCCTAAGAAACAGTTGTAAACCAAAAAATCCTTTTCCCCGGTTTACCGTTTTTTAAATGTATGCGTGTGCATACAAGAGGGTTAAGGAAGTAGGGAGTTTTTCATACATATGGATTTATCTTTTAGTAGTTAAGACTTATTACTTATTTTCTAATAAATAATGTTCTAGTTGTTTAAAGAAACCTGGTTTGGTGTGCTTTATTCTGGGGGAATAATAAAGCGTTTAATTTGGTTATTCTTCGGTAGGTGGGAAACTTTTTTTGATATTTTGATATTTTTTTGATACCTGTGTGGTAGTGGGACTGAATTAACAGTGCATTACTCCAACCTTGGTCGTAACAATATTTACAATTCATGCTGATCCTTTCTCACTCTCCACTTATTCTTCCTTTTCCCCTTCCCCGGTTGAATATTTTAGAGCACAGTTCCTGGGGTATTCACCATAGTTCCTCATCCAAGTCACCATTCAGTGTAGGCTATAACAATGAGCGTCTCGGCTATTTGGCCATGGAAGGTATCACAGCTGACTCCAATCATCTCACCATTGAACGTCTCTAAATGCAAATCAGGAACTCTCGTTGATTTCCCACCTCCTTAGCTGAATGACACTGAGGCCAATTGTAGTACCCATATCATTGCCTGAGACCAGCCCCTTCCCTTTTCCCCAGCCAAAGGGTACTCTTACAATGCTGTTCCACTGACTGGTGTTCATTTGCATGCAATTGACCTCTGACCTGTGGATCACAGTGGGTTCACTGCTTTTAATGGCCCAATCATATCAACTTTGCATTTAAATAAAACATTTATGTATTTTTCTTTTGAAAATGATGAAACCAATTTGGGATTCTGGCAGTGTGACATTTTGTTAAAATTTTGTTACATAACATAAAAGCAAATTGTAACTGGGTACCCACCTTGTTACCTAACAACATGATGACGACATCCTGTTGTGCATATTCATGTACTTCTGTTAACCAGGCCTGAAAGCGAATGTAGCACATAAATGTGAATACACTTTTTTAATTTAAAAAGTTCTCTATCTTAAGGAAATGGAAATTCACAAGTGGCGCAGATCTGATTGACCAATCCTGAGACTCATATAGAAGGTTCACCAGAAACACCAATCTACCAACCATCACTTACAAACAGCTTTACAACTCCAAACTGGAGCACTGCCAGCTGTAAACAGGACAGTAAGTACAGGGTTAGATACAGACTAAAGCTCCCTCTACTGTTCTGTCAAACACTCCCAGGGCAGGTACAGTGCAGATTAGATACTTAGTAAAGTTCCCTCTACTTGTTCACTAGATTAGTCCCTGGATATGAGGGTTTTCCTATGATGACAGGCTGAGTAAATTCGGCCTATTCTCTGTGGAGTTTTGAAGAATGAAAGGTGATCTCATTGAAACATACAAAGGGCTTGACTGGGTTGACACTGAGAGGTTGTTTCCCCTGGTTGGGGAATTAGAACACAGGGGCACAACCTCAGGATGAGGGGTCTATCATTTTTAGGTCTGAGATGAGGATAAATTTCTTCACTCAGAGGGTTGAGGGTGCTCTACCATTGAGTATATTTAAGGCTGAACTAAACAGAATTTTGGTCTCTCAGGGAATCAAGGGATATGGGAAGTAGGTGAGAAAGTGGAGTTGCAGCAAACGATCAGACATGATTGTATTGGTGCAGCAGGCTTGAGAGGCCATGTGAGCTACTCCTGTTCCTATTTCTTATGTTCTTATGTTCAGGACTGTCCCATCAAACACTGCCAGGGCAGCTACAACATGGGTTAGATAGAGTGTGAAGCTCCGTCTACACTGCCCCATCAAACACTGTTAAGGCAGGTATGGCATGGGTCTGGCATACATGTGACTACTGCTTAATGATGTTTCTCGAAAGAGCCATAGACCAAATCTTTCCATTACTCTAAGGCAGTGTTGTTTAACCTTTTTGCGTAGGGGGCCACATTACAATTTTTGTCTTACATAGTGGGGAGAGACAATTTTGTAAATATAAAGGCATTAAGATTTTATCTTACTATTAATCAAAGCAACAACAAATGTGCATTTTTGTGAAGAAGCTTTAAATGAGAAGATTAATTTATTGACTTAGTTTCTCATCACTATGTTGGACACCTGGCAGTGAGATACCTGGCATTTTTTTGCTTGCACAAGTAGTGTTTGCCTGCACACTCATTGTAGCAATGCGGAGTATTCTGGATAGATGTCAGTCTGTCAGGAGTGATCTTGATCTCTCTGCCACTCTCTCTCCCTGTGTTCCCTCCTCTCTGTGTTGTTCCCTCCTTTCTGTCCCCCCTCCTTCTCTCTCGGTCCCCCCCACTTTCCCTCTCTGTGTCCCCCTCTCTCTCTGTTACCCCCATCTCTCTGTTCCCCCCTCTCTCTGTCCCCCCCCCCCTCTCTCTCTGTCTCCCTTTTTCTCTCTCTCTATGTCTCCCCTTCTCTCTCTCTCTGACAGCTGCAGGGAGTGGGCACGCTCAGCACAGTAGCTTTCTGGTTGGTCAGTTTTAAAAAAAAGTTTGCGCTGTCAATTTCACAGCTGATTAGTCCTGGGAGCAGGAACAGTGGTTTCTGAACTTTGGACAGATTCGGAGTTTTCCGGTGGGTTCTGACTATTTTTTAGGAAGGTAACAGTGGGAAATTTCTCATCTCTGAAATACATCCGCGGGACGGATGGAAACCTTTGGCGGGCCATATGTTGGACAACCCTGCTCTAGGGTTAGTGCTAGATCAGTGAGAGCATGCAGCAGCAACTGACTGGATCTCCTCCCCTCCTCTTGATGGCACTGTCTCTCATTGTATGAGTATCCATGGGCCCCAATCACCCTCTGATGCCTCACCCCCTTTACCTGTTCTTCACATATCAACTCAAGTAGTAATGCTTGAAGAATGACATACTGGAGGGCAATCTGGGTCAACTAGATTTGGGTTATAAATACTGCGTTGCCAGGTTCACCCCCATTCCGAGTGCAGGCTGAGTTACTCGGAGCCCACGGGAGGGAGTGTCGGGAATCTGTTATCTGGGCACCACACCTGAGGAAGAATATGCTTGGAGAGTATGCTGCATAGATTCACCAGGATGAAACCGGGGCTTGTATTTCCTTCAGTACAGAAGATGAAGGGGTGATCTAATAGTTTAGGGGGAAAGAAACTATTCCCTGTGGTGGGGGGAGTCCAGAACAAGAACAAAAATGAGAGCTGGGCCATTCAGGGGTGATGTCAGGAAGCACTTCTTCACACAGAGGAGTGGAAATCTGGAACACTCTCCCCAAATAGTGGTTTTGAGGCTGGCCTTCAAGTGAAAATTTCAAAACTGAGATTGAAGATTTTTGTTCAGTGAAGGGATTAAGGGCTATAGAATTAAGATACAGATCAGTCGTGATCTAATTAAATGGAGAAACAGGCTTGAGGGGCTGAATGGCCTTCTCCACTTCCTTTGGGAGCCAAAAGGGAGTGGGGAAAACAAAATATGGAAGCTGCTGTCAATTACAGCTTGCCATGAAAAGGGTTAAATTTAGCTCTGCTTCTAACCAGTCTGACTCACCAGCACATTCCATTTAGAAGCAGATAAAGAGAATGTAATATGATACTGAGACATGACTACTAGAAGCAGTATTACAGCTCATTAAGTAATGAATTGGGAGCACAGTTATGGGAGCTTTGTAACTTTCTAACCTCGGCTTGCTGTTGTATCTCTATTGATTTTCCTCAGGCTGTCTCCATTCAGCCAGCTTCTGTCTGCCTGTTTGATGTCATACATATGCCAACGCTCGTCATCTTTAGTACTGAAGCACTAAAAATGAGCCTTGACATTTACACTATCAGCATCAACAGGGCTATGGTGACACATAATGGATGGCAGCTGTATTCTGGGCCCTGCCTCTTGTAGTAAACAAATACTCTTCTTAAGCTTCAAATTCTCCATCTTGCACACTCCCTCTCTGCTTCCTGACTGTGCCGCGCTCTCTCCTACTCTATTCTTTACTGTGGTCTCAAAGGGATTGTTCGACACAGCAGAGCTCCCAGTCGAGCTTTCTACCCACTGACAGCACCTCTTGGGAATTTGGGGGGCAGGCCTCTCGCAGGAAAATCGGCAGGAGCGCAGATACTTGCTCCAGACTCTGCATCGGGTCCCCAATATTGTGAAACGGCCTTTCGTCTCCCTCTCAGTCCTCTCTTCTGCCTACAATCCGCAAGAGGTTAGAAAACCTGAGTTTGGTGTTGTGTACACATGGTGATTTACAACGCCTGTTGCCACTTGCTCCACTCATGGGGGTTACTCAACACCAGGGCTTCTCAACCGGGGGTCTGTTGCCCCCTCAGCGTGTGAGAAGTTTTCAAGGGGTCTGTCAAATCATCATCTTTCAAGCAGACAATGGTTTAAATCGGGAGCCCGCCCCTCTCCACCCTCCCTCTCCCTCTCCGCCCTCCCCCGGCCCTATCTCTTCTCCCTTCCCCTCTCCTCTCTTCCCCTCTCCTCCCCTCCCCTCCACTCCCCTCCCCTCTCCGCCCCACCCCTTCCCGCACCTCCACTCCCCTCCCCGCCCCCCTCCCTGCCCCTCCCCACTCCACTTCCAAGGGGTCTGTGAAATATTTAATAATTTGGGAGGGGGTGGGCCTCAGGAACAAAAGGATTGAGAACCCCTGCACTACACTCTGGGCTTCCAACTAAGATTCACAGATCTGCCTCCTCGTGTTCTGACAAACGCTTCAATACATCCACTCCGGTTGCCCAGGCTGGGATGAAGCCTCGGACCTCCCAGCTTTCCAGCACCACTTTGTTCTCTTTCAGTGCAGCGGAAATACAACCTCTCAGCACGCCTCCTCAATTCTTCTCCCGACCCTGCAGGCTCTGTATTGTACTGAGTACAGCTCTACTGGCAACTTCTTATGTGTGAACTCCCTCAGTAAATGTTGTCAGGCTATTTGACCATGGGGAGCATCACAGCCTTGTCGTGAAAGTGGGGTGGGGGGAATGGGGATAAGTTGAAAGCTAATCTGTGTAAACAATATTTCAGTGAGCGAGAGGTCGATCTACAGAACAAGCTCCCTCGGGAGACAATGGACAAAGTTAGTACTGATTCATTAGAGTGCAAATTTGATAGATTTCTATCAGAAAATGGTATTTTGGGATACAGTATCTGAGTAATTTGAGACATGGTGTGTGGTGCATGTCGTGGGCTTGGGAGAAACAGGCGCCTTTGGACCTGTGGTTTCCAAAGCTTTTCACCATTGGGGGTTTTCCTCACCTCATATCTGGGTCTGTTGTAGATTAATTGATCGAGATTGATTGCTGTGATTTGTCAATAATTCTATTACACTGTAATGTGACTACCAGGATGGTAGAAGGTGGACTAGGTGGACCTCGGTCTTTCTTCAACTAGCAGTTCCTATGTTCTCATCTGATGACAATTGCTGGGGGGGGAGGGATGTCAGTGGATAGGGATCAGGAGCATGAAGCCTGACCGTGTTTTCCTTTCCTTGTATCACAGCCCCCACCACTCCTGCAGCACAGTTTCCCCTCCCTGCACTGAAATCAGCCTGTGTGTAAGGGCCATATCTAATCTGTGGCAGAATGGTGCAGTTCCAACTGAGACATAAAACAGAGAAGGAAATAAAGGATTGGAGGAGATGGAGGGAACACTCTCGCATCCCTCTCCGGCTTTACGGGCCTGCCTTTTCCCCGCAGATTCCCTAAAGCCGCCACCCACCCTACCAGACTGCTCTGTGTGTGCTGTGTAGTCTTGTTCTCTGATCTACCTTCCCTACAGGCTGTCCTGCATTCACAGTGTTGTACTTTACCCAGGAGGATGGATGTATGTGAGTTACTAAATTCTCCACAACATCCCTTCGTGACCCCAATGTGGGCCAGTGCTTTCCTAAGTCCGACCCCTCACTCGCTAGGCACTGTTTGGGGATTGAAACATTCATCCTTAGGAAGGAACATAGGAACCATTCAGCCCTTTGAGTCTGCTCCGCCATTCTGGCATGGATGCCTACTGAGCAGCCAGATTCAATATGGCGGGTAGTGCACCTCCACTGTGGCAATGGCACATGCACGCCACCCACTCGCCGCCATATTGAATCCTCTGATACCTGTTTTATGCTTGTAAAATGCGTGTGGTGAAATAGAATTTCTAGGCCACTGTCTTGACAATGAGTGAGGTTCTGGACAGTACCAGACATCTAACTGGTAAGAGTGAGTCAACAGGGGTTTTATTTTAACACCTGAGAGTATCAGATTACTCGAGCATGGCATGTGGAAGGAAACCAGGCAGACATTGATTGCATATTGCCAGCAGAGCGTGCCCCAATGTTCTGTCCATTTGGGCCATGTGTATCTTTGGAGACAGTTTGCCAACAAGTCCCTTTCACCCATCATTTCTGTGCTCACTGACCTACATTGGCTCCCAGTTAAGCAACATCTCGAATTTAAAATTCTCATCCCCTCCCTAACTCTCCCAGTCCTACAACCCTCTGAGGTCTCAGCACTCCTCCAATTCTGGCCTTTTGCACATCCTTGATGTGCCTTGGTGGCCGTGCCTTCAGCTTTCCCTCACTAACTCTCTCCGTCTCTCACTCTCCTCTTTAAAACCTGCCTCTTTACCAAGCTTTCGGTCACCTGCCCTAACATCTCTGTGTGCCGGTGTCAATTTTTGTCTCACACCCTGCTGAACCAGTACAATTTTGGGGTCCCGATGTCTAAGGTCCCTATGACTGTAGCCATGTGCAACAGTTTATACTGCCCTTCTCAAACTGGAGTTTGGTTTCAGGGGTGGGGTAGGGTTTATGTCTGCTGCAGTTTGCTCTGAAGTGTCCTTCTCGATCACATCACTTTTCAAGAGGCCATTTAGAGACGAAAGGACTATCGAACCCAACCTGTACAGCCCAGGACAACCACAAACTCAGGCACAAAAGAACAACTGCGTAAAGTATTTTTAGCAAGAACTAGTAGGAGATTAAACAGGTTCTGTCTGAATTCACCCAGAGCAGGTGGGGCCCTGTGAGAGGGCGAGGGTGTGTGGCCTGGGCCCTAGGCGAGGGCGTGGGTGTGTGGCCTGGGCCTTGGGGCAGGGGTGTGCAGTCTGGTTCCAGGTGGGGTATGGGGTGGGCTTGGGGTTGGGGTGCTGGGAGTCTGCAGCCTGTCTGTGGTTGTTGCAGGTAGTCAGTGTGAGCAGGGTGGGGGGGTGAAGGGGGGAGGGGGTGGGTGTGGTGGCGTGGTGTTGTTGGGGTTTGGTCCCTGGGTTGTTGGGGGTATTGTCCTTGGTTGTTTGGCGATTTTGTTCCTGGGTTGTTGGATGTTTAGCCCTGAGTTATTAGGGGTTTCATCCCTGGCTTGTTGAATGTTTTATCCTTGGGTTCCTGGGGGTTTTATTGGGGGTTACTGGGAGTTTTATCCTCTAGGTTATTGGGGTATTATGCCTGGGTCATTGGGAGTTTTATCCCCTGGGTCATTGGGGGTTTTATCCCCTGGGTCATTGAGAGTTTTATCCCCTGGGTCATTGGGGGTTTTATCCCCTGGGTCATTGGGAGTTTTATCCCTGGGTCATTGGGGGTTTTATCTCCTGGGTCATTGTGGGTTTTATCCCCTGGGTCATTGAGAGTTTTATCCCCCGGGTCATTGGGAGTTTTATCTCCTGGGTCATTGGGGGTTTTATCCCCTGGGTCATTGTGGGTTTTATCCCCTGGGCCATTGCGGGTTTTATCCCCTGGGTCATTGAGAGTTTTATCCCCTGGGTTATTGGGGGTTTTATCCCCTGGGTCATTGCGGGTTTTATCCCCTGGGTTATTGGGGGTTTTCTCCCTGGGTCATTGGGGGTTTTATCCCCTGGGTCATTGAGAGTTTTATCCCCTGGGTCATTGCGGGTTTTATCCCCTGGGTCATTGGGAGTTTTATCCCTGGGTCATTGGGGGTTTTATCCCCTGGGTCATTGGGAGTTTTATCCCTGGGTCATTGGGGGTTTTATCCCCTGGGTCATTGAGAGTTTTATCCCCTGGGTCATTGGGGGTTTTATCCCCTGGGTCATTGAGAGTTTTATCCCCTGGGTCATTGCGGGTTTTATTGTCTGGGTTATTGGGGGTTTTCTCCCTGGGTCATTGGGGGTTTTATCCCCTGGGTCATTGCGGGTTTTATCCCCTGGGTCATTGAGAGTTTTATCCCCTGGGTCATTGGGAGTTTTATCCCCTGGGTCATTGCGGGTTTTATCCCCTGGGTCATTGCGGGTTTTCTCCCTGGGTCATTGGAGGTTTATTGGAAGGCCTGGCCCCCCAGATGCATGGCATGCTGGCCTACTGGCATATGGTCACGCCCCAGTGCCCACGAGCCAGATCCTCAGCTGTGGGTAAATAGCCTCATTGCCTTCCAGATGTCTTGAGTGAGAAGGCTAAGGGAGTAAACCCTGCCAGAAAATCCAGAGTGGAGTCCCGTTGGTGGTTGCTTGTCATTTATCAGGCAGCTTTCCAGCAACTCCTGCAGCAGAGCTGGTACCAAACAGTACTGGTTTAATCCTTTCCTTTGGACAATACTAGCAATGCCGAGAGGGAGGTCCTGATGCTTGGACATCTGAGGGTCTCCATACTATTTGCCCAGGCCTCTGACTTGGAGAGGACACTCCAGCTTCATGGCTAAATGTTGGCACAACACAGGAAGCAACAATTACCGGTTATAAGCTCTCACTCGATTGGTGTAGAGTATGAGTGCGAGGGGTTACTTCCCACGATGGGAGAGATCATTGTGTCCCAATGGATAGCCACCGCCTTCCCCAAGATGGGCAGCCCCCAGTCAGTAAGGTGTTTCAATGGGTGCTTGGAGCTTAGAGAGTCATCTCTGAATAGGCGGGTCGATAATCTATGGCAAGATACAGGCATAGGCAAGACAAACTCAACATAGAAGACACCAGTCCTTCGCATCGCAAGCTGGACTGTAAGGACAATGTGTCCTGGCTTGACCGACAACCTTCTACAGGTTGATGATGCATGCAGGACAGCTGTGATCGACAAAGAACTCACAAGCTCAATTCTTGCTGGACTGCAAGAAACTAGGATCGTTCAAAGTGGATCCTTAAAGAGAAACACTACACGTTCTTCAGGCAGAGGAAAGCTCAAGAGTCAACGTGAGCATGGAGTGGGTTTTGCAGTAAAAACACACTACTTGCGATGATTGAATGCCCCACAGAAGGCTGAGAAAGATATCTACTCATTGCTTGTCAACAAGCATGAGCCCAGTTAATCTCATGTGCATTAATGCCCTGACACTCACCTCCACCCCAGATGTCAAGGATCAGCTCTGAGACATTTGACTCTGCCATCAGCAGAATTCCCAGCACCGAGGGACTTCTAGGGGACTTCAGCACAAGCGTGGGTACCAACTACACAGCTTGGCCACCGTGCAAAGGGCACGAGGGAAAAGCAATATGAATGAAAATGGACAGAAATTGGTGGAGTTATGCTGTTACCATGGATTCTGACTGGCAAACAGCTACTTTCAGACCAAGCCGTGGCACAAGGAGTCCGGCAACATCCGAGCTCATGCCACTGGCACCGGCTAGACCTTATCATCAACAGACATTCCACCCTCATCACCCGTAGCTAACACAGCGCTGACTGTGACAGTGACCACTCCCTAGTGTGTAGCAAGGTCAAGCTTCAGCCAAGGAAGCTACACCACTCCCGGAAGAAATTGTCCAGGGATCAACACTTGCTGTACCACTGACCCAGAAAGGACCCAGAAGCTGATCAACATCCTCGATCAGGCTCTTTCGAACAACAACACCCAAGGCCCAAGAGGGGTGTCAAAGTGGGATCACATGCATATGACTGTCTATAACTCTGCACTCACTGCATACGGAAAAAGAGATCAGAGGAATGCTGACTTGTTTGAGGCTTATTGGACTGAAATGGAGTCAGTTACTGCAACCAAGAGGAGAGCCCTCATGAATTACAAGCAAGTCCCCAGCAAACAAAACCTGGATGCTCTCAGAGCTGCCAGAAACAAGTCTCAGCAGACTGCTCGGCACTGCACCAATCAATACTGTTGAAACTCTGCAACAACATACAATCTGCTGCTGAATCCGGGGATGATAGCGGGATGTGTGAAGGAATTAAGACAGCAACGGGCCCAGCAGAAACCAAATCAGCGCTCTTGAAGATAGACAGCGGCGATCACCACTGAACCTAGCAAGCAGATGGAAAGGTGGGTGGAGCATTACCTCAAACTCTTCGCAATGGAGAACTCTGTCACTGAAGTAGCTCTCAGTGCTATTCCAGACTTCCCTGTTATGGAGGAGTGGACAACGAGCTCACCATAGTAGAGCTCAACAAGGCCATTGACCATCTCGCTAATGGTAAAGCCCTAGGAAATGATGGCATTCCACCTGGAATCATCAAAAGTGGAAAACTGACATTGCTGCAGCATCTCCATGAACTCTTGTGGTTCTGTTGGAAGGAAAGATCTGCGCCTCAAGACATGCGTGATGAAAACATAGTCACCTTGTACAAAAATAAGGATGATCGTAGTGACTGCAACAATTACCCAGGCATCTTCTTGCTATGTGTTGTGGGGAAGCATTTGCTCACGTTGCTCTGATCAGATTGCAGACCCTGGCATCACACATCTATCCTGAGTCTCAGTGCAGCTTCAGAACTGGCAGATCGACAGTCGACATGATATTCTCACTTTGACAGTTACAGGAGAAGTGCTGCAAACAGCACAGACCATTCTCTATTGCCTTCATAGACCTCGCCAAGGCCTTTGATCTCGTTAGCAGAGACGGACTCTTCAATCTACTGCGGAAAATAGGCTTTCCTCCTGGACTCTTAGGTGTCATTTCTTCTTTCCACAAGAACATGCACAGTTCAATATTCCAGTGTATAGAATCTTCAGGCGTGACAGGAGAGGGGGTAAAAGAGGAGGTGGTATTACACTATGGGTAGAACTTAAAAATAAAAAGAGGGCAATCACTTGGCTGGGAGTTAACTACAGGCCCCCAAACAGTCAGGGAGAGATAGAGGAGCAGAAATGTAAGCAAATCTCAGAGAGGTGTAAAAATAATAGGGTAATAATAGTAGAGGATTTCAACTTCCCCAATATGAACTGGGATAGTCTTAGTGCAAAAGGCTTAAAGGGGGCAGAATTCTTAAAATGTATACAGGAGAGCTTTTTGAGCCAGTACATAGAAAGTCCTACAAGAGAAGGGGCGGTACTGGACCTAATCCGAGGGAATGAAGCCAGACAAGTGGTAGAAGTGTCAGTGGGGGAGTATTTCAGGGATAGTGACCGTAACTCTGTAAGATTTAAGTTAGTTATGGAAAAGGACAAAAATGGACTGGAAATAAAGGTACTGAATTGGGAGAAGGCCGATTTCAATATGATAAAACAGGATCTGGCCAAAGTGGACTGGGAGCAGCTACTTGTAGGAAAGTCTACATCAGACCAGTGGGAGTCATTCAAAGAGGAAATAGTGAGAGATCAGAGCCAACATGTTCCCGTAAAGGTGAAGGGTAGGACCAACAAGTCCAGGGAATTCTGGATGTCAAGGGATATAGAGAATTGGATCAGGAAAAAAAAGGAGGCTTATGGCAGATTCAGAGGGCTGAAAACAGCGGAGGCCCTAGAGGAGAATAGAAAGTGTAGGGCAGTGCTTAAAAAAGTAATTAGGAGAGTGAAGAGGGGACATGAAAAAACACTGGCGGGCAAGATAAAGGAAAATTCCAAGGCATTTAATAAGTATATTAAGGGCAAGAGGATAACCAGGGAAAGAGTAGGGCCCATTAGGGACCAAAGTGGCAATCTGTGTGTGGAGCTGGAGGACATAGGTGAGGTTTTAAATGATTAATTTTCATCTGTGTTCACTATGGAGAAGGACGATGTAGGTGTAGAGATCAGGGAGGGGGATTGTGATATACTTGAACATATTAGCATTGAAAGGGAAGATGTATTAGCTGTTTTAGTGGGCTTAAAAGTGGATAAATCCCCAGGACCAGATGAGATGTATCCCAGGCTGTTATGTGAGGCAAGGGAGGAGATAGCAGGGGCTCTGACACAAATTTTCAAATCCTCTCTGGCCACTGGACAAGTACCAAAGGTTTGGAGGACAGCGAATGTGGTGCCGTTATTCAAGAAGGGCAGCAGGGATAAACCAGGTAATTACAGGACGGTGAGTCTAACATCAGTGGTTGGGAAACTATTGGAAAAAGTTCTGAGGGACAGGATTAATCTCCACTTAAAGAGGCAGGGATTAATCAGGGATAGTCAGCATGGCTTTGTCAGGGTGAGATCGTGTCTAACTAACTTCACTGAATTTTTCAAGGAGGTAACCCGATGTGTACATGAGGGTAAAGCAGTTGATATAGTCTGCATGTACTTCAGTAAGGCTTTTGATAAGGTCCCGCATGGGAGATTGGTTAAAAAGGTAAGAGCCCATGGGATCCAGGGTAATTTGGATCCAAAATTGGCTTAGTGGCAGGAGACAGAGGGTGATGGTTGAGGGCTGTTTTTGCGATTGGAAGCCTGTGACCAGTGGTGTACCACAGGGATTGTTGCTGGGACCCTTGCTGTTTGCCGTGTACATTAACGATTTCGACATGAATATAGGAGGTATGATCAGTAAATTCACAGATGACACGAAAATTGATGGTGTCGTAAACAGTGAGGAGGAAAGCCTTAGATTACAGAATGATATAGATGGGCTGATAAGATGGGTGGAGCAGTGGCAAATGGAATTTAATCCTGAGAAGGGTGACGTGATGCATTTTGGGGGGACTAACAAGGCAAGGGAATATACAATGGATGGTAGGACCCTAGGAAGTACAGAGGGTGAGAGGGAGCTTGGTGTACTTGTCCATAGATCACTTAAGGCAGCAGCACAGGTAGATAAGGTGGTTAGGAAGGCATATGGGATACTTGCCTTTATTAGCCGAGGCATAGAATATAAGAGCAGGGAAGTTATGATGGAGCTGTATAAAACGCTAGTTCGGTCACAGCTGGAGTACTGTGTACAGTTCTGGTCACCACACTATAGGAAGGATGTGATTGCAATGGAGAGGGTGCAGAGGAGATTCACCAGGATGTTGCCTGGGCTGGTGCATTTCAGCTATGAAGAGAGACTGGAGAGGGTAGGGTTGTTTTCCTTAGAGCAGAGAAGGCTGAGGGGGTATTAAGGTATACAAAATTATGAGGGGCATTGATAGGTTAGATAGGAAGAAACTTTTTCCCTTAGCGGAGGGGTCAATAACCAGGGGGCATTGATTTAAGGTAAGGGGCAGGAGGTTTAGAGGGGATTTGAGGAAAAAGTCTTTCACCCAGATGGTGGTTGGAATCTGGAACGCACTGCCTGAAAGGGTGGTAGAGGCAGGAACCCTCACAACATTTAAGAAGTATTTAGATGAGCACTTGAAACGCCATAGCATACAAGGCTACAGGCCAAGTGCTGGAAAATGGGATTAGAATAGTTAGGTGCTTGATGGCCGGCACAGGCTGAAGGGCCAGTTTCTGTGCTGTGTAACTCTATGACTCTAGTTCCGTCAGTTACAATGCAGCAACATCAGATGCGTTCAGGATCAGCAGCGGGGTAAAGCAGAGCCGCGTCCTGGTGCCATATCCTCTGCATATTCTTCTTCATATGCTATTGTACACTTTTGGCGACTCAAATGAGGGTGTCTACCTGCGTACCAGAGCTGACGGCAAGCTATTCAACTTGGCAAGGCTGCGCACCAAGACCAAAGTGTGTAAAGTCCTAGTCTGCACGTTGCTGTTTGCTGATGACGCTGCACTGACATCCCATAATGAAGTTCGCTTGCAGCAGCTTGTAGATCAGTTCTCCTGAGCCTGCAAGGAGTTAGGACTGACAATCAGTGTCAGGAAGACCAAAGTTATGGGCCAAGACGTAAAAAGTACATCTTCCATCAACATTGACAACCTCCCTTTGGAGGTCGTCGACAACTTCACATACCTTTGATCAATAATCACCAGCAACCTGTCACTTGATGCTGATCAGCACCAGGATTGCCAAGGCTGCAGCTGTGATGTCAAAGTTGAGAAGACGAGTGTGGATCAACAGCAAACTAACCGAAACCTCAAAGCTCCGCGTGTACCAGGTTTGTGCTCTCAGCACCTTCCTTTATGGTAGCGAAGCACGGACAACTTATGCAAGCCACGAAAAGGGGCTGAACAGTTTCCACCTCCGCTGCCTCAGGCAGATATTGGGCATCTCCTAGCAGGACAGAATGCCAAATATGGAAGTACACCAGTGTGCCGGGATCCCCAGCATGTCTGCCCTCTTGAGTCAGCGGCGACTCTGTTGGCTGGGACATGTGAGCCGAATGGATGACGGGTACATCCCCAAAGACGTGCTCTATGGCGAGCTTGTTATTGGCACGAGACCAACAGGGTGCCCATGTCTGTGATACAAGGATGTCTGCAAGTGAGATCTCAAGTTGATCGGGATCGGAGTCGATACATGAGAAGCCCTTGCTACTGACTGGAGTGCCTGGAAACAAGCAGTCAGGAAGGGAGTGGAAACAGCAGAGGACAAAAGAAACGACCAGTTCGAGGAAGAGAGAGCCTGGCGGTAGGAGAAAACATCAGTTGACCTTAGGCCAACGCTATTCATCTGTGCCAGCTGAAGAAGGGATTGCCACTCACAAATCGGCCTTGACAGCCACAACAGATGATGTTCAATCCAGAAGTGGGATTCACCCCGGACGCAGTCCATTGTCTCCTGAGACAGCCACATGTCTATTGTCTACTGCCTACTGTCAGTTTTTCTCTGATAATGTTCCTGTAAGGTACCTTGGGACTTTTTCCTATATAGTTCCATTGGCACAGTGGTGCAGTGGTTAGCACCGCAACCTCACAGCTCCAGTGACCCGGGTTCAATTCTGGGTGCTGCCTGTGTGGAGTTTGCAAGTTCTCTCTGTGTCTGCGTGGGTTTCCTCCGGGTGCTCTGGTTTCCTCCCACATGCCAAAGACTTGCTGGTTGATAGGTTAATTGGCCATTATAAATTGCCCCTAGTATAGGTAGGTGTTAGGGAAATATAGGGACAGGTGGGGACGTGGTAGGAATATGGAATTAGTGTAGGATTAGTATAAATGGGTGGTTGATGGTCGGCACAGACTCGGTGGGCCGAAGGGCCTGTTTCAGTGCTGTAAAACTAAACTATTGTTTTTGTGATCATGTGTTCTGGTGCTGAGGAGGTGAGAATGACCAAGAACCACACTGTTTCTTGGCCTATGGGACTTGACAGTGAAACCCACACACTTGGCTCCTGGTCAGCAATCTTGCAAACTCCACTTCAATCTGGGCTTAGTCCGACAATGAGGGTAACACTCACCCACAGCCGGAGTCCAGGCGACTCCAAGCTCAGCGTGCCAATATGATATTGGCTTCAGGCAATTAGGAGACTGAGTGAGACCGGCAGAGTTTAAAAGTGCAGCGGCAGCGGGAAGGAGCGAGACTGAGTGAGACCGGCAGAGTTTAAAAGTGCAGCGGCAGCAGGAAGGAGCGAGACTGAGTGAGACCGGCAGAGTTTAAGAGTGCAGCGGCAGCGGCAGCGGGAAGGAGCGAGACTGAGTGAGGGAGGTAGAGAGAAAGCAGGGAATTATAGACCAGTCAGCCTGATGTTGGCAGTGGGGAAAATTCTAGAGTCCATTATCAAAGATTTTATAGCAGAGCACTTGGAGAACAGTGGTAGAATCGGGCAGAATCAGCATGGATTTACAAAAGGGAAATCATGCTTGACAAATCTACTAGAATTCTTCGAGGATGTAACTAGTAGAGTTGATGAGGGGGAGCCAGTGGATGTGGTTTATTTGGACTTTCAGAAGGCTTTCAACAAAGTCCCACATAAGAGATTAGCAGGTAAAATTAAAGTGCATGGGATCGGTGGTAGTGTATTGGATGGATAGAAAATTGGTTGGCGGACAGGAAACAAAGAGTAGGGATAAATAGGTCTTTTTCCGAATGGCAGGCAGTGACTAGAGGGGGACTGCAGGGATCGGTGCTAGGACCGCAGCTATTCACAATATATATTAATGATTTAGATGAGGGAACTAAATGTAATATCTCCAAATTGGCAGATGACACAAAACTGGGTGGGAGGGTGAGTTGTGAGGAGGATGCAGAGAGGCTTCAGGGTGATTTGGACAAGTTGAGTGAGTGGGCTAATGCATGGCAGATGCAGTATAATGTGGATAAATGTGAGGTTATCCACTTTGGTAGCAAATACAGGAAGGCAGATTATTATCTGAACGGCTATAAACTGAGAGAGGGGAAGATGCAGCGAGACCTGGGGGTTCTCATACACCAGTCACTGATGGTATGCATGCAGGTGCAACAGGAGGTAAAAAAGGCAAATGGTATGTTAGTCTTCATAGCGAGAGGATTTGAGTACAGGAGCAGGGATGTCTTGCTGCAATTATACAGGGTCTTGGTGAGGCCACACCTGGAATATTGTGTGCAGTTTTGGTCTCCTTATCTGAGGAAGAATGTTCTTGCTATAGAGAAAGTGCAGCGAAGGTTTATCAGACTGATTCCTGGGATGGTGGGACTGACGCATGAGGAGAGATTGAGTCGGTTAGGATTATATTCGCTGGAATTCAGAAGAGTAAGGGGGGATCTCATAGAAACCTATAAAATTCTAATAGGGTAAAATTGACAGGGTAGATGCAGGGAGGATGCTCCCTATGGTGGGGGAGTCCAGAACCAGGGGTCATAGTCTAAGGATACAGGTAAACATTTCAGGACTGAGATGAGGAGAAATTTCTTTACCCAGAGAGTGGTGAGCCTGTGGAATTTGTTACCACAGAAAGCAGTTGAGGCCAAAACATTGTATGTTTTCACGAAGGAGTTAGATATAGCTCTTGGGGTGAAAGGGATCAAAGGGTATGGGGCGAAAGCGGGAACAGGCGACTAAGTTGGATGATCAGCCATGATCATAATGAATGGCGGAGCAGGCTCGAAGGGCTGAATGGCCTACTACTGCTCCTATTTTCTATGTTTCTATGTTTAAGGGACATCCTTCAGCTCTATGTCAACAGGAATTGTCCACGCTGGGTTGCAAGGAAAAGGCCAATCACCCTATCGCAACCAGTTGGGCAGGCATGTGCGGTGGATCCTGCAACTGTAACTGGGCAGGAGAAGGAGGAGGAGGAGGAAGTATTTTGTTGGTTTAAACTTGGCTGAGCCATACTCCATTTACCATTTTTCAGTCTTTTTTTAACCCTTTGTGTCCTGTGCTGGTCCTATCTCTCTCACTGTCCCCCTCTTCCCCCCTCTTTCTCTTTCTGTCCCCCCCTCTCTCTCTCTCTTTTTGTCCCACTCTCTCTCCCTCTAACCCCCCCTCTCTCTCTGTACCGCCCCTCCCTCTCTCTCTGTCCCCCCCATTCCCCCCTCTCTCTCTCTGTCCCTCCTCTCTCTGTCTCCACTCTCTCTATCTCCATTCTCTCTCTGTCCCCCCTCTCTCTGCCCCCTTTCTCTCTGTCTGTCCCCCCTCTCTCTCTGACCCCCCTCTCTCTCTCTGACCCCTGTTCTCTCTGTCTTCCCTCTCTCTCTTTGGCTCCCTCTCTCTCTTGGTCCCCCCTCTCTGTCTCTCTCTGCCCCCACTCTTTCTCTTTCTGTCCCCCCCTCTCTCTCTCTCTTTTTGTCCCACTCTCTCTCCCTCTAACCCCCCTCTCTCTCTGTACCGCCCCTCCCTCTCTCTCTGTCCCCCCCCCCCCATTCCCCCCTCTCTCTCTCTGTCCCTGCTCTCTCTGTCTCCACTCTCTCTATCTCCATTCTCTCTCTGTCCCCCCTCTCTCTGCCCCCTTTCTCTCCGTCTGTCCCCCCTCTCTCTCTGACCCCCCTCTCTCTCTCTGACCCCTGTTCTCTCTGTCTTCCCTCTCTCTCTTTGGCTCCCTCTCTCTCTTGGTCCCCCCTCTCTGTCTCTCTCTGCCTCCACCCTTTCTCTATCTGTCCCCCTCTCTCTCTCTCTCTTTGCCCCCCCCCTCTCTCTCTGTCTTCCCTCTCTTTCTATGCCCTCTCTCTCTCTGTCCCCCTCTCTGACAGTTACAGGGAGTGGAGCACTCAGCGCAGCAGCTTTGTAGTTTGACAGTTTTTTTAAAAAATCACGCTGTCAGTTCCACAGCTGACATTGGGAACAGTGCTTTCCCAACATCGGACAGATTTGGAGTTTTCCGGTGGGTTCAGATTTTTTTTTTGAAAAGTCCGCTGGAAAATCCCAAATCTGTCCTAAGTTGGGAAAGTGCTATTCCTGATGACAGCTGCGAAACTGACAGTGCAACGTTTTAAAAAGCCTGTCTGAAAGAAGAAGATAATGGGAAATTTCTCATCTCTGAAATACATCCGCGGGCCAGATGGAAACCTTTGACGGCTCAGATCCTGGTCTCTGGGCCGGATCTAGGACAACCCTGGTCTAGTGGGAGCTTTACTCTGATTCTAACCCTGTGCTGTACCTGTCCTGGGAGTGTTTGATGGGACAGTGTAGAGGGAGCTTTACTCTGTATCTAACCCCATTTTTTTTTCTTTTTTCTTTCTTTTTCTTTCTTTATTTTTTCTTTTTTTCTGCCAACCCCAGTGCTCTACCTGTCCTGGCAGTGTTTGATGGGGACAGTGTAGAGGGAGCTTTACTCTGTATCTAACCCCATTTAAAAAAAAAAAAATTTCTGGATGTTTATGTAAGAGCTGGAAAAAGGCTTAGTAATGGTGGTGCACTGGAGGGTCAGTTTGGGCCTGTTCAAGGTCTGTAATACTATCCAGCCCACCAGGGGGAGACATCAACAAAAACCTGGCATTTCATGATTCTTTGGCCTCCTTATCTCGAGAGACAATGGATACGCGCCTGGAGGTGGTCAGTGGTGTGTGGAGCAGCGCCTGGAGTGGCTATAAAGGCCAATTCTAGAGTGACAGGCTCTTCCACAGGGGCTGCAGAGAAATTTGTTTGTCGGGGCTGTTACACAGTTGGCTCTCCCCTTGCGCCTCTATCTTTTTTCCTGCCAACTACGAAGTCTCTTCGACTCGCCACACTTTAGCCCCGTCTTTATGGCTGCCCGCCAGCTCTGGCGAACGCTGGCAACTGACTCCCACGACTTGTGATCAATGTCACAGGATTTCATGTCGCGTTTGCAGACGTCTTTAAAGCGGAGACATGGACGGCCGGTGGGTCTGATACCAGTGGCGAGCTCGCTGTACAATGTGTCTTTGGGGATCCTGCCATCTTCCATGCGGCTCACATGGCCAAGCCATCTCAAGCGCCGCTGACTCAGTAGTGTGTATAAGTTGGGGATGTTGGCCGCCTCGAAGACTTCTGTGTTGGAGATACGGTCCTGCCACCTGATGCCAAGGATTCTCCAGAGGCAGCGGAGATGGAATGAATTGAGACGTCACTCTTGGCTGACATACGTTGTCCAGGCCTCGCTGCCATAGAGCAAGGTACTGAGGACACAGGCCTGATACACTCGGACTTCTGTGTTCCGTGTCAATGCGCCATTTTCCCACACTCTCTTGGCCAGTCTGGACATAGCAGTGGAAGCCTTTCCCATGCGCTTGTTGATTTCTGCATCTAGAGACAGGTTACTGGTGATAGTTGAGCCTAGGTAGGTGAACTCTTGAACCACTTCCAGAGCGTGGTCGCCAATATTGATGGATGGAGCATTTCTGACGTCCTGCCCCATGATGTTCGTTTTCTTGAGGCTGATGGTTAGGCCAAATTCATTGCAGGCAGCCGCAAACCTGTCGATGAGACTCTGCAGGCACTCTTCAGTGTGAAGCAGCATCGTCAGCAAAGCGGAGCTCCCTGATGAGGACTTTCTGTACTTTGGACTTCGCTCTTAGACGGGCAAGGTTGAACAACCTGCCCCCTGATCTTGTGTGGAGGAAAATTCCTTCTTCAGAGGACTTGAACGCATGTGAAAGCAGCAGGGAGAAGAAAATCCCAAAAAGTGTGGGTGCGAGAACACAGCTCTGTTTCACGCCACTCAGGATAGGAAAGGGCTCTGATGAGGAGCCACCATGTTGAATTGTGCCTTTCATATTGTCATGGAATGAGGTGATGATACTTAGTAGCTTTGGTGGGCATCCAATCTTTTCTAGTAGTCTGAAGAGGCCACGTCTGCTGACGAGGTCAAAGGCTTTGGTGAGATCAATGAAAGCAATGTAGAGGGGCATCTGTTGTTCGTGGCATTTCTCCTGTATTTGACGAAGGGAGAACAGCATGTCAATGGTCGATCTCTCTGCTCGAAAGCCACACTGTGCCTCAGGGTAGACGCGCTTGGCCAGCTTCTAGAGCCTGTTTAGAGCTACTCGAGCAAAGACTTTCCCCACGATGCTGAGCAGGGAGATTCCACGGTAGTTGTTGCAGTCACCGCGGTCACCTTTGTTTTTATAGAGTGTTATGATATTGGCATCGCGCATGTCCTGAGGTACTGCTCCCTCGTCCCAGCACAGGCATAGCAGTTCATGTAGTGCTGAGAGTATCGCAGGCTTGGCACTCTTGATTATTTCAGGGGTAATGCTGTCCTTCCCAGGGGCTTTTCCGCTGGCTAGAGAATCAATGGCATCACTGAGTTCCGATTTGGTTGGCTGTATGTCCAGCTCATCCATGACTGGTAGAGGCTGGGCTGCATTGAGGGCAGTCTCAGTGACAACATTCTCCCTGGAGTACAGTTCTAGGTAGTGCTCAACCCAGCGGTCCATTTGTTTGCGTTGGTCAGTGATTATGTCCCCTGATTTAGATTTGAGGGGCATTTCATATTACACCTTTAACACCATAAAACATCCCAAACCTCATTGCAGGAGCATAACCAGAAAGAGGTTCAACACATTGATGGCACAGTGTATACCCGTGCTATACCTGTCCTGGGAGTGTTTGATGTGACAGTCTAGAGGGAGCTTTACTCTGTATCTAACCCCATGCTGTACCTGAACTGAGAGTGTTTGATGGGGACAGTGTAGAGGGAGCTTTACTCTGTATCTAACCCCGTGCTGTACTTGAACTGGGAGTGTTTGATGGGGACAGTGTCGAGGGAGCTTTACTCTGTATCTAACCCCGTGCTGTACCTGAACTGGGAGTGTTTGATGGGGACAGTGGAGAGGGAGCTTTACTCTGTATCTAACCCTGTGCTGTACCTGAACTGAGAGTGTTTGATGGGGACAGTGTAGAGGGAGCTTTACTCTGTATCTAACCCCGTGCTGTACTTGAACTGGGAGTGTTTGATGGGGACAGTGTAGAGGGAGCTTTACTCTGTATCTAACCCTGTGCTGTACCTGAACTGGGAGTGTTTGATGGGGACAGTGTAGAGGGGGCTTTACTCTGTATCTAACCCTGTGCTGTACCTGAACTGGGAGTGTTTGGTGGGACAGTGTAGAAAGAGATTTATTCTGTATCTAACCCATGCTGTACCTGAACTGGGAGTGTTTGATGGGGACAGTGTAGAGGGGGCTTTACTCTGTATCTAACCCTGTGCTGTACCTGAACTGGGAGTGTTTGATGGGGACAGTGTAGAAAGAGATTTATTCTGTATCTAACCCATGCTGTACCTGAACTGGGAGTGTTTGATGGGGACAGTGTAGAGGGGGCTTTACTCTGTATCTAACCTGTGCTGTTCCTGTCCTGGGAGTATTTGATGGGACAGTGTAGAATTGAGGAGAATCAGATAATCGCACAGAAACTTTCCATTTGGTCCATGTTAGCGTTTATGCTTCACATGAGCCTCCTCCCACCCCTCTTCATCTCACCTTATCAGCATAACCTTCTATTCTTTTCTCCCTCATGTGTTTATCCAGCTTCCTCTTAAATGCATCTATATTATTCACCTCAACTACCAGGTGGTAGTTATGGTAGGAGCAAGTTCCACATTCTTACCACTCTCTGAGAAAAGAAGTTTCTCCTGAATTCCCTATTAGATTTATTAGTGGCTATCATATTTATTGTCCCTTGTTTCAGACACCCCCCCTCCCCCACCCCCTGCTCTCCTTCGACAGCATCTTCCAAACCCATGACCTCTACCACCATAAGGACAAGGGCAGTAGATGCGTGGAAACACCACCACCTGCAAGTTCCCCCGCAAGACACACACCATCCTGACTTGGGAACTATATCACTGTTCCTTCACTATCGCTGGGTCAAAATCCTGGATCGCTCTTTGTAACAGCACTGTTGGTGTACTCACACCCCAAGGTCTGCAGTGGTTCAAGAAGGCGGCTCACCACCACCTTCTCAAGAGCAATTAGGGATGGGCAATAAATGCTGGCCTAGCCAGTGACACCCACATCCCATGAACAAATAAAAAAAAAAGTGGAATTATTTTCTCTACATCTGCCCTATCAACCCCTTTCCTAATCTTAAACAGCTCTAATAGGTCACCTCTAAGTCTTTTCCAGAGAAAAGAGCCCAAGCCTGTTCAATCTGTCCTGATAGGTATAGCCTCTCAGTTCCAATATCGACCTTGTAAATATCCTTTGCACTTTCTCTCGTGCCTCTACCCTTTTTAAAATATGGAGACCAGAACTGTTCACAGTACTCCAAGGGTGATATCTTGTGGTCTTCCCTGTCTGTTTTATATTTGTTCATGGGATGTGGGCTAGGCCAGCATTTATTGCCCATCCCTAATTGCCCTTGAGAAGGTGGTGGTGAGCTAGTGATAATGTCACTTATTAGGAATCCAGAGGACCAAGCTAATGCTCTGGGGACATGGGTTCGAATCCCACCACGGCAGATGGTGAAATTTGAATTCAATTAATAAAATCTGGAATTAAAAGCTAGTCTAATGAAACCATTGCCGATTGTTGTAAAAACCCATTTGGGTTCACTAATGTCCTTTAGGGAAGGAAATCGTTTGTCTTTACCTGCTCTGGCCTGCAGACCCACAGCAATGTGGCTGACTCTTAAATGCTCTCTGAAATGGCCTAGCAAGCCCTCCCAGTCATATCAAACTGCTATTTTAGACCATCCCCTTCCAATATAGGAAAGTTGGAACAGGAGGAGGCCATTGAGCCCCTTGAACCTGTTCTGCCATTCAATTGGATCATGGCTGATCTGTGTCTCAACTCCAACTTCCCACGTTAGTTCCATAGCCCTTCATCCCCTTGTCTAACAAAAATCTATCAATCTCAATTCTGAAATTTTCAATTGACCCCCAACCTCAGCAGTTTTTTGGGGAACAGAATTCCAGATTTCCAAGACCCTTTTCTGTGCAGCAGTGCTTCCTGACATCACCCCTGAACAAGTCTATCTCTAATATAAAGGTTATGCCTCCTTGTTCTCTACTCCAAGACTGCCACGGACGACCAACATTCGATACACAAGCGCCTTTCAATTATTACCCGGACTTTGCCGCTCACAAATCTGGCAGCAACACTCTATTCCCCTTCCCCCATTTCCCCCAGCTTTTTTAAGGTACTGACTTGCCAGGTTAGGTCTTGTGAGCTGGTTGGCTGGGTCCTCACTGGCTGTTAGTGCGTGTCATAAATTCAGGCATGCTTTGGCCCCCATCCCCCAGATTCTCTGAACTTCCGCCCCAACTGTCAAAAATTGTGCTGGATCTAAATCCTGTGGGCCAGAGTTAGATCCTAAACCAGCCCATTGTAGCCTTCCCTTTCCTTGTCCAAGTGGTTGGACTTCACATGTTAAGCTAACCAGAGTGCCAACAGTCTATTTAACCATGGGGTCTTCGGACCAAGCCTGATCCCATACTCCCTTCTGGTGTCCAACACACTTTCCAGCAGGAATAGGATTTTTACCCAATCCCAAGGGCATTGAGACCAACTAAAGCCCTAGCTGAGAGCAGCAGACTCAGTTTTCACAAGCTCCAAGTCTGTAACCAGTGGGTCACGAGGGCAGCCATTTCACAAATCTCTTCCGGTGATAGATTGGGAAAGGGGGAGGTGCAGTGAGACCTGGGTGTCCTTGTGCATCAGTCACTGAAAGCAAGCATTCAGGTGCAGCAAGCGAATGGTATGTTGCCTTCATAACAAGAGGATTTGAGTACAGGAGCAAGGATGTCTTACTATAGTTATACAGGGTCTTGCTGAGACCACATCTGGAGTATTGTGTGCAGTTTTGTTCTCCTTATCTGAGGAAGGATGTTCTTGCCATGGAGGGAGTGCAAAGAAGATTTACTAGGCTGATTCCTGGGATGGCAGGATTGACGTATGAGGAGAGATTGGGTTGACTAGGCCTATATTCGCTAGAGTTTAGAAGAATGAGAGGGAATCTCATAGAAACTTATAAAATTCTAACAGGACTAGACAGGCTAGATGCAGGGAGGATGTTCCAGTGACTGAGAGTCCAGAACCAGGGGTCACAGTCTCAGGATACGGGGTATACCATTTAGAACCAAGATGAGGTGAACCTATGGAATTCTCTACCGCAGAAGGCAGTGGTGGCCAAGTCATTAAATATATTCAAGAAGGAGATAGATATATTTCTTAATGCCAAAGGGATCAAGGGTTATGGAGAAAAAGCGGGAACAGGGTACTGAATTAGACGATCAGCCATGATCTTTTTTGAATGGTGAAGCAGGCCCGAAGAGCCGAATGGCCTACTCCTGCTCCTATTTTCTATGTTTCTATGTACCTCACTGGGTCAGTGCAGCCCATACAGTACACATCCATCCTGATTTTCCTCTCCCCTCTCCCCCTCTGAGGTGCCCCTGTCTCAGACCTGTCTCAGACTCCCTATGCAGCACAAACCAGGAACTGAGCAGAATGAGGCAGGGCCCTACATTCTGCATCCATGATGCTGTGCATACACATTCGGGCACTGAATGCACTGTTCCATGCTGAAATAAGATCCATTTCTTCGTCCTGATGCAGGTTCTTAACTATTTCCTTGAAACTGCCCTGGCCTCACAATGCTGATAGTGATATTCTCTCTGTTTAATGAGCATCCCTACCACTAAGTGCAAGGAATCATATTGCTCTCAGTAACCCACCAGTTAATTAGAAATAAAAACTGAAGTTGCACATCATCTGAAAGAGAAAAGAGAGCTCATGCTGTTATGCAAGCCCCTTCCTGTGTGAGTTCTAACTAAGGGTAACACCCTTCCTGGGTATGTCTAGTGTCAGCCGTGGCTCAATGGGTAGAATGCTTGTGTGTATCTAAAAAAATGTGCCTAATTGGCTGCAAATGCTTTAGTTGCCCTGAGGTTGTGAACGCTGCTGTATAAATGCAAGTTCTTTCTTTCTGAACAACATTACAGCCAGGTAGCCACATGCAATTGGCTTTGTTCAATTGAGATGCTGCCATTGATGTGCCAAGGCCCCAACAGTTCAGTCTGGCAACAAGATTGGAAGGTTGTAGTGAAGAGTGTGAGGTAACTTAGGAAGCAGTGGGACAACACCAAACCTTGATTATAAAAGACTGTAGATTGTAGGAGAAACCAAGACTCGGGGAAGTAAGAGGTTCCAGAGTGTTTAGCTCATGGAGAGAATGGGTCTGAAAGTAAAAGAAAGACTTGAATTTATGTAGCAAATTTTAAAACCTCAGGATATTCAAAAAACATTTTACAGCTCTTTAATGAAGTATATTTTTGAAGTGTAGTCACTGTTGTAATGTAGGAAACACAGCAGCCGATTTGCGCACAGCAAGCTCCCAAAAATAGCCATGTGACAATGACCAGATAATCTGTTTTTAGATGTTGGTTCAGGGATAAATATTGGCCAAGACACCGGGGAGAACCCCATTGCTCTTTGAATAGTACCATGGGATTTTAAATGACCACTTGAGAGGACAAATAGGACTTTGGTTTAATGTCTCTTCCCTCAGTACTACACGAAAGTGCAAGTCTAAGGTTAAGTGCTGGCCTCTGGAGTGGGGATCTGAGTTTAACATATCCAAAAGATGGCACCTCCAACAGTGCAGCACTTCCTCAGTACTGCACTGGAGTGTCAGCCAGGATTATGTGCTCGTGTCTCTGGAGTGGGTCTATGAACCAATAACCTCTGGCTCATGCTGTCACTGAGCTGACACCTAGTTAGAGTAGGTGGTGCCACAATGAGTCTTCAACATAGTGAGAATGAAATGAAATTAGAAGCATCTTACCCTAATGTTGTCAAATGATGACTTGCTCGTGATGTCATACAGCAGCAGCAGTGCTACAAAGAGAGAGGGACAGTTTAAAATCCAAGCAATGCAATGTTCAGAGGCCAACTAACAACTCTTGCACCATAGAGTCATAGAGAGATACAGCACCGAAACAGGCCCTTTGGCCCAACAAGTCTGCACCGACCATCAACCACCCATTTATACTAATCCTATATTAATCCCATTTTTTCCCCTCCCGCATCCCCACCTTCCCTCAATTCTCCTACCACCTACCTACACTCGGGGCAATTTTTACAATGGACAATTTACCTATCAACCCACAAGTCTTTGGCATATGGCAGGAAACTGGAGCACCTGGCAGAAACCCACGCGGTCACAGGGAGAACTTACAAACTCCGCACAGGCAGTACCCAGAACTGAACCTGGGTCGCTGGAGCTGTGAGGCTGCAGTGCTAACCACTGTGCCGCCCCTTGTAACAGTCAGACATTTCCTCCCCTTCCCAGATCTTCAGACCAAGTCTTCACAAGGTTGAGTTGGAATTGCTCTCAAACCTACATTGGCTCCCAGTCCAGCAGCACCTCAAATTAAAAATTCTCACCCATGTTTCCGATCCCTCCATGGCCTCGCCCTATCTCTGTATCCTCCTCCAGCCCAACAACTCTCCAAGGTTGCTGTGTTCATCCAATTCTGGTCCCTTACTCATCCCCAATTTTAATTGTTCCACCATTGGCAGCTGCCCTAAGCTCTGGAATTCCCTCCCTAAATCTCTCCACCTCTCTACCACTTTCCTCCTTTAAGACACTCCTTAAAACCTACCTCTTTGACCAACCTTTTTGTCACCTGTCTCAATATCTCCTCATGTGGCTTGGTGTCAAATTTTGTTTGATAATGCTCCTGTGAAGTGCCTTGAGTGGTGTTACTATGTTAGAGGCACTGTATAAATGCAAGTTGTTGTTGTAGTGACTATTTGGAAGAGTCAGTTTAAATTTTTGTCTTTTTAGGCCATAATCAAGTCAAGGAGCTCAGCTGGGCTGGGTAGGGAGTAGCTGAGCTGTTGCGACTGAGCCAGTTCAAGGTTGCTTCACTGGACTGTGCAGCGTCAGCAGATTTTAACCAGGTCTTCAATAAGGGACCGACAATTGGCTTCAACACCCAGGGTAGTGAGCCGAAAAAATCCGCTAGGGTTCAACTCCTGATCACCCGCCAATGACCACCTTCCAGAAAATGCAGGTGTGAAGGTCAGAATCAAGAAGTGATGCCCTTGACGTCAAATAGCTGATTGGCATGGGCTGTCTATGAGCACACATGGAGAATGGACACAGGTGACGTACCAGAGGGTCAGCAGTGCAGGAGGAGAATGGACATGAGTGATGAAAAAAGGAAGGGGAAAACTGTTCGAATCAAACCTTTCCTCAAACAAATTAAATTTGAATTAGCTGGCATTTCATCCCTGGATTTGCATTCAGTATCCAAAAATTCTTCACTGCCTTTGTGGAAAAGCATGGAGTGGGTTATCAGGGCTTACTGAAAATCCTTGTGGAAGCTTGAAGATGTCTAGGTGCCTGGTTGAAGCAAGGGAAAGTCTGGAGTTATTGTTCAGGGTCTGTAGCGATATGTTGTTCTGGATGGCCTGGAGGTATTGTCCAAGATTTGAGTGAGGAATGGGGAAGAAATTTTGGAGTTATTGCCCAGGGTGGGGTGGAAGCTTGGAACAGTTGCGATGGGCCCATTTGTAGACATGGAACAGTTGCTAAGGGTCTTTGTGGTGGCCTGGAGCGGTTGGCCAGGGCTGGTGTGGAATGGTTGTCAAGGGCCCATGTTTTGGCCTGGAAGAGTTGCTGAGGGCCAATGTGGAGGCCTGGAGCAGTATCCATGTATATATTGTACCAAATCATCATGTTGCATTTACATATTTACTGCCACATTAATACAAGAAAAAGTTAACAAGCTCTCGCTCACTAGTCGACTGTCTGCACACTTGTTTGTTACTTTCTGCTGCTTTCTCCCTCCCCTCAGCTCACATTCCCATCATGTAAATTGCTTAACATGTGAAGTTAGTGGGAGCCCTAGGGACTGGGCCTGACTCAGTGCCAGCAGCGGCAGTGAGAGTTTGGGGCCTGGCCCAGGCTGACTGATTGTCGCTACATTCCCACCTCCAGCATCCCTACCTTGTGCGTCTCTGTAATAGGCGTGAGTGACACTACGGAACCTCTCCTGGCCAGCCGTGTCCCAGATCTGGAAACAGAAACAAAGCAGAGTCGTGTGCCTCTTTATTTAATTTACTTGACACTCAACCAATGCTAAGAATAATAATGAGCAAACGCGTAAGGTCAGGTGAACACACCATCAGCAGGTACTGGGAACTAAACTGAGAGGCAGAGGGATATGAGTCAGTGTAACAGAGCTGGGGAGCTGAGGAATGTGTCACTTTGTGTGACCCTCATGTCAGCTTCCATCCACCCGGACAGTAATGTTACTCGTGCACAGTCTAAATCCTGTTGGATTCCTTCACAAGTATGGACTATAGAAACACATCCACTGACACATGTGTGAACATATTCCAGGTCTAATTGTACTTTTCTTTTAAAGTTGTTCTTGGAGTATGGGTGACACTGGTAAGGCAGTATTTGCTGCCCATCTCTTATTGCCCTAAGGGCATTAACAGTCACCCACATGATCAAGGACTGGAGTCACACATAGGGCCAGACTAGGTGGGGTAACTGGCTTCCAATTCTGAAGGACATTAGTGAGCCAGTTGGTCTGGAATCTAATCCAGGAATTCGGATGTTTTATATATGGAATATCTGGGAGTGAGTTACAGGCTGAAATCTAACAGCAAGTGGTTGATATATAGAATAACATATCTGGGAGTGAGTTATAGGTTTGAACCTTAATTTGAGCAATTTAGATGGTTTATATATAAAATCCAGTTTTCAAATCCCTCCATGGCCTTGCCCCCCGCACCCCCCTCTCCCCGATCGCTGTAACCTCCTCCAACCCTCCGCGATCTCTGTGCACCTCCAATTCTGGCCTTTTACACAATCCTGATTTCCTTCGTTCCACCATTGGCGGCAGTGCCTTCAGCCACTGAGACATTAAGCTCCAGAATTCCCTCCCAAATCTGTTCACCTCCTTCAAGATGCTCCTTAAAACACCTGTTGTAATATCTCCTTGTGAATCTCTGTATCAAATTTTATTTGATCGCACTTGCACCTTGAGATGTTTTGTTAAATCAGCTATATAAATACAGGTTGGTGTGGATGTAGGATCCCCAGGTGTCTACTAGTATTTACAGGGAGTCTCCGAGGAATGTGTCAGTATTTACATGGAGTCTCCGAGGAATGTGTCAGTATTTACAGGGAGTCTCCGAGGAATGTGTCAGTATTTACATGGAGTCTCCGAGGAATGTGTCAGTTTCTACAGGGGCTCTCCAGGGAATGTGTCAATATTTACAGGGAGTCTCCGGGGAATGTGTCAATATTTACAGGGAGTCTCCAGGGAATTGGGCGGCACAGTGGCGCAGTGGTTAGCACCGCAGCCTCACAGCTCCAGGGACCCAGGTTCGATTCTGGGTACTGCCTGTGTGGAGTTTGCAAGTTCTCCCTATGACCGCGTGGGTTTCTGCCGGGTGCTCCGGTTTCCTCCCACAGCCAAAGACTTGCAGGTTGTAGGTAAATTGGCCATTGTAAATTGCCCCTAGTGTAGGTAGGTGGTAGGGAATATGGGATTACTGTAGGGTTAGTGTAAATGGGTGGTTCTTGGTCGGCACAGACTCAGTGGGCCGAAGGGCCTGTTTCAGTGCTGTATCTATAAATACAATAAATAAAGTGTCAGTATTTACAGGGAGTCTCCAGGGAGTGTGCCAATATTTATAGGGAGTCTCAGGGGAGTGTTTCAGAATATTCAGGAATTTCTGGGGAGTGTGCCAATATTTACAGGGAGTCTCAGGGGAATGTGAGAATATTTACAGGGAGTCTCCGGGGGAGTGTGCCAGTATTTACAGGAGGTCTCCGGTGTGTGTGTCAGTATTTACAGGGAGTCTCCGGGGTGTGTGCCAATATTTATAGGGAGTCTCAGGGGAGTGTTTCAGAATATTCAGGAATTTCTGGGGAGTGTGCCAATATTTACAGGGAGTCTCAGGGGAATGTGAGAATATTTACAGGGAGTCTCCGGGGGAGTGTGCCAGTATTTACAGGAGGTCTCCGGTGTGTGTGTCAGTATTTACAGGGAGTCTCCGGGGTGTGTGTCAATATTTACAGGGAGTCTCCGGGGAGTGTGCCAGTATTTACAAGGAGACTCTGGGAAGTGTTCCAGTATTTACAGGGAGACTCCGGGGAGTGTGTCAGTATTTACAGGAGGTCAACGGGGTGTGTGTCAGTATTTACAGGAGGTCTCTGGGGTGTGTGTCAGTATTTACAGAGAGCCTCCGGGGAGTGTGTCAGTATTTACAGGAGGTCTCCGGGGAACGTGCCAATATTTACAGGGAGTCTCCGGGGGAATGTGTCAGTATTTACAGAGTGTCTCCGGGGAGTGTGTCAGTATTTGAAGTGAGTCTCCGGGGAGTGTCAGTGTTTACAGGAGGTCTCAGGGGAGTGTGTCAGTATTTACAGGGAGTCTCTGGGGAATGTGTCAGTATTTACAGGGAGCCTCCGGGGAATGTGTCAGTATTTACAGGGAGCCTCCGGGAAGTGTGTCCATATTTACAAGGGGTCTCCAGGGAATGTCTCAGTACGTACAGGGGATCCTGGGAATGTGTCAGGGGCAAGGAAGGAGTAAAGCCAGGATTGGCATAGGGTGTGGTAGCAATAATGGTTATGTTACTGGGCTAATAATCCAGAGGCCTGGACTAATGATCTGAAAATATGAGTTCACAATCCCACCACGGCAGCTGTGGAAGTTAAATTCAGCTATTTAAATCATCCAGGAATAAAAAGCCAATATCAGTAATGATGATCATGAAACTAATGGATTGTCGTAAAAATCAATCTGGTTCACTAATGCCCTTTAGGGAAGGAAGTCTGCTGTCTATATGTGACTCCAGACTCACAGCAATGTGGTTGACTCTTAAATGACCTAGCAAGCCACTTAGTAGCATTCAAGAAAGCGGCTCACCACACTTTCTCATATGCAGTTAGGGATAGGCTATAAGTGCTGGCCTTGCCAGTGACGCTCACATCCCATGAATGAATAAAAAGAACAGTGGATGGTGCCTGGCAGTGATGCCCCTTGTGGTTGAATAGCCCAACCGCAAAGACAGTGAAATCCCAGGGGTTGTGACGTTCATCCTGGGAACAGCTCCAGGCTGTTTAGAAGCAGCAGCTCTGGTGGAGGACGACTTTCTAATTAGCAGCTCGGCCTGACATCTCGTGACATGGCTCTTAATTAAAGTAAAATGCCACCCCTTTCCAGACTAGTACTTAAAAGCCACTAACTGCTGCAATTGAGCAGTAATGATGGTCAATTTGGCTGTTGAATCAGCTTCATCTACGAACAATTTCTCCGCATATTTTAACACACACGCATACATCTCATTGCTTAGCTGACCGATCTCCAGGAGTGTGTCAATGTTTACTCGAGATGCTGGGAGTGTGTCAGTGTTTACAGTGGTCCTGGAAGTGTCGGTATTTATAGGGAGTATGCCAGTATTTCCTGGGGGTTTTTGAGGAGTGTGTCAGTATTTTACAGGGTGTCTCTGGGGAGTGTTTCAGTATTTAGAGGGGGTCCACAGGAGTTTGTCATTATTTACAGGGGATCCCGGAAGTGTGTCACTATTTACGGGGGGTCCCTGGAGTAGGTCAGTATTTCCAGGGGGTCTCCAAGGAGGGTGTCAGGATTCACAGGTCGTCTCCAGGGAGTGTGTCAGTATTTATAGGGGTTCCAAGGGAGCGTGTCAGTATTTACAAAGCTTCCCGGGAGTGTGTCAGTATTTACAAGTGGTTTCTGGGAATGTGTTTATATTTTCAGGGAGTCTTTGGGGAGTGTGTCAGTATGTACAGGGAGTCTCCGGGGAGTGTGTGAGTATTTACAGGGGTCCCCGGGAGTGTGTCAGTATTTACAGGGGTCCCCGGGAGTGTGTCAGTATTTACAGGGGTACCTGGGAGTGTGTCAGTATTTACAGGGGTCCCCGGGAGTGTGTCAGTATTTATATGGATTCTCCAGATTGTGTTGTTATTTGCAGGGGTTACCAAGAGTGTGTAATATTTACAGTGAATCCCCTGGAGTGTGCCATTATTTACAGTGGATCCCCTGGAGTGTGCCATTATTTACAGTGGATCCCCTGAAGTGTGCCAACATTTACAGTGGATCCCCTGGAGTGTGCCATTATTTACAGTGGATCCCCTGAAGTGTGCCAACATTTACAGTGGATCCCCTGGAGTCTGCCATTATTTACAGTGGATCCCCTGGAGTGTGCCAACATTTACAGTGGATCCCCTGGAGTGTGCCATTATTTACAGTGGATCCCCTGGAGTGTGCCATTATTTTCAGTGAATCCCCTGGAGTGTGCCATTATTTACAGTGGATCCCCTGGAGTGTGCCAACATTTACAGTGGATCCCCTGGAGTGTGCCATTATTTTCAGTGAATCCCCTGGAGTGTGCCATTATTTACAGTGGATCCCCTGGAGTGTGCCAATATTTACAGTGGATCCCCTGGAGTGTGCCATTATTTACAGTGGATCCCCTGGAGTGTGCCAACATTTACAGTGGATCCCCTGGAGTGTGCCAACATTTACAGTGGATCCCCTGGAGTGTGCCATTATTTTCAGTGAATCCCCTGGAGTGTGCCATTATTTACAGTGGATCCCCTGGAGTGTGCCAACATTTACAGTGGATCCCCTGGAGTGTGCCAACATTTACAGTGGATCCCCTGGAGTGTGCCATTATTTTCAGTGAATCCCCTGGAGTGTGCCAACATTTACAGTGGATCCCCTGGAGTGTGCCATTATTTACAGTGGATCCCCTGAAGTGTGCCAATATTTACAGTGGATCCCCTGGAGTGTGCCATTATTTACAGTGGATCCCCTGAAGTGTGCCAATATTTACAGTGGATCCCCTGGAGTGTGCCATTATTTACAGTGGATCCCCTGAAGTGTGCCAATATTTACAGTGGATCCCCTGGAGTGTGCCATTATTTACAGTGGATCCCCTGAAGTGTGCCAACATTTACAGTGGATCCCCTGGAGTGTGCCATTATTTACAAGGGATCCTGGGTGTGTTACAATAGTTGTGGAGTTTCCTTGAGAGAGTGGTTTTACTAAGTTGGTTATTACTTTCTCCATGTTTAGTTTTGTTGGCTGTTAATAAGCACAGATTAGCAAAGAAATTCCGTAGAGATTGGGAATGAGTGATTTTTAGGAGAAAGCGGCAGCGGGTGATTTGCATTGGTGCCATTCCAGTCATTGTCACAAAGCACTGACCTGTAACTTGACCTTGACCCCATCCACAACCACCACCTTATTCTGTAAAACAAGGAGAAAAATTGGTTAACAAGGGGGAATACAGGCAGAAATAGTAGTGACCATAATGAGTGGGTCTCCATCAGCATGTTGCCATCGACTAGTGTCAGTCAAATCAATATAGACAAATAATCATTAAAGAGTCCTGTACTGGGAGCACACACTGAATCACCAGACACTCACATCATCAGCCACCCAAATCACCTTTTTTCCCTGTACCAGTGGTCGCCCTGCACTGTGATTTTTTTATTTCTTCGCTAAAGCTGAAAGTTATTACAATATAGAGAGACTTCAACACAATTTAATTAACCCTTTCCTATCTGGGGGCACAGTAAGGAGAGATGGGGTACAAAGTTTTTTAACATTCGTTCATGGGATGTAGGCGTCACTGGCTAGGCCAGCATTTATTGCCCATTCCTAATTGCCCTTGAGAAGATGGTGATGAGCTGCCTTCTTGAACCGCTGCAGTCCATGTGGGGTAGGTACACTCACAGTGCTGTTAGGAAGGGAGTCCCAGGATTTTGACCCAGTGACAGTGAAGGAACGGTGATATAGTTCCAAGTCAGGATGGTGTGTGACTTGGAGAGGAACTTGCAGGTGGTGGTGTTCCCATGTGTCTGCTGCCCTTGTCCTTCTAGTTGGTAGAGGTTGCAGGTTTGGAAGATGCTGCAGAAGGAGCCTTGGTGAGTTGCTGCAGCACATCTTGTAGATGGTACATACTGCTGCCACTGTGCGTCGGTAATGGAGGGAGTGAATGTTGAAGGTGGTGAATGGGGTGACGATCAAGCAGGCTGCTTTGTCCTGGATGATTTCAAGCTTTGTTGGAACTGGCCTCATCCAGGCAAATGGAAAGTGTTCCATCACATTCCTGACTAGTGCCTTGTAGACTTTGGGGAGTCAGGAGTTGTTACCCGCTGCAGAATTCCTGGACTCTGATCAGCCACAGTATTTATGTGGCTGGTCCAATTAAGTTTCTGTTCAATGGTAACCCCTAGGATGTTGATGGTGCGCGATTCAGCGATGGTAATACCATTGAATGTCAAGGGGAGATGGTTGTTTGAGATAGACATTGCCTAGCACTTGTGTGGCACAAATGTTACTTGCCACTTATCAGCCAAAGCCTGGATATTGACTTGCTGAATGGTCTTGCTGCATTTCTACACAGACTGCTTCAGTATCTGAGGAGTCGTAAATGGTGCTGAACATTGTGCAATCATCAGCGAACATCCCCACTTCCGACCTTATATTGGAGGCATGGGTTGGCAACATCTCCATACACGAATACCAGTGTCCGTGGTAAACAATTTTGGGGTCCGTGACTGGTAATTTCACAAATGAGAAATTTCTCATTGGCTTCTTCAGACTGGCATTTGAAAAAAAAATGCAAGTGTTAGTTTCACAGTTGACAGGTGCTGAAGCAGAACAGTGCTTTCGAACTTCAGACAGATTCATGGTTTTCCAGCGGGTCCTGCTTTTTAAAAAAAGTCTGCCGGAAAACCCCGAAGCTGTTCAAAGTTCAAAAACGCTGTTCCCGCTCTCAGCAAGGGTCAGAGAAAGAGTGCGAGAGAGAGAGTGGGGCACAGGGGTGGTAGTGGGGGGGAAGTAGGTACAGAGAAAGAGAGAGAGAGTGGGCGAGAGAGAGAGTGGTGGGGTACAGAGAGAGAGAGAGTATGGGAGAGGGATAGAGTGGGGCAGAGAGAGAGAGAGCCGGGGTGGGGAGGGGGATCAGATAGAGAGTGGGGACAGAGAGAGAGGGGGGACAGAGAGAGAGATGGAGGACAGAGAGGTGGGGGAGGGACCCAAGACAAAAATTGTAATGTGGCACCCCCCCCCCCCCCCACTCAAACAGTTTGGACACCCCTGCTCCAAGCCTTTAAACTTGTGTTTTAAAATAACTGAGCAGCTAGGTTATTTTAAAACACAAGTTTAAAGGCTTGTGTTATGTACACTCATTTTAAAATGGCAAAAGTCACTTAGGGAATGTCTCGATTTCTACACTCTGGCAAGCATTACTTTCACTTGGGACACAAGCTCAGTGACATGCTGAAAGTTGTTGGACTTTTATTTCTACATAAATGTCACAATTCCACGACTATCCATTTGGAATCACATTGTTCCAGAACTTGTATGAAGTGGAAAATGGGCAAGAAAATCCAAGGAATCTCCAGAAGTCAGCACTGTAAGTTCCTTGTGAATACAAGAGTATGGTGTATTGGGGATGAGTGATATTGGTGAAAACAGGATGCTGCTGACCCATATACAATAGTTAGTAAATACAATGTAATGGATAGCTTTAATAAACCTTAATCTATGATAAATTGTCTATGATTCCTTAACAAAATCTATGCTTCATTTGCAGTTTTAAAAACTGTCAGGGAAGACACAGTAAAAATTTATTATGTTTCAAAGACCATGTTCAAAACAGTTTTCTTTTGCTGCAAATTAGATTAAAGGACACGTTTTACAAATATGTCAAAGATCAGTAACTACAATGTGCATCAATTACTATCCAGTTTGAGGGCAGATAACCTGAGTGTCCAATGTCATTTGAAAGTTGTCTGTATCTTATAATTACATTATGTTATAAATGCACCTTTGGTAACAGGTGAGAAATTTGACTTGGACATAAAGTGGTTAATCTGGAGTACAATCTTACAGGTAGTGAATAAACATTTTGTAATTGAATAATACATGCAGTAACAACCGCTTAACGTTTTGCAGAAAAGCTTTTTGTTAATAATTATCTTGTCTGAGCTGAATTGGAATCGACAGTGATAGACTGAGATATAGACATAAATGAATTTAAGAGAATCGCTTTATTAGAGGAACTGAAGGGCGCTCTTTATTCGTAATTCTGTTTATCTAATTTTGTCACTCGTTTTGGTGAGTAAATGACATTTTGTCCACGAGAGATTCTGTTGTTTCTGTATTTTAGAATCCAGGACCTAGTTTAACAGCCTGTCAAGATGAATAAACTAGCCTTGGCTACCTACCGTTAATCTCTCTGTCCCTTCCTGTCCCACTCTGCTTTTCTATTTTACATGACTCTTCTGAAGTACTATTGGCTCCATCCTATAAAGTTTTCCTGCCCTTTTGTTGACTGCCCTGTCTTCAGACACATATTACAATCAGGTGGAGAAGTTGCACAAACATTGACCACGGGTTAAATTGTCTTGTGACAACAGCAGTGTGAGAAATGGTCCATCTTCCTATTGCTGATTTTTCTACTGCCTCACCCCAATAGCCAAAATAACAATCGTCTCCTTGTGCTTTATTGTCTATTGGATGAATTTACACTCTTGAAACAGTGTAAATCCACAGAGGTCATCCAGTAAGGTCCATCTACCACCCCATGGCATGGTGTAGATAGCTATATTCTGTCAACAAAAGTAATTTGCATTGGCATTGCACACTATTTTGCTTCTAGCAAGCTAATACAGTTGTGCTGCTCTCCATTGATGTTTGTATGCTTAGCTACTTTATAGGGAGAAATGTGTTTTAAATAGGACTATGTTTTGATGGAATTAGATTTGCTGTACACTTTATATACGATCAATTGCCCCCATGTCCATGGCTGAGTCAATAATTTTGTCAAATGTCCGTGGTGGAACATGTCAGTACCTATTTGCAGTTTTAAAAACTGTCAGGGAAGACACAGTAAAAATTTATTATGTTTCAAAGACCATGTTCAAAACAGTTTTCTTTTGCTGCGAATTAGATTAAAGGACACGTTTTACAAATATGTCAAAGATCAGTAACTACAATGTGCATCAATTACTATCCAGTTTGAGGGCAGATAACCTGAGTGTCCAATGTCATTTGAAAGTTGTCTGTATCTTATAATTACATTATGTTATAAATGCACCTTTGGTAACAGGTGAGAAATTTGACTTGGACATAAAGTGGTTAATCTGGAGTACAATCTTACAGGTAGTGAATAAACATTTTGTAATTGAATAATACATGCAGTAACAACCGCTTAACGTTTTGCAGAAAAGCTTTTTGTTAATAATTATCTTGTCTGAGCTGAATTGGAATCGACAGTGATAGACTGAGATATAGACATAAATGAATTTAAGAGAATCGCTTTATTAGAGGAACTGAAGGGCGCTCTTTATTCGTAATTCTGTTTATCTAATTTTGTCACTCGTTTTGGTGAGTAAATGACATTTTGTCCACGAGAGATTCTGTTGTTTCTGTATTTTAGAATCCAGGACCTAGTTTAACAGCCTGTCAAGATGAATAAACTAGCCTTGGCTACCTACCGTTAATCTCTCTGTCCCTTCCTGTCCCACTCTGCTTTTCTATTTTACATGACTCTTCTGAAGTACTATTGGCTCCATCCTATAAAGTTTTCCTGCCCTTTTGTTGACTGCCCTGTCTTCAGACACATATTACAATCAGGTGGAGAAGTTGCACAAACATTGACCACGGGTTAAATTGTCTTGTGACAACAGCAGTGTGAGAAATGGTCCATCTTCCTATTGCTGATTTTTCTACTGCCTCACCCCAATAGCCAAAATAACAATCGTCTCCTTGTGCTTTATTGTCTATTGGATGAATTTACACTCTTGAAACAGTGTAAATCCACAGAGGTCATCCAGTAAGGTCCATCTACCACCCCATGGCATGGTGTAGATAGCTATATTCTGTCAACAAAAGTAATTTGCATTGGCATTGCACACTATTTTGCTTCTAGCAAGCTAATACAGTTGTGCTGCTCTCCATTGATGTTTGTATGCTTAGCTACTTTATAGGGAGAAATGTGTTTTAAATAGGACTATGTTTTGATGGAATTAGATTTGCTGTACACTTTATATACGATCAATTGCCCCCATGTCCATGGCTGAGTCAATAATTTTGTCAAATGTCCGTGGTGGAACATGTCAGTACCTATTTGCAGTTTTAAAAACTGTCAGGGAAGACACAGTAAAAATTTATTATGTTTCAAAGACCATGTTCAAAACAGTTTTCTTTTGCTGCGAATTAGATTAAAGGACACGTTTTACAAATATGTCAAAGATCAGTAACTACAATGTGCATCAATTACTATCCAGTTTGAGGGCAGATAACCTGAGTGTCCAATGTCATTTGAAAGTTGTCTGTATCTTATAATTACATTATGTTATAAATGCACCTTTGGTAACAGGTGAGAAATTTGACTTGGACATAAAGTGGTTAATCTGGAGTACAATCTTACAGGTAGTGAATAAACATTTTGTAATTGAATAATACATGCAGTAACAACCGCTTAACGTTTTGCAGAAAAGCTTTTTGTTAATAATTATCTTGTCTGAGCTGAATTGGAATCGACAGTGATAGACTGAGATATAGACATAAATGAATTTAAGAGAATCGCTTTATTAGAGGAACTGAAGGGCGCTCTTTATTCGTAATTCTGTTTATCTAATTTTGTCACTCGTTTTGGTGAGTAAATGACATTTTGTCCACGAGAGATTCTGTTGTTTCTGTATTTTAGAATCCAGGACCTAGTTTAACAGCCTGTCAAGATGAATAAACTAGCCTTGGCTACCTACCGTTAATCTCTCTGTCCCTTCCTGTCCCACTCTGCTTTTCTATTTTACATGACTCTTCTGAAGTACTATTGGCTCCATCCTATAAAGTTTTCCTGCCCTTTTGTTGACTGCCCTGTCTTCAGACACATATTACAATCAGGTGGAGAAGTTGCACAAACATTGACCACGGGTTAAATTGTCTTGTGACAACAGCAGTGTGAGAAATGGTCCATCTTCCTATTGCTGATTTTTCTACTGCCTCACCCCAATAGCCAAAATAACAATCGTCTCCTTGTGCTTTATTGTCTATTGGATGAATTTACACTCTTGAAACAGTGTAAATCCACAGAGGTCATCCAGTAAGGTCCATCTACCACCCCATGACATGGTGTAGATAGCTATATTCTGTCAACAAAAGTAATTTGCATTGGCATTGCACACTATTTTGCTTCTAGCAAGCTAATACAGTTGTGCTGCTCTCCATTGATGTTTGTATGCTTAGCTACTTTATAGGGAGAAATGTGTTTTAAATAGGACTATGTTTTGATGGAATTAGATTTGCTGTACACTTTATATACGATCAATTGCCCCCATGTCCATGGCTGAGTCAATAATTTTGTCAAATGTCCGTGGTGGAACATGTCAGTACCTATCCCTGATTGGAGGGTGTTACAACCAGGTGAGGAAGGATTCTCAGGATCCCCTTTTGCCCCTTCTCTGATTTGACCACAACAGGGTTTATCTTTTAAACAAATATGGTTTAACTTACCAACTTAGTGAGTACCTGCTCTTATTACTCTAATTTCAATTGCAAATGAACCAATCAGACAGGTTTTCTTGAGTTTAAACAAGAAAGATGTAAGTTTATTAAGCTCGTCACTCTAAACTGGTTAAAATTACTAAAATATGTGACGCATCCACGCTCACATTCATTTGAGAGGCACACACACACAAATAGATACAGAGGGGAAAAGATAGAGTTGGGAGATTGAATAAGGTCTGTAATAAATGGAATTCAAATACTGAGTTTCAATGTCCTTAGTTGAAGTTAAAGTCTTGAAGTCCTCGCTGGGGCCACACACATAATTCAGGCTTGCTTCTCTGGTTCCAGAAGGCCAAAGAGAGGTTTTATCCGTCCTCTTGATTGTTGTCTGTGAGGGTCTGTACATTTGAGGTTTAGCTGCAGCCGAGACTCCCCTGGGACTTTGCTGAAGAGAGAGAGAGAGAGAGGTGCTTCTTCGAGTTCAGTTACTGTCTTCTCCTTTTCCGAGGTACAATTCACAAAGCTCCATGTTACACCAGCAGGAATGTCATGTGACCACCTCTTTGTTTGAAAACAGAAGTTTCTGGAAGGTTGCTTGAAATTCAAAGTTCTTCAAACAGACTTGGTGGGTGTGGGGTGCGGGGGGGGGGGGGTGTGGTTTGGCTCTTTCAAAGTCAAAGTGGGGGGTGGGGGTCGATGACTTTTGATCACCACTATTGACAAAACCATTCTCGTTAATTGAATCAGGGAGCATCCCCATTGTTCTAGCTAGACTAGACCTCTGTCTCCCAGATAGTCTTTTTGCTTCTCATATGCAAATTGTGCATGGCCATCTTTAGCTGTTCTGTTCTGCTTTTTTAAAAGTTATTTGTGATAATGTCCAGTAAAAAGTGCTCAATCAAAGTTTCATGCGACTAAATTAATATTTTCCATTTGGCATGTGGATTTTTCCATCACACTTCTGTACCAATGGGGAGAATTTCATTATAAGTTAAAAAGAAGGGAAAATACAGGAAAACACACATGCATTTGTCATTGATTCTCATCCATTCAGAAATCTTAAAATTGTTGCCGCCTGTCTTTTCTCTGCAGCAGTACTGATTTACACTGCCCTTTTCCTTTGAGGTGGGTCTGAGATGGTTAGGTGTTGCCCAATAGGTTTAAAGTTTCTTTGGTATCAGCTTGTGATAAGCTGGGAATGGGCATCCCAAAAAACATGTGTTTTTTTGGGGGGTGGGTGGTTGGTGTCTGCATACAAGGGTTACTCACTTTAGGGCATTTTTTGTTTCTCTTTTCTCCTGACTGTGGGGGCGGGGGGGGGGGGGGGGAGGGGGATTCTTTGTTAATCTCCCCCATGTCCTCTGGGACATTCCTGCTCACAGGTATTTGTCCAGATTCCACTGCACTCCCCTGTGACACTTAGACTAGGTTTCTCTGCCTTTTTGGGAACTTTTCTTGTCCCTGCAGGTTTCTGTAAAGGTTGCGAGCAGCCCTGGTAGTGTGCTCCTTTTGTCTGCATTTACGTAAGAGGATGTGGGGTCTAATTTTACCAATATTTCAAGGTTGGCTGACCAGATAGTAGCGGTTTTCATTTGGGAATCCTCCCAGACTTCCTTTAACCTGTGCTCTTTGTCCTTTTTGTCTCCTTCCTCTCTAACTGTCTGCCAGACCTGTGCTTGTCTGTCCCCTTTTGTTCTTGGCAAGGGTCCCTCACAATTCACTCGCCCTCTGCTGGAGGGTTTCCCAAATACCGGTACGGGAATTAGGGGTGCAGACTTCACTGCACAATGGGGCTTCCGCTCAACCTGGCACCTGAGGCAACTCCTACAGTACCCCACCACACCTTTGTGGAATTTTGGCCAGACAAACTGCTGTCTAATGTGTGGTTTGGTTTTTCGTATACCATCATGTACAGCCATTGTAAACTTGTGGGCCATTCTTAATATTTCTTTACGGTTCCTCAGCGGCACCAATGGTGAACCATTGTCCACTCTTTGTCCTCAAGTCTGTGAGGAGAGCTCCACTTCCTCATCAGTATCTCATTCTTTAAATAGTAGCCATCAGGGACTCCCTCTGCTTTAATTTCAGTCTGGGCAGCCTGTGCTAACTCTCTTAATACTGGGTCGGCTCGCTGAGCCTCAACTAGGGAAGGTTCATTTAATCCATTCCCTGGGTCCTCTAACTTCCCAAAGAAAGTTTCAGACAGACAGACCTCCTGGTCATCTGCCTGCAGTGCCAGTTCAGTCTCCTCTGGGGGAGCTGGTTTGTTCATGGCCCGATTCACTACACAACCAGGGAAATTGCAGGGGACCGTCTCCTGACACTGCCCTGTTTCCTTGACCTCCATCAGTCTCTCTACCATTGCTGGGGAAACTACCATCTTCACCCCCGCCAGATCATTACCTAGAAGCAGGTCAACCCCATCCACAGGCAAACCAGGGACAATCCCTATGGTCACCGGTCCCAGAACTAGGTCGTATTCCAAATGCACCCGAAGTAAAGGTACAGGTGTATACTGCCCTCCGATACCATTCACTATCATCCTCGCATTTACTGCACTCTCTGGGGGGAAAGTCATGCCTTTTCCCAGCAAAAGGGATCTGGTGGCCCCTGTATCCCTGAGTATAATGATGGGCTTACTTGCCCCACTTGAGGGGTATGGGATTACTCTCCCGTCAGACACAAAATCCTGATAGTCTTCAGGGATCTTGTTAAATTTTCCTGCACCCACAGCAGTATTTTTTCTGGGTCTTACTGCTGTTGCAGTTAAAGCCACAGCCTGCTCTGCTGTGCTTTCCATCAGGATCCTTTCTCCTGCACTGGGCTACAGGCTTAGAAATAGGAAGATAGTGCAGCTAAACATGTGGCTGAGCAGCTGGTGTAGAAGGGAGGGTTTCAGATATCTGCACCATTGGGATCTCTTCAGGGACAGATGGGACCTGTACAGGAAGGACGGGTTGCATCTAAACTGGAAGGGCACTAATATTCTGGCTGCAAAGTTTGCTAGCGTCAGTCGGGAGGGTTTAAACTAGTATGGCAGGGGGGTGGGAACCAGAGCAGTAGGACAGCTAGTGAAATAAATGAGGAGGACATAGTAAATAAGGCCAGTAGGACTAAGAGGACGAGCAGGCAGGGAGATGTTGCTGAGCACAGCGGAACTGGTGGTCTGAAGTGCATTTGTTTCAATGCGAGAAGTATAAGAGGTAAGGCAGATGAACTTAGAGCTTGGATTAGTACTTGGAAATATGATGTTGTTGCTATTACAGAGACTTGGTTGAGGGAAGGGCAGGATTGGCAGCTAAATGTTCCAGGCCTTAGAAGCTTCAGGCGGGATAGAGGGGGATGTAAAAGGGATGGGGAAGTTGCATTACTGGTTAAGGAGAATATCACAGCTGTACTGCGGGAGGACACCTCAGAGGGGTCATGCAGCGAGGCAATATGGGTGGAGCTCAGGAATAGGAAGGGTGCAGTCACGATGTTAGGGGTTTACTACAGGCCTCCCAACAGCCAGCGGGAGGTAGAGGAGCAGCTATGTAGACAGATTTTGGAAAGTTGTAAAGGTAACAGGGTTGCAGTTGTGGGTGATTTTAACTTCCCCAATATTGACTGGGACTCACTTAGTGCTAGGGGCTTGAATGGGGCAGAATTTGTGAGGAGCATCCAGGAGGGCTTCTTGAAACAGTATGTAGATAGTCCAACTAGGGATGGGGCCATTCTGGACCTGGTATTGGGGAATGAGCCCGGCCAGGTGGTCGAAGTTTCAGTGGGGGAGCATTTCGGGAACAGTGACCATAATTCCATAAGTTTTAAGGTACTTGTGGATAAGGATAAGAGTAGTCCTCGGGTGAAGGTGCTAAATTGGGGGAAGGCTAATTATAACAATATTAGGCAGGAACTGAAGAATTTAGATTGGGGGCGGCTGTTTGAGGGTAAATCAACATCTGACATGTGGGAGTCTTTCAAACGTCAGCTGATTAGAGTCCAGGACCAGCATGTTCCTGTGAGGAAGAAAGACAAGTTTGGCAAGTTTCGGGAAGCTTGGATAACACGGGATATTGTGAACCTAGTCAAAAAGAAAAAGGAAGCATTTGTAAGGACTGGAAGGCTAGGAACAGATGGAGCACTTGAGGAATATAAAGACAGTAGGAAGGAACTTAAGCAAGGAGTTAGGAGGGCTAAAAGGGGTCATGAAAAGTCATTGGCAAACAGGATTAAGGAAAATCCCAAGGCTTTTTATACATATATAAAGAGCAAGAGGGTAACCAGGGAAAGGGTTGGCCCACTCAAGGACAGAGATGGGAATCTATGTGTGGAGCCAGAGGAAATGGGCGAGGTGCTAAATGAGTACTTTGCATCAGTATTCACCAAAGAGAAGGACTTGGTGGATGATGAGCCTAGGGAAGGGTGTGCCGATAGTCTCAGTCATCTCATTATCAAAAAGGAGGAGGTGTTGGGTGTCTTGCAAAAAATTAAGGTAGATAAGTCCCCAGGGCCTGATGGGATCTACCCTAGAATACTGAGGGTGGCAAGGGAAGATATTGCTGGGGCCTTGACAGAAATCTTTGCATCCTTATTGGCTACAGATGAGGTCCCAGAGGACTGGAGAATAGCCAGTGTTGTGCCTTTGTTCAAGAAGGGTGGCAAGGATAATCCAGGAAATTATAGGCCGGTGAGCCTTACATCAGTGGTAGGGAAACTATTAGAGAGGATTATTCGGGGCAGGATTTACTCCCATTTGGAAACAAACGAACTTATTAGCAAGAGACAGCATGGTTTTGTGAAGGGGAGGTCGTGTCTTACTAATTTGATTGAGTTTTTTGAGGCAGTGACGAAGATGATTGATGAAGGAAGGGCAGTGGATGTTATCTATATGGACTTTAGTAAAGCCTTTGACAAGGTCCCGCATGGCAGACTGGTACAAAAGGTGAAGTCACATGGGATCAGAGGTGAGCTGGCAAGATGGATACAGAACTGGCTCGGTCATAGAAGACAGAGGGTATCAGTGGATGGATGTTTTTCTGAATGGAGGGATGTGACTAGTGGTATTCCGCAGGGATCAGTGCTGGGACCTTTGCTGTTTGTAGTATATATAAATGATTTGGAGGAAAATGTAGCTAGTCTGATTAGTAAGTTTGCGGACGACACAAAGGTTGGTGGAGTTGCTGATAATATTGAGGATTGTCAGAGAATACAGCAGGATATAGATCGGTTGGAGACTTGGGCGGAGAAATGGCAGATGGAGTTTAATCCGGACAAATGTGAGATAATGCATTTTGGAAGGTCTAATGCAGGTGGGAGGTATACAGTAAATGGCAGAACCCTTAGGAGTATTGACAGGCAGAGAGATCTGGGAGTACAGGTCCACAGGTCACTGAAAGTGGCAACGCAGGTGGATAAGGTAGTCAAGAAGGCATACGGCATGCTTGTCTTCATCGGTCGGGGCATAGAGTATAAGAATTGGCAAGTCATGTTGCAGCTGTACAGAACCTTAGTTAGGCCACACTTAGAATATTGCGTGCAATTCTGGTCGCCACACTACCAGAAGGACGTGGAGGCTTTGGAGAGGGTACAGAGGAGGTTTACCAGGATGTTGCCTGGTCTGGAGGGCATTAGCTATGAGGAGAGGTTGGAAAAACTCGGATTGTTTTCACTGGAATGACGGAGGTGGAGGGGCGACATAATAGAGGTTTACAAAGTTATGAGCGAAATGGACAGAGTGGATAGTCAGAAGCTTTTTCCCAGGGTGGAAGAGTCAGTTACTAGGGGACATAGGTTTAAGGTGCGAGGGGCAAAGTTTAGAGGGGATGTGCGAGGCAAGTTTTTTTACACAGAGGGTGGTGAGTGCCTGGAACGTGCTGCCAGGGGAGGTGGTGGAAGCAGATACGATAACGACGTTTAAGAGACATCTTGACAAATATATGTTTAGGAAGGGAATAGAGGGATATGGGCCCCGGAAGTGCAGAAGGTGTTAGTTTAGGCAGGCATCAAGATCGGCGCAGGCTTGGAGGGCCGAATGGCCTGTTCCTGTGCTGTGCTGTTCTTTGTTCTTTGTTCTTTCCCCATAGTTACCATCAGTCAGCTCTGAGCTGACCTGCCTTGTTAGAATGGAAACACACTGGTCTCTGGGTCTCACTCCTGCTTTCAGCACTGTCCTTTTTGGCTGGAGGAGGGCCCCCTGTGTGTCCACATTTGCTTTCTCTCCCAGGACTGATTGGGCTTCTATCGCCTTCCCACCCTTTGTCCTTTTTGGGTTTGTGGGGATGACTAGGAATGGTGTTTCCTTGGGTGACGGACTTGTAAATGAGAGTGAACTCATCAGCCACAACTGCGGCTTACCTCGCTCTGTGTACCTTTTGCTCCTTCACATGGGTCTTTATGAAGAGGGCGAGAGAGTTTTTAAATTCCTCGAGAAGAATCACTTCTCTGAGGGTTTCATACGTGGGCTGTACTTTAAGTGCCCTTAACCACTGATCAAAAGCCAGCTGCTTACTTCTCTCAAACTCCAGGTAATTTTGATCAGCTTGTTTCCAGAGGGTTCAGAACTTCTGATGGTCGGCTTCTGGTACTAGTTCATATGCCCCGAGGATAGGATTTATAGTCAGTTCATAATTTGGTGAACTCTTATCTGGCAACAGGGAAGAAACCTCATTGGCTTTTCCTGTTCGCTTGATTTGTAGCAGGAGGGTCCAGCTCTCGGCCGGCCATCTTAACTGCCTTGCCAGTTTCTCAAAAGATACAAAAAATGCTCCCAAGTCTCCCTCATTGAACTTTAGGATCAATTGGGAACATTTTAAGAGCTCAGCACACGGCCCTGAGTTAAGCCCAGCCACAAGTCTTAGGAGTTCGGGATTCCTAGCTTTGGCACGGAAAGTGATCCCACACGGCTCAGCCATATTCCTCAACTTTTCCATAGGTAATGCCTTTAACTTATCCCAAGTTACTTCACCCTGGCTCGGGGACATACTGGCTTCAGATGTGGACATGTTAGTATTTTAGCAACACAAACCACAAGAAAACCTGTATTGACGTTTGTTTTTTGATTGCGATCAATTTGATTTCCTACTTCCAATTTCCCGTTTGTCTGTGGGTACTGTGTCGGACTAGAGACCCCAAATTTCTGTTACGACCGGTGAGGAGGGGGTCTCAGGCTCCCCTTTTGCCCCTTCTCTGGTTTGACCGCAACTGGGTTTATCTTTTAAACACAGTGATTTAACTTATCACCTCAGTGAGCACTTGCTCCTGTTACTCTAATTTCAATTGCAAATGAACCAATCAGACAGATTTTCTTGAGTTTAAACAAGAAAGATGCAAGTTTATTAAGCTCATCACTCTAAACCAGTTAAAATTACTAAAATATGCAATGCACCACGCTCACATTCATATGAGAGACACACAAACACACACACACACACAAAAATAGATACAGGGCTGAATTTTATTGGGGGGCCGCCGTCTGCGGTGGCACCCTTTGAACTCAGCACAGCACCTGAATTTAACGGCCACCGCAGAGCCCCCGCAATATTACGCGCAGGGGCTCATTGGCATCACTGCGCTGAGGTGGGACATTTGGCGCAGTGAGGAACCCTTTGACAGCTGTGCATCAGGTGGAGGGGCCCTATTTTAAGCGCCCCAGCACTTGCTTCCTGACAGCTGTCAAAGAATACTTACCTGACTGCTGAAGAGTGGGGCTGCTGTCAATCTGGCAGCAAATCAGAAAGTGCTGCAGAAACCCAGCAGGTCAGGCAGCATCTGTGGAGAGAGAAGCAGAGTTAACTTGTCCAAGTTCACAGACCTGAAAGTTAACTCTGCTTCTCTCTCCACAGATGCTGCCTGACCTGCTGAGTTACTCCAGCACTTTCTGTTTTGCTGCCCCATACTCTGCTGTGTCCCAGTGTCATGTGAAGTTGTGATCCTCTTCTCCCGCTCAAGTGTAACATTCTTTCTTGTAGGCGTGCCGCACCTGGGTGAATAATCTTAAATTTTCACATTCCAGGACGTGAGACTTAAATAGACCATAAAAGGTATTACAGAGGTTTACAGAGAACACACTGACACAAATGGGAATGCACGGGTGTCACAGCAATGTAAATACGACTTTCACTAAATGTTCCTCACCAACATGTGTGTCTTTTTCTCTGTGTGAATGATGTGTGCCAGCATGTAGCGCCAGTGTCACATCCCTTTGCACCATTGGACCTTCAGAAGAGTCAATGTATGCAATAACATCATTATCATTCCACCATTTCACATGAGCGTCTCCACGGATGCAGTGACATGGACATTGGCTCAGTCAGCTGCTGCCTCTAATGGTTTGCACAGGGATGCTACAAACGTGGACTAGTGTGCAGCAGGTGAGCGAGGGTGATGTGTGGCTTGCAGAGCTCATGTCGGTTCCTATGGAGCAGACAACTATTGTCTGATAATACACTTCTGTACATCCCTAGCTCACTGCTAGCCCTGCGTGCAGAGCCTGGGTGTCATATGCCCTCCCATGCATCTTTCATATTGTAGGTCCTCAGCGTCTTCATAGTGTGAGGAGGAGTCACCAGGCCAATTGGGTGTGTAGTTGTGCACAGCAGCAAAGAAAGGAGCTGGCCTTTTCGGCCCGTAGTACAGGGCATCACCCTATCCATACAGGCATTGGAGGTGCTCTTTCAGCATGCTGATCTCCTGCTCAATGATGGCTCATGTAGTTCAGTGGCTGGTGTTGTATCTCTCCTCTGCAGCAGTGGTGGAGTCTCTCACTGGTGTTGGGAGCCATGTCTGCAAAGGATAGCCCTTATCTCCAAGAAGCTACCCTTCCATCTGAGCCAGTTCAGTGAACAGTGGTGGCAGCCGGGACTGGCGCAAGACCCAGGTCTCATGGCAGCTGCCCGAGAAGCAGTCACACATTCGCTGCAAGCATCTGCGGTGTTCACATACCAGCTTCACCTAGATTGAGAGGGCTCCTTTAATGGTGATGTCTGCAGGTGGTAGCCTGGCAGGAGGCCTGACGGCCACAGTCATCATTAAGTCTGTGAGCATTACAACCTATGGTTCTCTGGCAATAGTGCCGAAACCGATGGCCCTCTGGGCCTGGCTGTGACCGGTCATACTCACTGGTCCTCCGGTGCAGGGCATAGGTGACCTCCCTGATGCAGCAGTGCACTGCCGACTGTGTGACCCCACAAAGGTCTCTGGTGGGTCCCTGAAAGACTGCATAGGAATCAGGCTTGAGAACCTTTGCCACTATGAGGAACAAAGGCGTGGGATGTCCACCGGAGCCCATGGGCTGCAGGTCATCCTTGAGCAGGGCACAGAGGTGTGTCACCACCCTCTCTATATGTGCAATCTCCTCTGACACTGGTGCTCTGACATGCGATGGCATGTCATGTGGGGCCTGTAGATGCACGACAACCGTAATGGCAGGCTCCCCTTGGGGGCTGCTGCTCACCACGATTGACAAAACCATTCTCGTTAATTGAATCAGGGAGCACCCCCATTGTTCTAGCTAGACTGGGTAATTTACCTCTGTCTCCCAGACAGCCTATTGGCTTCTCATATGCAAATTGTGCATGGCCATCTTTAGCTGTTGTGTTCTGCTTTTTAAAAAGTTGTTTGTGATAGTGTCCAGTAAAATGTTCTCAAAGTTTCATACGACAAAATTAATATTTTCCATTTGGCATCTGGGGCTTTCCGTCACAAGGGAAGATCATTGATGAAGCAGCTGAAGGTGCTTAGGCCTAGGACAGTGCTCTGAGGAACTCCTGCAGTGATGTCCTGGGGCTGAGATGATTGGCCTCCAACAACCACAACCATCTTCCTTTGTGCTAGGTATGACTCCAACTAGTGGAGAGATTTCCACCTGATTCCCATTGACTTCAATTTTGGCAAAGCCCATACGACTGATGAATGATTGGCAGTCAAATAAATGTTTCCAAAGTCACAAAGCTAGATTGACCAATCACTGCATTGCTCCTTTCTGTGACTTTTGTTAATGTCGTTGTTAACAGGTGTCATTAGAACATAAGAAATAGGGGCAGGAATATATATACGGCCCCTCCAGCCTGCTGTGCCGTTCAATACGATCATGGCTAAGCTTCGGCTTCACTCCACTTTCCTGCCTGCTCCCCATATCCCTTGATTTCTTGAGAGACCATAAATCTGTCTATCCTAACCTTAAATATATTCAATGATGGAGCATCCACAACCCTCTGGGGTAGAGAATTCTAAAGATTCACAATTCTCTTCATCTCAGTCCTAAATGATCAACCCCTTACCCTGAGACTGTACCCCCAGATTTTAGATTCCCCAACAAGAAGAAACAACCTCTCAGTGTCTGCCCCTCAAGCTCCTTCAGAATCTTGTATGTTTCAATAAGATCACCTCTCATTCTCTTAAACTCCAGAGAATATAGACCCAATTTACTTAGCCTCTCATCATAGGATAACCCGCTTAACCCAGGAACCAGTCTAGTGAATCTTTGCTGTACTGCCTCCAATACAAGTGTAACCTTCCTTAAATATGGAGACCGAAACTGCACACACATTACTCCAGGTGTGGCCTCACCAAAGCCCTGTACAAATGAAGTAAGACTTCCTTATTCTTGTACTTCAATCCCCTTTCAACAAAGGCCAACATGCAATTTGCCTTCTTAATTGCTTGCTGTACCCACATGCTGACTTTCTGTGTTCCTTGTACGAGTACACCCAAGTCCCTCTGAATAGCAAAGTTTAGAAGTTTCACACTTTTTAAAAAATATTCTGCTTTTCTGTTCTTGTGAATAGCCTCACACTTCCCCACATTAGACTCCATCTGCCATCATGTTTTCCACTCGCTTGACCTGTCTATATTTCTTTGCAGTCTCTTTGTTTCCTCAGAGCTTACATTCCCACTTCACTTTGCATTGTCAGCAAACATAATTACATTACTTTCAGTCTCTTCGTCTAAGTCATTAATATAGATTGTAAACAGCTGAGGATCCAGCACTGATCCTTGCAGCACTCCACTAGTTGCTTCCTGTTTATTAACCAATCCTCTATTCATGCTAATATATTACCCCCAACTCCGTGGGCCCTTATCTTGTGTATTAACCTTTTGTGTGACATCTTATCAAATGCCTTTTGGAAATCCAAGTATACTACATCTACTGGTTCCCCTTTATCCACCCTACTAGTTATATCCTCAAAAAACTCTAATAAATTTGTGAAACACAATTTCCCTTTTGTAACACCATGATTGACTTTGTCTGATCATACTATGATTTTCTAAGTGCTTTGTTAAGATTTCCTTAATAATAGATTCCAGCACTTTCCTGACGACTGACGTCAGGCTAACTTGCTTGTAATTTCCTGTTTTGTCTCTCCCTCTATTCTTAAATAGCGGTGTCACATTTGTTAACTTGCAATCTGCTGGGATCGTTCTAGAGTCTAGGGAATTTGGAAAATCGTAACCAGTGTATCCATTATCTCTGCAACTACCTCTTTTAGAACCCTAGGATGTAAGCCATCAGGTCCGAGGGATTTGTCGACTTTTAGTTCCCAAAGTTTCTCCAATACCTTTTCTTTTCTGCTATTAATTACCTTTAGTTGCTCAGTCTTATTAGCCCCTCAGTATCTTCTATTTCTTGTATGTAATTTGTGTCTTCTACTGTGAAGACACGCTCTTTTTTATATACTTGTAAAAGCTCTTACAATCTGTTTTTATGTTCCTGGCTAGTTTACTCTCATATTCTATTTTTTCCTTTCTTATCAATTTTTTGGTCACCGTTTATTGGTTTCTAAAACATTCCCAATCCTCAAGCTTACTACTATTCTTTGCAACATTATAAGCCTCTTCTTTTAATCTAATACTATCCTTAACTTCCCTAGTAAGCCAGGGATGGATCTTTCTTGCTGAGTTTTTGTTTCTTAATGGAATGTATTTTTGTTTCTTCAAATGTTGCCCACTGTTTATTGACCACCGTACCTTTAGTCTATTTACTCAATCAACCTTAGCCAGCTCTCCCCTCATAACCGATATAAATGGCTTTAAGCTCAGGAATCTTGTTTGGTACTGGAATATGTCACTTTCACACAAATATGGAATTCAGTTGTATTACGGTCATTTCTTCACAGAGGATCTTTTACTATCAGATAATGAATTCAACTTGCCTCATTGTGCAATCCTAGATCTAAAATAGCTTTACCTCTAGTTGGCTCCACAATGTATTATTCCAGGCGGCACAGTGGCGCAGTGGTTAGCACCGCAGCCTCACAGCTCTAGTGACCTGGGTACTGCCTGTGCGGAGTTTACAATTTCTCCCTGTGACCATGAGGGTTTCCTCTGGGTGCTCTGGTTTCTTCCCACAACCAAAGACTTGCAGGTTGATAGGTAAATTGACCATTGTAAATTGCCCCTAATATAGGTAGGTGGTAGGAGAATTGAGGGAAGGTGGGGATGTAAGGGAACATGGGATTAATGTAGGATTAGTATAAATGGGTGGCTGTTGGTCAGCACAGACTCGGTGGGCCAAAGGGCCTGTTTCAGTGCTGTATCTCTCTATGATTCTATGAAACTGTCACAACAGCATTCTACAAACTCAGCTTTTTTTTATTTCATGGAATGTGGTTGTCGCTAGCAAGGCTGGCATTTGTTGCCCATCCCTAATTGCCCTTCAGCAGGTGGCGATGAGCCACCTTCTTGAACCGCTGCAGTCCATCTGGTGCGGGTACACCCACAGTGCTGTTAGTAAGGGAGTTCCAGGATTTTGATCCAGCGACAGTGAATAAATGGCGATATAGTTCCAAGTCAGGATGGTGTGTGACTTGGATGTGGTGTTACCATACATCTGCTGCCCTTGTCCTTTTAGGTGGTAGAGGTCACGGGTTTGGAAGGTGCTGTTGAAGGAACCTTGGTGAGTTTTTGCAGTGCATCTTGTGAGATGGTACACACTGCTGCCACTGTGCGTCAGTGGTGGAGGGAGTGAATGTGGAGGTTTGTGCCTGGGGTGATGATCAAGTGGGCTGCTTTGTCCTGGATGGTGTTGAGCTTCCTGATTGTTGTTGGAGCTGCACGCATCCAGGCAAGTGGACAGTATTCCATCACACTCCTGAATTGTGTCTTGTAGATGGTGGACAGACTTTGGGGAGTTAGGAGGTAAGTTACTCGCCTCAGAATTCCCAGACTCTGACCTGCTCTTGTAGCCACAGTACTTATATGTCTGGTCCAGTTCAGTTTCTCATCAATGGTAACCCCTAGGATGTTGATGGGGGATTCAGCGATGGTAATGCCATTGAATGTCAAGGAGAGATGGTTAGATTCTTTCTTGTTGGAGATGGTGTGGCACAAATATTACTTGCCACTTATCAGCCCAAGCCTGAACATTGTCCAGGTCTCACTGCATATGGATACAGCTGCTTCAGTATCTGAGGAGTTGCAAATGGTACTGAACATTGTGCATTCTTCAGCGAACATCCCCACTTCTGACTGTATGATGGAAGGTAGGTCATTGATGAAGCATCTGAAGATGGTTGGGCCTAGGACACTACCCTGAGGAACTCCTGCAGTGATGTCCTGGGACTGAGATGATTGGCCTCCAACAACCACAAACCACCTTCCTTTGTGCTAGATATGACTCCAACCAGTGGAGTGTTTCACCGATTCCCACTGACTTCAATTTTGACAGGGCTCCTTGTTGCCTCACGTGATCAAATGCTACCTTGATGTCAAGGGCAGTCAGTTTCACCTTCCCTCTTGATTTCAGCTCTTTTGTCCAGGTTTGGACCAAGGCTATAATGAGGTCAGGAGCTGAGTGGCCCTGGCGGAACCCAAACTGAGTGTCACTGAGCAGGTTATTGCTGTGTAAGTGCCACTTGATAGCACTGTCGATGACACCTTCCGTCACTTTGCTGATGATTGAGAGCAGGCTGAAGGGGCAGTAATTAGCCGGATTGGATTTGTCCTGCTTTTTGTGGATAGCATTCCTTTCTGGAAAGCAGTCGAATTGCTTGAAGATTGACATCTGTGATGCTGGGGACTTCAGGAGGAGGCCGAGATGGATCATCCACTCGGCACTTCAGGCTGAAGATGGTTGCAAATGCTTCAGCCTTATCTTTTGCACTGATGGGCTGGGCTCCATCATTATTGAGGATGGAGATATTTGAAGAGTCTCCTCCTCCTGTTAGTTGTTGAATTGTCCACCACCATTCATGATTGGATGTGGCAAGACTGCAGAGCTTAGATCTGATGCGTTGGTTATGGGATCGCATGCTGCTTACGCTGTTTGGCACGCAAGTAGTCCTGGGTTGTAGCTTCACCAGGTTGACACCTCATTTTGAGGTGTGCCTGGTGCTGCTCCTGGCATGCCCTCCTGCATGCTCACTGAACCAGGGTTGATCCCTCGGCTTGATGGTAATGGTAGATTGGGGGATATGCCGGGCCATGAGGTTACAGATTGTGGTTGAGTACAATTCTGCTGCTGCTGATGGCCCACAGCGCCTCATGGATGCCCAGTTTTACATTGCTAGATCTGTTCTGAATTTATCCCATTTAGCATGGTGGTAGTGCCACTTTGGGCGGCACAGTGGCGCAGTAGTTAGCACCGCAACCTCACAGCTCCAGCGACCCGGGTTCAATTCTGGGTACTGCTTGTATGTAGTTTGCAAGTTCTCCCTGTGACTGTGTGGGTTTTCGTCGGATGCTCCGGTTTCCTCCCACAGCCATTAGGTAAATTGGCCATTATAAATTGCCCCTAGTATAGGTAGGTGGTAGGGGAATGGAGGGAAGGTGAGGATGTGGTAGGAATATTGGATTAATGTAGGATTAGTATAAATGGGTGGTTGATGGTCAGCAGAGACTCGGTGGGCCGAAGGGCCTGTTTCAGTGCTGTATCTCGAAATAAAAATAAATAAATAAATAACACGATGGAGGGTATCCTCAGTGTTAAGACGGGACATCGTGCCTTGGTCACTCCTACCAATACTGTCATGAACGCATGCATCTGTGACAGGTAGATTGGTGAGGACAAGGTTAAGTAGGTTTTTCTGTCTTGTTTGTTTCCTCACCACCTGCTGCTGGCCCATCTGGCAGATATGTCCTCAGGACTCGGCCAGCTTGGTCAGTAGTGGTTCTGCAGAGCCAGTCTTGGTGACAGACATTAAAGTCTCTCAGCCAGAGTATATTCTGTGCCCTTGCCACCCTCAGTGCTTCCTCCAAGTGGTGTTCAACATTGAGGAGTGTTTATTCATCAGCTGAGGGAGGGCAGTAGGTGGTAATCAGTAGGAGGTTTCCTTGCCCATGTTTGACCTGATGCCATGAGACTTCATGGGGTCTGGAGTCAATGTTGGGGACTCCTAGGCCACTTGCTCCCGACTATATACCACTGTGCCACCAGCTATGGTGGGTCAGTTCTGCCGGTGGGACAGGACATACCAAGGGATTATGATGGTGGTGTCCGGGACATTGGCTGTAAGTTATGATTCAGTGAGTATGACTGTGTCAGGCTGTTGCTTGACTAGCCTACTTGACAGATCTCCCAATTTTGGCACAAGGAATTTGCAGAGTTGTGTGTTGCATTTTTTGTTTTCGGTGCCTAAGTCGATGCCAGGTGGTCCTTCAGATTTTATTCTTTCTGCCCACCTTTGCCAATTTGACTTGTCTATATGAAGATTAAAGTCCCCTACAGTTATTACATTGCCCTTGTTACAAGCTCCAATTATTTTTTGCTTAATGCTCTGTCCAGCATAACTCCTGGTAGGGGGCCTATAAACTACTCCGACCAACGTTTTATGACCCTTTTTATTCCTAATCTCCACCCATACTGATTCTACTTCCTGATCTTCTGAACCAAGATCCTTTCTCACTACAGTCCTTACGCCATCTTTTACTATTAGGGTTATTCCTCCTCCTTTTCCAGTCTGTCTATTTTTTTCTAAATATTGTGTACCTGGAATATTTATTTCCCAATCTTGGTCACCTTGTAACCATGTCTCTGTAATGGCAATTAGATCTAAACCATTTATCTCTATTTTTGTCGCTAGTTCATCTATCTTATTGCGAATGTTTCATGCATTCAGATAAAAAGCCTTTAATGTTTTTTACTACTATTCTTTGCATGGACCTTATTTGCTGATGTACTATAACCGTTAAACTCTGTCCCTTCCAGTCCTACTCTGCTTGTTTATATCTAAATCCCTACACTGCTCTATTGCCTCCACTTTTGTTTATGGATTTCTAAATCTCCCTTCACCTGATCCCTCCCCTGCTTCTTTTTGTTTAAAGCTCCATCCACAGCCCTAGTTATATGATCCATGGGGATGCTGATCCCAACCCAGTTTAACTGAAGCCCATCCCAATGGCATAGATCCCTCTTTTTCCACTACTGGTACCCATGCCCCCGGTATCAAAACCCCTTCTTCCCACACCACTCCTTGAGCCACCTGTTTAATTCTCTAATCTGCTTGACCCTATGCCAATTGGCTTGTGGCTCAGGTAACAATCCAGAGATGATTACCTTTGAGGTTCTGCATTTTAATTTGGACCCTAACTCCTCAAACTCTCTCAGTAGAACATCATTACTCATTCTACCTATGTCGTTGGTTCTTACATGGACCATGATAAGTGGATCCTCCCCCTCCTACTCCACGTCTCTAGCCATGAGGAGATGTCCTTAACCCTGGTATCAGGCAGGCAGCACAATCTTCGGATGTCCCAGTCACGGCTGCAGAGAACAGTATCTATCACCCTGGCTATATTGTCCTCTTTCACTACCACATTCCTTTTCACTCCCCCCTCCACTTAACTGACATCCTGCACCATGCTGTCATGGTCAGTTTGCCCATCCATCCCACAGTCCTTGTTCTCATCTACACAGGAAGCAAGCACCTCGTATCTGTTGATCAAAGTAAAGGGCTGATGCTCCTCCATCACTACATCCCGGATCCTCATACCTGCCTGACTCACAGACACAATTAAAGGCCTGCTCAGGTCGGGAAAAAGCCGAACCCGACTGATCCACAGCGGACCCGAGCCCCACCCGGCCCGAGTCCCTCCAATTTCGTCCCGAGCCCGATCCGACCCCACTCGACCCGTCCCGACCATCCCTTCACGTACCTTCCGACTCGGAACCTCCAGGAAGCTGTAGCATGTGCGTGATGACATCATAGTGACGTCTCCCGATCACTGTGCAGACTCAGTTTCGTCCCGGACTGCCAGCTCAGGTAAGTTTTTTATTTTTAATACTTACCAGCAGAGCACTTACCGTGTGTGTCCGGCCCAACCCGACTTGAGCCCGAAAGCCAGACCCGGAAGAGGGGCCTGACCCGAACTCGACACGTCGTCAGGTCCTGTCGGGTTCGGGTCGGGTAGCAGGCCTTTAGTCACACTCTCCTGTTCCTGACCATCGACCAACTCAAGTTCTACTTAACTTAAGGGGGTGCGACTGCCTCCTGGAACAATGTGTCCAGGTAACTCTCCCCCTCCCTGATGCTCTGCAATGTCTGCAGCTCAGACTGCAGACCAGCAACTCTGAGCCGAAGTTACTCAAACTGCAGAGACTGGTTGACCAGGAATGCAGTGCTTTCCACAAATTCCCACATGTTGTAGTCACAGCACACCACCTGCCTTGTCATGTCTGTCTATCCTTATTTATTTATTTGATTAGTTAACTAGTTACAAGTTTAGTGAAGTAGATTAATATCAAGCTACAGTCTCCTAGGTTGGAGGCAAAAGAGGAAAACTCACTAACTACTGGAGGTAAACAAAACGAATAAAAAAGCAGCACCTCCTTACTTCTCTGCACCAAATTCCCACTTTCATCAAATTCCTGACTTTAAGACTCAGGTAAACAAAATACTCTGTTCCCCAATCACTCTGTGCTCCACACATACACGCCTTCCACTTGAAACTTTCACTGATCTTGCTCCTTTAAAATAGCGGCACTTCTTTATATTCTAGGGAGGTTATGTTCCCCTGTTCTCAAAGGTGGCAACCATTGCTAGTTGTATTTTAATTGTGTGTAATTGTATGCAAGTGGTGGGCATTAACTGGGGATTCACTTGTGCCCCTATAAATAGAAACAGACTGAAACTTTGGTTGTTGGGTTAGGAGGTGATTGCTTGTAATGTGTAACTATGTAATAAATGCTTATAGCAGTATGTAAAATAGACTCCAGTTCTATCCTTCTGGAATATAAGACCCACCAGCCTCTGAAAAATAAGATCCCCTCTAAAAGTTTCTATGGTGTCACTCCTTTAAGCAAGAGGCACTTGTTCTTATTCCTTTGGGGCTACTTTTTTAACTACACTAGTCCAGCGGCTAACTTTAAATTCTTGCACTATGCCATCCCACGCTGTAATTTTAGTGCTATTGCTCATTTAAAAGGGAGGGATTTATCTGAGCCAGGCCTTTCAGAAGTGAAATTAGGAAACACTTCTGGAGCTCTTCCACAAACTGCAATTGATGCTAGATTAGGGTTGTCCAACCTTTTCATGTGGCGGGGTGGGGAGGGGGGGTTTGATGGTGGGGGGGCCACATTACAATTTTTGTCTTACTTCGGGGAGCCAGTGAAACAATTTTGGAAAGATAAAGGCATTAAAAATGTATCTTACTATTAATCAAAACAACAACAAATGTGCATTTTTGTGAAGAAGCTTGAAATGAGAAGATTAATTTATTGACTTACATTCTCATCACTATGTTGGACTCTGATTTAGTGCAATACCTGCCATTTTTTTGCTTGCACAAGTAGTCAATGTCTGCCTGCACACTTGTCAGGAGTTATCTTGATCTTTCCCTCTGTCTCTGTCTCTCCCTGTGTTTCCCCTCTCTGTGTTGTTCCCCCCCACTTTGTCGTCTTCACTCTCTATGTCCCCCCATCCCCCCCTTTTTCTCTCTGTGCCTCCCCCCCTCTCTCTTTCTCTGGTTCCCCCCCCCCCTCACTCTCTGTTCCTCTCTCTGTCCTCCCTCTCTCTGTCCCCTCTCTCTGTGTCCCCCCCTCTCTGTTCCCCCCTCTCTCAGTGTCCCCCCTCTCTGTTCCTCCCTGTCTCTCTGTTCCTCCCTTGCTCTGTTTTCTCCTCTCTCCTTTTGTCCCCCCTCTCTCTGTCACCCCCTCTCTCTCTCTGTCCCCTCTCTCTCTCTCTCTTACCCCTCTCTCTCTCTCTCTCTCTCTCTCTGTCCCCTCTCTCTCTCTCTGTCCCCCCCTCTCTCTCTGTCCCCTCTTTCTCTCTCTGTCCCCTCTCTCTCTCTCTCTCTCTGTCCCCCTCCCTCTCCCTCTGTCCCCTCTCTCTCTCTCTATTCCCCCCTCTCTCTTCCCCCCTCTCTCTCTTCCCCCCTCTCTCTTCCCCCTCTCTCTCTTCCCCCTCTCTCTCTCTTCCCCCCGCTCTCTCTTCCCCCCGCTCTCTGTTTTCCTCTCTTCCTCCCTCTCTCAGTGTCCCCCCTCTCTGTTCCTCCCTGTCTCTCTGTTTCTCCCTTGCTCTGTTTTCTCCTCTCTCCTTTTGTCCCCCCTCTCTCTGTCACCCCCCTCTCTCTCTCTGTCCCCTCTCGCTCTCTCTTCCTCTCTCTCTCTCTCTCTCTGTCCCCTCTCTCTCTCTCTCTCTCTCTCTCTGTCCCCCTCTCTCTCTCTCTCTCTCTCTATTCCCCTCTCTCTCTCTCTTCCCCCTCTCTCTCTCTATTCCCCCCTCTCTCTCTCTATTCCCCCCTCTCTCTCTCTTCCCCCCTCTCTCTCTCTTCCCCCCTCTCTCTCTCTTCCCCTCTCTTCCTCCCTCTCTCTCTCTCTGTTTCTGCCCCCCCCCCCTTTCCCCTCTCTCTCTGTCTGACAATTTCAGGGAGCGGGAGCGCTCAGCACAGCAGCTTTGTGGTTGGTCAGTTTGTTTAAAAACATCACACTGGCAGTTTCACAGCTGACAGCTGCTGAAACAGGAACGCACTTCCCAACTTTGGACAGATTCGGGGTTTTTGGGCGGGCTTTTAAAAAAGGTCGGAAAGCCTTGAATCTGTCCGATGTTGGGAAGCGCGTTCCTGCTTCAGCAGCTGTCAGCTGTGAAACTGACAGTGCAATGTTTTTAAAAAGGCTGGTTTGCAAGGAGAAGACAAAGGGGAATTTCTCAATTCCAGTCACAGACCCCTGGCAAGGATGAGGAACGGCCCCAGGTACCGTTCACACCCGTGGGCTGGATGGGAACCTTTGGCAGGCCGGATCCTGGCCCGCAGGCTGTATGTTGGACAACCCTGTGCTAGATCAATTATTAATGTTAAAACTGAGATTGATAGATTTTTGTTATCCAAAGGTTTTAGGGGGATATGGGGCAAAAGCGGGTATATGGAGTTAGGTTGCAGATCAGCCATAATCTCATTGAATGGTGGAACAGGCTCGAGGAGCTAACTGGCCTATTCCTGTTCCGATGAGAGGAGTTGGACTTTGGCCTATTTAATAGAATATCTACATGAGGCTGCAGTTCTACTTCTAAATCTGCTGCACAGACCTTACATACACTTACATTAATAACTGTCTTCCAGTCTTAGGCTGGTTTTTTATTTGACCAAGTTCCTTTGCATTATGCATGTTCATTGGCCACCTGTATCAACAGATAATCAACAGGGTTTATTCTCCTGTCTCTCAGTAATGAATTGTGTGTACAGCAGGGGATCCAGTAGGACAGTAATGCACCCCACTCTCACTGTCCTCACAGACCCTTCCCAACTCATCACCATTTCCCATTCCCCAGGCAGTTTTCAATCCAGCAGCTAATTTGTCATTCTGTGAGCTTTCACTTTTGTTTAAAGTCTCACATTAGGAACTTTGTCAAATGCCTTCTGAGCAGGTTAAGTAGGTTCACCAGTCCCGCAACTCCAACTGCCATGCTCAGAGGGAGTGAGGGCTGGAGATCAGGAGCCCTACCTTTAGCTTATGCTCCCTTTGGGTGTGGCTGTCTGTGGGGAGGGTGGGTTCAGTGAATATACCTTTATATCCACTGGACAGCCCTAATCCACTAGTTTAGTTACAGAATCCCAGCATATTAGTGGAACATAACCTGTTGATTCTAGGCCCATGCTGACTGCTGTTAATGACCACTGTACCCTTTGGATGAACACCTGTCTGGAATATAGGAATGCAGGGACATAAAACTGGGTCAGTGAGCAATTTGACTGAAGCGGAGATTATGGCAGAGTCACACAATGTTGACACACTCAAAAACATCGTAGGAAACACAAGGACAGAAAGACACAGGCAAAATCCAGCACAAGGGCATGATTAAGATCACAGCATAGGAACTGTTGGACAAAAATAAACCAACTTCCATCTCGTTCACCTTCTATCATCCTGATAGTCACATGATACAGCGATAATGGAGTTGTTGACTAATCACAGCAATCAATCTCTATTGATTACTCAACGCCAGACCCAATCATGAGGTGAGGTAAATCCCCAGCGGTGAAGAGCTTTGGAAACCATCCGTTCAAAGTCACCTGTTCCAAACCAGCATGTTACACTCACCACAAATCATGTCTCAAATTACTCAGATACCATATCCCAAAACATTTTCTGAAAGAAATTTAACTTGCATTCTAATTAATCAATACTAACTGCCCCCATTGTTTCCCGTCGGAACATGTATCAGCTGGACCCCCTGCTTAGTCATATATTGGCCTGAATCCTAACTTCTAAAAATGGGTGGGTTGGGGGTCAGGTCAGAGTTCAAATTCAAAAAATTGAAAGAGGAACACAATCCACCTTGCACCTGCCCACTTTTGGTTTTAACAGAGGTCAGATGAGGGGTGGCCGACCAATGTTCTTTCTGAATTGCAATGCATGCACAACCATACAGCAATTGTGAAAGTACCACTCACAAGCTGTCCCCTTTAAGATGTTGCGTGTTTGCGCCCACACAGCGGCTACACGTGAAAACTTAAAGTTACCACAAAGTGAAATAAACAGGCTGTCCACAACAAAGAAAACTTATTCAAAAAGGGTGTAAGGATAAGCCCAGCAGCTACAGACCAGTTCGTTTAACCTCAGAGGTGAGAAACGATAATCCGGGACAAAATTAACAATCACTTGGAAAAATGTGGATTAATTAAGGGAAGACAGAATGTATTTGTTAAGGGAAAATTCTATTTAACTGACTTGATTGAATTTTTTTTAATGAGGTAACAGAGGGAGTTGATGAGACTTCCAAAAGTGTCACATAACAAGTTTGTCAGCAAAGTTGAAACCCATGGAATAAAAGAGACAGTGGCAGCCTAGATACAAAGTTGTTGGAGTCACAAGAAACAGACAGTAGTAATGAATGGTTGTTTTTTGGACTGGAGGAAGGTATACAGTGGGCTTCCCAAGAGGTCAGTATTAGGACCCCTTTACTTGATATATACTAATGACCAAAATGTGGATGTACAGGGCACATTTTCAAAATTTGCAGATGATATAAAACGTGGAAGCATTGTGAACAGCGAGGAGGATAGTGATAGATTGCAGTCTGGTGGAATGGGCAGACACATGGAAGATGAAATTTAATTCAGAGGAGTGTGAAATGATTCATTTTGGTAGGAGGAACGAGGAGAGGCAATATAAAATAAAAAGTGCAATTCTAAATGGGGTGCAGGAACAGAGAGACCGGTGGGGGCGGGGGGAGGTAACTGTGCACATATTGTTGAAGGTGGCAGGGCAGATTGAGAAAGCGAGTAATAAGGCATATGGGATTCTGGGCTTTATAAATAGGGGCATAGAATACAAAAGCAAAGAAATTATGATGAACCTTTATAAAACATTGGCTCAACCTCAACTGGAGTATTGTGTCCAATTCTGGGCACCACACTTTAGGAAGGATGTGAAGACTTTAGAGAGGTACAGAAAAGATTTACAAGAATGGTTCCAGGGATGAGGTACTTCAGTTACGTGGATAGATTGGAGAAGCTGGGACTGTTCTCCTTCGAGAAGAGAAGGGTGAGAGGAGATTTGATGGAGGTGTTCAAAATCATGAGGGGTCCGAACAGAGTAGATAGAAACTATTCTCATTGGAAGGATTGCGAACCAGAGGACACCAATTTAAGGTGATTGGCAAAAGAACCAATGGTGAGATGAGAAAAAGCATTTTTACATAGCGAGTGGTTAGGATCTGGAATGCACTGCCTGAGGCTGTGGTGGTGGCAGATTCAATCGTGGCTTTCAAAAGGGAAATGGATAATTATCTGACGAAAAAAGATTTGCAGGGCTACAGGGAGACGGCAGTGGAATGAAACTAGCTGAGTTGCTTTTTGCACAGCTGGCATGGAGACAATGGGCTGACTGGCTTCCTTCTGTGTTGTTACCATTCTGTGACTCCATGATTCTAGGGGGATCATTGTGGGCAACCAATCCACCGACGTGAGATGGGTTGGGTATCTAAATATTATAATGAGGCTGCATGCCTTCATTTTAACAGTCATTCTATTTTTAACTGATTTCAGCTGGGTTTCCCAGGCCTTGGAAACCCAACAGCTGAAAGGAGGTGAGAAGGATTGAAACCATGAGCTGAGTGCTTGACAGCACTGCTTGTGAGCCAAGAGGATGAAGAGCTTTTCCTCCTGGTCCAAGAAGCTATAGTGAAAGCATCCTCTCTGCGATCCGTCTGCTTTGGCCCCTCCCACCATCGGAAGCCCCTGATCACCATCAGACCCCCACCCCTAACACCATTGCACCCCTTCACCCCAGTGATCTCTCCCACCCCCCAATAAACCGACCTGCTCTTGTAGGCTTCGGTTTTGTGATCCCTAAGATCTCCAGCCTGTCAATCACGCTGCCTGTAAACAGGACCCTGACGGAAAATATTTCAATGCAGCCCCGCAGTTAGAAACTCCAGGACAATCAAGGATCCCGCTTACTGACCTTATAACAACCCCGCACAGACTTACCACCAGACTGAAATCCAGGCTGTGGTTTCCATAGATTAATTTTGAATTTACTCCCCTTCAAGTGCAGGCCTGTCATCTGGTTCTACTGCCCTGGACAATGTGAAATGAGTCTGATGCTCTTGCCTCCCAGTGTTAATCTAGTTCCTTTATAATTTATATGATTCGTGGCTCAGTCTTTCTCTTGTTCCACTGGCCGGCTCCTGCTACCTAAAAAGCACAGCTCCTTGCACTTACCGGGGGAAATTCCATGGAGTTTTAACTATCTGCTGCAGTTATTCGATAGAACATCAACTCAAACCCTACAGACATAGTGAAACTGCTCCATTCAGGAGGCTGTCTGCCGGGTTTCCGTCAATCTTTCACCAATGATATGGTGGATGAGTGGGAGATTCCCAGGGGAATTTACCCCCAGATAGATTATCAAAATATCAGTGGCATCTTTGTTGTTTCTTGTTTCTTTGGTCTGAGCTTCTGTCCTGTCTGACCCGGGTGCTCTGTCCTGGGTGTTCTATCCTGTCTGGTCTGCATTCTCTGTCCTGTCTGGCCCAGGTGCTCTGTCCTGTCTGGTCTGGGTTCTCTGTTCTGTCTGGCCTGGGTGCTCTGTCCTGGGTGCTCTGTCCTGTCTGGTCTGGGTTCTCTGTTCTGACTGGCCCAGGTGCTCTGTCCTGTCTGGCCTGGGTGCTCTGTCCTGTCTGGTCTGGGTTCTCTGTTCTGTCTGGCCTAGGTGCTCTGCCCTGGGTGATCTGTCCTGGGTGCTCTGTCCTGTCTGGCCTGGGTGCTCTGTCCTGGGTGCTCTGTCCTGTCTGGCCTGGGTGCTCTGTCCTGGGTGCTCAGTCCTGTCTGGTCTGGGTTCTCTGTCCTTTCTGGCCTGGGTGCTCTGTCCTGGGTGCTCTGTTCTGTCTGCCCTGGGTGCTCTGTCCTGGGTGCTCTGTCCTGGGTGCTCTGTCCTTTCTGTCCTGGGTGCTCTGTCCTGTCTGGCCCGGGTGCTCTGTCCTGGGTGCTCTGTCCTGTCTGGTCTGGGTTCTCTGTTCTGTCTGGCCTGTGTGCTCTGTCCTTTCTGGCCTGGGTGCTCTGTCCTGGGTGCTCTGTCCTGTCTGGTCTGGGTTCTCTGTTCTGTCTGGCCTGTGTGCTCTGTCCTTTCTGGCCTGGGTGCTCTGTCCTGGGTGCTCTGTCCTGTCTGGTCTGGGTTCTCTGTCCTTTCTGGCCTGGGTGCTCTGTCCTTTCTGTCCTGGGTGATCTGTCCAGTCTGTCCTGGGTGCTCTGTTCTGTCTGGCCTGGGTGCTCTGTCCTTTCTGTCCTGGGTGCTCTGTTCTGTCTGGCCTGGGTGCTCTGTCCTTTCTGACCTGGGTGCTCTGTCCTTTCTGGCCTGGGTGCTCTGTCCTGGGTGCTCTGTTCTGTCTGGCCTGGGTGCTCTGTCCTGGGTGCTCTGTCCTGTCTGGTCTGGGTTCTCTGTCCTTTCTGGCCTGGGTGCTCTGTTCTTTCTGTCCTGGGTGCTCTGTTCTTTCTGTCCTGGGTGCTCTGTCCTTTCTGTCCTGGGTGCTCTGTCCAGTCTGTCCTGGGTGCACTGTTCTGTCTGGCCTGGGTGCTCTGTCCTTTCCGTCCTGGGTGCTCTGTCCTGGGTGCTCTGTTCTGTCTGGCCTGTGTGCTCTGTCCTTTCTGGCCTGGGTGCTCTGTCCTGGGTGCTCTGTCCTGTCTGGTCTGGGTTCTCTGTCCTTTCTGGCCTGGGTGCTCTGTTCTTTCTGTCCTGGGTGCTCTGTTCTGTCTGGCCTGGGTGCTCTGTTCTGTCTGGCCTGGGTGCTCTGTCCAGTCTGGCCTGGGTGCTCTGTCCAGTCTGGCCTGGGTGCTCTGTCCTTTCTGTCCTGGGTGCTCTGTTCTGTCTGGCCTGGGTGCTCTGTCCAGACTGTCCTGGGCGCTCTGTCCTTTCTGGCCTGGGTGCTCTGTTCTTTCTGTCCTGGGTGCTCTGTCCTTTCTGGTCTGGGTTCTCTGTCCTTTCTGGCCTGGGTGCTCTGTTCTTTCTGTCCTGGGTGCTCTGTTCTTTCTGGCCTGGGTGCTCTGTCCTTTCTGTCCTGGGTGCTCTGTTCTGTCTGGCCTGGGTGCTCTGTCCAGACTGTCCTGGGCGCTCTGTCCTTTCTGGCCTGGGTGCTCTGTTCTTTCTGTCCTGGGTGCTCTGTCCTTTCTGGTCTGGGTTCTCTGTCCTTTCTGGCCTGGGTGCTCTGTTCTTTCTGTCCTGGGTGCTCTGTTCTTTCTGGCCTGGGTGCTCTGTCCTGTCTGGCCTGGGTGCTCTGTCCTTTCTGTCCTGGGTGCTCTGTCCTTTCTGGCCTGGGTGCTCTGTCCTGGGTGCTCTGTTCTGTCTGGCCTGTGTGCTCTGTCCTTTCTGGCCTGGGTGCTCTGTCCTGGGTGCTCTGTCCTGTCTGGTCTGGGTTCTCTGTCCTTTCTGGCCTGGGTGCTCTGTTCTTTCTGTCCTGGGTGCTCTGTTCTGTCTGGCCTGGGTGCTCTGTTCTGTCTGGCCTGGGTGCTCTGTCCAGTCTGTCCTGGGTGCTCTGTCCAGTCTGGCCTGGGTGCTCTGTCCAGTCTGGCCTGGGTGCTCTGTCCTTTCTGTCCTGGGTGCTCTGTTCTGTCTGGCCTGGGTGCTCTGTCCAGACTGTCCTGGGCGCTCTGTCCTTTCTGTCCTGGGCGCTCTGTCCTTTCTGTCCTGGGCGCTCTGTCCTTTCTGGCCTGGGCGCTCTGTCCTTTCTGTCCTGGGTGCTCTGTCCTTTCTGTCCTGGGTGATCTGTCCAGTCTGTCCTGGGTGCTCTGTTCTGTCTGGCCTGGGTGCTCTGTCCTTTCTGGCCTGGGTGCTCTGTCCTTTCTGTCCTGGGTGCTCTGTCCTTTCTGGCCTGGGTGCTCTGTCCTTTCTGGCCTGGGTGCTCTGTCCTTTCTGTCCTGGGTGCTCTGTTCTGTCTGGCCTGGGTGCTCTGTTCTGTCTGGCCTGGGTGCTCTGTCCAGTCTGTCCTGGGTGCTCTGTTCTGTCTGGCCTGGGTGCTCTGTCCTTTAGTCCTGGGTGCTCTGTCCAGTCTGGCCTGGGTGCTCTGTTCTGTCTGGCCTGGGTGCTCTGTCCAGACTGTCCTGGGCGCTCTGTCCTTTCTGTCCTGGGTGCTCTGTCCTTTCTGGCCTGGGTGCTCTGTTCTTTCTGTCCTGGGTGCTCTGTCCTTTCTGTCCTGGGTGATCTGTCCAGTCTGTCCTGGGTGCTCTGTTCTGTCTGGCCTGGGTGCTCTGTTCTGTCTGGTCTGGGTTCTCTGCCCTGTCTGGTCTGGGATCTCTCTCCTGTCTGGCCTGGGTGCTCTGTCCTTTCTGTCCTGGGTGCTCTGTCCTTTCTGTCCTGGGTGCTCTGTCCTGTCTGGCCTGGGTGCTCTGTCCAGTGTGTCCTGGGTGCTCTGTTCTGTCTGGCCTGGGTGCTCTGTTCTGTCTGGCCTGGGTGCTCTGTCCTGTCTGGCCTGGGTGCTCTGTCCTGTCCGGCCTGGGTGCTCTGTTCTGTCTGGCCTGGGTGCTCTGTTCTGTCTGGCCTGGGTGCTCTGTCCTGGGTGCTCTGTTCTGTCTGGCCTGGGTGCTCTGTTCTGTCTGGCCTGGGTGCTCTGTTCTGTCTGGCCTGGGTGCTCTGTCCTGTCTGGTCTGGGTGCTCTGTCCTGTCTGGTCTGGGTGCTCTGTCCTGTCTGGTCTGGGTGCTCTGTCCTTTCTGGCCTGGGTGCTCTGTCCTTTCTGGCCTGGGTGCTCTGTAAGTCTGGTCTGGGTTCTCTGTCCTGTCTGGTCTGGGTTTGTCCTGTCTTGCCTGGGTGCTCTGTTCTGTCTGGCTTGGGTTCTCTGTCCTGTCTGGTCTGGGTTCTCTGTCCTTTCTGTCCTGGGTGCTCTGTTGAAATTTAGATTAGATTAGAGATACAGCACTGAAACAGGCCCTTCGGCCCACCGAGTCTGTGCCGACCATCAACCACCCATTTATACTAATCCTATATTCCAACCAAACATCCCCACCTGCCCCTGTATTTCCCTAGCACCTACCTATTCTAGTGACAATTTATAATGGCCAATTTACCTACCAACCTGCAAGTCTTTTGGCTTGTGGGAGGAAACCGGAGCACCCGGAGGAAACCCACGCAGACACAGGGAGAACTTGCAAACTCCACACAGGCAGTACCCATAATCGAACCCGTGTCCCTGGAGCTGTGAGGCTGCGGTGCTAACCACTGCGCCACTGTGCCGCCCAGACCAGACCTGGTCTGGGTTCTCTGTCCTGTCTGGTCTGGGTTCTCTGTCCTGTCTGGCCTGGGTGCTCTGTTCTGTCTGGCCTGGGTTCTCTGTCCTGTCTGGCCTGGGTTCTCTGTCCTGTCTGGCCTGGGTGCTCTGTCCTGTCTGGTCTGGGTTCTCTGCCCTGTCTGGTCTGGGTGCTCTGTCCTTTCTGTCCTGGGTGCTCTGTCCAGTCTGTCCTGGGTGCTCTGTTCAGTCTGGCCTGGGTGCTCTGTCCTTTCTGTCCTGGGTGCTCTGTCCTGGGTGCTCTGTCCTGTCTGGTCTGGGTGCTCTGTCCTTTCTGGCCTGGGTGCTCTGTCCAGTCTGTCCTGCATGCTCTGTTCTGTCTGGCCTGGGTGCTCTGTCCTTTCTGTCCTGGGTGCTCTGTCCTGGGTGCTCTGTTCTGTCTGTCCTGGGTGCTCTGTCCTGGGTGCTCTGTCCTGTCTGTCCTGGGTGCTCTGTCCTTTCTTGCCCGGGTGCTCTGTCCTGGGTGCTCTGTCCTTTCTGTCCTGGGTGCTCTGTCTTGGGTGCTCTGTCCTTTCTTTCCTGGGTGCTCTGTCCTGGGTGCTCTGTCCTTTCTGTCCTGGGTGCTCTGTCCTTTCTGGCCTGGGTGCTCTGTCCTGGGTGCTCTGTCCTTTCTGGCCTGGGTGCTCTGTCCTGTCTGGCCTGGGTGCTCTGTCCTGTCTGGCCTGGGTGCTCTGTCCTGGATGCTCTGTCCTTTCTGGCCTGGGTGCTCTGTCCTGTCTGGCCTGGGTGCTCTGTCCTGGGTGCTCTGTCCTTTCTGACCTGGGTGCTCTGACCTTTCTGGCCTGGGTGCTCTGTCTTGTCTGCCCGGGTGTTGTGTCCTTGTCACTGTATCCTGTCTGGCTGTGGTGCTGTGTAGATACTAAAACATTATGAACATTCGCATTTCTATGGGTCTGGTCACAGGCACAGCAGAGTAAGTCTAGGCTGTTAATGACTTCTATGAAATGAACTGTTCAGGATTTAGCCTCTTGTGTTCCCAGCAGTGCGATTTAGTGAATCAATTAAAGTTGTCAAGGTGAAATGGCTGTGTTCTGAAATACCAAAATTTTCATAAGGGTGCTGGAAATTAATGAGAGTCCCATTACCCGTTCCCAATGCAACAGCACAATCACAACCCATTGGCATTTAACAGCAGCACATGAAAGCAGGTGGAAGGTTAAAGGTCAACTCTATTGAGCACCGGCAGATGACAGCTGCCAGTCAGTCGGATGCCTCTTTCCCCAAATTAATTTGCCCTCTTGCTATTCTGAGTTAATACAGATGTGCTAATATGTCATATGTCACAGTACTAGCCCAGGAGTGCAGACAAACACTTCATCAGTCACCTTCAAGTTAATTTTTTTTGACTGAAGGCAATGAATTCTTTCCTCTCAAAATACAGAACAGTGATTCCTAAATTCTGAATTAACCAACACTGGTATTTATATCGTACCTTTCCCAACCTCAAGACGTCCCAAAGCACTTTAGAGACAATTAAATGCTTTTGAAGTGTAGTCACTGTTGTAATGTAGGAAATGCAGCAGCTAAATTGCGCACAGCAAGCTCCCACGAACAGCAATGTGATAAAGACCAGATAGTCTGTTTTAGTGATGTTGATTGAGGATAAATATTGGCCAGAACTCCCTTGCTCTTCTTCGAAATAGTGTTCTGGGATGTTTTACGTCCATCTGAGGGGGCAGATGGAGTCTCAGTTTAAAAGACAGCACCTCTGACTTTCTCACCACTTTCTCAGTACTGCACTGTCAGCCGAGATTTTGTGCTCGAGTCCCTTGAGTGGAACTTGAAACAAGTTCTGACTTAAGAGTCAAGAGTGGTACCACTGAGGCACAGCTGATGACCATTGGGGAGAGGGTGGGAGGCCTTTAAGTGACATGTGAGGGAATATCTGCACAGGTTTGAGATCAATCACACTACACAGTACTGTTTATTTCACTTTTAGACTTGTCTACAATCCTTCTGCTTCTGCTCGATTGCCGACACTTGTTTGCCAAGTGACATTCTGTGAGAAAGGTTAAACTTGCTGCCTTCTGCCTGGGTCTGACCCCCTATTGTCAGGGTGATCTGATGAGAAGCTCATCAGCACCACTTAACTCTGCCTTGCCCATGATCTGAGCACAGATAGGTGAGCAGGTCACAGGATAACCCCTGTTAATTATCTATTCTCATGCAGATTTATTCACCCACAGCACTACCTCGATCTCCCACTCTTTTGAAGGGCTTGGGCTGTGGCCCAGCAACGAAATCCAAAATGTCACCCAAATCCGGGAGCGTCGCTTGGCTGGATCTTTGGCGGTGGAGGATAGGACAGCTAAGCCTGACCTTGTTCTCTCGGCGCACAGGCACTTGATTTTAACCTAACCACCCGTGTGAATGGGGTTGGTTCAAGTCGGACGCTCGGTTTATACCCTGCGTGCGTTTACTCTCCATTGAAGTTGGTGTGTGTGTGTGTGTGCCTGACTGCATGTGTTTGCATGCTTGTTTGTTAAAGTGCTCTTGTGCTTGTGGGGTTGTGTACATATGTGTTTGCATGTGTGCGCGTGTCTTTGTGCGTGTGTGCATATGGTTGCCTGCATGCGTTTGTGACTGTTGCTGTGCGTGTGTGCATGTGTTTGCATGTTTGTTTGTATGTGCGCATATGTTTGCGTGCGTATTTCTGTCTGCGCCTGTGTTTATGCGTGTGCATACGTGTACTGTCTCTTACACACTTGCACTTACTCACAGGTGCCACCAGGGAGTGACTGAGTACGAAACTTGGCTCATTTTCCTTTCCTTAACCCAAGGGAACTGAGGCCGACTGCACTGCCCCAGCCGAGAAGAGTTAACTTAGCACAGAGTGGGACTGGAACTCCAGGGCTGTTGGGACTGCACAGCTCAGCAGCAAATTACTTTAACTGTCTGATCCATGATTCGGCTCCTCTATACCTCTTTCTGCCCAGGAACCTGTTCATGATCCATGTATTCAGGTGAAAAGAGGAGTTTGAAGCCTGAAATCAAATTCCCAACCTGCCATGGTGGGATTTCAACTCACAGTCATTGAATCATTCGCTAAGTAATAACACCACTATATTATTCAAGTATAAAACAGCTTATTAAAAGATTTCATATGGTGCACACTTAGTGTCCATTTTAATTTACCATTACTTCCTGTGTCCTAAGTTTTAAATAATTTTAAGTTGACATTTATAATGGTCATTCCTATGGCAACCATTACCAATGTATTGACAACCCTCCTGCCATAAGGTGGTGCTGCTGATCCTTGATGCCCATCTCCTCTATCTCTGATACATGGGCTTCTTCTCCTGTCATCACTAGTTCTTTCCCCCAGTTTATATTTTTAATGGGAGTGGAGTGTGACCTTGCCCCCACCTCCTCTCCAGCCTATTGCATCTAGCTGGATCTCCTGGTAGGGAGTTATAATCATAGGAAGGAAATCATTGAATTGGAGGAGGCCATTCAGCCCCTTGAGCCGGTTCTGCCATTTAATTAGATCATGAGCCTCCTTGGTTCTGTTACCCTTACCGAACAAAACTCTAGCAATTTCAGTTTTGAAATTTTTAATTGACCCGCCCCCCCCACCCCCCCCCACCCAGCCTCAACAGCTTTCTGGGGAGGAGAGTCCTGATTTCCACTGCCCTTTGTGTGACGACGTGCTTCCAGACATCACCGCTGGCTCTAATTTTAAGTTTATGCCCCTTTGTTCTGGCCTCCCCAGCAGAGGGAATAGTTTCTCTCTATCTACCCTACCAAATTCTTTGATCATCTTAAACACCTCAAATAGATCACTCCTTAATCTTCAATCTTCTAAATTCAAGCGACTTTGGGCAGGATTTTACTGCGGGTTTCGGGACCCAGACATCGGACCAAATGTGGGTCCCCAGCCTGCACTTTCTGGCTGCAGAACCAGCTCAGCAATTTTCCCCAGAGGCCACCTCTGGGCTCGCCGTCAATTAAGGATGGTGGGCGACCTAATCAGAGGGCCGGCAGTTCTAGAGCTTTGGCAGCCCCATTGGGAGAGGTGGGTGCTACTAAGGCAGCTTGGAGAATGCAAGGGTGGCTCAAAATGGAGGCACCCTTGGAGAGAGTTTTTCTTTTATTCTTTCTTGGGATGTGGGTGTCACTGGCTAGGCCAGCATTTATTGCCCATGGAAAGGTGGTGGTGAGCTGCCTTCTTAAACTGCTGCAGTCTATCTGGTGCGGGTACTCCCACAGTGTTGTTAGGAAGGGAGTCCCAGGATTTTGACCCAGTGACAGTGAAGGAATGGCGATATAGTTCCAAGTCAGGATGGTTTGTGGCTTGGAGGTTCACTTGCAGGTGGTGATGTTCCCAAGCATCTGCTGCCCTTGTCCTTCTAGGTGGTAGAGATTGCAGGTTTGAAAGGTGCTGGCGAAGGAGCCTTGGTGAGTTGCTGCAGTGCATCTTGTAGATGGTACACACTGTGCGTCAGTGGTGGAGGGAGCGAATGTTGAAGGTGGTCAATGGAGTGCCAATCAAGCGGGCTGCTTTGTCCTAGATGGTATGAGATTCTTGAGTGTTGTTGGAGCTGCACTCATCTAGGCAAATGGACAGTATTCCATCACTCTCCTGACTTGTGCCTTTTGATGGTAGATAAGCTTTGGGGAGTCAGGAGGTGAGTTACTTACTGCAGAATTCCCAGACTCTGACCAGCTCTTGTAGCCACAGTACTTATATGGCTGGTCCAGTTCAGTTTCTGGCCAATGGTAATCCCCCAGAATGTTGATAGTGGGTGATTCAAAGATGGTAATGCCATTGAAAGTCAAGGGGAGATGGTTGCATTATCTTTTGTTGAAGATGGTCATTGCCTGGCATTCGAGTGGTGCGAATGTAATTTGCCACTTATCAGCCCAAGCCTGAATATTGTCCATTTCTCACTGAATATGGAAACGGCTACTTCATTCTCTGAGGAGTTGCAAATGGTGGTGAATATTGTGCAATCATGAGTGAACATCCCCACTTTTGACTTTATGATGGAGGGATAGTCATTGATGAAGCAGTTGAAGATGGTTGGGCCCAGGACACTACCCTGAGGAACTCCTGCAGTGATGTCCTGGAGCTCAGATGATTGACCTCAAACAACGACAATCATCTTCCTTTGCGCTAGGTTTGACTCCAACCAGCAGAGGGTTTTCCCCCCGATTCCCATTGACTTCAGTTTTGCTCGGGCTCTTTGATGTCATACTCAGTCAAATGCTGCTTTGATGTCAAGAGCAGTAACTCTCACCTCACTTCTTGATTTCAGCTCTTTTGTCCATGTTTGGACCAAGGTTGTAATGAGGTCAGGAGCTGAGTGGCGCTGTCGGCATCAAACCGAGCATCACTGAGAAGGTTATTACTGAGTAAGTGCCACTTGATAACACTGTCAACGAGCCCTTCCATTACTTTGCTGATGATGGAGTGGAGACTAATGGGACGGTAATTGTCCAGGTTGGATTTGTCCTGCTTTGTGTACAGGACAAAACCTGGCAATTTTCCACATTGCAGGGTAGATGCCAGTGTTGTAGCTGTACTGGAACAGCTTGGCGAGGGGCACAGCCAGTTCTGCAGCACAAGTCTTCAGTACTATTGCCAGAATGTTGTCAGGGCCCATAGCCTTTGCAGTATCCAGTGCCTTCAGCTGTTTCTGGATATTGCAGGGAGTGAATCAAATTGGCTGAAGATTGACATCTGTGATGTTGGGGACCTCAGGAGGAGGCAGAGATGAATCATCCACTCGGCACTTCAGGCTGAAGATGGTTGCAAATGCTTCAGCCTTGTCGTTTGCACTGATGTGCTGGGCTCCCCCATCATTGATGATGAGGATATTTGTGGAGCCTCCTCCTGTTCGTTGTTTAATTGTCCACCACCATTCGCGGCTGGATGTGGCAGGACTGCAGAGCTTAGATATGATCCATTGGTTGTGGGATGGCTTAGCTCTGTCTATTGCATGCTGCTTACGCTGTTTGGCATGCAAGTAATCCTGGGTTGTAACTTCACCAGATTGTCACTTCATTTTTAACTATGCTTGGTGCTGCTACTGGCATGACTTCCTGCACTCTTCATTGAACCAGGGTTGGTCTCCCGGCTTGATGGTAATGATAGAGTGGGGGATATGCCGGGCCAAGAAGTTACAGATTGTGGTTGAGTACAATTCTGCTGCTGTGATGGCCCACAGCACCTCATGGATGCCCAGTTTTGAGTTGGTCGATCTGTTCGAAATCTATCCCATTGAGCACGGTGGTCATGCCACACAACACGATGGAGGGTATCCTCAATGTGAAAACGGGACTTCCTCTCCACAATGACTGTGCGGTGATCACTCCTACCAACACTGCCATGGACAGATGCATCTGCGACAGACAGATTGGTGAGGTAAGGAAAAATAAAATATTCTGGATGGCTGAGAGCCAAGGCCATGTAGGGAGGAGGAGGAAACCCCTCTGGATGGTACATCGGTGCCACGGGAGCTGCCTTTCCTTCCCACGGCCCCCTCTTTTGGGGATGGAGCTTCTGGCTCTGATGGCCCACCTGGTTGGCACAGGGAGGTTGCCTCCATGAAGCTGGTGGCTTCAAAACCACCTGCGGCCCTAAAACATTGCCCCAATAGGGGACTTAATTATAAATCCCGATGTGGCTCCCTGCTGTTGCATCGGCCCACTCCCCCAACCGCCTCCAAGCTTGCCTTGAGGGGGCTGGTAAAATTCAGCCCTTTGGGCCCAGTTTGGGCAAGCTGTCCTTATAATTTAACTCTTTTAGCTCCTGTTTCATTCTGGTGAATCTGTGCTGCATCCACTTCAATATATCCTTCCTGAAATGTGGTGCCCAGGACTGTATGCAGTCCTCCATTCGGGTCTGAGAAAGGCTTTGTACAGCTGTAACATAATTCTATTCTGTTGTATTCCTGTCCTCTTGAAATGAAGGCCAACATCCATTAGCCTTTTTAATGATCTTTTTGTACCTGTCTGCTAGTTTTTAGTGATTTATGTACTTATTCCCCTAAATCTCTCCACTCCTGCACAGTTCCGAGCTTCATGCCATTTAGAAAATACTATAATTTGTCTTTCTCAGTTCCAAAGTGGATGAACTCACACTTTCATTCAGTGAACTTTATCTGCCACCCTGTTGCCCACTCACTTTATCATCATCCCTTTGCAGCTTCCTGCTCCCAACTGCACTGCTTACTGTGTCACTCAACCTCGTGTTGTGGGTCAGACTAACTACCTGTCCATGGACAAAGAGGTTGTCATTCAGAGTGTGATCTGTCAGACGTAAAGCTGTGAAGAAATGGGTTGCCACGTGTGCTGCTAGTCACAGAATAGGAGAAAAATAAAGAGCTTGCATTTATATAGCATCTTTCACATCCTCAGGATGTCCCAAAGCACTTTATAGCCAATGAAGTACTTTTTGAAGTGTAGTCACTGCTGTCATGTAGAAAATGCAGCAGCCAATTTATGCACAGAAAATCCCACAAACAGCAATGTCATCATTATAACCTGTTTTTAGTGATGTTGGTTCTGACATAGATTTTAATCAGGACACCAGGCAGAACTATCGAGCTCTTCTTTGAATATTGCCGTGGGATGTTTTAAATCCATTCAAGAAGGCAGATGGGGCCTCGCTGTTGCATCTCATTCAAAAGACGACACCTCCAATTGTGCGGCGCTCCCTCAGTACTGACCCCCAGACAGTGCGGCGCTCCCTCAGTACTGACCAACCGGCAGTGCGGCACTCCCTCAGTACTGACCAACCGGCAGTGCGGCACCACCTCAGTACTGACCCTCCGGCAGTGCAGCACCCCCTCAGTTCTGACCCTACGGCAGGGCAGCACCCCCTCAGTTCTGACCCTCGGACAGTGCAGCACCCCCTCAGTACTGACCCTCCGGCAGGGCAGCACCCCCTCAGTACTGACCCTCCGGCAGGGCAGCACCCCCTCAGTACTGACCCTCCGGCAGGGCAGCACCCCCTCAGTACTGACCCTCCGGCAGGGCGGCACCCCCTCAGTACTGACCCTCCGGCAGGGCGGCACTCCCTCAGTACTGACCCTCCGGCAGGGCGGCACTCCCTCAGTACTGACCCTCCGGCAGGGCGGCACTCCCTCAGTACTGACCCTCCGGCAGGGCGGCACTCCCTCAGTACTGACCCTCCGGCAGGGCGGCACTCCCTCAGTACTGACCCTCCGGCAGGGCAGCACTCCCTCAGTACTGACCCTCCGGCAGGGCAGCACTCCCTCAGTACTGCACAGAAGTGTCAGCCTGAATTCATGCTCTGGTCTGTGGTATTGGACTTCAGCCCATGACCTTCTGACTCAGAAGTGAGTGTCACCCTCTGAGCCGGCTACCCGACCCGAACCTGACGAGACCCGACGACATGTGTTGGGTTTGGGTATGGTCGGGTTACACTTCCAGGTCTGGCATTCGGGCTCGGGCCGGGCTGGGTCAGATATACTCTATCACAGGTAAGTGACTCTAATGTTATTTTAATTTTTGGACTAGAAAGGAGGCTTTGTTACAGTTATTTTAAGCTTGTGCAGATCAGCAACAAAGTGAAAAATGGAAGTTAGGTTAACTGATGGTCGGATCGGGTGCGGGAAAACTGGAAGGACTCGGGCTGGGTTGGGCTGGGGTCGGGTTTATCTTTTTGCAGACCCGAGCAGGCCTTTACCCTGAGCCACAACCGCTACCAGAGGAAAATGGAACAAGGAATGAAAATAGCATGGTATAGGAAAACAAACTATGGGTTTCTGATATGCAAATATAAGTCAATGCAAATAAGCAAATCAGGCCACACACATCGCAAATTGTTTAAAACAAGCCTCTGGAGGTTGAGGAGCAAGAAATCTCAGCAGCAAAACAAACATTACTTCCCCACAACAGAAAGATCGAAATGAGAGGAAAAAAACAGAAAACACTAAGAGAGACTGAAAGGGATCAATAGGACAGCTGCAGACAGGTATTGACACGAAGAAATACTCCTCCAAACATAAATACCACACAGACACCACAAGGAGAGAAACAGGTAAGTTTGAACAAACTCCTGGAATGTGATCATTGATCCAAGACTCACTCTGTTTGATCCTGTGAAGGCAGAACAAATAGAAATTGAGGGGAGTAGAGGGAGATGAGGCAAGGAGCTGAGGCCAGTATATGGTAGACTACGATTGACTTAAAATAAGATGAATAGCAGAGAAGGGGGAGATTAGTGAGTTATTTAACCATGGAGGTGTTATGCTGAAAGTGGGGACTGTGGTGTAGTCACACCAAGATGACACACTGAAAAACATCATCATAGTAAGATGTCACCTGAGACTGAAACAACACAGGATGAAGGACGGTCCAAGATCACAACGTGGGAACATTGGAATTGCTAGATGCAAAAAGTCCAAAATCCATCCATCCTAAACACAGACAGAGATGGCAGCAACTCCTCCCAAACTCCAGGGAGAGAGAAAGAGATCTTGTTCATCCCAAACTCCAGGAGTAGAGAGATCCAACAACTCATCCGGAACTCCAGGAAGAGAGAGATCCAACAACTCATCCGGAACTCCAGGCACCGAGAGATCCAACAACTCAACCCAAACTCCAGGAGGAGAGAGATCCAACAACTCCTCCCAAACTCCAGGAGGAGAGAGATCCAACAACTCCTCCCAAAATCCAGGCACAGAGCGATCCAACAACTCAACCCAAACTCCAGGCACAGACAGAACCAACAACTCATCCCAAACTCCAGGCACAGACAGAACCAACAACTCATCCCAAACTCCAGGCACAGACAGAACCAACAACTCATCCCAAACTCCAGGCACAGACAGAACCAACAACTCATCCCAAACTCCAGGCACAGACAGAACCAACAACTCATCCCAAACTCCAGGCACAGACAGAACCAACAACTCATCCCAAACTCCAGGCACAGACAGAACCAACAACTCATCCCAAACTCCAGGCACAGACAGAACCAACAACTCATCCCAAACTCCAGGCACAGACAGAACCAACAACTCATCCCAAACTCCAGGCACAGACAGAACCAACAACTCATCCCAAACTCCAGGCACAGACAGAACCAACAACTCATCCCAAACTCCAGGCACAGACAGAACCAACAACTCATCCCAAACTCCAGGCACAGACAGAACCAACAACTCATCCCAAACTCCAGGCACAGACAGATCCAACAACTCATCCCAAACTCCAGGCACAGACAGATCCAACAACTCCTCCCAAACTCCAGGAGGAGAGTGATCCAACAACTCCTCCCAAACTCCAGGAGGAGAGTGATCCAACAACTCATCCCAAACTCCAGGAGGAGAGTGATCCAACAACTCATCCCAAACTCCAGGAGGAGAGTGATCCAACAACTCATCCCAAACTCCAGGAGGAGAGTGATCCAACAACTCATCCCAAACTCCAGGAGGAGAGTGATCCAACAACTCATCCCAAACTCCAGGAGGAGAGTGATCCAACAACTCATCCCAAACTCCAGGAGGAGAGTGATCCAACAACTCATCCCAAACTCCAGGAGGAGAGTTAGCCAACAACTCATCCCAAACTCCAGGAGGAGAGTTATCCAACAACTCATCCCAAACTCCAGGAGGAGAGTTATCCAACAACTCATCCCAAACTCCAGGAGGAGAGAGATCCAACAACTGATCCCAAACTCCAGGAGGAGAGAGATCCAACAACTCATCCCAAACTCCAGGAGGAGAGAGATCCAACAACTCATCCCAAACTCCAGGAGGAGAGAGATCCAACAACTCATCCCAAACTCCAGGAGGAGAGAGATCCAACAACTGATCCCAAACTCCAGGAGGAGAGTGATCCAACAACTCATCCCAAACTCCAGGAGGAGAGAGATCCAACAACTCATCCCAAACTCCAGGAGGAGAGAGATCCAACAACTCAACCCAAACTCCAGGAGGAGAGAGATCCAACAACTGATCCCAAACTCCAGGAGGAGAGAGATCCAACAACTGATCCCAAACTCCAGGAGGAGAGAGATCCAACAACTGATCCCAAACTCCAGGAGGAGAGAGATCCAACAACTCATCCCAAACTCCAGGAGGAGAGAGATCCAACAACTCATCCCAAACTCCAGGAGGAGAGAGATCCAACAACTCATCCCAAACTCCAGGAGGAGAGAGATCCAACAACTCATCCCAAACTCCAGGAGGAGAGAGATCCAACAACTCATCCCAAACTCCAGGAGGAGAGAGATCCAACAACTCATCCCAAACTCCAGGAGGAGAGAGATCCAACAACTGATCCCAAACTCCAGGAGGAGAGAGATCCAACAACTCATCCCAAACTCCAGGCACAGAGGGATCCAACAACTGATCCCAAACTCCAGGCACAGAGGGATCCAACAACTGATCCCAAACTCCAGGAGGAGAGAGATCCAACAACTCATCCCAAACTCCAGGAGGAGAGAGATCCAACAACTCATCCCAAACTCCAGGCACAGAGGGATCCAACAACTGATCCCAAACTCCAGGAGGAGAGAGATCCAACAACTCATCCCAAACTCCAGGCACAGAGGGATCCAACAACTCATCCCAAACTCCAGTAGGAGAGAGATCCAATAACTCATCCCAAACTCCATGTGGAGAGAGGTCCAACATCTCATCCCAAACTCTAGGTGGAGAGAGATCCAACAACTGATCCCAAACTCCAGGAGGAGAGAGATCCAACAACTCATCCCAAACTCCAGGCACAGAGGGATCCAACAACTGATCCCAAACTCCAGGAGGAGAGAGATCCAACAACTCATCCCAAACTCCAGGCACAGAGGGATCCAACAACTCATCCCAAACTCCAGGAGGAGAGAGATCCAACAACTCATCCCAAACTCCAGGCACAGAGGGATCCAACAACTCATCCCAAACTCCAGTAGGAGAGAGATCCAATAACTCATCCCAAACTCCATGTGGAGAGAGGTCCAACATCTCATCCCAAACTCCAGGTGGAGAGAGATCCAACATCTGATCCTGAACTCCAGTTGGAGAGAGAGAGATTCACCAACTTCTCCCAAACACCGGGTGGTGAGTGAGACACATTGCCGACCGTTGCTGCAAATTCCATGCCAAGCCACACACCATCTGGACTTGGAACTATATCACTGTTCCTTCATTGTTGCTGGATCAATATCTGGAAATGCCCTCCCTAACAGCACTGTGGGTGTATCTACACCACAAGAACTGCAGTGGTTCAAGAAGACTACACACCACCACCTTCTCAAGGGCAATTAGGGATGGTCATAAATGCTAGCGTAGCCAGAGACACCCACTGCCCTTGAATGAATAAAAAAACTCATCCCAAATACCAGAGAGAATGATCATGGCAACTGATCCCATACTCCAGAGACAAAGACCATGGCAACTCCTCCTGAACACTAGGGAGAGTGAGACCATGTCCAATCAACCGCAAGCACAAGGATGTGGGTTTGCGGCAAATCCTCCCTTACACCAGGTTGAGAGACTATGGCAACTAGGTCTGAACACCAAAGCGTGAGACAGTGGAGGAGCCCTGTTGGTTCCAACATACAAATTGTCAACATTGTAAAATAATTCACTGTTCAGTCTCTAGTCCCCATTGTACTGAAAGACCTGGTTCTAAGCCTATATTATGACAGGAATCATGACAAGTCACGCAACTAAAGCTCTCTTCACGTAAAGAAAACCATCTCTGACTCACACCCACATTGCTCATCAGGCTTGTTTCTAAAGGTTTGTCGTTTTTTGGAGTTTGCTGAACTTGTTTGGTAACAAAGTAAACCTTACGTTAATGACATATATCAAGTTAAATGTGTGAGTGAAGCTGTAGTTGCCTGGGATACAAATACACAACATTTCCTTTGTATTTTATCTGTTTGTTTTGGGAAAAGGTTTCTCCAGTACATTATTGAAATATCTCATCATTCAGACCTGGTGGAGTGCTGACAGAGTATAGGCATAAAGTGTACATGGGCGATGGTGAGACTGTACCTGGATCTGTCCATCATACTTGCTTTGCTTGAAGATAGATTATTACCATATTGCTGGTCTGTGGGGTGCTCAGGTCTTACAGCTCAGTTAGTTAATGCTCAGTATGTATAAATCACTGGTATCATTAAATCTTTGTGCATTACATCAATGGATAAGGACAGTTTTGCACAGTGGCGCAGTGGTTAGCACCGCAGCCTCACAGCTCCAGCGACCCGGGTTCAATTCTGGGTACTGCCTGTGTGGAGTTTGTAAGTTCTCCCTGTGTCTGCGTGGGTTTCCTCCCACAGCCAAAAGACTTATAGGTTGATAGGTAAATTGGCCATTATAAATTGCCCCTAGTATAGGTGGGAAATATAGGGACAGGTGGGGATGTGGTAGGAATGTGGAATTAGTGTAGGATTAGTATAAATGGGTGGTTGATGGTCAGCATAGACTCAGTGGGCCGAAGGGCCTGTTTCAGTGCTGTAACACTAAACTAAACTTTCTGGTGTAATGAAGAGCAACAGACATCAACACCGCTCCAGTAAACAGTTAATCTTCATGGGTGAACCCAGTGAGTACTGCCTTGAGGGAGGTTGGGAAGGGATTGTATTGAAGCCCCATTTTGTCTTGATCCAACATCCACATAGCAGTTGGATAGTTGATAGTGACCAAGAGCAGGAATCTCGGCTGTTTTATTCCTTCAGGAACAATAGAACCGTCAATGCTAATCTGGTTGAGATCAGTACTGACCAGGAATCAAACCTGGGGCTTTCTGATCTGTGTGCTTTAGTGCTACACAAGGAGCCTTTACCCATTCGGCCATGGGGGAGCCTATACCATATCCTTGGTATGAGCACTGATATACCACCATGGAAGTTCCAGACTGAATGTCATTGGTCATTCATTCATTTTAGGCTGTGGGGAGATGCGTTGGCAGTGACACCAGTAATAACCCAGTGCTGATTTTTCACCTTTGGGTATGTTTAGGCTTTTCAGGCCTGCTGCTTCTCATTAAGTTTCCACAGTTGTTGCTTGGGCAGTTTGATCCTTGTGCAGGAAGCCAGTCTAATAGGATATGTATAAAATCTAACTGGCAGGTCAAATTCAATGTAGGACGTTGAGGCTAGTGGCTACATATGAGCAATACATGTTGTTTCAGTCTGGAAGAGAATGGTTAGAAGGAAGTGGAAGAAATACCAGGAAGGAATGAAATGACAGGAAGCTTAAAATGGAGGAAGGAAATGGGTTCTATGGGCAAGTGATAGTGTGGCGCAGCATCCAACTCCTGCCTAAGAGCTGGATAAATGAACATGAAGCTGTTTGAGGTGCGTACCCAGAGGGTTGGCTTCTTTGGCACTTCAGAGTACTCTCCACAGAGGACAGAAGGGCACCTATTCCTGGGAGCAGATGGCGTCAAGTCTCAGTGTTGCCCACCCTACCTGGTTGACAAATGCAGAAGACCAACTGCATAACTTAAGGGATCTGACATAGCAAAACTACCTGGCAATACCATATATTAAGATCACTGCCCAACACTCTATACCATGTTGAAACCAGTCAGAAACTTTCACATTTACTCCTTGTCCATACCAGGGCCTCACACAACCTTACTGTCACTTGATCTCAAGCACACCCACACCCTAGTACAGCACACCTTTGAGATGCAACCTACACTGGAAAGCCTTGGCACACTCACGTCACCAAAAATCTCCACTCATTTCTCCAGGTCTGTCTTCCTGCTCTTCAAGTATCAGAGTGCCAGAAGCCAGTGTTGAGATCTCTGTTCTTCATTCTTATTGTGTCTTGCTTTGCCCTTTGTGTGACACTACCTAATATGCAAAGTGTGCCTTCCCAGTTACTATGTCTGCGCTATTTTACTCCTCACAATGAAATGTCCGTTCCTTCCAAACACTGAGGGGCTTTGTTTGTACAGGTCAAGGCAAACCCTTCCACTAAGTTGTCATCTATTTTTCTTCAACATAGATTCATAGAATGATACAGCAAAGGAGGCTTTTTGGCCCATTGTGCCTGTGCACTTTGGTAGAGCTATCCAATTAATCCCACTCCACTGCTCTTTCCCCATAGCCCTGTAAATTTTCTCTTCAAATATTTATCCAGTTTTCTTTTTTGAATGTTAGTCGTGAATCTGCTTCCACCACCCTTTCAGACAGTGCATTCAGATCACAACAACTTGTATCAAAGAATGTTTCCTCATATCGACTAGTTCTTTTGTCAACACCCTAAATTGGAGTCCTCTGGTTACTGACCCTTCTGGCACTGAAAACAGTTTCTATTTCACCTGTCAAATCTCTTCTTAACCTTATCTACTCTAAGAACAACAACACCAGCCAGTCCCTCCATGTATCTGAAGTCTGTCATCCCTGGCATCATTCTAGTAAATCTCCTCTGCACCATCTCCAAGGCCTTGACATCCTTCCTAATAGACTAAAAGTTCTCCAAATCACTTCCATCTGGGTCTTTGATAAATAAGGTGGTCAGTAAGGCTCCCAGGATCAATTGTTGGATCGTCAAGTGGTCCCATGATTACAGTTGCACAGCTATTAACAATGATAACTATCCGCTGTATCCTATCTCGCTAAATAATCAAAAGAACATCAGGGATGATTTAACTCATTGAAGCTCACCCTTCTGGTACCCTTCCTTTCCCATTACAGATTCCATCGAGAATGTCCCCAGTGCCTCTGCTATTGTACATTTATTACTACAGGAGTAAAGATGTTCATAAGATTAATTAGTCACAAGACACTTAGGAATGAGGAGGACCATTAGGCCCAACTTAATTCATCAATCCAGAACAACCCTGCACTATCCCACTCCCCATCCCCCACCATTTCTCCATTAATTTGTTTCTTGAATAACTCCCGGGTTTTACTCTCACTGCTCTGCCTAATTTATTTCAAGTATTGATCACTCTCCTTATGAAGAACAACCTAATGATATCATCCCTTAAGGTACTAGTGTTTACTAGTTTAAACTCACAGTATTTATTTTAAAGTAATATTCCAGCTTAATATGTTCCTCTATCTTTTCACACTGACAATCCCAAGTCTGTCCAAGCTTTCCTCATAATTCAGAGGATAGGTCAGCCTCATGGCCCTTCCTTGCACTGCCTCCAGTATTTGAATGTCTTTATTTACTGACCAGAACTGGACTCTATATTCAAGGTGTAGTCTGACCAGAGCCCCCTACATTTGATTACAACTTCCTCTAACTTGTTTTGGTGACGTTGGTCAAGACTCCATTGGCTTTATTCCACTCAGCACTGGTCGGACATGTTGGGTATCAAGTTTACTAAGATGGTTTGATCTCTTTCAACTTTGCCCTTAGCTATTTAACACCATTCATGCAGTATGTGTGCTACCTGTTTTTCTTTCTGTTGCAGTACTCTCATCTGCATTAAATTTCATCTACCATTGTTTGGCTCACTCACGTACTTTGTTTAGCTCATTTCTAGGCTGCCTTCCACAGTCTCTCCTAGTTTGGCATCATCTGCAAATCTGACCAATTCACAGAGTTTCAGAATCCAAGTCACTTACGTAAATCAGAAACAGCAGTGGTTCTAACAATGTGTCCTGGGGTTCCCCACCCAGTTCTTGCTCCAAGGCTGACATTATCCCTTTAACCAATGCCTGTTGTTTTCTCTGGCCTATTTCTTAACTATACCCAAAGTTTACCCTGAATCTCCACAGTTTTGTGCTTTACCACAAGTCTTTCATGTGGAACTTTGTCGAATGCCTTTTGGAAGTCTAAATGCACAATATTATTGTGTTTACTGCAGTGGACTTGGGTTATTGCTTCCTCTTCATGGTGGGAAAGCAATCATTTAAAATGATGTCCTCTGCTCCCACTTCCTACCAGAATAAACTAACAGTTCAGCTGGCATACAGAACTAGCTGAAAACCTAGAACAGGAGTGTAGTCTGTTCAGTAACATGGTCACTGAGATGAAGAAGGTTTTCAATATAAGTGAGTTAACAATAAGTGGATCGTAATTTCAAACAAGAGCATCAATCCATTCAGTGAGGAATGTTTTCAGTATAAGCAAGCTCACCATAAAGAAAGAAGCTGCATTTCTATAGTGCCTTTCACAATCTCAGTATATCCAAAAGCACTTTACAGCCAATGAAGTAGTTTTGAAGTGTAGTCACTGTTGTAACGTAGTTAACATAGCAGCCATTCAGCGAGCTCTCACAAAGCAACGAGATGCCCAGGTAAACTATTGATTAGGAATATTGGGTCAGGGATAAATATTGGCCAAGACACCAGGGAGAACTCCCCTGCTCTTCTTCAAATCGTGGGATCTTTTATGTTCACCAGAGAGGGCAGACAGGGCCTCAATTTAATGCCCCATCCAAAAGACAACACCTCCAACAGTGCAGCACTCCCTCAGTACTGCACTGTAGCCTAAACCTAGAAATTATGCTCAAGTCTCTGGAGTGGGGCTTGACCCACAACCTCATGACGTAGGGAAAAGAATGCCACCGTTGAGCCACAGCTAACATCTAAAGTAGTACGCATTAAAACCATATTCTTAGTGTCAGTGATTGGGCGGATTGTGGGCAGCTCACACCATAGATTTCTGACATGTTCCTGCTGAGGGGTGGGGTGGGGTGGGGTGGGGTGGGATGGGCGTGGACTCACCAGAAGCACTGTCTGAAAATTACTGCACCATTTCAAGAAGCTGAACTGTGCTGGTTCTTGATGGCATCAATAGTTGGGGGAACTGGGTCTGATCTTCTGTGTCCATTCCACGAACCTTGACGTCAAGGGGTGCTCTTCCATCGATCTCTGTCAGCTCAAGATGTGCTCAGCCCCTCGAGCCTACTCCGCCATTCATCATACCAGAAAAAGCAACCACCAGCTTCTGAAAATCTAGCAAAGCCTCTGGAAAACTGACAGCTCTTGACTGGCCCTGATTATATAAGCTGAAAACAAGTTACACAGGCTTTGTAAATTAGCCCATAGCGATATCTCACATCCTTCAATACAAGTACACAGAAACCTGAAGGCAAGGTACAAATATTGAAGGCCTACTTTTGGCAGTTCAGTTCTGACAGCATGAATTTTTATATTAAAATTGATGGCTGATTTTAAACACTTTCACACTTCACAATAAATAGATCAATCTCACTAGAAAAAAAAACAACAAAGTGAAAGTTACAAATTCACAAGTCTACACAAGATATTCTCAACTTCAATATTGCCTCCTTCTTCAGCCCATCTGCCACTAAAACCTTCATCCAACTCCATACCCATCTATTCCAATCCTGTCTTGTAAACACTCTCCTGCAACACTCTGTTGCTTGTATTCTCTCCTACTTACCCATCACCCATGTCCTACTTTGACTCTCTGTCTCCCAGTGTCTCAGGTTAGCATTCTCAAACTTATGGCTAAATCCCTCCATGACTTAAACTCTCCTGGTTTCTGTAACCTTCTTCAGCTTACAAACTGCTTCTCCCTTCCAAAGTTCTCTGTTCCTCTGACTCCAGCCTCTTATGCAACCTCTCCTCCCCTCACTGCACCCCTACTTTCAGCTGCCAAGGCCCTACTCTCAAATACCCTCTGGCTCTTGACTTCTCTCTCCCTTTAAGAACCTCCTTAAATCTGACCAGGTTGACTAAGGAACCCTGGTGAGGCCATCTGGGGTGACAATAAAGGTAAAAAAGGTATGAAATCCCAGAAGCTAAATGAAGGAAGGTTAGCTAGATTAGGAGAATGTTGAGACCAGGAGTGATTGAAGAAACACAGTGAATGAAGTAGCTCCATTGTTTTTGGTCCAAAACCTGCCTACAACTGACAGTTCTGTAATGACTTTCACAAACTCAATGAGCATAAGAACTAGGAGGAGGAGTAAGCAATTCAGCCCCTTGAGCCTGCTCTGCCATTCAATACGATCATGGCTGATCTCATCTCGACCTCAACTCCACTTTCCTGCCCATTCTCCATAACCCTTCAACCCATTACTAATTAAAAATCTGTCCATCTCCTCCTTAAATTTACTCAATGTCCCAGCATCCACCACACTCTGGGGTAGTGAATTCTACAGATTCACAACCCTTTGAGAGAAATAATTTCTCCTCATCTCCATTTTAAATCTGCTACCTCTCATCCTAAAACAATGACCTCTTGTTCTAGATTTCCCCACCAGATGAAACATCCTCTCTACATCTACTTTGTCAATCCCCTTAATCATCTTATATACCTCAATTAGATCTCCTCTCATTCTTCTAAATTCTAGAAAGTAAATGAGATAGCCAAAGTCAATGTTTACCCATGCCCTGAGCAGACTGAGAAATTGGGGAAAGCTAATTATCTCACCACCTTATATCTGACTATAGGATGCTGGCAGATCCTTTAACATAATCTATGAAAGAGAAAATGGCTTTTACTGCTCCTAAAGTCTCACCATTATACCATTAGATTACATGCAGCCCCAGCCAATATATATTTATATAGCACCTGTTGTTAATCTGTTAATTGTGTGTCAATGGTTTGATTATATGCAGGTGAAGGGTGTTAATTGGGGTCTTAGTTGAGCACTTACAAGCAGACACTCACTGAGACTGGTGGAGGTTTTGAGTGAGGAGCGACATTTTTGTAATCCTTTTGCTCTATACAATAAATGTGTAACAGAGTAAATATAGACTCCAGTATTATGCATCCATAACAAGCTTTCTGGAATTTAGCATCTTTGACATAATAAAACATCCCCAGGGGCTTTATAAAGCAAAATTAGATACTGGGTCACATAAGGAGATATGGCAGACAGCCAAAAGCTTGGGTAAAGAGGGAGGTTTTAGGAATGTCTTAAAGGAGGAAACTGAGGTGGCAAGGCGGAGTGAATTCCAGAACTTAAGGCCTAGGTAATTGAAGGCACAGCCACCAATGGTGGAGAGATCAGGGATGTTCAAGAGGCCGAAATTAGATGAGTGCAGAGATCTCAGAGGGTTTTAGGAGGAGGTTACAGAGATAGGGAAGGATGAGGCTATAGGGGGATTTGAAAACACGGATGAGAATTTTAAAATCAAGACTGCTTAACCAGGACTCAGTGTAGGTCAGCGAGCACAGAGGTGATGGGTGAACGGGACTTGGTGTGAGTTAGGACATGGGCTGCCGAGTTTTGGTTGACCTCAAGCTTAAGGAGGGTTGTATTGGGAGGCTGGCCAAGAGTGCACTGCCTTCCAACGACTCATGGACTTAGCATTGAGGCCTCATACCTGGACGTCTTCATATACAGAACAGACCGAGGTCCACTGTTACACAATGTTGAAGCTGTATTAGATAGTCTAAGGATATTTGAGCCCCTGGCAAACCCAGAAAAGTTCACATTGGGTTGTCAGAGACCAAATACCTCAGGGGCACCGTAGGGGGTGTAATCTCAGAAACAAAGTAGAAGTTACAAAAGTCTGGCCCTGTCAGGAAAGTAAGAAGCAAGTCAGGGTATTTTCATGTATCAGCAGTTATTATTGACAATTTATTCTGGATGTTGCTACCCCAGCAGGTCCACTTATCAACCTCACTAAAGCTAAGGCACCAAATGGGGTAGGGTGGAGCACTGAACTGGAGCCTGCTTTCAGAGGCCTGAGTCAAATGCTGTGTAATAATCCTGTGCCCATTATCCCAGACTTTAGCTGAAATTTGTGTTGAAAATTGGTGTCTCAGAGGTAGGTTTAGCAGCTGTACTCAAATCATTATGTGCCCCTCAAATGGATAAGGTCTTCCAAAGAAACAAATGTCCATGTTACTCTGTGGTTTTTGTCACTCCAGCCTTGTTGTTTTGAGGTGGAACATTGGGTGGGAGTGGCTCATGGAAACATTGATGCCCTCTCTCTCTCAAGCATACTGTCTCATGGCGCAGGGCACTGGGGCCAATAGCTCTATGCTGGTGGGGTGGAGGTGTGTAGCAGGGTGATTGAGGGCCAGTATATCAGCCACAGGCTGACGATGATTCCCTACCTCCAAGTAAGGGTATGGCTCTTTAAGAAACCACATCGAGGAAGAGTATGGCCCCCTTTAAGAAACTTCAACTTTCAGAAGAAGATATGGCCCTTTAAGACCCTTGTCTTAAAACAGTAAGTGCAACTGGAGTGGAGAGTGATCATCTCCAGCTGAACATAAAAAAGGTGAGGTTCAAGAGTATAGAGAAAGAGTGAAGGAGGTTGGGAGTTGGGGACATTTTGAAGACTATCGTCTCGAGGAGAAAGGAGGCTCTGAAATGGTAGGATTGTACAACAGAACCCTTAGACAAGCGTTGGGGCGGGTAGGATTGAACACATGGCCAATAAAGCAAGATGGTCACATTTGCACAGCTTTTAAATAAATGTGCTGCAATGTAAAATGAATTTACATCTTTAAATTTGCAGATTTGCTGGCGGCCAAGGATTCAGTCTCCACTTAACGAAGATGAGCTTCACATAAAAGTCTGTTCCACGCCAGAGCGAAGGCATCTTATGGAAACAGTGCCAAATTTAAATGTCATCTTCAGCAAATGAACCCAGCAGGTGAGGAACAGTTGGAGGCTGAATGATAACGAGATGGAGCTCGTTCTGTCTGAGAATATATTAGCCTATATTTTCTGATATGATTAGAAGCAGCTTTCCAACAGACTCAAATAGAAGCACACTATTTTCATCCCATTTTCCGGGGCTAGCTCATTTGCAGGACAGGAACACTGGTAGAAAATGGGAAATGGGCAAGTTCAGGACTGATAATTGGGCTCTGTCACAGCAACGTGGAAGTTTTTGCCAGATTATTTTGTTCTCTTTCCCACTGTCCCTTCACCCCTTACCTTTTCCTACATAGTGAAGGAATGAGAGAAAGGAAAATGAAAAAGAAAGAGTGAGTGCAGGAGCATGCACGAAATGATTCCTAACTGGAAGGCAGCAGGAAGCAGTAGAGTGATTGGGAATGGGTTCTGGGTAGGGAAACAGAAGGAATATTCAAGAGGTTGTTCGATGCTGTGAAGAGGGGAACGTAGGTTTCAATGGAAAGGTGGGCCAAATGGATACTTGCTTCTTTGAATGTTCCCCCCGTTTATATAGCGCCTATAACATAGTTAGCAGCACTATCAGCAGAAGTGCAACTGTGCTGCACTAAAGAGCAGGATGTGGGGCCTGTGTGACCAGTGACGTCTTGTGTCTTGGACTTAAACCACAAGATGATAAACATCTCTAAAAACAAGACAAACAGTAAACTAGGAGATCAAACTCGACTGACTCGGTTAAGTGCAGCCTCCAATCATTGATGTTACTGGTTAGTCATGGACTTCTGGAGTGGAGGGTTTCATGTTACAGACACAATGGCTTATAAGGGGTTAATTTTAACTTCAATGGATAGGAGAATTGGGGGAGGTGTATCAGGTCCCATATATCTCTGTTTATACCATGGGCAAATGTTAAAGTCACCCCCATGGACTTTTACTGATGATGTTGGAGTGTTGATTTGGGAGATGTGGAGGCACAGGAATCACTAACACAATCCTCTCAACTCAAAGCTGCTTTTCAGCATAGTTCAACTCCCACTCCTGTCTTTACCTTACCATCATTCTCTTTGTTGTCCTTTTCAATTGAAAATGCAAGTGTTAGTACGAAGGGTTAAACTACTCACACTATGCTGCATCAACACTTTCCAGACATATAGCCACGAGGTACCCAATATTCCTTGGGTCACAATCCTACAAATTATTCTGGGATTGTAACCGACAGTGTCTTCCTGTCAGAGTCTGAGGTCATGGGAAGGCACCTCACTTGCACAGGGCAAGGGACATAAGCACCATTCGGGCACATCCCCACCGTTCATTTGCTCTACCACTGGTGGCTCTGTCTCCAGCTGCCAAGGCTCTAAGCTCTGGAATTCTGTCCCTAAACCCCTTTGCCTCCCTACCACTCTCCCTTCAAGATTTTCCTTAAAACCTACTCCTTTCATTTGGTTTGGTGTCAAATTGTGATGACACTCCTGAGAAGTGCCTTGGGACATTTAACTATGTTATAGGCGTTATATAAATGCAAGTTAAAACCTAAAGCCTGGCTACCCAGCCTGAGCCCTGCCAAACCCGACTACATGTGTCGGGTTCGGGTCGGGACTATATTCTGCGTCCAGCATTCGGGCTTGGGTCTGGTTCGGATTGGTTGTGATTGGGTTTTGTTTTGTATTGTTTTCTTTTTAATCTACGTTTGGGAGTTCTGGTTGGCTGTGGTTGGGTCGGGCCTGGGTCGGGTTTTCATTTTATACCCAAGCCAGGCTTTATTAAAACCTACCTCTTTACAAAGTTTTTGATCGCTGCTCACAACAGCTCCTTATTTGGCTTGCTGTTAATTTTTGTCTGATTATGCTTCCGTCAAGCACTTTGGGACTTTCTATTCTACATTAAAGATGCTACTTAATTGCAAGTCATTGTTGCTGTGGCAGCTTCAAATAGCTCAACACTGCCAATTTCATTTCCGACTGTAGAGCTGCTGCAAAAACCGATGGTCAGTGACTCAGTGGGCATCTTTTGATGCCTATTATCACATTGACCTGGCAGATTACCACATAGGGTTTATTCCTCCTGTGCCATTATGGGAGGCCTGCTAACAGCAGGCTGTGGTCTCTGGGCTGAGTGAGTCAACAGTTTCAACCTGACTAGTATCTCATTCCTCTTGTGGTTTCCTGTCACTTGACCCAGCGGAGGTTAGGCGAGGGGATGAGGCCTCTTTCGAAAAGTAGTTGTCCTCCTCTTGCAGCCCAGTCACTGAGAGATGCTTACTTGCAAGCTAGAAACCGCAGCTCATTTTAAAAAGGCGGAATTGGAGACACCAATGCTAGTTGCCCCGACTGTTCAACAATAACACCTAGAAAAATGTCCCAACAGGCGCCTCAAACAAAATCGACATCGAGCCAAAGGAGGAAACTTTAGGAGGGGGTGCTTTGACGAAAGGGGTGCTTTTATAAGAAACATCATAGAGTGGTGGAGGGGTTTTGGGAGGGAATTCCAAAGCAAACTAAAGGCATGGCTGCCAATGGTGGGGCAAAGGGATGGGGTGAATCCATAAGAGATCAGTGATATGGAGAGTCCAAGGGTGGGGTTGTAGGGCTGCAGGAGGTTTACAGAGATTGGGACGGCCAGTCCATGGTTTAGGAGTGACATTCAAATGTTTTACATGACCAGCTATCTGCTGCCCAGAGTCCACTACAGTACAATTTGCAAGTCTTGAGGGAATCCGGAGTCCCCCTGATTTGTGCTCATCCTCGCACCCTCGCCACAAACATAGGGTGTACAGGTGAGCTGCTCTCAGTCTTACTGAGCCTGCCTCATTATCAAAGCAGCTGAGTGAGAACAGCAGCCTTCCTCCCAGTCTGGCCGTATGGCTGACATCACGCACTTGATGAGCTTGTAAATGTTCTTAACGTATGTGGCTCTGCCAGATAAGGTCAGTGCAGTGTGTGATGGGATTGACACACCTCATCAAGGGTGTTATGGTAATCACTCAACATCTCCTGCTTTCTTTTTAAAGGGGCTGATGTGATATAAACATTTGTAGCCAATTTATCCATTAATTTTTGGGGGGATTTCATGGCAGCCTGATTAGTGCAGATACAGGCTCAGTTAGTGCAGACACAGGCCTGGTGAGAGCAAATACAAGCCTGGTTAGCATGGACACAGGCCTGGTTAGTGCAGACACAGGCCTGGTTAGTGCAGACACAGGCCTGGTGAGAGCAAACACAGGCCTGGTTAGTGCAGACACAGGCCTGGTTAGTGCAGACACAGGCCTGGTTAGTGCAGACACAGGCCTGGTGAGAGCAAACACAGGCCTGGTGAGAGCAAACACAGGCCTGGTTAGTGCAGACACAGGCCTGGTGAGAGCAAATACAAGCCTGGTTAGCATGGACACAGGCCTGGTTAGTGCAGACACAGGCCTGGTTAGTGCAGACACAGGCCTGGTGAGAGCAAACACAGGCCTGGTTAGTGCAGACACAGGCCTGGTTAGTGCAGACACAGGCCTGGTTAGTGCAGACACAGGCCTGGTGAGAGCAAACACAGGCCTGGTGAGAGCAAACACAGGCCTGGTGAGAGCAAACACAGGCCTGGTTAGTGCAGACACAGGCCTGGTGAGTGCAGACACAGGCCTGGTGAGTGCAGACACAGGCCTGGTGAGTGCAGACACAGGCCTGGTGAGAGCAAACACAGGCCTGGTGAGAGCAAACACAGGCCTGGTGAGAGCAAACACAGGCCTGGTTAGTGCAAACACAGGCCTGGTTAGTGCAAACACAGGCCTGGTTAGTGCAAACACAGGCCTGTTTAGTGCAGACACAGGCCAGTTAGTGCAGACACAGGCCTTAACTGCAGACACAAGCCCGGTTAGTGTGGACACAGATTCGGTTAGTGCGAATGCAGCCTAGTTACTGCAGTCACAGGCTGATTAGTGTGTGACACATTCTGGGAAGCTCGGTTAACCTATGCCTTGACCTATACATGAGACTGAGACAAGCTACAGCAATGAAGGTTCCAGTCTTCCTCAGGCTGACATTGTGCATACAGCACTCATGTACCCAGGATACCGTGCACCTCCCGGCTATCTCCTGCATAAATACAACTGGGACACCAGCCCTTGATAACTATCAGTGTGTGTGCTGAGAGTCTATTAAAAGCCAGTGAGAAATGATTGTGGCCTCAGCCCCATTGGACTCCTTTTAAAAAGCTGGTGTGCCAATCTCTTGCCTACGCATTAGGTAGAAAGGGCCCCCTTTCGAAGAAGGGGATTCACCATTTAGACCCCTCTAATTGACATGACAAAGGAGGGAGTCCCTCTTTTTCAAAGGAAATTTTATTAGGCTCCCATTGAACTTGCTTCCATATAAGGTGTCTCAGGCACTGCGTACAACTTCATCAAGAAATCAAACCCAATCTAATCCAGTGTTTCTTCAGTAGTTAGGCAGGTAGCTGGAACCCCTCTGTGGAAAAGTCTTAGAATGTAAATCAGAGAATTAAATAAATAGAAAGCTGTGAGCAGCATCTCACCCTGAAGTCTATCCCAACTGTGGCGATGAAGTTCCCTGCTAGAAAGGCATGGTCTTTGAACTGGACCAGGAAGCAGGTCTTGCCCACACCAGAGTCTCCAATTAACATGACCTAGAGTGTGTGCAAAGTCTCATTAGAACCTTCCTTAAACAAGAGAGCGCAGCGACAGTACATGAAACAGTTATTCAACAGGCCAGTTCAACATAAGAGATCCAGCAAAGTCTTGGGAGATGACCCTCTAGGCCTAAGCATTCCTTTACAGCTTCCAGTGCCAGTGACGTTATCCAAGGAGATCCCAATAAGGCATCACTCTATATCGCGCACCAATCCCAGAAGGAAAGCGTGATGACGTGGACAGGAATTCATTGGAGTTGTGTGTAAGTGGGATTTTCTGTCACACTTCCAGCCAAGTTATGGCATGGAGCAGGAGCAGCTCTAAAGAAATTCCTCTTCTTAGGGCTCTTTTATCAGTTTTGGCTCAGTGGGTAGCACATTCACCTCTGTGTAAGAAGGCAGCAGGTTCAAGACCAACATCAGAGACTTAAGCACATAAACTAGGCTGAAACTTCTGGCCAGTACTGAGGGAGTGCTGCAGCGTTGGAGGTGCTATCTTCCAGGTGAGACATTAAGCTGAGGGTAAAAGATCCCACGGTATATTTGGAGGAAGAGCAGGGCAGTTATCTCATTGTCTTGGCCAATATTTATCCCTAAAGCAACATTTATTGCAATAGATTATCTCATCTATTATTACATTGCTGTTTGTGGAATCTTGATGTGCACAAATGTGTTGCCATATTTCCTACATACTATAGTGACTACACTTCAAAAGTAGTTACTTGGCTGTCAAGCATTTTGGGGTTCCCTGTGAAAAGTGTTTAATAACTGCAAACTTGTTCCTTTTTTATATGTATATGGTCATTTGGGAATAAGATTATTTGAAGATGACTCACACTCCAATAATTCATTTGTTATTGGGAATTCTGTGGTCTTCAGTGGCCTACCATTGCCTTATAGGACTGGTTCAATGAACAAACAAGAATAACAGACCTTTTCAGACAATTTCAGACTCCTGTTCAGAGAGAAACACCTCAACATGTTTTTCAAAAATCAGAGCATGCTGAGTTGGAGGGTAAGTGGAACCTCCTCCAACCCTCCAAGATCTTTGGAACCCGCTGTAGCTTTACAATCCAGCAATGTCTCTGTAACCTCCTCTATCCCTACAGCCCTCCTTATCTCTGTAACCTCCTCCAGCCTTACAATCCTCCAAAACCTCTCCAATCTCCTCCAGCCCTACAACCCTCCGAGATCTGTGTGATCTTCCAATTCTGGCCTGTTGCACATTCCAGATTTCGATTGCTCCACCACCGGCAGCTATGCTTTTAGCTGCAGAGACCCTAAACTCTAGAATTCCCTTCTTAAATCTCTCCACCTTTCTAGCTGTCTCTCCTCCTTTAAGATGTTCCTTAAAACCTACCTTTTCAATCAAGCTTTTGGCCATCTGTCCTTATATCTCCTTATATGACTCAGTGTCAATTTTTGTCAGATAATGCTCCTGCGAAACATCTTGAGACGTTTTACTATGTTAACGGTGCTATATAAATGTAAGTTGTTGTTGAAAATGGAATAGTCAATGAGAATGTTTTTAATTAATGTTGGTGGCAAGGTGGAGGGATGTAGGGAAGGAGTTCCGGAAGATAGGAGTGTATAGACTGGAATATTGGCTACCAATGGTGCAGCAGAGAGCACGAGGGGATTCATCCAGTGTCAGAGGAGTGGAAGATATGTGAGGGAACATAGGACTGTAAGGGATTACTGACGTCAGGTGAGGGAGGTCACAAAGAAGTCGAAAGTGAGGATACACAATGCCAGTTTACTGAGGCACAGGGAAGTTGAGTGGAGCCTGAGAAGACGGAGTGATTAGAGGGGGAATTTAGTGAGAGAATGATGGAGAGGCGAGATTCTGGGTGGCAGCGTTCTGAACGAATTGGCTGTGGAGGTGATGGAGGATGGCTCAGGGAACATTAGAAGGAGGCAAGGTAAATAATGAGTTGGATTCTGGGGGTGCTGGGGGAAGACATAAGGGTGCTTGTGTGTCACATTATGGAGATGGAAGAAAATGATGGAGCAGACACAGGGAAGGAAGCTGAAGTTGGGGTAGGACTGTACACTGAGGCTCTGTACCAGACACTGCGTCCGGAACACAGACATTGACTGGAGCCAAAATGATTGACTTTGGATTTGTCAGTATTGTGCTGGAGGACATTTTGGCTGGTGCAGGTCCGAATGTTGGATAGGCAACTGGAGACAGCATTAACAGTCTTCGGGTTGAGGGAGGTGGAGAGATAGGAGGTGGAGAGATATAGCTGTTGTTATCCATGAAGAAGCAGATTCTTTTTTTGGTTGATATGCCAGGGTGTAGCCTGTTAATGATGAAGAAAAGGGGATCAAGGACACAGCGCTGTTGGACAAGTGTAATGACCAGAGGACAGGAAGGGCAAAACCTGCATCTGGTATTTTTCATTTTCCCTTTGTTAAGGTATTCCAATAGGTCTTCGTACCCACTACATTATCTCCACAGACTGGGCAGCATTTGGATCCAATTCCCAATGACGAAAGACTAACCTGATGGTCATGTGCAGTTCAGGGAAGGATATTTCAAGTAGCAGTTCATAGGAACACAGCAAGAGGGGGAGGCCATTCACCACTCAATTAGATCATGATTGCTCTGTACCTCAACTCCATTTACCTATCCCTTGATATCCTTACCCAATAAAAAGCAATTGATCTCAATCTCAAAAGCTCCAATTGACCCACAGAGTCCACAGTTTTTAGGGCAGAGAATTCCAGCTTTCCACTACCTTTTGTGTGAAAAAGTGCTTCCTGACTTTGGTCCTAAACGGCCCAGTTCTAAGTTTAAGATTATGTCCTCTTGCTCTCCCCACCAAAGGAAATAATCTCATTTCAGAGAAACTATTAAATCCTTTTAACAGTTTAAACATCTCTATCAGATAACCCCTCAACCTTCAATACTCATGGAACATTTTCCCATTACTTGGTTTAATCAGGAAGGACTGGTTGCTACGGATCTTCCCCTGTTCTGATGCTTCCACTGTTCAGCAAGTCAGAGTGCACATCCGGTCAATCACAAACATCCTATTGAAGTGAAACTTCTCAATGCTTTACCCAAATGCACATATCCCTTGAGGCACTGCCTGAACTCCTTGTCTGGCCCAAATAATAATAAAAAAAATTGATGCTGCTTCACCGTGGAAACCATGTAGACACCAGTTTAACACCGTAACTTGAGCCAGCAACACCATGAAACTCACTGCACCATGCTCTGTCTTCTCAACATCCCCCGTTATCTGCAGGATTAGAGCACAGAAAGAGGCTCTTTTTTATTCATTCATGGGATTGGGCATCACTGGCTATGCCAGCATTCATTGCCCATCCCTAATTGCCCTTGAAAAGGTGGTGGTGAGCTGCCTTCTTGAACCGCTGCAGTCCATCTGAGGTAGGTACACCCCACAGTGCTGTTAGGAAGGGAGTTCCAGGATTTTGACCCAGCGACAGTGAAGGAACGGCGATATAGTTCCAAGTCAGGATGGTGTGTGACTTGGATGGGAACTTGCAGGTGGTGGTGTTCCCATGCATTTGCTGCCCTTGTCCTTCCAGTTGGTAGAGGTCGCGGGTTTGGAAGGTGCCGTCTAAGAGCCTTGGTGCATTGCTGCAGTGCATCTTGTAGATGGTACACACTGCTGCCACTGTGTGTCGGTGGTGGAGGGAGTGAATGTTTGTAGATGGGGTGCCAATCAAGTGGGCTGCTTTGTCCTGGATGGTGTTGAGCTTCTTGAGTGTTGTTGGAGCTGCACCCATCCAAGCAAGTGGAGAATATTCCATCACACTCCTGACTTGTGCCTTGTAGATGGTGGACAGGCTTTGGGGGAGTCAGGAAATGAGTCACTCACCGCAGGAGTCCGAGCCTCTGACCTGCTCTTGTAGCCACGGTATTTATATGGCTACTCCAGTTCAGTTTCTGGTCAATGGTAGCCCCTAGGATGTTGATGTTGGGGGATTCAGCGATGGTAATGCCACTGAATGTCAAGGGGAGATGGTTAGATTCCCTTTGTTGGAGATAGTCATTGCCTCACGCTTGTGTGGTGCAAATGTCACCTGCCGCTTATCAGCCCAAGCCTGGATATTGTCCAGGTCCTGCTGCATTTCTACATGGACTGCTTCAGTATCTGAGGAGTCGTAAATGGTGCTGAACATTGTGCAATCATCAGCAAACATCCCCACTTCTGACCTTATGATTGAACGAAGGTCATTGATGAAGCAGCTGAAGATGGTTGGGCCTAGGACACTACCCTGAGGAAATCCTGCATTGATGTCCTGGAGTTGAGATGATTGACCTCCAACAACCACAACCATCTTCCTTTGCGTTAGGTATGACTCCAACCAGTGGAGAGTTTTCCCCCCTGATTCCCATTGACTCCAGTTTTGCTCGGGCTCCTTGATGCCATACTTGGTCAAATGCTGCCTTGATGTCAAAGGCAGTCACTCTCACCTCACCTTTTGAGTTCAGCTCTTTTGTTCATGTTTGAACCAAGGCTGTAATGAGGTCAGGAGCTGAGTGGCGCTGGCGGAACCCAGACTGCACGTCACTGAGCAGCTTATTGCTAAGCAAGTGCTGCTTGATGGCACTATTGATGACACTTTCCATCACTTTACTGATGATTGAGAGTAGACTGATGGGGCGGTAATTGGCTGGGTTGGACTTGTCCTGCTTTTTGTGTACAGGACATACCTGGGCAATTTTCCACATTGCCTGGTAGATGCCAGTGTTGTAGCTGTACTGGAACAGCTTGGCTAGGGGCGTGGCAATTTCTGGAGCACAGGTCATCAGTACTATTGCCAGAATATTGTCAGGGCCCGTAGCCTTTGCGGTATCCAGTACCTTCAGTCGTTACTTGATATCACGTGGAGTGAATCGAATTGGCTGAAGTCTGGCATCTGTGATGCTGGGAACTTCAGGAGGAGGCCGAGATGGATCATCAACTCAGCACTTCTGGCTGAAGATTGTTGCAAATGCTTCAGCCTTATCTTTCGCACTGATGTGCTGGGCACCCTCATCATTGAGGATGGGGACATTTGTGGAGCCACCTCCTCCAGTTAGTTGTGCACCCTCGGCTATTCAGCCCACCACACCTGTTCAAGTCTATTCCAGTCCCACATCCCTGCTCTCTCACTGTTTCTATTTATATTTTTCCATGTTAAATTCTTATCCAATTCCCTTTCCCAATTATGTTCTAATCTTTGTTTCATTCGCCACTTATAATAAAGCATTTCCTTTCCCTCTGTGTGCAAACACTACTTCTCACTTCCCCACTTTATTCTTCAGTGTTTCCTTGTTGCCATTCCGCCAACTAGAGGAAACAAATTTTCATCAGTTAATTTCTCAAAACCTTCCATTGATTTTCTAAGTTCCAATGACAAAAAGAATCAATTTCTGTGGTTCTGCTACCCTTTCTAGAATGGGGGTGTCCAGAACTGAATTGAATAAATGTGCCCATTTGTGGCCTGCCACCAGGGAAGTGACCTTATATCCGTTGGTTTGTGTAGATGTCCTTCAGGGAAGGGAGCTCCCACCTTCACCCAGTCTGGCCGACATGTGACTCCAGTCCTACACCATGTGCCTGACCATTAATGCCCTCTGAGGTGACTAAGCAAGTGAGCACTAAACGTTGCCTTGTGAACGCCATGACAACAAATTAAAATTGCGAATTTGGGAGGTCAGAGTGCCTTGCATGATTTCCTCTCATTTTTTTCTCTCCTCTGAATGTGCTGACTCATTGCTGGGGTAGAGTTCCACACAAAATTGGCCCCTCTTTCAGTACCTCACAGTCCTACCAGGACTGCCCGAGAAACAAAATGGTCCACTTCCAGCGCCCCCTATCTACCTGGAGGAGTTTCAACTCCCTAGTTAGTCTCCAACAATCCCTGATAGCAAGTCGGAGAGGAGAGATCGAGGCAGGATTGTGTTCAGCGGTGATGCCCTCCACTGTTGAACGGTCTGCTCACACTCACTTTCTAAGCTCACACATGAGGACAACTCTTGCAGGGAGGCTGACTGGCCGGAAATTTGGACTTGTTCTGCCTGTGATCACCTGACTGACCAGATTTCTGACAGGCACTGCCAGTATGGCAGGCTTCTCACCAGCACTGAGAAGTTGGCCAATGACCTTCAAGAGGAATGGCCTCTTGGGTGATTCACTGGAGTGCAGCTGGAACCTGCCAGGACTGAGGCACGGTAAGGATCAGAACAAGAACTGGCACAAAAATACAACCAGTCACACCCAGCGAAGGAGCAGAGGAACAGGTCCGAGAATCTCTCAGGGTTAGTGCGTGGACAGCAGGCAGGGGGGAGAGTGGGTGGGGAGAGCAGGTACAATAATGGGGTGTGGAGAGAGGGTGGGCAGCAGAGAGAGGGTAGGGAGAGCAGAGGGAGGGTCGGATTGATTGAGAGGATTGGGAGAGGAGAAGATGGGGACTGGTGAGAGGGTGGGGAGAGCGAAGAGAGGGTGGGTACAAAGAGAGGATTGGTATGGAGAGATGGTGGGTATGGAGAGAGAGGGCAGGTACAGAGACAGGGTGGGTATGGAGAGATGGTAGGGTGGGTATGGAGAGAGGGTGGGTATGGAGAGAGGGTGTGTACAGAGACGGCGGGTACGGAGAGAAGATGGGGAGAGTGGAGAGAGGGTGGGTACGAAGTGGGAGGGTAGGTACAGAGACAGGGCGGGTCTGGAGAGAGGGTGGGTATGGAGAGAGGGTGGGTATGGAGAGAGGGTGGGGAGAGCAGAGAGTAGGAGAGTTGAGAGCAGCGTCAGAAAAACCCACAGAGACTGAGCCCAGCTGGGAAGTTGGGTCCCTGACTCTGACAATCAGCATCATTGAATCTTTTACGTGTGAGGGTGGCAATTTCTCCTGGATAGAAATAGTTAACCTATTAAAACAACTGGCACAATTGACCTTCCCCTTCATAAACCAAACACTTCTCTGAGGAGTTTAAACTGCGACACTGATCTGCAGCCACACACATATAGAAGAGAAAATGAAAGTTGGCGTGACAGCAAAGGGTCAGTTAAGAATAGTCGGTGAATCATGAATAATAAATATGTGTAAGTGGATGAGATTGAGGGGATACTGAAACAATTAGGTGGCTGTCTACATTGCTGATCAGTGCAACATAACAGAAATATTACAAAATATTTCACTCCACTGTACATTCACTACCAACCCATCCATGCCAATCAACGGCAGAGACCAGTTTTGCCAAGTACTGAGTCCGGCTCTGTATATTGTGTCCATTCCCTGACACAAGTTTGGGAAAAGATAAACTAGTGCCTGGTGATGTTTCTAAAGCTTTTTTAAAATTCCCGACAATTTTCTGCTGATTTCCTGCGATAACTTACAACACTCAGTGCAGTCCAGGTGCAACTGAAAAGCATGAACCCTCTTCCTGAAGGGAATCCAGAGCAGCTAGTGGCCACTCTCTTCGGAATAGCATCCATGGAATGGAATGCTAATAAGCTACACACCAAGCTAGAAAACAAGCAAGTCTGTATTTCATGTATACGTGGAGATAGTGAGGATGCATCCCTTCTTTCACTACTTGAAGTGGACTTTTGTCTACACTTTGTCCCATGCTCCTGACCTTTGGCTACCTGGTGCGGAGGGGAGCAGGCAGATCGGAGGACCTCCGGATTGGGACTGTCCCTGGGCTCGGCCAAGGTGGCCATCAGCAGGCCCAGGCAGCAGGCCCTCAAGGGGGTTTTTCAGCCTGACTGCCTGCCTCACTTCCACAGTTATGTCTGAATCAGGGTGTCCCTGGAGATGGAGCATGCGGTGTCCACTGGTATGTTTGAAGCCTTCTACGGAGATACTGGAGTGCTTGATCAACAACTGGAATTGAATTTTAATTTGACTTGTTAAGTTTCCTTTCAACTTTTGTTGTTTGTTACAGTTTATTAATGCTGTCCCTTTAAGAAGGGTGGGGCACTTATCACCTTTTAATTGATAACTTGTCAATCATGATTAACATAAAAGATTTGGAAAACGAGCAAAGGTTGACCAAAAGCTTGAAATAAAGGAGACAAGACAAAAGAAAGGGAAGAATGAAAGAAAGAATAGACAGACTTGCATTTCTATAGCACCAAAACAACCTCAGGACATCCCAAAGCATTTTACAGCCAAGGAAGTACTTTTGAAGTGCAGTCGTTCCTGCATTTTCTACATTGTAACAATTTGCTCACAGCAAGCTCCCAGAAATAGCAATGTAATAATGACCAGATAATCTGTTATAGAGATGTTGGCTGTGGGATAAATATTGGCCAGGACACCGAGGAGATCGCCAAGGAGGCCCAAGCCTGGGACTTGAGGCATGCAAATACAAGCAGTTTGAATGACAGTGTGATGGGACATGGGCTGATCATAGCGGAGTCGCAGGCACTGACATCCCATCACTTTTATTGCAAGGTCGGGGGTGGGAGGAGGTGGGGAGGGTGATAAAGCTAGGCCGAAACTTTCTGTGCAGGCATGGAATGCAGATAAAGTTTCCTGTCACTGGTTCATATTGGAAATGTAGTCAGGGCATATTTCACAGCAATGGTGCACTTGGGAATTGCTGATCATTTTTGTGAGTACTGAGAGCATGAGATTTATGTTTGAAGGAGACCTCGTATCAAGCTTTCCCACCACAGAAAATGGTTTACATTTTAATTGATGAATTTCTCAGCAATTTAGAACGTATTGTATCTCAAACCAAAATAATTTTTTTGGAATGTGCCCACTGTCGCTAAATGATCAGACTTCTTCCCAGACATCCAGTAGTGGATGAGCAGGAGTTTTCTCCAACTAAATATTGGGAAGACCAAAGCCACTGGGCTGAACCTTTTGGAAAGATTAAGTGGTCCTGCCGCTGGGATCAAAAGGATAGGCAGGCGGTGGGACCCTTAGTGCTGTTTTACTGGCAGTGGCCAATTAATAGGTAAAAGCCAGCCCATTGTCTTCAATCCCCACCACAAACTCTGCTCCCGAGCCACAAATTCCATCCCTCTGCTTGGAAAATGTCTTAGACCAGACTGTTCACATCCTTGGTGTCAATTTTGACCTGGAGATGAGCTTCCCACCACATATCCGCTCCATCACCAAGACCGCCTATTTCCACCTCTATAACATGGCCCAACTCCATCCCAGCCTCAGCTCCTCTGCTGCTGAAATCCTCATTCATGCTGTTGTTACTTCTAGACTTGACTATTCCAATACTATCTTGGCTGTCCTCCCATCTTCCATTAACTTGAGGTCATCCAAAACGACTACCCATATCCTAACATGTATCAAGTTCTGTTCACCCATCACCCCTGTGCTTGCTGACCTATGTCGACTCCTCGTCCAGCAACTCCTCACCTTTAAAACTCTCATATTTGTTTTCAAAGCCCTGCATGGCCTCAGTCTTCCCATATCTCTGCAACTTCCTCCAGCCCTCCAACCCTCCAAGATCTCTGCATTCCTCAAATTCTCACCTCCTGGCAGCTGTGTTTGCAGCTGTCACGGTCCTAAACTCTGAAATTCCCTCCCTAAACCTCTCCACCTCTCTCCTTCTTTAAGATGCTGCTTTAAACCTACCTCTTTGACCGAGCTTTTGGTTATACGTCCTAATACTTCCTTATGTGGCTTGGTGCCAAATTTTGTTTGATATTGCTGCTGTGAAGCGCCTTTCAACATTTTACTACATTAAAGGTGCTATATAAATGCAAGTTTTTGTTGTTGTTGTGACAAATGGATATTTATCTTGGTTGAATTTTTTTAACTGATATAATATTCCTGTCCTGCTAGATTCAGCATGTTATGGCATAAATTCTCATACTGCAAGAAAATGTCCTGGCCTTTAGCCATCTTGCTGCAGGGTTATAGATGCAGAAAATCCTGGGTCTGCAACTCTGCTGCCAGGATGAAAAAGCCACATTTAACAGCTTAAAGTCAGGGAGTTATTTGACAGATGCCAATTCTTCTTTTCCAATTTATGGGATGTGGGCATTGCGGGCACTTATTGCCCATCCCTAGTCACCATGACAACTGAATGTTAGGTCACTTCAGTGGGCAGTTAACAGTCAACTGCAGTAGTCTGGGACTGGAGTCACATGTAGGCCAGGCCAGGTAAGAATGGTAGGTTTCCTTCCCTAAAGGACATTAGTGAACCAGTTGGTTTTTATGACAATCCAATAACTTCACTGACACATTTTACTGATACCAGCTTTATATTATCAGATTTGTATAATATTATTACTTTTAACTGAATTGAAATCTTCAGATTGCCTTGTTTGGATTTGAACTGATGTCCTCTGGATTTGTTAGTCCACCTTGGGCCTGGGGATGAGAGAGGGATCAGGCATCCAGAAGAGAGAGTGAAAAGTTATTCATCTCATCGTCCAGAATGAGTCTGCCCATTATGCCATCCAACAGGTTTTTAACGGCATTGGAGGAGCTGATTTTACAATTTATGCTCCCGTTGGGGTGCCTGGTACATGAGGAGAATGAATCAGAATTGTGGGCACACGCCCCACGATTTTAATCCCTTCATGGACAGAAAATCACCAAATACCCCACCTCATACTGCACCTCACCCAAATACCTCGCCCAACACTATACCCCACCCAAATACCCCACCCCAAACTGGACACCACCCAAATACTCCATTCCACTCTGCACCTCATACACCACTACCATCTGCAGCCAGATGTTCCAGGCCCTCCCATCAACAGCAGTGAACATACTCCTTGTGAAAACAGCAGGCTTATTCTCCACTGTGTTAATAATGGTCCTTCACTCTGGGAGGTCTGTATTGTGTAGTTTGCAGCACTTGTTGAATAATTACCCTCCACCAGCGCATGACGACAGTTAATATATTTCATGTTTAATTTAAAACTTTGCTGTATAAATTAATCAGACCAAAATAACTAAAATAGACCCACACAATGATCCCTAACGAGCAGAGTTATTGGCAGATAATTGCCGCAAACTTGTCACAAAATTTATGTTGTAAAGGATTTTTAAAATTCTTTTCATGGGATGTGGGCATCGCTGGTAAGGCAGCATTTGTGCCCATCCCAAATTGCCCTTGACAACTGAATGGCTTGCTAGGCCATTTCAGAGGGCAGTTAAAAGTCAACCACATTGCTGTGGGTCTGGAGTCACATGTCGGCCAGACCAGGTAAGGACAGCAGATTTCCTTCCCGAAAGGACATTAGTGAACCAGATGGGTTTTTATGACAATCAATGATAATTTTATGATACCATTACTGAGACTAGCTTTCAATTGCAGATTTTTATTAATTAATTGAATTTAAATTCCATCAGCCGCCGTGGTGGGATTCAAACCACTGTCCTCAGGGTGTTAGCCTGTGCTTCTGGATTACTAGTTCAGTGACAGTACCACTACGCCACAACCTCCCAAGCAAAACAAGAGAGTTATCTGACTGCATTTATCATGTTCACACTCGAAAGTGACCTGAGATCTGAGGACAGTGCCCAAGGCTGGGGAGTTCAAACAGTCCAAGGCTGGGGAGTGGGAACAGTCCAAGGCTGGGGAGTGGGAACAGTCCAAGGCTGGGGAGTGGGAACAGTCCAAGGCTGGGGAGTGGGAACAGTCCAAGGCTGGGGAGTGGGAACAGTCCAAGGCTGGGGAGTGGGAACAGTCCAAGGCTGGGGAGTGGGAACAGTCCAAGGCTGGGGAGTGCGAACAGTCCAAGGCTGGGGAGTGCGAACAGTCCAAAGCTGGGGAGTGGGAACAGTCCAAAGCTGGGGAGTGGGAACAGTCCAAAGCTGGGGAGTGGGAACAGTCCAAAGCTGGGGAGTGGGAACAGTCCAAGGCTGGGGAGTGGGAACAGTCCAAGGCTGGGGAGTGGGACCAGTCCAAGGCTGGGGAGTGGGAACAGTCCAAAGCTGGGGAGTGGGAACAGTCCAAGGCTGGGGAGTGGGAACAGTCCAAAGCTGGGGAGTGGGAACAGTCCAAGGCTGGGGAGTGGGAACAGTCCAAGGCTGGGGAGTGGGAACAGTCCAAGGCTGGGGAGTGGGAACAGTCCAAGGCTGGGGAGTGGGACCAGTCCAAGGCTGGGGAGTGGGAACAGTCCAAAGCTGGGGAGTGCGAACAGTCCAAGGCTGGGGAGTGCGAACAGTCCAAGGCTGGGGAGTGCGAACAGTCCAAGGCTGGGGAGTGCGAACAGTCCAAGGCTGGGGAGTGGGAACAGTCCAAGGCTGGGGAGTGGGAACAGTCCAAAGCTGGGGAGTGGGAACAGTCCAAAGCTGGGGAGTGGGAACAGTCCAAGGCTGGGGAGTGGGAACAGTCCAAGGCTGGGGAGTGGGAACAGTCCAAGGCTGGGGAGTGGGAACAGTCCAAGGCTGGGGAGTGGGACCAGTCCAAGGCTGGGGAGTGGGACCAGTCCAAGGCTAGAGAACGTGAACAGACCAAGGCTGGGTAGTGGGAACAGTCCAAGGCTGGGGAGTGGGAACAGTCCAAGGCTGGGGAGTGGGAACAGTCCAAGGCTGGGGAGTGGGAACAGTCCAAGGCTGGGGAATGCGAACAGTCCAAAGCTGGGGAGTGGGAACAGTCCAAAGCTGGGGAGTGGGAACAGTCCAAAGCTGGGGAGTGGGAACAGTCCAAGGCTGGGGAGTGGGAACAGTCCAAGGCTGGGGAGTGGGACCAGTCCAAGGCTGGGGAGTGGGAACAGTCCAAAGCTGGGGAGTGGGAACAGTCCAAGGCTGGGGAGTGGGAACAGTCCAAAGCTGGGGAGTGGGAACAGTCCAAGGCTGGGGAGTGGGAACAGTCCAAGGCTGGGGAGTGGGAACAGTCCAAGGCTGGGGAGTGGGAACAGTCCAAGGCTGGGGAGTGGGACCAGTCCAAGGCTGGGGAGTGGGAACAGTCCAAAGCTGGGGAGTGCGAACAGTCCAAGGCTGGGGAGTGCGAACAGTCCAAGGCTGGGGAGTGCGAACAGTCCAAGGCTGGGGAGTGCGAACAGTCCAAGGCTGGGGAGTGGGAACAGTCCAAGGCTGGGGAGTGGGAACAGTCCAAAGCTGGGGAGTGGGAACAGTCCAAAGCTGGGGAGTGGGAACAGTCCAAGGCTGGGGAGTGGGAACAGTCCAAGGCTGGGGAGTGGGAACAGTCCAAGGCTGGGGAGTGGGAACAGTCCAAGGCTGGGGAGTGGGACCAGTCCAAGGCTGGGGAGTGGGACCAGTCCAAGGCTAGAGAACGTGAACAGACCAAGGCTGGGTAGTGGGAACAGTCCAAGGCTGGGGAGTGGGAACAGTCCAAGGCTGGGGAGTGGGAACAGTCCAAGGCTGGGGAGTGGGAACAGTCCAAGGCTGGGGAGTGGGAACAGTCCAAGGCTGGGGAGTGGGAACAGTCCAAGGCTGGGGAGTGGGAACAGTCCAAGGCTGGGGAGTGGGAACAGTCCAAGGCTGGGGAGTGCGAACAGTCCAAGGCTGGGGAGTGGGAACAGTCCAAAGCTAGAGAACGTGAACAGACCAAGGCTGGGTAGTGGGACCTGGCAAATGGGGCTAGGGTATTTGAGGTGGTGCAGAGCATGGCGGGGGATTTGGGTGGAGAAATTAAAAATGATGAGCAAAGGGGTGAGTTGTAAGAAGGGTCCTAAAGGAACTGAGGGAGATGGGTCGGGGCGGGATTTAGAGAAGGAATTTCAGAATGAGAGGCCTAGATGGCTGAAGGCATGGCTTCCAAAGGTGGAGCAAATGCGGGGTGGGTGGGGGGGGATGGGCGGAGGTGGCAGCTCACAAGAGGCCACAGTCAGTGGAATATAGTGTCAAATCATACAGGCCAGTAGGTTGGAGTTAGTCTTTGTCTCAGCCTGGCCAATCAGGGGAGCTGTGATGTTTCCCTTCTGAGGAGGTAGACTTCCCAACAACCAAGTGACTTGAGTGCCAAGATGAGCCAACCACTGCCTGACAGGCTATGGCTTCTAGTAAAATGTCTGTCGCCACTCCAGTGACAGGAGAAGGCTTGTTCAGAATTCACAGTTCCGGGAGTACACGGAAAAAGTGATTGTGAAAACTCCCCGCTCCACAGCTCTGCGCTCTATCTGAAACCATCCTTCCTCGGTGAGTCAAAATGCAGTGAGGAGAGTGAGACAATCCAATCTGTAGCTACAGCTGAAGGGCCAAGGCTCATGACTACAGCAAGGTGTTCAATGTTCCCCCAATTCTGGCCTCTTTTTTATTCATTCAGGGATATGGGCATTGCTGGCAAGGCCCCTATTTATTGACCATCCCTAACTGCCCTTAAGAAGAGGCAGTGAGCTGCCTTATGGAGTCATTGAGTCATAATGGCACAGAAGGAGATCATTCGGCCCATCAAATCTATGCTGCTCACTGTAGAGCATTCCAGGCAATCCCAATTCCTCTGCTTTATTCCTGAAGCTCTGCAAGTTTATTTTCCTCAAGTGCCTATCCAATTTCCTTTTGAAATCATTCATCGTCTCCAAAGCCAAAACCCTCATAGGCAGCAACTTCCAGGTCATTACCACTCGCTGTGTAAAAAATAGTTCTTCCTCACATCCCCACTGCATCTATTGTTGAAAACCTTAAATCTGTGTCCCCTAGTCCTTGTACCATCAGCTAATGGGAACAGTTATTCTTTGTTGACCTTCTAAAAGGCATTAAGGTGGACAAGTCCCCAGGTCCGGATGGGATCTATCCCAGGTTACTGAGGGAAGCAAGAGAGGAAATAGCTGGGGCCTTAACAGATATCTTTGCAGCATACTTAAACACAGGTGAGGTCCCGGAGGACTGGAGAATTGCTAATGTTGTCCCCTTGTTTAAGAAGGGTAGCAGGGAAAATCCAGGTAATTATCGACCGGTGAGCCTGACGTCAGTGGTAGGGAAGCTGCTGGAGAAGATACTGAGGGATAGGATCTATTCCCATTTGGAATAAAATGGGCTTATCAGTGATAGGCAACATGGTTTTGTGCAGGGAAGGTCATGTCTTACCAACTTAATAGAATTCTTTGAGGAAGTGACAAAGTTGATTGATGAGGGAAGGGCTGTAGATGTCATATACATGGACTTCAGTAAGGCGTTTGATAAGGTTCCCCATGGTAGGCTGATGGAGAAAGTGAAGTCGCATGGGGTCCAGGGTGTACTAGCTAGATGGATAAAGAACTGGCTGGGCAACAGGAGACAGAGAGTAGCAGTGGAAGGGAGTTTCTCAAAATGGAGACGTGTGACCAGTGGTGTTCCACAGGGATCCGTGCTGGGACCACTGTTGTTTGTGATATACATAAATGATTTGGAGGAAAGTATAGGTGGTCTGATTAGCAAGTTTTCAGATGACACTAAGATTGGTGGAGTAGCAGATAGTGAATGGGACTGTCAGAGAATACAGCAGAATATAAATAGATTGGAGAGTTGGGCAGAAAAATGGCAGATGGAGTTCAATCAGGGCAAATGCGAGGTGCTGCATTTTGGAAGATCCAATTCAAGAGTGAACTATACAGTAAATGGAAAAGTCCTGGGGAAAATTGATGTACAGAGAGATTTGGGTGTTCAGGTCCATTGTTCCCTGAAGGTGGCAACGCAGGTCAATAGAGTGGTCAAGAAGGCATACGGCATGCTTTCCTTCATCGGACGGGGTATTGCGTACAAGGGTTGGCAGGTCATGTTACAGTTGTATAGGACTTTGGTTCGGCCACATTTGGAATACTGCGTGCAGTTCTGGTCGCCACATTACTAAAAGGATGTAGATGCTTTGGAGAGGGCGCAGAGGAGGTTCACCAGGATGTTGCCTGGTATGGAGGGCACTAGCTATGAAGAGAGGTTGAGCAGATTAGGATTATTTTCATTAGAAAGACGGAGGTTGAGGGGGGACCTGATTGAGGTGTACAAAATCATGAGAGGTATAGACAGGGTGGATAGCAAGAAGCTTTTTCCCAGAGTGGGGGATTCAATTACTAGGGGTCACGAGTTCAAAGTGAGAGGGGAAAAGTTTAGGGGGGATATGCGTGGAAAGTTCTTTACGCCGAGGGTGGTGGGTGCCTGGAACGCGTTGCCAGCGGAGGTGGTAGAGGCGGGCACGATAGCGTCTTTTAAGATGTATCTAGACAGATACATGAATGGGCAGGAAGCAAAGAGATACAGACCCTTAGAAAATAGGCAACATGTTTAGATAGAGGATCTGGATCGGCGCAGGCTTGGAGGGCCGAAGGGCCTGTTCCTGTGCTGTAATTTTCTTTGTTCTTTGTTCTTATCTAAATCTGTCCTAATTTTGTACACCTCTATTAAACCTCGCTGCAATCTCCTTTGCTCCACGGAGAACAACCCCAGTTTCTCCAACCTAACCTTGTAGCTAAATTCCCTCATCCCTGGAACCAATCTGGTAAATCTCCTCTGCACTAAAGTGTGGTGATCAGAACTGGACGCAATACTCGAGTTGTGGCCTCACCAGAGCTTTATAAAGGCTTAGCATAACTTCCCAGCTTTTGTACTCAATGCCTCCATTTATGAAGCCCAAGATGCCATATGCTTTATTAACTAGTCTCCCAATATGTCCTGCCACCTTCAAGGATCTATTCACAATCACCCCCAGGTTCAGTTCAGTTCAGTTCAGAGATACAGCACTGAAACAGGCCCTTCGGCCCACCGAGTCTGTGCCGACCATCAACCACCCACTTATACTAATCCTACACTAATTCCATATTCCTACCACATCCCCACCTATCCCTATATTTCCCTACCACCTACCTATACTAGGGGCAATTTATAATGGCCAATTAACCTATCAACGAGCAAGTCTTTGGCAGGTCTCTCTGTTCGTGCACACTCTTTAGAACTGTGCCATTAAGTATATATTGCCATTCCCTATTACTTTTGCCAAAATGCATAACCTCACACTTCTCTGTATTAAATTTCATCTGCCACTTGTCTGCCCATTCTGCCAGCTATCTATGTTCTGTTGCAGTCGATTGGTGTCATCGTTACTGTTTGCCACTCCTCCAAGTTTGGTATCATTGGCAAATTTTAGAATTTTACTCTGTATTCCGATATCCAAGACAATATATCAACAAAAGCAGTGTTCCTAGCACTGACCCTTGGGGAACACCACTGTCCACTATCCTCCAGTGACACTGTCCCTCCTATGTATTGAACCTCAATTTTGTTCACCAGCCTTTAATGTGGTACTTTGTCAAACGCTTTCTTAAAATTCATATAGACAACATCTACCGCATTCCTGTCATCAACCTTCTCTGTTACTTCATCAAAAAATTCAATTAGATTAGTCAAGCATGATCTGCCTTTTACAAATCTGTGCTTGCTATCCTTAATTAACTCAAGCCTCTCCAAGTGTTTGTTAATTTTTTCCCTTAGCAACCTGGGATACAAGCCATCAGGAGCAGGCAACTTATTCAGTCGAAGCATAGCCAGCCTTTCCAGTGCCTCCTGCCAATCAATTTTCGTCCCATCCATTACATCTACCATCTCCACTTCTAACGATATTTTGTCAGCATCCTCTTCCTTAGTAAACATGGATACAAAGTACTCATTAAGTATTCTAACCCTGCCCTACACCTCTAAGCATATATCATTTTCTTTGTCGCTAATAGGCCCCATCCACCTGTTGCCCTTGTCCTTCCAGTTGGTCGAGGTCACAGGATTGGAAGGTGTACTCGAAGGAGCCTTGGCTAATTGTTGCAGTGCATCTTGTAGTCACACACTGCAGTCACAGTGCGCTGGTTGTGGAGGGATTGAATGTTTAAGGTGGTGAATGGGGTGCTGATCAAGTGGGCTGTTTTTTTCCTGGATTGTGTTGAGCTTCTTATGTGTTGCAGCTGCACTCATCCAGGCAAGCGGAGAGTATTCCATCACACTCCTGACCTGTGCCTTGTAGACTGTCAACAGATTTTGGAGAGTCAGGAGGTCAGTCACTCGCCACAGAACACCCAGCCTGCAACTTACTCTTGTAGCTACAGTATTTATATGGCTGGTCTAGTTAAGTGTCTGGTCAATGGTGAACCCCAGGAAGTTGATGGTGGGGAATTCAGCAATTGTAATGCCATTGAATGTCAAGGGAGATGGTTAGTTTCTCTCTTATTGGAGATGGTCATTGCCTGGCACTTTGTAGAACAAATGTTACGTGCCACATATCAGCCCAAGCCTGAAAGTTGTCCAAGTCTTGCTGCATGCGGCCAAGGACTGTTTCATTGGGCTGAATTTTATGCCACCCAAGCGGGTCGGATGATGGTGTGGGGGCGGCGTAAAATTGAGTTGGAGGCTCCGGGACGCCTACCCGCCCTGCTCCCACCTCCGGTGAACTTTACGGAAGTTGGGCGGGGGAGGAAACGGCCCGCCCGCTCAAGGCTAATCAAGGCCCTTAAAGTCCACTTATCAGCCACTTAAGGGCCCTCGCCTGCCTCCACGGGTATTTACCCGTGGCAAGCGAGCTTGCTGGGGGTGTGAAAGGCCGCCCAGCAAAAGCCGCTGGCCTTTCCGTGCCCCGGGGGTGGGGGGGGGGGGGGTTGGATGGTGGGGGGGATTGGCAGTTGGGCACAAGATTGAGGGCCGCCCTTGCTTCCCAACCCACCCCCGGGGCCCAAGACGCCTCCTCCTCCCAAACGATCACCCTAGCCTCACCAAGACACGACCGATCCCCCTGGTGAGGCATGCCTTTACTTACCCACTCTCTTGGGTCCATGGCGTCGGCTGGGCTGCAGTCCCAGCAGTGGTCACTGCTCCCGGCGGCGCTGCTGGGACTAAGAGCTGCCGGCCCACTGATTGGCCGGCAGCTCACTGAGCCGGGACGTCCTCCCTCGAGTGGGTGGAAGTCCCACCTCGGGACAATTAAAGCCTGGGGAGCCGTAAAATATGGGACGGATCCCCGGGCTAGGCGGAAGCGGGTTTGCCACCAACTTTTGCATCGGTGGCGAACTCCCGTCTGCCTAGGGTAAAATCCATTCCATTATCCGAGGCATAGCAAATGGAACTAACACTTGTAATCAATAGCGAGTATCCCCACTTCTGACCTTATGATGGAGGGAAGATCATTGATGAAACAACTGAAGATCGTTGGGCCTAGGACACTACCCCGAGAAACTCCTGCAACTATTTCCTGGGTTGGCTTTCAACAACTACAACTTAGTGCTAAGTATACGAATATATGAATTTGGAGCAGGAGTAGGCCACTCGGCCCCTCGAGCCTGCTCCACCATTCAACAAGTTCATGGCTGAACTGATTACTCCACATTCCCGCCTACCCCTGATAACCTTTCACCCCTTGCTTATCAAGAATCTATCTACCTCTGCCTTAAAAATATTCAAAGACTCTGCTTCCACCGCCTTTTGAGGAAGAGAGTTCCAAAGACCCACGACCCTCTGAGAGAAAATATTTCTCCTCATCTCTGTCTTAAATGGGCAATCTCTAATTTTTAAACAGTGACCCCTAGATCTAGATTCTCCCACAAGAGGAAACATCCTTTCCACATCCACCCTGTCAAGACCCTTCAGGATCTTATATGTTTCAGTCAAGTCGTCTCTTACTCTTCTAAATTCCAGTGGATGCAAGCCTAGTCTGTCCAACCTTTCCTCATAAGACAGCCCACCCATTCCATGTAATAGTCTAGTAAATCTTCTCTGAACTGCTTCCAATGCACTTACATCCTGCCTTAAATAAGGAGACCAATACTGTACACAGCACTCCAGATGTGACCAATACTGTACACAGTACTCCAGATGTGGAGTATGAATGTATGACTGCAACCAGTGGAGAGTTGAATCACTGTTGTGTTTGATATCTTCATATGACATGTCATAGGACATGGTAACAAAATGTGGGAGAGCTGCATTACCTAGAAAGTTCTGCACAGAAACAGGCCATTCTTCTTTTTTACTCATTCATGAGACATGGGCATTGCTGGGAAGGCCAGCATTAATTGCCCATCCCTAATTGCCCTTGAGAAGGTGGTGGTGAGCTGCCTTCTTGAACTGCTGCAGTCCATGGGGTAGATACACCCACAGTGCTGTTAGGAAGGGAGTTCCAGGATTTTGAACCAGTGACAGTGAAGGAACGGTGATATAGTTCCAAGTCAGGATGGTGTGTGACTTGGAGGGGAACTTGCAGGTGGTGATGTTCCCATGCAACTGCTGCCCTTGTCCTTCTAGGTGGTAGAGGTCGTGGGTTTGGAAGGTGCTGTCAATGGAGCCTTGGTGAGTTGCTGCCGTGCATCTTGTTGATGGTGCACAGGGGCTGCTTTGTCCTGGATGGTGTTGAGCTTCTTGAGTGTTGCTGGAGCTGCACCCATTTAGGCAAGTGGAGAGTATTCCATCACACTCCTGACTTGTGCCTTGTAGATGGTGGACATACTTTGGAAAGACAGGAGGTGAGTTATTCATGGCAGAATTCCCAGCCTCTGACCTGCTCTTGTAGCCACAGTATTGATGTGGCTGGTCCAGTTCAGTTTCTGGTCAATGGTAACCCCCAGGATGTTGATAGTGGGGGATTCAGCGATGGTAATGCTTTGGACATCAAAGGGGGATGGTTAGATTCTCTCTTGTTTGAGATGGTCATTGCCGGGCACTTGTGTGGTGCGAATGTTACTTGCCACTTATCAGCCCAAGCCTGGATGTCGGCACACAAATTGCAAGCAGAGTGTGGAGATACAAGTTTGGTGAGTGGGGATTTTAAGGATCAATATCTTTCTAAAAATCTGGTCTGCAGTTAGCATTTAAGTGGGATTTACCCTCTAAGTAAAGTAGATTAAGAAAGTAAAGTAAGTTAAGAAATGTAAGTAAGTTAAGAAAGTAAAGTAAGTTTCTTCCAGCCTTAGGCAGGGATTAACAAACTCTACTGCAGAGTAGCTGATTAGTTAAGTAGCTAACTAGTCCAATCTGCAGTTTCAACTTCCAAAAGTATAAATACAGAGGTCTGGGTGCAGCCTGTAAATGGAGTGCAGATTGTAAGCACAGTGTGGTACTATGAGTTTGGTGAGTGGGGAGTTCAGTGGAAGGGGGAGGAGGTGCTCCTTTTTTTCTACTTTATTAATCCTCCAGTATTTGGTTCTTACTTCAGTGCAGTAGAAGGAGCTGGTTTCCAATTTTAGTGCAGTAAATAAATAATCCAAGTTATGGCTGGGCTGCTCACACTTGACAAATACACATCCTGTGCCATGTGGGGTTTCCAGGACCCTACCCATGTCCTGGACAACTACATGTGCAGAAAGTGCCACCAAATGCAAAAACTCGAGTGCCGAATCTTGGAACTTGCGGAGCAGCTGGTGTCACCGAGGTGCATTCATGAGGATGAGAGATACGTGGATAGCACGTTTCAGGAGGTGGACACCCCACAGCTTAAGAGAGCGCAGGCAGAGAGGGACTGGGTGGCTGCCAGACAGACAAGAAGGACAAGGCAGGTAATGCAGGAGTCCCCGGAGGGCTTCCCACTTTCTAAGCGGTATTCAGTTCTGAGTGCCGATGGGAGAGAGGGTTCATCTGGAGAGTGCAGGGAGAGTCATGACCAGAGCACCATGGGTGGCTCAGCTGTTCAGGGAGGGAAGAGAAAGGACAGGAGAGCAATAGAGGTAGGGGATTTTACAGTTAGGGGAACAGACAGGAGTTTCTGTGGTCAGAGACGTGATTCCAGGATGGTATGTTGCCTCCCTGGTGCAAGGAACATGGATATCACCAGAACCATAGAACCATAGAAAAATTACAGCACTGACGGAGGCCATTCAGCCCATCGTATCTGTGCCGGCCGAAAACTAGCCGCCCAATCTAATTCCACCTTCCAGCACTTGGTCCATAGCCTTGCAGGTTACAGCACTTCGGGTGCATGTCCAGGTAGGTTTTAAAAGAATTGAAGGTTTCTGCCTCCACCACATCCCTGGCAGTGAATTCCAGACACCCACCACCCTCTGGGTGAAAACGTTTTTCCTCATGTCCTCTCTAATCTTTCTACCAATCATCTAAATCTGTGCCCCCTTGTAATAGACCTTTCTGCTAGAGGAAATAGGTCCTTCCTGTCTACTCTATCTAGGCCCCTCATAATTTTGTACACCTCAATTAAGTCACCCATCAGCCTCCTCTGTTCTAAGGAAAACAACCCCAGCTTATCCAATCTTTCCTCATAGCTGCAACTTTCAAACCCTGACAACATTCTTGTAAATCTCCTCTGTACTCTCTCCAGAGCAATTATGTCCTTCCTGCAATGTGGTGACCAGAACTGTACGCAATACTCCAACTGGGGCCTAACCAACATTTTATACAGTTCCAGCATTACATCCCTGCTTTTGTATTCTATACCTCGGCCAATAAAGGAAAGCATTCCATATGCCTTCTTCACCACTCTATCTACCTATCCTACCACCTTTAGGGACCTGTGGACTTGCACGCCAAGGTCTCTCACTTCTTCTATCCCTCTCAATATCCTCTCATTTATCGCATTATTTGCCCTCCCCAAGTGCATTACCTCACACTTCTCCGGATTGAATGCCATTTGCCACTTTTCCGCCCACTCAACCAAACCAAACCAAACCAAGCGGCTATAGAACATCCTGGAGGGCAAGGGTGCACAGCCAGAGGTCGTAGTCCACATTGGTACCAACGATATAGGTAAAAAAAAGGATGAGGTCCTGCAGGCTGAGTTTAGGGAGTTAGGAAAAAGATTAGCAAGCAGGTCCTCAAAGGTAGTAATCTCCGGATTACTCCCAAAACCACGTGCGAGTGAGTATAGAAATAGGAGAATACACCAGATGAATGCATGGCTGGAGAGATGGTGCAGGAGGGAGGGCTTCAGATGTCTGGGGCATTGGGACAGGTTCTGGGAAAGGTGGGACCTGTACAAGCCGGACGATCTACATTTGAACAGGACTGGGACGAATATCCTCGCAGGAAGGTTTTCTAGTGCTGATGGGAATGGTTTAAACTAATTTGGCAGGGGGATGGGAACCTGAACACAGTTTTAGATAGGAAAAATTCAGAGCAGGAAATGGAAGACAGAAAATTAGCGGGTGACTCTGCAAGACAGAAGAAGCAAAGGTTAAAAGGTGTACAGCGCAGGAATTTGGCAGTGTTAAAAGGTATTTATTTAAATACAAGGAGTATAGCAAATAAAGCCGATGTGCTGAGGGCACAGAAAGACACATGGCATCATGATATCACTGCTATAACAGAAATTTGGCTTAAAGAGGGGCTTAAATGGCAACTCAACATCCCTGGATATAGAGTTTTCAGGCAGAATAGAGAGGGGGATAAAAATGGCCGGAGTGTAGAATCAATTACAGCTGTCAGGAGGGATGATATGCTAAATGAATTATCAAATGAGGCCATATGGGTTGAGCTCAGAAATAAAAAAGGGGCAGCCACACTACTAGGGGTGTACTATAGACCCCCAAATAGTGAGAGGGAGATAGAAGAACAAATATGAGGCAAATCTGATTGCAAAAACAATAGGGTAATAATAGTTGGGGAGTTCAACTCCCTAATATGAACTGCCATACAAGCAATATGAAGGGCACAGAGGGCACAAAATTCTTGAACTGCATTCAAGAGAACTTTTTTAGCCAGCACGTAACAAGCCCAATGACAGGGGGCACAATTCTAGATTTAGTCTTTGGTAATGAAGCTGGGAAAGTGGATGAAGTAGCAGTGGGTGACCATTTTGGAGATAGTGACCATAATACAGTTAGATTTAGCATTATTTTGGAAAAGGACAAAGATAGAACAGGAGTAAAAGTTCTAAATTGGGGGAAGGCAAATTTTACGAAGCTGAGAGGTGATCTGGCGAAAGTGGATACAGCTACTGGAAGGAAAATCAGTGGCAAACCAATGGGAGGCATTCAAAAGTGAGATTCTACAGGCACAGTGTAGACAAGTCCCCACAAAGAAAAAGGGTGGTACTGCCAAATCTAGAGTCCCCTGGTTATCTAGAAGTATAAAGGGTAAGACAAAACAGAAAAAGAAAGCTTATGGCAGTCGCAAATAACTTAATACTCTAGAAAGCCGAGAGGAGCATAGAAAGTGCAGGGGTGAAGTAAAAAAAGAAATTATGAAAGTAAAGACAGGGCATAAAAAAATATTGACAGATAAAATAAAGGAAAACCCAAAGATGTTTTATCAGTACATTAAGAGCAAGGTGACAACTAAGGAAACGGTAGAGCCTATCAGAGATGTACAAGGGGACTTATGCATGGATGCAGATGATATGAGCAAGGTGCTTAATGAGTATTTTGTCTCTGTCTTCACAAAGGAGAGGGATGATACAGACATTGCAGTTAAAGAGGGGGAGTGTGAAATATAAAATACGATAAGCATAATGAGAGAGGAAGTACTGGAGGGTCTGACATCCTTGAAAGTGGATAAATAACCAGGGCTGGATGGATTGTATCCCAGGCTGTTAAAGGAAGCCAGGAAGGAAATAATGGATGTTCTGAGAATTATTTTCAAATCCTCACCAGATACAGGCAAGGTAAAGAGGATTGGAAGTCTGCGTACATTGTACTATTGTTTAAAAAGAGTGAGAGGGATAGGCCAAATAATTATAGGCTGTTCAGTCTGACCTAGGTGGTGGGCAAATTATTGGAATCACTTCCAAGAGATAGGATAAACTGTCACTTAGAAAGGCACAGATTAATCAGGAATAGTCATCATGGATTTGTTAAGGGAAGGTCATGTCTTACTAACTTAGTTTAATTTTTTGAGGAAGTAACAATGAGGATTGATAAGGGTAGTGCAGTGGATGTGGTCTACATGGATTTTATTAAGATATTTGACAAAGTCCCACATGGCAGACTGGTCAGAAAAGTAAAAGCGCATGGGATACAGGGGAATGTAACAAGTTGGATCCGAATTTGGCTCAGTGACAGGAAACAAAAGGTAATGGTCAACGGATGTTTTTGTGAATGGAATGCGGTTTCCAGTGGCTCAGTGTTGGTTCTCTTGCTGTTTGTGATTTACATTAATGATTTGGACTTAAATGTGGGAGGCATGATTGGGAAATTTGCAAAAATTGGCTGTGTAGTTGATAGTAAAGAGGATAGCTGTAGACTCCAGAATGATATCAATGGCTTGGTTGAGTGGGCAGAAAAGTGGCAAATCGAATTCTATGTGGAGAAGTATGAGCTAATGCATTTGGGGAGGGCAAACAAAGCAAGGGAATACACAATAAATGGGAGGATATTGAGAGGGGTAGATGAAGTGAGAGACCTTGGAGTGCATGTCCACAGGTCCCTGAAGGTGGCAGGATAGGTAGACAGAGCGGTGAAGAAGGCATATGGAATGTTTTCCATTATTGGCCAAAGTATAGAATACAAAAGCAGGGATGTAATGCTGGAACTGTATAAAACACTGGTTCGGCCACAGCTGGAGTATTGCGTACAGTTCTGGTCACCACATTATAAGAAAGCCAAAATTGCTCTGGAGAGAGTGCAGAGGAGATTTACAAGAATGTTGCCAGGGCTTGAAAATTGAAGCTATGAGGAAAGATTGGATAGGCTAGTGTTGTTTTCCTGAGAACAGAGGAGGATGATGGGTGACTTAATTGAGGTGTACAAAATTATGAGGGGCCTAGATAGAGTAGACAGGAAGGACCTGTGTCCCCTAGTGGAGAGGTCAATTACCAACGGGCACAGATTTAAGGTGATTGGTAGAAGGATTAGAGGGGACATGAGGGAACTCTTTTTCACCCAGAGGGTGGTGGGTGTCTGGAATTCACTGCCTGGATCAGTGGTGGAGGCAGAAACCCTCAACTCAGTTAAAAGGTACCTGGACCTGGACCTGAGGTTCTGTAATCTGCAAGGATACAGACGAGGTGCGAGAAGGTGTGTTTAGAATGGGCGGCTCATTTTTTCAGCTGGCACAAATACAATGGGTTGAATGACCTCTTTCTGTGCCGTAACTTTTTTATGGTTCTATGGTCTTGCTGCATCTGGAGATGGGCTGCTTCAGTATCTGAGGAGTTGCGAGTGGTACTGATCATTGTGCAGTCATTAGTGAACATCCCCAATTCTGACCTTATGATGGAGGGAGGGTCATTGATGAAGCAGCTGAAGATGGTTGGGCCTAGGACACTATTCTGAGGAACTCCTGCAGTGATGTCCTGGGACTGAGATGATTGACCTCCAACAACCGCACCCAGCTTCTTTTGTGCTAGGTATGACTCCAAACAATGGAGAGTTTTCCCCCCTGATTCCCATTGACTTCAATTTTGCTAGGGCTCCTTGATGCCACACTCGGTCAAATGCTGCCTTGATGTCAAGTTACTCTCACCTCACCTCTTGAGTTCAGCTCTTTTGTCCATGTTTGGACCAAGGCTGTAATCAGGTCAGGAGCTGAGTGGCCCTGGCGGAACCCAAACTGAGCGTCACTGAGCAGGTTATTGCTGAGTAAGTGCTGCTTGATAGCACTGCCGATGACACCTTCCATCATTTTGCTGATGACTGAGAGTAACTGATGGGGTGGTAATTGGCCGGATTGAATTTGTCCTACTTTTTGTGAACAGGGCACAGCTGGGCAATTTCCACTTTGTTGGGTGGTTGCCAGTGTTGTAGCTGTACTGGAACAGCTTGGCTAAAGGCCCGGCTACTTCTGGAGCACATGTCTTCAGCACTACATCTGGGATGTTGTCAGGGCCCAGAGCTTTGCTCTATCCTGTAAGCTGAACTGTTTCTGGATATCACATGGCTGAAGTCTACCTTCTGTGATAGTGGGATCCTCATGAGGAGGCCGAGATGAATCATCCACTCGGCACTAAAGGTGGTTACAAAAGCTGCAGCTTGTCTTTTGCACTCAAGTGCTGAGCTTCACCATCATTGAGGATGGGATGTTTTTGGAGCCTCCTCCTCCCATGAGTTGTTCAATTGTCCACCACCATTCACGACTGGAATTGGTAACTCTGCAGAGTTTTGATCTGAGCGGTTGGTTGTGGGAGCACTTGGCTCGGTCAATAGCAAGCTGTTTCCATTGCTTAAAATGCAAGTAGTCCTGTGTTGTAGCTTCATCAGGTTGGCATCTCATTTTTAGTTACAACTGGTGCTGATCTTGGCATGCTCTCCTGCACTCCTCATTTATCCAGGGTTTATCCTCCTGGCTTGATGATAATGGTAGAGTGAAGGTTATGCTGGGGCCATGAGGTTACAGACTGTGGTTGAATATAATTCTGCTGCTGCTGATGGCCCTCAGTGCCTCATGGAAGCCAAATTTGAGCTGCGAGATCTGTTCTGAATCTATCCCATTTAGCACGGTGGTAGTGTCACACAGCACAATGGAGGATGTCCTCAGTTTGAAGAGGGGAGGTTGTCTCCATGAGTACTGTGTGGTGGTCATGCCTACCAATATTTTCTGGTTCTTCCCCGATTCTCTTCATCTCACCATTAATAGCTGTGCCTTCAGCTGTCTCAGCCTTAAGGTCTGGAATTCCCTCTCTAAATCACTCCGCCTCCCCCTCCTTTACCAAGACCTTACTTAAGACCCAACTCTTTGACTAAGCTATTGGTCAGCCCTTCTAATACCTTCTCCTTTGGCGCGGTGTTGATTTTTGTCTGATTACACTTTGGTGAAGCACCTTGGGACATTTTTCTACCTTAAAAGGCACTATATAAATGCAATTTGTTTTTGTGAAGCCAAACAGTATGAGCGAAGGCGAGGAAAATCAGGAAGTAGTGACTGGGTGACGCTAAGCTTGGGTGTTAAAAGGCTGAGTGAGATGAAGTGTTCCACAGTGTTGAGGTCCTGGCTACAGGACCCAGTAATACCCATGGGTGTGTCCAAAAAACCCTTCATATGCTGTTCTTCACTTCCCAATAAACAGCAGATTCTATACCCCAGCAGGAACAGCCCAACTGCTCCTCAGCACCTCCACTACCATGTCAGTCTCAGATCTGGATCCAGCCAGACATCTACAGACCAGGTTAGCTTTGTGGCTTCTCTGGAATCCACTCCAAGCAGTAGTCTGGTCCTGATTCCAGTCCAGCACATTACCATTCCATCACCTAAACATGAAACACTCCCATTTTAGCCAGAGGTTGCAATATTTAATAACAGGAGTAGGCCATTCAGTCCATCGACCCTGTTCTGCCATTTGGTTAAATCATGGCTGATCTAACCCCATTTACCTGCCTTTGCTCCACATCCCTCGATGGCCCTATCTAACTAAAATCTATCAATCTCAGTCCTGATATTTTCAAATGACCCCCCAGCATCTATAGCCTTTGGGGAACGAGATCCAGATTTCTGCTAACATTTGTGTGACGATGTTCTTCCTGATTTTGCTTCTGAAGGGCCCAGCTTTAATTTTAAGATTATGTCACCAGAGGAAATAGTTTCACTGCATCTTCCCTATTGAATCTCTTTATCGTATCAACTGGGTTCCCTTTACGTACAAGTTTCCCACTGGATGGTATGTGACATCTACTGTGTATGCATTAGATTAGGTTGTTCACACTGTTCTGTTCCCACACTGACAAAGGAGCTCACTGCACGGACCGCACGTTGCGCAGCATCGCACTACTCAGCGTGGCAGCTCATTTAAATGGCCAGGTTTAGACCACCCACCCCGATGACGTGGAGGGGGTGGGCTGTCCGTCCCCGGCAATGGTATCAGGCACCATTGCGCAGGCACTGACACCATTTTTAAAGGGCAATCAGCCCTTCCATTTAATTTAAATTTTTAAAGAGATAGTGATGTAAAATTTATTTGAAGAAATTAAATACATGTTTCTAGTCCCTCTCCCACTGCCCCCAATAACCATACAATTCATTCTTTACCCCCTCCCCCATAGAATATTACCTTGTGCACCTGGCCTTCTCCCCCAAAGTTCACAAACTATAATATTTACCCCTTCCCACCATCCCCTACACCAATCAAATCACTCTGACCCCGCTCCCCCCCACCCCCCCGGCACTGAAATACTTACCAACTCCCCCCTCCCCACCAGTGTCCTGCACTGGATCCCTGGATGGGTATCCGAAGGTGCGGGAGTGCAAGGCACCGGCAGCAATATCGCTACGGAAACGACAGTGGGAGCGGGTAAATAATTAATTCCGTCATTAACATTATTTTGCATATTTAAATTTGTCTTCCGTCACCGAGCGGTGAGGTGGCCGCCACGAGGCCTGGCTGCCGCCGGCAATATCAGGTCGAGGCCCACCACCCCACCCCCCCTCGACCCCCGACGTCATGGGGGCTGTAAAATCCAGCCCATAGAATGGACAGGGAAGGTTCACCTTAAGTTTCTGAGAGCCTTACCAGGTGCCCAATAACTGGCATGGAACAACCATTCTGAACTGAGGTGGACATTGAGATGGTTGTAGCAATGGTTTCTTTGTTCATCCAGGCTAATAATGTTAGTTGTGGGAATAAGAACACTTGGCTGATTTCAGTGTTTAATGGGACAGTGTAGAGGGAGCTTTACTCTGTATCTAACCTGTGCTGTACCCACTCTGGGAGTGTTTGATGGGACAGTGTAGAGGGAGCTTTACTCTGTATCTAACCTGTGCTGTACCCACTCTGGGAGTGTTTGATGGGACAGTGTAGAGGGAGCTTTACTCTGTATCTAACCTGTGCTGTACCCACTCCGGGAGTGTTTGATGGGACAGTGTAGAGGGAGCTTTACTCTGTATCTAACCCGTGCTGTACCCACTCTGGGAGTGTTTGATGGGACAGTGTAGAGGGAGCTTTACTCTGTATCTAACCTGTGCTGTACCCACTCTGGGAGTGTTTGATGGGATAGTGTAGAGGGAGCTTTACTCTGTATCTAACCTGTGCTGTACCCACTCCGGGAGTGTTTGATGGGACAGTGTAGAGGGAGCTTTACTCTGTATCTAACCCGTGCTGTACCCTCTCTGGGAGTGTTTGATGGGACAGTGTGGAGGGAGCTTTACTCTGTATCTAACCTGTGCTGTACCCACTCCGGGAGTGTTTGATGGGACAGTGTAGAGGGAGCTTTACTCTGTATCTAACCCATGCTGTACCCACTCTGGGAGTGTTTGATGGGACAGTGTGGAGGGAGCTTTACTCTGTATCTAACCCGTGCTGTACCCACTCTGGGAGTGTTTGATGAGACAGTGTAGAGGGTGCTGTAGAGGGAGCTTCACTCTGTATCTAACCCATGTTGTAACTGCTCTGGGAGAGTTTGATAGGACTGTATCGAGGGAGCTTTACTGTGACTGGGTGCTAAGTCACTGACATTCTTCACTGTAATAAATACAAATACCAGAAGGGACAATACCCCAGCTCCGTTACAACCTGAAGGAGACAAACTGGCACTGTTTGTCTGAGACCCCTTTTTTGATGCCACTTTAGCTCTGTCCCACTGGCAAAAGAGTCAGTAATCAGAGGACATAGATTTAAGATAAGTGGCAAAAAAAGGGTGAGATGAGGGTAATTTCTGTTTACAGTAATTTGTTATTATCTGGAATGCGCTGCCTGAAAGGGCAGTGGAAGCAGATTCAACAGTAAGTTTCAAAAGGGAATTGGATAAATACTTGAAGCGAAATCATTTGGGGAATGAGCAGGAAAATGCGCCGAATTCGATCACTGTTTTAAGGAGCCAGCTCAGGCACAATGGGCCGAACGGCCTCCCATGGTGCTGCAAAATTCTATGATTCTTCTCCTGAAGGTGTTGAGCCTTACTGGGCTAAGAGTGTATGAGTGCTAGCAGCCCTGCAAGCACCAAGCAGGTATTTCTTGCCTGCAAGCATGTGCACTTTATTCAAGTGCCGAAGCCAAGCCTGACCCTGGCCTCATCTGACCCACCACTGTCACGCAGGCCCAAATCCCCAAACCCCCACACCCCATAGACACCTGACTGCCCTCCCCCCACACACCCTCCCCCTTGCCGCAAAGGCCCATTACCCTGCCCCTCCCCCTCTGAGGCACTGAGGCCAGCTGAAATCATCGAACCCAACACCAACTGGGAATCAAACTCCAGCATTCATGGTCTGAGAGTGACAGCGGTTGGGAATGGGTGTGAATTAACACCAACTCGCTGTACCAGACAGTTCACATTCTGACAAACATTCCAAAGTCTCCTGGAACTGAAGTTGCAGGGCTATGGGTAAAGGGAGGAATGGGGCTAACTGGATAATTTTCTTTCAAAGAGCCAGCACAAGCAGAGTGGGCTGAATGGCCTCCTGCGCTGCAATTTTCTAAGTTCGAAAGAAAAAAAATTAAGACAAAAAAAACAACTGTTGCAAAATAATGAATTTTTACACCCAGCGGGATAAAAAGATCCCAATTGAAATCAGATCTGGAGACACTTGGCTTACTTGTTGGGAATCAGGAGCTGCTGCAATAAAGGCTGTGATATTTTCTCCATCTCCTTGTTTTACTCTGGTTGCCTTCCCTGTTTTGATAATGTGACACTCACGTCAATGACTTAAGAGCTGAATCATTGTTTGCTGAACATGTTGCTGGTGCTGACATGGTTAAGCGCCCAATTTGCTGGATCTCTTGCTGTTAGTTTCATATATATTTATCTATAAAGTGAGATTTAGGAGTGAATAAAGAGGTACACACCTTGTAAGTCAGGTCGTGGATCTCACTGCAGGATCTGGATCGGTGGAGGGGAGATTTCGGGGTTCCGTTTGGCAGCTCGGCGCTGGCCTGTCTCAGATGGGAACTCTTTTTGCGAGGCATGGCAGATGTTCAGAGGAAGGAATAGGAGAAATTGGAGGAGAGGAGAGAACCGTCACGGCGGCAGAAAGCAAGAGCGGGACCGACCGGGGAGCTCAGCAGCCGCTAAGCTGGGTTAAAGTGAGCTGGGAGAGGGAGGTCCGGATAGAGAGAGGTCCATTGTCCAGACACCACTCTTTAAACCCAGCTGTGAAACTGACACACTCTGTGTTGTGCCTGTCAGTTACAGTGAGCGACCCCCTTCTCTGTCTCTGTCATCTACAGGTGATCAACTCAAACACAGGGAGGGAGGGGCTGCGAGATGTGTCATCACCAGACAAGCATTTTACTTTCAGTTTAACTCTCACACGGGCAGCGAGCTCCAGTCTTAGAACCAACTTTCCTTCCCAGTTGCTCTTCTCCTCCCTCAGGAGCGGATTCTCCAAGGGTTACAGTTCCACTGTCTCTGACAGCCCCCTCCCAATACCTTCCTCCTTCCCTCTCACCTCCCAATACCCTCCTCCTTCCTCCTTCCCTCTCACCTCCCCATACCCTCCTTCTGCATCCTTCCCTATCACCTCCACGCCCCATACCATCCTCCCCTATGCCTCTTCTCCCCTCCCTCTTCTCCCCTTCCCTCCTTTCTCTTCCCTTTCCTCCTCCTCCCTCCTCTCCTCCCCTATCCTCCTCTCCTCCCCTTTCCTCCTCCCTTCTCCCCTCCCTCCTCCCCTCCCCTTCATCTCCTCTCCCTATACCCTCCTCCCCTCTCCTCATTCCCTCCTCCCCTTCCCCTCCTTCCTTCCTCTCCAAACCCTCCTCCCACCTCCCTTACACCCTATGCCATACCCAACTGGCTGTTCTTCACATGTAACCCTAGATGTCGAATGCCAGTAGGTTATTCAACTGCAGGCAGCATCACATCCCAGCCCAATCCCACCATCCGCCTCCATGCACTTTACAGTAGTGGGGATGATCTTTCCCTTCCACCAAATGCCTCGTCTAAACCTCCTAGCTCATTGATCTTGCCTTCAATCACCCCACTTCCACCAGCCCTAATGAGCACAGTCCGCTCAGTAGGTTGGGCTTATACTCATTGGAGTTTAGAAGAATGAGAGGTGATCTTATTGAAACATATAAGATTCTGAAAGGGCTTGACAGGGTAGATGTTGAGACGATGTTTCCCCTAATGGGGTATCTAGAACTAGGGGGGCATAGTTTCAGAATAAGGGGTCTCCCATTTAAGACAGATATGATGAGGAATTTCTTCTCTCAGAGGGTCGTTCGTGTTTGGAATTCTCTTCCCCAGAGAGCAGTGGAGGCTGGGTCACTGAATATATTCAAGGCTGAGTTAGACTGATTTTTGATTGACAAGGGAGTCGAGGGTTATGGGGAACAGGCAGGAAAGTGGAGTTAAGGCCACAATCGTATCAGCCATAATCTTATTGAATGGCAGAGCAGGCTCAAGGGGCTGAGTGGCCTACTCCCGCTCCTATTTCTTATGTTCTTATGTAATAGGTCGTGGGTTCAAGTCCCAAACCAAGGACTTGAGCACGTAACCCAGATTGGCACTGCAGTGCAGTGCAGAGGGAGTGCTGCGTTGTCAGAGGTGCCTTTTTAAAAAATTGGATGCAAGTTAAACTAAAGGTATACCTGATCAGGTGGATGTGGCTCAGTTTGAGAATAGGGAGGTGTCCTCCCTCAGCCTGGCAGCACTAAAAATTGAGGAACTGGTCATTGATCTTATTGCTGTTTGTGGGATCTTGCTATGCCACCTTTGCCACTACATTGCAGTCAATGCACTTCAAAATAATTCATTATATGTGAAGTGTTTTGGGACATCCTGAGGAGATGAGAAGGTGCTACCTAAATGCAACTTCTATCTTTGATAACCCTTCTCCCCCAACTGCTGGTTAACCAGTTATCTTTGCTGCTGTAAATTGCTTTGGGGTGTCAGTTATGTCTAAATGGAAGTGTTTCTGGACCATAATCAAGACTGGAAACTTGAGGTGATTTGTATCCTCCGACAATCTGGGCACTGAGACCAGTTTCTGTCCCAGGTAACTCAGAGAGATGAAGCGACCTGATAGGGATCCTGAAAGTGGACCAGAGAGAAAGAAATAATTTGCATTCTCATAGCACCTCTCTCAACCCCAGGCCATCCCAAAGTACTTTACAGCCAATGATGTACATTTGCAGTGCAGTTACTATTTAATGCAGGAAACACAGCAGTCAATTTGTGTACAGCAATCTCCAACAAACATCAATGTGATAATGACTGATAATCTGTTTTTTAGTGATGTCGATTGAGAGTTAAACATTGGCTAGGACACCAGGAATAACGCTCCTGCTCTTCTTCAAAATAGTGCCAGGGAATCTTTTGTATCCACCTGAAAGGGTAGGCAGGGTTTCCATTTAATGTTTCATCTGAAAGATAACACCTCTGACAATGTAGCACCCTCTCAGTATTGCACTGGAGTATCAGCCTAGTCTATGAGCTCAAGTCTCCAGAGTGGGGCTCAAACCTACCTTCTGACTCAGAGGTAAGGGAGCTAACAACTGAGGCACTGCTGATACTTAATCAAACTTGTAACAGTAAGTTACAACTGACCTCAGTACCCTGATCAAGGATATGGGGTGGGGTGGTAGGGGGGATAAAAATTAATCGAGGGTTCCTACTCTTGGTCACTACCCAGTGCTCCCTGATAGAAGCTGCATGTATGTCAATATCAGGTGAAATCAGGCATAGCTATGTTCTGTCTGCCTCCCATAGAAAAATAGCATCCAATGGCCCTGCACGTGAGGACTGCCATCTGGGAATGGTACTGAGGAGGGGGAGGAGGAGAAACGGACCAATTCATCATCTTGTGGAGTTGTGGTTTAGCAACTGTCAAATCCTTCAGGAGAGGGGAGAAAGGAGACAGAAAGGGACGGGAAAATAGAATAAAGAGAGTCTCAACTTAAAGAGGGAGAATAAATCACAGGATTGCACCTGACCAATCAGGTCAGACTGCTGCCAACCAAAGGCAAGGGTCAGAAATCTCCGGGACCTAAATCTGAACTCATCTCTTGGACTAGGCCGGACCCCTCCAGTCTCATGCTCAGTGCCTGAGACCGTCTGTTGCTTAGCAACCTACAGACTCTTGCTCAGCACCTGAAAGTTAAAATGGAAACGGTATTTATAACCTTCTGGCAAGCGAGATATTATTTAATACTTGAGTCTCTGGGAGGGAAAGAAAAAAAATATTGTGTTTAAAAACAGTAATGTAAACAAATCTGACAGCATTCTCTAATCTCCATATATCTGTCAGATGGTTGTACAATGTGTAAGAGAGGTTTGAATCTATAACAGTCTGGAATTTGTTGAATATGCATTGTGCTGCTTGTTGTAGCACTGAGCTATATACAGACCCAAAGGGCCCAGGTTCAATTTTTGTCCTGCCCTGAGTTAAATGATGTCAGCCAAAACTCAGGAGGCTTCAGTGGTCCTGAACTGGAGAGGGTTAAAATAGTCAGGGCCCTTGGGTCTGTGATCCCTGCTGGAAAAGTGTGTGCATCCAGCACTACAGCCCTCCGAGACATCTGCATTCCTCTGACTCTGACCTTTGGCACTGACCTCTGGCACCCCCCCTACTTCATTCACCTCTCCATTCGCAACCATGCCTTCAGTCATCTAAACTCTGGAAATCCCTCCCTAAACCTCTCCGCCTCTATACCTCTCTCTCCACCCTGAAGATGCTGCTTAAAATCTACCTGTCTGAGCGAGTTTTTGTTTAGTGCTTTGAAGCACCTTGGGACATTTTACCTTGTTAAAGGCGCTATATAAATGCAAGTTGCAGTATGGGGTCCTGGATGACAACAGGATCAGTAAGGTGTTCCCTGCAGTCAATAACACCCTCTCCCTAAGTTCACATCAGAAAAATGGTCACTCAGCTGAGAGGCTGGAGGGAACTGTGCCCACCAAGAGTCAGTGCGTTCAGAGAATGAGGGGAGGAAACTAGTACACATAACTTTACAATTAGAGCTAGGCTGTTCAGGATGTCAGGAAGCACTTCTTCACACAAAGGGGAGTGGAAATCTGGAACTCTCTTCCCCAAAAAACTGTTGAGGCTGGAGGTCAACTGAAAATTTCAAAACTGAGATTGATAGATTTAGGTTGGATAAGGGTATTAAGGGTTAAAGAACCTTCGTGAGTAGATGAAGTTAAGATACAGATCAACCATGATCTAATTGAATGGTGGAGCAGGCACAAGGGGCTGAATAGCCTCCTCCTATCCCTATGAGTATCTGAGGAGGAATGTGTGTAATATTTTGGTGTAAGTCACTGGGTCAGAATACCAACACAGCTGAATCAGTGTCCTCCTCACCCACCATTGTGGTATTCAGCCTGATTTCTTGTTCATTAAAATTAGTCATTATCGGGATCTGGGTATCACTGACAAGACTGGCATTTATTGCCCATCCGTTTTTGCCTTGGTTTGATACAATAGGACAGCTTGCCAGACCATTTCAGAGGGTAGTTAAGAGTCAACCATGTTGGTGTGGGACTGGAGTCATGTTTTGGTCAGATTGGTTAAGGACAGCAGATTTCCTTCGCTGAAGGATATTGTTACGACTGAGGTGGGAGGAGTGCACTGTCTTTTCTAGTTCCACTTCTCCACAGGTCACAACATATATTTAAATGTTTACCCAGTTACCAATACGGTTAATCATATACTCTACTCTTTAGCCCCGAATAAAATACACCAACCAAGTTTCTTTAACAAACAACAAAATTATCAGTTTATTATAAAACAAGACTTACCAGTAACAAAGTAAAGCATTAACACACAGATTGAAATATGAAAGTTCCCCCTTGACTTCAGCCCCTCACACATACACACATACACACACACGCCGGTTAACTGAAAAATAATGTGACTTACACTGGAGGACTCTTTTACAAAAAATAAACTTTGGCCAAATACTTGTTAATTCTAGTCCAAAATGGCAAACAGTCTGGCATCTGAGTACATGTTGATGGGTCACTGGGATCTTTTCTGGAGCAGTTCTTTTGAGGCAGCATCGAGAATTAATCTAGCAAGCTTTCCAGGAGCCCCTCAGGAGAAACATGGCATTTCACAGAGACAAGAGGAAGGAGGCAAGCTGGGTGTTTCTCTCTTGGCAGGTTGATCTCCAACTGCTTTCAATCACGGTCCACACCCCAACTGAACCAAAATAATATCTCAAGAAGTGAAACCAAACAGCAAGTCAGAACCTCCTGACCCTCACAAATCGTTTAATGTCACTTCTCTGTAAACATCTCCACCAAGTCACCAAGGTTGCTGTTGCTTATTGAGCTGAAGTGAACTCCAGTAAAGGCTGTTTTCAAACAAGACCTCAAGTGTCCTTCCGGCAACCTCTTTTAAAATACAAAGTCCACCATCTATGGAATTACTTCACTTCTCCAATGAATCCATCTCCACAATTCTAACACATGAATCCTCAAAAAATAATTTTTTAAAAAGCACCTTCCTAACAATATTAGTGAACCAGCTGAATTTTTACAACAACCCAACAGTTTCATGTTCACCTTTACTGATACAGGATTTGTATTTCCGGATTTTGCAAACTCAAATCTCAAATTACCATGGTGGGATTTTAACTCACGTTCTCTGGATTCCGACTCCAGTAACATAACTACTACACCAACATACCTGACACTACTATTGCTGACACTGGTATGGAGGGAATTATCAGCACTGAGCCACTGTCCCAGTGACTAGCCCTGGCATTCCCTCACTTGCAGTTGGCTACATACCCAGCGAGCGAATGGCAGCATGAGCAATCAAGGATGGACAATAAATGCTGCCCTTTGAGCAATACTCATATCCTGTGAATGAACTTAAAAAATCAGAAGTAGGAAGGTGGGTGGGTATGCGTGGCAGGGTTTGGGGGTGATTGTTGGTGGAAGAAATTCCTCGAGAAAGAGAGGCTGGAAATTGCCCAAGAGTTTCTGCCATTCCCGCCACTGTAGTAAAGATATGACCCCTGAGAGGGAGCAACTCTAAGGAAATCCCAAGCCAGAAGGGTGCAGACACTCCGTAATCCTCCAAATCCGGAAGATCAAACGTTGTGAGGTGGGATTACAGCTCTGCTGATGATCAGAAAGTGCTTTGATCATCTCTCTTTGATAGGGTTTACGATCCTCCCTTGTGCAGTGTAACTGACTCCTAGTTGTCTCTTATTTTGCATACTTAATTCAGTAATTACCTGAAAGGTGTTTGGGGACAGCAGCTGGCACAATGACGTGTGTGTGTCACTGTTGGCATTGGGCACAATAAGGGTAAAATAAAAGCTAAGGAATGGAGGCATTGACCAGCTCTACATGTGATACAGGGCATTATTGCAGAGTTCCCAGAACAGTTTGTCTTGGGCAGTTCCAGCGAATGAGCTGCTCTCTCCAACATATTCCATTGGAGTGAGGCACAATGTCAATAACCACTGGAACAGTTAATCTGAAAAACAAACCACTGCTCAGGTGAGTTTGCCAGATGTTTGATGGTTCTTTTTTTGGGTATTGAATTATGTGCTTTTCAAGGAGAGGGATATTAGTGTTGGAGAACCAAAGATTTTCCAATTTGGGCAGGCAGAGTAGATCCTGCTGGGTTCAGGCCGTTCAAATTCATTTCATGTATAAGTCTTACAAAAGAATATAAGTAAAATTTCCATCCCAGTTTAGAATGCGTTTGAACTTTGGTGACGAGTCTCGGGTTTTCTCCCTCAACTTTCTCCCTTCCCCCCCAGAATGAAGATGTCCACAAACACCATTTCGTAGTTGTTGACTAGCAGCTGTTTGAGGCTCATTTGGCGTAGGCTCCCTCTCGATATATAGAAACTTTATATCCAACCAATGTTTTGCCTGCTACACTACCGATGTCACATGTTTCTGTCTGTAAATTTAGCAACACGCTTGCATTTGATTGGCTGGAACTTCATATTGAATCTGAGCATATCAATCACATGTGGTAAAACTGAATAAATAACCCTATAATGAAAATTCTCTTAGGTTATGTAAACAACCAATCCAGATCAAGGAACCAGCAAAAGCTACTGTTAAAAAAGATAGTGCAAACCAATGGAAGTGCTCAAAATGTTTTTCATTTCTTTTTCACCCGCACCTTACCAAACTGAGGATTTACGAGTAAAAATAGCATTTGCAACATAATAAAAACTTTAAAAATATGACATTTACATTAAAATGTACATATATAAAGTGATTTTTGTGTTTGAAATGCTTACAGCATTATCCATAGGAGGCTTGTGCTGTCTATGAAGCCTGGGTTTTGAATTTACAAAGTTTACGATCATCATTCCCAACTGAAAAGACACAACAATGATGACATTCCTTGCAATATTTTTGCCCACAGCTATCAGATGTTTTTTTGCCTAATTATGAAGAAAATAGGCCATTCACAGAACATGCCAGGACTTGGAGTTTATAAGCTCGTCCCACTCCTGTCTGTTTATGGGGAAGGGGTGGCTAATAAACACCAAAGCACTTATTATTACAAGCAGCAATAATTAATTGAATTTTGTTTTTGTGTAAATCATTTGTATTGTTTCAATTTTGGCATAGTTTAATCTTATATATTTGATAACATATTCTGAAGTACTAGAACCGCATTTATTTTACTTATTTGTTTCTGAGAATTAATGCAATAGCAGAAAAGATAGCACCAGTATTTAAATTTGGATTTGAATAAAATTTTGTTTGAACAGTATCTTTTAGTGACACTAAGTTTTGAGCTCATTGAAAAAGATGGACAGATGCAAAATAGTTTAATATTGTCACAGTGTGGTCTCCTCTACATTGGGGAGACCAAGCGCAGACTGGGTGACCGCTTTGCGGAACATCTCCGCTCAGTCCGCAAGCAGGACCCTGAGCTTCCAGTTGCTTGCCATTTCAACACTCCCCACTGCTCTCATGCTCACATCTCTGTCCTGGGATTGCTGCAGTGTTCCAGTGAACATCAACGCAAGCTCGAGGAACAGCATCTCATCTACCGATTAGGCACACTACAGCCTGCCGGACTGAACATTGAGTTCAATAATTTCAGAGCATGACAGCCCCCCATTTTACTTTCATTTTTAGTTATTTTTTCTTCCTTTTTTTTACATTCTTTTTTACATTTTTTACAATCTTTTTTTGCATTTATTTCATTTCATCTTAGTTTGTTCAGTTTGCTTACCCACTTTTTTTCAGGTTTTTTTTCAGGTTTGCACGTGCTGCTGTTCAATATTCAGTGTATTCACACCTAATCTGTACTAATGCTTTGTCTTTCAACACACCATTAACATATTGTTTGCCTTTGCTCCGTGACCTTTTGCTCAGCTATGTGGCCTGGTCCAATCTGCACCTTCTCCTTTGTTATCTCTTGCCCCACCCCCACCTCACTTGCTTATAATCTGTGACTTTTCTAATATTTGTCAGTTCCAAAGAAGGGTCACTGACCCGAAACGTTAACTCTGCTTCTCTTTCCACAGATGCTGCCAGACCTACTGAGTGATTCCAGCATTTCTTGTTTTTGTTTCAGATTTCCAGCATCTGCAGTATTTTGCTTTTAGTTTAATATTGTCCTCAGCTTTACGTTTCCTGTTGTTCACTATTATCCTACTGAGGAATCCTTGGAAACTGCACACTGCTATTGGCTCAGGTTGAGAGAAAATCATGGTTCTGGGCAAAATATATCAAATCCAATCCCGGGCTTTTGGGAGAGATGGATGCCTTAAAACCTTTCATGAAGATATTAAAAGGCAATTCAATGTATTTCTTTTTATTCATTCATGGGATGTGGGCATCACTGGCTAGGCCAGCATTTATTGCCCATCCCTAATTGCCCTTGAGAAGGTGGTGGTGAGCTGCCATCTTGAACCGCTGCAGTCCATGTGGGGTAGGTACACCCACAGTGCTGTTAGGAAGGGAGTTCCAGGATTTTGAACCAGTGACAGTGAAGGAACGGTGATATAGTTCCAAGTCAGGATGGTGTGTGACTTGGAGGGGAACTTGCAAGTGGTGGTGTTCCCATGCAACTGCTGCCCTTGTCCTTCTAGGTGGTAGAGGTCGTGGGTTTGGAAGGTGCTGTCAGTGGAGCCTTGGTGAGTTGCTGCCGTGCATCTTGTTGATGGTGCACACGGGCTGCTTTGTCCTGGATGGTGTTGAGCTTCTTGAGTGTTGCTGGAGCTGCACCCATCCAGGCAAGTGGAGGGTATTCCATCACACTCCTGACTTGTGTCTTGTAGATGGTGGACAGGCTTTGGGGAGTCAGGAGATGAGTTACTCGCCTCAGGATTCCTAGCCTCTGACCTGCTCTTGAAACCTGTTGAGTTTCTGGTCAATGGTAGCCCCTAGGCTGTTGACAGTGGGGGATTCTGCGATCGTAATGCCATTGAATGTCAAGGGGAGATGGTTAGATTCTCTCTTGTTTCAGATAGTCATTGCCTGGCACTTGTGTGGTGCAAATGTTACTTGCCACTTATCAGCCCAAGCTGGGATTTTGTCCAGGTCTTGCTGCATTTCTACATGGACTGCTTCAGTATCTGAGGAGTCGCAAATGGTGCTGAACATTGTGCAATCATCAGCGAACATCCCCACTTCTGACCTTATGATTGAATCAAGGTCATTAATGAAGCAGCTGAAGATGGTTGGGCCTAGAACACTATCCTGAGGAACTCCTGCAGTGATGTCCTGGAGATGAGATGATTGACCTCCAACAACCATAAACATATTCCTTTGCGCTAGATATGACTCCAACCAGCAGAGAGTTTTCCCTCTGATTCCCATTGACTTCAGTTTTGCTCGGGCTCCTTGATGCCATACTCGGTCAAATGCTGCTTTGATGTCAAGGGCAGTCACTCTCACCTCACCTCTTGAGTTCAGCTCTTTTGTCCATGTTTGAACCAAAGCTGTAATGAGGCCAGGAGCTGAGTGGCCCTGGTGGAACCCAAACTGAGCGTTACTGAGCAGGTTATTGCTAAGCAAGTGCCACATGTTGGCACTGTTGATGACACCTTCCATCACTTTACTGATGATTGAGAGTAGACTGATGTGGCATCATTGGCCGAGTTGGACTTGTCCTACTTTTCGTGTACAGGACATACCTGGGCAATTTTCCACATTGCAGGGTAGATGCCAGTGTTGCAGCTGTACTGGAACAGCTTGGCCAGGGGCGCGGCGAGTTCTGGAGCACAGGTCTTCAGTACTATTGCCGGAATATTGTCAGGGCCCATAGCCTTTGCAGTATCCAGTGCCTTCAGTCATTTCTTGACATCACGCAGAGTGAATCGAATTGGCTGAAGTCTGACATCTGTGATCTTGGGGCTTCAGGAGGAGGCCGAGATGGATCATCAACTCGGCACTTCTGTGTACATTTAGTCATGTTATTGTGAAATGAGTAGCTTTTTAAAAATATACTTGGACTAAAAACATATTTTGGACACAGGAATTTAAGTTACTAAGAAAAATCCTGGTACAGAAAAGCATTTTGCCTGAGTTGATTGATTAATCAACGAACTAGAATGCTGCAATGCTGACTTGTGGGTGAAAGCACTGCCTGGTATAATACCCAATCATAAACATCTGAAGCTCTCAAGTTCATGCTCGTGATGAGTTAACCAGTTTCAAACATTGCAGCATTCATGGTGCCCTGGGCTGGGGTGAGGAAGATTCAGCCAGGATTCAGACTCACAGTCACGCTGCAGTAAACCCCATTGCTGGAGAGTTTCTATGTATGGAGGTTGAGTAAGGACAACAGCAACAACAAATTGTATTTATATAGCACCTTTAACATAATAAAGTATCATAGGGCACCTCACAGGAATGTTATAATGTAAAACTTAACACCATTGGGACACAGGAACAGGAATAGCCCCTCGAGCCTGTTCTGCCATTCAATAAGACCTTGGCTGATTTGCAACCTAACTCCATATATACACCTTTGCTCCATATCCCTTAATACCCTTGGAGAACAGAAATCCCTCAATCTCAGATTTAAAATTTACAATTGATCCAGCACCAATTGCTCTTTGCACTGAGCAACCTCAGTACATCACATAAAGTGGTATTCGGGCATATGGCCAAAAACTTGGTCAAAGAGGTATGTTTTGAGGAGCGTCTTAAAGGAAGTGCGAGAGGTAGAGAGGGAGAGAAGTTTAGGGAGGGAATTCCAGAGCTTAGGGCCTGGGCAGCTAAAGGCACTTCCACCAATCATGGAACAATTAAAATTGGAAATGCTCAAGAAGCCAGAATTAGACGAGTGCAGATGCCTCGGAGAGTTGTGGAACTGGAGGAGATTACAGAGATAGGGAGGGAGATGTCGTGGAGGGATTAAAAAACAAAGGATGAGAATTTAAAAATTGAGGCATTGCTTAACCGGGAGCCTGTGTAGGTCAGAGAGCACAGGAGTGATGGGGAAATGGGATCTGCTGTAAGGACAGGGTGGCAGAGTTTTCGATGACCTCAAGTTTAAGGAGGGTAGCTCGTAGGCCAGGAGTGTGTTGGAATAGTCAAGTCGAGACAGAGTTTTGAAACAGCTGTGAAGGGGTACACAATAGTCAATTGACATGGTCTAGGCTCACACATAAAGAAAGACCACTTGGTTAGAATGGTAGAGGACGGCTGGACCGAGTGAAACTAATTGCATTAGTTTCTTCAAGGATAAAGGGGTAAAACTGAAAAACTCTTTATAGAGTGCAGTTGGAGGAGTTCCTGCAAATGGCAAACATTTCTCTTTATATAAGAGTAAGTAAAGAGCAACTGTTTCTACTGGCAGGAGGATCAGTAACCAGTGGACACAGATTTGTGCTAATTGGCAAAAGAACCAAAAGGGAGATGAAGAGAATATTTTTTTAATGCAGTGAGTTGTTGTGATCTGGAATGTGCTGCCTGAAAGGGCGGTGGAAGCAGATCCAACAGTAACTTTCAAAACGGAATTAGATAAATAATTGAAAAGGAAAATATACACAGGAAAAAGAGCTGCGGAATGAGACTAATTGGATAATTGGAGCCAACGCATGCATGATGGGCCTAATGGCCTCCTTCTGTGCTGTAAGATTCTATGATAGGTGGGTGTTAGGTGGGGGGAGGTGGGAGTTTGGTGGGGGGGGAGAGGTGTGGGTTACGTGAGGGGGGTAGTTGGGGGTTATATGGGGGGTAGATTGGAATGTTTCAGTGGGTAGGGGGAATGGGATGGGTTTCCCAATAACCTGTGCTGGCATTAGACAGACGAGAGGCTACAGATCTGTTTTCTTCTTCTTCCAGTAAAAGATCCTGAAGCTATACACACAACACCTTCATAAACATCATCTTCATGGCATCACACAAAGCTATGCAAATGTCACAGTGTTAATGATTCATCTAAGTGAGCGGCATTAACAAGCTGCTGCTGAACAGTGACAGCTGGCTGTCCCTGCGTGTCCCGCTCCTGACTCTCACGTTGCTGCTTTTCATTCAATTCATATTTACCTTTTTTAATATTGTTTCCCAGCTTTCCCCTAAATCTGCTGAATCTTGCTGAGGACAGTTCCATAGGCCGCCCTCTGGTACCTCACCCAAGTGACCACTTTCCTGCCGATCTAGAGACAGTGAGTGTTGCTCGGATATTGTCTGTAAGCCATCACAGCCACGTCCAATCTTCAACAGCCACACCCATAACCAGACACACACACACGCACACCCAGATGCACACTGTTCTTCCCGTGTGGCGACAGGGCCACCCACCACATAGCTAATTGAGGCGGCGGCAGGATGAGGCCCTTAATTGGTGGTTAATTGCCCAGTTAAGGACCACAATTGCAAGGGGGGGGGGGGGGGGCGGGAAGGCTGTTCACAGGCCTTCCAGCCTTGGACTAAATTTTGGTGGAGGCGGTGTGGTGGAGGGAACCACACCCGCACCACCACCATCCCACTCAATTTTATGCTCTCCTGCCTCCAAACCCGCCACGGGGTAGAGCATAAAATTCCACCCACAGACACACACACACACAAAGCATGCACATACACACACACACACATACAGACACACACACACACACACACTCATACACATACACACACACATATTCACACACACGTGCATTCACACTGCACACACACACATCGCACACACACATATCTCACATCGCACAAACGCACACACTCGCACACACACACACGCGCGCACTCACACTGCACATACACACACACACACTCACACATGCAGACGCACACACACACTCATACACATACACACACACATACTCACACACGCAGACACACTCACACCATACACACACACGCGCACTCACATTGCACACACACACACACACTCATACTCATACACAGACACATACTCACACACATACTCACATACTCATAAACACACACGCAGACATACTCACACCATACACACACACACACATCTCACATCGCACAAACGCACACACTCACACACACAACCACTCACTCACTCACTCACTCACTCACATATTCATTCATTCTCATATGCACTTATTGACCCTGATATTAACTTGCAGGCGGGGATGGTGCAGGAGGCTGTTTTGTGATCGGGAAACCTAGAAGAATGGGGCGTGTGGGGTGGGTGCAGAGATCAAAGGCTGGACGGAAGATTGGAGGGATGGGGGAATGATCATAAAGACAAGCAAAGGAGGGGACAGATTTTGGCTCTGAGGAGAGTGAGGGGAGGGTGAGGCAAGGGGCAGAAGCTGGTAAGCAAGGTCCAGCAGGAAGTGGAAAAGCTGGATCCAACAGCCCTCAGCTTCCTTTGGTTGCTGGGTTTCCCGAGCTCCGAGAAACCAGTTCGGCCAGTGTGAGATTTAATATGGAGATTAAATCAGAAACACACAGCCTCATTATATATAGTACAATTGACCAACCTGCCTCCTGGCACTGGGTTGGATACCCGCCAGCTGTCCCGCCTCCAATAAAACCAGAAATGAGCAGGTTCTGGCAGGTTGGGGTCGGGTTTGAGACTTTTAACATTTTAACATTCCACTGACCCTGACCTTTCATCTAAGGTCCCTGATCTGAAATGTTAACTCTGCTTCTCTCTCCACAAATGCTGCCAGACCTGCTGAGCAATTCCAGCACTTTGTTTTTATTTCATTGTTAGCCTCCCTTCCCCCAAAGGCTGGTCTAAGAGTTACAACACTGGTATCTACCTGACAATGTGGAAAATCGCCCAGGTATGTTTTGTCCACAAAAAGCAGGACAAATTCAATCTGGCCAATTACCGCCCCATCAGTCTACTCTCAATTATCAGCTAAGTGATGGACGGTGTTGTCAACAGTGCTATCAAGTTGCACTTGCTCAACAATAACCTGCTCACCGATGCTCAGTATGGGTTCCTCAGGGCCACTCAGTTCCAGATCTCAAACATGGACAAAAGAGTTGAATTCCAGACGTGAGATGAGAGTGACTGCTCTTGACATCAAGGCAGCATTTGACTGAGTGTGTCATCGGGGGGCTTTAGCCAAATTGTAGTCAATGGAATCAGGAAAAACCTCTCCGTTGGTTGGAGTCATACCTAGCAGAAAGGGAGATGTTGTGGTTGTTGGAGGTCAATCATCTCAGCTCCAGAACATCACTGCAGGAGTTCCTCAAAGGAGTGTGCAAGGCCCAACCATCTTCAGTTGCTTCATCAATGACCTCCCCTCCATCATATGGTCAGAAATGGGGATGTTCACTGATGATTGTACCTTATTCAGTACCATTCAGTATTCCTCAGGTTCTGAAGCAGTCCGTTCCCACATGTAGCAGGACCTGGACAACATTCAGGCTTGGGCTGATAAATGGCAAGTAACATTTGCGCCACACAAGTGCCAGAAAATGACAATCACTAACAAGAGAGAATCTAACCATCTTCCCTTGACATTCAATGGCATTACCATCGCTGAATCCCCCACTATCAACATCGTAGGGACTACCATTGACCAGAAACTGAACTGGAGTAGCCATTTGGGCGGCACAGTGGCGCAGTGGTTAGCACCGCAGCCTCACAGCTCCAGCGACCCGGGTTCAATTCTGGGTAGTGCCTGTGTGGAGTTTGCAAGTTCTCCCTGTGTCTGCGTGGGTTTTCTCTGGGTGCTCCAGTTTCCTCCCACATGCCAAAGACTTGCAGGTTGATAGGTAAATTGGCCATTATAAATTGCCCCTAGTATAGGTAGGTGGTAGGGAAATATAAGGACAGGTGGGGATGTGGTAGGAATATGGAATTAATGTAGGATTAGTATAAATGGGTGGTTGATGGTCGGCACAGACTTGGTGGGCCGAAGGGCCTGTTTCAGTGCTGTATCTCTAAATAAATAAATAAATATAAATACCGTGGCTACAAGAGCAGGTCAGAGGCAAGGAATCCTGCGGCGGGTAACTCATCTCCTGACTCCCCAAAGCCTGTCCACCGTTTACAAGGCACAAGTCAGGAGTGTGATGGAATACTCTCCACTTGCCTGAATGAGTGCAGCTCCAAAATCCAATATTCCCTCGATTATATAGAGGTTCCTGTGGATTGTAAAACCCCAAATGTAACACCTCTATTCAAGAAAGGAGGGAGACAGAAAGCAGGAAACTATAGGCCAGTTAGCCTGATATTTGACAAAGGAAAATGCTGGAATCCATTATTAAGGAAGTAGTAGCAGGACATTTTGAAAATCATAATGCAATCGGGCCGTGTCAACATGGTTTTGTGAAAGGGAAATGATGTTCGATAAATTTATTTGAGTTCTTCGAGGATGTAACAAGCAGGGTGGATAAAGGCAATGTAGTGCATTTGAATTTCACAAAGGCATTCGATAAGGTGCCACATAAAAGGTTACTGCAAAAGATAAGAGTTCATGATGTTGAGGGTAATATATTAGCGTGGATAGAGGATTGGCTAACTGACAGGAAGCAGAGAGTTGGGATCAATGGGGTATTTTCAGCTGGGCAAACTGTAACTAGTGGAGTACCACAGGGATCAGTGCTGGGCCTTAACTGTTTACCATCTATATTAATGACTTGGATGAAGAGACCGAGTGCATTGTAGCCAAATTTGATGACAATTTAAAGATAGGTAGGAAAACAAGTTGTGAGGACATGATTGCTGGAATTTTATATTTTGGCGGAGGCCCTGTCCACCGGCTAAAGAGACAGTGGTGAGCCTGCCTCCGCCGGGCCTGTGAGCCATGCTGTAATTTTTCATGGCCCAGGCCCTTACTGGCCTTGGTCGGGGCTTCAGCTGCGCTGAGGCAGTAAGTCCCACCTCCAAGATCGGCTGGCCAATCAGAGGGCTGACAGCTCATCAGTCCCAGCAGCATCACTGAGAGCGGTGGCCACTGCTGGGACTGCACCCAGTGAGTGGAGCAGCATGGATGCTGGCCCTGAAAAAGGTGAGTAGGGTTTCGGGCCTTGCCAGGGCCAATCAGCTGGGCCCTGGCGAGGTGGGTGGGGGTTGATCAAGAGGGCAGTGAGAGCTGTCCCAGCAGGGGCGGCTTGTGCAGCTGGGGGTCCGCCTGTGGGGCACAGGGTGTCTGATCAGGAGACTCACCCCCCCCACCCCACCCCCTGCTAGCCTGCAAGGAGACTGCCAGGTTTAACAAGGCGAAATGGCCATCCACCGCTGGTAATATACCAATGGTGGCAGGAGGAAGCCCTTAAGTGGCAATCAACTGGCCACTTAAGGGCCTCAATTGGCCGGGATGGGTGGGCCATTTGCCACCTCCCCCGCTGCTGGTAACATGGCAGTGTGGACAGGTAGGTGATGGGAATGGCACCCCCTGTCTCCCACACAATTTGATACTCCCCCGCCACCTCCCAGCCCATCCCAGGGGTGGTGGGATTGGGGGAGGGGGTGTTGCGTAAAATTCTGACCAAAGAGTCTGCTAAGGGATATTGATAGATTGAGTGGGCAGCAATTTGACAGATGGGGCATAATGTGGCAAATGTGAGGTTATCCACTTTGGTGGGAAGAATAGAAAAGCAGAATATTATTTAAATGGAGAGAGACTGTCGAATGCTATGGTACAGAGGGACCGGGGTGTCCTCATACATGAAACACAAAAAGTTAGCTTGCAGCTACAGCAAGTAATTGGGAAGGCAAATGGAATATTGGCCTTTATAACAAGGGGATGGAGTATAAAAGTAGGGAAGTCTTGGTACAACTCTACAAGGTGATGGTGAGACCACACCTAGAGTACTGCGTACAGTTTTGGTCTCCTTACTTAAGGAGAGATAGACTTTCATTGGAAACAGTTCAGAGAAGCTTCACTAGGATGATTCCTGGGATGAAGGGGTTGTCTCTGAGGAAAGGTTGAACAGGTTGGGCCTATACTCATTGAAGTTTAGAAGAGTAAGAGATGATCTTATTGAAACATATACGATTCTGAGGGGGCTTCACAGGATAGATGCTGAGAAGATGTTTCCCTCGTGGGAGAATCTAAAACTAGGGGCCACAGTTTCAAAATAGGCCGTGTTTGCTGACAACGTAATCGCTAGATGTTGCTGTACTGGCACATGTGCAAATGCAGCCTTTTCCACTGAAACGTCACTGTCTGCGATGTCTCCGGCAGCTGCCAGTAATAAAGATGGCGCTGCTCAATTTGTCACAAAAAGCAAACGCAGCCTTAAATCCAAATCCCCTCAATGGCTGCGATTGCTGCCTCCATCCCACCCCCAACTGTACCCCACTCCCTCCTGCCATTGCGCTTCTCTTCGCTGCTCCCTCCTGTGCCCGTCTGCTCGCTGCTTCTCCCCCCTTTGCCACTCGCTCCCCGCCTCGTGGCTGCCTTCCCTCAGCCACTCACTCCCCCCCTTGCCAATCCCTACCTCGGTCACTCACTTCCTGCCTCCCCCCATTCCCCGGCCGCTCATTCCAGGCCTTTCCGCTTCCCTCTTCTTGGCCACTAGCTCCCGTGTCGCCCTGTCACCCCCTCGGTCGCTTGCTCCCTGCTTTGCTGCTTCGGCGGCTCGTTTCCCCCCCCCCCACGCTGCTTCTTCAACCGCAAGGCAGGGAACGATCGGCCGACAGGAAAAGCGACGAGGCCGGGAGCGAGCAGCTGAGGTGGGGGAAGCTGCGAAGGTGGGAGCGAGCGGCTGAGGCGGGGGAAGCTACGAGGGTGGGAGCGAGTGGTTGAAGGAAGACAGCGGTGATGCGGGATGGAGCGGGAAATTGAAAGTGGGATGGTGGGAGGGAGTGGGGTACTGTTCGGGGTGATGGAGCTGGCCAGCATGAGTATTGAGGGGTGAGGATGTCATTGCGTGGTGACATCAGCGCGTGCATTCATACTGGCAAGCTGACAAATGTTCGCACGCATTGATGACGTTCGGGATCGCTCTGCGCATGCTCTGCGCTGTCAGGAGTCACTTTGTTCAAAATAAGGAGTCTACCATTTTGAAGGAATTTCTTCTCTCAGAGGGTCGTTAATCTTTGGAATTCTCTACCCCAGTGAGCAGTGGAGGCTGGGTCATTGAATATATTCAAGGCTGAGTTAGACAGATTATTGATCTTCAAGGGAGTCAAGGATTATGGGGGGCAGGCAGGAAAGTGGAGTTAATGCCACAATTAGATTAGCAATGTTCTTATTGAATGGCGGAGCAGGCTCAAGGGGCCGAATGGCCTATTCCTGCTCCTATTTCTTTTGTTCTTTTGTTCTTACGTTCTTATGTCCAACAACATTCGAGAAGGTTGACACCATCCAGGACAAAGTAGCCTGCTTGATCGTCATCCATCCACCACCTGAAACATTCACTCCCGCCACAAGATGCACTACAGCAACTCACCAAGGCTTCTTCGACAGCACCTTCCAAACTTCGACTTCGACCACCTAGAGGGCAGCATTTACTGCTGGGTGAAAATCCTGGGACTCCCTCTCTAACAACACTGTGGGTGTACCTATACCACATGGACTGCAGCAGATCAAGAAGAGAGCTGACCACCATCTTCTCAAGATCATCACGGATGGGCAATAAATGCTGGCCTTGCCAGTGATGCTCACATCCCAAAAATGCATAAACAAAAAGATCACTTTCATCAAACAGACTGTGAATGGAGTCGGGAGTCTTCTGGTTCATGACTCAGTACCTCACTGTGTCATACATTTACTTTTATTTCAAATACGAAAGCTTCCCTCCAATCACACACCATCCTGACTTGGAAATATATCACCATTCCTTAATTGTCACTGGGTTAAAATCTTGAATTGCCTCCCTAACAGCACTGAGGGAGTACTTCACCACAACTGCAGCGGTTGACGAAGAAGGGTTACCACCACCTTCTCAAGGGCAATTAAGGATGGTCAATAAATGACAGCCTTGCCAGTGATGCCAACAGAATGAAAATTATTATTTTTTTAAATCGTAAGGCAATAGCTGCTGCTGGGAAGTGTGACACACTGATCTACCACTTTCCCATGTTTGGTGGGAATCTCATGAGGAATTGTGATCTCTCTCCCTGCTGTCTCAGGATCGCTATACATTGTGTCTATGGACTGTGCTGACAATTCCCAACATTCCTCTCACTGGGAACTTTTATGGCAGTAGACCTATCCCAGCATCCATAGTGACAGTGAAAGTCCTCTATGAAAACGCTAATACCCTCAATAGAGTAACTTCACTCCCTTCAATGGTGCCTAACAGCATAGCTCTGAACTGGACTGTTCAACCTTGGGCTTAGGTGTCTGGAAATGGTAACATTTGTCAAATTCCTCTTTTCCCAATCTGGATTTTAGGAAAAGCTGTGTCCACACATGAGTGTGTGAACGGGAAAAGAAAGAAAGACTTGCATTTATATAGCACCTTCCACAAACACAGGATGCCCCAAAGTGCTGTAAAGCCACTGAAATACTTATTGAAATGTAGTCGCTGATGTGATGTAGGTAATGAGGCAGCCAATGGGTGCACAGCAAGCTCCCACAAACAGGAATGTGATAATGACCAGATCATCTGTTTTTGTGATGCTGATTGAGAGATAAACATTGAGCAAAACACCAGGGAGAACTCCCCTGCTCTCCTTCAAAATAATACCATGGGATCTTTTATATTCACTTGAGCAAGCAGATGGGGCCTCAGCTTAATATCTCAGCAGCACATTGGAGGGTCAGCCTTAGTTTTTGTGTTTAAATTCGAGAGAAGGATTTGAACCCACAGTCTTCTGAGTCAGAAGTGCGAGTGTTATCAACTGAGCTACTGAGTGTACAGGTGACAATATCTGTGCCTGAAAACAGCCTGTGCCTGGGTGATTGGATCATTTGGGCGGCGCAGTGGTTAGCACTGCAGCCTCACAGCTCCAGGGACCCGGGTTCGATTCTGGGTACTGCCTGTGTGGAGTTTGCAAGTTCTCCCTGTGTCTGCGTGGGTTTTCTCCAGGTGCTCCGGTTTCCTCCCACAAGCCAAAAGACTTGCAGGTTGGTAGGTAAATTGGCCATTATAAATTGTCACTAGTATAGGTAGGTGGTAGGGAAATATAGGGACAGGTGGGGATGTTTGGTAGGAATATGGGATTAGTGTAGGATTAGTATAAATGGGTGGTTGATGGTCGGCACAGACTCGGTGGGCCGAAGGGCCTGTTTCAGTGCTGTATCTCTAATCTAATCTAATCTAATCATATTTGATGCCCATGCACACAGCCTCTTTAAAAATGGCCAGACTGGACCTGGATGGAGTAAAAGCTGGCTTCACGCCATCAGCATTATATCTGCATGGACACATTGCAACAGCAGCCCACAGACTTATCTCTCACTCACTCATTCTCCTGCAAACAGTTAGAGCAAACACTGCAACTCCTGTGGAGAGAGAGAGAGAGAGAGAAGGGATGAGAGGAAGCGGGGAGAGAGAAGGAGAAAGTGAAAGAGGGGAATGGGTGAAAGAGAAAAAGAAAAAGAGAATGGAAGGGAAGTAGCACGTTTGAATCTTTGGAGCAGGAATAGGCACATGGCGAATCGGCCGTCGATTGAATACAATGGTAAAGAATATCTGGCTCAGTGAAAACAGGCTGTTAATTCACGATTGCTTGATTCACGCTACTGCCAGAAAACAATTTCACACTCACCATGTCCTAACTGCCCTCTGTGTAAAATACATTCACCTCAGCTCTCCCTTTGCTATTTTTGGTGATGGTCTCAGTAGGGTTTGTATAACAGAAAAACCTTGGCATCTTTAGCTGCCTTTGTGTTTGTGGCACCAGTCGACACCCATGGCTTACAGCTGAAACGTTCTCTCCCAGAATCTATGTTTATGGCTCTATTTTCACATCATTCCAAAACAGTTTGTGATAGGCTTCTTCAACGGCAACTCACAGCCTCACGACCTTCCCCAGATACAGAGGAACAGCACTAGACATTGACGGATGGAAAGATGGCAGAAAGAGAAGTTAAGGAAAAAAAGTGGTCAAAGAGGATGCTGTTGAGGAAGCTCTTGAAAACAGGAAGAGTGGCGAAAGGATGGCTGTGCTGAGAGAGTGAGTTTTAAAAGGCAGGGGCATAGAGGCTAGTGGAATGAACACCATTGGTGAAGGAGAGTTACCAGGAGCAGAAGTTGTGCAGGGACAATGTCAGGACCAGATCATGGATAGATGGTGGGGTAAGGCCATGGAGAATGTCTGAAGGTGAGGACAAGGGTTTAAAGTCATTTCGCTGTTGTGTAGATATTGAGAGGTTGGTGAGTGGGGTTGCGGACAGCTGTCCGGGTGAGGCCAAGGGGCAAACATTGGGCAGAATTTTTGTTCCGGGGTTGGGATCCCGATGTCAGGTGCATTTCGGGTCATGACCCCACGTCGGCCGGTGTTAGACGCCTGATGCGATTTTTGAAGGAATGCCGCTCGCTATCCAATTAAGAATGGCGAGCGGGCTCCCAAAGCTTGAGGGCCAATATAACATAAATTCTTATGTTCTTATGAGAGTGGCAGAGGTGAATGTTACTGATGCAGGTAAGAGAGAGAGATAGAGGGTGTCCCAAGATGGAGGCGCCCTCTCAAAGCTTATAACATTCCTTCAATAAAAACTGGCCAGAGCTGCCAGAGTACCATTGTCGAGGGTAAACCCCTTCACACGGTGGCCTGTGGCTGCAGCTTTGGTCATTTATAAATCATGGCCACAGGTGGGTTTAAAAAGTCAACTGGAGCACTGGCCCCCCCCACCCCCCCCTCCCCCAGTCTGGCGCCGGGAGGTCACATTCATCCCCCTGCCCCACCAAGGGGTGGCCCGTCTGCTGACTGGAAAATTCCAGTCTTGGGCAGGAGAGGGCTTTATAGGCCTGTTAATATGCCTAATTGGCTACCCACCACATGTGGGTAGATAGCTGTTTCCCACCTGAACCGGCATGTTCTGAAATGGTCTGGAAGTGGGAACATGCCGGCAAACTGGCACGCCGGCTAGTGTTGGGTGTTATATATTGTTACATTATTTGGAAAGAGCTAGGAACTATTTAGCTAGGAACTAATTGTGATGTGTACGTGTGTTCCAGAGGGCCACATTCACTGCTGCACTGCAATCATGTGACATGTAACACTACTCTTCTTCAGGGGAGTCCATATCAAGCAGCACGGAGAGCTGTATGAAATAAACAAAGTGCTCCAGCATTTTTAAGCCTAAAGTGTGATTATTTCTAACTTATGGAAACCAGAAAACATAGAACAGTGGCAGCAGGTGTCTGTGGGTAAGCCTAAAACATCTTAAATGAATTAAATGCTAAATTAGATTGAAAAAAAAATTAGTGCCAGAGAAACTGAGTGAATCATGCAAAATCAAAATGGCTGCCGACACAACAATGAATGCACAGTTACAGCCCATTGGGAAGCTGATGATGTCGTAGAGGCATGTGAGAAGTTTAAACAAAAATGCAGATTGACATTCAGTAGTTTTCTAAAAGGCACTGGTAAAGAAGAAAGGGTCCGATATAACCTTCTGTGGGAAGGAGATAAAGGATTAAATGTGTTTAACAGCTGGGAGCTGAGTGAGGAGGACAATAGGAATCCAGAAAAAATATTTAAAAAACTCAGCACTCATCTCCAGCCAAAATCAAACCATTGGATCTATTGATATGAATTTCAGGATCTCAGACAGGAATTATGTGAGCCCATTGAAAATTTCATAACCAGATTGAAAAATGCAGCCAGAAAATGTAAATGTAAGGACATGGATGAAAGGCTGATAGATCAGCTAATTTGAGGTACTGCACATGCTGAAGTACAGAAAGCTCTGATCAGAAAGGACAAGCTCACAGTATCGCAGGCTGTAGACACTGCCAGAGCACATGAAGCCACGAGCAGATAGATGAAGACACTCACTACCCAAACAGCTAGATTTCAGTTAAGCCAAGAGAAAGGCAGCAGGGTTGATGTAGTGAAACAACAACAAAAGAATGTACACCAAACAGAGAGGAAGATGTGCAGGAGCTATGGATGACCACATGAATTCACAGACATTAGGAATTGTCTCACATATGGATCAATGTGCAGTGCTTGCAGAAAGACCAATCACTGGGAAAAGATGTGCAGAACAAAGGAAGAAGGTGGTAGATGAGTCAGCAGAGACAGAGTAACAGGGCGAATGAGTAGGAAAAGAAACCAAAACATCCATACTCTGGAAGATGACAATGAGTTTGAGAACACCATAGACATAGGAATCATACAACTGCATGAAATATCTGGGTGCAATAGATCCCAGAGAAGAGAAATTCACACAACCATTCAGATCAGGAAGAGGGTGAGAAATAAGCTCACAACAATAAATCTGAAGATGAAGAGTAACATCATTCCTGCTCAGACTATGCCAGAAGATCTTTCCTGAAAATTTGGAAGAAAATGGTTATCCAAGGAAAGTGAACAATGTCATGTCAACAGCATACAGGGATCTGAGATTCGACAGCTAGGAACAACCCGCATCAGAGGGACACATAAAGGGAAAGATGTCAACTGTATGATCCATATGTCACAGAAACAGATGGTCCAGCTATCCTGGGGTTGAGCAGTTGCGAAGAGCTGCAGATTATCGCAGTAAACCATGAGGTGAAGGAGGCGACACTGAGGGTTGAAGATAGTTACACCCATTGAAAACCCCTCTCTGATCAGAAGCAAAGAAGATCTGGTACGAATGTACCCAGAGTGTTTTGATGAGACGGTTGGATGCTTTGAAGGTTTTGAGTATCACATCACTGTTGACCCAACGATGAAACCAATGATTCATCGCCCACATCCCCCTTCTCAAGGGCAATTAGGGATGGGCAATAAATGCTGGCCTAGCCAGCGATGCCCACATCCCAGGAATGAATAAAAAAAACATTAAGTATCAATAGAACTAAAAGGAAAGCTTGAAAGAGAGCTCCAAGAAATGGAAGAAAAGGTGATCATGCTGAGAGAGAAGCCAAATGGATGGCTACGAATTTGCCTAGATCCCAAATATCTTAACCAAGCAATAAAGAGGAATCACTACCCTATTCCAACACTGGAAGAGATCACACCAGCACTGGCAGGGGCAAATGTTTTCAGCAAGTTTGATGCCAGAAATGGCTACTGGAATGTGAAGCTAGACACAGAATCTTCACTGTTGACAACATTCAACACACCCTTTGGATAGTACAAATTTCTGTGTCTACCCTTTGACCTTAAAATGAGCCAGGATGTGTTCCAGCAGATGAGACATATGGAAGATGTAAAGTTGGCATAGCTGATGATATCCAGATATATGGTGCAGATGAAAAAGATCATGACAACCATCAACACAAAGCCATGGAGAGAACCAGAAAAGCTGGGATCAAGCTAAAGGCAAACAAATGTATTGTGAAAGTGACAGACTGCCAGTTCTTTGGAATGGTGTACACACCTGATGGAGTCAAGCCAAGTCCTGAAAGAATCATGGCTATCTCTGGGATGGACGCCCCAAGAAATAAGAGAGAGTTGAGAAGTTTCCTTGGCTTGAGCTCTTTCATTCTGCACAAGTCGGAACACGCAGAAAACCTGCGGAAGTTGATGAAAGAAGATATAGAGTACCAGTGGTCAGAGTCACATGACAGGAGTTTCAACAAACTCAAAAAGTAAATATGTAAGGAGACAAGTCTGATACCATAACAGAAAGAAAGCTGTCACTCTGCAAGTAAATGCTTCCACAAAAGGACTGGGAGCAACCCTGGTATAAGTTTTGGTTGCAGCAGCTTGGACAGAAACAGAGGTACGGAGCGAACTTACAGCTGGGAGGTCAATTTCAGTGTAAGTTAAAAGTTAATTCCCTTTTGTTTTCAGAGGACCAGGGGACTGCTGGGTAAGTGAAAACTATATATTTGGGAGGTTTAAAATCAATTTCTTTTAGTTTTGGTTGCAGCAGCTCAGACAGAAGCTGAGGTACGGATTAAACTGACAGCTGGGAGGTCAATTTCAGTGTAAGTTAAAAGTTAATTCCCTTTTGTTTTCGGAGGACCAGGGGACTGCTGGGTAAGTATTCTTTGGGCCTCCTTATCTCGAGAGACAATGGATACGCGCCTGGAGGTGGTCAGTGGTTTGTGAAGCAGCGCCTGGAGTGGCTATAAAGGCCAATTCTGGAGTGACAGGCTCTTCCACAGGTGCTGCAGAGAAATTTGTTTGTTGGGGCTGTTGCACAGTTGGCTCTCCCCTTGCGCCTCTGTCTTTTTTCCTGCCAACTACTAAGTCTCTTCGACTCGCCACAATTTAGCCCTGTCTTTATGGCTGCCCGCCAGCTCTGGCGAATGCTGGCAACTGACTCCCACGACTTGTGATCAATGTCACACGATTTCATGTCGCGTTTGCAGACGTCTTTATAACGGAGACATGGACGGCCGGTGGGTCTGATACCAGTGGCGAGCTCGCTGTACAATGTGTCTTTGGGGATCCTGCCATCTTCCATGCGGCTCACATGGCCAAGCCATCTCAAGCGCCGCTGACTCAGTAGTGTGTATAAGCTGGGGGTGTTGGCCGCTTCAAGGACTTCTGTGTTGGAGATATAGTCCTGCCACCTGATGCCAAGTATTCTCCGAAGGCAGCGAAGATGGAATGAATTGAGACGTCGCTCTTGGCTGGCATACGTTGTCCAGGCCTCGCTGCCGTAGAGCAAGGTACTGAGGACACAGGCCTGATACACTCGGACTTTTGTGTTCCGTGTCAGTGCGCCATTTTCCCACACTCTCTTGGCCAGTCTGGACATAGCAGTGGAAGCCTTACCCATGCGCTTGTTGATTTCTGCATCTAGAGACAGGTTACTGGTGATAGTTGAGCCTAGGTAGGTGAACTCTTGAACCACTTCCAGAGCGTGGTCGCCAATATTGATGGATGGAGCATTTCTGACATCCTGCCCCATGATGTTCGTTTTCTTGAGGCTCTAGGTTAGGCCAAATTCATTGCAGGCAGACGCAAACCTGTCGATGAGACTCTGCAGGCATTCTTCAGTGTGAGATGTTAAAGCAGCATCGTCAGCAAAGAGGAGTTCTCTGATGAGGACTTTCCGTACTTTGGACTTCGCTCTTAGACGGGCAAGGTTGAACAACCTGCCCCCTGATCTTGTGTGGAGGAAAATTCCTTCTTCAGAGGATTTGAACGCATGTGAAAGCAGCAGGGAGAAGAAAATCCCAAAAAGTGTGGGTGCGAGAACACAGCCCTGTTTCACACCACTCAGGATAGGAAAGGGCTCTGATGAGGAGCCACCATGTTGAATTGTGCCTTTCATATTGTCATGGAATGAGGTGATGATACTTAGTAGCTTTGGTGGACATCCGATCTTTTCTAGTAGTCTGAAGAGACCACGTCTGCTGACGAGGTCAAAGGCTTTGGTGAGATCAATGAAAGCAATGTAGAGGGGCATCTGTTGTTCACGGCATTTCTCCTGTATCTGACGAAGGGAGAACAGCATGTCAATAGTCGATCTCTCTGCACGAAAGCCACACTGTGCCTCAGGGTAGACGCGCTCGGCCAGCTTCTGGAGCCTGTTCAGAGCGACTCGAGCAAAGACTTTCCCCACTATGCTGAGCAGGGAGATTCCACGGTAGTTGTTGCAGTCACCGCGGTCACCTTTGTTTTTATAGAGGGTGATGATGTTGGCATCGCGCATGTCCTGGGGTACTGCTCCCTCGTCCCAGCACAGGCATAGCAGTTCATGTAGTGCTGAGAGTATAGCAGGCTTGGCACTCTTGATTATTTCAGGGGTAATGCTGTCCTTCCCAGGGGCTTTTCCGCTGGCTAGGGAATCAATGGCATCACTGAGTTCCGATTTGGTTGGCTGTATGTCCAGCTCATCCATGACTGGTAGAGGCTGGGCTGCATTGAGGGCAGTCTCAGTGACAGCATTCTCCCTGGAGTACAGTTCTAGGTAGTGCTCAACCCAGCGGTCCATCTGTTTGCGTTGGTCAGTGATTATGTCCCCCGATTTAGATTTGAGGGGGGCGATCTTCTTGATGGTTGGCCCAAGAGCTCTCTTCATGCCATCATACATTCCTCTGATGTTTCCGGTGTCTGAGGCCAGCTGAATATGACTGCATAGGTGTTGCCAGTAGTCGTTTGCGCAACGCCTAAGTGAAAACTATATATTTGGGCGGTGGCTGTACCTGAGACACTACAGCTGTAGTGTCTCCCACCCACCCTCCTCCTCTAACCAAAAAAAAGGACTCTGGTGTGTTGATAAGGTAAGCTTTTTATTTAAAAAGTTCTGTCCGTCGGATTGCTAAGCTAACAAGTTTTGACTTTTTTTTGGGGGTTTTTCAGTAGATTTGTTGGGAATTTAGAATAGTGGGAATGGAGGTTACGGCAGTTGTATGTTCCTCCTGCAGAATGTGGGAGGTAAGGGTCGCCAAGAGTGGCCCTGCTGACTGCATCTGCGGGAAGTGCACCCAACTCCAGCTCCTCGAGAACCGCGTTAGGGAACCGGAGCTGGAGCTGGATGAACTTCGGATCATTTGGGAGGCGGAGGGGGTTATTGAGAGGAGTTATGGGGAGGTAGTCACACCTCAGGTAAAAGAAGTAGGTAGATGGGTTACCGTCAGGGGAAGGAGAGGGAACCAGCAGGCAGTGCAGGGATCCCCTGTGGCCGTTTCCCTCAACAACAGGTATACCGTTTTGGATACTGTTGCGGGGGACGACTTACCAGGGGTAAGTAATGGGGTACAGGTCTCTGGCACAGAGTCTGTCCCTGTTGCTCAGAAGGGAAGGGGGAAGAGGAGCAGAGCATTAGTCATTGGGGACTCCATAGTTAGGGGAAAAGATAGGAGGTTCTGTGGGAATGAGAGAGACTCACGGTTGGTGTGTTGCCTCCCAGGTGCCAGGGTTCGTGATGTCTCGGATCGTGTTTTTGGGATCCTTAAGGGGGAGGGGGAGCAGCCCCAAGTCGTGGTCCACATAGGCACCAACGACATAGGTAGAAAGAGAGATGGGGATTTAAGGCAGAAATTCAGGGAGCGAGGATGGAAGCTCAGAGCGAAAACAAACAGAGTTGTTATCTCTGGGTTGTTGCCCGTGCCACGTGATAGCGAAGCGAGGAATAGGGAGAGAGAGGAGTTGAACACGTGGCTGCAGGGATGGTGCAGGAGGGAGGGTTTTGGTTTCCTGGATAATTGGGGCTCTTTCTGGGGTAGGTGGGACCTCGACAAACAGGATGGTCTTCACCTGAACCAGAGGGATACCAATATCCTGGGGGGGGAGATTTGCTAGTGCTCTTCGGGGGGGTTTAAACTAATTCAGCAGGGGAATGGGAACCTAAATTGTAGTGCCAGTGTACAGGATGTTGAGAGTAGTGAGGTCAGGGATAAGGTTACAAGGACGCAAGAGGGCACTGGCAAGCAAGAACCTGGTTTAAAGTGTGTCTACTTCAACGCCTGGAGCATCCGGAATAAGGTGGGTGAGCTTGCAGCATGGGTTGGTACCTGGGATCTCGATGTAGTGGCCATTTCGGAGACATGGGTAGAGCAGGGGCAGGAATGGATGTTGCAGGTTCCGGGATTTAGATGTTTCAGTCAGAACAGAGAAGATGGTAAAAGAGGAGGGGGTGTGGCATTGTTAATCAAGGAGAGTATTACAGCGGCAGAAAGGACGTTTGAGGACTCGTCTACTGAGGTAGTATGGGCCGAGGTTAGAAACAGGAGAGGAGAGGTCACCCTGTTGGGAGTCTTCTATTGACCTCAGAATTGTTCCAGAGATGTAGAGGAAAGGATAGCGAAGATGATTCTCAACAGGGGCGAGAGTAACAGGGTAGTTGTTATGGGGGACTTTAACTTTCCAAATATTGACTGGAAATACTATAGTTCGAGTACTTTAGATGGGTCAGTTTTTGTCCAGTGTGTGCAGGAGGGTTTTCTGACACAGTATGTAGACAGGCCAACCAGGCGATGCCACATTGGATTTGGTACTGGGTAATGAACCCGGCCAGGTGTTAGATTTAGATGTAGGTGAGCACTTTGGTGATAGTGATCACAATTTGGTTAGGTTTACCTTAGCGATGGGCAGGGACAGGTATATACCGCAGGGCAAGAATTATAACTGGGGGAAAGGAAATTATGATGCGATTAGGCAAGATTTAGGATGCGTAGGATGGGGAAGGAAACTGCAGGGGATGGGAACAATCGAAATGTGGAGCTTATTCAAGGAGCAGCTACTGCGTGTCCTTGATAAGTATGTACCTGTCAGGCAGGGAGGAAGTTGTCGAGCGAGGGAGCCGTGGTTTACTAAAGAAGTTGAAGCGCTTGTCAAAAGGAAGAAGAAGGCTTATGTTAGGATGAGACGTGAAGGCTCAGTTAGGGCGCTTGAGAGTTACAAGCTAGCCAGGAAGGATCTAAAGGGAGAGCTAAGAAGAGCAAGGAGAGGACACGAGAAGTCATTGGCGGATAGGATCAAGGAAAACCCTAAGGCTTTCTATAGGTATATCAGGAATAAAAGAATGACTAGAGTTAGATTAGGGCCAATCAAGGATAGTAGTGGGAAGTTGTGTGTGGAATCAGAGGAGATAGGGGAAGCGTTAAATGAATATTTTTCGTCAGTATTTACAGTAGAGAAAGAAAATGTTGTCGAGGAGAATACTGAGATTCAGACTACTAGGCTAGATGGGATTGAGGTTCACAAGGAGGAGGTGTTAGCAATTTTGCAAAGTGTGAAAATAGATAAGTCCCCTGGGCCAGATGGGATTTATCCTAGGATTCTCTGGGAAGCCAGGGAGGAGATTGCAGAGCCTTTGTCCTTGATCTTTATGTCGTCATTGTCGACAGGAATAGTGCCGGAAGACTGGAGGATAGCAAATGTTGTCCCCTTGTTCAAGAAGGGGAGTAGAGACAGCCCTGGTAATTATAGACCTGTGAGCCTTACTTCAGTTGTGGGTAAAATGTTGGCAAAGGTTATAAGAGACAGGATTTATAATCATCTTGAAAAGAATAAGTTCATTAGGGATAGTCAGCACAGTTTTGTGAAGGGTAGGTCGTGCCTCACAAACCTTATTGAGTTTTTCGAGAAGGTGACCAAACAGGTGGATGAGGGTAAAGCAGTGGATGTGGTGTATATGGATTTCAGTAAGGCGTTTGATAAGGTTCCCCACGGTAGGCTATTGCAGAAAATACGGAAGTATGGGGTTGAAGGTGATTTAGAGCTTTGGATCAGAAATTGGCTAGCTGAAAGAAGACAGAGGGTGGTGGTTGATGGCAAATGTTCATCCTGGAGTTTAGTTACTAGTGGTGTACCGCAAGGATCTGTTTTGGGGCCACTGCTGTTTGTCATTTTTATAAATGACCTGGAAGAGGGTGTAGAAGGGTGGGTTAGTAAATTTGCGGATGACACGAAGGTCGGTGGAGTTGTGGATAGTGCCGAAGGATGTTGTAGGGTACAGAGGGACATAGATAGGCTGCAGAGCTGGGCTGAGAGATGGCAAATTGAGTTTAATGCGGAAAAGTGTGAGGTGATTCACTTTGGAAGGAGTAACAGGAATGCAGAGTACTGGGCTAATGGGAAGATTCTTGGTAGTGTCGATGAACAGAGAGATCTTGGTGTCCAGGTACATAAATCCCTGAAAGTTGCTACCCAGGTTAATCGGGCTGTTAAGAAGGCATATGGTGTGTTAGCTTTTATTAGTAGGGGAATCGAGTTTTGGAGCCACGAGGTCATGCTGCAGCTGTACAAAACTCTGGTGAGACCGCGCCACATTAGAGGAAGGATGTGGAAGCTTTGGAAAGGGTGCAGAGGACATTTACTCGGATGTTGCCTGGTATGGAGGGAAGGTCTTACGAGGAAAGGCTGAGGGACTTGAGGTTGTTTTCGTTAGAGAGGAGGAGGAGGAGAGGTGACTTAATAGAGACATATAAGATAATCAGAGGGTTAGATAGGGTGGATAGTGAGAGTCTTTTTCCTCGGATGGTGATGGCAAACACGAGGGGACATAGCTTTAAGTTGAGGGGTGATAGATATAGGACAGATGTCAGAGGTAGTTTCTTTACTCAGAGAGTAGTAGGGGCGTGGAACGCCCTGCCTGCAGCTGTAGTAGACTCTCCAACTTTAAGGGCATTTAAGTGGTCATTGGATAGACATATGGATGAAAATGGAATAGTGTAGGTCAGATGGTTTCACAGGTCGGCGCAACATCGAGGGCCGAAGGGCCTGTCCTGCGCTGTAATGTTCTAATTCTAATTCTAAAAAGAAGGAAAGCCAAGAGCATTTGCATCCAAAGTTCTAACATCAGTTGAGACCAGATATGCCAACTTAGAAAGAGAGCTTTTGGCAGTCATGTTTGGATGTGAGAAGTTCCACACATATCTCTATGGGAAGAAGTTCACAATGGAGACTGATCATCATCCACTGGAGCAGATCTACAAGAAAAATCTATGTAAAGCACCAGCAAGACTGCAGAGGTTACTCTTGAGGCTTCAGCGTTACGATTTCACTCTGAAATACAAGCCAGGAAGAGAAATGGTGCTGGCAGACACCCTATCTCGGTTGTCACCACAGGAGAAACATGAGATAGAAGATCTAGGTATAAAGATTCATCACCCAGTGAACGTAACACCACCGAAACGGAGTCAAATTAGAGATAAGACCAGCAAAGACAAGGAGTTACAGATGCTATCTCAGCAAGTGATCCAGGATTCAGCACACACAGCCAGCAATACAGCAGTACTGGTCTATCAGAGATGACATCTCACTAGAGGATGGTGTTCTACTAGCTGGGTACAGGATAATCATACCCCAAAACAATGCAGGAAGAACTTCTCCAAAAGATACATGAAGGCCACACGGGAATGGAGAAGTGTAAGCTCAGAGCCAGATCAGCTGTGTACTGGATAGGCATATACAAAGACATTGAAAACATGGTGTCTATATGCAATGTATGCCAGAAGTACAGAAACTCACAACAGAAAGAGGAGATGATAGCTACTGAAGTACCACCCAGACCATGACATACTGTAGGAGCTGATTTATTCAAACATAAACAAAAATGGTATCTCATAATCACAGACTACTACTCAAAGTTCCCTTTTATCTGGAAGGTGAAAGACTTGAGAGCTACAACAATAATTTTAGCAGTATGAGTTCTGTTCACTGAGCAAGGGATTCCTGAAAGATTAATATGTGACAATGGCAACCAATTTAAGTATGGGTTCAACATCATTACCTCATCGCCACACTACCCACGGGGACACGGGTTTATGGAAAGACACATCCAGATGGTCAAAAGAACCCTTGTGAAATGCCAAGATGAAGGAAGACCCAAACCTGCCTTTATTGTCACTCCGATCCACAACTCTCAAGGCTGACATGAAATCACCTGCAGAGCTGTTAAATGGAAGAAGGTATAAGACAACTCTGGCAAGCAAAATACATACTTCAAGTGACCAGGAGGAAGTGAGACGACAACTCACTGAAGCACAGGTAAGAGGAGAGCAACACTTCAACAAGCATGCTAAATCCCTGGCTGAGCTGTTGAAAGGACAAACTTTCAATTGTACAGGAGCCAATCATGAAAACCTGGAGCCCAGCAAAAGTTGTTGGTGAAGCTGAGACTCCAAGGCGGCACAGTGGCGCAGTGGTTAGCACCGCAGCCTCACAGCTCCAGGGACCCGGGTTTGATTCTGGGTACTGCCTGTGCGGAGTTTGCAAGTTCTTCCTGTGTCTGCGTGGGTTTTCGCCGGGTACTCCGGTTTCCTCCCACATCCAAAGACTTGCAGGTGATAGGTAAATTGGCTGTTGTAAATTGCCCCTAGTGTAGGTAGGTGATAGGGAATATGGGATTACTGTAGGGTTAGTACAAATGGGTGGTTGTTGGTCGGCACAGACTCGGTGGGCCTTAGGGCCTGTTTCAGTGCTGTATCTCTAAATAAAAAAAAAATAAAAATCATTGAGACTGAAACCGGTAACCAAATGAGAAGGAACGGAATCCGTATTCGACCTAGAGCTGAGCTTGAAAAACGGAAAAGACCATCAACAACACCAGAAACATCACTATCCAGCGAGATAACATTAACAACATCACCAGCAAGTGACACAACATTAGCAACACCAGGAGCAACAGGCACAACATTGCCTGTACAGCGTGTCAGCTCACCACTGAGAGCAACGAATGGCAAGTCTACAAGACGGAGGCACAACATTTTCCACCTAAGTGATCCCGTGAGTAATATTTCTAGAGAAGAATACATGCTATAAAAGACTCTAAAAGGGGTTCAGTTTATTTCTAAAAGTAGATTGCTAATCTTTAGTTTTAAAAAAATGTTAATGATTGGAATAGTTATATCGATATAGAGGCATTGTGTTTTTTCACGTTATGTTACATCCTTTATTCTACACCCAGCCACATTGAAATCCATCGATCATATCTGAGCCACATCAATGTGATTGATCAAAAATGAATTGATCACCATTCTATTTATTGGAATAATAATCGAATCTAATCAGGAGACTATGGAGCTCTGAGACACCAGAAAAATTAATAATCCCATCGCAGACACCCTGCTCCATGTTATTCACTAATATTGTAACTATCACAGGTTCTAGAATAGGAGCTAAAAATTCGCTAACTCCCATATTTGGGTGCAGGGGTCATGATTCTCGACCTGCCCACACCCAGTCCTGTTGAGGCAGTCAGCATGCAAACTTTGTGCTGTCTCCTGATTACAATGATTTCCCAGTATAGCCCAGAGTGACCTGTGTTGTTGTCTGGCTGAACGCTCAACAGGGGACCTAATAGCGTGCGAGGTTAGCATGTGTTCCAGCTAGCCCCCGGCTCTTAAAGGCAATCTGTCCTTCTTAAAGGGAAGCTGCACTCAATCACAGAAACACAAACAGAAACTGCTGGAAACACACAGCAGGTCAGGCAGCAGTCAACTGTTAAACGTTAATGGTTTCTCTCTCCACAGGTGTTGCCTGACCTGCTGAGTGTTTCCAGCATTTTCTGTTTTTGTTTCAGATTTCCAGCATCCGCAGTATTTTGCTGTTGAATCACAGGAGGCTGCTGCCGAATGCTCTTGCTGCAATTCTATCCAAGGTAAATGGAATATCAGAGCAGAGAGGGGGCTCCCAGGTTCACTGATGTGGCGCTGAGGTTTGAGACATGGAGGTGAACAGGAGAGAAGCCATGTTTCCGCAGGGGGCCAGGAGACCCTCAAGGCAGATCCTCCAAAGGGAGTAGGTGCAGGTGGTAAGGGAGGTAAATGCCCAGTCAGGCCCTGAGGACCTGGCAGCACTGCTGGAAGAAGTTGTAAGAGCTTACGTGGTTGGCCAATGCCAGTGACTGCATCTTCACATGACATCGCCCAACCACTCAAACTGTGTAATGCACCACAGCGCCATCACTCACACAGCAGCACTCCCTACCACTCAGGACTCGCACCTAATATCCAGATACTCCACCTCACCCTCACACACATTCCAATGATGCCAGCCTCATAATCACCTCTCACAGCCTCCACATAGCTGTTCAGCTATGGCAGGTACATCACCCAAACACAGTGCAATGCAATGCCCTCTCTTTTGCAGGACAAGGTCACCCATAACAGAGGGAACAACAGAGAACCAGCAGGGGACAGGCATGTCTTCATCCACTGAGCCAGATAGAGGAGAGGGTGCTCTGCATCATGGAGCCAGCTGTGACAGAGTAGCATCCTGTTTCACTCAGATTATGCAGGATAATGGTACTTTCCTGCCTTTTGCCCCCTTTCAAATCCCTTATCGCCCTTATTCTGCTGTCTGGCATGAAGTGAAAGCTGCAGATGGTGTGATCATGGATCCCTTGCTTTCCACCCCACACCTCCCCTCACCCCCAACCCTACCCTTCTGCCTTTATGCTTTAAGGTACCCAAAAACTGAGGCTTGTCCAGCCACAGCACACCCAAGATGAGGAGAAATAGAGCAGCTCTGATGAAGAAGCACCGTAACTTGATCTGACACTCCCAGTCCCCTCTCAGATACTGGCACTGCGCGTGCCTTTGGAGATAGTATAGAGTCGGGATCAGCACATGGTGAGTCATTGGGCATGAGTGGGCTGCAAGCAGGATGGGAAAGCACAGTTTATGTGCTAGTTCCCCGAAGGGCGAGGTTGGACATGAGCCCTGCTACAGGGGACTCAGACGAGGACTTTGATGGGGCAGCAAATCAAGATGCTTGATGTATTGGCAGACCTGCCAGACAGTCTCCCCTCTCTGTGAAAGAGCATGGAGGAGTCCAGATCCAACATTGCACTGGTCATCGCACAGAGTTCAGAGCCCATCTTTTCCACCTTGGAAGTGGTGGCCTTCTCCAGGACAGAACTGACGGACCCACCCGAGATGAAGTGTCTGGTGGCTGCTATCTCAGCTTCCACTGTAGCACAGGCAGAAACCACCCAATGTCTCAGTACTGCAGTAGAAGCTCAGACAGAGGTCATGAGATTCATGCTTGCTGTCATGCAGGCTCAGACTGCTGCCATCGTGGCTGCGGATCTCCGTGCTGAATACAGGTTCTGATAGCTGCCAAGCAATCTGTACTCTGACAGATTACTGGTATTGCTGAGGTGTCGCCCCATGGGAGTGGCAGTGACAGTGGTTCCATTGTGACAGCATTGGTGCTTTCACCACTGTGACTCCGCCAGTCAGCCCAGACTGCAGCCACCCATGCAGCAGTGGTGCAGTCCGAAACCGGGCTCTCAAGACCCAGAGCTGCTCGAGGGTGTCTTGCAAGGCCATCTGCAGACTCCCTTAGTGAACATCAGCAGCCTTCCACCAGCCATGCTGCAGCCACTGGGGTAGCACTGTGTAGGAGCACAAAGACAGGCAAAGGCACCCACACGACAGGCACAAGGGTGAATCGTTCATATCTGTTTGTATAAATGGATGTGTTTGGATAAAAATGTTAATAAGACAGTTTCTTTGAGGGCGAACTTTATTGTTGGGTATTGGTCAATGGGTTGCTGTGATGGGGCAGTGGGGAATGGTGTGCTCATGGTGGTCGGGAAGTGGTTTGATTGAAAGCAGAGTCTGAGAAGGCGTTCTCTGACAGCCAATTCTGAGCAAAGGGTTCCAGTATATATCCCCCTCTTCTTCCAATTTCTTCTCCTGAGGTGCTTATGCCCTCATGTTGGCGATATAATGGAGGACGCAGCAGACCACCGCTGAGCGGTCAAAGTGGCAGAACCATAGCTCGAGCAGGCCAATTGTCTGCTCCAAGATGTTTCTTGTGGCTCCTGGCTCTCATTATACACGTGCTGTCCTTGCATGGTCGGATGGCAGGGTGGGTGGCGGGGTCATCAGCCACGTGTACACAGAGTAGCCTTTGTCCCTGAGCCGCCACTCTCTGGTTCTCCGTGGATGCCTGAAACAGCTGGGTACAGCTGACTGGCGCAGGATGAATGCATCAGGATATGGGCCTTTCATGACATTTCATATTGGGAGTTGGTTGCACCTTTATAGACTGGTAGCCTTTGCAGTTCCCATACCTCTTCCCATCGTCATGGGGAGCGCACAGATCCTTGTGCGTGTAGTCAATGGTGCCCTCCACCATCGGGGGTCATGCTATCCTGACGAAACCATATGCCCTCTCACCTTGCTTATCCCTGCCGAGAGAGAAAATGGTGTACTTTCCACTTCAGCAATAGATGGCCTCTGTGACCTCCTGAATGTTCCGATGGACGGTGTACTGGGATATGATTGAGATGTTGCCCGCTGCTGCCTGGAAAGACCTGGACGGATAAACGTTCAATGTCACTGTGACTTTGATGGCTACTGGCAGGGCCATCCTCACCCTGGTGAGATTCCAGTTGGGTTGTCAGATGTGCCACAGTTCAGTGACCACCTCCCTGTTTAACCTGAGTTGCCTCAAGCAATGTTCCTGGGTCAGGTGGGGGTAGGAGAAGTGCTCCCGAAAAACACTCGGCGGGTAGGACCCTCCCCTCCTCCTCCCTCTTCGCAGAGCTTCCCCTCCCTGTAGCCTTCACTCCATTTGATGGTCATGTTGCGGAGCCAGAGGCTCTGCTACCACAACCTCTGTACCTCACTCAGCAAATCCTCTGCCCTCCCTGATTTGAAGCCCCGGCTCTCCAAAAATACACCAAAGTACTTCCACTAACTCAGCCGAAGCAGAAGTCAGTCAAAGGCACCTCACCTGCAAGTTGGTGGCTGGCCTTTTAAATAGCACAGCTCCATGGGAAGGCCCTCATGTTGCTGAAGGAATGATTAGCTGGCAGTGTTCAGCAGAGCCGTTGTTTGGAGATGTGCTGAAAAAGTTCCTGAAACTACGCCCAGTCAGCCAGAATGCCTGTTTGACGTTATGGTAGTAGCATCGCTCTTGACGCTTCCCTTCGTGGGCGCCAAAAGTTTAGTTTAGTTTAGAGATACAGCACTGAAACAGGCCCTTCGGCCCAGCGAGTCTGTGCCGACCATCAACCACCCATTTATACTAATCCTACACTAATCCCATATTCCTACCACATTCCAAGCTGTCCCTATATTTCCCTACCACCTACCTATACTAGGGGGCAATTGCTAATGGCCAATTTACCTACCAACCTGCAAGTCTTTTGGCTTGTGGGAGGAAACCGGAGCACCAGAGAAAACCCACGCAGACACAGGGAGAACTTGCAAACTCCACACAGGCAGTACCCAGAATTGAACCCAGGTCGCTGGAGCTGTGAGGCTGCGGTGCTAACCACTGCGCCACTGTGCCAAGTTGGGACCAACAACCACGCGATGCTTCCCCCCCATCCCCATCATCTAGGTGCCACTACCAACCCATGTTAAAGTGCAAACAGGGTGGTAGCAACAACAAAAATAAATCCTATTTCCTCTGGCGGAAGAGTCAAGAATAAAGGGACATAATCTAAATATTAGAGCTAGGCTATTTAGGACCAAAATCAGGAAGGACCTTTTCACTGCAAAGGCTGGTAGAAATCTGGAATTTGTTGCCCAAAAGACTGAGGATGTTGGGGTCAATTGGAGCTTTCAAGACTGAGATCGATAGTGTTTTGTTGGGTAAGGGTATTAAAGGATCTGGAGCTAAATGGAGTTGAGGTACAGATCAGTCATGAGTAAATTGAATGGCAGAACTGGCCTGAAGGGCTGAATGGCCTCCTCCTGTTCATATGTCCCACAAACAGCAAGGGGATTACTGACCAGATAAACTATTTCGATGGTGCTGGTTGAGAGATAAATATTGGCCAGCACATCGGAGAGCTTGTGAGATATGTATATGGTGATTTAGATATTTTACACATTGGAAAGGCTAAGTATCCCAGCATGCTTTGCCAGCTGGCCAAGAAATCCTTGATGAGACAATGCAGCCATCAATCTCCCACAACAGTGAGACTGATAGGCTGCGAATGGCAAGACGACAGGAAGTTCTTGATTAGATCCAGCATGTTACCAATCACCCACAATTGCCAGAGTAAAAAGAATACGACCACCAAGATAAGGCAAGGTATAGAAAAGTTCATGTAGTTCCACATGATGAGGCAAGGTCTTGACATCAACATTTCTCCCAACAGCATAGGATAACATTGGCCAGATTGGAACTCTGTGTAAGTGAATGGGTTTTGAGTAAGTTTAAATCAGGCCCATTTTAATATTGTTTCCACTGTATTCATCTGTTTAACTTGTATTCAGCTGTTCTTGAAAGCAAGGGTTGCGCTTTGCTAATGTGTAAGCTTGTTAACTCTCTCTGACTGCTGTGTGTTCTTTTAATAAAGTATGCTCCGAACACAACATATTGGTTCAGTCTCCTTAGGAATCTCTTCTTCGAAATAGTGCCATTTTACATCTACCTGAGGGGGCAAGCAGAGCCTTGCTTTAACAACCTTATGATTCAAAGTTTAAAGTGCTACCACAGTCACAGCTGACATCTAATACCCAGATATCAGTACAACCCACCCTCCTCCTCTCAATTCCAGTTTCCCCCAGTCCTTGGTATTAATGATTCGAGACCCCAAGCGGCATCAGAGTTGAAAAGAGAGAGTGGCAGTGTTCCACATTCTTAAAATGATCACTTCCCCTTTCGCCTGGAACTTTCCCTGTTTGCATTAGCACTATTGCAGCTTGACACAGTAGAAGAAAATGAATAAACTATTAAAATATCAAGTAACAGTAATGGATTGCGAGCTGCACTACAATGAGCTAATAATCCCTGTCTCTAATTGTTTCAGAGTTAAAGGGTCAGTGTTTCTTAATTGTCATCACAGACTGCAGGCGCAGGGTGGAAACAGTGATTTTTTTTTAGTGCAAATTAATTGAACGGTAAGTGGCAGAGACGTGCCAGGTGGGTGTTGCTGATACTTGCTGCCCACCTGAAGTGCATGATGTTCAGACAGAAGGCTGCAGAGGTACCCAGTCAGCAGCTCTCCTTCCAACTCATTTAGAACTGGGTGACAAGTGATCCCAGCTCTGAACTGGATCTAAAATTTCACTCATGCAGTGGGACAAGGCCGCAGTTTAAAGCTCCTTCAATGACTGGTGCCCTTTGTCAAACCCTCAGATGGAACGTATGGGAACAGGGCTTGGGATCAGGGTTTGAATTCCACCATTTGTTTTGCTGCTGTAAAAACGATGAATTGAAAACCGTCGATTATCTGGTCGGTATCACATTGCTATTTGTGGGAGCTTGCTGTGCGCAAATTGGTTATTGCGCCTCCTACATTACAACAGCGACTGCTCTTCAATAGCACCTCATTGGCTGTAAAGCACCTTGGGATGTCCTGAGGACTTGAAAGGCACTATATAAATGCAGGTCTTTCTTTTGCTGTAAAACACAGACGTGGAATGCTTTACCACAAAGCAGGGCAAAGAGGTCCAGAGTGCAGGGATGTGAAATTGGTCTTATGCTGTCGCACAAAACGGGTGATAGGGAATTGACCACCCCTTTTACACCCCACCCAATAGGAAAAGAAAATGAGGAGTAAAAGGGGCTTCTGATTTGTTATTGCCAGTTCTACACTATCGCCGAGCAACCATTTCACCCCCTACAAGACCATTTAGAAGAGGATTCTGAATTGGTATTTGAAAAGACTATAAAAAGAAAGTGTAGATATCGCCAGTTGAAAAGCTGCTCCGGGTATTGACACAATGGGCCGAACATCCTCCTTCTGTCCGTAGTTTCTACAAAAGCATGTGACATTTTAAAAGTAAGACTTCCTGGAATTTGAATGTAGTGGAGATCCCAGAGAAACATTATGAGCAGCCACTAGCCCCGTTCCTCCATCCGTTTTGCCAATCTCCTACTAAAGAACGGGATAGACCCCATGGAAATTCTAACCCTTAGAATCACAGAAGGAGGCCATTTGGCCTGTCATGCCTGTGCCAGCTCTTTGAAAAAGCTATTCAATTAGTCCCACATACCTGCTCTTTCCCCATAGCACTGTACTTGTTTTCCTTTTTGAGTATTTATCCAATTTCCTTTTGAAAGTTACTGTTGAGTTTGCTTTCACCTCACAATGCAGTGCATTCCAGATCACGACAACTAGCTGTGTAAAACCATTTCTCATCTCCCCTCTGGTTCCAACCCCCATTACTTTAAATGTCCTTTAGGGAAGGAAATCTGTTGTCCATACCTGGTCTGGCCTACATGTGACTCCAGACCCACAGCAATGTGGTTGACCCTTAACTGCCCTTTGAAATGGTCTAGCAAGCCTCTCAGTTGCCCTCAGTTGAAGGACAATTAGGGATGGGCAACAAATCCTGGCTTTGCCAGCGATGCCCACATCCCATGAAAGAATTTAAAAACAAATCCGTGTCCTCTGGTTACCAACCCTCTTGCCAGTGGAAACAGTTTCAACTGCACATAGTGACTCCATTAATCTTGGCCAGAATGGAGATGATTAGTTAATTCCCCATCAATCAAGCCTGGAGATCACATAAGTGACTGGGATTGATTGTGCAAGCATAAGTTGTATTTATGTAACTATCCTGCACTCACTGAATTTTGCTGGAGAAATCATCCTGCTTTTATCAGGAGATGTTGCTGCAGTTTTGGTCATGAGTTCTGGTTGCTGTAATTCGTACAGACTCTTTTTAAATAGTCTCTGCTGCTTGCTGAGTAATTAGACTCTGTTGGCTATAAGTCCCACCTCACCTCCCACTCATTGGCTGACACAGTGGTGTCAATAAACATTCTGAACAGCTTCTCCTCATTTATACTATTAAAACCATTCATGACTTTGAACACCTCTATTAAATCTCCCCGTAACCCTCTCTGCTCTAAGAAGACCAACCTGAGCTTCTCCAGTCTCTCCATATAGCTGAAGTCCGTGAACTCTGGTACCATTTTAATAAATTACTTCTGCACCCTCTCGAAGGCCTTGACATCCTTTCTAAAGTGTGGTGCCCAGAATTGAACACAATACTCCAGCAGAGATCTAACCAGTGACTAATAAAGGTTCAGCAATAACTTCCTTGTTTTTGTACTCTATTCCTCTATTGATAATGCCTAGGATCCCATATGCTTCTTTAACAACCTTCTCAACATATCCTGCCACCTATTTTTTGCATGTATCTCTCTGTTCTTACACCCTTTTAAAATTATATCGTTTAGTTTATATCGCCTCTCCTCATTCTTCTCTGTATGTCAGTGGAGGTCAGAGCAGTCACACACTTACCCTCCACATTAACTGGGCCTGTGTTAGCTGTGGCTCAGTGGAGTACTCTCACCTCTGCGTCAGAAGGTTGTGGGTTCAAATACTACTCCAGAGACTTGAGTGCAGTACTGAGTGGGTGCAGCCCTTCAGGTGAGTTGTTAAATTGAGGCCCTATCAAGTGGATGGAAATGATTCCGTAGCACTGCTGTGATGAGAAGCAAAGCATTGCCAGCACAGCAACAGGCTTTTATAGGCCACATGAGCCTCCCCCTGCCCTCTATTATCTAATTCTGTCAGCATATCCTTCTATTCCTTTGTCTCTCATGTTCTTTTGTAGCTTCCCCTTAAATGCATCCATGTTACGCGCCTCAACTATGCCTCGTGGTAGCAAGCAGACCAGTTCTCCCGGTATCCTGACCAATATTTATCCATCAATCAGTATCAGATTATCTGGTCATTATTACATTGCTTTTTATGGGAGCTTGCTGTGCACTAATTAGCTGCTGTATTTCCTACATTACAACAGTGACGACACTTCAAAAGCATTTCATTGACTGTAAAGTGCTTTGGGGTTCTCTGAGGTCATGAAAGATGCTATATCACTGCTAGTTCTTTATCTTGTGGGGGCTCCGGAGGTGGAAACGTTCAGCCTTTCAGGAAGAATGTACGGAGCTCCTGTACACTGTATTTCAACACTTTATTACCCCATTCGAAAGTGCTTGTAGGAAATATCACAGAGAGTAATTTCAGCACCTGAGAGTGTGAGGAGGCAGGAATAGTTCACCCAAGCAGTGGTTTAATGAGGCAGGTAACTGTGATGAATAACTTTAAACCGGAGCAGACACTGAACCAGCAGTGCACTGGAGCCTGTAAAGAGAATAAATTTATTGCTCAAAATAACTTTCACATTTATACATTGAGCGAGCTGCCAATTAATGAAACCTGGGAATGAGCAACCCCTGCTGGTACTCACACAGATCTACAACAGCATGAGTTCAGGTAGAGGAATTAAGGGCCTGTTTTTGACATGGTTTTGGTGCAAAAAGTGAAGTGTGCCACATCACATATCGACCCAAAGCTCAGGACTGTGAAGCCAAGCCTTAACGAGTAAACATCAAATCAAAAGATGCCTTGGGGAGCCTTTGTCATTTCCTACAATCCCAGGTTTGTTGTGCACTTGCCATTGATCCTGTTGTCTTTAATGAGAGCTGAACATTTTCTAGCCATTAAAATACATTCCAGTGTGAAACAAAACCACTAAACAGCAGAGTGCAAGCACAGTTACCATGGCAACCAGTCACATCAGTCCTATTAAATGCTTCAGAAATACTTCAATAAAAGTTATGATTCAGCGTGTTCATAAACATTTCTGACATTCACTTTCACCAAGTGAGAAATACGCAGATCAAAAGATTACTGGATCTCACTGGAAGGGACACAAACTACTGACAACTAATAGAGACTTTATAAGCCATACAACCACTGACTGACCACTACCTGAGAGTGAATACTGACTGTGTAAAACACACATGTATAATACACACAGATACGGGGCACTGTGAGGAGTGAGCAGGTGGAGGCTGTGAGGCCTCAGGGTTCTGAGTGCGACATGACAAGTGAGGTGTAACGAGTGAGGCATCTGGAACGGAGTGAGGGGCGAGGGAACACAGGAACAGGATTGGGCCATTTAGCCCATCGATACTATTCTGCCATTCAATGAGATCATGGCTGATCCGTCAGCTAACTTCGTAAACCCGTCCTTGCCCCATATCCCTTAATAAATCTGGTTAACAAAAATCTATCCATTTCAGATTTAAAATTAACAACTGATCCAACATTAATTGCCATTTGTGGAAAAGAGTTCCAAACTTCTGCACCCTTTGCATGTAGAAGTGTTTCCTAGTTTCACTGAAGAAAAGTCTGGTCCTAAACTTTAGACCATGTCCCCGAGTCCTACACTGTCCAGTCAGTGGAAATAGTGAACTGAATTTTCAACTGCAGGAGGGGGAGAGCAGAGGTGCGAGCATTGCAAATTACATTCCCGGAGGGTGCCATTGAATCCCACTACTTCTGGAACTCAATGCAATTTTCAAAGGGAGGGTGGTGGGGAACCGAGAACCTGCTCACCCCCAATTTACAGCTCATTAAGCTCCTTGAGGAGCTTGTCAATGGGCTGGGAAGCACCAGGAGGTGATTCTCAAATCAGAAATTGCCAAAGCCGAACAGACTGGGGCATGTGCGTGCACAGCTGTCCATGTAGCTAGATCATTAAAATGTCATGGACTAATGTTTTTTAAACCAAGAAGATTTTTTGCCACCAGGGGTTGCGCTGTGAGATTGGGCACCGTACCATTTGCCTAGCCGTTTGGCTGATTCTCTGAGGCTTCTGGCCATCCGAATTCCTGCCTCCTCTCTTGTGCAAGTCAGCATCAAGCTCCGTCATGACTGCCCTGTTCATTTCAAGTTCCTGCTCCAACAGACATCTCCTGCTTCCGCACAGAGCTCCGTGCCACTAATTGGGCACCATGCTCGCTTGTGGCTCAATTAGGGCATTAATATTTGAAGATTGTGTCGGATGAGTGACACAGATGCAGCACAGGCTCGTGACCTGGAAATTATCCAGGCATTGGGCTCCCAACCCTGATTTGAAAATCAAGCCTTTTGTCTTTCCATCTCCCTGTTGGTTCAATCAAATCACCCCTTCTCTGCTCTGCTTCTCTTTCCACAGATGCTGCCAGACCTGCTGAGTGGTTCCAGCATTTCTTGTTTTTAAATCACCCCTTAACTTTCTAAATTTCTGGAATAATCTCTCCTCATAATTTAACTCTGGAATACAGGTATCATTTTCGTAAATCTATGTTGCACTCCCTCCAAGGCCAATATATCCTTCCTAAGCAATGGTGCCCAGAGCCATTCACAGTACTCCAGCTGTGGTCTAACCAGGGCTTTGTATAACTGTAGCATAACTTCTACCCCCTTGTATTCCATTCCTCTAGATATAAAAGGCCAGCATTCCATTAACCTTTTTGATTTTTTTTTGCATCAGTCCATGACATTTTAATGATCTAGCTACATGGACTCCCAAGTCTCTTTGGACCTCACAACTTCTGGCTTTTTACCATTTAGAAAGCACTCTGTTCTCTCCTTTTTAGGTCCAAGGTAGATAACCTCACATTTGGCTACCTCAATCCATTTTTCACAGTTTTGTCCATTTGCTTAATCTTTTAACATCTCTTTGTAATTTTATGCTTCCATCTACACTTGCCTTGGCAGTGATGCCCACATCTGTGAATGAATGAAACAAAAATTCCCCTGTCCCCTACTTCAGTCACCTCTTCAACATATTCAATCAGGTTCGTCGGGCCCTCTTAGCTTCCTTAAATAACAGAATCACATGTGCAATTTTCCAATCTAAAGAACTGTTTCCAAATTGAGAGAACTTCAGAAGATAATAGTTAACACATCTGCAATGTTCTCATCTGCTTCCTTTAAAACCCTGGGATGAAATCCATCTGTTCCTGGGGCTTTGCTGCTCAACAGTGTCATTATTTGCTTCATTATTGTCAATTTGCTTATGTTAATTTTGCTGAGTCCCTGTCTCTGATTCAATATTAGTTTCCTTGGGATGTCTGCCATGCTATCCTCTTCCTCTACTGTAAATACGCACACAAATTGTTCAACAATTCTGCCATTTCCTTATTTTCATTTACAACATCCATTATCAGTTTTCAAGGGGCCCACATTGCTCCTGACCACCCTCTTTTTCCTAATATAATTGTAAATTTTTTGTGTTAATTTTGATGTCCCTCGCAAGCTTTTTTTCATACCGCTTTTTTGTAGCTAATACTATCTGTTTCGTCAACCTTTGCTGTTCTTTGTACCTCTCCCATTCTGCAAGATCTGTGCTATTTTTTGCATTTTTGTATGCTTTTCCTTTTAGTTTTATTTTAGTCCTCCATGGTTTTATTTTGGTAAGTAGAGCTTCTGCCCCTTAGAGGTATAAACTGGTGCTCTATCAAATGATTTTTGTTTGAACACCTCCCATTGATCTTCTATCATTTTGCCCACTAACAGATTTACCCAGTTTACTGTGGACAGTCTCTGTCTCATTGCACTGAAGTTAGCCTTACCTTAATCTAGAATCTTAGTAGCTGTTTCACATTTCTCCCTGTCAAACATTACATTGAACTCGATCGTATTAAGATCGCTGTTGATAAATGTTAATGCACTGTTAGGATGATAACTAAATCCGGCTCATTACTCACTACTAAATCTAATATTGCCTGACCCCTTGCTGGTTCTAGGACATATTGTTGAAGAAAACTATCCTGGCCACACCCGAGAAATTCACTACCTTTCTGACACGGGCTAGTCTGCTTATCCCAAACTATCTGAAAGTTAAAACTACATTAAAACTACTCTGCCTTCACAGCTGCTCGCAGGTGACCTATACACAACTCCCACTACAATCTTAATTTCTCTTCTATTTCAACAATTCGCCCCATAAGGTCTCCACTGCCTGCTTACCTCCTGTTACATCCTTTCATCAGTGAAGTGATTTCATCTTTAATTGCTAAGGTTTGTGACCTTTCAGCAGAACGTTCTGATGAAGGGTCACTGACCTGAAATGTTAACTCTGCTTCTCTCTCCACAGATGCTGCAAGACCTGCTGAGTATTTCCAGCACTTCTTGTTTTTATTTCAGATTTGCAGTGTTTTGCTTTTATTTTAGCAGTTCGTTCCTTGTACTCTGTGTGTTTATATAAAGAACGCTTATTTGGGCTACATACGCTAACTGTCTTTCTGCTCAATTCTTATTTCTGTCTCTTGGTTTAATTACTTTACATCTTTTAATTTTTCCTTTACCTGTAGTGCCGAAATCACAATTTCTGGCTGTTACTCTACTGTCTTCCCTGTTGTTTGTTTTTGAACTATTACTTATACTATCTTTTCCACCTGAGTGATCAACCCCCATTTACTAGCTTAAAGTCCTAGTGACTGCCCTATTTATCTTTCTGCTAGTACCCTGGTCCCAGCCTGGTTCAGGTGGAGCCTATCCCAACAGTACAGTTCATTCCTGTCCCAGTTCTGATGTCAATGTCCTATGAAATGGAACCCCTCTTTCCCAGACCACTCCTTCAGCCATGTGTTCACTTCCCTAATCTCTTTATCCCTGTGCCATTGGTACCTGGCTCAGCTAATAATTCAGAGATTATAGCCCTTGAGGTTGCTGTTCTTTAATTTAACCGCTAGCTCCTGGTACTCTCCAAGCAGGAGCTCGCACCTACTCTTATGTATGTTTTGGTCCCAACGTGGACCACAATGATTGGATCCTCCCCCTTCCTCTCCAATAGCCTTTCAAGCCAGTTCGAGATGTTTCTTACCCTGGCACCAGGAAGGCAACAAATCATCTGGGACTCTCGATCCTGCTTACAAAAGATATTCTCTGTTCCCCTAATTATTGAATCCATACAACTACCACATTACACTTCCCCTCCTTCACCACCTCCTCTCTTTGGACAGTTTCCTGCTCCAAGGTCCACATACAGGCTGTCCTTCCAACAGTTTTTATCTTTATCCTCACAGGTAGCAAGTTCATTGCACCTGTTGGATAGCATTAGTTTCTGCGGTTCCTGATTCTCTAACTTAGCTGGGTTCCCCTTACACCGTACACTATTGGTCACATCAACCTCATTCTGAACCTGTACCTCTCTACGAGGTGTCTGAAGCAAACTGACCACGTATTCCACTCCTTCCCTTATGTGTCTGAGTGTCTCCAACTTGCACTCCAGCTCAGTGACTGTGAGCCGGAGAGATTCGAGATGGAGATATTACTGCAGATGTGGTCGCTCCGGACAATCTTGATGTCCACAAGCTCCTTTATACTGCAGTCCAAACACACTACCTGCTCTGCCGCATCTTAGGCTAGATTATTTATATCCCTGCCCAATCAGAGATGGTGGGTGGGATCACATGCTGGATCTTTCAAAGGAAGGATTCCTAATTAAAGGCACCCTGGCAGGGGTCTGAAAGGCTCAATAAATTCATGAGGCTGCAGCAACACATGAGTGGAGAAGAGACCTGGGAAGTCTGCTTACCCTCGCCAGGTCTCTCCCTTGTACCTGGAGGTCCTACATCGGGATCTGTGAGGCTGCAGTGAGCTGAGCTCTCCCAAGGACGGGAGGAAGAAGACTGTCTCTCCAACCAAGCAGGTGTGGATGGAAGTGACCGAGAAAGTCAACAGCAGAAATGTGGTCCCTCCAACCAGGAGACAGGGGATCAAGAGGATCCAGGACCTCAGGAGTGTATGACAGGTGAATGGTATAACACTGTCAGGTGCCAAGCATCACACTCTGACTTTCCTAGCATTCTCTTCCACAGCGCACCAGGACAACACACCTTGCAACTCCACTCATTCCTCTCTCTGCAGGCACTTCACATCCCCATCTCAACAGCCAACACACACACTCCCTTTCATCCTATTGCCCTCTCGCACCCATGCCTGACAGTCACCCTCCACAAGTGTTGTTCTTCCCTCCTTTCTACATAAACCATTATGAACACTCACACCTCTCTTTCTTTCTTTGCAGGAGAAGAGGGCACAAAGCTTAGCATGAGACAGAGACCCGAGGGTACTGGGGGAGGGGCAGTGGCCCTCCAGTGACCTTATCAACCACTGGCAATACATGCCCACCTGTTCCACTGGGAAGGAGGTCTTGTTCCAGGAGGCTGCAGATACCAGCAGCAACCTGTCACTGGAGCATGAGCCTCGTAAGGCGCGGGTGTTCAGACATGTCCGGAGAACAGATCCTCTGCCTGTAGACCTTGAGTTGGAGATCGCCTCCTTCCAGCTGGATCTCAATGTCCATCCCCTCTACCCTGTGGAGGTGCATATGGTTGAGGAGAAGGCAGCTGGTGCTGCTGTTAGCATGGTGTTGCTTCTGTGCTTGCCCCTGATCAGAGCTGTGGTGAAAGCTGGCAGCAGGGAAGCACAGCTGAAGGTGAGTAGAGTGTACGACAGATGAATGGCCTTCCAAGAAGTTGATAATCACCTGTCAAGCAGTGAAAGCACTCTCTGAGAGAAGAAGCAGCCTCTCACCTGAGCATTGCTGCAGTACTTCAGTGTAACTAATCAAAAGCTTCCCAGCCTCTCAGTTTCACTGAAGAAGCTCTTCCCGCTCGGTGACCCTGGCAAGTTGCTGACAACTCAGGAAATAGACATGCTGGCTTTTAAAGCCAGAATACGTGATTAAAACAGTACTTCACGACCTATTAGAATATTTAAATAACTTAGCTGACAGCCCCAAGGAGGTTCCCCGCTCACCTCAATGCTGCCCAGGTGAAATCTGGAAATGGGCGGAATGATGTCAGGATCCTGTCCCCGCATGCACCCAAACCCTCCCTTTGTCTGGGAAAATTCCCCCATTAACTTTCACTGTGTACTAAAATACTGAATAAAAGTTTAAATACCTACTACCTCAAGCTTACAGGAACCACTCCAAGTATTTGATGCACTCCTTCCCCCTCAACACCGCATTCCCACTCTCACCAAATTCCCAACTTTACACTCTGTTTACGATGCACTCCGTCTATGACCATTCTGTGCATCAGAAGATAACTGGTCACTTTTATAGACCTTTTTGGGTCACACCCAAGTTACGGATACTCACTCAGTTTTCTGCTCACAGTCAGACAATCACTCACAGCTAATTAACTGTTAACTGTGGGAGTGGTGCAGTGGTTAGCACCGCAGCCTCACAATTCCAGCAACCCAGGTTCAGTGCTGGTACTGCCTGTGCGAAGTTTGCAAGTTCTCCCTGTGACCATGTGGGTTTCCGCTGGGTGCTCTGGGTTCCTCCCACAGCCAAAGACTTGCAGGTTGATCGGTAAATTGGCCATGTAAATTGTCCCTAGTGTAGGTAGGTGGTGGGGATTGTTCGGGAATATGGGATTAAAGTAGGATTAGTATAAATGGGTTGTTGGTCGGCACAGACTCGGTGGGCCAAAGGGCCTGTTTCAGTGCTGTACCTCTCTATGGCACTGTAACTGACAAGCAGTTGCTGTTAACAGTTAAGTAGCTTGCAGTTTTTAAAGTTCTAAGTTGAATTCTAAATGTTAAACTAAATTAAAGGGGTATGAGACTGAGTGGGGAGGTCAGGATCTAAGACTGAAGAGGAATGAGGGGTCTGAGTGTGAGTTAAGAGTGAGAGGTGTGAGAGTGAGAGGTGTGAGGAGCCTGAGTCTGAGAAAGAAGTGAAGGATTTGCGTCTGAGTGAGGGGATCTCAGACTGAGTGATGAGTGAAATATCTGAGAATGAGTGAGGAGTGAGCAGCGAGGGTCTGAGACTGTGAGGAGTGAGCGGTTTGAATCTGATTGAGACATGAGGGAGTGAGACTGAGCGAGGAGTGAGGCACTGAGACTGTGATGTGTGTGGGGGTCTGAGCGAGAAGTGAGGCACTGAGACTGTGATGTGTGTGGGGGTCTGAGTGAGGAGTGAGGCACTGAGACTGTGATGTGTGTGGGGGTCTGAGCGAGGAGTGAGGCACTGAGACTGTGATGTGTGTGGGGGTCTGAGCGAGGAGTGAGGCACTGAGACTGTGATGTGTGTGAGGGTCTGAGCGAGCAGTGAGGCACTGAGACTGTGATGTGTGTGGGGGTCTGAGCGAGGAGTGAGAGACTGAGACTGTGATGTGTGTGGGGGTCTGAGCGAGGAGTGAGAGACTGAGACTGTGATGTGTGTGGGGGTCTGAGTGAGGAGTGAGGCACTGAGACTGTGATGTGTGTGGGGGTCTGAGCGAGGAGTGAGGCACTGAGACTGTGATGTGTGTGGGGGTCTGAGCGAGGAGTGAGGCACTGAGACTGTGATGTGTGTGGGGGTCTGAGCGAGGAGTGAGGCACTGAGACTGTGATGTGTGTGGGGGTCTGAGTGAGGAGTGAGGCACTGAGACTGTGATGTGTGTGGGGGTCTGAGCGAGGAGTGAGGCACTGAGACTGTGATGTGTGTGGGGGTCTGAGCGAGGAGTGAGAGACTGAGACTGTGATGTGTGTGGGGGTCTGAGTGAGGAGTGAGGCACTGAGACTGTGATGTGTGTGGGGGTCTGAGCGAGGAGTGAGAGACTGAGACTGTGATGTGTGTGGGGGTCTGAGCGAGGAGTGAGAGACTGAGACTGTGATGTGTGTGGGGGTCTGAGCGAGGAGTGAGAGACTTAGGAACAGTGGGATTGTGGAGTACAATAAGGTGAAATATGTTGGAGTGACAGGAGGGTTTATTGAGATCTTGGTTACAAATCCTGCCCTACAGAAGCAGCTGTCGTAAATCACGTGTGTACCTTCACACTGATGACTTTAATCAAACTGATGGTTGTGTGACGGCAGTTATCTGGAGTTACACTGCAATGTGGTAATGAAAACAGGTTTGAACATTACTGGTGCCTGGGCACAGCTGCACTCTCAGTTGTCCCCACATGGGGAGGCTAGAGCTTTTCAGAACACGGCTGTTACTCACGCTTTCCTTTTTCCTGTTTGTCTCCCTCTTTGATTTGTTTCTTTTCTCTCTATAACTCTTCATATCTCTGCCTCTAATTTTCCATCTCTGTCTCATCTCTGGAACGCGCTGCCTGAGAGTGTGGTGGAGGCAGGTTCAATTGAAGTATTCAAAAGGGAATTAGACTGTTATAAGACAAGGAAGAATGTGCAGAGTTATGGGGAGAAGGTGGGGGAATGGCACGAGATGAAATGCTCATTTGGAGAGCCAGTGCAGACATGATGGGCCGAATGGCCTCCTTCTACGCTGTATCAGTTCTGTGATTCTGTCTTTCTTCCTCCATTTTTCTCCTCATATCTTTCTCTGTGTCTCACTTTTCTGATGTGTCCATCAATCTTTGAGTCTCTCTGTTTGAATATCTCTCCCCCCACCCCCTCCCCATCAATTACCCTATCTGGTTCTTTTTGCTCTGCCCCTCTCTTCCTCTCATTTTCTGTTTCCTCTCTCTCTCTCTCTTGGCTGGACTTTGCCAATTGGCTCGAGATTCCCTACACCGGGGTTGTGTGCAGATGGGGGGGACTTCTGCGCAATGCGGCCAATTAATGGCAGGCCTGCAGGGCAGCTGACCAATAACTGATGGTGGGTGGGAGTTAATGCCAGCAGCGAGCTTGAGGATGGCATCTTGAAAGGCCAGTGTGCAGCCTTCATACCAACTGCACACAGAGAAGGTTGCAAAAGGGGTGCAGCAGAAGGCAGTGGTGAAGGGATGGCTGCAGTGCAAGGATGGGTCACCCCACACTTCAGTGATGCCTCTCTGGTGATGCTCCTGCAGGCACTGAGGGAAAGGAGAGAGGGTCTATTGCCAGAGGAGGAGGCCAGATTAAGCCTCACGGAGAAGGCCTGGTTGGAGGTGGCCGTTGAAGTGAACAGCCATGTGGTGGTGGCACGAACGTGGGCGCAGTGCCGGAAGCACTTCAATGATGTAGTGAAGGCTGGCAAGGTGAGTGGCAGGAATGCTGGCAAGATGGAAGCCCTGCATGGATAATCTGGCGGCCATGACATGTGCAGCAGCGTGGATGACCCATGCACTGGGACTAAACAAGGACCAATGTGTGCATCAAGACAGAGGGTAGTATCACCACCAGACTACCATGGCCAATCATCAGAGCTCGCTGCGATGCCAAACATGGATGAACACATGCAGCAGGCCTCCCAGTGCCACAATGATGGCCACTGAAAGTGGTGCAGCCTTATGAGCATCGCAGGGGGTGGAGAGTTGTGTAACACTGAGAGCTCATAATGCAAGAGAGCAGAGACAGACGGGTGGTGATCTGCCCTTTCTTGCAATGATTATGCAGATGGAGGAGGAGGCAATGGAGATTGGCAGGGTGGCAGCTGGCCAAGCTGTTGCAGAGGGCAAGGCAGGTGTGGAGCCCAGAGAAAGTGAGAGGTGCAATGGCAACAGACACAAATCCTTCTCATTTGTCTTTTCAATGATGTCTCTGTGGTCCCTGATGACCATATGAAGCTCAGGAGCATGTACAGGAAGGAGGATGGGGTGCATTGGGGCATCGTTAACTGCACTCTTGTCTGTCCCGCAGAGCCAGTGCCGTGGCGGCTCAGCAGAGATTACTGGAGCCAGCAGAGCCTCAGAGGAGGAGGCACCATCTGAGGATGCACCGTCACATCAGTTCAGTGTACATTCCACCAACATAGATACTCTCATGTTGGTGGGGCCTGACATGCGATTAGAACAGGTAGCACCAGCTGGTGAGCATGACACACACACGTGCAGCAGGTGACGAAGGCGGTGACAGCTGCGGCCAGTCCCCATCAGAGGAGTGAGGTCAGGCCCAGTAATGTTCAGCTCCACGCAGATACTGAGTGGGTGCTTATGGAGTAGCAGCGGGAAATGTGTGGACATCTGTCAGAGTTCCCACAGGCTGTTCGCTCCCATGCACACACAATGGAGGAGTCCATCCATGCCATGAGTGGCACCATGTCTCTGGTTTATGAGCAAATGGGCTCCTCCATTGAGATGGTGCTGACCCAAGTGGAGAGCCACATGCAACATGCGACCGAGTGGATGCAGGAGGCATGAATCGGCATCCATAGTGAGGTCTCATCCTTGAGTGCTGTTGAGCGCTGGGTTGGCGTGATGGCTCAGAGACGCATGGACCTGTTGCCAGCGGGCAGTCTGGTCCTGATAAGCAGGGCAGTGCAGCCGGGCTATGAAAGGGTTGAGAAATGGGCAGCTGAAGGTGATGGGGGCTCTGCTCAAGGTACCCCCCGGCTTTGACAGAGGCCCCTTGGCCCCTCTGACGGTGACACAGACACAGCATCCAGCCCTGAAGAGAGAGGCTGCCACTGCACAGATGCAGGTGGCACATCCTATGCCAGGCCCCTCGAGGACTCTGCTACCCAGAGACCATCTGCCACGGGCATCTAATGCACCGGAGCAGCAAGGCCAGCAGGCTGCCCCCACATTGGCTGCAGCCGCAGGGGGAGCACAACGTAGAAGCACCCGGAAGCTAATACGTAAACACACTTAGTTTCACAATGGGTCTCACAGGGTTGCCTTTATTTGATGTATGGCACTGAGTATTTCATTTGTTCACCTCGACATAAGTTTGATGCCTTCCACGTGTCCTGTGATCCTTACTCCCCCAAGAGGCCGTGATCAGATATAGTGACATGGAGCTGGAGCCTGTGAAAGGGGCACCAATGACTAAAGGGTGAGGATGGATGATGCACTTGGGATGGGCTCCTCATGGGGGCTGTGGCATTGGAGGTCTCCAGGGAATCCACAGGGAGGCAACTGGCTCTGGTCCAGTGTTGGCACGGGGAGTCTCAGCTGAATCTAGTGTGAGTGAGAGAGTCGCGGGTTTCCCTTGCACACATGTCAATGGCCGCAGCCATCGACACCTCCTGTTCTTGGCCATTGGCTGTCGGGTCAGCTCTGTTTCCCCCTCATCCTCATCAGAGAAGGCGGCACTCAAGAGAACCGTCCGGCACTAGTTCCATTCCTCTCTGCTGTGCCAGGTGGTGCAGAGTACAGCACACCACCATGATATGGGAGACCCTTGAGGGGCCATATGGGAGGCTCCCCCAGAGTGGTCTAAACATCTAAAGTGCATTTTCAGAAGGTCAATTGCCCACCCAATGGTCGCCCTTGTAGTTAGATGGCTGCGTTTGTATGAATCCTCTGCCTCAGTGCTGGAATTCCACACTGGTGAGAGCAGCCATGTCCTCAGTGGATACCCCTTGTCACCCAGGATCCATCCTCGAAGGCTTTCCGGTGGAGTGAATGATTGAGGCTTTTGGTACTGTCTCAGAATGAAGGAGTCTTGGCAGCTTCCCGGGAACCTACCGCACACTTAAATGTAAAGGGCCAAATGGGGAGTGGGTTGGCTGGGGCTGTCTTAAGCACAAGCCAGAATGTCCATCGATCCCTGAAGGCAGCAGCACAGGTAGATAAGGTGGTTAGGAAGGCTTACGGGATACTTGCCTTTATTAGCCGAGGCATAGAATATAACAGCAGGGAGGTTATGATGGAGCTGTATAAAACGTTGGTTAGGCCATAGCTGGAGTACTGTGTACAGTTCCGGTCATGACACTATAGGAAGGATGTGATTGCACTGGAGAGGGTGCAGAGGAGATTCACCAGGATGTTGCCTGGGCTGGAGTATTTCAGCTATGAAGACTGACTAATTAGACTAGGAATGTTTTCCTTGAAGCAGAGAAGGCTGAGGGGGCACCTGATTGAGGTATACAAAATTATGAGGGGTATAGATAGGATAGATAGGAAGAAACTTTTTCCCTTAGCGGAGAGGTCAATAACTAAGGGGCATAGATTTAAGGTAAGGGGCAGGAGGCTAAGAGGGGAATTGAGGAGGAAGTTTTTCACCCAGAGGGTGGTTGGAATCTGGAACACACTGCCTGAAAGAGTGGTAGAGGCAGGAACCCTCACGACATACAAGAAATATTTAGATGAGCACTTGAAACGCCATAACATACAAGACTACGGGCCAAGTGCGGGGAAATGGAATTAGTTAGGACAGTGCTTGATGGTCGGCATAGGCTCTTTGGGCCGAAGGGCCTGTTTCTGTGCTGTAAAACTCTAACTCTGAATCTGACTTGCAGGATCTTTTGTGGTGGCCGTAAATGATCTGCACGTTGAGGGAGTGGAACCCTCTTCCTGTTGATGAAAGCATCCGGCTCTTTCTCTCTATCGCTGTCTCTTGTTCTCTCCCTTTGTGTCACTCTGTCTCTCTCTCTCCATTTCTCTCTCTATATAGAAATCTTTCTATCTCTAAATGTCTCTCTGACTCCCACTCCATCTCTCTCTATTTTCCTGTCTCTCTCTGTTTGTCATTCTCTTTATGTCTCTCACCCTCTGTCTTTCTCTTTGGTCTATCTCTCACTTCTTCAAGTTCTCTATCCTTCCATCTATTGCTCGCTATTGATTGCTTTGTCTGTGTCTCTGTCTCTCTATCTCTCTCTCTCTCCATTTACCTCTGTCTCTCTCTCTCTAACTTTGCCTCTCACTCTCTGTCTCTGTCTCTCTCTCTCTCTATATATATATATCTTTCTATCTCTATTTGTCTCTGTCTCCCTCTCTCACTTTCTATCTGTCTCTCTCTGTGTCTCTGTCTTTCTCTATGTCAGTCTCTCCCTCTGTCTCTCCCTTTTGTCTGTCTCTCACTTTCTCAATTTTTCTATGCTTCCATCTATTGCTGTCTATTAATTGCTCTCTCTCTCTCTGTCTCTCTCTTGATGGGCTGAATGGCCTCCTTCTGTGCTGTAAATGACTCGATGAAAATGACTGTATCTCTCTCTGTCACTCTCTCTCCATCTACCTCTATCTCTACCTCATCTCTCTCCTTTTCCCTGCTTCTCTCTACATCTCCCTCTATGGCTCTTTCTGTCACTCTCTCCTACTCTCTCTCTCTCTATATCTCTCAATCTCTAACAGTCTCTCTCCATCTTTCTCTCTGTCTGTCTTTCTGGCTCTCTCTCTGTCCCTCTCTGTCTCCCTCTGTCAGTCTCTATCTCTGTTTGTCTCTCTCTCTATGTTTGTCACTCCCTCTGTCTCTCTCTATTTGTCTATCTCTCACTTTCTCACTCTCTCTATCCTGCCATCTATTGCCCTCTATCTTTGAAGGGACAGGGACCCTGGCTCCTGAAACTTAGATTTAAAAAGACCAGAGGATTGCTCCAGGGGGCACGAAAAAGCAGAAGTGGGCTTTCCCCCACCTTTTCAGCCTGCTGCTGGGAGCTGCCTCCAACACAAAACCTAGCTCTCTAGTCTTACTCTCTCTGCCTCAGTCTCTCTCTCTCACACCAACTATCTCTCTCTAGTTTCTTTGTCTCTCTTGGTCTCTTTGTCTGTCTCTCTCTTTTGTCTCACTTTTTCGCTCCCTCTATCCTGCCATCTATTGCTCTCCCTATTGTTTGCTCTTTCAATCTCTCTCTTTGCCTGTCTCCTTTGCTCTGTTTCTCTCTCCTTCTCTCTGCCCCTGTGTGTGTGTGTCTCTCTGTCTGTCTCTCTCCCTCTGTGCCTCTCTTTTATTTATCTCTCACTTTCTCACACTCTCTACGTCTCTCTTTATCTCTCTGTCTCTCTCTGTCACTCTCTCTGTCTCTCGGTCTCTGTCTCTGCATCTCTCTCATCTGGCTCTCACTTTCTCACGGTCTCTATCATTACATCTATTGTTTTCTCTCTCTATTGCTTGCTCTCTGTCTCTGGCTCTGTCTTTCTCTATGCCTCTATCCTGCTTTCTGTCTCGCACGTTATCTCTCCATTTCTTGCTCTCTACTCTTCCCAATCTTGATCTTTATCTCTCTCTTTCTCTTGCTCTCTATTTCTTTCTCACATACCGCTCACTGTCTCTCTCTGCATCTCTGATCTTTGTCATTCTCCTTGTGTCTCTTGCTCTGTTTCTGTCTCTTACTGTTTCTCCATCTCTCTACGATGTTTTCTCTGTCCCTCTCTTGTTCCCTCTATCTCTATCTCTTGTTTCCTCACTCTGTCTCTGGCTCTCTGTATCAGTCCCTCTGACTCGATCCCTCTGTTGGTCTTTTTCTGTTTCTCTCTCCCTTTCTCACTCAATGGGCTGAATTCTATTCTCACACTGGGAATCCTGACAACATGCTGGAAAGCCAGGGTGACCCCGCCTCTGCCATTTGTAGGACTCGCAGCTGCATTTCATGGGGTTGGGCAACTAATTGTCTGCTGTTGGGCTGCTGTCCCTTTAAAGGATGACCACCCACCCCCAGGAGCTGCTGGCCAATCATGGGCTGGCAGCTCAGCAGTCTCAGTCGCTGGGAGCAGTGGCCGCTGCTGGGACTGCACCTGGAAAAAGAGGACGCCAAGGAAGGATGCTGCCCTCCTAACCAGTTAAGTGGGGTCTGGAGTGCCAAAGCCAGTTAGGCAGGCCCCAGCGAGGGTGGAGGGTAGGCTGTTGGTGAGGGCAGGCGACGCCATTGCTGTGGAGGCCCCTCTGTGGACCAAAGAGTGCCCGACTAGGAAGGCCCCCCGCCGAGCCCACAGGGAGGCTGCCAGGGTTGACCCGGTAATCTCCTCACACAGCGGACAGCCCTCCCACCACTGGGAAGAGGCCCTTAATTGGTCACTTTACTGGCTCAATTGGTCTCTTGGCGGGAGAGCCATCTTCCACCTTCCTCACTGCTCGTAAAATGACATGGTAGTGGGACGACAACGGACACTCCATCTGCGGTCTTCACTTACCATTTTACGCACCATCCCCTCACCCCCTCACGCCTCCCAGCCCATCCCCAGAGTACTGGTAAAATCCAGCCCAATTTGTCTCTTTCTCTCTTTCTTCTTATCTCTTTCTCCATCACTTGCTCTCTATCTCTCTTACCTTCTATCTCACATCATCTTTCACGCCTTCATCTCTTGCACTCTAACTCTTGCTCTCTCACTTCTTGCCTCTCCACACCCCAGCTATGTCATAGAATCACACAATCATAGAACGTTTACGGCACTGAAAGAGGCCACCTGGCCCATCGTGTTTGTGCCAGCCCAAAAAACAGCCATCCAATCTAATCCCACTTTCCAGCATTTGGTCCGTAGCCCTGCAGGTTACGGTACTTCGGATGCACATCTCTCGCTCACTTACACTATCCAACTCCCTCTCACTCTTACTCTCTGTCTTGCTCTCTATTTCACTCCATCTCTGTATCATCAGCTCTATCTCATTCTCTCCAACTCCATCTCCTTCTCTATCTCTTATTCTTGTCCTCTATATCTGATTCTCCCTCTCGTATTCTGTATCTCCCCCATCTCACTCTTTACCTCTCACTCTCTGTCTCTCCATTTCTTTCTCTCTATCCTTCTCCACTTTTTTCTCTTATGCTTTCCTTCTTTCTTGTGCTTTCCTTTCTTCTCTCCATCGCTTGCTCTCTGTCCCTCTACGTCTCTCTCTGTCTCTCTCTCTCATTCTTTCTCTCTTATGTAAGTGAAGAATGTTCCCTCAGTAGTTCAACAGGAGATTTGCAAGTCGGCTGGAAGATTTAAAGGCCTATAGATGTGGGTGTATGTGGAGGATTGAGAGAGGATTCAGGCCAGGGATATTAATGCAGTGGTTTCTGTATGAGAGCTTGATGCAGTATGCAATGGCCTCACTTTCACAGCCTCTTCATGTTGCTCCTGTCCATCCCAGTCCACTAATTGCATCTGAGGGTCCTCCTACTAGGGTTGCCACTCTGGTCTGACGTATTGCTTGAGGTTTCATTACATCCTGCCTCCAACTGCCACAATCGATCAAAGTGTAGAATTTCAAAAGGACATAGACAAGTTAGTGGAATGGGCGGACAGGTGGCAGATGAAGTTCAATGCAGAGAAATGTGAAATGATTCATTTTGGTAGGAAGAACATGGAGAGACAATATAGAATAAAGGGTACAATTCTAAAGCGGGTGCAGGAACAGAGGGACCTAGGTGTATATGTGCATAAGTCATTGAAAGTGGCAGGACAAGTTGAGAGAGTAGTTAATAAAGCATACAGTATCCTGGGCTTTATTCATAGGGGCATAGAGTACAAGAGCAAGGACGTTATGTTGAACTTATATAAGACACTAGTTTGGCCTCAGCTGGAGTATTGCGTCCAGTTCTGGGTGCCACACTTTAGGAAAGACGTGAGGGCATTGGAGAGAGTGCAGAAAAGATTCACGAGAATGGTTCCAGGGATGAGGAATTTCAGTTCTGAAGATAGATTGGAGAAGTTAGGACTGTTTTCCTTGGAGAAGAGAAGGCTGAGAGGTGATTTGATAGAGGTATTCAAAATCATGAGCGGTCTGGACAGAGTAGATGGAGAGAAACTGTTCCCATTCGTGATAGGATCGAGAACGAGGGGGCACAGGTTTAAAGTATTTGGTAAGAGAAGCAAAAGTGATATGAGGAAAAACTTTTCCACGCAGCAAGTGGGTAAGGTCTGGAATGCGCTGCCTGAGAATGTGGTGGAGGCAGGTTCAATTGAAGCATTCAAAAGGGAATTCGACAGTTATATGAAAAGGTAGAACGTACAGGGTAACGAGGAGAAGGCAGGGGAATGGAACTGAGGGAATTGCTCTTTTGGAGAGCCAGTGCAGACACAATGGGCCGAATGACCTCCTACTGCACTGTAACAATTCTGTGATTCTGTCTTTCTTCCATCTTCAATATTTTTAGAACTAATAAATGAGAGTGTTCAATGAAAATTGAAAAAGCACTCAAGTTTTTAATTTTCTCCTGGGTTGCTTTGCACAATGAACTGGCGATTAATCTTTAATTCCTGGAGACTCCTGGAGAATCCTGGAGGGTTGGCAATCCTACTTCATTCCCAGGGTCTTCACAATGAAGCCTCGTTGTGGGGCACGATTGGGTCTCATTCAGCAGACTATGGTAATCCTTGCTTCCTGTCCTGGGCTCTATTACAGAACGATCCCTTAACTATAGAGACCTCTGGATTATCAAACTCCTGAAGTATGAAGACCCTGGAGTATCGAGAGCCCTGGATTATAGGGACCCCTGCAGTATCAAGACCACGAGATTATCGGGGCTCCTGGAGTATAGAGACCCCCTGGAGTATCAAGGCCACTGGATTATTGAGAGCCCTGTGTTATCAAGACCCTGGACTTTTTTTTATTCATTCATGAGATGTGGGCGACACTGGCTATGCCAGCATTTATTGCCCATCTCTAATTGCCCTTGAGAAGGTGGTGGTGAGCTGCCTTCTTGAACCGCTGCAGTCCATGTGGGGTAGGTACACCCACAGTGCTGTTAGGAAGGGAGTTCTAGGATTTTGACCCAGCGACAGTGAAGGAACGGCGATATAGTTCTAAGTCAGGATGGTGTGTGACTTGGACGGGAACTTACAGGTGGTGGTGTTCCCATGCATCTGCTGCTCTTGTCCTTTGAGGTGGTAGAGGTCGCAGTTTTGGAAGGTGCTGTCTAAGGAGCCTTGGTGCGTTGCTGCAGTGCATCTTGTAGATGATACACACTGCTGCCACTGTGTGTCGGTGGTGGAGCTAATGAATGTTTGTGGATGGGGTGCCAATCAAGTGGGTTGCTTTGTTCTGGATGGTGTCGAGCTTCTTGAGTGTTGATGGAGCTGCACCCATCCAGGCAAGTGGAGAGTATTCCATCACTATTCAGAGCCCTGGATTATCGAGACCCCTGGAGTATTGAGAACTCCTGAATTATTGTGACCCCTGGGTTATTCAGACCTCTGGATTATCAGGATTCCTGGAATATGGAGACTCGTGGAGTATCAGGACCCCTGGATTATCGAAACCCTGAATCCTATTCATCTCTCACCATACCCCGGAATCAATTACGCCCACCTTGAATTCATGTCCATTCGTCCCTCCTAATATATCAATCTCTTCGACCTACATGGTCACATCTTTCGCAATACCTTGTTCTCAAGAAACCCAGTCAAGTTTCTTGACCCTTTTGCACTGTGCTTCAATATCCTTCCTTGCTACTGTTTAACACAGTAGGTTCATCTCCTGAACTCATAACCTCCACTACCAAGAAGGAAAGGGCAGAAAATATAAGGAAACACCATCACCTGCAAATTCCCCTCCAAGTCATATGCCATCCCAAATTGGACAGATATCACTGTTCCTTCACTGTTGTTGGGTTGAAATCCCAGAACTCCGTCTCTAACACCACTGTGGAAACACCTACATCACACCAACTGCAGTGGTTCTTGAAAAAAGTCCAACACCATCATCACCTCAAGGACAGCTAGGGATGGGCAATAAATGCTGACCTTGCCAGTGACATCCGTATCTCAGGTGTGTGTATGTATTATATATACATATGAAATTAGCTCTATTACGCACTTAATCTCAACAATGAAATCTAATCCACCACGAATAGTCTATTTTATTTATTTTCCAGCACTCAATAGCAACACTTGCTAGGTAACTATCACCTTGCCATATTAACAGCATCACCAAACCAGAGGCTATCAGCTAAACAGCACAAGCTGAATACAGCTGGGTCTGCAGAATATTAACTGCTTTGTTCACATTGTTCCTTGTCCTCAGAGCTGCTGGGTACAAACAAACAGCAGCAGCAGCCACAGCCTCGGTCAGGAATAGTGAGAGCCCAAAACCAGGAACTTACTGTGAATCCGATTCCTACAGTAGCAGAGAATGATCCCGGGATGAACTTTCCTTGGTCAAACTGCACCAGCAGTGACGTCTTTCCAACTCCACTGTCACCCACCAGGATAGTCTGCGGGGAAAGAAGATAATTAGGGAGTCATTGGCTGATTCGGGTATTCATTGAGCAATAAAGTCCCACCCTACCTGGCTGACTCTTAATGATCCAGAAGTATGCAGCAGTACTAGGGAGGGATGGACATTATGTGGCTTGGTAGTGAACGGAGGGTAGATTGAGGAGATGTTAAAATAGGGTAATGGGGTTCAAGATGAAGAGAGGGACATTGGGGTGTGGCAGTATTAGTGAACATTGGGAGGTGTCCATTTGGTTTGTATGTAGTGGGAAGGGTTGGCAGTACTGGGAGTGATGGGTCTGGGTGTGGTGGGATGGGTTGGCAGTATTGGGAATGATGGGTCTGGGTGTAGTGGGATGGGTTGGCAGTACTGGGTGTGTTGGGTCTGGGTGTAGTGGGATGCGTTGGCAGTACTGGGTGTGTTGGGTCTGGGTGTAGTGGGATGGGTTGACAGTACTGGGAGTGATGGGTCTGGGTGTAGTGGAATGGGTTGGCAGTACTGGGAGTGATGGATCTGGGTGTAGTAGAATGGGTTGGCAGTACTGGGAGTGATGGGTCTGGGTGTGATGGGATGGGTTGGCAGTATTGGGAGTGATGGGTCTGGGTGTAGTGGGATGGGTTGGCAGTACTGGGTGTGTTGGGTCTGGGTGTAGTGGGATGGGTTGGCAGTACTGGGAGTGATGGGTCTGGGTGTAGTGGGATGGGTTGGCAGTACTGGGTGTGTTGGGTCTGGGTGTAGTGGGATGGGTTGGTAGTACTGGGAGTGATGGGTCTGGGTGTAGTGGGATGGGTTGGCAGTATTGGGAGTGATGGGTCTGGGTGTAGCGGGATGAGTTGGCAGTACTGAGAGTGATGTGTCTGGGTGTAGTGGGATGGGTTGGTAGTATTGGGAGTGATGGCTCTGAGTGTAGTGGAATGGGTTGGCAGTCCTGGGAATGATGAATCTGGGTGTAGTAGAATGGGTTGGCAGTACTGGGAGTGATGGGTCTGGGTGTGATGGGATGGGTTGGCAGTATTGGGAGTGATGGGTCTGGGTGTAGTGGGATGGGTTGGCAGTACTGGGTGTGTTGGGTCTGGGTGTAGTGGGACGGGTTGGCAGTACTGGGAGTGATGGGTCTGGGTGTAGTGGGATGGGTTGGTAGTACTGGGAGTGATGGGTCTGGGTGTAGTGGGATGGGTTGGCAGTACTGGGTGTGTTGGGTCTGGGTGTAGTGGGATGGGTTGGTAGTACTGGGAGTGATGGGTCTGGGTGTAGTGGGATGGGTTGGCAGTACTGGGTGTGTTGGGTCTGGGTGTAGTGGAATGTGTTGGCAGTACTGGGAGTGATGGGTCTGGGTGTAGTGGGATGGGTTGGCAGTATTGGGAGTGATGGGTCTGGGTGTAGCGGGATGAGTTGGCAGTACTGAGAGTGATGTGTCTGGGTGTAGTGGGATGGGTTGGTAGTATTGGGAGTGATGGCTCTGAGTGTAGTGGGATGGGTTGGCAGTACTGAGAGTGATGTGTCTGGGTGTAGCGGGATGAGTTGGCAGCACTGAGAGTGATGTGTCTGGGTGTAGTGGGATGGGTTGGTAGTATTAGGAGTGATGGCTCTGAGTGTAGTGGGATGGGTTGGCAGTACTGAGAGTGATGTGTCTGGGTGTAGTGGGATGGGTTGGCAGTACTGGGAGTGATGGGTCTGGGTGTAGTGGGATGGGTTGGTAGTATTGGGAGTGTGATGGGTCTGGGTGTAGTGGGATGGGTTGGCAGTACTGGGAGTGATGGGTCTGGGTGTAGTGGAATGGGTTGGCAGTACTGGGTGTGTTGGGTCTGGGTGTAGTGGGATGGGTTGACAGTACTGGGAGTGATGGGTCTGGGTGTAGTGGGACGAGTTGGCAGTACTGGGAGTGATGGGTCTGTGTGTAGTGGGATGTGTTGGCAGTATTGGGTGTGTTGGGTCTGGGTGTAGTGGGATGGGTTGGCAGTATTGGGTGTGTTGGGTCTGGGTGTAGTGGGATGGGTTGGCTCTACAGTGAGTGATGGGTCTGGGTGTAGTGGGATGGGTTGGCTGTACAGGGAGTAATGGGTCTGGGTGTAGTGGGATGTGTTGGCAGTATTGGGTGTGTTGGGTCTGGGTGTAGTGGGATGGGTTGGCAGTATTGGGTGTGTTGGGTCTGGGTGTAGTGGGATGGGTTGGCAGTACTGGGAGTGATGGGTCTGGGTGTAGTGGGATGGGTTGGCAGTACTGAGAGTGATGTGTCTGGGTGTAGCGGGATGAGTTGGCAGCACTGAGAGTGATGTGTCTGGGTGTAGTGGGATGGGTTGGTAGTATTAGGAGTGATGGCTCTGAGTGTAGTGGGATGGGTTGGCAGTACTGAGAGTGATGTGTCTGGGTGTAGTGGGATGGGTTGGCAGTACTGGGAGTGATGGGTCTGGGTGTAGTGGGATGGGTTGGTAGTATTGGGAGTGTGATGGGTCTGGGTGTAGTGGGATGGGTTGGCAGTACTGGGAGTGATGGGTCTGGGTGTAGTGGAATGGGTTGGCAGTACTGGGTGTGTTGGGTCTGGGTGTAGTGGGATGGGTTGACAGTACTGGGAGTGATGGGTCTGGGTGTAGTGGGACGGGTTGGCAGTACTGGGAGTGATGGGTCTGTGTGTAGTGGGATGTGTTGGCAGTATTGGGTGTGTTGGGTCTGGGTGTAGTGGGATGGGTTGGCAGTATTGGGTGTGTTGGGTCTGGGTGTAGTGGGATGGGTTGGCTCTACAGTGAGTGATGGGTCTGGGTGTAGTGGGATGGGTTGGCTGTACAGGGAGTAATGGGTCTGGGTGTAGTGGGATTTGTTAGCAGTATTGGGTGTGTTGGGTCTGGGTGTAGTGGGATGGGTTGGCAGTATTGGGTGTGTTGGGTCTGGGTGTAGTGGGATGGGTTGGCAGTACTGGGAGTGATGGGTCTGGGTGTAGTGGGATGGGTTGGCAGTATTGGGTGTGTTGGGTCTGGGTGTAGTGGGATGGGTTGGTAGTATTGGGTGTGTTGGGTCTGGGTGTAGTGGGATGGGTTGGCAGTATTGGGTGTGTTGGGTCTGGGTGTAGTGGGATGGGTTGGCAGTACTGGGAGTGATGGGTCTGGGTGTAGTGGGATGGGTTGGTAGTATTGGGAGTGTGATGGGTCTGGGTGCAGTGGGATGGGTTGGCAGTACTGGGAGTGATGGGTCTGGGTGTAGTGGGATGGGTTGGCAGTACTGAGAGCGATGGGTCTGGGTGTAGTGGGATGGGTTGGCAGTACTGAGAGTGATGTGTCTGGGTGTAGTGGAATGGGTTGGCAGTACTGGGAGTGATGGGTCTGGGTGTAGTGGGATGGGTTGGCAGTACTGAGAGTGATGTGTCTGGGTGTACTGGGATGGGTTGGCAGTACTGGGAGTGATGGGTCTGGGTGTAGTGGAATGGGTTGGCAGTACTGGGTGTGTTGGGTCTGGGTGTAGTGGGATGGGTTGACAGTACTGGGAGTGATGGGTCCTGGTGTAGTGGGATGGGTTGGCAGTACTGGGAGTGATGGGTCTGGGTGTAGTGGGATGTGTTGGCAGTATTGGGTGTGTTGGGTCTGGGTGTAGTGGGATGGGTTGGCAGTATTGGGTGTGTTGGGTCTGGGTGTAGTGGGATGGGTTGGCTCTACAGTGAGTGATGGGTCTGGGTGTAGTGGGATGGGTTGGCTGTACAGGGAGTAATGGGTCTGGGTGTAGTGGGATGTGTTGGCAGTATTGGGTGTATTGGGTCTGGGTGTAGTGGGATGGGTTGGCAGTATTGGGTGTGTTGGGTCTGGGTGTAGTGGGATGGGTTGGCAGTATTGGGTGTGTTGGGTCTGGGTGTAGTGGGATGGGTTGGTAGTATTGGGTGTGTTGGGTCTGGGTGTAGTGGGATGGGTTGGCAGTATTGGGTGTGTTGGGTCTGGGTGTAGTGGGATGGGTTGGCAGTACTGGGAGTGATGGGTCTGGGTGTAGTGGGATGGGTTGGCAGTATTGGGTGTGTTGGGTCTGGGTGTAGTGGGATGGGTTGGCAGTATTGGGTGTGTTGGGTCTGGGTATAGTGGGATGGGTTGGCAGTATTGGGTGTGTTGGGTCTGGGTGTAGTGGGATGGGTTGGTAGTATTGGGTGTGTTGGGTCTGGGTGTAGTGGGATAGGTTGGCAGTATTGGGTGTGTTGGGTCTGGGTGTAGTGGGATGGGTTGGCAGTACTGGGAGTGATGGGTCTGGGTGTAGTGGGATGGGTTGGCAGTATTGGGTGTGTTGGGTCTGGGTGTAGTGGGATGAGTTGGCAGTACAGGGAGTGATGGGTCTGGGTGTCGTGGGATGGGTTGGCAGTATTGGGTGAGTTGGGTCTGGGTGTAGTGGGATGGGTTGGCAGTATTGGGTGTGTTGGGTCTGGGTGTAGTGGGATGGGTTGGCTGTACAGGGAGTGATGGGTCTGGGTGTCGTGGGATGGGTTGGCAGTATTGGGTGTGTTGGGTAGACCACTGTCTTGAATATACTCAACGACTAAGCATCCACAGCCCTCTGGGGTAGAGAATTCCAAACATTCTAACCCTTTGCGTGAAGAAATTTCTCCTCATCTCAGTCCTTATAGACCGACCCCTTATTCTGATACTGTGAGTCTGTGTTCAGAGATCGCCCAACCGAGGGAAACATTTTCTCAGCATCTACCCTGTCAAGCCCCTTAAGAATTTTATATGTTTCAATTAGATCATCTCTCATTCTTCTAAAAACTCTCGGGAATATAGGCCCAGTCTGCTCAATCTCTCCTAAAGGACAATCTTCTAATCATTCATCACATTTCTTTGAAAGCAAGTATGTCCTTCCTTTGGTAAAGAGACCAAAACTGCATCCAGTCCTCCAGTGTGGTCTCACCAATGCCCTGTATAATTTCATTAAGACTTTTTTTACTCTTATACTCCAATCCCTCAGTAACCAATATTAACATACCATTTTCCTTTCTAATTGCTTGTTGTACCTGCGTATTAACTTTCTGTGATTCATGTACACCCAGGTCCCTTTAACTGCAAACATTTCCCAGTCTTTCACCACTCAAAATATATTCTGCTTTTTTATTTTTCCTACCAAAGTTGATAACTTCATACTTCACCACTTTATATTCTATCAGCCATGTTCTTGCCCACTCACCCCAATTGTCCATATCCATCTGCTGACTCTGCGTCCTCTTCACTGCTTACTTTCCCACCTAACTTTGTATCGTCAGCAAACATAGATACAATACAAACAGTTCCCACATTAATATACATTGGAAATAGATGAGGCCCATTTTTTGATCTTAGCGGTTCCTCGCTACTTACAGCCTGCCAACCGGAAAGTAGAACATAGAACATAGAACAGTACAGCACAGAACAAACCCTTCGGCCCATGATGTTGTGCCAACCCTATTAACCTACTCTAAGATCAAACTAACTACCTACCCTTCATTCTACTATCATCCATGTACCTATCCAAGAGTCGCTTAAATGCCCCTAATGTATCTGCTTCTACTACCACCGCTGGCAGCGCATTCCACGCACCCACCACTCTCTGTGTAAAGAACCTACCTCTGACATCTCTCTGAAACCTTCCTCCAATCACCTTAAAATTATACCCCCTGGTGATAGCCCTTTCCACCCTGGGAAAAAGTCTCTAACTATCCACTCTATCTATGCCTCTCATCATCTTGTACCCCTCTATCAAGTCACCTCTCATCCTTCTTCACTCCAATGAGAAAAGCCCTAGCTCCCTCAATCTTTCTTCGGAGGACATGCCCTCCAGTCCAGGCAGCATGCTGGTAAATCTCCTCTGCACCCTCTCTAAAGCTTCCACATCCTTCCTATAATGAGGTGACCAGAACTGAACACAATATTCCAAGTGTGGTCGAACCAGGGCCTTATAGAGCTGCAGCATAACCTCGCACCTCTTAAACTCAATCCCCCTGTTAATGAAAGCCAACACACCATACGCCTTCTTAACAACCCTATCAACTTGGGTGGAAACTTTGAGCGATCTATGGACATGGACCCCAAGATCCCTCTGTTCCTCCACACTACCAAGAATCCTGTCTTTAAGCCTGTATTCCGCATTCAAATTCGACCTTCCAAAATGTCCCGTTTATTCCTACTCTCTGTTTTCTGTCCATTAACCAAATCTCAATCCATGCTAATACACTACCCCCAACCCTATGAATCCTTATTTTATGTAATAACCTCTTCTATGGCACCTTTCTTTTTGAAAATCCAAATACACTACATCTACTGCTTCCCCCTTATCTACCCTGTTAGAACCTCAAAAAACTCAACAAATTTGTCAAACACAATTTCCCTTTCATAAATCTGTTTTGACTCTGCTTAATCATATTATGATTTTCTAAGTGCACTGTGCCCTGTCCCTAATAATAGGTTCTAGTACTGTGCCTAGTTCTGATGTTAGGCTAACTGGTCTATAGTTCCCTGCTTTCTCTCTTCTTCCTTTCTTAAATAGCAAGGTTACACTTGACCTTTCAATCCTTGGGAATTATTCTAGAATCTAAAGAATTTGGCAAGATTAAAACCAATGCATCCATTGTCTCTGCAACTACCTCTTTCAAAACCCTAGGATGAAGGTCATCAGGTCCAGGGGATTTACATACATACGAACATACATACGAATTAGGAGCAGGAATAGGCCCCTCAAGCCTGCTCCGCCATTCAGTAAGATCATGGCTAATCTGATTGTAACCTCGACTCCACATTCCCGCCTGCCCCGATTACCTTCCACCCCCTTGCTTAGCAAGAATCCAGCTACCTCTGCCTTAAAAATATTCAAAGACTCTGCTTCCACCGCCTTTTGAGCAAGTCTTTGAGTTCCAAAGACTCACAACCCTCTGAGAGAAAAAATTTCTCCTCATCTTTGTCTTAAATGGGCAACTCCTTATTTTTAAACAATGACCCCTAATTCTAGATTCTCCCACAAGAGGAAATATCCTTTCCACATCCACCCTGTCAAGACCCCTCAGGATCTTATATGTTTCAATCAAGTCACCTCTTACTCTTCTAAACTCCAGTGGATACAAGTCTAGCCTGTCCAACCCCTTCTTCACAAGACAACCCGCCCATTCCAGGTATTAGTCTAGTAAACCTTCTCTGAACTGCTTCCAATGCATTTACATCCTTCCTTAAATAAGGAGACCAGTACTGTACACAGTACTCCAGATGTGGTCTCACCAATACCCTGTATAACTGAAGCATAATCTCCCTACTTTTGTATTCAATTTCCCTCGCAATAAACAATAACATTCTATTAGCTTTCCTAATTACTTTCTCTACCTGCATACTAACCTTTTATGATTTTTTGTGTTTTCTACCTTGAAGACAGATACAAATTGTTTGTTTAATTTCTTTTCCATTTCCTTCTCCTCTATATAATTTCACCTGTCTTTGCCTCTAATGGGCCCATGTTAACTTTCACTAACCTCCTCCTTTTTACATACCTATAGAAATGTTTACAATCTGTTTTTATGTCATGCTAATCTACTCTCATTTTTTTCTCTTTCCTTATCAACTTCTTAGTCCTCCTTTGCTGAATTCTAAACTCCGCTCAATCTTCAGGCTTACTACTCCTTTTGGCAACATTACAACCCTCTTCCTTTGATCTAATACTATTTTTAACTCCTCTTGTTAGCCACAGTTGGACCACTTTTTCTATAGGGTTTTTGTGCCTTAAAGGAATACATATTTGTTGAAAATTGAAAATCTTAGCCATTGCTTGGCTATTGTCATATCTTTTAATGCAGCTTCCCAATCTACCTCAGCCCCTCATACCAATGTAGTTTGCTTTGTTTAGGTTTAAGACCCCAGTTTCGGTCTTAACTGAATCACTTTCAAACTCAATATAAAATTCTATCGTACTATGGTCACTCTTCCCTAGAGGCCCGCTTACTACAAGGTTATTGATTAACCTTTTCTCATGGCATAATACTAGATGCAAAATAGTTTATTTTTGAGATGACTGGGTGTATTAGAATGAAGGCTGTAAGCTTCCATGCATCACTCTCCACACTCCCCCATTAATGTTTTATAAACGTGATTTCCCAGCAACGAATTGGGATGCCTGTTTTACTTTCAAGGACTATATATTTGGACCTTTGACAGCAAGTACAATATAAGTTCACTAAGTGCTTTCAATAACTGAAAAGTGGTTCTTGGGTAGGTATCAGGAATGGATATCTGCCTCCTGCCCTAAGAAAAGCTCAGGAACAACAATCGTCCATGGCCCAGTAATCTTTAAGGTGATGTCTGTCCGGTCAATCTTCAAACAAACAAATAATAAGTAATAAATACAGAAGCACAAATGGCGAAGTGTGAATGATTCAGCAGTGAATGAGGGAGTGGTGAATCAGGGAAATGGTGAATGGCGAGTGGTCAATGGGGGAGAAGTGAAAAGGGAAAGATAAAGGAGGCAGTGGTGAATGGGGAAATGGTGACTGGGCTAGTGATAAATGGGAGAATGTTGAATGGGAGTAGCGAATGGGGAGTAATGAAAAGGGGATAGTTAATGGGGAGTAGTGAAGGGGAGAGCAGTGAGTGGGGAGTAGTGAGTGCAGGAATAGTGAATATATCATGATTTGCAGGAGGGACCTGGAAGCTTGTCAGTATTTACAGGGAGTCTCCGGGGAGTGTCAGTAGTTACAGGAGGTCTCTGGGGAGTCTCCGGGGAGTATCAGTATTTGCAGGGAATCTCCGGGGACTGTGTCAGTACACAAGGGGTCTCCGGGGAATGTGTCAGTGTTTACAGGGAGTCTCCAGGGAATGTGTCAGTATTTACAGGGAGTCTCCGGGGAGTGTGCCAGTAGGTACAGGAGGTCTCTGGGGAGTCTCTGGGGAGTATCAATATTGACAGGGAATCTCCAGGGAGTGTGTCAGTGTTTACAGGGAGTCTCCAGGGAACGTGTCAGTATTTACAGGGCATCTCCGGGGAGTGTGTCAGTACACAGGGGGTCTCCAGGGAATGTGTCAGTGTTTACAGGGAGTCTCCGGGGAGTGCGTCAGTATTTACAGGGTGTGTGTCAGTATTTACAGGGAGTCTCCAGGGAACGTGTCAGTATTTACAGGGAGTCTCTGGGAAATGTGTCAGTATTTACAGGGAGTCTCCGGTGAGTACGTCAATATCTGTATGAGTTGCCCCGGACAATGAGCATGGAAGAGATGCAGTATGATTCTAATCTCTCACACTCTGTCCTGGAAATGGAAATTAGGAACTGTGCAGCTATGATTTGAGTTTCCCAACTGTCCTTGGCTTGGCATCCACCACTGGGGTAGGGGCTTTGTCCCACTCACTATTTACACTCTGTTTGGGCCGCTGTCACTGTGCTATGTGACTGATGTTATGGGGAATCACATCTTACCCACCGAGCCACAGACAGACATGAGGCATGCAACCCGGAGAGGGGTTGGGGAGGAAGTGTGCAATGAGCTGCACCTTCTAAAGCATCCCTCAGAGTTTGTCTTGTTTGAAGAGTAAAGCAGCAGTACACAATTATCAGTCTGACAGACTGTCCACCCAGCAATTAGGCAGCTTTGAGATTCAGTACACCCAGGAGACTGAGCACTTTGTACAACACAAGCTCACAGTGTTAACTGAAACTGGCTAGACCAGGAAACAGCGACAACAGCTTGCCTTTATACAGTGACTTTAATGTAGAAAAACGCCCCAGGATGCTTCACAGAGAGTAGGAATGAGAGATAAGGAGAAAATTTTTATACAGCACCTCTCACAACCTCAGGACATCCCAATGCACTTCACAGACAATAAATTACTTTTGATGTGTGGTGACTGTGGTTGTGTAGGCAAGTGTGGCAGCCAATTTGTGCAAAGAAAGAGCCCACAAAGGACAAGGAGGCAATTTGTCAATTAATCTGTCTTTAGGTCTTGGTTGAGGGATAAATGTTCTTCAGGACATTGGGAAGAATTCACCTGCTCTTCCTCAAATAGTGTTGTGGCACATTTTGTGTCCACCTAAAGGACAGACAGGATCTCTGTTTAATGTCTCATCTGAAAGACAGCACCTCTGACTGTGCAGCACTCCCTCAGTACTGCATCAGGCACAGCAGCCTAGATTATGTACTCAAGTTCTAGAGTAGGGCTTGAACCCACAAACTTCTGATATAAGAGGTGAGAATCCTACCAACTGAGGCAAAGTTGACTTATAATAGGTAAGTGAATGGAAACCAAATCACGAAGGGGGAAATTAGGATGGGAAGGGGGGATACTCAAAAAGCCAGAGTTAAAGAACCAAAGCAGGTGGCAGTGGGTATAAGGCAGGAGAATGTTGTAGAGATTGGTGGGTTGAAGACCAACTCTCTTGACCCTATTCCCACTAAACTGCTACCATTGAACCACACAAATTGACTGCCACGTTTCCGACATTACAACCGTGACTACACTTCAAAGTGTGCTTCATTGGCTGTAAAGCACATTGGGACATGCTGAGGTCATGAAAGGCACTATAGAAATATAGCTGCTTCTTGGGCCAGAAACTATCTGCCCTAATCCAGACTGTCAAAGTGCTTGAGTTCTTTGCTACCGTATCACGGTCTCCAGTGAGTCACTCTTCTAATCCTGAGGCTATTTATGTTCTAGTTAACATTTAGTCATCTGAGACTTTCTATAGAAAGCCAGCCTATTATTGTGATTGATATTTTCTGCACACCACAATTCCAGGTTTAGATTGAAACCTGTTGTTTATTGAGAAGTTATTGAATGTTGCCTGAGAATGACGTCTCTGAAAATCTATCACCCACTGGAATATTTTTATTCATTTCAGTAGGGAGCACTTTCCACTCTGAGCCAGAAAGTCACGTGCTCAGGGCTCACTCCCAGGATTTGAGTTTATAATGCAGGTTGACAGCCCCGGTGTAATACAGAGGGAGTGCTACACAGTCGGAGGTGCTACCTTTCAGATGAGGGGCGAAATTGGATATGGGTGGGGCCAAAAAATAAACAGGTATCTCATCGGTCGCCTATTATACGAGCTGCCTGACATTGAGTTCCGTGGATTTCAGTAGAACTGAATACAGTGTGTGTTATATAATGGGAAACAAAAGCAATTCTGCTTGATCTGCGTCTCTGTCTGAGATGTTAAACTAAGGCTTTTTCTCCCTTTGCGGAGAGATCCCATGGCCCTACCTGATGAACAAAGAGCTGTGCTGGCATCCTAACCAACATTCAGTTGATACCAGCACAAACAAAGGACTGAATATTATCTTAGAAGCTGGAGGCAGTGGGGGTGGGATGGGGAGAGGAGTGCATTCTTGAGGTCGGGGAAACCCAGAGTACGGGTTGGGTTCCTGTTGCAGATTTTTTAGCTTTTTAACTTCCAACCTGGACCTAACCCATTCGTTTTTTGGGGGGGGATTAAAATTCCCCTCACAGCGAATGATCAGTCACTTCATTTGCTGTTTGTGGGATCTTGTTGTGTACAAATTGCCTGCTGTGTTTGGCTAAGTATAATGAGTGATTGCGTTTCAAAAGTAACTAACCGGCTGTGAAACACATTGATGTGCCCTGAGGGTGTGATAAGATGCTATGTAAATGCAAGTTCCTGCAATTTGTTTGTTCTCTGATAACGTAGTAAATACCAAATACTGAGCTGGTTAAAAAGTTGCACTAGAGGGTTGGCATTTGTTTAAAAACACTGTGCAGCCTGTTGGCACCTCACCCATCCTTTGTGTGTGAGCTTGAACAGTGAGGGGAAGGGGTTGGGGCATGGCAGACTATTCCACCACATGGGGCTTCATGGCCAAACCCAGTCCAGTCCTAGTCCTCGTCCTATCCATTGGAGAGTCTGCTGAAAACCTTGCCCAGACTTAACATTTCAGGTCGATGACCTTTCATCAGAACTGAAAAGCATCAACACTGACTAACTTTCAAGCAAATGGAGAACCAGGAAAATGACAGCGGGGGGTGGGGGGGTTGGTGGGGGAACAAAAGGGAGAGATTTGTGACAGGGTGGAGGGCCTCCTCCAACTCCCTCTCTGCTATTCTGCTGGAACCAATTCATCTATCTTTTGTTTCTATACTTGTCCCTTTATCACATCCATTTGTCTTGCACATTATTTTGCCATTTAATCTCTCCTGTCCTCCACCCTATCACTGACCTTTCCTTTTGTTCTTTCTCAGCCCTCCCACCCCACATCCTACCAACACCTCGCTCTGCACCCCACCACCTACCATCAGCCCCCGCACTCCCCCATCGCCGACACGCTTTTCCCTAGTTCTGCATTCGCTTAAAAGCCGTTCATCTCGAAAATCTTCCAGTTCTGATGGCAGGTCATCAACCTGAAATGTTAACTCTGTTGCTGCCAGACCTACTGAGCGTTTCCACTGTTTCTGTTTTTAGCTCTGGTTTTGCTTTTGTTCCATTGAGAGCTGACTGCGTTGTCCTCCAGTTGCTGTTCTGTGAACTAGAATCATAGAATCTTACAGAAGGAGACCATTTGGCCCATCGTGCCTGTGCCAGCTCTTAGAAAGAGCTGTACAATTAGTCCCACTCCCCTGCTCTGACCCCGTAGCCTTGCAAAATTTTGCCCTTCAATTCGCTTTTGAAAGTTACAATTGAATCTGCTTCCACCGCCCTTTCAGGCAGCACATTCCAGATCATAACAACTCTTTGCCGAACAAATTTGCATCATCTTGCCTCTGGTTCTTCTGCCAATCAACTTGAATCCGTGTCCATGGGTTACTGATCCTTGTGTAACTGGAAACAATTTCTCCTCATTTACACTATCAAAACCCTTCATGATTTTGAGCAGCTCTATTAAATCTCCTCTTAGCCTATTCTGCTCTAAGGAGAATAACTCCAGGTTCTCCAGTCTCTCCATGTAACTCAAGTCTTTTATCCCTGGTACCACTCCAGTAAGTCTCACCTTTACCCTCTCCATGGCTTTGACATCCTTCCTAAAGTGTGGTGCCCAGAATTGAACTCACTGGGCTGGATTTTATGCTCTCCCGTGGGGACCCCGCCACCTTCCTGCCTCCACCCCAATTATGTCCGAGGTGGGACGGCCTGTGGATGGCCTTCCCACTCCACCGCCAATTGAGGCCCTTTAATGGGCAATTATGGGCCTCATCCTGCCTCCACCAGTATTAGCCCAGTGGCGGGCGGGCCTGTCACTACATGGGGAGCGCAACAAGCAAACTCGTGTGGGTTGCTTGCCAGCTCCCTGAGATTGTGGCAGGTGGTGACGGGGGGAAGGGGAGGTCCCTCTTTCAAAGGCATTTAGTGGGATCCAGCATCAGGAAGGGGTGCTCCCAACCCCCCTACACCCCCCTCCCCCGCAAACCTCACCTCACTAAACTCCTCCCATCATCACTCACCTGTGCCCTGGGTCCATTGACGATCCTGGGCCTCGCGCAGGTTCATTACCAGCAGTAGCCACCGCCTCCGCAGGCATGACTCCTGTTGCCGGGGGCTGGGGTCCTTAATCCCGGGGAAGGCCCACCGTGGTCCACTTAAGTGTCTGATTGGCATGTGATGCAGGGGGCCTTCCCGCAAAGAGGTGACACAGCGTTCTCGCTGGCTCTTCAGCCGGTGGTGGAGATCCCCGTCTCCTCCATAAAATACAGCCCGATTTTCCAGCTGAGGCCTAACCAGTGATTTATAAAGGTTTAGCATAACTAAAACCCACGTTTTCTCTCAACTAACATCACAGAAAACAGAATTTCTGGTCATTATTACATCGTTGTTTGTGGCACCTTGCTGTGTGTTAATTATTTGCTGCATTTTCTACATTAAAGATGGTGACTGCATGTGAAAAACTACTTAATTGGCTTTAAAACGCTGTGGGATGTCCTGAAGTTGTGAAAGGTGCTATATAAATGTAAATCTTTCTCTTTATAGGCCTTTTTATCAGCTTCCTCAACTTGTACTACCAACTTCAAAGACTTATGTACACACACCCGCAGATCTCTCAGCTCCTGCCGCCCCCCCTTTACAATTCTACCCTTTAGCTTATATTGCCTCTCCTCATTCTTCCTATGCAAATGAGTCACCTCACATTTCTCGACATTAAATTTCACCTGCCATGTGTCTGCCCATTCCACCAATCTGTCTTTGTCCTCCTGAAGTCAGTCACTATCCTCCTTATTGTTTACTACATTTCTGAGTTTTGGGAAATCTGCAAACGTTGAAATTATGCTCTTTATATCCAAGTCTAGATCATTAATATATATCAAAAACAGCAGTTATCCTAATACCGAGCCCTGGGGGACACCACTATATACTTCCTTCCAGTCTGAAAAACAACCATTCACCACTACTCTCTGCTTCCTGTCTTTTATTTCCATGAGCTTCAGTTTTGTTAATGAGTTTATTATATGATCCTTTAGCAAACACCTGTTTGCTTGAGTCCTGTTAGTGCAAGTGACCAGAAGCTAAGTCTCACTGTTCTGGTTCTAGCTTTTCCTGTCACTACAGAATATCCTCCGAACCTCTGCCAGGTCCCCAGCTCTGTTTCCTGGGTAAAGGAGGGAGAGAGGGGCCATTATCAACTCCTGGTAAGCTCCTGGTGAGATTTCACCAGTGACCGCCGGAAGATCCAGCAGTGTAGCAATGTTGCCCACTTGGGGCCTTCAGCCCTCAGGGTGAATTGGAGACAGAGAAGGGCTCTACTAGGCCCTCTCCCTCCATTTGCAGCATTCAGGGCTACTCCCACCATTACCCTGGGCCTCCTACCATGATCTACCTGGCAGTCCTGGAGAATGGCAGAACAGGGGCATATGGGGGAGAAATAGGCTGGAAAGCTGAGCACCCCCCCCACCCCCCTCGCCATTTATCCCCAACCCACATTGGCATTTGCTTACAGCAGGTGGGGAAGGAAGAGCCAAGGATAGAGACGGGGAGGATGGAAGTAGAGATTGGGGTAGTGGGCTCTCTTTACTGCCACTATCACACAGTGGAAAGAGTTTCTCCTTATTTAAATCCTTCATTACCTGAGGGTTGAAGGGTTACTGGCAAGGGAGTCAGACAGCGATGACGTTAGAGCATTCTAAAACAAGTGAAGCAGCTGTCCCCTTCCTATGGGAGGTTGGTAATCTCATTGACAGGCTGTTGAATGCATTATGCTATGCAGAAGTGCCCCTGGGCAACTCTGTGCCAACTGCTGTTCTAATTGATAATAGACTACAGAACCAAAGAAAAACAAGAGTGACGAGAGCTTATCGTCTTCCTGAGCTGCACTCTCCTCTCGCTCCTGTTAATGGACCTTCATGCTGATCATGATGAATGGTTTTATGGAGGTTGTCTCTGAAAGACAACTGCTGCAATGGACAATGGACACTGGTTATTTGTTCAGATTAAGAGACTGTGCAGTCGTATCTGACAAAAACAGACGCAGCCCTCCACAAGCAAGAGTGTGACATCTGAGAAAGAGGGAGAAAGATAAAGTGAGAGAGTGAAAACGAGAGAGAGTGAGAGATATGGAGCAAGAGACATAGAGAGACAGGGAGAGAACAAGAGACAGAGAGAGAACTAGACTGTGTGTGAGAGAGAGAGAGAGAGAGCGCGGGAGAGAGAAAGTATACCAGCCAGTATGATACTGAGTCAGAAGGGCTGAAGGGCCATATTCAAAGCCCAGTCTGAGTGAGGACAGCAAGTGGTCGATTATGTCAGTGAACATAAGTTCTCAGTAAGTGTTGGCTTGTCAGAAGCTTGGTTAAACAAGGGCCAAGGGAACATGAGGGAAGTGAGATTAGTGAGACTGAGGGAGAGATGGGATATAAAGTGCAATATATGGGGGCAGGGGGAGGAGATGCAATGTTGGAGAAGGGAAGGGCTGGAAGGAAATCCAGAGCTGGATACAAGAAGACCCTGTGACGAGTCTTCAGATGGAGCAGCTGGTGAAAAACATGGCAGAGACTGTTTCCCTTCATCCTTCACCCTCCATCAGAAAAAGGTGGGAAGTTGGGATGTAACAGAGATTTGGTTGAGATCAGCCCAGAGTGCTGACCTGGGGGGATGTTTTAGCCTTACCCGCACCGGAGCTAACAGGTTTCCACCGCCCCCAATTTTAACCTGTTATTCTGATCAGGCAGCAAGGACACTCACCCAAAGTCTTTCTTTACATGTGTTGGGTTCTGACAATGTCAATTTTAATTTAGGAGAAGTACCTCTTGGCCCCAGAAGGAGAGCTTAGGTTTCTCCTGCCCTGGTCTCCCTCCCTTTCCCAAAAGCGAGACCCCTGCACGATGCTCCCAGATCCCAACCCCGCCTCGTACTTTTTGTCAGTGGGAGGCTTCGGGGCCACATGACTTTCCACCGCTTCCCATCAACTTCCCAACTACCCACTGAACCAGGTCCGACGCCTGAGCCTCTGGACCTGGTTTGAACCCAACCCAGATTGCGCAGAATAAAGTCTCCTTTCTCTGCTAGGCAAGTTCCAAAAGGATCTGGGGCCTAAAATTAGCAGGAGGCCACTGGAAGGGTGGGTGGAGGCCATGGAGAAAGGTCACACTGGGGCAGTAGGCAGTGTAGGGGCTTCTAAGGGTGCAGAGGAAGCAAGTTGTAGGCTACTGGAGGGAGAGCTTTACCCTGCTTTTAACCAAAATGTGTAGCACCAGCCATGAGTCACCGCAATAAGGAGAAGACAGCACATTAAATATGGCAGAAAGCAAATGAAAGGATGTGATCATTCATGGCAGCTGTATTTTTTAAAGTTATTGATGTCAAGCCTCCCTTTTTATATAGAAAAGATTTTGCAATGAATTCTTCCTTGGAACAGTGTCTTGAGCTGAAAAGGGGGATTTTTTTGTTCCTTTTGCAGTAAAACTGTTGTCAAATACTGGCAGCATAAATATTTGATTGCAGGCTTAAACATTTCCTGTCTCTGACTTCTGCTTTTTAATTTAATATCTACCCTTGCGTTTACCAGACAAGAAAACAATAAGATTGCCACCTTGTTTTAGGAATTAGAGGTTTTGACATAATTAGCTCCTGGGTTACTACAGCAACAGGACTGTAATTTGAATCGTCTCCGTACGGTTTCACTAACTCACTTAAGGATTAGTTTAATCACTGAGTCACGCTACTGCACAATTTACTTAAATCCAGGATCTTCACCTCCATATAATATCACTTTCATTAGTTTTTCAGGCCAATGTTCTGTAGGGAGGAGCCAACTGATTTCAACTCACCACTGATTTCAGCTCTTGAAGGCCACCGGGCAAAGTTGGTGCAGTTATTGGGGAGGGGAGAAAAAGTGTCCCTCCCAAAATATGGTCAATGAGTGACCCAACTGCAGAACCCATAAAGAACAAAGTCACAAGAGACATACAATGATGGTCAAACCACACACTAAATATTCTCGATATCTTAAGTTTATAGAATGCAGTAGCTAAGCTTGATTTCTTTTTTAAAACAACCTCCTTTTCAGCTCAGGATACAGTTCCAGGGAAGGATTCATTGCAAAATCTTTTCTCTACAAGAAGGGAGGCTTGATGTCAGTAACTGTTTACAAAATTCAGCTGCTGTGAATTATCACTTCCTTTCATTTGCTTTCTGCCTTTTTTAATTTCCCTTCTTCTCCTTAATGTGGTGACTCATTGCTGGTGCTGCATATTTTGGTGAAAAGCAGAGTAAAGCTCTCCCTCCAGTACCCTACAACTTGCTTCCTCTGCAACCTGAGAAGCCCTCACAGATAACCCCAGTCTGAAGTTTTGTTTTGGGTGTGAGAAACAGGAGCTGGGACTGTTTCCGGGTCCTGAACCTGCCCCTTGAGGGGGGAGGAAACAGTCACTCATTGGAATTTTGACTGGAGTGCCTGCTTTATTGCCACGGAGACAGGCTCTTGAAGCTGCGAGGCCAATCAGAAGACTTCCAGCTGCAGAGCAGCAGCAGGCTGCAGTAAAGGTTAAAAGTGCCCCCGCACCAACTTTTCTAAAAAAAAATCAAATAAAAAATGGAAAAAGCAACTCGGCCACCACTGTGAGGGGGGATTTCCTCTACAGGATGGCCTTTGGCTGTACCCACACCCAGGCAGACTGCAGGCCTGCCTGGAGCACTTGCACCCTGGCCTGACTCTGGCTGCCCGCCTCCAAGCAGTTGAATTACCCCCAGTTGTGTTGGGAAACTACAGGCTGACTGGAAAATCCAAGGTGGTCTCCTTTAGCTATCATTAACAAGGCTCTTAATGAGCTGCCTGCCTTGTGAGGCTCGAAAATCTTCCCACCTGTTGTGCTCCAACAATTTACCTCAGACCAGGCACGGAATCTCAGATCATGGCCAGGAAACACCTCGGAGTCGATCCCACTCCATCAGAGTAGGTGGAGTTTCCTCTGCATTCATGGCAATCCGGCTGGTGGAGTGAGGGTTTGCCCAGCTTAGGCATGCCCCCAACACGCTGCCACCTTCACACTGCCCAGTGACTTAACCGAATGGGCCGGAGGGGGAGCTGAACTGTTCTCTTTTAATGAAATAACTGACTGGTCATTGACAGAACATGCTTGTTCCAACACCTAATACTAATGTTTATTTGTTATGAATTATGTCAAACTTAATAATAGTCACATAAAACAACACTTGAGCAGTGACCTTGATGGGCCAGGTTTGCAGCTAAACATCACAACTCCTGCTATAGACCCACACCATCCAACAGCACCTGAAGTATTCCATTTAAAACAACACAGCTATTTACTATCCTTGTTACAATTAGTAAAGCTAGTGAAATTCATGGGGCAATGTTATGCGATGCCAGCTGCCCAGTCAGAAGCAGCTGGATGGTTACTCTATGCACAGAGGGGGTTATTGGCTCCTGCTCCCACCCATTACCATACTGGAGGTGTCAGTAAGTCAGCCGGATGATGCACTGACTCCTGCCCGGGTTTTGTGTTTAGAAAAATCACCTTCTGCACCCACTTGCAGTTTTATCTTCAGCGAGGCAGCACTCTGGGCACATCACCCTTAGCACGAGCAACACAGGCCTCTGCCACCCATTTTGCCCCTTCCTTACTTCCCCCCACCCCAGTATGCGCCGGTCTCCTTGCCCCCCTGCTTTATACTCGGTTCTGACCCTTCTGCGTCCTGCTCCTCTCTGCTCTGACCCCACCCTGCTCTTATGTTATTCTCCCCATTGCTCTGCTTTCCCCTCCTGCACTGTCCCCACTCTGACCTGCTGCCTCTGCCCTGCCCCCTCTCTGCCATGCCTCGTCTCTGTCCCGCCCCCTCTCTGACCCACCCTCTCTCTCTGTCCTGCCCCCTCTCTGCCCTGCCTCGTCTCTGTCCTGCCCCCTCTCTGACCCACCCTCTCTCTCTGTCCTGCCCCCTCTCTGCCCTGCCTCGTCTCTGTCCTGCCCCCTCTCTGACCCACCCTCTCTCTCTGTCCTGCCCCCTCTCTGCCCTGCCTCGTCTCTGTCCTGCCCCCTCTCTGCCCACCCTCTCTCTCTGCCCTGCCCCCGCTCTGCCCTGCCCCCTCTCTGTCCCACCCTCTCTCTCTGTCCTGCCCCCTCTCTGTCCCACCCTCTCTCTCTGCCCTGCACCCCCCGCTGCCCTGCCTCGTCTCTGTCCTGCCCCCTCTCTGCCCCATCCTCTCTCTCTGTCCTGCCCCCTCTCTGTCCCACCCGCTCTCTCTGCCCTGCCCCCTCTCTGCCCTGCCCCCTCTCTCTCCCACCCTCTCTCTCTGTCCTGCCCCTCTCTGCCCCACCCTCTCTCTCTGCCCTGCCCCCTCTCTGTCCTGCCCCCTCTCTGCCCCACCCTCTCTCCGTGTCCTGCCCCCTCTCTGCCTCACCCATTCTCTCTGCCCTGCCCCCTCTCTGCCCTGCCCCCTCTCTGTCCCACCCTCTCTCTCTGTCCTGCCCCCTCTCTGCCCCACCCACTCTCTCTGCCCTGCCCCCTCTCTGTCCTGCCCCCTCTCTGCCCCACCCTCTCTCTGTGTCCTGCCCCCTCTCTGCCCCACCCTCTCTCTCTGCCCTGCCCCCTCACTGTCCTGCCCCCTCTCTGTCCCACCCTCTCTCTCTGCTCTGCCTTCTCTCTGCCATGTCCCCTCTCTGCCCTGCCCCCTCTCTGTCCCACCCTCTCTCTCTGCTCTGCCTTCTCTCTGCCCTGCCCTGTCTCTGCCCTGTCCCATCTCTGCCCTGCCCCCTCTCCTGCCCCCCCCCTCTGCCCTGCCCTCTCTCTCCCCTGTCCCCTCTCCTGCCCCCCCCCCCCCCGCCCTGCCCTCTCTCTGCTCTGCCTTCTCTCTGCCCTGTCCCCTCTCTGCCCTGCCCCCTCTCCTGCCCCCTCTCTGCACTGTCCCCTCTCTGCCCTGCCCCCCCTCTGCTCTGCCCTCTCTCTCCCCTGCCCCCTCTCCTGCCCCCCCTCAGCCCTGCCCTCTCTCTCCCCTGACCCCTCTCGTGCCCCCCCTCTGCCCTGCCCTCTCTCTGCTCTGCCTTCTCTCTGCCCTGCCCCTCCTCTGCCCTCTCTCTCTCTCCCCTGCCCCCCCCTCTGCCCTGCCCTCTCTCTGCTGTGCCTTCTCTCTGCCCTGCCCCCTCTCTGCCCTGACCCCTCTCCTGCCCCCTCTCTCTCCTGCCCCCTCTCCTGCCCCCTCTCTGCCCCGCCCTCTCTCTGCCCTGCCCCCTCTCCTGCCCCCTCTCTCTCCTGCCGCCTCCCCTGCCCTCTTTCTGTCCTGCCCCCCCTCTGCCCTGCCCTCTCTCTGCTCTGCCCCCTCTCTGTCCTGCTCCCCCCTCGGCCCTGCTCTCTCTCTGCCCTGCCCCCTCTCTGCCCTGCCCCCTCTCTGTCCTGCCCCCTCTCCTGCCCCCTCTCTGCCCTGACCACTCTCTGCCCTGCCCCCCCCTCTGCCCTGCCCTCTCTCTGCTCTGCCCCCTCTCTGCCCTGCCCCCTCTCCTGACCCCTCTCTGCCCTGCCTCCTCTCTGCCCTGTCCCTTCTCTGTCCTGCCCCCTCTCTGCCCTGCCCCCTCTCCTGACCCCTCTCTGCCCTGTCCCCTCTCTGTCCTGCCCCCTCTCTGCCCTGCCCCCTCTCTGACCTGCCCCCTCTCCTGACCCCTCTCTGCCCTGCCCCCTCTCTGCCCTGTCCCCTCTCTGCCCTGTCCCCTCGCTGTCCTGCCCCCTCTCTGCCCTGTCCCCTCTCTGTCCTACCCCCTCTCTGCCCTGTCCCCTCTCTGTCCTGACCCCTCTCTGCCCTGCCCCCTCTCTGCCCTGCCCCCTCTCTGTCCTGCCCCCTCTCTGCACTGCCCCCTCTCTGCCCTGTCCCCTCCCCTGCCCCCCCCTCTGCCCTGCCCTCGCTCTGCTCTGTCTTCTCTCTGCCCTGTCCCCTCTCTGCCCTGCCCCCTCTCCTGCCCCCTCTCTGCCCTGTCCCCTCTCTGCCCTGCCCCCTCCTGCCGTCCCTCTGCTCTGCCCTCTATCTCCTGCCCTCCCTCTGCCCTGCCCTCTCTCTCCCCTGCTCCCTCTGCCCTGCCCTCTCTCTCCCCTGTCCCCTCTCCTGCCCCACCTCTGCCCTGCCCTCGCTGTGCTCTGTCTTCTCTCTGCCCTGTCCCCTCTCTGCCCTGCCCCCTCTCCTGCCCCCTCTCTGCCCTGTCCCCTCTCTGCCCTGCCCTGTCTCTGCCCTGTCCCCTCTCTGCCCTGCCCCCTCCTGCCGTCCCTCTGCTCTGCCCTCTCTCTCCTGCCCTCCCTCTGCCCTGCCCTCCCTCTCCCCTGCTCCCCTTCTGCTCTGCCCTCTCTCTTCCCTGCCCCATCTCAGTCCTGTCCCCTCTCTGACCTGCCCCCTCTCCTGCCCCCTCTCTGCCCTGTCCCCTCACTGCCCTGCCCTGTCTCTGCCCTGCCCCCTCCTGCCGTCCCTCTGCTTTGCCCTCTCTCTCCCGCCCTCCCTCTGCCCTGCCCCCTCTCTGTCCTGCCCCCTCTCTGCCCCCTCTCTCTCTGTCCTGCCCCCTCTCTGTCCTGTCCCCTCTCTGCCCTGTCCCCTCTCTGCCCTGCCCCCTCTCCTGCCCCCTCTCTGCCCTGTCCCCTCTCTGCCCTGCCCCCTCCTGCCGTCCCTCTGCTTTGCCCTCTCTCTCCTGCCCTCCCTCTGCCCTGCCCTCTCTCTCCCCTGCTCCCCCTCTGCCCTGCCCTCTCTCTCCCCAGCTCCCCCTCTGCTCTGCCCTCTCTCTTCCCTGCCCCCTCTCTGTCCTGTCCCCTCTCTGACCTGCCCCCTCTCCTGACCCCTCTCTGCCCTGCCTCTTCTCTGCCCTGACCCCTCTCTGTGCTGCCCCCTCTCTGCCCCACCCTCTCTCCGTGTCCTGCCCCCTCTCTGCCTCACCCATTCTCTCTGCCCTGCCCCCTCTCTGCCCTGCCCCCTCTCTGTCCCACCCACTCTCTCTGCCCTGCCCCCTCACTGTCCTGCCCCCTCTCTGTCCCACCCTCTCTCTCTGCTCTGCCTTCTCTCTGCCATGTCCCCTCTCTGCCCTGCCCCCTCTCTGTCCCACCCTCTCTCTCTGCTCTGCCTTCTCTCTGCCCTGCCCTGTCTCTGCCCTGTCCCATCTCTGCCCTGCCCCCTCTCCTGCCCCCCCCCCTCTGCCCTGCCCTCTCTCTCCCCTGTCCCCTCTCCTGCCCGCCCCCCCGCCCTGCCCTCTCTCTGCTCTGCCTTCTCTCTGCCCTGTCCCCTCTCTGCCCTGCCCCCTCTCCTGCCCCCTCTCTGCACTGTCCCCTCTCTGCCCTGCCCCCCCTCTGCTCTGCCCTCTCTCTCCCCTGCCCCCTCTCCTGCCCTCCCTCTGCCCTGACCTCTCTCTCCCCTGCCCCCTCTCCTGCCCCCCCTCAGCCCTGCCCTCTCTCTCCCCTGACCCCTCTCGTGCCCCCCCTCTGCCCTGCCCTCTCTCTGCTCTGCCTTCTCTCTGCCCTGCCCCTCCTCTGCCCTCTCTCTCTCTCCCCTGCCCCCCCCCTCTGCCCTGCCCTCTCTCTGCTGTGCCTTCTCTCTGCCCTGCCCCCTCTCTGCCCTGACCCCTCTCCTGCCCCCTCTCTCTCCTGCCCCCTCTCCTGCCCCCTCTCTGCCCCGCCCTCTCTCTGCCCTGCCCCCTCTCCTGCCCCCTCTCTCTCCTGCCGCCTCCCCTGCCCTCTTTCTGTCCTGCCCCCCCTCTGCCCTGCCCTCTCTCTGCTCTGCCCCCTCTCTGTCCTGCTCCCCCCTCGGCCCTGCTCTCTCTCTGCCCTGCCCCCTCTCTGCCCTGCCCCCTCTCTGTCCTGCCCCCTCTCTGCCCTGACCACTCTCTGCCCTGCCCCCCCCTCTGCCCTGCCCTCTCTCTGCTCTGCCCCCTCTCTGCCCTGCCCCCTCTCCTGACCCCTCTCTGCCCTGCCTCCTCTCTGCCCTGTCCCTTCTCTGTCCTGCCCCCTCTCTGCCCTGCCCCCTCTCCTGACCCCTCTCTGCCCTGCCTCCTGTCTGCCCTGCCCCCTCTCTGCCCTGTCCCCTCTCTGTCCTGCCCCCTCTCTGCCCTGCCCCCTCTCTGACCTGCCCCCTCTCCTGACCCCTCTCTGCCCTGCCCCCTCTCTGCCCTGTCCCCTCTCTGCCCTGTCCCCTCGCTGTCCTGCCCCCTCTCTGCCCTGTCCCCTCTCTGTCCTACCCCCTCTCTGCCCTGTCCCCTCTCTGTCCTGACCCCTCTCTGCCCTGCCCCCTCTCTGCCCTGCCCCCTCTCTGTCCTGCCCCCTCTCTGCACTGCCCCCTCTCTGCCCTGTCCCCTCCCCTGCCCCCTCTCTGCTTTGTCCCCTCTCTGCCCTGTCCCCTCGCTGTCCTGCCCCCTCTCTGCCCTGTCCCCTCTCTGTCCTACCCCCTCTCTGCCCTGTCCCCTCGCTGTCCTGCCCCCTCTCTGCCCTGTCCCCTCTCTGTCCTACCCCCTCTCTGCCCTGTCCCCTCTCTGTCCTGACCCCTCTCTGCCCTGTCCCCTCTCTGTCCTACCCCCTCTCTGCCCTGTCCCCTCTCTGTCCTACCCCCTCTCTGCCCTGTCCCCTCTCTGTCCTGCCCCATCTCTGCCCTGTCCCCTCTCTGCCCTGCCCCCTCTCCTGCCCCCTCTCTGCCCTGTCCCCTCTCTGCCCTGCCCCCTCCTGCCGTCCCTCTGCTCTGCCCTCTATCTCCTGCCCTCCCTCTGCCCTGCCCTCTCTCTCCCCTGCTCCCCCTCTGCCCTGCCCTCTCTCTCCCCTGTCCCCTCTCCTGCCCCCCCTCTGCCCTGCCCTCGCTCTGCTCTGTCTTCTCTCTGCCCTGTCCCCTCTCTGCCCTGCCCCCTCTCCTGCCCCCTCTCTGCCCTGTCCCCTCTCTGCCCTGCCCTGTCTCTGCCCTGTCCCCTCTCTGCCCTGCCCCCTCCTACCGTCCCTCTGCTCTGCCCTCTCTCTCCTGCCCTCCCTCTGCCCTGCCCTCCCTCTCCCCTGCTCCCCTTCTGCTCTGCCCTCTCTCTTCCCTGCCCCCTCTCAGTCCTGTCCCCTCTCTGACCTGCCCCCTCTCCTGCCCCCTCTCTGCCCTGTCCCCTCACTGCCCTGCCCTGTCTCTGCCCTGCCCCCTCCTGCCGTCCCTCTGCTTTGCCCTCTCTCTCCCGCCCTCCCTCTGCCCTGCCCCCTCTCTGTCCTGCCCCCTCTCTGCCCCCTCTCTCTCTGTCCTGCCCCCTCTCTGTCCTGTCCCCTCTCTGCCCTGTCCCCTCTCTGCCCTGCCCCCTCTCCTGCCCCCTCTCTGCCCTGTCCCCTCTCTGCCCTGCCCCCTCCTGCCGTCCCTCTGCTTTGCCCTCTCTCTCCTGCCCTCCCTCTGCCCTGCCCTCTCTCTCCCCTGCTCCCCCTCTGCCCTGCCCTCTCTCTCCCCAGCTCCCCCTCTGCTCTGCCCTCTCTCTTCCCTGCCCCCTCTCTGTCCTGTCCCCTCTCTGACCTGCCCCCTCTCCTGACCCCTCTCTGCCCTGCCTCTTCTCTGCCCTGACCCCTCTCTGTGCTGCCCCCTCTCTGCCCCACCCTCTCTCCGTGTCCTGCCCCCTCTCTGCCTCACCCATTCTCTCTGCCCTGCCCCCTCTCTGCCCTGCCCCCTCTCTGTCCCACCCTCTCTCTCTGTCCTGCCCCCTCTCTGCCCCACCCACTCTCTCTGCCCTGCCCCCTCTCTGTCCTGCCCCCTCTCTGCCCCACCCTCTCTCTGTGTCCTGCCCCCTCTCTGCCCCACCCTCTCTCTCTGCCCTGCCCCCTCACTGTCCTGCCCCCTCTCTGTCCCACCCTCTCTCTCTGCTCTGCCTTCTCTCTGCCATGTCCCCTCTCTGCCCTGCCCCCTCTCTGTCCCACCCTCTCTCTCTGCTCTGCCTTCTCTCTGCCCTGCCCTGTCTCTGCCCTGTCCCATCTCTGCCCTGCCCCCTCTCCTGCCCCCCCCCTCTGCCCTGCCCTCTCTCTCCCCTGTCCCCTCTCCTGCCCCCCACCCCCCCCGCCCTGCCCTCTCTCTGCTCTGCCTTCTCTCTGCCCTGTCCCCTCTCTGCCCTGCCCCCTCTCCTGCCCCCTCTCTGCACTGTCCCCTCTCTGCCCTGCCCCCCCTCTGCTCTGCCCTCTCTCTCCCCTGCCCCCTCTCCTGCCCTCCCTCTGCCCTGCCCTCTCTCTCCCCTGCCCCCTCTCCTGCCCCCCCTCAGCCCTGCCCTCTCTCTCCCCTGACCCCTCTCGTGCCCCCCCTCTGCCCTGCCCTCTCTCTGCTGTGCCTTCTCTCTGCCCTGCCCCCTCTCTGCCCTGACCCCTCTCCTGCCCCCTCTCTCTCCTGCCCCCTCTCCTGCCCCCTCTCTGCCCCGCCCTCTCTCTGCCCTGCCCCCTCTCCTGCCCCCTCTCTCTCCTGCCGCCTCCCCTGCCCTCTTTCTGTCCTGCCCCCCCTCTGCCCTGCCCTCTCTCTGCTCTGCCCCCTCTCTGTCCTGCTCCCCCCTCGGCCCTGCTCTCTCTCTGCCCTGCCCCCTCTCTGCCCTGCCCCCTCTCTGTCCTGCCCCCTCTCCTGCCCCCTCTCTGCCCTGACCACTCTCTGCCCTGCCCCCCCCTCTGCCCTGCCCTCTCTCTGCTCTGCCCCCTCTCTGCCCTGCCCCCTCTCCTGACCCCTCTCTGCCCTGCCTCCTCTCTGCCCTGTCCCTTCTCTGTCCTGCCCCCTCTCTGCCCTGCCCCCTCTCCTGACCCCTCTCTGCCCTGCCTCCTGTCTGCCCTGCCCCCTCTCTGCCCTGTCCCCTCTCTGTCCTGCCCCCTCTCTGCCCTGCCCCCTCTCTGACCTGCCCCCTCTCCTGCCCCCTCTCTGCCCTGCCCCCTCTCCTGACCCCTCTCTGCCCTGCCTCCTCTCTGCCCTGTCCCTTCTCTGTCCTGCCCCCTCTCTGCCCTGCCCCCTCTCCTGACCCCTCTCTGCCCTGCCTCCTGTCTGCCCTGCCCCCTCTCTGCCCTGTCCCCTCTCTGTCCTGCCCCATCTCTGCCCTGCCCCCTCTCTGACCTGCCCCCTCTCCTGACCCCTCTCTGCCCTGCCCCCTCTCTGCCCTGTCCCCTCTCTGCCCTGTCCCCTCGCTGTCCTGCCCCCTCTCTGCCCTGTCCCCTCTCTGTCCTACCCCCTCTCTGCCCTGTCCCCTCTCTGTCCTGACCCCTCTCTGCCCTGCCCCCTCTCTGCCCTGCCCCCTCTCTGTCCTGCCTCCTCTCTGCACTGCCCCCTCTCTGCCCTGTCCCCTCCCCTGCCCCCCCCCTCTGCCCTGCCCTCGCTCTGCTCTGTCTTCTCTCTGCCCTGTCCCCTCTCTGCCCTGCCCCCTCTCCTGCCCCCTCTCTGCCCTGTCCCCTCTCTGCCCTGCCCCCTCCTGCCGTCCCTCTGCTCTGCCCTCTATCTCCTGCCCTCCCTCTGCCCTGCCCTCTCTCTCCCCTGCTCCCCCTCTGCCCTGCCCTCTCTCTCCCCTGTCCCCTCTCCTGCCCCCCCTCTGCCCTGCCCTCGCTCTGCTCTGTCTTCTCTCTGCCCTGTCCCCTCTCTGCCCTGCCCCCTCTCCTGCCCCCTCTCTGCCCTGTCCCCTCTCTGCCCTGCCCTGTCTCTGCCCTGTCCCCTCTCTGCCCTGCCCCCTCCTGCTGTCCCTCTGCTCTGCCCTCTCTCTCCTGCCCTCCCTCTGCCCTGCCCTCCCTCTCCCCTGCTCCCCTTCTGCTCTGCCCTCTCTCTTCCCTGCCCCCTCTCAGTCCTGTCCCCTCTCTGACCTGCCCCCTCTCCTGCCCCCTCTCTGCCCTGTCCCCTCACTGCCCTGCCCTGTCTCTGCCCTGCCCCCTCCTGCCGTCCCTCTGCTTTGCCCTCTCTCTCCCGCCCTCCCTCTGCCCTGCCCCCTCTCTGTCCTGCCCCCTCTCTGCCCCCTCTCTCTCTGTCCTGCCCCCTCTCTGTCCTGTCCCCTCTCTGCCCTGTCCCCTCTCTGCCCTGCCCCCTCTCCTGCCCCCTCTCTGCCCTGTCCCCTCTCTGCCCTGCCCCCTCCTGCCGTCCCTCTGCTTTGCCCTCTCTCTCCTGCCCTCCCTCTGCCCTGCCCTCTCTCTCCCCTGCTCCCCCTCTGCCCTGCCCTCTCTCTCCCCTGCTCCCCCTCTGCTCTGCCCTCTCTCTTCCCTGCCCCCTCTCTGTCCTGTCCCCTCTCTGACCTGCCCCCTCTCCTGACCCCTCTCTGCCCTGCCTCTTCTCTGCCCTGACCCCTCTCTGTGCTGCCCCCTCTCTGCCCCACCCTCTCTCCGTGTCCTGCCCCCTCTCTGCCTCACCCATTCTCTCTGCCCTGCCCCCTCTCTGCCCTGCCCCCTCTCTGTCCCACCCTCTCTCTCTGTCCTGCCCCCTCTCTGCCCCACCCACTCTCTCTGCCCTGCCCCCTCTCTGTCCTGCCCCCTCTCTGCCCCACCCTCTCTCTGTGTCCTGCCCCCTCTCTGCCCCACCCTCTCTCTCTGCCCTGCCCCCTCTCTGTCCCACCCTCTCTCTCTGCTCTGCCTTCTCTCTGCCATGTCCCCTCTCTGCCCTGCCCCCTCTCTGTCCCACCCTCTCTCTCTGCTCTGCCTTCTCTCTGCCCTGCCCTGTCTCTGCCCTGTCCCATCTCTGCCCTGCCCCCTCTCCTGCCCCCCCCCTCTGCCCTGCCCTCTCTCTCCCCTGTCCCCTCTCCTGCCCCCCCCCCCGCCCTGCCCTCTCTCTGCTCTGCCTTCTCTCTGCCCTGTCCCCTCTCTGCCCTGCCCCCTCTCCTGCCCCCTCTCTGCACTGTCCCCTCTCTGCCCTGCCCCCCCTCTGCTCTGCCCTCTCTCTCCCCTGCCCCCTCTCCTGCCCTCCCTCTGCCCTGCCCTCTCTCTCCCCTGCCCCCTCTCCTGCCCCCCCTCAGCCCTGCCCTCTCTCTCCCCTGACCCCTCTCGTGCCCCCCCTCTGCCCTGCCCTCTCTCTGCTGTGCCTTCTCTCTGCCCTGCCCCCTCTCTGCCCTGACCCCTCTCCTGCCCCCTCTCTCTCCTGCCCCCTCTCCTGCCCTCTCTCTGCCCCGCCCTCTCTCTGCCCTGCCCCCTCTCCTGCCCCCTCTCTCTCCTGCCGCCTCCCCTGCCCTCTTTCTGTCCTGCCCCCCCTCTGCCCTGCCCTCTCTCTGCTCTGCCCCCTCTCTGTCCTGCTCCCCCCTCGGCCCTGCTCTCTCTCTGCCCTGCCCCCTCTCTGCCCTGCCCCCTCTCTGTCCTGCCCCCTCTCCTGCCCCCTCTCTGCCCTGACCACTCTCTGCCCTGCCCCCCCCTCTGCCCTGCCCTCTCTCTGCTCTGCCCCCTCTCTGCCCTGCCCCCTCTCCTGACCCCTCTCTGCCCTGCCTCCTCTCTGCCCTGTCCCTTCTCTGTCCTGCCCCCTCTCTGCCCTGCCCCCTCTCCTGACCCCTCTCTGCCCTGCCTCCTGTCTGCCCTGCCCCCTCTCTGCCCTGTCCCCTCTCTGTCCTGCCCCCTCTCTGCCCTGCCCCCTCTCTGACCTGCCCCCTCTCCTGACCCCTCTCTGCCCTGCCCCCTCTCTGCCCTGCCCTCTCTCTGCTCTGCCCCCTCTCTGCCCTGCCCCCTCTCCTGACCCCTCTCTGCCCTGCCTCCTCTCTGCCCTGTCCCTTCTCTGTCCTGCCCCCTCTCTGCCCTGCCCCCTCTCCTGACCCCTCTCTGCCCTGCCTCCTGTCTGCCCTGCCCCCTCTCTGCCCTGTCCCCTCTCTGTCCTGCCCCCTCTCTGCCCTGCCCCCTCTCTGACCTGCCCCCTCTCCTGACCCCTCTCTGCCCTGCCCCCTCTCTGCCCTGTCCCCTCTCTGCCCTGTCCCCTCGCTGTCCTGCCCCCTCTCTGCCCTGTCCCCTCTCTCTCCTACCCCCTCTCTGCCCTGTCCCCTCTCTGTCCTGACCCCTCTCTGTCCTGCCCCCTCTCTGCCCTGCCCCCTCTCTGTCCTGCCCCCTCTCTGCACTGCCCCCTCTCTGCCCTGTCCCCTCCCCTGCCCCCCCCCCTCTGCCCTGCCCTCGCTCTGCTCTGTCTTCTCTCTGCCCTGTCCCCTCTCTGCCCTGCCCCCTCTCCTGCCCCCTCTCTGCCCTGTCCCCTCTCTGCCCTGCCCCCTCCTGCCGTCCCTCTGCTCTGCCCTCTATCTCCTGCCCTCCCTCTGCCCTGCCCTCTCTCTCCCCTGCTCCCCCTCTGCCCTGCCCTCTCTCTCCCCTGTCCCCTCTCCTGCCCCCCCTCTGCCCTGCCCTCGCTCTGCTCTGTCTTCTCTCTGCCCTGTCCCCTCTCTGCCCTGCCCCCTCTCCTGCCCCCTCTCTGCCCTGTCCCCTCTCTGCCCTGCCCTGTCTCTGCCCTGTCCCCTCTCTGCCCTGCCCCCTCCTGCCGTCCCTCTGCTCTGCCCTCTCTCTCCTGCCCTCCCTCTGCCCTGCCCTCCCTCTCCCCTGCTCCCCTTCTGCTCTGCCCTCTCTCTTCCCTGCCCCCTCTCAGTCCTGTCCCCTCTCTGACCTGCCCCCTCTCCTGCCCCCTCTCTGCCCTGTCCCCTCACTGCCCTGCCCTGTCTCTGCCCTGCCCCCTCCTGCCGTCCCTCTGCTTTGCCCTCTCTCTCCCGCCCTCCCTCTGCCCTGCCCCCTCTCTGTCCTGCCCCCTCTCTGCCCCCTCTCTCTCTGTCCTGCCCCCTCTCTGTCCTGTCCCCTCTCTGCCCTGTCCCCTCTCTGCCCTGCCCCCTCTCCTGCCCCCTCTCTGCCCTGTCCCCTCTCTGCCCTGCCCCCTCCTGCCGTCCCTCTGCTTTGCCCTCTCTCTCCTGCCCTCCCTCTGCCCTGCCCTCTCTCTCCCCTGCTCCCCCTCTGCCCTGCCCTCTCTCTCCCCTGCTCCCCCTCTGCTCTGCCCTCTCTCTTCCCTGCCCCCTCTCTGTCCTGTCCCCTCTCTGACCTGCCCCCTCTCCTGACCCCTCTCTGCCCTGCCTCTTCTCTGCCCTGACCCCTCTCTGTGCTGCCCCCTCTCTGCCCCACCCTCTCTCCGTGTCCTGCCCCCTCTCTGCCTCACCCATTCTCTCTGCCCTGCCCCCTCTCTGCCCTGCCCCCTCTCTGTCCCACCCTCTCTCTCTGTCCTGCCCCCTCTCTGCCCCACCCACTCTCTCTGCCCTGCCCCCTCTCTGTCCTGCCCCCTCTCTGCCCCACCCTCTCTCTGTGTCCTGCCCCCTCTCTGCCCCACCCTCTCTCTCTGCCCTGCCCCCTCACTGTCCTGCCCCCTCTCTGTCCCACCCTCTCTCTCTGCTCTGCCTTCTCTCTGCCATGTCCCCTCTCTGCCCTGCCCCCTCTCTGTCCCACCCTCTCTCTCTGCTCTGCCTTCTCTCTGCCCTGCCCTGTCTCTGCCCTGTCCCATCTCTGCCCTGCCCCCTCTCCTGCCCCCCCCCTCTGCCCTGCCCTCTCTCTCCCCTGTCCCCTCTCTGCCCTGCCCCCTCTCCTGCCCCCTCTCTGCACTGTCCCCTCTCTGCCCTGCCCCCTCTCCTGACCCCCTCTGCTCTGCCCTCTCTCTCCCCTGCCCCCTCTCCTGCCCTCCCTCTGCCCTGCCCTCTCTCTGCCCTGCCTCCTCTCTGCCCTGTCCCCTCTCTGTCCTGCCCCCTCTCTGCCCTGCCCCCTCTCCTGACCCCTCTCTGCCCTGCCTCCTGTCTGCCCTGCCCCCTCTCTGCCCTGTCCCCTCTCTGTCCTGCCCCCGCTCTGCCCTGCCCCCTCTCTGACCTGCCCCCTCTCCTGACCCCTCTCTGCCCTGCCCCCTCTCTGCCCTGTCCCCTCTCTGCCCTGTCCCCTCGCTGTCCTGCCCCCTCTCTGCCCTGTCCCCTCTCTGTCCTACACCCTCTCTGCCCTGTCCCCTCTCTGTCCTGACCCCTCTCTGCCCTGCCCCCTCTCTGCCCTGCCCCCTCTCTGTCCTGCCCCCTCTCTGCACTGCCCCCTCTCTGCCCTGTCCCCTCTCCTGCCCCCCCCTCTGCCCTGCCCTCGCTCTGCTCTGTCTTCTCTCTGCCCTGTCCCCTCTCTGCCCTGCCCCCTTTCCTGCCCTCTCTCTGCCCTGCCCCCTCCTGCCGTCCCTCTGCTCTGCCCTCTCTCTCCTGCCCTCCCTCTGCCCTGCCCTCTCTCTCCCCTGCTCCCCCTCTGCCCTGCCCTCTCTCTCCCCTGTCCCCTCTCCTGCCCCCCCTCTGCCCTGCCCTCACTCTGCTCTGTCTTCTCTCTGCCCTGTCCCCTCTCTGCCCTGCCCCCTCTCCTGCCCCCTCTCTGCCCTGTCCCCTCTCTGCCCTGCCCCCTCCTGCCGTCCCTCTGCTCTGCCCTCTCTCTCCTGCCCTCCCTCTGCCCTGCCCTCCCTCTCCCCTTCTCCCCTTCTGCTCTGCCCTCTCTCTTCCCTGCCCCCTCTCTGTCCTGTCCCCTCTCTGACCTGCCCCCTCTCCTGACCCCTCTCTGCCCTGCCTCTTCTCTGCCCTGACCCCTCTCTGTGCTGCCCGCTCTCCTGCCCCCTCTCTGTCCTGCCCCCTCTCCTGTCCCCTCTCTGTCCTGCCCCCTCTCCTGTCCCCTCTCTCTCCTGCCCCCTCTCCTGCCCCCTCTCTGCCCTGCACTCTCTCTGCTCTGCCCTGTGCCTGCCCTGCCCCCTCTCTGTCCTGACCCCTCTCTGCCCTGCCTCCTCTCTGCCCTGACCCCTCTCTGTCCTGCCCCCTCTCTGTCCTGCCCCCTCTCCTGCCCCCTCTCTCCCCTGCCCCCTCTCCTGCCCCCTCTCTGCCCTGCCCTCTCTCTGCCCTGCCCCCTCTTTGCCCTGACCTCTCTCTGCCCTGCCCCCTCTCTGTCCTGACCCCTCTCTGCCCTGCCTCCTCTCTGCCCTGACCCCTCTCTGTCCTGCCCCCTCTCTGTCCTGCCCCCTCTCCTGCCCCCTCTCCTGCCCCCTCTCTGCCCTGCCCTCTCTCTGCCCTGCCCCCTCTCTGTCCTGCCCCCTCTCGGTACTGCCCCCTCTCTGCCCTGCCCCCTCTCTGCCCCCTCTCTCTCTGTCGTCCCCTCTCTATCCTGCACCCTCTCTGCCCCCTCTCTCTCTGCCCTGCCCCCTCTCTGCCCCCTCTCTCTCTGTCCTGCCCCCTCACTCTCTGCCCTGCCCCCTCTCTGTCCTGCCCCCTCTCTGTCCTGCCCTCTCTCAGCCCTGCCCCCTCTCTGTCCTGCCCTCTCTCTGCTCTGTCTTCTCTCTGCCCTGTCCCCTCTCTGCCCTGCCCCCTCTCCTGCCCCCTCTCTGTCCTGTCCCCTCTCTGCCCTGCCCCCTCTCTGTCCTGTCCCCTCTCTGCCCTGCCCCCTCTCTGCCCTGCCCCCTCTCCTGCCCCCTCTCTGCCCTGCCCCCTCTCCTGCCCCCTCTCTGCCCTGCACCCTCTCCTCTCCTGCTCCCCCTCTGCCCTGCCCTCTCTCTCCCCTGCTCCCCCTCTGCTCTGCCCTCTCTCTTCCCTGCCCCCTCTCTGTCCTGTCCCCTCTCTGACCTGCCCCCTCTCCTGACCCCGCTCTGCCCTGCCTGTTCTCTGCCCTGACCCCTCTCAGTGCTGCCCGCTCTCCTGCCCCCTCTCTGTCCTGCCCCCTCTCCTGTCCCCTCTCTGTCCTGCCCCCTCTCCTGCCCCCTCTCTGCCCTGCACTCTCTCTGCTCTGCCCTGTGTCTGCCCTGCCCCCTCTCTGTCCTGACCCCTCTCTGCCCTGCCACCTCTCTGCCCTGACCCCTCTCTGTGCTGCCCCCTCTCTGTCCTGCCCCCTCTCCTGCCCCCTCTCTCTCCTGCCCCCTCTCCTGCCCCCTCTCTGCCCTGCCCTCACTCTGCCCTGCCCCCTCTTTGCCCTGACCTCTCTGCCCTGCCCCCTCTCTGTCCTGACCCCTCTCTGCCCTGCCTCCTCTCTGCCCTGACCCCTCTCTGTCCTGCCCCCTCTCTGTCCTGCCCCCTCTCCTGCCCCCTCTCTCTCCTGCCCCCTCTCCTGCCCCCTCTCTGCCCTGCCCTCTCTCTGCCCTGCCCCCTCTCTGTCCTGCCCCCTCTCTGTCCTGCCCCCTCTCTGCCCTGCCCCCTCTCTGTCCTGCCCTCTCTCTGCTCTGTCTTCTCTCTGCCCTGTCCCCTCTCTGCCCTGCCCCCTCTCTTGCCCCCTCTCTGTCCTGTCCCCTCTCTGCCCTGCCCCCTCTCTGTCCTGTCCCCTCTCTGCCCTGCCCCCTCTCTGCCCTGCCCCCTCTCCTGCCCCCTCTCTGCCCTGCCCCCTCTCCTGCCCCCTCTCTGCCCTGCCCCCTCTCTGTCCTGCCCCCTCTCTGCCCCACCCTCTCTCTGTGTCCTGCCCCCTCTCTGCCCCACCCTCTCTCTCTGCCCTGCCCCCTCACTGTCCTGCCCCCTCTCTGTCCCACCCTCTCTCTCTGCTCTGCCTTCTCTCTGCCATGTCCCCTCTCTGCCCTGCCCCCTCTCTGTCCCACCCTCTCTCTCTGCTCTGCCTTCTCTCTGCCCTGCCCTGTCTCTGCCCTGTCCCATCTCTGCCCTGCCCCCTCTCCTGCCCCCCCCCTCTGCCCTGCCCTCTCTCTCCCCTGTCCCCTCTCTGCCCTGCCCCCTCTCCTGCCCCCTCTCTGCACTGTCCCCTCTCTGCCCTGCCCCCTCTCCTGACCCCCTCTGCTCTGCCCTCTCTCTCCCCTGCCCCCTCTCCTGCCCTCCCTCTGCCCTGCCCTCTCTCTGCCCTGCCTCCTCTCTGCCCTGTCCCCTCTCTGTCCTGCCCCCTCTCTGCCCTGCCCCCTCTCCTGACCCCTCTCTGCCCTGCCTCCTGTCTGCCCTGCCCCCTCTCTGCCCTGTCCCCTCTCTGTCCTGCCCCCGCTCTGCCCTGCCCCCTCTCTGACCTGCCCCCTCTCCTGACCCCTCTCTGCCCTGCCCCCTCTCTGCCCTGTCCCCTCTCTGCCCTGTCCCCTCGCTGTCCTGCCCCCTCTCTGCCCTGTCCCCTCTCTGTCCTACACCCTCTCTGCCCTGTCCCCTCTCTGTCCTGACCCCTCTCTGCCCTGCCCCCTCTCTGCCCTGCCCCCTCTCTGTCCTGCCCCCTCTCTGCACTGCCCCCTCTCTGCCCTGTCCCCTCTCCTGCCCCCCCCTCTGCCCTGCCCTCGCTCTGCTCTGTCTTCTCTCTGCCCTGTCCCCTCTCTGCCCTGCCCCCTTTCCTGCCCTCTCTCTGCCCTGCCCCCTCCTGCCGTCCCTCTGCTCTGCCCTCTCTCTCCTGCCCTCCCTCTGCCCTGCCCTCTCTCTCCCCTGCTCCCCCTCTGCCCTGCCCTCTCTCTCCCCTGTCCCCTCTCCTGCCCCCCCTCTGCCCTGCCCTCACTCTGCTCTGTCTTCTCTCTGCCCTGTCCCCTCTCTGCCCTGCCCCCTCTCCTGCCCCCTCTCTGCCCTGTCCCCTCTCTGCCCTGCCCCCTCCTGCCGTCCCTCTGCTCTGCCCTCTCTCTCCTGCCCTCCCTCTGCCCTGCCCTCCCTCTCCCCTTCTCCCCTTCTGCTCTGCCCTCTCTCTTCCCTGCCCCCTCTCTGTCCTGTCCCCTCTCTGACCTGCCCCCTCTCCTGACCCCTCTCTGCCCTGCCTCTTCTCTGCCCTGACCCCTCTCTGTGCTGCCCGCTCTCCTGCCCCCTCTCTGTCCTGCCCCCTCTCCTGTCCCCTCTCTGTCCTGCCCCCTCTCCTGTCCCCTCTCTCTCCTGCCCCCTCTCCTGCCCCCTCTCTGCCCTGCACTCTCTCTGCTCTGCCCTGTGCCTGCCCTGCCCCCTCTCTGTCCTGACCCCTCTCTGCCCTGCCTCCTCTCTGCCCTGACCCCTCTCTGTCCTGCCCCCTCTCTGTCCTGCCCCCTCTCCTGCCCCCTCTCTCCCCTGCCCCCTCTCCTGCCCCCTCTCTGCCCTGCCCTCTCTCTGCCCTGCCCCCTCTTTGCCCTGACCTCTCTCTGCCCTGCCCCCTCTCTGTCCTGACCCCTCTCTGCCCTGCCTCCTCTCTGCCCTGACCCCTCTCTGTCCTGCCCCCTCTCTGTCCTGCCCCCTCTCCTGCCCCCTCTCCTGCCCCCTCTCTGCCCTGCCCTCTCTCTGCCCTGCCCCCTCTCTGTCCTGCCCCCTCTCGGTACTGCCCCCTCTCTGCCCTGCCCCCTCTCTGCCCCCTCTCTCTCTGTCGTCCCCTCTCTATCCTGCACCCTCTCTGCCCCCTCTCTCTCTGCCCTGCCCCCTCTCTGCCCCCTCTCTCTCTGTCCTGCCCCCTCACTCTCTGCCCTGCCCCCTCTCTGTCCTGCCCCCTCTCTGTCCTGCCCTCTCTCAGCCCTGCCCCCTCTCTGTCCTGCCCTCTCTCTGCTCTGTCTTCTCTCTGCCCTGTCCCCTCTCTGCCCTGCCCCCTCTCCTGCCCCCTCTCTGTCCTGTCCCCTCTCTGCCCTGCCCCCTCTCTGTCCTGTCCCCTCTCTGCCCTGCCCCCTCTCTGCCCTGCCCCCTCTCCTGCCCCCTCTCTGCCCTGCCCCCTCTCCTGCCCCCTCTCTGCCCTGCACCCTCTCCTCTCCTGCTCCCCCTCTGCCCTGCCCTCTCTCTCCCCTGCTCCCCCTCTGCTCTGCCCTCTCTCTTCCCTGCCCCCTCTCTGTCCTGTCCCCTCTCTGACCTGCCCCCTCTCCTGACCCCGCTCTGCCCTGCCTGTTCTCTGCCCTGACCCCTCTCAGTGCTGCCCGCTCTCCTGCCCCCTCTCTGTCCTGCCCCCTCTCCTGTCCCCTCTCTGTCCTGCCCCCTCTCCTGCCCCCTCTCTGCCCTGCACTCTCTCTGCTCTGCCCTGTGTCTGCCCTGCCCCCTCTCTGTCCTGACCCCTCTCTGCCCTGCCACCTCTCTGCCCTGACCCCTCTCTGTGCTGCCCCCTCTCTGTCCTGCCCCCTCTCCTGCCCCCTCTCTCTCCTGCCCCCTCTCCTGCCCCCTCTCTGCCCTGCCCTCACTCTGCCCTGCCCCCTCTTTGCCCTGACCTCTCTGCCCTGCCCCCTCTCTGTCCTGACCCCTCTCTGCCCTGCCTCCTCTCTGCCCTGACCCCTCTCTGTCCTGCCCCCTCTCTGTCCTGCCCCCTCTCCTGCCCCCTCTCTCTCCTGCCCCCTCTCCTGCCCCCTCTCTGCCCTGCCCTCTCTCTGCCCTGCCCCCTCTCTGTCCTGCCCCCTCTCTGTCCTGCCCCCTCTCTGCCCTGCCCCCTCTCTGTCCTGCCCTCTCTCTGCTCTGTCTTCTCTCTGCCCTGTCCCCTCTCTGCCCTGCCCCCTCTCTTGCCCCCTCTCTGTCCTGTCCCCTCTCTGCCCTGCCCCCTCTCTGTCCTGTCCCCTCTCTGCCCTGCCCCCTCTCTGCCCTGCCCCCTCTCCTGCCCCCTCTCTGCCCTGCCCCCTCTCCTGCCCCCTCTCTGCCCTGCCCCCTCTCTGTCCTGTCCCCTCTCTGCCCTGTCCCCTCTCTGCCCTGCCCCCTCTCCTGCCACCTCTCTGCCCTGCCCCCTCTCTGTCCTTTCCCCTCTCTGCCCTGCCCCCTCTCCTGCCACCTCTCTGCCCTGCCCCCTCTCTGTCCTTTCCCCTCTCTGCCCTGCCCCCTCTCCCGCCCCCTCTCTGCCCTGCCCCCTCTCTGTCCTGCCCCCTCATGCCCCCTCTCTCTCTGTCCTGCCCCCTCTCTGTCCTGTCCCCTCTCTGCCCTGTCCCCTCTCTGCCCTGCCCCCTCTCCTGCCCCCTCTCTGCCCTGTCCCCTCTCTGCCATGCCCCCTCTCTGTCCTGTCCCCTCTCTGCCCTGTCCCCTCTCTGCCCTGCCCCCTCTCTGCCCCCTCTCTCTCTGCCCTGCCCCCTCTCTCTCTACCCTGCCCCCTCTCTCTCTGTCCTGCCCCCTCACTCTATGCCCTGCCCCCTCTCTGCCCTGTCCCCTCTCTGCCCTGCCCCCTCTCTGTCCTGCCCCCTCTCTGTTCTGTCACCTCTCTGCCCTGTCCCCTCTCTGCCCTGCCCCCTCTCCTGCCCCCTCTCTGCCCTGTCCCCTCTCTGCCCTGCCCCCTCTCTGTCCTGCCCCCTCTCTGTCCTGTCCCCTTTCTGCCCTGTCCCCTCTCTGCCCTGCCCCCTCTCTGCCCCCTCTCTCTCTGCCCTGCCCCCTCTCTCTCTACCCTGCCCCCTCTCTCTCTGTCCTGCCCCCTCACTCCATGCCCTGCCCCCTCTCTGTCCTGCCCTCTCTCAGCTCTGCCCCCTCTCTGTCCTGCCCCCTCTCTGCCCTGCCCCCTCTCTGCCCTGCCCCCTCTGCCCCCTCTCTCTCTGTCCTGCCCCCTCTCTGTCCTGTCCCCTCTCTGCCCTGTCCCCTTTCTGCCCTGCCCCCTCTCCTGCCCCCTCTCTGCCCTGTCCCGTCTCTGCCCTGCCCCCTCTCTTTCCTGTCCCCTCTCTGCCCTGTCCCCTCTCTGCCCTGCCCCCTCTCCTGCCCCCTCTCTGCCCTGCCCCCTCTCCTGCCCCCTCTCTGCCCTGTCCCCTCTCTGCCCTGCCCCCTCTCTGTCCTGCCCCCTCTCCGTCCTGTCCCCTCTCTGCCCTGTCCCCTCTCTGCCCTGCCCCCTCTCTGCCCCCTCTCTCTCTGCCCTGCCCCCTCTCTCTCTGTCCTGCCCCCTCTCTGCCCTGCCCCCTCTCTGCCCCCTCTCTCTCTGTCCTGCCCCCTCTATGTCCAGCCCTCTCTCAGCGCTGCCCCCTCTCTATCCTGCCCCCTCTCTGCCCTGCCCCCTCTCTGCCCTGCCCCCTCTCTGCCCCTCTCTCTCTGCTCTGCCCCCTCTCTGCCCCCTCTCTCTCTGTCCTGCCCCCTCTCTGCTTTGCTGCTATCTCATTTCCTTGCTGTAATCTATATTTCTGGTCTGTATCCTGCCATTGGAAGATTGATCTAATTTCTACCTGATTAGCAGGATCTAAAATTGCTCAGAGACTGTACACTGACCCGCAAATCCCCACTCTGTGCCCTAAACATCTACATCCCTAGACCTATTGGTGTAACCTGTGGTGGTCTCTTGGGCTTCAGTGTGTGCCACTCACCAAGGTTACCCAACCTTTAACTGTGCCACTATCAGCCAATAGATTTAGTAGCTGGAGGTCGGGGGTGGTTGAAGCTCGTGATGTTTGTTTCAACAAAAGCTGCTCCCTGCTGTAAAACCTGATGAGCCTGTGTTATGATGGGAGAGTTCCTGGGGAACAGGTAGAACTGGGCAGTCAGCATGTTTGAGGCAGTGACGCCTATGGAGCAGTCAATGGATGATGTGCTTTGACATTTACATCATCTTTTGGTGCCCTTGTGAACAAATGGGAAAGGATTTAGCAAATGCGTTCTTCATAGAGATGGTGCACCTTAGCAGCAAAGGGTCGTTTTACATCAAGGAGACTGTGAACATGCCAGAACTGTTGCACATCCAGTCCCTATTAAACAGGAGGAATGAATCACACTGCTTCCTAGAAGTCAAAGGTCACCTGGAGCAGCTGCTGTATTGTGCTCATCTTTCTGTGCTGGAATTACTAGTGACCAGCAGGGCCTAAACCACAGGGCCTGGCTGTTCCATGCCAACTCTGATTGAACATATTCCAGAGAGGATTCATCACATGACTTTGTGCCACCAATCACCCCACCCCCATGCTCAGGGCATTGGTCATCTGACACGTCCATCCTTGTGGTGCCCCACCTCCCCTCGCCAACAAGAAAGTGAACAGACTCTTCATTATCTGATTGACTGTCAGACAAACAGCCTCCCCTCCCCCATTTCAAACAACCAATATAAAAAAGTCTTCAAAGAAAATGAAACTAAAATACATTATCTGTTTTAATTCCCCTATGATTTTTATGGAAACGCCAGCACAATTGCGATGGTTTGGCAACCCTAACTACTGCAAACGGCGCTGGATCAGGGCAACAGGCAGTAAAGGCCTGCTCGGGTATAAAATTGAAACCCGACCAGGCCCCGACCCGACCACATCCAACCCGAACCCAAGCCAGGCCCGAGTCCTTTAATTTTTTTCTGCTCCCAACCTGACCACCATAATAAAGTTAATGATATCAAACAGGTTATTGTGCTCTACCTTGTCCAAATGTTGTGATCCTGTTCATCCGTTCCGGCAGCAGGCGATTCCTGAAGAATTGTGCAGATGGAGTTGGGAATCTGAGCTTGATCTCATCACCAGGAACCAACGGCATTCCACCCCCTCCCCCGAACTTTCACACACGAGCATCCGTAGTGCATTGCAGTGTAGAATCACTTTTGGATGCATGGAAGCTACAGCATGAGTGCGATGACGTCATAGAGACGCTCACTCGCTCACTACAGAGTGCGGAGTCCAGACTGTACGTTTCCCACCTTGACCTGAATGTTCAGTTGAAGATAACTTTCCGGAGCAAGGCAGCACTGTCCACATCTAGCCCGACCCGACTCACGCCTGAATGCTGGACTCGGAAGAGAGACCCGACACGACCTGAACTTGACACATGTCGTTGGGTCTAATCGGGTACGGGTCGGGTAGCCACGCTTTAACAGGCAGGGAGCTGGGAGCGGCCACTCAACTCGACATTCACAGCAGGGCTTTGTTCATTAGCTGTTTGTAAATCAATGGCAGCTGAACTCTGCTCGGGGCCTTCAAATATCCCCCTACTCAACCACACTGCCTTAATACCAGAGATATTCCAAGCTAGTTATGGTCAGAAATGCATGTAATCTTACAGTGACAGCTTTTACTCAGTTGGTAGCACTCTCTGCTCTGAACCAGGAGTTCATGGGTTCAAGTGCTAGAGATTTGAGCCTAAATGTAGGCTGACATTTCAGGTGCAGTTTTATAGATGAGACGTTAAATAGACGCTCTGTCCGTCCACTCAGGCGGATGTTAAAAGATCCCATGACATGATTTCAAAGATGAGCAAAGGAATTCTCCCCAGCGTCCTGGTCAATATTTATCTCTTAAACTTGGGAATATTAGACAAAGCTTGGAAGTATTGTGAACTGTGAGGAGGATAGTGATAGACATAAATGGGCTGGTGAAATGGGTGGACATGTGGCAGATCAAATTTAATACAGAGAAATGTGAAGTGATACATTTTGGTAGGAAGAATGAGAAGAGGCAATATAAAATAAAGGGTACAATTCTGAAGGGGGTGCAAGAGTAGAGACCAGGGGTATATGTGCATAAATCATTGAAGGTGGCGGGGCAGGTTTAGAAAGTGGTTAGAAAGACGTACGGGATCCTGGGCTTTATAAATAGAGGCAGAGTACAAAAATAAGGACGTTATGATGAACTTTTATAAAACACTGTTTCAGTCTCAACTGAAGTATTGTGTTCAATTTTAGGCACCACACTTTAGGAAGGATCTTTAAGAATTAGAGAGGGTGCAGAAACGATTTACGAGAATAGTTTCAGGGATGAGGGACTTCAGTTACGTGGATAGCTTGGAGAAGCTGGGGTTGTTCTCCTTAAAGAGAAAGTCGAGAGGAGATTTGATAGAGGAGTCTAGACAGAGTCGATCGGGAGAAACTGTTCCCATTGGCAGAAGGGTCAAGACCAGAGGACACCGATTTAAGGTGATTGGCAAAAGAACAAAAGGTGACTTGAGGCAAAACATTTTTACACAGTGAGTGGTTAGGATCAGAATGCACTGCCTGAGAGTGTGGTGGAGGCAGATTCAATCGAGGCTAAAGGGAATTGGATAAGCACCTGAAGTGAGAAAATTAGCAGGGCTATGGGGAAAGAGCACGAGAGTGGGACTAGATGAGTTGCTCTTGAAGAGAGCTGGCATCGACATGATGAGCCAAATGGCCTCCTTCTGTGTCGTAACCATTCTCTGATTCTCTGGTCATTTTACAGTGCTGCTTGTGGGAGCTTGCTGTGTACAAATTGGCTGTTGCATTTCCTTCAAAAGTTGGCTGTAAAATACTTTGTGATGTCTTGAGCTTGTGAAAAGTGCTAATTAAATACAAGTTCCTTCTTTCTTTCTTGCTCATTATGAATGAGTATCAGGCCCATGATCTAGAGTGCTGTATTTAAAGGGGCATTACAGGGAGGACTCAGGTTGGTTAGGGTTTCAGTGGGGGGAGGGGGACTGGGGGAATCTTGCAATGTGTTAAGCTTTGTATTTTCAAATCTGAGACTTGAGTTTAAATGTAGTCCAAATTGAGAGGATGAAATGTTACATTTGAAATGAGTTAAGGCAGTCTCGTCCATCTCCTAGAATGTACAAACCCAGTGCAAACCTGCCTTTAGTCTCGTGTGGAAGAAGAAAATTGACAGACTACAGAAGTCATGATTTATTCCTTTGGGGTTGAAATGTAATTTCGCTTTTGATAAGGTCCCACATGGGAGATTGGTTAAGAAGGTAAGAGCCCATGGGATCCAGGGCAATTTGGCAAATTGAATCCAAAATTGGCTTAGTGGCAGGAGACAGAGGGTGATGGTCGAGGGTTGTTTTTGCGAGTGGAAGCCTGTGACCAGTGGTGTACCACAGGGATCGGTGCTGGGACCTTGCTGTTTGTAGTGTAGATTAATGATTTAGACGTGAATATAGGAGGTATGTTCAATAAGTTTGCAGATGACGCAGAAATTGATGGTGTTGTAAATAGTGAGGAGGAAAGCCTTAGATTACAGGACGATATCGAGGGGCTGGTAAGATGGGCGGAGCTGTGGCAAATGGAATTTAATCCTGAGAGGTGTGAGGTGATGCATTTTGGGAGGACTAACAAGGCAAGGGAATATACAATGGATGGTAGGACCCTAGGAAGTACAAAGGGTCAGAGGGACCTTGGTGTGCTGGTCCATAGATCACTGAAGGCAGCACCACAGGTAGATAAGGTGGTTAGGAAGGCATATGAGATACTTGCCTTTATTAGCCGAGGCATAGAATATAACAGCAGGGAGGTTATGATGGAGCTGTATAAAACGTTAGTTAGGCCACAGCTGGAGTACTGCGTACAGTTCTGGTCACCACACTATAGGAAGGATGTGATTGCACTGGAGAGGGTGCAGAGGAGATTCACCAGGATGTTGCCTGGGCTGCAGCATTTCAGCTCTGAAGAGAGACTGAAAAGGCTAGGGTTGTTTTCCTTAGAGCAGAGAAGGCTGAGGGGAGATACGATTGAGGTATACAAAATTATGAGGGGCATTGATGGGTTAGATAGGAAGAAACCTTTTCCGTTAGCGGGGGGGTCAATAACTCGGGGGCATAGATTTAAGGTAAGGGGCAGGAGGTATAGAGGGGATTTGAGGAAAAATTATTTCACCCAGAGGGTGGTTGGAATCTGGAACACACTACCTGAAGAGGTGGTAGAGGCAGAAATCCTCACAACATTTAAGGAGTATTTAGATGAGCACTTGAAACGGCATAGTATACAAGGCTACGGGCCAAGTGCCGGAAAATGGGTTTAGAATAGTTAGGTACTTGATGGCCGGCACAGGCACGATGGGCCAAAGGGCCTATTTCTATGCTGTATAACTCTATGAGGCACAGTGTGGCTTTCGTGCAGAGAGATCGACTATTGACATGCTGTTCTCCCTTCGTCAGATACAGGAGAAATGCCGTGAACAACAGATGCCCCTCTACATTGCTTTCATTGATCTCACCAAAGCCTTTGACCTCGTCAGCAGACGTGGTCTCTTCAGACTACTAGAAAAGATCGGATGTCCACCAAAGCTACTAAGTATCATCACCTCATTCCATGACAATATGAAAGGCACAATTCAACATGGTGGCTCCTCATCAGAGCCCTTTCCTATCCTGAGTGGTGTGAAACAGGGCTGTGTTCTCGCACCCACACTTTTTGGGATTTTCTTCTCCCTGCTGCTTTCACATGCGTTCAAATCCTCTGAAGAAGGAATTTTCCTCCACACAAGATCAGGGGGCAGGTTGTTCAACCTTGCCCGTCTAAGAGCGAAGTCCAAAGTACGGAAAGTCCTCATCAGAGAACTCCTCTTTGCTGACGATGCTGCTTTAACATCTCACACTGAAGAATGCCTGCAGAGTCTCATCGACAGGTTTGCGTCTGCCTGCAATGAATTTGGCCTAACCATCAGCCTCAAGAAAACGAACATCATGGGGCAGGATGTCAGAAATGCTCCATCCATCAATATTGGCGACCACGCTCTGGAAGTGGTTCAAGAGTTCACCTACCTAGGCTCAACTATCACCAGTAACCTGTCTCTAGATGCAGAAATCAACAAGCGCATGGGTAAGGCTTCCACTGCTATGTTCAGACTGGCCAAGAGAGTGTGGGAAAATGGCGCACTGACACGGAACACAAAAGTCCGAGTGTATCAGGCCTGTGTCCTCAGTACCTTGCTCTACGGCAGCGAGGCCTGGACAACGTATGCCAGCCAAGAGCGACGTCTCAATTCATTCCATCTTCGCTGCCTTCGGAGAATACTTGGCATCAGGTGGCAGGACTATATCTCCAACACAGAAGTCCTTGAAGCGGCCAACATCCCCAGCTTATACACACTACTGAGTCAGCGGCGCTTGAGATGGCTTGGCCATGTGAGCCGCATGGAAGATGGCAGGATCCCCAAAGACACATTGTACAGCGAGCTCGCCACTGGTATCAGACCCACCGGCCGTCCATGTCTCCGTTATAAAGACGTCTGCAAACGCGACATGAAATCGTGTGACATTGATCACAAGTCGTGGGAGTCAGTTGCCAGCATTCGCCAGAGCTGGCGGGCAGCCATAAAGACAGGGCTAAATTGTGGCGAGTCGAAGAGACTTAGTAGTTGGCAGGAAAAAAGACAGAGGCGCAAGGGGAGAGCCAACTGTGCAACAGCCCCAACAAACAAATTTCTCTGCAGCACCTGTGGAAGAGCCTGTCACTCCAGAATTGGCCTTTATAGCCACTCCAGGCGCTGCTTCACAAACCACTGACCACCTCCAGGCGCGTATCCATTGTCTCTCGAGATAAGGAGGCCCAAAGAGAAGAGATAACTCTATGACTCTATGACTCTAATGTTAGGGGATATACAAAGAACTGTATTCTGCCTTATCTGAACTGTGAGTCTTTGACACTGATACTGGATGCCCGGGAAGGAAAATGTCCTATTTGTTTGCTAGACTTGCACGTAGTATTGCTTCTGTGAATTTTCTGCACCGCTTGAGGGAACATCAGAGGTCAGCAGATTCTGCACTGAGCAAACACATGCTCTGCAGTGCTGGAACAAACTGGGTCACCTCCACAATACTGATTGGAAGACTAGCTACAATACTTTGAAGGGTTTACCACAGGATACTTGGGATGTCATGTCATAAAAGGAGTCAGGACATGCTTCAGACAGTATCTTCGCCCCCTTTCCCCTTAAAAGAATTCAAAGAATAGGCTACAACAATGATTTGTGAAAGACATTCCCACATTCTAACCCCTTTCTATGTAAAGATCGTTTTCTCACCTCCCCTTTAATTCATCTGATTATTTTAAAGTTCTGCCTTCTTCGAAATGAATGACTGACCAGTGGAAACAATCAATCACTATTGATCCCATCAAAAACCCTCCATCATTTAGAATACATTTACCATGGTATCCCTTAACCACCTCAGTCCTAAAGAAAAAATCCCTAACTTCTCATGATTTTCTCCATAACTGTAGCCTGTCATCCCTGGTAACATCCTCATGAACAACAAATATACATTCCTCTAAGACACAAAAACCCAACAGAAAAGGTGAATCAACCATGGCTAACAATAGAAGTCAAAGATTGCATTTGATGAAAGGAAGTGGCTTATAAGGTTGCTGGAAAAAGTGGTAAGCCCAAGGATTTGGAGCAATTTAGAATCCAGCAAAGGAGGACCAAGAAACTGAAAAAGAAATGGAAAAGAGAATATGAATGCAAGCTAGATGGAAACACAAAGATAGACTGTAAAAGCTTCTCTAGGTATGTGAAAAGGAAAAGATTAGCATGGACAAATGTGGATTCAAATATAGGGGGAGACAGGAGAGTTTGTGGAGGAGAATGAGGAATTGACGGAGAAACTAAGCAATTACTTTGGGCTGGATTTTACCAAGCCCACGATGCGGACTCCGTGTTGTGTGGGGGCCGGAAGATGGTTGCAGCAAAGGCCCACCACAGAGCTCGATGCTTAGAGGGCACGGCCCCATCCTCCCGGCCGCGGTGAGGCCCCGTGGCGGCCCCACTCTCCCGACCCACTATTGGCGACGGGATCTCAATTTCAATATTTAAATTAATGAGCTGAATAAACTTAAATGAACTTACCTTGAATCCTTCGGGCCTGCCGCGATCCTTAGTGTGGTGGCCGTCACTCCCGCGCTTTCAATTCCATGTCTGGGCAAAGCCGGTGTGAAATTGGTGGGGAGGGGGGAGGAGTTAAGATTTCCAGTGCGGGGGTGGGGGGGAATGGGGTCAAATAAACATAATGAGTGTAGAGGATGGTGGGAAAGGGTGAACTTTAAACTTTGTGCAGTCAGGGGGAAGGTCCGATTTAAAAGGTGTTTTGGGGGGAGGAAGGGCAAATAGTTAATGTAATTGTTATTGGGTGGGTGGGAAAGGGGCTTGAGAATTTTATTTGATAAATTTTGGGGAGGCGTATCTTTAAAAATGTAAATATGCCGATGGGGCTGGCTGCCCTTTGCTGGTGTCGGACAGCCCGCCACCTCCATATGATTGGGGGGAGTGGGCCATCCCAGCCATGTAAATAAGCCACTGTGTGGAAGATCACAGTGGCTTTAAGGCGTGCGGCCTGTCTTCACGGAGGAAGATACCGAAAATGTCCCAGAAATATTAAGGGACTTGTAAAAATGAGGAACTGAGATAAATTAGTATCAATATAGAGGTAGTACACGAAAAATTAGCTGGATTGAAAGTTGATAAATCCCCTGGACCAGATGAGCTACATCCCAGAGTATTGAAGGCGGTGGCTATAGAGATAGTAGATGCATTAGTGGTTATCTTTCAAAGTTCAATTGATTCTAGAAGGTTTCCTGCAGACTAGAAAGTAGCAAATCTATCCCTATTATTTAAGAAGGGAGCGAGAGAGAAAACAGAGAAGTACAGACCTGTTAGTTTGACATCAGTAGTCGGTAAAATGTTAGAATCTATTATAAAGGATGTGATAACTGGACACTTGGAAAATAATGATATGATTGGGCGGAGTCAACATGGATTTATGAAAGGGAAATCATGTTTGACAAACCTGTTGGAGTTTTTTGAGATGTTACTTGTAGTATAGATAAAGGAGAGCCAGTGGGTGTGGTGTATTTGGATTTTCAGAAGGCTTTCGATAAGGTCCCACACAGGAGGTTAGTGAACAAAATTAGAGCACATGGGATTGGGGTAATATACTGCAATGGATTGAGAATTGGTTAACAGATAGAAAACAGAGATACCTGGGCAATTTTCCACATTGCAGGGTAGATGCCATTGTTGTAGCTGTACTGGAACAACTTGGAACTATATTGCCGTTCCTTCGCTGTCGCTAGGTCAAAATCCTGGAACTCCCTACCTAACAGCACTGTGGGTGTACCTACTGCAGTGGTTCAAGAAGGCCGCTCACCACCTCCTTCTCAAGGGCAATTAAGGATGGGCAATAAATGCTGGCCTGGCCAGTGATGTCCACATCCCATGAAACAAACAAATAAAAGGTATGTTGGCCTTCATTACAAGGGGATTTGAGTACAGGCGTAAAGATGTCTTGCTGCAATTGTATGGAGCTTTGGTGAGACTCTGCACAGTTTTGCTCTCCTTATCTAAGGAATATATATCTATGATATACTTGCCATAGAGGGAGTGCAGCAGAGGCTCACCAAACTAATCCCTGGGATGGCGGGATTGTTTTATCAGGAGAGATCGGAGAAACTGGGCCTATATTCTGCAGAGTTTCAAAGAATGAGAGCTGATCTCATTCAAACTTATAAAATTCTTACAAGGCGTGACAGGGTAGATGTGGATTGGATGTTTCCACTGGTTGGTGAGTCTTCAACCAGGGCACACTGTCTCAGAATAAGGGGGAGGCTATTTAAGACTGAGATGAGGAGGAATTTCTTCACTCAGAGGGTGGTGAATCTTTGAAATTCTCTACCCCAGAGGGCTGTGGAAGCTCAATCATTGAGCATGTTTAAGACTGAAATTGTAAGATTTTTGGATACTAATGACATCAAGGGATATGGGGATAGTAGGGAAAAATGGCATAGAGGTAGATGATCAGCCATGATCTGTTTGAAGGGCAGAGCAGGCTTGATGGGCTGAATGGACTACTCCAGCTCCTATTTCCTATGTTCTGATGAATCTACAATGCACTTTTTACATTGCTTGTAGCTCTTTCCTACAATGGGGTGCCACAAACTGCACACAATGCACCATCTGTAGCTAAAATCTTGTTCTTTTGTGTTCTAAGGCTCAGATGTTTTCAGAAGTTCTTAATTTTTTTGTGTTCATTATGTTTTCATTAGACTTGGAAGAAAGAAAGAATGTGCATTTATATAGCACCATTCACAACCTCAGGACATCAAAAAGCACTTTACAGCCAACTGTTTTAGTGATGTTGATTGAGAGATAAATATTGGTCAGGACATCGGGGAGAGATAGTGCCATGGGATCCTTCACATCCACCTGCGAGGACAGACAGGACCTCCGTTTAACACCTCATCTGAAAGACAGCATCTCTGATAGTGCAGCACTCCCTCAGTCTAAATTTTGTGCTCAAGGGCTGCGTTTTATTTTGGCGAAGAGGGTCCTGGTGATGAACCGAAAAGTGGAGTGGGTGGGTGACCCCGCCTCGGTCCTTATTCAGATCTCCGGCCGAATTCAATGGCGGGCGGGCAATTAACTGCCTACCATCGGGGATGGCGTCCCCTTTAAGGGTCAAGATCCCGCTTGCATTGCAGGAGGCCTGGGACCAGGAGCAGCCTTTGAAAAGGCCCCAGAAGACAGGTGAGTGGGGTCAGGCTGGTGGGGCCACTCTGGCAGGCCCCGGTGATGGGGGTGGGGGGTGGTGATCACTACTGAGCGTGTCGGGGGGGAGGGGGTCTTTCAGCAGCAGTACTGGGGGGGCCCTTGCAGCCTTTGAGTCTCTCCATGGTCCACAGAGTGGCTAAGTAGGAGGGCCTGTCTTCCCCGAACTCACTAGGAGGCCGCCAGTCTCACCTGGCAGTGCCTCCATGTGGCACTGGGTCCCTCTGACATTGGCTAAATGCCAGTGGAGACTGGAGGTGGCCCTTAAGTGGTCCTTAATGGGCTCAATTAGTCTCCCATTGGACCTCCTGTCTACCATAGTGCCTGTCATAGACAAAATGGCATGGGGGCAGGACAATGTCGGACACGCTGCCAGACGCCATCACACGCCATTTTGTCTGCCCCCGCCTCCTAGCTTGGTTCCAAGGGCTGGATAAAATCCAGCCCCAAACTCTTGAGTGGGACTCAGAGGCAAAGGTGCTACCACTTCACTGGGGCTGACCCTGATTTGGGATGAGTAACAAGCAAGAATGATTGACAAGGAGGCTTGGTCCGATTTTCTCAGAGTTGTGGCAGAAGCAGTGATGTGTTTTTTTCTACTTGGTTGCTAGAATATTAGAGCCAATCAGAATGCTTAATGTCCTGCTGATGAATCACTAATATACCCAGCTGCATACACTTGTTTGCTCTATACCCCATACACCAGAGCTGTGCTAAGAAATATCTCAGGGACTCCTCTAATTTGTCGGAGTAACTTTGGCAGAAGAGGCGGAGTACCCAGATAGACGCATAAAGATTTATAGTAACTGAGGAAATGTCTTGCATAAAATGTTTAGAACGATTTGTATATACAGTGAACTTCCAAAATATTCTTCAATGTGAAAGAGGGAATCGCTCATATCTGCAGTACCGATTGGCTCAATCTGCAGAGAACACATGACCTGCCACACCTGATGACAATTTGTCATCTTTATTTACCCCTATGCTCAATGAACAGTAACTCTGTATATTTACGCAGTCAGTCACCCTTACCCTGAATAAACAGTAGTTCTGTACAGTTATGCAATAAGTAACCCTTATCCTGTTGAATAAACAGTGTCTCTGTACATTTACACCATGAGTAACCCATATTCTGCTGAAAAAAACAGTAACTCCGTATAGTTACACAGTGAGTGACCCTTACCCTGAAGAAACAGGGAATCTCGACAGTTACTCTGCTGAATAAACAATAATCTTATATATGTATGATTGATCTGAGTGACTCTATAATTGACTTGAATTTACAATTTGATTTGGTTGAGTTTACTATTGATTTATTCATGTCTTTGGTTGACTTGATTGAGTCTATTATTGATCTGCTTGAGCCTAGAACTGATTTAATTTGGTTGAGCTTGTGATTAACCTGGGTTAAGTCTAGGATGAGACATTTTGTTAATGTAAAATGGGTGCAATGAGCCTCAAATTCAGGGACCAATGCCTCGTGCCCCCAGGAAAGGGAAATTGGATTGGACAATTTTTCGGGTGTACTTGGTGGCTGTCTAAAACAGATGCCAGGCCCCTCACACATGTAAAATAAGGGCCTATGCCTGTTTTAGGACCACCTCAGTGATTGGTGCCCCAAGGAGGGGAGCGGGTGTGGGTCTCGCTCCACTCAGCTTTACCTGGTGTGGATACAGCCTGAGGAACCGACCCCACTGAAATGATGAGCTTTAACAAATATATTTTTTAATTTACGAGGAGCCCGGAGGAGAGGGAATGTTATTCTGGCTCCCTGGCACTTGTGCCGTCTGATGTCCTTCCCATCCCCCACCTCCACCAGCTGTCCTTCCCTTCCCTCAGGCCCTTTCTGGTGAGGCAGATTGCCAAACACCATGAATATTGAAGAGCAAGCTGCATGAAGAAGCATGGTAGGAGCCGGCAACCCACCCACCTTATTTAAATGAGGTCAGTGGCCCAGTTTTGGGCTGGACTTGAACCTCCTGGGTCGGACACACACAGCCAGTGCATTGCAGCTTTTGTACATGAAACTGGCCAGTGATGAATTTCAATCCCTGGGGATCCTGGGGATCAGGTAAAAGACCCTTACAGCGAAATAAGGTACTCTTACAAGACATGGTATGCTGTCATTTTATTGAGCAGGCTTGCAACTGGTTGGTACTATTTGTAACACACCCCAATTTAATGGTAAATCATGGACTCTCACATTGAATTCAGGCAGCACTCCCTCATGACAGTCAGACATCAAATGAAAGTGAGAACTCTACACTGAGTATATAGGATTGTGTTCAAGATCGTTCTGTTAGGAGAAGCTTTGTAGCATACTCCCAGATGTTGATTTAGTTTCATGAAAATACGTTCACTAGCATGCTAAAGATTGCACTAAAATACTTTCTGAAATGTGTGCCACTCTTTAGAATGTGTAAAGCTTTTTAAATGTTGGAAATTCCAGTACATTTGAAGCATTTGGTCCTTTGCTAAACTATAACCCAGCAATCTGTCTATGGCAGGTGGTGAAACTGATTTATCTAATGCATTTTCTTCACAGTCTACAACTGAACTTCTACAATATTTGAGGCAGATACACACAGCATAGTTAATAAAATGCTAATCAATCGTGACATTGCCGATAGAGAGTTAGGTGTAAATGTAGTATTGAGGAAAAATTGGATTAAAGGGCAGGAGGTAATTGGACCACCATACACAGATGTACTTCAATCCACATGTTCTTAATTTAATATTTCTATTATAAATTCCTATGTCTGTATTCACAATGGAAACTGTCTATGTAAACTTGTCACACTGTCATTATACCCTCCTGCCAATAGTGGTGCTGCAGCACCTCCACTGGTGGAAGAACGTGATTACAGCCTGAAAAGTTTCATTGTAAATATGGATGTAGGAAATTATAATGTAAGGAATTGCTAGGAAGCAACACAGGCATAAGTTTTTAATTTTTTATAGATTGTGTTAAGCAATCATTTACTGGGTATGTGCCAACCTTGCCTGCTGACAGTACCTGCCTGTAATTTTCTGCTCATTAAATTCAGTCAGTGTAAACATTTTTGATATGCCTTGCTTGCAGGCATGTTTTCCCCATCCTTAGAAAACTAGCCCTTAAGTTATTTTAGTTATATATCAGTGCTTTTTTCATACACCACATTGTTGTTATTCACAAGTATTAGATTTTGATAGTTTTAAGTCTCTTTCCACATCCTGGCTTTTCCTCAAACAGAGCTCACTGGTCAGAATGTGAGCTCAGGACTCAATAATTGCTTACCATGCCACTTAACAATTCCCCTCTAGCTCTTCTCATACTGTCACGTCACGTACAAGTCTTTGATCTCTCTCCTATTGTCTCCTGCGCAGATCACTTCTGCCCTTTTGTTCTTAGCACCCTGTGGGCCATTTGCTATCTATGTGTATGGTTGTTGTGTGTGTCCTTTTTTCCCCCTGTTCTTCAAAGCTGTTCACCTGCAATAGGTAAATTGGCCATTGTAAATTGCCCGTAGTGTAGGTAGTTGGTAGGGAATATGGGATTACTGTAGGGTTAGTATAAATGGGTGGTTGTTGGTTGGCACAGACTCGGTGGGCCGAAGGGCCTGTTTCAGTGCTGTATCTCTAAATAAATAAATAAATATCTTCAGTTCTGAGAAAGGGTTTGTACCTGAGTTGTCGACTTTCTCCAGTTTTCTTAACGGAAGCTGGCTGACTTACTGAGTGTCTCTAATGTTTCCTGTTCCTGTGAGTACTTTCTGTTCTCAATGCCCATCCTGTACCACACAGCTGCTATGAAATTCATGTTTTGACACTGAATATTCCAAGTGCTTCTTATAGCAACGGAGAGTATATTTTTAAAGATCCGCGAATGTGGCCTTGCAAACCAGAAATTGTTAGCTATGTTCAGGGTTGTACTGGGGAAAGGTATGTTAGTTCCTTTCTCTATATTTCTGTTTTAAATTGAGGGCCATACTTCCGCCAAACTTAAAATACACAGTCCTCAAGCTGGAGGTCTGTGTGTATCTGTCCATAATTTCTTTGGAACGAGAGTTTATTTTGGGAAGGGTTTGAGATATGAGTTCTAGATTGATCGACTGGAAAATTTCAAGCAACGTGGATATCTTATTGGATCATTTGGTGAGGCAGTGTTCAGGTTTCCTTTAATAAGTTGCTGCTGATCTTCAAGAATTTCTGGCTTCCAGGCAATAATTGAGGCCCTTTCATCTATGTGTATGGTTGTTGTGTGTGTCCTCTTTCCCCCCGGTTCTGTTCCTTCTTCAAAACTGTTCACCTGTAATATATTCAGTTCTGAGAAAGGGTTTGTAAAGTAAATCAGCAACTTTTTGTCACTCCCGCACTGTTGCTGCTGGTGTCCCCCCGAGGATCTATCTTTGCCCCCTTCCAATTTCTCATCTATATGCTGCCCTTCGGCAACATCATCCAAAGACAGAACATCAGGTTTCACATGTTCACTGACAGCACCCAGCTCGATCTCAGTATCACCTCTCTCGAATCCGAGACTGCCTTTGATTTGTCAAGTTGCTTCTCTGACATCCAGTCCCGGAGTTTCCAAACTTTCCTCCAATGAAACATTGGGAATACTGAAGCTGTTGTCTTCGGCCCCCACCACAAACTTAGTTCCCTAGCCATCATTCTCCCCACCACCCCCCCCGCCATTGTCTCAGGTTGAACCAGACTATTTGCAACCTTGGTATCTTGTTTGACCTTAAGTTGATCTTCAGATTCCGTATTCGCAACATCACCAAGACCTCCACCTCCGTAACATCGTCCGTCTCCAACCCACCTCACGTTATCTGCTGCTGAAACCCTCATCCATGTCTTTGTTATTTCCAATGTTGACTGTCCCTGTGCTGTCCTGGTCAGCTTCACATCTTCCATCTTCCATAAATTTAAGATCATCCAAAAGATTGCTGTTTGTATCCTAACACTCATTAAGTTCCATCACCTCTGTGAAATAGTGTGAGAAGAGGCTTGTGTGTAGTATAGACCAGTTGGGCCGAATGGCCTGTTTCTGTGCAGTAAGCTCTATGCAATTCTACCTCTCTAACATTCTTCAGCGCTACAACCCTGAAAGAACTTTGAATTCCTCCAACTCCAGTGACTTGTACATCCCCACTCACTTCACCCTACCACTGTGACTGTGCCTTTAGTCATCTAGGCCCTAACTCTGGAATTGCCTTAGACCTCTCTGCTTCTCTGCCTCTCTCTCCTCCTTTAAGACCAGGCTGAATTTTGTCTGCCTTGAAGAAGTCCTGCCACTGGAACCAAAAGTGGGAGCTGTCCCCACCTTGGTGGGCGGTGGGACCCTGGGGCGGCATTTTATCGGCAGCGGTCAATTAAGAGGCCGCTACTGGAGCCCCTGTCCAGCTGAGGAAGGCAGCCTGCCTCACAGCTCCTGGCCCAATCAGAAGGTCGACAGTTCAGCAGCCTTGGCAACTTTGGCAGTGCCACTAATAGCGGTGGCCACTGCTGAGGCTGCAGCATGAATTAGAGAGCATTTCAATGCCGAGATGCCATCGAAGATGAGTGAGTCTCTTTTAGCAAGCTGGGGCCACGCAGGCAGGCAGGCCCTGGTGATCATGGGGGCAGGAGTCAGATTGTAGCAGCGATGCTTTAGCCACGGGGATGGTCATTGCCGCTAGGGAGCCCCTCTATGGGCCACAGAGTGGGCATTAATGAGGGCCCCTCCTCCTGGAAACTGGCTGGGAGGCTGCCAGGGTTTACCTGGTGGTCTCCCCACGTGGCAGCGGGCCCTCCTGATGTGGGCAAAATGCCAGTGGGGGGACAGGAAATGGTCCTTAATTGGCCATTTAAGTGAATCAATTGGGCGACTACGGCGTTAAGGTTCCCACTGCTGGTAATATGCCACAATGGCAGGAAGATGTCAGACTCCCCTCCCAGAGTCTTGCTCTGCCATATTACCAGCCCTCCTCCCTCCCAATCCGTCACCATAGGGCCAGGAAAATTCAGCCCACCATTGCTTAAAATCTTCCTCTTTGGCCAAGCTTTTGGTCACCTGTCCTAATGTCTCTTTCTTTGTCTCAGTGTTAATTTTTCTCTTGATTACACTCTTGTGAAGCACTGTGGGATGTTTTCCTATGTTAAAGTTGCTGCTTAACTGCAAGTCATTGTTTTATACATTTAATCAGGCATTTGTTTTGTCTTGGAACAAAGAAGCTGCCCTATCCTTCAAAGAGTTAGATCACAGCCTCAGTCTCCACTCTTAGCCAAGTGAATAGGAAGGTGAACTGCTCCCAGGTTGTGAATCCTCCATCGGCTTGGACAAGGAAGCTGCCTTGTCTCCCGCCCTGTGAAGAAAATGCCTGCAATCCACTCAGTTCCTGGTCCTGAGGAGACAGACCTAATGAAACTCAATGATTGGGTATCTTGCATGCATATGCTCTGCATTGTCTCCCATTTTACTGGATAAAACTGTTTTCAGCACTCATACAGAATTCTAGTGGACTACTCTCTCCATTACTCCCATAGAATTCCAATGGCCTTCTTCTCTGTCACTCCCACAATTCCAATGGAATAAACCCACTCATTCACTCCAATGCATCAAGCTTCTTCCCATTATATCAAATTGAACAGAATTGCAACCCTGTTCCATTTACTTTTGCAAAATTCCAAAGCATTAATCGGCTTCTCATTCACTGCACTGTAGAGCATTCCAATTGCCTCAACTCCTTACTATTGTTTGGAATTCCAATAAAGTCCGACTCCTTTCTCAGTCACACTGACAGAATTCCAGTGGAGCAAATTTCTCCCTTTCACTTCCATTGTACAGAATTCCAACTTCTTAAGCTTCTTCCATTGTATTGAATTGCAATGGACCAAAACCCTTCACTCCTACAGACTTCTATTTTTCATTAGCATTGAGCCACTGAATGAACGGTCAGTGGGATTCTTTGCTAGTTCAATCTAAATTTCTATTTTAATTCATTCATGGGATATGACCTTTGCTGGCAAGGACAGCATTTGTTGCCTGTCCCTACTTGCCCTTGAGAAGGTGATGGTGAGTCACCTTGAACTGCTGCAGTCCATGTGGTGTGGGTACTCTCACAGTGCTGTTATTCCCACTACCCTCCTCTCTCCCCACATACCTCTGTATCTTCTTCTGCTTCAAATATTCATCCACATTCCTCTTATAAGTTGCAATGGTCTCTGCCTCACCCACTCACAGTGACAAATCATTTCAGGCTACAACAATTGACCATGTCAGGAAATTACTCCTCACTCTCTCAGTGACAATTTCAATTGATGACTGCTCATTTTTGACTCCCAACCAAAGCAAATAGTCTTTCTGTATTCATTCAATCAAAATTTTTTTTTAAAATGTTGGCTTGATGCCAAGGGCAATCACTCTCACCTCACCTCTGGAATTCAGCTCTTTTGTCCATGTTTGGACCAAGGCTGTAATGAGGTCTGGGGCAAAGTGGCCCTGGCGAAACCCAAACAGAGCATTGGTGAGCAGCTTACTGGTAAGTCACTTCACAGCACTGTCGACGATACCTTCCATCACTTTGCTGCTGATTGAGAGTAGACTGATGGGCAGTAATTAGTTGGATTGGATTTGTCCTGTTTTCTATGGCCAGGGCATTCCTGGGTAATTTTCTACATTGCCAGGTAGATGTAGTAGAACAGCTTGGCTGGGGGGGTGGTTAATTCTGGAGCATGTCTTCAGCACTACAGTCAGAATATTGTGGGGGGCCAATAGCCTTTGCTGTATCCAGTGCACTTAGCTGTTTAATATCACATGGAATGAATAAAATTGGCTGACGACAGTCATCTGTGATGCTGGGGACATCAGGAGGAGGCCAAGATGGATCATCCACTCAGCAAGTCCAGCTGAAGGTGGTTGCAAACACTTCAGCCTTCTTTTTATATTGTGCACCATGTGAAGGGATCAAAATTGGGTGCAACTGAACTATATTTTTCTGTTGCAATTAATCTGACCATATAAAGGTCACCATATAGCCATCAACATATGACATCACCATACTTCAAGTCCACCCATATGTTTCCCAACACAACAATAAAAGCAGTAATATGATGAATATTTAATATGCACTAGTTTTCTATGATTTGATCCCTCTTATGTCACTGAATAGAACTGAGTACTGCGAGCTGATGCCAAAATATGCAGATGAAACATTGATGAGGACGTTGAGCTTGGAATTGAGGCTGGGAGGGAGTGAGCAGGAAACTGGGGCCAATGGTTGATGGTTGATAGTGAGGGGGCTGGGAAGCACAGGGTAGCTTGGGTCTCCAGCAAGCTTCAAAAATGGAATGGGCAATTTGACAACACTCAATAATGATCAATTACCTGGCACCATCTTGATCTGGAAATATATCGCGGTCCCTTCATCGTTATTTGGCTGAAATCCTGGAACTCCCTTCCTAATAGCACTGTGGGTGTACCTACACCACAAGGCCTGCAGTGGTTCAAGAAGGCAGCTCACCACCACATTCTCATGGGCAATTAGAGATGGGTAATAAATGCTGGCCTTGGCAGTGACACCCACGTCCCATGAATGAATAAAAAAAACATTATTTTTATTTCTTTCATGGCATGTGGGCATTGCTGGTTAGGCCAGCATTTATTGCCCAATCCTAATTGCCCTTGAGAAGATGGTGGTGAACTGCCTTCTTGAACCACTGCAGTTCATGTGGGGTAGGTGCACCCACAGTGCTATCAGGAAGGGAATTCCAGGATTTTGACTCAGCGACAGTGAAGGAACAGTGATATAGTTCCAAGTCAGGATGGTGTGAGACTTGGAGGGGAACTTGCAAGTGGTGGTGTTCCCATGTATCTGCTGCCCTTGTCCTTCTAGGTGGTAGAGTTCACGGGTTTGGAAGGTGTTGCCTGAGTAGCCTTGGTGCTTTGCTGCAGTGTATTTTGTAGATGGTACACACTGCTGCCACTGTGTTGGTGGTGGAGGGAGTGAATATTTGTGGATAGGAGTGACAATCAAGCTGGCTGATTTGCCCTGGATGGTGTCGAGCTTCTTGAGTGTTGTTGGAACTGCACCCATCCAGGCAAGTGGAGAGTATTCCATCACACTCCTGATTTGTGCCTTGTAGATATTGGACAGGCATTGGGGAGCCAGGAGGATTCCTAGCCTCTGACCCGCTCTTGTCGCCACGGTACTTACATGGCTACTCCGGTTCCATTTCTGGCCAATGGTAAACCCCAGGATGTCAATAGTGGGGGATTCAGTGATCATAATGCTGTTGAATGTCAAGGGGAGATGGTTAGATTCTCTCTTGTTGGAGATGGTCATTGCCTGGCACTTGCATGGCGTGAATGTTACTTGCCACTTATCAGCCCAAGCCTGGATATTGTCCAGGTCTTGCTGCATTTCTACACGGACTGCTTCAGTATCTGAGGAGTCACAAATGGTGCTGAATATTGTGCAATCATCAGCGAACATCCCCACTTCTGACATTATGATTGAAGGAAGGTCATTGATGAAGCAGCTGAAGATGGTTGGGTCTAGGACAGTACCCTGAGGAACTCCTGCAGTGATGTCCTGGAGCTCAGATGATTGACCTTCAACCACCACAACTATCTTCCCTTGCACTAGGTCCGATTCCAACCAGCGAAGAGTTTTCCCCCTGATTCCCATTGACCTCAGTTTTGCTCGGGCTCCTTGATGCCATACTTGGTCAAATGCTGCCTTGATGTCAAGGGCAGTCACTCTCACCTCACCTCTTGAGTTCAGCTCTTTTGTCCATGTTTGAACCAAGGCTGTAATGCGGTGAGGAGCTGACTGGCCCTGGTTGAACACAAACTGAGCGTCAGTGAGCAGGTTATTGCTAAGCAAGTGTCGCTTGATGGCACTGTCAATGACACCTTCCATCACTTTACTGATGAGCGAGAGTAGACTGATGTAACGGTAATTGGTCGGGTTGGATTTGTCCTGCTTTTTGTGTGCAGGACATACCTGGGCAATTTTCCACATTGCAGGGTAGATGCCAGCGTTGTAGGTGTACTGGGCCAGCTTGGCTAGGGGCACAGCAAGTTCTGGAGCACAGGTCTTCAGTACTATTGCCAGAATATTGTCAGGGCCCATAGCATTTGCAGTATCCAGTGCCTTCAGTCGTTTCTTGATATCACGCGGAGTGAATCGAATTGGCTGAAGAATGGCATCTGTGATGCTGGGGACTTCAGGTGGAGGCCGAGATGGATCATCAACTCGACACTTCTGGCTGAAGATTGTTGCAAATGCTTCAGCCTTATCATTCGCACTGATGTGCTGGGCTCCCTCATCATTGAGGATGGGGATATTTGTGGAGCCACATCCTCCAGTTAGATGTTTAATTGTCCACCACCATTCATGACTGGATGTGACAGGACCGCAGAACTGAGATCAGCTCCATTGGGTCTGGGAGGGGAAATCTCTCAGTAAATGGTCCATTTCCTGGCATCATTCTGGATCAGGCAGCACTTAATAAATGGTCTGCTACTTTGGGTATTAAGAACACAAATGCGGATCTTGGCCTGACAATGCTTTGGGATGAAAGGCCTGGATCTGCCAGAGACTTGGGAGAACAGGAAGAATCAAGGGTCTTGGATTCAGCAGTACTGGATCTTGAGGTCTATGCGCGTTGGGGTTATGAGGTCTGGGATCTAGCAGCATTCAAGGACTTGTTTCCAATTTCATTACCAGAGCTGTGACTTGACAGAACTCTTAAAGTAAATTTGTCATACACCGGGAGGGGATGAGGTTTGGGCTCTGGTATCAGTTGGGCAGAGGTTGGGAGACACCTACTAGCTTGGGAGTAGAATGAGGTTTGGCATTATTGGGCAAACCTGTAGCTTAACAGCACTCCAGGCCTGTTATGTGGGAGTAACAGAATTTACAATCTGTTGCTCCTAACTCTTTCAATGCACAACAAATAAGTTACCATTATTAACCAGTTCAGTCAATCAAATGTGTCACAAATCAACAGTGCAGCAATACAGATGCAATAACATGGACAGAATGATATGGACACAGTGGTATAGGCACAGATATGGATACAGTGATTTGAATGCAGTGATCCTGTTTTGAATATCTGGACAGGAGAATTTTCCTTTGTTCAAGCTCTGAGTTTGTGATACAGTTGTGCCCGATCTGTCACACTCTTTATAACCTGTACTGTGGGCCAATTCTGTTTTCTGCACTGTTTCACATAATAGCCGATGCCTGGAGTGATGGCTTGATGCCATGCAGGGACTGGTAAACAGGCTTCAAAGTAATGAGTTTAAACCCCTGGATGAGTTTCATGTGCTGTGATGTTGTACACTTGTCTGCGTTTCTTTGTGGCCGGTACTATTTTGACAAAGGCACAGCTTAATCTAACACAACCTTGTCGCTCTCCGTCTTAACTAATTGCATCAATGGGACAGGCTGGCCTCCCGTGCTTTGCTTTATGTAGGTGTTGTGAACTGCACATTCTGGAAGTAGACGGCACAGAAAGATGCACCACTTTATTCTTCAGAAACCATTAACCAGCTGGGAAGTACTACAGGTCCTGTCAGGTGATGGTGATTACAACGAATACCCCAGGTCCTACACCAATATATTGAAACTGTGTCATTATTGGTTGAGCAGCTTAATCCCATAGAAAATAAAAACAATCAATGGTAAAACACATTCAGGGTGATTTTCATCTAAATGCGCAAATGAGAAATTGGTCAGTTTGGATCAGCCGCTTTTTTTTACACCGAGCATGAAGATTGTAATTTGAACTTGCACTGATTATGTAAAATGAGCAATATTAGATTGGTTGCCTGTTAATGTCAATGAAAAGGAATGTTGATAGGATGTATAACGGATGGTCCATCCTCCACCATCCACGTTACACTCCTGCCAATGCTCAAAGTTCCACCCATTGTATCCTTCAGCTGATGAATCAGTACTCTTCCATGTTGAACACTACTTGGATGAAGCACTGAGGGTGGCAAGGGTGCAGAATGTACTCTGGGTGGGGGACTTCAATGTCCATCACCAAGAGTGGCTCAGTAGGATCACTACTGACTGAACTGGCCAAGTTCTGAAGGACGTAGCTGCTAGTCCCTAGTATAGTTGCCCCTAGTATAGTTAGGTGGTAGGGAAGTATGGGGACAGGTGGGGATGTGGTAGGAATATGGAATTAGTGTAGCATTAGTATAAATGGGTGGTTGATGGTTGGCACAGACTCGGTGGGCCAAAGGGACTGTTTCAGTGCTGTATCTCTAAACTAAACTAAACTAGTCAGTGTCTGCGGGAGGTGCTGAGGGAACCAACAAGAGGGAGAAACCTACTGGACCTCGTCTTCACCAATCTACCTGTTGTAGATGCATCTATCCATGACAGTATTGGTAGGAGTGACCACTGCACAGTTCCTTGTGAAGACCAAGTCCCGTTTTCACACGTACCCTCCATCATGCTGTGCGGCACTACCACTGTGCTAAATGTGACAGATTCAGAACAGATCTATCAGCTCAAAACTGGGCATCCATGAGAACATCAACAACAGCAGAATTTTATTCAACCACAATCTGAAACCACATGGCCCAGCATATCGCTCACTCTACCATTACCATCAAGCCAAGGGATCAACCATGGTCCAATGAAGAGTGCAGAAGGCTATGCCAGGAGCAGCACCAGGCATACCTAAAAATGAGGTGTCAACCTGGTGAAGGTACAACAGGGGACTCATTGCATGCCAAACAGTGGAAGCAGCATGCGATAGACAGAGCTAAATGTTCCCACAACCAACGGATTAGATTAAAGCTCTGCAGTCCTGCCACATCCAGTGGTGAATGTTGGTGGACAATTAAACAGCTAACAGTAGGAGGAGGCTCCACAAACATCCCCAGCCTCAATGATGGGGGAGCCCAGCATATCAGTGCGAAAGGCAAAGCTGAAACATTTGCAAACATCTTCAGCCAGAAGTGCTGAGTCAATGATCCATCTTGGCCTCCTCCTGAGGCCCCCAGCATCACAGTTGCCAGTCTTCAGCCAACTTGAATCACTGCATGTGACATCAAGAAACGACTGAAGGCACTGGATACTGCAAAGGCTATGGGCCCTGACAACATCCCAGCAACAGTACTGAAGACTTGTGCATCAGAACTTGCCACACCCATAGCCAAGCTGCTTCAGTATAGCTACAACACTGGCATCTAACTGCCAATGTGGAAAATTGTCCAAATATGTCCTATCCTAAAAAAGCAGGACAAATCCAATCTGGCCAATTATCACCCCATCAGCCTCCTCACCATCATCAGCAAAGTGATGGAAGGGGTCGTTGACAGTGCTATCAAGTGGCATTTACACAGCAAAAACCTGTTCACTGATGCTCAGTTTGGGTTCCACCAGGGCCATTCAGCTCTTGACCTCATTACAGCCTTGGTCCAAACATGGACATAAGAGCTGAATTCCAGAGGTGAGGTGAGAGTGACAGCCCTTGACATCAAGACAGCATTTCATTGAATGAGGCATCGAGGAGCCCTGGCAAAATTGAAGTCAATGGGAATCGGGGAAAAACTCACCACTGGTTGGACTCATACCTAGCACAAAGGAAGATGGTTGTCGTTGTTGAACGCCAATCATCTCAGTCCCAGGACATCGCCACAAGAGTTCCTCAGGATGGTGTCCTAGGCCCAACCATCTTCAGCTCCTTCATTAATGCCCTTCCCTCCATCATAAGGTCAGAAGTGTGGATGTTTGCTGATGATTGAACAATGTTTAGTTCCGTTTGCAACTCCTCAGGAATCCATGCCCACATGCAGCAAGACCTGAACAACATTCAGACTTGGGCTGATAAGTGGCAAGTAACATTTGCGTCACACAAGTTCTGGGCACTGACCATATCCAATTAGAGAGTATCTAACCATCTCCCTTTGACATTCAACAGCATTACCATCCCTGAATCTCCTACCATCAACATCCTGGGGGATACCATTGACCAGAAGCTTAACTGGACCAGCCATATGAATAGTATAGCTACAAGAGCAGGTCAGAAACTGGGAATTCTGCAAAGAGTAACTCACCTCCTGACTCTCCAAAACCTATTCACTATCTACAAGGCACAAGTCAGGAGTGTGATGGAATACTCTCCAACAGCACCTAAGAAGCTTGACACCATCCAGTACAAAGCAGTCCACTTGATTGGCACTCCAACATTTACCTTATACATTCACTCCCTCCCACCACTGGTGCACAGTGACAACAGTGTGTACCACTTACAGGAGGTACTACAGCAATTCACCAAAACTTCTTCGACCGCACCTTACAAACCTGTGACCCCTACTGCCTAGAAAAACAAGGGCGCAGGCATTGGGAACACCACCACCTGCAAGTTCCCCTTCAATTCACAAATCATCCTGACTATTGCTGTTCCTTCACTGTCGCTGGGTCAAAATCCTAGAATTGCCTCCCAAACACATTGTATGTATATGTACACCACATGGACAGCAGTGTTTCAAGAAGGCGGCTCACATCCACCTTTCCGAGGTTAATGAGGGATGGGCAAGAAATTCTGGCCTTGCCAGTGACAGCTGCATCCTATGATTTTTTTTTTAAAAGTAGCTTTGAGAAAAGATTCATAGGAGAGCTATGTGAATGATTTCTATCTTAAAGAACCTTAGTTACTCAGGAAAGCTTAAAGAACTGGATCTATTTATGTTAGACCAGTGAAGGCAAGAGGTGACCTGTTTGAGGTTTATTAAATACTGAAAGGGAAGGATAATGTTTGACATATTGGGGAGGACCAGTAGACATGTGTTTAAATTATGAACAGACTGGATGTTAGATACTTCTTTTCCCAGACAGTCATAAGCCTCTGGAATGTGTTGCTGGCTGTTTGGCAGGTGCTAACTCTCTCCCTTGCCTTCTAGAGGGAACTGAATCAGTTCTTGACTGGAGCAGAGATTGCATCATGTCAGAATAAGTGTATTAAGTGATAATACTCGAGTCAGGTGATTTCCTGGACTGGTGTCGATCACTTGAGGGGCTTGGAGAGGAATTTTCTAGAGTATGTTTTTCCCCTACTGCTGTGATTACCCAGCTGCTGGGGTAAGAAATAAGAAAATGTCTAATCATGATGTTCCAGCCCTTGGATTTATGTGTGAAATCAGTTTTACTCAGAGTAATTTCATAGAATCATAGAATGACACAGCACAGAAGGCCATTCAGCCCATCATGCCTGTGCCGACTCTTTGAAAGAGCTATCCAATTAGTCCCACTCCCTTGCTTTTTCCCCCATAGCCATGTAAAGATTTCATCTTCAATTATTTATCTGATTACTTTTTGCAAGAAACTGTTGAATTTGCCTCCACCACCCTTTTGGGGAGTGCATTCCAGATCATAAAAACTTACAGCGCAAAATAAATTCTCCTTATCTCCCCCAGTTCTTTTGCCAATTATCTCAAATCTGTGATCTCTTGTTACCAATGATCTTCCTCAAGGAAACAGTTTCTCCTTATTTTCTCTATCCAGAGCTTTCTTAATTGTGAACACCTCTATTAAATGCCCCTTTAACCTTCTCCATTCAAATGAGGACATCCCCAACTTCCCTACTTTTTTCACATAACTGAAGTTCCTCATCCCTGGTATCATACTTGTAAATCTCCTCTGCACACTCTCCAAGGCCTTGACATCCGTTCTAACGTGTGTTGCCCAGAATTGGACATAATTCTCTGGATGAGAGTTAAGCAGTGATTTATAAAGGTTTCGCATAAATTACTTGCTTTTGTACTCTGTGCTTCTATTTATAAAGTGCAAGATTCTGTATGGTTTTTTGACAGCCTTGTTAAGTTGTTCTGCCACATTCAAATATTTTTGAACGTACACTCCCAGGTATCTCTTTTCTGGTATTGCCTTTAAAATTGTACCATTTAGTTTATATTGCCTCTCCTCATTCCTCCTTCCAAAATGCATCACTTCACACTTCTCTGCATTACATTTCATCTGTTATTTGTCTACCAAAATCCAGGTCATTAACATATATCAAAAAAGAACAGTAGTCCTATATGGACCACTGGGATAAACCACTCTATGCTTTCCTCCAGTTTGAAAAAGAAACATGTACCACTACACTCTGCTTTCTGTCTCTTAGTCAATTTCATATCCATGTTGACACTGCCTCTTTAATCCTATGGGCTTCAATTTTGCTAAGACATCAATTATGTGGTACTTTGTCAAACACCTTTAGAAAAGTCCCTGCACATATCAACTGCACTACTCCTATCAACTTTCTCCTTTACTTCATCAAATAACTATCAAGTTTTTCAGACACGATTTTATTGTTTGTTATTTATTAACCTGTGTTTTTCTAAGTGGCTATTAATTTTGACCCAGATTGTCTCTAATATTTCCCCTAACACTGATGTTAGGTGACTGACCTGTAATTGCCGGCTGAACGCTCTCCCCTTTTTTGAACATGGGTGTAACTTTGTAACCATCCAATCCTCTGACACAACTCCCATACCTATCTTTATGCCCCTCAACAACCTAAGAAGCATCCCACCTGGCCCAGATACTTTTCTACTTTGAATAATATCTATCTTTTAAGTAACTCCTCTATTTTATTTTATCCAATTTCTCTATCAGTTCCACCTTTACTGTTATATTGGCAGCACGTCCTCTTTAGTGAAGTCTGATGCAAAATATTCATTTAATACCGTAGCCATCCTCTCTGATATATTATTGCTCCCTAATCGGCCCTTTGATTATCCTTTTACTCTTTAGTGTTCCCTTTTATGTTACCCCACTAATCTTTACTCATGCATTTCCCCCCCTATTTCCTTTTTCAGTTTTCCTCTGCACTTTCTGTTCGAAGAAAGTTAGTTTGCATGAGGAAATCCTATTTCCTCAGATGATTTACTGTATAATTTATGCCGTTCTATGTTTGGTGATTCGGTAACTACAAGACTTCCTATTACCGCCTTAGAACGTTTCATTACCTTAAAGGCGCTATATTAATGTAAGCTGTTGTTGTTATTCCGACTAATATTAAGCGCACTTACCTTATGCATCAGTTCCTCATTGTAGTAAATGATATTGTTGGAAGAAGGAGTGTGGCCCTCTTCCGTGTCCGTGTCCAAAACCGAAGATCCATAAGCACTGTCTGGGCAGTAGATCTCTCCATCAGGGGCATTCTGCAACTCTAACCTAGGTTCCATCGCTTCTTCTTCTTCAGAGGCGAATGGCAACACGGACCGAGAAGTGGGTGAAGATCCCTGGCACTAGCTGTCGGACGGCTTCCACCCGAAGCCACGTTCAGCACCGGGGACAGCACCTTCGGAGCAGTGCTCGGTGTGTGAACCGCTGCTGGTCTGCAGTTCAGCACAATGGAGAGCACCCGGGACTTGGACAGAAGGAGGATGTTCAGCACCACGGCCGGATTTTCTCCTTGTTTCGCTTTCAGGTGTGAAGTTGCCTTGAACAATCCGACCACCAAACCGAGGGAGATCTTGTTTTCAGGGAGTGGCAAGAGTGGAGAGCCAAGCCCTGACTCCTCTGAAATCTCCCCAATTCATTAGCCGTTTTCAAACCTCTCCCTCCCCCTGCTCTACTCCTTCCAATACATCTCAAATGGGGAAAAATAGGACAGAGTACGCAGTGACGTAGAACGCAAGGCTCATTGACACAACCCAAAAGTCTTTTAGAAAGCTTCTTATTCCATCTTAGGCTAGCTGCACACCCTGAACCCGAAGTTTAGATATGCACGGCGTTGCTGTAGCAATGCGGTTTGCAACGCGCACTTTCATTTTCCCTTGAGTAAGAGAAATAGACAGGATGCAATAGTGCAGAGTCATCAATCCGTTATTTATGAATGGAGTCCTCACGCATTGACACCTATAGCAGGACGGTATTGACTGACATATGATTCAATAGGTTTTAGTGCAAGATTTAAGGCCATGATTTAGGAGTATCCAAGTGCATTTTTATTGCAGAATGAATCATTTGCTCTCCCCGCCCTTCTACAAGCACAGGCAGCCCGTAAAATTTAACTTCGGCCTTTAAATGATTTAATATTGACATAAATGTTGCAGAAAGTTTGACAAAGTTTGCTCAGGTGACCGACAGATGACGTTTTCTCATACATTTTTGGAAGCAACTGAGGGGGTGGAAGGATGTGACCATACAGTTTTAGGATTTGACCCTAATAATTCCCGTGGTGGTGCAATAGAGTCGATGTCGTTTCACAGCCTTGACCTTTGGTATGTTGAGTTCCTGAATGTCAGCTATGTCACTGTATAGCCGGGTATAAGCTGAGTGGATGGCAAGCAAATGGTGCCAGGGTGAAAGGGGAATGGCCTGGAGGATTATTCCAGATCTAATTCACAAGCCTTTGGTTTCACAGGAACAGTGAAAGAGGCTTACAACATAACCAAGAATTATAGGAAGGAGAAAAAAGGACTTTTGAATAGTTCAGCCCAACCTACCCACCTTCTCATCATATCTCGCAATCCTTTCACTCCAGAGATGCACATAATTGGATCACAAATGCATTTTTTCACTGCCTGCCTTCCCTGGCAACTTATTCTACAATTAAGACTTGAGAGAAAATTAGGGATAAGCTGTGTGCTGTAGCTGCTAGAGGATGACAGGAGATGGACATTTTGTGAGACTATGTTGCATTCAACCCCACGTCTAAAAACTTCACTGTTGTAAATGTATCGTGCAGTCTTCAAATATCTAGTTTATAAGTTTTACAATGCTGGAGTGTAGCAGGGAATTTGAGGATGTCTGATGGCTCATAGATGTTTAGGAGTCAGTTACTGCCAATTGTTTTTGAATACATGGCCACAGAAGAAACGTATCTGCTCTACAAAACAATAATGACCACACGTCACAAATAATATAATTGGCATTTGAGGTGTCCGATTGAAACAAAAGGTGCTATAAAATGGAATTTTTTTTGTAATTCTACCCATTTGTAATACATGACCAAAATATAAACTTTTAACAAAGCGACCATTTAAACTTTCACATGTCATACAAGCACAAACACTCAAAAACTATCAGGAGTGAAGGCCCAGCTGACAAAGCAAGCTCTGGGGAAAGAGTAAAACTCAAGCCCCAGGCTTAAGAGAGATGGCAGGCCTTTGGGGTTAAGACTTATTGGAAAGATTTGCAGAGGACAAGAACAATTCCATGGGTAAGTTGGAAAGTTTTCAGTGAATTATTAAGTTTCTGTGTGTTTGTTCTGCTACAAACCTTATTTTTTAGTTCTCTGATCCCAGGCTCCTTATAAAAAAGATATGGCTGAAAATACTTATAAAAATGGTCTTGAGTAATTTCATTGGTTTCTCTTATTGATCAGCTGCATCTGCCACTTCCCTTTTCTTCTAGCCCACTGGGCCAAACTTCTTCTCAGCTTCCCTCCTAGCCTAGACCAGAACTTGAATCTTTTCCTAGTTTTTCTCCTATCCCTTCCCCTGCCCTCTTTGAGATCATTTTGCCCATGCGACCAACCTCCTGCTCCCTTGACACTATTCCCACTAAACTGCTGGCCACCCAACTTTTCTTCCTGGCTCCTATGTTAGCTGATATTGTTAACAATTCATTCTCTTCAGGGTACTATCCACCTCTCCTTCAAATCTGCTGTCATCATTTCTCTCTTCAAAAAAAAAACAATCCTTGACCCCTCCATCCTTGCAAACTACCACCCCATTCCAACCTCCCTTTCCTCTCTAAAGACCTTGAATGTGCTATCACCGCCCAAATCCATGCCCATTTTTCCTGGAACTCCATGTTTAAATCCCTCCAATTAGATTTCCACCCCTGCCACCGTACCGAAATGGGCTTGGTGTCAAATTTTGTTTGGTAACAATGCCTTGGGACATTTTACTAAATTAAAGATGCTGTATATGTACACATTGTTGTTGTTGTTGTCATCGTCCTACTGGCTAATTGTTTATTGCCAATTTGTTAATTCTTCTTTCGTAGTTCTTTTTATTCATCTCTTATTTGTAAATTTCTTACCTGTTCAGGTATTCAGTGCCATTTAATGAAGAATCATTTGTTCCTGTTTTATGAGTATGATATTTCAGCTGGAAGTGTGTCATACACTTTGCATACATCACACTTTCACATGCGATGTGTGACAAAACCTTGTAGTTAATGGCTATGGTTCAGTCGGGAGGCAGATTAATAGTGGCTGAGGAATTAAGTCAGTAGTACAGTGCAATCAAATTCAAAAAGATTTAGATGTACTCAGGGATTGGGCCACACATTGACAAATAGCATTTATTTTCAATAAATGTGGTGGCATGCATGTTGATCTGGCCAACACAGAATACAGATATGATTTTCAAGGAACAGTACTGAAAAAAAGATTCAGAGAGAAAATGAACTTGGTGTTATTGTGCACAGATCACTGAAGGTTCATGACCAATGTAGAGAAACTGTAGCTAAAGTTATTGGGGCATTGGGCTATTTAAAAGAACCAGTCGGTACAAATCAAAGGATACCATTTTGTCTCTATGTAGGTCACTGGTCAGACCACACCTGGAGTACTGCACTCAGTTTTGTTCCTCCCACATGTTGGGTGATATATTGGCCTTGGAAAAGATCCAGAGCAGAGCTCCAAGAATGATTCCCAGCCTCAGTTACTTAAATAGGCTGAAAGACCTTTGTCAATTTACTTTAGAGCAGTGTAGATTTAGAGGTGACCTGATAGAGGTCTATGCAATACTGAAAGAACTGGATAGTGTGCCTATTGAGAGATTGAACAGCCAATCTGTTTTGGTGGTGTTAGTTGAAGGATGAGTATAGGGAGATGGTGGCTTAGTCGTAATGTTACTGGACTAGTAATCCAGAGGTCCAGGCTAATGCAAAACTCACTGTGGCAGCTGGTGGAATTTAAATTAAATTAATTAATAAGTCTGGAATAAAAAAAGCTAGTCTTAGTAATGGTGACTACCAGAATGTTGTAAAAACCCATCTGGTTCACTAATGTCCTCTAGGGTAGGAAATCTGCTGTGCTTACCCACTCTGGCCTACATGTGACTCCGGACCCACAGCAATGTGTTTGACTCTTAAATACCCTTTGAAATGGCCTGGTAAGCCACTCAGTTGTACAAAACCACAACAGAAAAACTGAAAAGAAATAAGACCGGACGATCCACCCAGCATTGACCTAGGCACCAGAAATGACAAAGGCACATCCAGCCCTGTCGACCCTGCAATGTCCCCCTTACTAACATCTGGGGGCTTGTGCTAAAGTTGGGAGAGCTGTTCCACACACTAGTCAAGCAACAACCTGACATAGTCATACTCACTGAATCATACCTTACAGACACCACCATCACCATGCCTGGGTATGTCCTGGCCCACCGGCAGGGCAGACCCACAAGAGAAGGCAGCACTATGGTATACAGTCAGGAGGGAGCTACCCTGGGAGTCCTCAACATCGGCTCTGGACCCCATGAAGTCTCATGGCATCAGATCAAACATGGACAAGGAAACCTCCTACTGATTACCACCTACCGCCCTCCCACAGCTGAAAAACCAGTCCATGCTGAACACCATTTGGAAGAAGCACTGAGGGTAGCAAGGGCACAGAATGTACTCTGGGTGGGGGACTTCAATGTCCAATGACACCAAAAGTGTCTCAGTAGCACCACTACTGACCGAGCTGGCCAAGTCCTGAAGGACATATCTGCCAGACTGGGTCTGTGGCAGGCGGTGAGGCAACCAACAAGAGGGAAAAACCTACTTGATCTCATCCTCTCAAATCTACCTGTCACAGATGCATCTCTCCATGACAGTATTAGTAGGAGTGACCACCACACAGTCCTTGTGGAGATGAAATCCTGTCTTCACACTGAGCAAACTCTCCATTGTGTTGTGTGGCACTACAACCGTGCTAAGTAGGATAGATTCAGAACAGATCTAGCAGCTCAAAACTGGGCATCCATGATGTGTTATGGGCCATCAACAGCAGCAGAACTGTATTCAACCACTATCTGTAACCTCATGGCCTGGCCTATCCCCCACTCTACCATTACTTTAAGCCAGTGGATCAACCCTGGTTCAATGAAGAGTGCAGGAGGGCATGCCAGGAGCAGCACCAGGCATATGTAAAAATGAGGTGCCAACCCGGTGAACCGATAACACAGGACTATACGTATGCCAAACGGCAGAAGCAGCATGCAATAGAGCTAAATGTTCCCACAACCATCGGATCAAATCAAAGCTCTGCAGTCCTGCCGCATCCAGTTGTGAATGGTGGTGGACAATTAAACAACCAACGGGAGGAGTCTCCACAAAATTTCCCATCCTCAATGATGGGGTGCCCAGCACATCAGTGCAAAAGACAAGTCTGAAGCATTGGCAACAATCTTCAGCCAGAAGTGCCGCGTGGATGATCCATCTTGGCTTCCTCCTGAGGTCCCTATCATCACAGATGCCAGTCTTCAGCCAATTTGATTCACTCCACATGATATCAAAAAATGGCTGAAGGCACTGGATGCTGCAAGGTTTATGAGCCCTGACAACATCCTGCCAGTATTCTGAAGATGTGTCTCCAGAACTAGTCACCCCCCTAGCTAAGTTGTTCCAGGATAGCTACAACACTGGCATCTACTTGCCATTGTGGAAAATTGTCCATATATGCCCCGTCCACAAAAAGCAGGACAAATCCAATACAGCCAATTACTGCCCCAAGAGTCTACTCTTGATCATCAGCAATGTGATGAAAGGTGTCGTTGACAATGCTACCAAGCAGCATTTACACAGCAATAACCTTCTCACCAATGCTTAGTTTGGGTTCTGCCATGGCCAATCAGCTCCTGACCTCATTACAGCCTTGGTCCAAACATGGACAAAACAGCTGAATTCCAGAGGTGAGGTGAGGTGAGGTGAGAGTGATTTCCCTTGATATCAAGGCAGCATTTGACCGAGTGTGGCATTGAGGAGCCCTAGCAAAACTGAACTCAATGGGAATTGGGGGAAACTCTCCAATGGTTGGACTCATACCTAGAACAAAGGAAGGTGGTTGTATTTGTTGGAGGCCAATCCTCTCAGCCCCAGGATATTGCTGCAGGTGTTCCTCAGGGTAGTGTCCTAGGCCCAACCATCTTCAGCTGCTTCCTCAATGACCTTCCCTCCTTGACAAGGTCAGAAGTGTGGATGTTTGCTGATGATTGAACAATGTTCAGCACCATTCACGACTCCTCAGATACCGAAGTAGTCTTTGTCCAAATGCAGCAAGAACTGGACTACATTCAGGCTTGGGCTGATAAGTGGCAAATAACATTAGTGCCACACAAGAGCCAGGCAATGACCATCTCCAACAAGGACGAATCTAACCATTTCCCCTTGACATTCAATAGCATTACCATCGCTGAATCCCCCACCATCAATATCCTGGGGGGTTACCATTGACCATTAATTTAACTGGACCAGCCATATAAATAGTGTGGTTATAAGCAGGTCAGAGACTGGGAATTCTGCAGCAAGTTCCTGACTCCCCAAAGCCTGTACACCACCTACAAGGCACGAGTCAGGAGTGTGATGGAATACTCTCCACTGGCATGGATGAGTGCAGCTCCAGGCAATACTCAAGAAGCTCAATACCACCCAGAACAAAGCAACTGGCTTGATCAACACATCATCAACCATCTGAAGCATTCACTCCTTCCACCACTGATGTACAATGGCAGCATAGTGTATCAACTACAAAATGCACTACAGAAACTTGCCAAGGCTCCTTCGACAGCACCTTCCAAACCCGCGATCTCTACCACCTAGAAGGACAAGGGCAGAAGATAGATGGGAAGACCACCACTTGCAAGTTCCCCTCCAAGCCACACACCATCCTGACTTGGAACTATATCCAAGTGGGGATATCCAAGGGGGAGGGTGAACAGCCAGTTGTCGTTGTGCACATAGGCACCAATGATATAGGTAAAAAATGGGATGAGGTCCTTCAAGCAGAATTTAGGGAGATAGGAGCCAAGTTAAAAAGTAGGACCTCAGAGGTAGTAATCTCAGGATTGCTACCAGTGCCACGTGATAGTCAGAGTAGAAATGAAAGAATAGTCAGGATGAATGCGTGGCTTGAGAGATGGTGCAGGAGGGAGGGGTTCAGATTTTTGGGACATTGGGACCGGTTCTGGGGGAGGTGGGACTATTACAAATTGAACGGTCTACACCTGGGCCGGACTGGAACAAATGTCCTTGGGGGTGCTTTTGCTAACGCTGTTGGGGAGGGTTTAAGCTAATGTGGCAGGGGGATGGGAACCAAATGAGGAGGTCAGTGGACAGTAAGGAGGTAGTAACTAAAGCCTGTAAGGAACTAGATAATGAAGTCAGCGTGACTAAAGGAAAGAGTAGGCAGGGAGCAGATGATGAACGCAAAGGGACTGGTGGTCTGAGGTGCATTTGTTTTAATGCAAGAAGTGTAGTAGGTAAGGCAGATGAACTTAGGGCTTGGATTAGTACCTGGGAGTATGATGTTATTGCTATTACTGAGACTTGGTTGAGGGAAGGGCATGATTGGCAACTAAATATCCCAGGATATCGATGCTTCAGGCGGGATAGAGAGGGAGGTAAAAGGGGTGGAGGAGTTGCATTACTGGTCAAAGAGGATATCATAGCTGTGCTGAAGGAGGGCACTATGGAGGACTCGAGCTGTGAGGCAATATGGGCAGAACTCAGAAATAGGAAGGGTGCGGTAACAATGTTGGGGCTGTACTACAGGCCTCCCAACAGCAAGTGTGAGATAGAGGTACAAATATGTAAACAGATTATGGAAAGATGTAGGAGCAACAGGGTGGTGGTGATAGGAGATTTTAATCTTCCCAACATTGACTGGGATTCACTTAGTGTTAGAGGTCTAGATGGAGCAGAATTTGTAAGGAGCATCCAGGAGGGTTTTCTAGAGCAGTATGTAAATAGTCCAACTCGGGAAGGGGCAATACTGGACCTGGTGTTGGGGAATGAGCCCGGCCAGGTGGTTGAAGTTTCAGTAGGGGACTACTTTGGGAATAGTGATCACAATTCCGTAAGTTTTAGAATACTCATGGACAAAGACGAGAGTGGTCCTAAAGGAAGAGTGCGAAATTGGGGGAAGGCCAACTATACCAAAATTCGGCAGGAGCTGGGGAATGTAGATTGGGAGCTGCTGTTTGAAGGTAAATCCACATTTGATATGTGGGAGGCTTTTAAAGAGAGGTTGATTAGCATGCAGGAGAGACATGTTCCTATGAAAATGAGGGATAGAAATGGCAAGATTAGGGAACCATGGATGACCGGTGAAATTGTGAGACGAGCTAAGAGGAAAAAGGAAGCATACATAAGGTCTAGGAGGCTGAAGAAAGACGAAGCTTTGAAAGAATATTGGGAATGTAGGACCAATCTGAAACGAGGAATTAAGAGAGCTAAAAGGGGTCATGAAATATCTTTCGCAAACAGGGTTAAGGAAAATACCAATGCCTTTTATTCATATATAAGGAGCAAGAGGGTAACTAGAAAAAGGATTGGCCCACTCAAGGACAAAGGAGGAAAGTTATGCGTGGAGTCAGAGAAAATGGGTGAGATTCTAAACGAGTACTTTGCATCGGTATTCACCGAGGAGAGGGACATGACGGATGTTGAGGTTAGGGACAGATGTTTGATTACTCTAGGTCAAGTCGGCATAAGGAGGGAGGAAGTGTTGGGTATTCTAAAAGGCATTAAGGTGGACAAGTCCCCAGGTCCGGATGGGATCTATCCCAGGTTACTGTGGGAAGCGAGAGAGGAAATAGCTGGGGCCTTAACAGATATATTTGCAGCATCCTTAAACACGGGTGAGGTCCCGGAGGACTGGAGAATTGCTAATGTTGTCCCCTTGTTTAAGAAGGGTAGCAGGGAAAATCCAGGTAATTATAGACCGGTGAGCCTGACGTCAGTGGTAGGGAAGCTGCTGGAGAAGATACTGAGGGATAGGATCTATTCCCATTTGGAAGAAAATGGGCTTATCAGTGATAGGCAACATGGTTTTGTGCAGGGAAGGTCATGTCTTACCAACTTAATAGAATTCTTTGAGGAAGTGACAAAGTTGATTGATGAGGGAAGGGCTGTAGATGTCATATACATGGACTTCAGTAAGGTGTTTGATAAGGTTCCCCATGGTAGGCTGTGGAGAAAGTGAAGTCGCATGGGGTCCAGGGTGTACTAGCTAGATGGATAAAGAACTGGCTGGGCAACAGGAGACAGAGAGTAGCAGTGGAAGGGAGTTTCTCAAAATGGAGACGTGTGACCAGTGGTGTTCCACAGGGATCCGTGCTGGGACCACTGTTGTTTGTGATATACATAAATGATTTGGAGGAAAGTATAGGTGGTCTGATTAGCAAGTTTGCAGACGACACTAAGATTGGTGGAGTAGCAGACAGTGAAGGGGACTGTCAGAGAATACAGCAGAATATAGATAGATTGGAGAGTTGGGCAGAGAAATGGCAGATGGAGTTCAATCAGGGCAAATGCGAGGTGATGCATTTTGGAAGATCCAATTCAAGAGTGAACTATACAGTAAATGGAAAAGTCCTGGGGAAAATTGATGTACAGAGAGATTTGGGTGTTCAGGTCCATTGTTCCCTGAAGGTGGCAACGCAGGTCAATAGAGTGGTCAAGAAGGCATACGACATGCTTTCCTTCATCGGACGGGGTATTGAGTACAAAGGTTGGCAGGTCATGTTACAGTTGTATAAAACTTTGGTTCGGCCACATTTGGAATACTGCGTGCAATTCTGGTTGCCACATTACCAAAAGGATGTAGATGCTTTGGAGAGGGTGCAGAGGAGGTTCACCAGGATGTTGCCTGGTATGGAGGGTGCTAGCTATGAAGAGAGGTTGAGTAGATTAGGATTATTTTTATTAGAAAGACGGAGGTTGAGGGGGGACCTGATTGAGGTGTACAAAATCATGAGAGGTATAGACAGGGTGGATAGCAAGAAGCTTTTTCCCAGAGTGGGGGATTCAATTACTAGGAGTCACGAGTTCAAAGTGAGAGGGGAAAAGTTTAGGGGGGATATGCGTGGAAAGTTCTTTACGCAGAGGGTGGTGGGTGCTTGGAACGCGTTGCCAGCAGAGGTGGTAGACGCGGGCACGCTAGCGTCTTTTAAGATGTATCTAGACAGATACATGAATGGGCAGGAAGCAAAGAGATACAGACCCTTAGAAAATAGGCAACATGTTTAGATAGAGGATCTGGATCGGCGCAGGCTTGGAGGGCCGAAGGGCCTGTTCCTGTGCTGTAATTTTCTTTGTTCTTTGTTCTACCACATTTGTGTGATGTTTCTGTCTGCTATTTTGAAACAGGCGTTAATTCATTTGTTTAATTGAGCTATTGCCTCCATTAAAATAAGAAAGATGATAATTATTTCTGTGCTAATTTCTAATATGTACCACGGTACAATTAAATCAAATATGTAACAGAGGGACATGGTTTTTTGTTTAAACAGTTTAAGGTCAGAGGAACAGGAATTGGTTATCCAGCCCCTTCAGCTTGATCCTGCATTCAATTAGATCATGGAGGATCTGTATCTCCGTTGCCATGGTTACCCAATAAAAATCAATCAATCTCAGTTTTGAATTTTCAATTGAACCCAGCCTCAGCAGCTTTCCATGAGCCTTTGTGTGAAGAAGTCCTTCCTGACACTGCCCCTGAATGGCCTCCTTCCCATTTTAAGATTATGCCTCTTTATTCTGGATTCCCCCATTGGGAGAAATAGTTTCCTCTCTATTAACCCAATCAAATTAAACACCTCAAGTAGATTACATCCAGGTCATTTATACCCAAGACTATCCTTCTTTGAGAGGTATAGTTGACATAGCCAGCTTTTCAATACCCATAAACATACAATAGTCTCTGGAACATGTTTACATTGTTTGTTTCAATGTTATTTCCTGGTTACCTATCCAGATAACTCTGTAACCCTTTGCTGAAAAAGTCCCACCTGACTTCCTTTCTTACTCCTAACTTTGCCATTTTTAACTTATGTCCCCGGGATTTGAACCTTTCCCCACGGAGAACAGTTGTGGCACCTATTCCATTAACAATATTATACAAGAACATAAGGTCCTCCTGTGAGTGGCTCTCATTCCCTCACTGATACTCTGAGTCCTTGTGAAGATGACACAGAACCTGGAAGTTTTATAAAAATGGGCTATGAATTGAAACTAAAATGAATGTGACACATCTACTGAGGCCAGGTTATGACCATTGTTAGGGCTTACTTTAGGGCCCTGGTTAGACCATACCTGGAGAACTGTGTTCAGTTTTAGGCACCATACTTTAGGAAGGTTATATTGACAAGGACGTCAGAGGAGCTTTCTACCTTTTCAAGAGAACGAATGCTTGAGTTATGGGATCTATGTTTGCAGTAGCATGATGTGGAAATGGAGCTCAGGCATCAGAGAGGGGAAGTGTACATTAATGATTTAGACGTGAATATAGGAGGTATGATCAGTAAGGTCGCAGATGACACGAAAATTGGTGGTGTTGTAAATAGTGAGAAGGAAAGCCTAAGATTACAGGACAATATAGATGGGCTGGTAAGATGGGCGGAGCAGTGGCAAATGGAATTTAATCCTGAGAAGTGTGAGGTGATGCATTTTTGGGAGGTTAACAAGGCAAGGGAATATACAATGGATGGTAGGACCCTAGGAAGTACAGAGGGTCAGAGGGACCTAGATCACTGAAGGTAGCAGCACAGGTAGATAAGGTGGTTAGGAAGGCATATGGGATACTTGCCTTTATTAGCCGAGGCATAGAATATAAGAGCAGGGAGGTTATGATGGAGCTGTATAAAACGCTAGTTAGGCCACAGCTGGAGTACTGTGTACAGTTCTGGTCACCACACTATAGGAAGGATGTGATTGCACTGGAGAGGGTGCAGAGGAGATTCACAGGATGTTGCCTGGGCTGGAGCATATCAGCTATGAAGAGAGACTGAAAAGGCTAGGGTTGTTTTCCTTGGAGCAGAGAAGGCTGAGGGGGGAGATACGATTGAGGTATACAAAATTATGAGGAGCATAGATAAGGTAGATAGGAAGAAACTTTTTCCCATAGCAGAGGGCTGAATAACCAGGGGGCATAGATTTAAGGTAAGGGGCAGGAGGTTTAGAGGGGATTTGAGGAAAGATTTTTTCACCCAGAGGGTGGTTGGAATCTGGAACACACTACCTGAAGGGGTGGTAGAGGCAGGAACCCTCACAACATTTAAGAAGTATTTAGATGAGCACTTGAAACACCATAGCATACAAGGCTACGTGCCAAGTGCTGGAAAATGGGATTAGAATAGTTAGGTGCTTGATGGCTGGTGTGGACACGATGGGCTGAAGGGCCTGTTTCTGTGCTGTATAACTTAATGACTCTAAGTAGTGCACAAAGGGAAGAGGAGGAAGAGGAGGAGGAGGAAGAGGAGGCAGGGAGGAGGCATCTGGGACCCTCTTGCTCCAGACAGGCTGTCTGTGAGTGGAGACCGAAACTGCAGTTTCCATAAGATGTCATTGCTTCACTGAAGTCGCTCCAAAGTTTGTCACCTTTCAATCTATCTGCTATGTACCATCACTGCACCCTCTTGGACAAAATTCTGAAATAAAAGCCACCAACAACAACAAAAAATCCACATCTTTATCCAAGAACACTATCAACAATTCATGAAAAATCTGTGTGTCTCCTGACTGTCCCTTTGCCTGGCCTAGTGCTCCTATGCAGTGATTTCCAGTAACTGAAGCATGGCTGGTGGAAGGCTACTAATTTTCACTGGGTACGCAGTCCTGGGCCTCGAGGGCCAGCTTCAGACTGCAGCACCTCGGCATAGCCAGCACCAGTCTGGGCTGGCTGGTTGAGAGGCAATAGTAAAGGCACTGCTGGAGTGACAGTGGTGGGAGCACAACTGCTGACATCAGGTTCCTGCACCACGGAGCAACTGCCATTCCCTGGGCCAGTTCCTCAATAATCCTAGTAGATAATCCTAGTTAGAGGACGGATTGCTGGACTGCTGTGAAAGCCTGCATGCTCTTTTAAGCACTTGTTTCTGAAGCCATTATGGCATCAGTCTGAGCCTGTATAGCACCAACAATGGATCTCATGACCTCAGTATTCTCATCAAGTTGCCGCCAGTTCTGCTGGAAAGGATGGGCTCCAAACTCTGCACAAAGCCCAGTGCCAAGTTGGAGCCGGACTCCTCCATGCTCCTTGACAGTAACAATAGGCTGTCTGTCAGGCCTGCGAATGCGCCCGGCCCTCAGTGTGCATACCCATCAACGAGGGGGAGGATCCAGTTGTCGTGGTCCATGTGGGAACCAATGACATAGGTAAAACCAGAAATAATGTTCTGCTGAGAGAATTTGAGGAGTTTGGGTCCAAACAAAAACGCAGAACATCAAAGGTAATCATCTCCGGTTTGTTACCTGAGCCAAGCGCAAATTGGCACAGGGTCAAGCAGATAAGAGAACTAAACACTTGGCTCAAAGAGTGGTGTGGAAGAAGGGGGTTTCAATTCTTTTGGGCACAGGCATCAGTACTCAGGGAAGAGGGAGCTATTCCGTTGGGATGGGCTTCACTTGAACCGGGCTGGGACCAGTGTCCTGGCCAATCATCTGACTAGGGCTATGGACAGGACTTTAAACTAACAGAGTGCGGGGGAAGGGTTTGGGTAAAGGAAAACTTAGAAATCCAAAGAGAGAGATCAGGGCATTGGAGCAGGATAGTGATGTGGGTAACTCCCAACAGAATGGGACAGGAAGGGGCAGAGAGTTTAACAAAAAATTGTACATCGGCAAATAAGGTCATCGCAGGGAACAGAGGTAAAAAATGAAATTAAATTTCCTTGATCTGAATGCACGAAGCATCTGTAATAAGATAGATGAACTAATGGCACGAATAGAGGTAAATGATGTAGATCCAATTGCCATTACTGAGACATGGTTACAAGGAGATCAAGGTTGGGAAATGAATATTCCAGGGTACACAATATTTCAGAGAGACAGACAGAATGGCAGAGGAAGAGGGGTAGCCTGATAGTAAAGGATGACATAAGGACATTAATAAGAAGGGATCTGGCCTCAGAAGGTCATGAAGTAGAATCAGTTTGGGTGGAAATTAGGAATAGCAGGAGTCAGAAAACAGTGGCGGGAATAGTTTACTGGCCCCCTAACAGTACTTATATTATTGGACAGAACATTAAATGGGAAATTATTGGAGCTTGTAAAAAAGGTAATGTATTAATTGTGGGGGAATTTAATCTGCATATAGACTGGGGCATCAAATTGGCAACAGTGGTCGAGAAGATGAATTTGCAGAATGCTTACGTGACAGTTTCTTGGAATAATATGATGTAGAACTGACTAGGGATAAAGCTATCTTAGATCTCGTATTGTGTGAAGCAGGGTTAATAAACAATGTCATAGTAAAAGATCTACTGGGAAATAATGTATCATAAAAATCGGATGTCGTCACCTCATTCCATGATAATATGAAAGGCACAATTCAGCATAACGGTGACTCATCAGACTCCTTTCCCATCCTGAGTGGTGTGAAACAGGTCTGTGTTCTCACACCTACACTGTTTGGGATCTGCCTCTCACTGCTGCTCTCTCACGCTTTTAAGTCTTCAGGAGAAGGAATTTTCCTCCACACAAGATCAGGTGGCAGATTGTTCAACCTTGCCCGTCTAAGAGCGAAGACCAAAGTACAGAAAGTCTTCAACAGGAAACTCCTCTTAGCTGATGATGCTGTATTAAACCCTACACAGAAGAGTGTCTGCAGAAACTCACCGACAGGCTTGCGGCTGCCTGCAACGAATTTGGCCTAACCGTCAGTTTCAAGAAAACGAACATCATGGAACAGAACATCAGAAATGCTCCATCCATCAATATCGGCGACCACGCTCTGGAAGTGGTTCAAGAGTTCACCTACCTCGGCTCAACCATCACCAGTAACCTGTCTGTCGATGCAGAAATCAACAAGCACATGGGAATGGCTTCCACTGCTATGTCCAGACTGGCCAAGAGGGTGTGGGAAAATAGCGCATTGACACGGAACACAAAAGTCCGAGTGTTTCAAGCCCGTGTCCTCAGTACCTTGCTCTATGGCAGCGAGGCCTGAACAACGTATGTCAGCCAAGAGCGACCTCTCAACTCATTCCATCTTCACTGTCTCCGGAGAATCCTTGGCATCAGGTGGCAGGACCGTATCTCCAATGCAGAAGTCCTTGAGGCAGCCAACATCCCCAGCATGTACACCCTACTGAGCCAGAGGCACTTGAGATGGCTTGGCCATGTGAGCTGCATGGAAGATGGCAGGATCCCCAAGGACGTATTGTACAGCGAGCTCGTCACTGGTATCAAACCCGCTGGCTGTCTCTGCTTTAAAGACGTCTGCAAACGCTATATGAAGTCCTGCGACATTGAACACAAGTTGTGGGAGTCAGTTGCCAGTGATCGCCAGAGCTGGTGGACAGCTATAAAGGCGGTGCTGAAGAGAGGCGAGTCGAAGAGACTCAGCAGTTGGCAGCAAAAGAGACAGCAGTGTAAGGAGATAGCCAACTGTGTAACAGCCCCGACAACCAACTTCACCTATAGCGTCTGTGGAAGAGTCTGTCACTCTAGAATTGGCCTTTATAACCACTCCACAAACCACTGACCACCTCTAGGTGCTTACCCATTGTCTCTGGAGACAAGGAGGCCAAAAAGGAAAAAAAAAGGAATACCATTGAATTTCATGTTAAGTTTGAAAGTGACACATTTCAATCACAAACAAGAATCTTAAACTTAAACAAAGCCAACTACAAAGGTATGAGGGGAGAACTGGCTAAGGTTAATTGGGTAAATAGACTGGAAGGTATTGCAGTAAATGAACAGTGGGAAACATTTAAAGAAACAATTCAAAGGGTTCAACAAAAGTACATTCCATTCAAAAAGAAAAACTTGTCAAGAAAGACCCATCTGTGGCTCACTCCGGAAGTTAAGGAGAGTATTAGACTAAAAGAAGAGGCTTATAATGTTGCAAAAAATAGGAGCAAGTCTGAGGATTGGGAGTGTTTTAGAAACCAGCAAAGGGCCACCAAAAACTTGAGAAAAGGGAAAAAATAGAATATGAGAGTAAACTAGCCAGCAATATAAAAACAGATTGTAAGAGCTTTTATAAGTACATAAAAAGGAAGAGTAGCTGAAGCAGAGACAGGAGAAATCATCCTGGGGAATGAAAAAATGGCCGAGGCATTGAACAAATATTTTGTGTCTGTCTTCACAGTAGAAGACACACGTTACATACCAGAAATAGGCAGTAACCTCGGGGCTAAAAAGAGTGAGGAAATTAAGGATATTGATATCAGCCAAGAAAAAGTATTGGAGAAACTTGAGGGCCTAAAATCTGACAAGTCCCCTGGACCAGAATGCTTACACCGTAGAGTTCTAAAAGAGATAGCTACAGTGATAGTGGATGCACTGGCTATGATTTTCCAGAATTCCTTAGATTCAGGAATGGTCCCATCAGATTGGAAGTTGGCAAATGTTACACCGCTTTTCAAGAAAGGAGGTAGAGAGAAAACAGGGACCTACAAGCCAGTTAGCCTAGCATCAGTCATTGGGAAGATGCTGAAAACTATTATTAAATAAGTCTTAACATTGCACATGGAAAAGCATAGTATGATTAGAAGAAGTCAGCATGATTTTACTAAAGGGAGATACTGTTTGACAAATTTATTAGAGTTTTTTGAGGATGTAACTAGTAGGGTGGATAAAGGGGAACCAGTAGATGTAGTATACCTGGATTTTCAAAAGGCATTTGATAATGTGCCACATAAAAGATTAATAGGCAAGATAAGGGCTCATGGTATTGGGGATAATATATTAGCGTGGATAGAGAATTGGTTAACAGACAGTAAGCAAAGAGTGGGCATAAATGGGGCATTTTCAAGTTGGCAGGCAGTGAATAGTGGGGTGCCGCAAGGATCAGTGCTGGGGCCTCAACTATTTACAATCAATATTAATGACTTGGATGAAGAGACAGGGAGTAATGTATCTAAGTTTGCTGATGATACAAAGCTCGATGGAAAGGTAAGCTGCGGGGAGGATGTAGAGAGGCTGCAAAGAGATATAGACAGGTTAAGTGAGTGGGCAACAAGATGGCAAATGGAGTATAATGTAGGGAAGTGTGAAGTTGTTCACTTTGGTCGTAAAAATAGAAAAGCAGAATATTTTTTAAAAGGTGCAAAACTGGTAAGTGTTGATGTTCAGAGAGACTTGTGGGTACTCATACAAGGAACACACAAAGTTAACATGCAGGTGCAGCAGGGTATTAGAAAGGAAAATTGCATGTTGGTCTTTATTGCAAGGGGATTGGAGTACAGGAATAAAGAAGTCTTCCTAAAACTGTACAGGGCTTTGCTGAGACCGCACCTGGAATACTGTGCGCAGTTTTGGTCTCCACATTTAAGAAAGGTTATACTTGCTTTGGAGGCAGTGCAGCGAAGATTTACTAAATTGGTCTTTGGGGTGAGGGGGTTGTCCTGTGATGAGAGGCTGAGTAAATTGGGCCTATACTCTCTGGAGTTTAGAAGAAGGAGAGGTGATCTAATTGAGACATACAAGATTCTGAAAGGGCTTGATAGGGTAGAAGCTGAGAGATTGTTCCCACTGATCAGGGAATCTAGAACACGGGGACACAGTCTCAGGATTAGGGTCAATCATTCAGGACTGAAATGCGGAGAAATTACTACAGTCAAAAGATTGTGAATCTTTGAATTCTCTACCTCAGAGTGTTGTGGATGTCCATCATTGAATATATTTAAGGCTGGAATAGATAGATTTTTTGCTTTTGCAGGGAATTAAGGGATATGGGGAGTGGGCAGGAAAGTGGAATTGAAGCCCAATATCAGCCATGATCGTATTGAATGGCAGAGCAGGCTCGATGGGCCATATGGTCTACTCCTGCTTCTATTTCTTGTGTTCTTGTGAAGGGAGCGATGGCATGGTAGCTAAATTTCCAGATGACACGAAGATAGGTAGGTTGTGAAAGTATGTTGTGAAGAGGATATAAGACTGACATAGATAGATTGAGTGAGTGGGCAAAAATCTGGCAGATGGAGTATAATGTGGGAAAATTCGAAGTTGTTCACTTAAATGGAGAACAACTGCAGAATTCCCAGGTGCAGAGGGATCTAGGTGTTCCAGTGCATGAGTCACAAAAAGTTAGTATGCAGGTACAGCAAGTAATAGAGAAGGCGAATGGAATGCTGTACTTTATTACGAGAGGAATTGAAAATAAAAGTAAGGATGTTATGCTTCAGTTGTACAGGGCATTGGTGAGACGCACATCTCGAATACTGTGTGTAGTTTTGGTCTCCTTATTTAAGGAAGGATGTAAATGCGTTAGAAGCGGTTCAGAGGAGGTTTCCTAGATTGACACCTGTAATTAGCGGGTTGTCTTATGAGGAAAGATTGGACAGACTGGGCTTGTTTTCACTGGAGTTTAGAAGAGTGAAGGGAGACTTGACTAAAGTTTATAAAATCCTGAATGGTCTTGACAAGGTGGATGTAGAAAGGATGTTTCCTCTTGTGGGTGAGTCCAGAACTAGGGGCACTGTTTTAAAATTAGGGGTCGCCCTTTTAGGACAGAGATGAGGAGAAATTATTTCTCTCAGAGGGTTGCCGACTTTGGAATTCTGTGCCTCAGAAGGTGGTGGAGGTGGGGTCATTGAATATTTTTAAGGCCGAGGTAGATAGATTCTTGTTATGCAAGGGAATCAAAGGTTATCGGGGGTAGATGGGAGTGTGGAATTTGAGACACAAACAGATCAGCCATGATCTTATTGAATGGCAGAACGGGCTTGAGGGGCCGAATGGCCTACTTCTGCTCCTAATTCGTATGTTTGAATATATGTTCATATGTTCATCTGAGACCCTGTAGCAGAACACGTCCTTTTTTCACCCTCCAGTGAACTGACACATGAACTGTCTTTTCCCCCAGCATGACAGCCTGCAGCAACTTCAGTATAATGAGTTCAGAGGTGTAGGCTACTTAGAATACGTGCTCGCCCAGTGTGCCGTTGGGATCCCTATTAAGCATGCAGCCAGCCAGCAGCATATTCAGCTCTAAGCTGCACACTGAAATAATTAAAATAAAGAGGCAGTATGATGTTTGTTTGCTGCTTTCTACAACAGGGTCAGACGTCGGGTAATCACGAATTGTGACCCCCATGCCGATTAATGGGAGCAGTCAAAATTTCCCTCCAGAGTCTTTGGGGCAAGTCTTCCTGCAGACATGAGGGTGGATCATCGATATTGGTGGAGCTCTCATTACCTGGGATCACAGGCACTGTTAATGAGATTTTCAATGCTCGCACTGCTATATTGGCTGTGCCTACTTTGCACCAAATGTAGTGAAGAGTTACATTAGGCAAGGTTGCTTTAAATTCAAGATGGGTGCAGAGCTTGCCCTGTCCTGCCTGACTGTCCAGTTGTGTTTCTGGGAGCACCTTTTATCAACTGTTTACAAAGTAGCAGATTAGCTTGAATCCAATGGGAGCCATTGTCCCTTTGAAAGGAGAGACGTCTCAATACACAGGGTGAAATTTATTATGGACTGGAATCTATGTTAAGATCATTTCATTGTGCATATGTACACATTTGCGACAGCTGTTTCCACAAGCAAATGTGCCTCTTATTTGCCTAAGGACAATATATACATTAGAATGACAGATGTCAGCTGTGGGTCAGGGGTAGCACTCTCACCTCTGACTCAGAAGCTTGTGGATTTGAGGCTCACTCCAGAGACTTATGGCTGAATGTTGTGGCGGTGACAGGGCTCCTGGCGCTGGGCTGGAAAGGCAGGGTGGGGAGCCCTGCATCGGCCATATGGAGCCCCCTGGCATGATTGTCTGGTGGTCTGGCAATTAACGGCACAGCGCCAGGATCCATCTCACTTTAAAGATGGGGATCCCGCCTCCAAGAGCTGCCGGCCAACCAGAGGCCTGACAGCTCAGTAGTATTGCCAGCACCACTGGAAGCAGTGGCCACTGCCGGCACTGCAAGAGGCCCTGGACCCAAGCCCAGTGCTGGAGCTCGTACCCAAGGTGACTGAGGTGGGGTCGCCAGGACTGGACCAGCAGACCCCAGTGAGGTGGGCTTTCAATGCAGGGGGAGGGGGATTAACATAGGTGGAGATTTTCCTGGCAGGCGCCCTCTGTGAGTCACAGATTGCCTATGGAGGAGGGCAACCCGCCCCCCACCAAAACCCAAAAGCCCGCAGGAAATTGCTTTGCTGTACTGGGCGCCCTCCCCGCATGGTTGAGGCCCCCTCCCCCGTCATTGGTTAAATCCCAGCAGTGGCAGGAAGAGGCCAGTAATAAGCCACTTAAGGCATCAATTGGCCTCTGGGTGGGAAAGCTACTGTCGGCCTATCCCATCCCCTACTAAATTGTGGTGTGACTGGAAGGCGACGGGTCCTCTGCCTGCCGCCTCCCGTCACAATTCTATTGGCCTCTTCCACCTCCTAATCTGTCTCTGGGAGGCCCATAAAATTCAGCCGTTTGAATCATGGAATCATAGAATTGTTACAGCATAGAGGGAGGCCATTTGGGTGCTTATCCAATTCCCTTTTGAAGGCCTCAATTGAATCTGCCTCCACCACCCTCTCAGGCAGTGCATTGCAGATCCTAAACATTCACTCCCTAAATGTTTTCCTCATGTTGTTGCTGGTTCTTTTACCAATCACCTTAAATCTATGTCCTCTGGTTCTTGACCCTTCTGCCAATGGGAACAGTTTCTCTCTATCTGCTCTGTCTGGACCCCTTATGATTTTGAACACCTCTATCAAATCTCCTCTCAATCTTCTCTTCTAATTAGATAACAACCCCAGCTTCTCCAATCTATCCATGCAACTGAAGTCACACATCCCCAGAACCATCCTCCTAAATCTTTTCTGCATCCTCTCCAAAGCCTTCACATCTTTCCTAAAGTGCAGTGTCCAGAATTGAACACAATATTCCAGTTGAGGTGAATCAGTGTTGCGCAAAGGTTCATCGTGACTTCCTTGCTTTTGTACTCTGTTCCTCAATTTACAAAACATATAATCGAGGCTGACATTCCCGTGCAGTACTGAGGGAGTGCTGAATTGTCAGAGGTGCTGTCTTTCGAATGAGATGTTAAATCAAAGTCCCATCTGTTCTGTCAGGTGGATGGAGAAGATCCCAATGGCACTACTTCAGAGAAAAGCAGGGGAGTTCTCCCTGGTGTCCTAGCCAATATTTATCCCTCAACCAACATCACCAGAAAAAGATTATTTCATCATTATCACACTGCAAATTACTTGCCATGTTTCCTACATTACAACAGTGACTACACTTCGCGCACACCTCATGGGTGTAAAGTGCTTTGGGACATCCTGAGGTCAGGAAAGGCGCTATAGAAACGCAAGTCTTTCTCTTTGTTGTTCGTTCCAAAATCTTTCACCTCTAAAAAGTCAACTCCCAGGTTAGAAAGCCCAATAACAGCTGCTTGGTATATCGATATTCAACATATTTGGCTGATGACCTTTACCCTTTGTTCTCTCCCCTTCCTTGCTTTGTTAGGTCTATACAAGGTCTTGCCTGCCTGTATTTGATGTAGGCTTTGTAGCTGAAACATTAACTGTCTCTTCTTATTGCAGACACTGTGCATTTCCATCATTTTTGGGTTTATTTCAAAGCGACAGCCACCTGTATTCCAATCACCCTCCTTGGACTTGAGTCCTGATTCTACCACAGAACCAGCCCACAGCACACTAATTAAATGAGTGAGGAGTTTACCTGTATTCTCCTCTTCTTCCCTCCTCTTCTCCTCTCATTTCCTCTCTGCTGTATTCCCATCCCCTCACTTCCACCCCCTTTCTCCTCTCCCCTCTTCTCCCCTCACTTCCCTTCTCGCTCACCTCCTCTCATCCCCACTGCATGCTTGTCCTCCCTGTCCCTCCTTTCCTTTCCCAGCCCTTCCTCCCCTCCCCTCCCATCTCTCCTCTACCCCCTTCCTTCCCGTCCACCCATCCCCTCCTATCTTCCCGCTTCTCCTCGTCCCTTCCCTCCCACCCTCCTGTCCTCTCATCCCCCTTCACTCCCCTCTCCTTTCCACCCTTCCCCTCCCCTCCCATTCCTTCTACCTCTCACCTCCTCTCCTCCAGTACCCTCCTTTCCTCTCCCCTCCCCTCCCCACCCCTTCCCACTCCCCTCCTCTTCTCTCTCCTCCCCTCCACTCCTCTCCTCTTCTTCTCTCCTTTCCTGTCTGTTCTACTCTCCTCCCCTCACTTCCACCCACTTCCTATTACAGTTAGACCAGGCAAAGGCTGAGAGGGAACCCCTAGACCCTTTTCTCACCTGATCATAACACGCTCCTAACACCAGCTCACTCAGTAGGGAGGAAGCTGGGAACTAACGACCTGTGTGGTTTAATTACACAGTGCCTTTAATAACCCAGTTATTTAAGAGAGCTGTGAATTTTCAATATTTAATGAAAAACCCTCCATCCTGGTGTGTTGACATCACATTAAATGGTAAGAGTTCATTTAGTGTGGAATCTAAAGAGTGATGAATCATTCATGAAGCTGAATTCGAGAGAAAAAAACCCAGCTTCCTTTTTTTTTATTCATTCATGGGAAGTGGGCATCACTGGCTAGGCCAGCATTTATTGCCCATCCCTAATTGCCCTTGTACTGAGTGGCTTGCTAGGCCATGTCAGAGGGCATGTATGAGTCAACCACATTAAATATGTATTGCCATTCCTCCCTGAAGGTGCTATATTCTGTAATTGGATACATTTGCTAACCCCAGTTAACTCTTGAATTTACAAATGTAGCTGGATCATTCTGGAAACTCTGCTTGGTCAAAATGTACACAGACTCCAGGATAAAAAATAACACTGTGACCTTTCCTATAAGTTGGATTGAGTGAAAGGCCTTTAATAAACCAGCATGTCACAACTTTTTATATTGTATTTCATTTGGCCAGAAGTGACAGTGACAGAGATTAACCAGAGCAGAGGTGCTATCACAGATATGTTGACGGAAAGCTCCTAGCCCAGTGTTTGACTGTGAGAGACCTTACTGAGCAGCAACTGGCCTTTACACAGTGTGCAACTGTGTGTTCTCAGTTCTAATACTCGTACAGTTCTCTAATGAAATGTCATTGTATTGAACAAGAGAATATGCCAGACCACCTTGGGAGAGTGGGAAGGGTTATGCATCTAAATCTGTCCCTCATTCCAGCATCATAATATCTGTTGACAGACAGTGACACAAGTCCTAGAAGAACAAGGGCAGCAGATGCATGGGAATACCACCACCTGCAAGTTCCCCTCCAAGACACACACCATCCTAACTTGGAACTAGCAGCACAATGGTGCAGTGGTTAGCACCGCAGCCTCACAGCTCCAGTGACCTGGGTTCACTTCTGGGTACTGCCTGTGCGGAGTTTGCAAGTTCTCCCTGTGACTGCGTGGGTTTCTGCCGGGTGCTCCAGTTTCCTCCCACAGCCAAAGACTTGCAGGTTGATAGGTAAATTGGCCATTGTAAGTTGCCCCTAGTGTAGGTAGGTGGTAGGAGAATGGTGGAGATATGGTAGGGAATATGGGATTAATGTAGGATTAGTATAAATGAGTGGTTGTTGGTCAGCACAGACTCAGTGGGCTGAAGGGCCTGTTTCAGTGCTGTACCTCTAAATATATATTGCCATTTCTTCACTGTTGCTGGGTCAAAACCCTGGAACTCCCTTGCTAACAGCACTGTGGGTGTACCTACACCCCAAGGAATGCAGCAGTTCAAGAAGGCAGCTCACCACCACCTTCTCAGGGGCAATTAGGGATGGGCAATAAATGCTGGCCTAGCCAGCGATGTCCCAGGAACAAATATATCAAAAAAGAATCCTAGAGTCATTACAGCACAGAAGGAGGCTGTTTGGCCCATCGATCCCATGCCAACTCTCTATATAGCACTCCAATCAGTCCCATTCCCTCTCTGTATCACTGCAAGTTTATTTCCCTCACATGCCCATCCAATTTCCTTTTGAAATCATTCATCATCTCCGCTTCCACCATCCTCATAGGCAGTGAGTTCCAGGTCATTGCCACTTGCTACGTAAAAAAGTTCTTCCTCACATCCCCCCTGCATATCTTGCCCAAAACCTTAAATCTGTGTCCCCGAGTCATACGAGCATACAAATTAGAAGCAGGAGGAGGCCACTCGGCCCTTTAAGCCTGCTCCGCCATTCAATAAGTTCATGGCTGAACTGATTACTCCACATTTCCACCTACCCCCGATAACCTTCCACTCCCTTGTACCAAGGTAGTGTTAAGATTCTCAGAGAATCCAAATATTGATCCCTACTCTGTTGATAGCCTCAGTTGCAGTTGGAGGGCTATAGTTGGCCTCAGAATAGGGAGGGGATAAATATCAGCAGGGTCAGATTCTTGGTCACTATCCAGAGATTCTGGCTACAAAGTGTAGAGAGTCTATCAGGTGACGAGGTGATAACAAAATATAAACGTCAGCACAAGACGGTGAATCTTGTACTTATTCAGGTGAAGCATGTCAGTGTCGGCATTGAACACTTCTTGGGCAAATCCAGCATGGGTTAGATACAGAATAAAGCTCCCTCTGCTCTCTCCCATCAAACATTCCCAGGGCAGGTACAGCATGAGTTAGATACGGAATAAAGCTCACCCTACACAATCGCAATAAGTTCTCTTGAACCAAATGCAGAAGATCAAACCATTCTGTAGCAGTATGATGTATCTTTTTGTACCCCAGACATTACTTTCATTCTCAGGAGTGAATTGAGAATCAACTACACAGTGTGGGCCTGGAGTTACCTGTTGGCTGGGCCAGATGACGGTGATAGGCTCCTTTCCTTGTGAGTCCCATTAGTGATTCAAGTCTTTTTTTTGGTGATAAAAATGCTTAACTGAGGCCTTCTCTAATAGATGGAAACCGAAGACCTGTCTGCTCATGACTTTATTTGAAGAAGAGAGACTTTGACTGAGACCATGGACAATACTCATCCAACAATCAATATCATCAAAACAGAGGAACTGATCTTTAATTTCATTTGAAGTTTATGGGACCTTGCTGTGTGGTAATTTACTGTTACACAGCAGTGTTTACCCTTCAAAATTAAATGCTTGGCCATGAAACACTTTGAGACATGAGGATGTGAAAGTCATTATATAAATGCATGCTCCTTCTTTGTCCTCCATTAAAATTGAAAATCATTAACTTATCTCTGGTTGAAATCTCTTCATTAAATGACTATTAGGGTGTCTATAAATGATGCAATGGGATCTGACTTTTTAGTGACAGGAGAAAACAGCGTATGTCATGTGATATAACAAGCATTGCGCAAAGTCGAGTGTGACTGTTACTCTGGAATGTTGCATAGAGTGAGATTTCGACGCCTCTGCTATAAAAATATACTTTGATAATTAACATTTTAACGGCAGCTTAACAAAGAAGGAGGAAGGTACAGCCTGAAATCTGTTGGGAGTACAGCTCAGAAAAGAGATCTCAAATTAATAATGCAAACAGAAAATTCATTAAATTCTGCACCAAGACTGATGGAGCATTGGTTATAATTGTGGCATTTTTTGATAACACAATGAAGCACTTCTCTGCAAAACTGTCAACATTTCAGTAAAGTGTAACTAATGGAGCATTGTGGGCTATAACTCATGACAGTTGAAAGAAATATAGCTGTCTGGGAGTGCTCAATACAAGCACAAGGTAGAAATATTAATATTGTTTATGATCCAACATTATTCCACCCTCCCAGACTGATAAACTCTGAAGCGAGGGGTTTGGGAAATGCCTTTGTAAAAATCTTTGTGAAATCTCACATGAACTTTGCGCAGTTCTCATGCTTCTGGACGGAAGCTGCTGCAGTTAGAATTATAAAATCTTACAGCACATAGGAGGCCAATCAGCCCGTTGTGACTCTACTGGCTCTTTGAAGGAGCTATCCAGTTAGTCCTATTCCCCCGTTCTTTCCCCTTGGCCTCGCAAATTCCTCATTTTCAGGTATATTTCCAATCCTTTTTTGGAAGTTAGTATTGAATCTGCATCCACCACCCTTTCAAGTGGTGCATTCCAGATCACAAGAAGTTTCTGATTAAAAACATTTTTTCCTCATCTCCCCTCTGGTTCTTTAGCCAGTTACCTGAAATCTGTTCCCTTCGGTTACCAACCCAGTCACCAGTGGGTCAATCAAAACCCCTCATAAATTTGAATACCTCTACTAAATCTTCCCTTAACCTTCCCTGCTTTAAGAAGAACAATCCCATCTTTTCTCATCTCGCCACATGACAACAACAATAACTTATATTTATATAGCGCCTTTAATGAATTAAATTGTTCTAAGATGTCTGAAGAGAGTGTTATCCAACAAAATTTGACCCCGAAACGCGTAAGGCAATATTAGGGCACATGACCCAAAGCTTGATCAAAGAGATAGGTTTGAAGGAATGTCTTAAAGGAGGACAGAGTGATAGAGAGGCAGAGAAGTTTAGGGAGGGAATTCCAGAGCTTAGGGCCTAGACAGTTGAAGACACGGCCACCAATGGTGGAGCGATTAAAATCAGGGATGCTCAAGAGGTCGGAATTAGATGAACTCAGATCTCTCGGAGTACTGTGGGGCTGGAGGAGATTACGACCCCATGGGGTCGAGGCCATGGAGGGATTTGGAAACAAGGATGAGAATTTTAAAATGGAGGCTTTGCTTAAATGGGAGCCAATGTAGGTCAACGAGCACAAGGGTGATGGGTGAACCGGACTGGTGTGAGTTAGGACTAGGACAGTTGAGTTTTGGTTAGGCTCAAGTTTACAGAGGGTAGATCATGAGAAGCTGGCTAGGAGAGCATTGGAATAGTCAAGTCTAGAGGTAACAAAGGCGTGAATGAGGGTTTCAGCAGCAGATGAGCTGAGGCAGAGGCGGAGTCGGGCCATGTTACAGAGGTGGAAATAGGCAGTGTTGTATGATCACTTTAAGAGTGATGCCCCTTTAAGAACTCAGTATGCTAATGAGCTAAGTACCATGATGTAGTCATGTGACTAGAAGCCATAGTCACTCTGTACTCTTGGACAAAGGTTATGTATATAGTTTGCTCTGTATTGTATTAGTTTAGCTGTTAATAAATCTTCTAAGGATCTTCAAGGAACTAGAATCCATGCACCCCATTGTGTTGATTAAGATAACACAAATAAACCCATAATGTGGTGGCAGCAGTGGTGAAAAGACAAGATATAAACCTGAAGACCATGGGTAAAACAACAAACAAAATTTAAAAGCAGTACAGAGGAGGAAATTTGAAGCAACAAGCGAAGAAACTTTAAAACAAGTATCTGAGAAGACTGAAAGAAAGCTACATACCTTAGAAGGCTGAGAAAAGCTCCATAAAACAGAAGCGTGGTTGAAAAACAAGTGATCAGGTGGGTCATTGTGCCAACGATTGAGAAATCCTGGTAGAAAAAAGCCTTTGAAGAGTTTAAAAAGAATTCATTTCCTAAAGACTGCGTGAGCGAGAGAAAAAAGGGGACACCCTGAAAAGCACGCAAACTAAAAAAAAGTCTGATAGTGAAATAAAAGTGCAGGAAACCCATCAACATAGCAGGGTCTCCATTAAAGCAGTCAAGCTAGAAAAATCATTAAACTTTCTGAAGATAAATAAACTCTAGCAAAAAAAAGCAAAGGGGAAAACCCTTGAACTGCCTATCGAACAGCAGTGTACACATACAAGCGAAGTGCTGAAAGAGAGAAAAATACAGAACTGTCAAGCACCTGTTACACTCTGTCAAAGCAGCTAGCCTGAAAAAAAGAATTTATTAAAGGGGGAACAGCACAGAGTTAATAGAACAAGTTTTAAAACAGGTTTTAAGCCACAAATAGAAAACACATTGCTGAAGGCACACACAGAGCTGAACAAAGTTAAATAGAGAGCAGAAAGCAAAAGAACAACTGAAGGATGGATATCAAATTTCCCAGCATGAACCCGGAAGGCCCTTGGTATCCTTTCCTAGTTCAAACTTTTTAAACAAAGAATGCAGTTTTGCTTCATATACTAAGCGGTTGCAAAACCAGAGAAGCAGGCTGTGAAAATACTGATAACAGTTAGAAATGAAGGGTTATACAGAATCAATACCTCAGGCTTACTTGAAGAGGACCAGAAAGATCCTGCAAAGATATGGAAAGTGCTAGAAGATCAGTTACAGGTAAGAGTGAATGTTAGAATTCATCGCCTGGAATTGATGCCCTAAAGGTAACAGCCACAGGAATCAATATATCAGTTCATCAGTAGATGCTGTAGTGCGGGTAATGAATGCGATTTTTCAGAAACTGAGATGTTGGTGCGAATAACGGAGCTGGTGGTTGTCTCAACACCTATTGAAGCATTTAAAAAGACCTCTTGTAGAAAAGAAATCCACAACATTGATGCACTGCTAGAAGGTGGCAGGAAATGCGAAGCCATTTTAGCTGGACAACAGTATGTGCGAGCACTAGGTGCAGCCGACAGTATTGGCACGGTAACCAGGTCACACAAAGCAAGCAAGCTGTGTGGTAAATTTGGTTTGTCCCACTCACTGCGAAGTTGTCCTGCATTTCAAGTTCTGTGCATGCGTGCAAAAGGACACTGGGCCCGCCGATGCAAGAAATCCGTCACCAAAGACATAACCAGAAGTCACAATAGGGCACAAACAAACCGAAAACAGGTGCAGCAACAGGGCAACAGCAGCAAGGAGAGCGCCAGAGACCTGCATAAATGCAAGCTGATACATGAGGTCCACAGCGAAATTGACCTGAGAAAAGGCTCAGAGTCTCAGCCAGAAGATGAGCAGGCATTTCACATTGTGAACCTGACACATATAGATCGGTTGGAGATTTGGGCGCAGAAATGGCAGATGGAGTTTAATCCGGACAAATGTGAGGTAATGCATTTTGGAAGGTCTAATGCAGGTGGGAGGTATATAGTAAATGGCAGAACCCTTAGGCGTATTGACAGGCAGAGAGATCTGGGCGTACAGGTCCACAGGTCACTGAAAGTGGCAACGCAGGTGGATAAGGTAGTCAAAAAGGCATAAGGCATGCTTGCCTTCATCGGTCGGGGCATAGAGTATAAAAATTGGCAAGTCATGTTGCAGCTGTACAGAACCTTAGTTAGGCCACACTTAGAATATTGCGTGCAATTCTGGTCGCCACACTACCAGAAGGACATGGAGGCTTTGGAGAGGGTACAGAGGAGGTTTACCAGGATGTTGCCTGGTCTGGAGGGCATTAGCTATGAGGAGAGGTTGGAAAAACTCGGATTGTTTTCACTGGAACGATGGAGGTGGAGGGGCGACATGATAGAGGTTTACAAAGTTATGAGCGGCATGGACAGAGTGGATAGTCAGAAGCTTTTTCCCAGGGTGGAAGAGTTAGTTACTAGGGGACATAGGTTTAAGGTGCGAGGGGCAACATTTAGAGGGGTTGTGTGAGGCAAGTTTTTGACACAGAGGGTGGTGAGTGCCTGGAGCTTGCTGCCAGGGGAGGTGGTGGAAGCAGGTACGATAGCGACGTTTAAGAGACATCTTGACAAATATATGAATAGGAAGGGAATAGAGGGATATGGGCCCCGGAAGTGCAGAAGGTGTTAGTTTCGGCAGGCATCAAGATCAGCGCAGGCTTGGAGGGCCGAATGGCCTGTTCCTGTGCTGTACTGTTCTTTGTTCTTTGTTCTTGACACATTGTTTTGATGAAGTCAAACAACTGGAAGCTTTTGCTACTATTAATATCATGTGTCCTAAGAAAGCTGGTAAACACACACTCAGGACTAAGATTGACATGGGAGCTGGAGCAAATAACCTACCAGTTCAAATCCTGAAGGACATGTACTGGGGTCATTGGAAATTAATGATACAACCGACAACTGCAAAGTTAACTGCATATAATGGGTTACCCATCCCTTGCAGTGACACACTAACAATGCAATGCAGCTATGGTAAGTCAGCATGGAAACCTCAAATATTTTACCTGGTAGACATGAGTGGACCAGCAGCGGCAGGACTACCAGCGTGTAAAGACCTCAACATTGTGACTATCCACGAGATCACCAAGGTACCTATTACAGCAGAAGAGACCAAAGGTACCCACATTGATTCAGTCCAGGACTTACAACAAATGTACCCGGAGCGGTTTGACACCATAGGAGATTTCAAAAGCAATGCCGCAGAGAGGATGCTCTCCTTGGGTCCAGCCCCCGATGTCTGAGATTGAGTCACAGTTATTCCAGGATATCAATGGTTCTGGATTGGAGAGCATCAGCCAAGGGGATGCCACACCAAGAGAATGAAGATCCAAATCCAGATGGTGAAAGTTCTTTGTCAATAGGCAGTGTTTCCTCACATTCCAGCAACTCAGAAGAAGAGATTGGCATTATCACTACTGAGAAGCAAAGGCTGGCAGTGGGGAGCATTGCCAAGGAGAAATCTCAAAGGACCAGAACCCGCTCGCAGACGCTGGCCAGCGTCAAACGGTGCTGTCTGGAAATCCAGCAACAGCACAATTATGCTGCGTCCACACCTTTGCTGTCTAGAGAATCGCCGGCACCACAAAGAGCCAGAACGGACAGGTATCACCATAAGACTAAATGCTCCTCTCCCAACAAGTCCCTGACCTTGAGCCTCAGGCCTTCAGAGGCAGACGATGAGGAGAGGCGAAGGATACACTCTGTCCTGGAGAGGCAGAGGAGGAATGAGATCAAACATTGTCTGTTGACTCTTCGAGATGAGGTGCCGGAACTTTCCAAGAATTACAAGGTGCCAAAAGTGGTCATCCTGAGAAAAGGAACAGAGTGTCTTAGTAGGCTGAAGACAGAACCACAGAAACTGAATGCAGAGAGGGAGAAACTTCAGAAAAAACAGCAACAGCTTATACACAAATTCTCCGAGATGCAGGAGACACTGCTTGAAAAACAAGGGAGAATGAATATGGTGGATGACCAGCATGCAGTGAAATAACAGGACAACAACCAACACATTGACATTGTGTCTGCAAACCAAAAATAGCCAAGGATGAAACCCACATCCCCAGAAGGTTACATCATAACCCAGATCTGGAAGATTTGTCAAACCTCCGAAACGATATATTGACTGTTAAGCTTCTGCACTCATAAATTTCACAATCCCTATCCTTATACTTATAAATTTTATAATCTCTATCGCTGTATAACTAATTTTGATATTATCCAATTTTATGTGTTTTTGCTTGTTGCGTACGAGACTTATCTTTGGAAAGAAAGGGGATGTTGTATGATTGCTTTAAGAGTGATGTCCCTTTAAGAACTCAGTATGCCAATGAGCTAAGTACCAGAATATAGTCATGTGACTAGAAGCCATAGTCACTCTGCACTGTAACACCCTGGACAAAGGTTCTGTATTTAGTTTGCTCTGTATTGTGTGTATTAGTTCAGCTGTTAATAAACCTGCTAGAGATCTTCAAGGATCTGGAAACCATGTACTTGTGTTGCTTATGAGGCAGGGACAGAGTTGGGCCAGGTTACAGAGGTGGAAATAGGCAGTTTTAGTGAAGGTGCGGATATGTGGTTGGAAGCTCATCTCAGGGTCAAAAATGACACCTAGGTTCTGAACACTCTGGTTTAGTCTCAGGCTGTTGTCAGGAAGAGGGATGGAGTTGGTAGCTAGGAACCAGTGTCTGAAGACTCTGAAGGCTCCATATTCCCAATATTTAATTGGAGGAAATTACTGCTCATCCAGTACTGGATGCCAGTCACACAATCTGAAAATTTATCGACAGTGAAGGGTTCGAAAGAGGTGGTGGTGAGCTCGAGCTGGGTGTGGTCAGCATACATGTGGAAACTGCTGCTGTGTTTTTGGATGATGTTACCCAGGGAAGCATGTAGATGAGAAATAGGAGGCCAAGGATAAATCCTTGGGGAATGGTGTGAGAGCAGAAAGAGAAGCCATCACATATAATTCCCTGGCTAAAGATGGATAAGAATGTAATCAGGCAAGTGCAGTCCCATGCAGCTGGATGGTAGTGGAGAGGCGTTGGAGGAAGATGATGCGGTCAACCATATCAAAGGCTGCAGACAGGTCAAGAAGGATGAGGAGGGAAAGTTTACCTTTGTCACAGTCACATAGGATGTCATTTCTGCCTCTGATAAGAACTGTTTCAGTACTCTGACAGTGGCAAAATCCTGATTGGAGAGATTCAAATATGGAGATCCGGGAAAGATGGGTATGAATTTGGGAGACGATAGCAATATCAAAGGATTTGGAGGGGAAGGTGAGGTTGGGGAAGGGGCTTTAGTTTGCAAGCACAGTGAGGCCAAGGTTGATTTTTTTTTGAGGAGACGTGTGACGATGACAGATTTGAAGGAAAGAGAGAGAGTAGCTGACCAGAGAGAGGCGTGAACAATATCAGCTAACATGGTCACATTCCTGATGGGCTGGAGTGTTGGAATGTGCAGAGGCACATCCTGAGGGAGGTTTGTTACTGGAATGTGTTTGTTTCATTCCCAAGTGAAGACAGAATGTTCCACAGCAGATAATATTTTCACAGATGCCTGGATGCGAAGGGCTGGGCTCATTAAATACTTTCCCAATTTTCCGAATCCTGTATGATGCAGCTGTGGGTGTGGATCTTCTTGTGGCCCCTTTGGAACTGAAGGTATTAATGAGCTCTTGTGGAGCAGCACCCACAATTTTCTGGGAATGTTTTCCATATAAACTATATTGCTGGTCTTGGAGAATGATCCTAAAACATAGCACATTAACAAGAGTTTAACAATCTGTCTCCACTGACTGAGAACAGCAATATGAATAATCAGCTTTGTCTGCCTTCTCTCAAATGTGCTGATTTTTCCTTGACTCCCACTCCTGAGAGCCTGGATCGTGAGGATCGATGTGATATCCGACTATGGCAGGCATCACAGCTGAGGCCGATGCACAGGGACATGGCTGCAAGTGTTACGAGGTGGTGAACAGGTAGATTTTCTCCTCCTCCTGAAAACACACTGCTCCCCCAACCCCTCTCCCCACTCCTCTCCGCACCCTGCTCCCCATCACTCCCCCAACCCCTCTCACCACTCCTCTCCCCCCCGCTCCCCATCACTCCCCCAACCCCTCTCCCCACTCCTCTCCCCGCCCTGCTCCCCATCACTCCCCCAACCCCTCTCCCCACTCGTCTCCCCGCCCTGCTCCCCATCACTCCCCCAACCCCTCTCTCCCCACTCCTCTCCCCACCCTGCTCCCCATCACTCCCCCAACCCCTCTCCCCACTCCTCTCCCCACACCTCTCCCCACCCTGCTCCCCATCACTCCCCCAACCCCTCTCGCCACTCCTCTCCCTCCCTGCTCCCCATCACTCCCCCAACCCCTCTCCCCACTCCTCTCCCCACCCTGCTCCCCATCACTCCCCCAACCCCTCTCCCCACTTCTCACCCCGCCCTGCTCCCCATCACTACCCCCAACCCCTCTCCCCACTCCTCGCCCCATCACTACCTCCATCCCTCTCCCAACCCCGCACCTCCCACCCTGCTCCCCATCACTCCCCCCACCCCCCTTGCCACTCCTCTCCCCACTCCTCTCCCCATCACTCCCCCCATCCCTCTCCCAACCCCGCACCCCCCACCCTGCTCCCCATCACTCCCCCGATCCTTCTCCCCATTTCTCTCCATAGCCCGCTACCCCCTCTGCTCTCCCCACCGCTCCCCCATTGCATACCCCACCCCTCTCCCCTCTCCCCACTGCTCCCTCCACCCCTCTCCCCATTGCTCTCCCCACTCTGCTCCCCACACCTCTCCTGACACCACTCCCCACTCCCATCCCCACCCCTCTCCCCACTCCTCTACCCACTCCTCTCCCATCTGCTGCTTGCCATTTGGAGCTTGCCTTCTGCCTCAGGCTCTGGGGATATAAGGAATGAGTACTCCTCGACAGGCCATTTTTTTCTCTCTGTAACTCTGAGTTAAACAGTAAGTATTCGACATAACACCAAATATCTCCTTTTCCAAATGCTGCCTGTTGAAATCCTCGGAGAACACATACTAGCAAAATTCCCCCACTTATTTGACTTGTTAATTAACCAGTCTTACCTTTCCTGCCCCTCTATTTCCTGCTGTCTCTCCCCTTACCTTCTCTTCTCACTCTCTCCCCTTTCACCATGTCTCTTCCCTCTCCTTTCCCTGCTGTCTTTTTTCCTCTCTTCTTCCCCCTCATTACTTCACCTGCCTTCCCCTTCCCTCTTTCCTTTCTCCTTGCTTTCTCCCCCCTCTGTTCCCTGCCTCATTCCTCCATCCTTTCCTCCCTCCCTTTCCCCCGTCTCCTTCTGCTGCCCCTCTCTTTTCTTTCTCTTCCTGTCCCATTTTCCCTCCTTCCCCTCTCATCCTTCTCGTCCTTCTCTCTCTCTCTCTCATATCCCCTTCTTGCTGCTATGGGTGTGTGCCTGTTGACAGTGGAACCAGTTCATTAAGTGTTGGTGTATGGTTACATGTTAGTTCTGAAAGGAGTACAGCTCCCCCCACAGCCCCACCCCATGTATTAATGTGCTGTAAATTCTACTAATAGGTGTCAGCCATGGTTCAGTTGGTGGCACTTTTGCCTTTGTATCAGAAGGCTGTAGGATTTGAGCTCAAGAATCCAGGCTCACTCTCCAGTGCAGTACTGAGGGAGTGCTGCACTGTCAGAGGAGCCATTTTTCAGATGAGACATTAAATCAAAGCCCTGTCTGCCCTCTCAGGTCGATGTAAAAGGCACTATTTCGAAGAAGAGCAGGGGAGTTCTCCCTGGTGTGCTGGCCAATATCTATCCCTCTTTATCAAAACTACATTTCTGCAAAATGCTTTTTCAAAATCCTCCGTTATCCCTGCACCTGCTGAAGGAGGATCTACTCTTCCACCACAGTAGGCTGATACAGCACAGAAGGATGCCATTGGGCCCACCGTGTTGGTACTGGCCCTCTGGTAGAGTTATCCAATTAGTCGCACTCCCCCTGCTCTTTCCCTGCAAATAGTTTCCCTTCAGGTATTTGTCCAATTCCCTCTTGAAAGTTGGAAGCATCAGCTTCCACCACTCGTTCGAGAAGTACATTCCAGATCATGATCATCATTCTTGATGGAGAAATGAATAGAAACACATGCAGATGGGGTTAGATGAAATAAGGTGGGAGGAGGCTGCTGTGGAGCATAAGTGCTGGCGTAGACCAGTTGGGCCGAGTGGTCTGTTTCTGTGCTATAGACTGATGTAACTCGATGCAACCTTCATTTGCACCTGTCTTGAAGGTTTATTGAGGCACAGACACTCCACCCTGGCTCACAGCATCAGTGTGGGAGATCTCCCCTATAATTTCCAGCTGAGGGGCAGCACCATTCAGTGACTTTTAAAATTCCTGTTCACTAGCACAGTCAGAGCCCCAAGGCCAGGTATAGGACCCCTAGTGTAGACCCAATTGAAATTGGATTAGCATAGAACAGTGAATGAACATGGCCACTCCCTGACCTGTTTGGCTCTGCACACCACCACACAGGAGTTCTTCCCAACTGAATATTGATGTTGTGGAGGTGCAGGTTTTAAACCTTCTTTCAATGGTTCTGAGTTACATACATTGCAGGAGGCTTTAACCATAGTACGAAGTTTAGCGAACTCTGACCTTGATTGTGTTCAGTCCCTAATAAACCAGGGCACTGTTTAAAACATTTCCTTCTGCTTTAATCTGTGGTGGATAACAACAACTTAAATTTCTATAGCACCTTTAAAGTAGAAAAATGGCCCTAAGATGCTTTACAGGTGCTGATTGGAAAACAAGCAACAAGCAAGATGCTGGGGTGGAAAACTGGGTTGAAGAGAGAAGTTTTGAGGAGATTTTTACAGTGGAATGAAGTCTAGAGAGAGGGAACTTCCAAGAGCAGAGTTGATGCACTACACTTCCAGGCTTTACCACCAATGAAATCTTCCCTTTGCTGCCACCAACCTCACCTCTGACCTTTCAGCACTGTTCAGTCACCCCAAGATATACACGGTTTTGAAAAATCCCAAGATTTCAGAGCTGTCTCGGGAGAGAGGCTTAATTTTACTTAGAAATCATGTCTGCTGCAATAAATAGATGTGGAGTTGGTAACCAAGGAATACAGATTTAAAGTTATTGGTGAAAGAACCAGAGGGGAGATGAGAATTTTTGTTCAATCAGCAGGTTGTTGTGATCTGCAATGTGCTGCCTGAAAGATTGGGGAAAACTGATTTCATAGTAACTTTCAAAAAGTAATTGGATAAATACTTAAACTTTAAGGGGAGAAAATTTGCAGAACTATGGGGAAAGAGCAGGGAAATGGGACCAATTGGATAGCTCTTTTAAGGCACGATGGGCTGAATGGCCTCCTTCTGTGCTGTAAGATTCTATGATTACAAGAGCACTTCAAAAGCTTGTCATTGGCTGTAAAGTGCTGTGGGGTATCGTGAGGTTGTGAATGGAACTGTATTAATGTCTTTCTTTAAGAGAAATATGATATGCATTGCATGGATAACATGAGGCAGGGAAATATCATATCCATGGGCAGCAAATAATGTACTAAAAAAAAACATCTGCCTGTCAGGATGTTCAATTTAAGCCTAAAATTATGTTTTTGACAAAGAACCCAACCACTCCCATCTGTGAATCCAGGGCTTGGCTTTCCTACCTGCTTGTCCTCAGAGATGCATTTTATTGATTGTTTCTGTTCTTAGCTCCCTGATTTACAAGCTCTGGCCTCTGACAGCAGATCTGTTTGTTTCAAGATGATTTAGTCACAAATTGTCTTTAACACTTGCAATAGAAGACACCCAAGAGAAATTCACTCCTTGTCTGCCTGACTATCAGCTCCTCTTCCCACAGGCAAATCCTTTCTTCCCTCGTAACCCTGAGTAACTGGTTGTGTTTAATTGTCACATTCTTTCCCTGTCCTTCTCCCATGGAGTATTTACTGTCTCTTGGCAACTGCTGGGCAAATCTGTTTACTGGCCTGTGGCCAGGCGTGGGTCTGATCTGGTAATATGGATCCTGAGCGACCCCAACATGAGTTTAGTAATGAGGAATGTGAGAGGCCTTCATTGTGTGCTGGTCCCCCTACTGTCCTGCAAATAGGAATTTATGCAGGTGTTTGGCCCCTGTCTGGGAATGCCTTGTTCAACAAACTGACTGACTGTGCCACAGATGGAGCTTGCTTTGGGTCTATATTAAATTTTAAACCTGTCCCATGATGTCAGCTGTGGTTCAGTGGTAGCTCTCTTGCCTCTGAGCCCAAAGGCTATAGGTTAGAGACTTGAGTGCATAATCTAGACTGATACCCGAGTGTTGGTGGTGCCATCTTTTAGAAGAGATGTTAAACTGAGGTGCTTGTCTGCCCTTTTAGGTAGATGTAAAAGGTCCCATGGCACAATTTGAGGAAGAGCAGGGGAGTTATCCCTGGTGTTCTAGCCAATATTTATCCCTCAACCAACATTACTAAAACAGATTATCTGGTCATTATCACCTTGCTGTTTGTGGGAGCTTGCTGCGCACAAATTGGCTGCTGCATTTCCTACAACAGTGACTGCACTTCATCAGCTGCAGAACACTGAGGTCATGAAAGATGCTATATAAATGCAAGGAGCATGTTGGCCAGGAGGTGATACAGTGCCCACCACTTACACCAGACTGCTGTCTGTATCGGGCAACTGGCACAGGCGTTAATTACAAAAGCATCACTCATAATGTATTAAACGCGCCAAATATTTTGGGCAGTTCCAAAAAATACTCACCATGTACTTACCCATTTAAACAGCTCTGGTGATTTCAAGTAAAGTTAGGCCTTCAATCAGTTTCAGTCAGCTGTTCACACTGGTTAAAGTGCAATTTACCTTAGTGCTGAGATTCTGGATGTAAATTGTTACAATCGGGGGAGGCAGCTGCTAATTGGAGCCCTTTTGATTTTTATAAATATGTTGTTTACTGACCTTCTTGGTTTTACCAGCCACTGTGTACAGCAGATAAATCCTGTTAGCACCAACACGCCCACTATAAGCTGTGGGGACTGCACTGGCTTTGCTGTTGTTGGAGATGTAGTCAGCAGGTTTATATAGTAATCAGTTAGCATCACAATGTGATCAGATAACCACAACATTGCTTTCTGTGGCAGCAATGCCAGATACATGGCACACTTCCAGTTGTGTGTGTGTTCTTTTTAACACTTAAAGTTAAAACAATAGGAGGACATATATACGTATTCTCCAATAAACCATTGGATGGAGGGAGCATCGTGAGTGTCTGTGGAAGTGTAAAGAAGGCTTCAGCCAATGTCTGGCCGATAATCATCTGAGCACCTTGGGCATTCCGAACAAGAGCAATGGGGAAAGAGTGTTTCATATTGCCGTTGCAACCATTGTTGTGTTCCACGGGCATGAACTGCCATTTACTATCTCATGCAACTGGCCATTATTGAAATGTGAACTTAGACAGTGATGGCAGAGGGCTATTCAAATATGATGGGCATCGCAATCCCATGTGCTCCCGTTCTCCCCCCACTTCCACAATGCACACAGTTTCCAGCAGAAGGCAGAGGAGGTCAATCAGGAGCTGGCATCCTGGCTGGTTTCCCCTTCTTCTTGAACTGCTGCAGGACATGTGGTGAAGGTCCTCCCACAGTGCTGTTAGTTAGGGGATTCTAGGATTTAGACCCAGCGTCGATGAAAAATATATGTTTTAGTACTGGGGGAAGGAGGAACCTGGAGGAAATGGTGTTCCCTTGCACTTGTAACCCTTGTTCTTCTAGGCGGCAGAGGTCATAAATTTGGAAATTGCTGTCGAAGGAACCTTGGTGAGTTGCTGCAGTGCATCTTGTAGATGGTACACACTGCTGCCACTGTGTGTCGGTAGTGGAGGGAGTGAATGTTGTAGGTGGTGGATGGGGTGCCAATCACACAGCGTGCTTGGGATTCTCTGATCAGTTTGGCTTAGTTCTGTGTGGCCTTTATACAGTGAACTGGAGTGAGGGAGTGAAACTCTCAGCATCTGCTTTTATACCATACAAGATAAAAAATTTGACAGATAAGCTGTCTGGCTAAGAAGAAGAACACAGTCCTCAGTGTGTAATGTTATTCTTAAAACCTGTTTCCATGACAACCTGTCATGCCCTGCACACACCACACAAGAATCAATAAGAACAAGTCACCATTTTCAAATCCAGCCAACCGTCTGTGCCCAATTGACATGAGTTTTAAGGGTTCCAACTTCGATCAATGAATCTGAAAGATAGAGAGAAAGACATGCATTTCTATAGCGCCTTTCATGACCACAGGATGTCCCAAATCACATCCCGTAAATCCTAACCAGTTGTAACTGGTCCACTTGAACCACTTGATCATGGAAAGTGGGACAACTGGACCATTTGTACTGGTTCAAGTTGAAAATTATATTGCTTACGGTTGTGACCAGTTAAACTGTTTTCTGGCTCAACTCGTTCCATTAGAGACTAGAGTGTTAACTTGCAAAAAATATCACTAACAAGTGAAATTACCTATGTGGTGTGTGCTGTGGTCATGCAGTGAAGCTAAAAACACTTTTGACTGTGCTGTTCCTTTCAAATGTTATTGTGATGCAGAAAAACACAAAACACAGTTGCATAGCAAAAACCAAATTAGACACAGTACAGAAATCAAGAAATAGGTGAACGCAGCAGTTAAAGCACAAAAACGTTAAATTAAGGCTGTAACCAAATACAAAACTTAAACATCAACTACATTTAGACGTTTGATATTTCGCCGGATTTTGGTCTTCTATTGTATTTTCTCTGAGATGTAATTTTTCATCTTACTGAGCTATTTCTTGACAGATTCTTCAGCCCCTGGGTTTGGAGGTGATGTGTGAAGCATGCTGTAAATAAGAGAAAAAGATAAAGTCACAGACATACAAAACAGGAGACAGAGGCCTGTTGGGAGATTTGTGATGTTCTGAACTCTAATTAACTAATTAATTAACTACAGGCTATATGAGGGCAGTATTCAATGGTTCAGTCTCACTTAAGTTATTATGGAGGCAAGTTTAGCATGGCACCAAATGTCATAAGGATATATCACATTCTGCTGAAACCAACAACAAATATCTAATGTTTTGAACATTACTGATAAGAATCAATACCTTGCCATCAATTGCAGTATATAACTGCTCGCTGGCCTCTTCATGTTCCATGAGAATGGAGCTTGCTGACTGTGCCTGATTGGTGCTGGAGGTGCAGGCATTTCCAATACTGCTTGCTTGCGTGGTGCTGGGGGTGCACTGCCATGCCTGTGTATGTCCGATTCTTTTGCAAAATGAGGAACAATAATTGGCATCATTCATGTGTCAGAGTTGAGAGGCCATTTGCACAATGTCATCATCTGTTTCCAATCAAACAGAGCGGTAAGGTCTTGTCTGAATTCTTGGACAAGACAAAAAAAGCAACAGACAATGGTTTCAGTTCAACAAGTCAACAGAATAACTGCTTAAACAAAATAGTTAACAATAGGCGATAGTAGACAAGCCTCTTTTAATCCTTGCTCCTCGAAACTGCCTGGACACAGGTGATGTTCTCTTCGGTCCTTCTCTGATGTCTTCTTCTACTCTGGCTTCATCTTCTGTGTGAGTCTCCTTCTGTGGTTCTTCCTGTGTCTCTGCCTCTGCCTGTGTGTTCTGTGGCTCTGAGGACCCTGCTTTTGCATCTTTTTTTTCAGAGCTGCCTTGTGCCAAACTCTGCAGCTTTGCACCTGTTTTGACCTTATCGCAATTTGTGGGTGGCGCAGTGATTAGCAGCACAGCCTCACAGCTCCAGCGACCCGGGTTCAATTCTGGGTACTGTCTGTGCGGAGTTTGCAAGTTCTCCCTGTAACTGCATGGGTTTCCGCCGGGTGCTCCAGTTTCCTCCCACAGCCAAAGACTTGCAGGTTGATAGGTAAATTGGCCATTGTAAATTGCCCCTAGTGTAGGTAGGTGGTAGGAGAATTGTGGGAATGTGATAGGGAATATGGGATTAATGTAGGATGGTTGTTGTTGTTAATGGGTGGTTGTTGGTTGGCACAGACTCAAAGGGCCTGTTTCAGTGCTGTATCATTAAATAAATTGATACTTTTTTCCTAACCTGTCTCACCCAGACTTTATGGTAACGTCTCAACCGAACTTTCATCAAATAACATCTTTAAAAACTACTAATACAACAAGCATTTTAATATAAACCTTTTCATAAATGACTTTAAACATATTTTACAGTCTTCCCAATCATAACATAAATTTAAACCTATTTTACACCTTCTCACATGGCCTGCTCAGGTCATGGAAAAAAAACCCAACCTGAAGCCGACAGGACCACATCGGACCCAAACCCGACCAGGCCCGAGTCCCTCCAATTTTTCCCGCACCCGACCCGACCCGACCACCGGAATGTTCCCTTTCCCTGCCTTGCGACTCCCAATCAGCAGGAAGCTGCAGCCTGAGTGTGATGACGTCATGGAGATGCTCACTCACTGCGCAGACTCAGAGTTTCCCTCATTGACGTCCCGGACTCCCAGCTCAGTTTTTTTCCTCTAAACACTTACCTGCAATTCCTGCTGTGTGTGTCCGACCCGGATCCGGACCCGGACCCGGACCCGGCCCGACCTGGATCCTGCCCAACCCGGAATTGGCCCCACCCGACCCGAGCCCGAATGCCCGACCCAGAAGAGCGACCCGACCCGACCCAAACACGACACATGTCGTTGGGTCCCGTCGGGTTCGGGTCGGGTAACAGGTCTTTATTGTCACAGAGCTGTATTAGTCAGAGAAAGAGGTGCAGTGATGCAGAATACAGTCCAATTCAATGGATATCACATAGGCAGCTCTGAAAAAACATACAAAAGCAGGATCCTAAGAACCACAACACACACAGGCAGAGATAGAGGCACAGGGGCATTTTATGTAAGCTGCAGGCAGTCTAACTGGATTACTGGTTTGATTAAGTCAATCCCTTTGGACTCAACTGGAATGACTGTCAGTAATATTTTTCCAGTTCAAAGATTCTGCCAGCCAACTGGTTACAGTTGAAGCAACTATATGTCAACTGGCTCCTCTTAATTCCAATTGGGTCCACTTTGTCTTTTGGTAAGGCATCACAGGTGCAGTAGGTCTCTGATAGTTTAACAACAGTGTGGTACTGTAAATTTGGGAATGTTTCTTTAAGTGTGTGCTGTAGGTTTGGAAGTATCTTTTAAATTAACAGTACTGAAGGTTTAGGAGTGCTCCTTGAGGGACACAGTGCTGTAGGTTTGGGAGTGCTCCTTTAAGGACACAGTGGTGTAGGTTTGGGAGTGCTCCTTTAAGGACACAGCGCTGTAGGTTTGGGAGTGCTCCTTTAAGGACACGATGCTGAAGATTTGGGAGTGCTCCTTTAGGGACACAGTGCTGTAGGCTTGGGAGTGCTCCTTTAAGGACAGTGGTGTAGGTTTGGGAGTGCTCCTTTAGGGACACAGTGCTGTAGGTTTGGGAGTGCTCCTTTAGGGACACAGTGCTGTAGGTTTGGGAGTGCTCCTTTAAGGACACAGTGGTGTAGGTTTGGGGGTGCTCCTTTAAGGACATGGTGCTGTAGGTTTGGGAGTGCTCCTTTAGGGACACAGTGCTGTAGGGTTGGGAGTGCTCCTTTAAGGACACAGTGGTGTAGGTTTGGGGGTGCTCCTTTAAGGACATGGTGCTGTAGGTTTGGGAGTGCTCCTTTAAGGACATGATGCTGAAGATTTGGGAGTGCTCCTTTAGGGACACAGTGCTGTAGGTTTGGGAGTGCTCCTTTAAGGACACAGTGGTGTAGGTTTGGGAGTGCTCCTTTAAGGACATGGTGCTGTAGGTTTGGGAGTGCTCCTTTAGGGACACAGTGGTGTAGGTTTGGGGGTGCTCCTTTAAGGACATGGTGCTGTAGGTTTGGGAGTGCTCCTTTAGGGACACAGTGCTGTAGGTTTGGGAGTGCTCCTTTAAGGACACAGTGGTGTAGGTTTGGGGGTGCTCCTTTAAGGACACGATGCTGAAGATTTGGGGGTGCTCCTTTAAGGACACAGTACTGTAGGTTTGGGAGTGCTCCTTTAAGGACATGGTGCTGTAGGTTTGGGAGTGCTCCTTTAAGGACACGATGCTGAAGATTTGGAGGTGCTCCTTTAAGGACACAGTACTGTAGGTTTGGGAGTGCTCCTTTAAGGACATGGTGCTGTAGGTTTGGGAGTGCTCCTTTAAGGACACGATGCTGAAGATTTGGGGGTGCTCCTTTAAGGACACAGTACTGTAGGTTTGGGAGTGCTCCTTTAGGGACACAGTGCTGTAGGTTTGGGAGTGCTCCTTTAAGGACACAGTGGTGTAGGTTTGGGGGTGCTCCTTTAAGGACATGGTGCTGTAGGTTTGAGAGTGCTCCTTTAAGGACACGATGCTGAAGATTTGGAGGTGCTCCTTTAAGGACACAGTACTGTAGGTTTGGGAGTGCTCCTTTAAGGACATGGTGCTGTAGGTTTGGGAGTGCTCCTTTAAGGACACGATGCTGTAGGTTTGGGGGTGCTCCTTTAAGGACATGGTGCTGTAGGTTTGGGAGTGCTCCTTTAGGGACACGATACTGTAGGTTTTGGAGTGCTCCTTTAAGGACACAGTGATGTAGGTTTGGGAGTGCTCCTTTAAGGACACGATCCTGAAGATTTGGGGGTGCTCCTTTAAGGACACGGTACTGTAGGTTTTGGAGTGTTCCTTTAAGGACACAGTGGTGTAGGTTTGGGAGTGCTCCTTTAAGGACACGATGCTGAAGATTTGGGGGTGCTCCTTTAAGGACATGGTGCTGTAGGTTTGGGAGTGCTCCTTTAGGGACACAGTGGTGTAGGTTTGGGGGTGCTCCTTTAAGGACATGGTGCTGTAGGTTTGGGAGTGCTCCTTTAGGGACACAGTGCTGTAGGTTTGGGAGTGCTCCTTTAAGGACACAGTGGTGTAGGTTTGGGGGTGCTCCTTTAAGGACACGATGCTGAAGATTTGGGGGTGCTCCTTTAAGGACACAGTACTGTAGGTTTGGGAGTGCTCCTTTAAGGACATGGTGCTGTAGGTTTGGGAGTGCTCCTTTAAGGACACGATGCTGAAGATTTGGAGGTGCTCCTTTAAGGACACAGTACTGTAGGTTTGGGAGTGCTCCTTTAAGGACATGGTGCTGTAGGTTTGGGAGTGCTCCTTTAAGGACACGATGCTGAAGATTTGGGGGTGCTCCTTTAAGGACACAGTACTGTAGGTTTGGGAGTGCTCCTTTCAGGACACAGTGGTGTAGGTTTGGGAGTGCTCCTTTAAGGACATGGTGCTGTAGGTTTGGGAGTGCTCCTTTAGGGACACAGTGGTGTAGGTTTGGGGGTGCTCCTTTAAGGACATGGTGCTGTAGGTTTGGGAGTGCTCCTTTAGGGACACAGTGCTGTAGGTTTGGGAGTGCTCCTTTAAGGACACAGTGGTGTAGGTTTGGGGGTGCTCCTTTAAGGACACGATGCTGAAGATTTGGGGGTGCTCCTTTAAGGACACAGTACTGTAGGTTTGGGAGTGCTCCTTTAAGGACATGGTGCTGTAGGTTTGGGAGTGCTCCTTTAAGGACACGATGCTGAAGATTTGGAGGTGCTCCTTTAAGGACACAGTACTGTAGGTTTGGGAGTGCTCCTTTAAGGACATGGTGCTGTAGGTTTGGGAGTGCTCCTTTAAGGACACGATGCTGAAGATTTGGGGGTGCTCCTTTAAGGACACAGTACTGTAGGTTTGGGAGTGCTCCTTTAGGGACACAGTGCTGTAGGTTTGGGAGTGCTCCTTTAAGGACACAGTGGTGTAGGTTTGGGGGTGCTCCTTTAAGGACATGGTGCTGTAGGTTTGAGAGTGCTCCTTTAAGGACACGATGCTGAAGATTTGGAGGTGCTCCTTTAAGGACACAGTACTGTAGGTTTGGGAGTGCTCCTTTAAGGACATGGTGCTGTAGGTTTGGGAGTGCTCCTTTAAGGACACGATGCTGTAGGTTTGGGGGTGCTCCTTTAAGGACATGGTGCTGTAGGTTTGGGAGTGCTCCTTTAGAGACACGGTACTGTAGGTTTTGGAGTGCTCCTTTAAGGACACAGTGATGTAGGTTTGGGAGTGCTCCTTTAAGGACACGATCCTGAAGATTTGGGGGTGCTCCTTTAAGGACACGGTACTGTAGGTTTTGGAGTGTTCCTTTAAGGACACAGTGGTGTAGGTTTGGGAGTGTTCCTTTAAGGACACAGTGGTGTAGGTTTGGAGTGCTCCTTTAAGGACACAGTGGTGTAGGTTTGGGAGTGCTCCTTTAAGGATATGGTGCCGTAGGTTTGGGAGTGCTCCTTTAAGGACACAATGCTGAAGATTTGGGGGTGCTCCTTTAAGGACACGGTACTGTAGGTTTTGGAGTGTTCCTTTAAGGACACAGTGGTTTAGGTTTGGGAGTGCTCCTTTAAGGACACGCTACTGTAGGTTTGGGAGTGCTCCTTTAAGAACATGGTGCTGTAGGTTTGAGAGTGCTCCTTTAAGGACACGATACTGAAGATTTGGGGGTGTTCCTTTAAGGACACGGTGCTGTAGGTTTGGGCGTACTCCTTTAAGGACACACTTAGACAACACATTCCAGACCTTAACCACTCGCTGCGTGAAAAAGTTTTTCCTCATGTCACTTTTGCTTCTCTTACCAAATACTTTAAATCTGTGCCCTCTCATTCTTGATCCTTTCACTAGTTTCTCTCTATCTACTCTGTCCAGACCGCTCATGATTTTGAACACTTCTATAAAATCACCTCTCAGCCTTCTCTTCTCCAAGGAAAACAGTCCTAACTTCTCCAATCTATCTTCATAACTGAAATTCCTCATCCCTGGAACCATTCTCGTGAATCTTTTCTGTACTCTCTCCAATGCCCTCACGTCTTTCCTTAAGTGCGGCACCCAGAACAGGACGCAATACTCTAAACTAAACTCTTCATACCCTCACCTACATACCATTCATTCTTGGTGTGAATTATTGCACCCATCACACAAAGAGGCATTGGTGTTGATGAATGAAACACTTTACATTTGGGGCTCCTGGTGTTCAGGTTTCGAGGCTGTGGGTGTTCAGTAGCTGGTGCTTTCAATATAGTGATGGGAACTGGTAGCTGTGAAATCCTCTCCAACTCTCAGAGTCTAAGATCGTGTCATAGGTTGCAGTGTGTAGTAAACTTGCCGTGTAATGTGTGAATCAATCTCTGAAATCCCAGCTCACTACAGAGGTGAGAGTGTCCTGTTGCTTTTGAAATCGGTCCCAGGCTCTTTACTGAATGTAGGTTTGAAAACCTGTTTGAGCTCGCAGGAACTGCAAGACGAGCTGTTGAAGAAAAAGGATTTCCTTTCAGCTTTTCTTTGCATTTTCTCTGCTCCTCCACTGAAGGTGTTGAATCTAAGCCCCAGGACAATTTAATGGCCAGGCTCTGTGTGTCTGTGAGTGTGTGTGTGTGTGAGTGTATGAGTGTGGGTGAGTGTGAGTTTGTCTGTCTGTGTGTCTGTGAGTGTGTGTCCGTGATGGTGTGAGTTTGTGTGTCTGTGTCTGTGTGTGTATGTCAGTGCGTGAGTGAGTCAGTGTGTGCGTCTGTGAGTGAGTGTGTGTATCTATCTGTGTGTCTGTGAGTGTGTCTGTGCCTGTGAGTGTGTGTGCCTGCGCCTGTGAATCTGTGTGTCTGTGTGTGTAAGTCTCTGAGTGTGTGTGGCTGTATCTGTGTTTGAGTGTATGTCTGCGAGTGTGTGTCTGTGAGTGAGTCTGAGTGAGTTTGGCTGTGTGTGTGTCTGTGCCTGTGTGTATCTGTGTGTGTGTCTGTGAGTGAGTGTGTGTCTGTGAATGTGTCTGTGAGTGTGTGTGTCCATGAGTGAGTGTGTGTGTCTCTGTGAGTGTCTCTGTGAGTGTGTATGTGTGTGTGTCTGTGTCTTGAATGTGTGTGTCTGTAAGTGTGTGTCTGTGAGTCTGTGAGTGTGTGTGTGTCTGTGTCTGAGTGTGTGTTTGAGTGTGTCTGTGAGTGAGTGTGCGCGTGTGTCTGTGAGTGTTTCTGTGAGTGTGTATGTGTGTGTGTCTGTGCCTTGAATGTGTGTGTCTGTGAGTCTGTGTGTGTGTGTATCTGTCTGAGTGTGTGTCTGAGTGTGTCTGTGAGTGTGTGTCTGTGAATGTGTCTGTGAGTGTGTTTGTGTCTGTGTCTGAGTGTGTGTCTGAGTGTGTCTGTAAGTGTGTGTCTGTGTGTCTGTGAGTGTGTGTCTGTGAATGTGTCTGTGAGTGTGTTTGTGTCTGTGTCTGGGTGTGTGTCTGTATGTCTGTGAGTGTGTGTGTGTGTCTATGTGTGTTTGGACACTGTTTGACCATAAAAGGCATGGCCATTGGGCCTAATTCTGCCCACCACTCACCAGCAATGGTCAGTGAGTACTGACCACAAGTCTGATTTTATTCTTCCATTCCCCCCTCTCCCTTCATCACCCCCCCTACCCTCCTCACCTCCCCTCTCCCCCTCCTTCTCCCCTTCTTCCTCTTCCTCCACCCTCACCTACTTTCTCCTCCCCTCCCTCCTCTAAACCCACTCACTCTCCTCTCTCTTCCCCCCCCCCACATACCTCCTCCCTACTTCCCCCTCCTCCACTCCCCACCCTTTTCTTGTATCCTTGCCCCTTTCCCTTCCCCTGCAGCCACTCCCCTGCCTCTGTCCTCCACCTACCCCCTCCTCTCTTCTCCCCCCGCTCCACTCCCCATCCTTTCCCTGTTCCCTTACCCCATCCCCTCCCCCTCCTCTCTCCCCTATACACCACTTCCCTTCTTCTCTCCACCCCTCCCCCTAAACCCATAGCTCCGCCTCTCTCCTCCCCTCCCCTACACCCACTCCACCCTCCTCTCTACTCCCCTCCCCCTACACCCACTCCCCCTCCTCTCTCCTCTGCTCCCCTTACACCCACTCCCCCCACTCCTCCCCTCCCCCTACACCCACTCCCCCTCCTCTCTCCTCTGCTCTCCCTACACCCACTCCCCCCTCCTCTCTCCTTCCCTCCCCCTACACCCACTCCCCCTCCTCTCTCCTCTGCTCCCCCAACACCCACTTCCCCCTCTCCTCCCCTCCCCCTACACCCACTCCCCCTCCTCTCTCCTCTGCTCCCCCTACACCCACTCCACCCTCCTCTCTCCTCCCCTCCCCCTACACCCACTCCCCCTCCTCTCTCCTCTGCTCCCCCTACACCCATTCCCCCTCCTCTCTCCTCTGCTACCCCTACACCCACCCCCCTCCTCTCTCCTTCCCTCCCCCTACACCCACTCCCCCCTCTCCTCCCCTCCCCCTGCACCCACCCCCCCTCTCTCCTCTGCTCCCCCTACACCCACTCCCCCCCCTCCTCCCCTCCACCTACACACACTCCCCCTCCTCTCTCCTCTGCTCCCCTTACACCCACTCCCCCCTCCTCTCTCCTCTGCTCCCCCTACACCCACTCCCCCCTCTTCTCTCCTCTGCTCCCCCTACACCCACTCCCCCCTCTCCTCCCCTCCCCCTACACCCACTCCCCCCTCTCCTCCCCTCCCCCTACACCCACTCACCCTCCTCTTTCCTCTGCTCCCCCTACACCCACTCCCCCAACCTCCCCTCCCCCTACACCCACTCCCCCTCCTCTCTCCTCTGCTCCCCCTACACCCACTCCCCCCTCTCCTCCCCTCCCCCTACACCCACTCCCCCTTCTCTCTCCTCTGCTCCCCCTACACCCACTCCCCCCTCTCCTCCCCTCCCCCTACACCCACTCCCCCTCCTCTCTCCTCTGCTCCCCCTACACCCACTCCCCCCTCTCCTCCCCTCCCCCTACACCCACTCCCCCTCCTTTCTCCTCTGCTCCCCCTACACCCACTCCCCCCTCTCCTCCCCTCCCCCTACACCCACTCCCCCTCCTCTCTCCTCTCTCCTCTGCTCCCCCTACACCCACTCCCCCCTCTCCTCCCCTCCCCCTACACCCACTCCCCCCTCCTCTCTCCTTCCCTCCCCCTACACCCACTCCCCCTCCTCTCTCCTCTTCTCCCCCTACACCCACTCCCCCCTCTCCTCCCCTCCCCCTACACCCACTCACCCTCCTCTCTCCTCTGCTCCCCCTACACCCACTCCCCCAACCTCCCCTCCCCCTACACCCACTCCCTCTCCGCTCTCCTCTGCTCCCCCTACACCCACTCCCCCCTCTCCTCCCCTCCCCCTACACCCACTCCCCCTCCTCTCTCCTCTGCTCCCCCTCCACCCACTCCCCCCTCTCCTCCCCTCCCCCTACACCCACTCCCCCTCCTCTCTCCTCTGCTCCCCCTACACCCACTCCCCCCTCTCCTTCCCTCCTCCTACACCCACTCCCCCTCATTTCTCCTCTGCTCCCCCTACACCCACTCCCCCCTCTCCTCCCCTCCCCCTACACCCACTCCCCCTCCTTTCTCCTCTGCTCCCCCTACACCCACTCCCCCCTCTCCTCCCCTCCCTCTACACCCACTCCCCCTCCTCTCTCCTCTGCTCCCCCTACACCCACTCCCCCCTCTCCTCCCCTCCCCCGACACCCACTCCCCCTCCTCTCTCCTTCCCTCCCCCTACACCCACTCCCCCTCCTCTCTCCTCTTCTCCCCCTACACCCACTTCCCCCTCTCCTCCCCTCCCCCACACCCACTCTCCCCTCTCCTCCCCTCCCCCTACACCCACTCCCCCCTCCCCTCCCCTACCCTCCCCCTACACCCACTCCCCCCTCCTCTCTCCTCCCCCAGTGGTGGCGACTGTATTAAATTTGCTTTGGTTTCTCTTTGAAACAAGTTCTTGCTCAAGGCGATGATTATTTTCAGTTTTCACAAAGCAGCCATGGACGCTACACTGGAATATAATCCTACGTAATGGGCTGGATTTTATAGAGGCCTTGATATCGGGATCCATGGCGGGGGGACATGAAGATTGCCCCGGATGAGGCCCACCATCGGCCTCGAAGCCGCTCGGTGATGGGACCATAATTTAAATATTCAAATTCAATAACTTACCTGAGTTAATGATGTTCCCATCACCCCCTGAAATGCTGCCGTGAACTTCATCCTGGCGGCCGGTATTGCCGTGCCTTCGGATCCCCATCCGGGGAAACGAGGTGCAACACCTGTGGGGAGGGGAGAGGAGGTAGGTTTCTCAGTGTGGGAGTGGGGTCAAATTATTCTGTTTGGTGGAGGTAATAGTGGGAAGGGGTAAAGTTAAAAGTTTGTGAACGTTGTGGGGGGAAGGTCAGGTACACAAGTTAAGTATTTTTGAGGGGGAAGAGGGCAAGGAATGAGTGTATTGTTAATGGCAGGGGATTGAGAGAGGGGCTTGAAACATGTCGGTAATTTTTAAAAAGCAGTTTTATTAAACCTTGGCTTCAAACATTTAATGGCAGACCTTTAAAATTGGTGCCAGCGTCTGCGCAGTGGCACCGGACACCATTGCCTGCGATGGCTCTCCCGCCCCCTCCACGTCATCAGCGGGGGGGAGGGGGGCGGGTGGGTGCGGGGGGTGTCGGGGCGGTGTCCCCCAGCAATGTAAATGAGCTGCGGTAGCTCCGCAGAGTAAAACCCGCGCTTGCGGGCTGCCATCTTTTATGGGGCAACATAAAATTCAGCCCAATATATCTCTGTTCCACAGGCTTCTGGTTTAACACTGCCACTCCTCATTCCCTCCCTTGTAGAGGGAGCAGGGGAGACATTTATATTTTAGCTGGTATAGTGACTGTAGACGTCATCCTAGCGGGGCGGGGGTCGGGGTGGTGATCGAGGGGTTGCTGAGTGACAGTGTGAGGGAGCTGGATTAACATCAGTAGAGATACAGACAGTAACACAGGGCGCTGGGGGGAGAGGGGTTACTGAGTGACAGTGTGAGGGAGCTGGATTAACATCAGTAGAGATACAGACAGTAACACAGGGCGCTGGGAGAGAGGGGTTATTGAGTGACAGTGTGAGGGAGCTGGATTAACATCAGTAGAGATGCAGTCAGTAACACAGGGCGCTGGGGGGAGAGGGGTTACTGAGTGACAGTGTGAGGGAGCTGGATTAACATCAGTCGAGATACAGACAGTAACACAGGGCGCTGGGGGGAGAGGGGTTACTGAGTGACAGTGTGAGGGAGCTGGATTAACATCAGTAGAGATACAGACAGTAACACAGGGCGCTGGGAGAGAGGGGTTATTGAGTGACAGTGTGAGGGAGCTGGATTAACATCAGTAGAGATGCAGTCAGTAACACAGGGCGCTGGGGGGAGAGGGGTTACTGAGTGACAGTGTGAGGGAGCTGGATTAACATCAGTAGAGATACAGACAGTAACACAGGGCGCTGGGAGAGAGGGGTTATTGAGTGACAGTGTGAGGGAGCTGGATTAACATCAGTAGAGATGCAGTCAGTAACACAGGGCGCTGGGGGGAGAGGGGTTACTGAGTGACAGTGTGAGGGAGCTGGATTAACATCAGTCGAGATACAGACAGTAACACAGGGCGCTGGGGGGAGAGGGGTTACTGAGTGACAGTGTGAGGGAGCTGGATTAACATCAGTAGAGATACAGACAGTAACACAGGGCGCTGGGAGAGAGGGGTTATTGAGTGACAGTGTGAGGGAGCTGGATTAACATCAGTAGAGATGCAGTCAGTAACACAGGGCGCTGGGGGGAGAGGGGTTACTGAGTGACAGTGTGAGGGAGCTGGATTAACATCAGTAGAGATACAGACAGTAACACAGGGCGCTGGGAGAGAGGGGTTACTGAGTGACAGTGTGAGGGAGCTGGATTAACATCAGTCGAGATACAGACAGTAACACAGGGTGCTGGGGGGAGAGGGGTTACTGAGTGACAGTGTGAGGGAGCTGGATTAACATCAGTAGAGATGCAGTCAGTAACACAGGGCGCTGGGGGGAGAGGGGTTACTGAGTGAGTGTGAGGGAGCTGGATTAACATCAGTCGAGATACAGACAGTAACACAGGGTGCTGGGGGGAGAGGGGTTACTGAGTGACAGTGTGAGGGAGCTGGATTAACATCAGTAGAGATACAGACAGTAACACAGGGCACTGGGGGGAGAGGGGCTACTGAGTGACAGTGTGAGGGAGCTGGATTAACGTCAGTAGAGATACAGTCAGTGACACAGGGTAATAGGGGAGAAGGTTACTGAGGGCACTGTGCTCATGGGTGGCAATGGGCTTCCTATTTGAAAATACTTGAACAGGTTTTTGAATTTTTGTCATTATTTTAGCGAAAAGTAAGGTCTTGGATAGAGTGTGCTCCAGAAAATGTCTGCTGTACATTTGGGAGGAAAGCAATGCTCAAAGACTGGGTTGGGGAAAGGGTGTATAATCAATCTCCAGTTGTGATGGCGACTGTGTTTCAGGGGAGGGCAGACTGTTGATAAGTCAATTCTTGGAATAGGGTTTGACGTAAGATCATTTTCTAAAGTGCTCATTTTGCTTTGGCAGTGATTTAATTCAATCAGGTCAATAAGCTGATCCCAGCATCGATATTGAGTCATGCAAGGACTGTACTCAATGCAATCAGATGTTTTGCCCACTCTTAACCTCTCCAAGGAGATTATGGCAAAGATTGAAGGGACAGAAACCCAGCAGTTTGGGATTCTGACTCCTGATGGGCAGTGAACCTGCTGTACATCCGCTCCTGTCCCCAGAATCTCAGGGACATTCTGAGCTTCGTAACCGAAACCACCTCCCTGTAATAAAAACAGAAAAACACTCGGCAGGTGAAGCAATATCTACGGAAAGAGAAAGGGCAGGACTAAGGTTTCTGGTCGATGATCTTTCAGTAAATCTTCCTCCCCTAAATCCTGTCTGTTAATTTTGGATCTTGATTTTTTTTTGCTCATTGAAATATTCTTCCCCCATAAAATACTGATTCATCTTCCTGATTTCACCAAGTTGCAGAGACTGTTTGTTGTTGCAGCAACATCAGCTCTTTGAACGTTGGTTCTTTTCAGAGGATGCTTTGCTTGGAAAGGAATAATAGTGTTTAGAATTTCCCATTGTTAAGTCCTGGGCTCAGGTCCACAATATCCAATGTGCTGCCATCTCTCACCATGGGCAGCGACAACGGGAACTTTCACAACAAACTCCTTTTCTGCTAATCTGGCTCACTTAGTCTCTCTCGTTCAGAAAAATGCCCTGCAGATATAATTGCTTGTACGATGTGAGCTGAGAATAGAATTTAAGAACATAGGTGATCATTTAACCCTAGCGCCTGCTCCACCATTCAATAGGATCATGGCTGATCGGTGACCGAACTCCATATATTCCAAATGTTAACGCCGAATCCCAAATCAGTCAAGTTTGATGTTTAGAAAATGGCGTAAATCTCCTGTGATTAGAAATTGTGTGTGAGAGCCTTTTGTAGTATCTTCATGTATGTGAAGAGTAGTTTGTAGTGCAGTCGGGAAGATTCTGTCTTTATTTCATAGTGTTTTTAAAACAGCAAAATTGGAGTTTGTTTTCCCTAAATAAAATTGAAAATGCAGGCTGGCATTTGAAGGGGCCAATTTTCCTTGGCCTCCTTTGTCATTATGCTGGACAGCACACCCCACCCAATGTCCGGGACATGGGCAGTCTAAATTTGTTGGACTGGACCATTAACCTGGCCAGGGCAGCCCCCTGGCAGGCCCTCAAGACAGAATGTGGGGGTCCTGGGTGTTGAGCCTTAGGACCCACTGACTGCTTGTATAGAAGAGCAGCCAGAAGACACCAAGATCAAAGACATGAAGACCTGGGGGATTGGGGGGGTGCAGGGGTGGGTGATGAGTACAATTTCACCCCCAAGATTGGGGAATGAAGAAGCATTGGGACAGTGAGAATGATACGTTAATTATATAGTTGGGGAAACACATCTCCAAAATCGCACCAATGAGCTAGGTTTCACAGTATCGTGTGTATTTATAGTTACAGTGAGAATGTCTGACAGTAACTCACCTTCTGTCTCCACAATGTCTGTCCACCATGTACAAGGCACAAGTCAGGAGTGTGATGGAATACTCTCCACTTGCCTGGACACTCCAACAACACTCAAGAAGATTGACACCATCCAGGATAAAGCAGCCTGCTTGATTGGCACCCCATCCACAAATATTTACTCCCTCCCCCACTGATGCACAGTGGCAGCAGTGTGTACCATCTACAAGATGCACTGCAGCAAAGCACCAAGGCTCCTTAGCACCTTCCAAAACCATGACCTCTACCACCTAGAAGAACAAGGGAGCAGATGCATGGGAATACCACCACCTGCAAGTTCACCTCCAAGTCAAACACCATCCTGACTTGGAACTATATCGCCGTTCCTTCACTGTCACTGGGTCAAAATCCTGGACCTCCTTTCCTAACAGCACTGTGGGTGTACCTACCCCACATGGACTGCAGCAGTTCAAGAAGGCAGCTCACCACCACCTTCTCAAGGACAATTAGGGATGGGCAATAAATGCTGGCCTGGCCAGCGACGCCCACATCCCACAAATGAATGAAAAAAAAGTTGGTGCTGTATAATTCAATCTTGGGCTCTTATATTTGACAGCTTGGCAGCTCTGCAATTGTTAACAAGTGGACATTGCACTGCCCAGCAGCAGCTGGCTCGACTCTGCCAACTTGTGTTCCCAGTGTCCTTCACCACCTCTCTGTAAATCAACTCAATGCCTGCTGCCTTGTGGGTGGTGTCATCTGCTGCTTACGTCTGTTTCATGCCAGATTCTCCAGCAAGAGGAGCGGTAAGCATTGGATTACAGTAAGATTTGTTTCCATGAATTCTGTTGATGGTGGAGCAGTGGTTAATGAAACAAATCAAATGATGAGTTAAGATACTAGATGAGTAAATTGTCAGTCGGGAGATGTCATGCGGAAACTCTTCAGTACTGTAGGACGCTGAATGAATATTTTGTGTCTGTCTTCATGGCAGAAGACACAAATTACATACCAGAAATAGAAGGCAACCAAGGGGCTCATCAGACTGAGGAAATTGAGGTAATTAATTTCAGCAGAGCAAATGTTTTGGAGAAACTTAAGGGACTAAAAGTTAACAGATCCCCAGGACCACCTCCACTTCATGTTCAACAGCATGACCATCGCTAAATCCCCCACCATCAACATCCTAGGGGTTACCATTTACCGAACTTAACTGGACCAGTTGTATAAAACTGTGTCTACTAGAGCAGCTCAGAGGCTTGGAATTCTGCAGCAAGTAATTCATCTCCTGACTCCTCAAAGCCCGTCCACCATCTACAAGGCACAAGTCAGGAGTGTGATGGAATACGCTCCACTTGCCTGGATGGGTGCAGCTCCGACAACACTCAAGAAGATCGACACCATCCAGGACAAAGCAGCCCGCCTGATCGTCACCCAACCACCCCTTAAACATTCACTCCCTCCATCACCGATGCACAGTGGCAGCAGTGTGTACCATCTACCAGATGCGCCACAGCATCCCTCGACAGCACCTTCCAAACCCATAACCTCTACCACCTAGAAGAACAAGGGCAGCAGATGCATTGGAACACCACCACCTGTAAGTCACACAACATCCTGACTTGGAACTATCTCACTGTTCCTTCACAGCCACTGGGACAAAAACTTGGAACTCTCTCCCAAATAACATTGTGGGTATACCTGCACACCAAGGACTGCAGCTTTTCAAGAAGACAGCTCACCACCACCTTCTCAATTGCATTTAGGGGCGGACAACAAATCCTAGCATCACCACGTCACAAGCACCTTTAAAAAAATGACCTGATGGCTGACATCCTAGAGTTCTAAAAGAGGTAGCTGCAAAGATAGTGGATGCGCTGGCTATGATTTTCTAAAATGCCCTAGATTCTAGAAGTTTCCCAGTGGATTGGAAGTTAGAAAATGTAACACTGTTACTCAAGAAAGGAGGCAGAGAGATAACAGCGAACTACAGACCGGTTAACCTGACATCAGTCGTCGGGAAAATGCTGGAATCTACTCTTAAGGAAGTCTTAACAATGCACTTAGAAAATCATAGTATGATCAGACAAAGTTAACATGGTTTTACAAAAGGTAAGTTGTGTTTGACAAATTTATTAGAACGTTTTGAGGATGTAACCAGTTCTTGCTACCAAGAACGAAAAATTCCAAGGGTGGGACCCACCATCTGTGGTTAACTAAAATAGTTAAAGCTAGTACCAACCTTAAAGAAAAAGCCTATAATTACGCAAAGATGGGAGGCAGGTCAGAAGATTGGACAGAATATAGAAAAGAGTTAACAAAGTGAGCATTGGTCCTATAGAAAGTGAGTCTGGGGAATTAATAATGGATAATAAGGAGATGGCAGATGAATTGAACAGGTATTTTGCATCGGTCTTCACTATTGAGGATAGAAGTAACATCCCAGTATTAGCTGTAAGTCAGGAAATGGAAGGGAGGGAGGAACTCAAGAAAATTACAATCACCAGGGAAGTGATACTGAACAAATTGTTGGAACTGCGGGCTGACAAGTCCCCGGGTCCTGATGGACTAATTATCATCCTAGGGTGTTAAAAGAAGTGGCTAGTGAGATAGTTGATGTTTTTGCTTTTAATTTTCCAAAATTCCCTAAATTCGGGGAAGGTTCCGTTAGATTGGGAAATAGCGAATGTAACTCCTTTATTTAAAAAGGGAGGGAGACAGAAAGCAAGAAACTACAGGTCAGTTAGCTTAACATCTGTCTTAGGGAAAATGTTAGAAGCTATTAGTAGAAGTCAGAAGACGTTTTAGCAAGGCATTTAGAAAAATTCAAGATAATCAGGCAGAGTCAACATGGTTTTGTGAAAGGGAAATCATGTTTAACCAATTTATTGGAGTTCTTTGAGGGAGTTACATGTGCTGAGGATGAAGGGGAACCGGTGGATGTATTGTACTTAGATTTCCAGAAGGCATTTGATAAGGTGCCACATTAAAGATTATTGCAGAAAATAAAAGCTCATGGTGTAGGGGGTAACATATTGGCATGGACAGAAGATTAGCTAGCTAACAGGAAACAGACAGGAGGCATAAATGGGTCATTTTCTGGTTGGCAAGATGTAATGAGTGATGTGCCACAGGGATCAGTGCTGGGGCCTCAACTTTTTACAATTTATATAAATGACTTAGATGAAGGGACTGAAGGTATGGTTGCTAAATTTGCTGATGACACAAAGATAGGTAGGAAAGTAACTTGTGAAGAGGACATAAGGGAGCTACAAAGGGATAGAGATAGATTAAGTGAGTGGGCAAAGACCTGGCAAATGGAGAAATGGCAAATGTGGGAAAGTGTGAGATTGTCCACTTTGGCAGGAAGAATAAAAAAGAAGTATATTATCTAAATGGTGAGAGATTGCAGAGCTCTGAGATGCAGAGGGATCTGGGTGTCCTAGTGCACAAATCGCAAAAGGTTAGTATGCAGGTACAGCACGTAATTAGGAAAGCTAATAGAATGTTATCATTTATCGCGAAGGGAATTGCATACAAAAGTAGGGAGGTTATGCTTCTGTTACACAGGGCATTGTGAGACCACATCTGGAGTATTGTGTACAGTACTGCTCTCCTTATTTAATGAAGGATGTAAATGCATTGGAGACAGTATAAAGAAGGTTTATCAGACTAACACCTGGAATAGGCAGGCTGTCTTATGAGGAAAGATTGGACAGGCTAGGCTTGTATCCACTCGAATGAAGAAGAGTAAGAGGCGACTTGATTGAAACATATAAGATCCTGAGGTGTCTTGACAGGGTGGCTGTGGAAAGGATGTTTCCCCTTGTAGGAGAATCTAGAACCAGGGGTCACTGTTTAAAAATAAGGGGTCGCCCATTTAAGGCAGAGATGAGGAGAAATTTTTCTCTCAGAGGGTCATGAGTCTTTGGAATTCTCTTCCTCAAAAGGCAGTGGAAGCAGAGTCTTTAAATATTTTAAAGGCAGAGATATATAGATTCTTGATAAGCAAGGTGGTGAAAGGTTATCGGGGTAGGTGGAAATGTGGAGTAATCAGTTCAGCCATGAATTTATTGACATACCTCAGTCATGACTTGGAACTATATCGTCGTTCCTTCACTCTCTCTGGGTCAAAATCCTGGAGCTCCCTTTGTAACAGCACTGTGGGTATAACTACACTACATGGATTGCAACGGTTCAAGAAGGTTGCTCACCACCACCTTCTCAAGGGCAATTATGGATGGGCAATAATTGCTGGTCTTCCCAATGATGACCACATCTCATGAATGAATAAAACAAAATTGTCCTTCTTAGCCCATTCCATTCGCACTAGGAGCAATCCACTTGATCTTCACTACACTGCGCTGAGGGCTTGTTTGGGCCAAAATGTGAAAGAGTCAGTATGGAAAAGTTGAAAAGAGAACAGCCCTCACATGTATATGCTTATCTTGGACAACTCACCATGACCATTCATAAACTCCTTTACAAGTGAAAATCAGTGGATATTAGAGCTAAGACATGGGCGTGGATTAGGAACAAACCAGAGGGTAATTATAATAGGAGTGAGGTCACAATTACACAAGCAAAGTTATTGGCATCTAAGATTAAGGAGAGAATGACTGAGCACTTAAGAAATTTGAGTTGATTAGGGAAAAGCAACATGTGTTTCTAAAGGATACGTCAAGTCTAGTGAATGAATTGACATTTTTGAGCAAATTATTGACGTGGTTAAGAGACTGCTTATGCAGTAGAAGGCAGAGTAGGCATAATGAGTGTGCACTCGAATTGGAATGAAGTAGCTATTGGTCTCCCACAAGGATCTCTACTGGGGCCTCAACTATGCACCATATTTATTAATGACTTAGATATCACAATGGAGAGTCATGTATCCAAGTTTTCCAGGACAAAAAAACTGGGAGCACCTACAAGCCTGACACCATCTGAAAATTCTGGTGTTTTCTGCACTGGTGTGTGAATCCATTTCATTTCAATGTACCAGGAACAGGAGGGGTCCCAGCATGAAGCTTCAGGCACCTCACCCCCCACAATTATGATCTAGCTCCACGTTGTTGTTAGTCTCTGGTTTCTTCCTAATCCTCTCCTCTTCCGTGTCTAACAACACGTAGCAACCCATTTCTTCCATGGCTTTACACCCAATGGATCATGCTATAGGACGTTTCCATCATAACAACCATTTATACACAGGCAGGCCATTAATTTGACTCACAACTCTCTTCCAGGAGAACTGGCTAGATTCCACTGCAGGGGGACACAAGTACCCCGCTGGATGTCAACCCAGTAGTCAGAGACTGTAACTCCCACCTGGGCATTCATGGCCAGTTCTGTTACTTCATTCGTCTGCCGTAGGTATTTGTAGATGTGCACAGCATTGACCGTCTTAGATAGTCAACCCCAGACCTGGTCTATCCTGTAACCATTCCTCTTCCTTCCAGAACATGATGTTTCTGTGCCACATCTCTTGAAACCTGCTGAACTGTATAGTCAGCGCGCCTTTGCTCTGCTGTCCCCTTTGTTCCACTGCTGGCTGGTTTGTCTGCTCTTTTCATGGACAGTTTTGCCAAACCGACACTTGTCAGGCCTCATGGGAGCATTAGACTTTTTAAAACTCAAACAGCTCCACTGCATTATTGAAGGTTTAAAAGATTTTCATTATCTTAGGACATCTCAAAGCACTTTACAGCCAGATAAGCACATTTTGAAGTGTGCTTATTGTTATAATATAGAAAAGGTAGTAGCAAAACTGGTGCACCATTCCCATCTCACAATTCCAGTGACTTCCAGTGCAAAATCTTGTCAACTTTAAACAGGCAAGAGAAAGTCGAATTAACAGCGGGTGCTGTTTGTTGACCTGTTACAGCAATTTCTGGACCAATCTGTTTTAGTGATGTTGGTTGAGGGATAAATATTCACCAGGAGAACTCCCCTAATCATCTTCAAATAGTGACCTTTTATGTCCGCCTGAGAGGGCAGACAGGCCCTCAGTTTAACACCTCATTGGAAAGGTGGCACCTTCAATAGTGCTGCACTCCCTCAGTACTGCACCGGGGTGTCAGCCTAGATTATGGGTTTAGGGCTGCAGTGGGATTTGAACACATGGCCTTCTGACTCAGAGGAGAGTGTGCCACCACTGATAATATAGGATTGGATTTGCTAACTTACTTTGGGATGCCTTGTATTTTGTGTGTACTGTCACAGTGTATAAATGTGAACTGTTAAAATAACCCTGTGTGGAGATGGGAGGCTGGATAATACAATGGGGCAGAGCTGTCCTTTCATATCTGGGAGCTTTATTCTGCCTCTAACTCATGTTGCTGTGGAAATGCCTGATTCTCACATTTGGTGCCTGTGATAGGAATGTGTTCCAATTCTTCAGCACTGACACACGTTACCTTGGTGAGCCTAAGAGAACATATACCGAGAGGTATTGATAAAGCAGTGAGTCAGAGTGTTCTGACATGCTGGCAGTCTGCAAAACTGACTGGTACAGGTTGCAGCATGTTCTAAAGGTCATTGGCCAGCTTCCAGTATTAATCACTCATTTTGTTTTCAAATTCTATTTTTATTCCCTCTCGTGACTCTTCACTTTCCAAGGCCAGCAAACCTTGGTTATTCTGACAGGTGATGAAGTAAATCAGCCTGTGATCCTTCTCCTTCCCTACGGGGGAGTCCCTGGCCTCCTGCAACTGTGTGGTTGAGCTGGTGACATTGCACTCCATGAATTTACTACACAATACTCCTCCAGTGCCTCTCCTCCATCATCCAGCTGGATGGGACAGTCTCACCTGGTTCCATTCTTATCTATCCAGTTGTAGCCAGAGAATCTCCGGCCCTGACTTCTCTTCCAACTCCCACACCATTACCTTTGGTGTCCCCAAGGATCTCTCCTTGTCCCCTTCCTATTTCTCATCTGCATGCTCCCCGTCAGAGACATTATGTGAAAACACAACATTGGATTCCACATGTACACCAAGAGCACCCAACTCTACTTCACTACTGCCTTTCTCAACCCCTGCACTGTCTCTGACTTGTCACACTGTTTGTTTGACATCCAGTACGGGATAAGCAGAGATTTCCTCCAACTAAATATTGGGAAGGTCAAAGCCATAGCCTTCAGTCCCTGCCACAAACACCATTCCCTGACCATTAACTGTATTCCTTTGCCCACTGTCTGAAGCTGACCCAGACTGATCGCAACTTTGTGTCATATTTCACCCTGAACTGAGTTTCTGAGTATCCTCAGCACCACCAAGACTGCCTACTTTCACCTTTAGCGTTGTCCAAATACCTCCTGGCCTCAACTCATCTGCTGAAACCCTCATCCATGCCTTTGTTACTTCCAAACATGACTGCTCCAATGCTGTCATGACCAGCCTCCCATCTTACACCCTCCGTAAGCTTGAGCTCGTCCAAAACTCTCCTGCCCATGTCCTAACTTACATCAAGTCCTCTTCACTCATCACCCTTCTGCTTACTGAACTACGTTGGATCCCAGTCAGACAATGCCTCAATATCTATGTTTCCATGGCTTTTTCCCTCCCTATCTCTGCAATCTCCTCCAGCTCTACAATCCTCTGAGATCTCTGCACCCTTTCAATTCTGGTCTCTTGCACACCCCCGATTTTCAATACTCCTCCATTGGACAGCCTTCAGCTGCCTAGGCCCTAAGCTATGGAATTCTTTCTCTAAATGAAAATTCCCATGGGATCCAGGGCAATTTGGCAAATTGGATCCAAAATTGGCTTAGTGGCAGGAGGCAGAGGTGATGGTCGAGGGTTATTTTTGCAATTGGAAGCCTGTGACCAGTGGTGTACCACAGGGATCAGTGCTGGGACCCTTGCTGTTTGTAGTGTACATTAATGATTTAGATGTGAATATAGGAGGTATGATCAGTAAGTTCGCAGATGACACAAAAATTGGTGGTGTCGTAAATAGTGAGGAGGAAAGCCTTAGATTACAGGACAATATAGATGGGCTGGTAAGATGGGCAGAGCAGTCGCAAATGGAATTTAATCCTGAGAAGTGTGAGGTGATGCATTTTGGGAGGACTAACAATACAAGGGAATATACAATGGATGGTAGGACCCTAGGAAGTACAGAGGGTGAGAGGGATCTTGGTGTACTAGTCATAGATCACTGAAGGCAGCAGCACAGGTAGATAAGGTGGTTAGGAAGACATATGGGATGCTTGCCTTCATTAACCGAGGCATAGACTATAAGAGCAGGGCGGTTATGATGGAGTTGTATAAAACGTTAGTTAGGCCACAGCTGGAGTACTGTGTACAGTTCTGGTCACCACACGATAGGAAGGATGTGATTGCACTGGAGAGGGTGCAGAGGAGATTCACCAGGATGTTGCCTGGGCTGGAGCATTTCAGCTATGAAGAGAGACTGAAAAGGCCGGGGTTGTTTTCCTTAGAGCAGAGAAGGCTGAGGGGGGACATGATTGAGGTATACAAAATTATGAAGGGCATAGATAGGTTAGACAGGAAGAAACTTTTTCCCTTAGTGGAGGGGTCAGTAACCAGGGGGCATAGATTTAAGGTAAGGGGCAGGAGGTTTAGAGGGGATTTGAGGGAAAAAAATCCACCCAGAGGGTGGTTGGAATCTGGAACGCACTGCCTGAAGAGGTGGTAGAGGCAGGAACCCTCACAACATTTAAGAAGCATTTAGATGAGCACTTGAAACACCACAACATACAAGGCTATGGGCCAAGTGCTGGAAAATGGCACTGGAATAGTTAGGTGCTTGATGGCCGGCACAGACACGATGGGCCGAAGGGCCTATTTCTGTGCTGTATAACTCTATGACTCTAAATCTCTCTGCCTCTCTACCTCTCTCTCTTCCTTTAAGTTGTTCCTTAAAACCTATTTGTAACACAACTTATTGGAGCTAGAATGTGCCACAACATCTTTAGTCACATAGCTGAAAATATAATGAAGCAAAAGTGCCAGAACCAGGTTTTCAAACATTAAATTGTACAAATATAGTGAACTGAATATAGCATAGCACCCCGATGCTTCACAGGAGCTAATCAGACAAAATTTAACATCGAGCCACAGAGGAGATATAATGTCAGGTGAGCAAAAGCTTGATGGAAGAGGTAGGTTTTAAGGAGCATCTTAATGGAGGAGAGAGAGGTAGAAAGGTTTCAAATTCCAGAACTTAGGGCTCAGGTAGCTCAAGGCACGGCTGCCAACATTGGGGTCGCGGGGGTGGGGAATGCGTAAGAGGCCAAAATTGGAGAAGCGTAGAGATCTCGAAGGTTGCAGGCCAGGAGGAGATTACAGAGATTGGGAGAGACAAAGCCATGGACTAATATCCTCACAGGGTGATTTGCAACTGCTGTTGGGGAGGTTTTAAACTAGCCTGGCAAGGGATGGCAACCTGAGAAAGAGCTCAGATTGGAGGGAAGAAAAACTGGTAACAGGAAGTAGAAAAGTGGTAAGCAAAATTAGAAGACAAACAAAGCAAAGGCAAGCATCAAATAGGATCAGAATGCTGAATAATGTTAAAAAGGCAGAATTAAAGGCACTCTATTTGAATGCATGCCGAATTCGGAGCAAGTTTGATGATTTGAAGGCACAAATTGAGGCAAATGGGTATGATTTAGTTGCTATTACAGATACGTGGCTGCAGGATGACCAAGATTGGGAACTGAATATCCAAGGATATTCTTCATTTAGGAAGGGTAGGCGAAAAGGAGAAGGAGTTGGGGTAGTGCTCTTAATAAGGGACAAGATCAGTACATTATTGACAGAGGATTTTAGATCGAAGGATCAAGATGTAGGATCAATTTGGATGGAGCTATGAAGCAGCAAGGAGCAGTAAACATTAGTGGAAGTTGTTTACAGGCCACCAAATAGTAGTGATAATGTAGCATAATAAATCAGGAAATTAGAGATGCATGTAACGTGGGTAATGCAGTGATCATGGGTGACTTCAATTTACATATAGACTGGGTAAACCTAATCAAACTAATGCTGTGGAGGATGACTTCCTGGAGTGTGTACGAGATCAGTTTCCGGAGAAGTATGTCGAAGAACTAACTAAGATTCCAGCTATTTTAGATTTAGTATTATGCAACGAGAAAGGGCTAATTAATAACTATGCTGTAAAGGACCAGAGAGGGAGAGGCACACTCACTGTCAAGGAGAATGAAGCAGTCTGGCTTCAATTTGGCAGGGAGTTTCTCGCAGAGCTTGGAGCCCATTCTTTCCAGCATGGAAGCAGTGGCATCTCCATGAGAGCACTTGTGAACCCAGCCATGGTACAGCATCTGGTGACTAATGTCCCTGCTTCCATTGCAGCACAGGCGGAAGCCACTGAACATCTGAGTGCTGCAATGGAAGCTCAGACTGAGGTTGTGAGATCCATGCTTGTTGACATGCAAGTCCAGATTGGTGCCATGAAGGCTCAGACTGCTGTATTCATGACTGTGGATATCAGTGTTCAAAGGTTGCTCATGCAGACTCTCACAGCAGTCCAGCAATCTGTACTCTAACAGGTTTTCAGGATTGCTGAGGCTCTGCCTCAGGGGACCGTGATCCATGGTGCACGTACCTGCTGTCCTCTCTCAGGATGACAACATTTGTGCTCCCAATGCTGCCACTCCGCCAGCGCCCTTGCTGTTGCCTTTCAGCCAGCTGGTCTAGACCGCTGCCACCTAGACTGAGGTGGTGCAGTCCAAAAACGGGCCCTCAAGGGCCAGAGCTACTCGAGTTCATCTTGCAAGGCCATCTGCAGTCTTCCACCAGCCATGCTTTAGCCATTAGGGTAATCCTGTGTCGGAATATTAGGCTAAGTAAAGACAGGCACTAAGGGAATCCACAAGGGTGAGTAGCTCAGTTTTGTTTGCAATATTGGAAGTGTTGTTGGATTAAGTTATGATGTAATTTGCTTTTGTTGGTGGTAAGTGAGAAGAGAACGAAGTTCCCTTTCCTTCTGTACAGGGCCTCTGTCACATTCCTGATGCAGTGATGTATAGCTTTGCTGTCTGTGCTCCACTTTCAAGCCATTCTGCAGCCCGAGGGTCCCCGTTACTGAAGCAGGCTTTCTCCTGACAGGCCTTCCAACTCCTCTGACCATCTGTCCAAGTCCAACAACACTCCCTTGAAAATCCAAAAAGTTTCCAAACTCCTCCAGTTGCAGTCAACACTGTCCCTTCAGTACACTCTGCAGCAGCAAAAGAAAGTTAAAAGCACATCATCTGAAAGTTGGGTGGTTATCCCTTGAAATGGAGATAGTTGGGGGCATTGTGGGGGGTGGGGGAGAAGGTTCCTTTGTGCAGCTGAATTCATGTTCAGCTGGGAGTGGTTAAGAGAAGACATTAACAGGACCTGCGAGGTTCCAGTTGGCAGATTGTGGGCAAAATCAGCATGAAATGCTGTTGTGCGTCAATATCAACCCACTCTGCATGTTTCTGGCACCCAGGCAGGGTGATGGCGAGGAATCCCTGGAATCATTTAGAAAATAGCTGGGTCCAGCAATGGATGGATGAATTAAGATGGGCTGAAGGGTCTAGTGATCAGTGTGGGTAGCTAAGAAACAGGCGACTTCCACATTCTCCATTATTATTCACCTCAATGATTCTGTCACTTAATCCCTCCAAACAGACTAATATGGGGGCATCAGTCATTGTAGAGAGTTTGGGTTTATTGTCCACATTCATCTATTTTGAAAGCTGAAACTTGGGGAACCTTCAATGCTGGAAATGGAACAATTATTGCATCAGGTAAAGCCCTTCGGGAGTCTCTGCCAGCCCCTGAATTGCAGCAGGAGCAATTGCTTTTCTTGTGGAAACTGATTGCAAACAGGGATCTTTCTATAGTACGATGATCTAATAACTCTGATGATTTTCTCATGGATAAATTTATTTTATCCATCACTTTCTGGAGTGAGCTTTTTACTTAGTGCAGCCATTGCTGCCTCTGAGTCAGAGGGTAAAGAGATCACGCTCTGCTCCAGACATGCCCAATGAGTGGAGATGAGAATATGGTCTCTAAATACTGTGCTGATATCCACTGGGGTCCTCACATCGAGCTGGATTGACCTCGGTCTCAGTGGCAATATTCCTACCTCGATGTCAGATGGGTTGTTTTGGGCTGTACTCCAGACAGCGCTAGTGAATGGAGCGGAGGACTGGCTCTGAATACTGGCTTAATGTCCAGTGGGGATAAACTATTCTTTCCTAGTATGTGACTCAAGCATATTGTGTGTGATACTGGAATATGGAGCTGCCCTAGGGGAGAACACCAGGTCCAGATGAACATTAATTCCAAAGTGACACTTGTTATAAACCTCCCTCAGATAATATGGGAAAGCAGTTTGGAGACATTGTTGTTCACATATTGCACAGTCCAGTCAGGCCACTCAGTCACACACACTCGGGACTCCTTGTTTACGAGCAAATTAGATCAAATTTTGAAATTAAAACAAAATAAAACAGAAGTAGGATGACACAATTTATTAATATTTCCATCAAACGGCACTTTATAGGAAATATTTCTCAAGTTCACAATTCGTACATAAAGTATGAAATCCGAACAACAAAAGCTGTTTAAAACCTCACATTGTTGGGTTTGTTTATGGAGTGGGAAATAGAGTGAATGTCGTCATGTTTTAACATCAGGAATAGGTCAGCATCTAAACTGGAGGGTGGGAGGAGGGAGAGAGCTTGTGGTCACAGTCCCTTTGAACTCAGTGCCCCACAGGAGCAGCCTGGATCTAATGATAACCCCTCTGTCATCCCCATTGCCTCCCCACCAGTGCCCCTCACCCATCCTCTCCCACTTCCCCTCTCTGCTCCCCCTTTAGCTCCCTCTCAAACCCCTCCTGTCCTCCCCCGACACCCCTCATCCCTCCTCCACCACCTCCCCTCCCCACTAAACCCCACTCCCCTGCCCTACCACTCAACCCCCTCTCCTCCCTTTCCCTCTCCCTCCCCTTCCCCTCCCCCTCCATGCCCCCAAACTCTTCCCCTCCATGCTCCAAACCCCTTCCCTCCCTCTCCTCCCCCAATCCACCTCTCCCTCCATTCCACCCCAAACCTCCTCCCCTCTCTCAATCACCACTCCCCTCCACCTGCCAACCTTCCCCTCCCCTACTCATCAACACCCCCCAAACACCCTTCCTCCTCCCGTCTCTCCTCCCCCTATCCCACCCTCCCTTCGCCCCAACCCTTTCCATTCCCCTCCCCCATCAAATCCCGTTACTACATCCTGTCCCTCTTCACCCTTCTCCTTACCCCAGACCCCCTCTTTCCTTCTCTACAACCCCCCCTCTCCTCCCTTCCAACCCCCCCTTCACCCCTCCCTCCCAACCCTCCTTTCCACCAATGCCCCTCCCCTCTTTCCTCCCCATCCTCCTTCCCCCAATGCCCTCCCCTCCCCTCCACACCTCCTTCCCCCTCCCCTTTCCTTTTCCCCTTCCTCAGAACCCACCCTCCCACTCCCCTCCATCTGCCAACATCCCCTATCCCCACCCTTTCCATCCCTCCCCTCCACCCCAAACCCCCTCCACCATCCACCACAAACCCACCTTACCCTACCCTCTAACCCCCTCCCCTGCCCCTCATCCTCTTCCTTCCCCCTCTCACCCATCTCCTCACCCCCAAACGCCTCTCCTCCCCTACCTGCCAATTCCCACCCCCTCCCCTTGCTCTCAACACACTTCCCCTCCAACCTCCCTCCTTTCTACTCTTCCCCCTTTCCTTTTCCCCTTCCTTCCCTCCAAATACCTCTCCCCCTAACATCCCCCTCCTCCAGTCCTCTCCCCTCCCTTCCTTCCTCCCTCTCAACCACCTCTCCCTTCTCCTCCAAACCCCCTTTAACCTCTCCCCCAGTTGGGTTCTGTTCTACCCAACCCCCATCCCCCCAATCTCTCCTCCGCTCCCCTCAATGCTCCTCCTCCCTTCATCCCTTTCCTACCTCTCCCGCCCAACCTCACCTCCCCCCCTTTTCTCTGTCAACCCCGCCCCCCCCATTTCCCAAAACTGCCCTCCCCAATCCCCCCCAAACTCTGTTCCCTGTTCCTGTCCACCCGTCACCTCTCCCCTCAACTGAAACTCCCTCTCCCCTCCCCTCGAACCCCTTTTCTCCCTCACCTCCCTCATTTCCCCCACCCCTTCAACCCTCCCTTCCGCCATCCCCGTCATTCACCTCCATGTCCCCCCTCCCATTCCCACCGTTCTTACCACCCAACCCCCTACCCACAATCTTCCAATGCTCTTCCCTTCCCTTTACCCACTAACTCCTCCTGCCCTCCATCCCCTTCCACCCTCCCCACCATCAGACAAACCCTCCTCCCCAATATTCCTCCTGCCCTCCAATTCCCTTCCCATCCACCACCCCTCCCACCATCCCAAACCCCCTTCCTTCCTCACCAACATTCCTGGTCTCCTGCACCGCCCCCCCCCCCCCCTCCACTCCCCTCCTCTCCTCTCCAGCTCCCTGTTCCACCTACTCCCCACCCTCCCTTAGCCCCTTTCTTCCCCTAAACCTTCTCCCCCTCCCCTCCCCTCCAAGCCACCCACCCCTTCCCGATTCCCCTCTCCTCCCCGCCCCCTTGACCCCTCCCAGAACACTTCTCCTCACCCCTCCCCTCCCTCCACCCAACCCCATCCACTGTCACCCCCATCCCCTCTCCCCCTTTCCCCCCTCATCGACCCCCACCCCTCTTCCCACTACCTTCCCTTCCCACACCCCCCTTCCACTTGTCCCACTGCCTTCCCCTTCCCCCACTCACTTCCCCTCCGCCCACCTTCCACACCCTCCCCTTCCCTTCTCTCCCCCTATCCCAAAGCCTCCCCCTCCCTCACCACTGTTCCCTCTCTTTCCCCTCCCTCTCCACCCCTTGCCTCCCCCTTGCCTACCCTTCTCTTATCACCTTCCTCCCCTCCCTCCCTCCTTCCCTCTCCTGCTTCCCTCTCCCCCTTACATCCTCTCTTGCCTCCTGCCTCACCCAATCCCCCATTTCCCTTGCCTTCCCTCCCCAAACCCCTTTTCTTCCAGCCTACCCACATCCCCTTCCCTATCCTCAACCCCATTCTCTTCCTTCCCTCCAACCCCCTTCACTTCCCTCCCCATTCCAAATTCCCTCGCCTTCCCTCACACACCCTCCTTTACCCCCTCCCATCCAGCCTCCCTCTCTTCCCCCTTTCCTTCCCATTCCCATCACCCACTCCTCCCTTCACATCTTTCTCTTCCCTCCCTCCCATCTGCCCAACCCTCTGGCATCAGTCTTTGTGTGCCAGGGTTGACAAACCCTAATTTGCTGAGGGTAGGAGACCTGACAGCTATCCTCGTCTGTTTCAGCCTACCTGTCAAAGTGGTTTATCAAGGTGTGGCCACTGTTGCATGCTAACAGCTTCTTGGAGTCACAGGTGTGAACTGTGTGAAGGTGACCACCAACACAGGACAAGCCACTCCAATGAGTATGTCAAGCCCGCCTGTGAGAGATGTTGCCCCCAATCAACGGCCTTGAAGGTGGTTCAGCACCGTGTTTTGGAATGCGTAGAGCTCAACAAGACAGAGAAGCTGTCCTGTTCACCCATTACATCCATCTCTAGTTGGCTAGACGTGTCTTGCCACTGGACCAAGATAGGTCAGGATGAGAGACTGAGGCTGACAATGCACAACTCTCTCACTAAAAATCCAAGTCATGTTCATCATCTTTCTTTATCTGGCATCCATTATCCATCTGTCACAAGTCCTGTGGTGATGGGTGAGCCATGTAGCAGCAGGTGTGGATTCACTGAGAGCTGCAGCCGTGAACCTGCACACAGGCAGCTCAGGCCATAGGGTCGTTTTTCACTAGAAGGAAGCAGTGGTGGAACTCAGCAGCTCCCTGAGCGACTGAGCAGCCTTTTTCAGGACCACACTGCTCACCTCCCTAGAATGAGGAAGGGACTGGAAAAGGTCCCCCAAAACAGTGTCTGTTTCACCTACCCGGACAGCAAGCCACAGCTGGCAGGGGGTCCCATCAACGCAGTTGTAAGTCAATCTCAAAAAAGAAGGTAAGGGTGACGCCGGTCATCATTGGCAGATGGAACGTCTGCACAATCATGGACAACATCACAGCTGATAGGCCTGAGAGAAGAGCTGCTCTTGTCAGTCGGGAGTTGGCTCGGTACAATGTCCAGATTACCGCCTCAGCCAGACTCGTCTACCTGAGGAGGGTCAGCTCAAGGAAATGGGCACAGGTTACACATTCTTTTGGAATGGCCATGGAAAAGAAGGACAGCATAAAGCTGGTGTGGGCTTTGTTGTCATGAACCACGTCATCAGTAAGTTGACTTGCCTTCCCAAGTACATTAATGATGGTGCTTAAACTCCCCCTGCACGGCAACAGGCAAGCAATTCTCAGCAATGTGTATGCCCCTACCATAACCAACCTGATGAAGTCAAGCATACATTTTATGATGACCTCCACTCCTTGATTGCCGCTGTGCCAAAGTCAGACAAGCTCATCATTCTTGGTGACTTCAACGCAGGAGTTGGTGTAGATCACCAGGCGTGGGAAGGAGGCCATCGGAAAGAAAACGGGGTTGGCAGTTGTAACAGCAATGGTCTCCTCTTGCTGAAGATGTGCGCTGAGCATGAGCTCTTAATCACCAACGCAGCTTTCCACCTCCCTAAGCACAACAAGACATCTTGGATACACCCCTGTTCCCTGCATTGGTAACTAATCTACTATGTCATCACCAGGCAGAGGGATAGGCAGGATGTGTATGCAGTGGAAGCCATGTGCAGCACTGACTGCTGGACTGACCATTGTCTTATCATCTCAAAGCTAAACATCAAGATCCATCGCCCTAGAAGCCCCCAGGGCATGAAGGTCCAGAAGCATCTCAATGTCTCATTGCTCAAACAGGCAGTCGTGGAGGAATCTCTCTCAGAGAAACTCAAGAGTCCCCTTTGTACAGTGAAAATGGTTACTTACTGCATTGAGGATGACTGGGTGACATTCAGGGATATAGTGTACTTTAGAAGTCTGGTCAAGAAGTATTTAGATGAACACTTGAAATGCCATAGCACACAAGGTTACGGGCCAAGTGCTGGAAAATGGGTTTAGAATAGATAGGTGCTTGATGGCCGGCACACACACAATGGGCCGAAGGACCTGCTTCTGTGCTTCCATGACTCGATGACTCCACGGCTCTAGAGGTCCTTGGCCCTACCTCTCGTAAGCATCAGGATTGGTCCGACAAAAACAATGAGGTGATCCAGAAACTACTGGAGGAGAAACTGCCTCTGTAAGGATTACCTCAATGACAATTCATCACTATCCAAGCACAATGCCTACTGAAACATCCGCAGCACTGTCCAATGCAAGCTCAGAGAGATGCAAGACACTTGGCTGAATCAGAAAGCAGACGAATTCCAGTCATATACTGACTGCAAAGAATGGAAGAGATTCTATGATGCCCTGAAAGCTGTCTACAGGCCCCAGTCTACTGGTTCATCACCAATCCTCCTTGCCGGTGGGTCAATATTGCTCACAGAAAAAGCCCAAATTCTGGAAAGATGGGCAGAGCACATTAACCAATCAATCAGCCTTCATCCATCAATGAAAAAGCAATTAACAGGTTGCCACAGGTTGCCATCAACTGTTATGCTGTTATCCCGTGCTGACAAAAGCTATGAAAATTCTGTCTAGTGGCAAAACTCCAGGAGATGATGCGATCCCAGCTGAGGTCTACAAGACTGGAGGTCAATGTCTGGTCAAGAAGCTCACCAACCTCCTTCAGTCTATGTGGAAGCATGGAACCATCCTGCAAAAATCCAAAGATGCTTCCATTGTCTACCTATACAAGTGGAAAGCAACTCGTCAATCTTGTGACAATCACAGAGGAATTTCACTCCTCTCCATCGCCGGCAAAATCTTCACCAGATCTTCCTAAACCGCTTAATGCAATATCTTGACCAGGATCTGTTGCCAGACAGTCAGTACAGTTTCAGAACAGGTCGAGGAACCACTGATATGGTGTTTGCAGTTAGACAGCTCCAAGAGGAATGCCAAGAACAGACATGGATCTCGACACTACGTTTGACCTGGGCAAGGCCTTCGACAGTCAGTCGTGAGGGCCTTTGGAAGGTAATGGAGAAATTCGTCACAATGGTTTGACAGTTCCATGATAGCATGCTCGCATGTGTCCTGGATGATGGTGAGTCATCTGACCCATTCCCAGTTGCTAAGGGAGTTAAGCAGGGCTGCGTGCCAGCACCAACCCTCTTCAGCATGTTTTTCTCTGCCATGTTCTCTGATGTCTTCCATGACGGTGATCCTGGCATTGAAATCCGATATTGTATGGATAGGAAGCTGCTCAATCTGAGACGACTCTGGGTCAAATCCCAGGTCCCCAAGGACACACTTCGTGATTTCCTGTATGCCGATGACTGTGCACTAGTTGCTGGTTCAGACCTGGGCATGCAGTGTAGCATGGACTTGTTCTCCAATGCATGCAACACCTTCAGCCTTACGATCAGCACAAAGAAAACTGAAGTAATGTACCAGCCTGCTCCAGGAAAGCTCTATATCAAGCCCAAGGTTTCAGTCCATGACCAGAACCTGTCAGCAGTGGTTAAGTTCACTTATCTTGGCAACACACTCTCTCGAGCTGTTTATATCGATGATGAGTAACATGCAAGAATTGCCAAAGCAAGTCTGCCTTTGACAGACTTCGAGCATCAGTCTAGGAGTGAAGAGGAGTAAGTCTGCCTACCAATCAGAAAGTCTATAGAACAATAGTCCTGCCCACTCTGCTCTATACATGCAAAACCTGGACTGTGTAACAGTGTCATGTCAAGAAGCTCAACCACTTTCATTTGAGCTGTCTTTGGAAGCTTCTGAAGATCAGATGGCAGAACAAAATATTAGACACTGAAGTGCCATACATCCACACCATATTGAGACAGTCACAACTGAGTTGGGCTGGTCATGTAGCCGGAATGCCTGACACTCGCTTACCAAAGTGAATCTTCTCTGGACAGCTTGAGTCTGGGGTATGCTCGCATGGCAGTCAAAGGAAGAGCTACAAGCACACTCTGAAGGCTTTGCTTAGGAGTTTTGATATCGACCCCGAGTCCTGAGGGAAGTTCGCCCAGGATCGCTGTACCTGGCGCAACCAAATAAAAAGTGGGTGCAGCCTCCTTCAAAAGCAAGTGCATATCAGAGGCAGAGAGAAAACACAAGGAAAGGATATCCCAAGCCAGCAGCTCTTCCAAAACTCAATCGTCTGCGATATCCTGCCCTATTTGCAGCAGAACCTTCCAGGAACAGATAAGCCTTAACAGTCATCTATGTACCCACTGGAACCCTACCAAACACCACAGACGATGGACAGGGTCATCTTCACCTCGAAGGACAAACAACTAACTCCTTTCCCTCCCCTTCCCCCTTCCCTCCCCTCCCCCTACTATCTTCCCTCCCCTCCCACTTCCCTCCCCTCTTCCCTCCCCTTCCCCCTTCTGTCCCTTTCCTCTTCCCTCTCATTGGTGTCCCCTGCGGTCATCTCCCTCCAAAACAGGTATACCGTTTTGGATACTGTTGAGGGAGATGGCTCACCAGGGGAAGGCAGCAGTAGCCAGGTTCATGGCACCGTGGCTGGCTCTGCTGTTCGGAAGGGCGGGAAAAAGTGTGGAAGGGCTATAGTCATAGGGGATTCGATTGTAAGGGGAGTAGATAGGCGGTTCTGTGGACGAAAACGAGACTCCCGAATGGTATGTTGCCTCCCAGATGCACAGGTCAGGGATGTCTCAGATCGGCTGCAGAACATTCTGAAGGGGGAGGGTGAACAGCCAGTTGTCGTTGTGCACATAGGCACCAATGATATAGGTAAAAAACGGGATGAGGTCCTACAAGCAGAATTTAGGGAGTTAGGAGCCAAGTTAAAAAGTAGGACCTCAGAGGTAATAATCTCAGGATTGCTACCAATGCCACGTGAGATTCAGAGTAGAAATGAAAGAATAGTCAGGATGAATGCGTGGCTTGAGAGATGGTGCAGGAGGGAGGGTTTCAGATTTTTGGGACATTGGGACCGGTTCTGGGGGAGGTGGGACTATTACAAATTGGACGGTCTACACCTGGGCCGGACTGGAACCAATGTCCTTGGGGGTGCTTTTGCTAACGCTGTTGGGGAGGGTTTAAACTAATGTGGCAGGGGGATGGGAACCAAATGAGGAGGTCAGTGGACAGTAAGGAGGTAGTAACTAAAGGAACTAGATAATGAAGTCAGCGTGACTAAGGGTAAGAGTAGGCAGGGAGCAGATGATGAACGCAAAGGGACTGGTGGTCTGAGGTGCATTTGTTTTAATGCAAGAAGTGTAGTAGGTAAGGCAGATGAACTTAGGGCTTGGATTAGTACCTGGGAGTATGATGTTATTGCTATTACTGAGACTTGGTTGAGGGAAGGGCATGATTGGTAACTAAATATCCCAGGATATCAATGCTTCTGGCGGGATAGAGAGGGAGGTAAAGGGGTGGAGGAGTTGCATTACTGGTCAAAGAGGATATCACAGCTGTGCTGAAGGAGGGCACTATGGAGGACTCGAGCTGTGAGGCAATATGGGCAGAACTCAGAAATAGGAAGGGTGCGGTAACAATGTTGGGGCTGTACTACAGGCCTCCCAACAGCGAGCGTGAGATAGAGGTACAAATATGTAAACAGATTATGGAAAGATGTAGGAGCAACAGGGTGGTGGTGATAGGAGATTTTAATCTTCCCAACATTGACTGGGATTCACTTAGTGTTAGGTCTAGATGGAGCAGAATTTGTAAGGAGCATCCAGGAGGGTTTTCTAGAACATTATGTAAATAGTCCAACTCGGGAAGGGGCCATACTGGACCTGGTGTTGGGGAATGAGCCCGGCCAGGTGTTTGAAGTTTCAGTAGGGGACTACTTTGGGAATAGTGATCACAATTCCGTAAGTTTTAGAATACTCATGGACAAAGACGAGAGTGGTCCTAAAGGAAGAGTGCTAAACTGGGGGAAGGCCAACTATACCAAAATTCGGCAGGAGCTGGGGAATGTAGATTGGGAGCTGCTGTTTGAAGGTAAATCCACATTTGATATGTGGGAGGCTTTTAAAGAGAGGTTGAGAGACATATTCCTGTGAAAATGAGGGATAGAAATGGCAAGATTAGGGAACCATGGATGACAGGCGAAATTGTGAGACTAACTAAGAGGAAAAAGGAAGCATACATAAGGTCTAGGAGGCTGAAGAAAGACGAAGCTTTGAAAGAATATCGGGAATGTAGGACCAATCTGAAACGAGGAATTAAGAGAGCTAAAAGGGGTCATGAAATATCTTTAGCAAACAGGGTTAAGGAAAATCCCAAAGCCTTTTATTCATATATAAGGAGCAAGAGGGTAACTAGAGAAAGGATTGGCCCACTCAAGGACAAAGGAGGAAAGTTATGCGTGGAGTCAGAGAAAATGGGTGATATTCTAAACGAGTACTTTGCATTTCACCGAGGAGAGGGACATGACGGATGTTGAGGTTAGGGACAGATGTTTGATTACTCTAGGTCAAGTCGGCATAAGGAGGGAGGAAGTGTTGGGTATTCTAAAAGGCATTAAGGTGGACAAGTCCCCAGGTCCGGATGGGATCTATCCCAGGTTACTGTGAGAAGCAAGAGAGGAAATAGCTGGGGCCTTAACAGATATCTTTGCAGCATCCTTAAACACGGGTGAGGTCCCGGAGGACTGGAGAATTGCTAATGTTGTCCCCTTGTTTAAGAAGGGTAGCAGGGATAATCCAGGTAATTATAGACCGGTGAGCCTGACGTCAGTGGTAGGGAAGCTGCTGGAGAAGATACTGAGGGATAGGATCTATTCCCATTTGGAAGAAAATGGGCTTATCAGCGATAGGCAACATGGTTTTGTGCAGGGAAGGTCATGTCTTACCAACTTAATAGAATTCTTTGAGGAAGTGACAAAGTTGATTGATGAGGGAAGGGCTGTAGGTGTCATAAACATGGACTTCAGTAAGGCGTTTGATAAGGTTCCCCATGGTAGGCTGATGGAGAAAGTGAAGTCGCATGGGGTCCAGGGTGTACTAGCTAGATGGATAAAGAACTGGCTGGGCAACAGGAGACAGAGAGTAGCAGTGGAAGGGAGTTTCTCAAAATGGAGACGTGTGACCAGTGGTGTTCCACAGGGATCCGTGCTGGGACCACTGTTGTTTGTGATATACATAAATGATTTGGAGGAAAGTATAGGTGGTCTGATTAGCAAGTTTGCAGACGACACTAAGATTGGTGGAGTAGCAGATAGTGAAGGGGACTGTCAGAGAATACAGCAGAATATAGATAGATTGGAGAGTTGGGCAGAGAAATGGCAGATGGAGTTCAATCAGGGCAAATGCGAGGTGATGCATTTTGGAAGATCCAATTCAAGAGTGAACTATACAGTAAATGGAAAAGTCCTGGGGAAAATTGATGTACAGAGAGATTTGGGTGTTCAGGTCCATTGTTCCCTGAAGGTGGCAACGCAGGTCAATAGAGTGGTCAAGAAGGCATATGGCATGCTTTCCTTCATCGGACGGGGTATTGAGTACAAAGGTTGGCAGGTCATGTTACAGTTGTATAAGACTTTGGTGCGGCCACATTTGGAATACTGCGTGCAGTTCTGGTCGCCACATTACCAAAAGGATGTAGATGCTTTGGAGAGGGTGCAGAGGAGGTTCACCAGGATGTTGCCTGGTATGGAGGGCGCTAGCTAGGAAGAGAGGTTGAGTAGATTAGGATTATTTTCATTAGAAAGACGGAGGTTGAGGGGGGACCTGATTGATGTGTACAAAATCATGAGAGGTATAGACAGGGTGGATAGCAAGAAGCTTTTTCCCAGAGTGGGGGATTCAATTACTAGGGGTCACGAGTTCAAAGTGAGAGGTGAAAAGTTTAGGGGGGATATGCGTGGAAAGTTCTTTACGCAGAGGGTGGTGGGTGCCTGGAACGCGTTGCCAGCGGAGGTGGTAGACGCGGGCACGATAGCGTCTTTTAAGATGTGTCTAGACAGATACATGAATGGGCAGGGAGCAAAGAGATACAGACCCTTAGAAAATAGGCAACATGTTTAGATAGAGGATCTGGATCAGCGCAGGCTTGGAGGGCTGAAGGGCCTGTTCCTGTGCTGTAATTTTCTTTGTTCTTTGTTGTTTATTCCATTCCACCCCTCCCTCGCTCCTTCTATCCCCCTCTTCCCTTCCCCCTCACCCCCAACCCTCTTCCCTCCCAACACCCTCTTCCCTCCCTCCAACCCCCTTTCCTCCCCACAACTCCCAGTCTCTTTCCTTCCGCGACACCCATTTTCTCCCCTTCCCCCTCCCCTTCTCCTCCCTCATCCCCTTTCCCTTTCTTTCCCCCAGCCCCCTTCCCCACCATCCCTTCCCTCCCCCCATACACCCAGCCTTCCCTCCCCACCCCAGCCCCCTTCCCTCCACCCCACTCACCTTCCCTTCCCTCCCTCTCCCCTTCCCTCTCACTTCATGGGTTTGGAAGGTGCTGTCTGAGGAGCCTTGGTGCTTTGCTGCAGTGCATCTTGTAGATGGTACACACTGCTGCCACTGTGCGTCGGTGGTGGAGGGAGTGAATGTTTGTATATGGTGTGCCAATCAAGTGGGCTTCTTTGTCCTGGATAGTGTCGAGCTTCTTGAGTGTTGTTGGAGCTGCACCCATCCAGGCAAGTGGAGAGTATACCATCACACTCCTGACTTGTGCTTTGTAGATGTTGGACAGGCTTTGGGGAGTCAGGAGGTGAGTCACTCGCCGCAGGATTCCTATCCTCTGACCTGCTCTTGTCGCCACAGTATTTATATGGCTACTCCAGTTCAGTTTCTGGTCAATGGTAACCCCCAGGATGTTGATAGTGGGGGATTCAGCGATCGTAATGCCAATGAATGTCAAGGGGAGATGGTTAGATTCTCTCTTGTTTGAGATGGTCATTGCCTGGCATTTGTGTGGCATGAATGTTACACTCCAAAGAGTTATGGGCAAGGTAAAAGAGGAGAAAATGATTTAGACAAACATGCCCTGTGTTTCAGCATTGACCAGTGTCCATACGTTCACTCTGGGGAGGGAATGTTATCATAAACTGAATTTAAAATATTGGGTTTTAGAAACAAATGCTGAGATTCACTGTAAACCCATCGAATGGGGACAACCCACTCCATAAACTGCAGTGGGAAAGTATGTCATATGGGAGTGGGAAGTGTTGCTCATTCTATTCAGTCCATGGCTCAGCACAATACGAGCTTCAATGTCCCGGTTACTACAGATTAACACCTTCCTTCCGGCAGGGTCAAATTTCATCTCGTCGACAATTCACATCTTCCCATTGTTTAGTACTTCTGTGCAAGTTATCTTTGAGCTGTTTTGTTTCCAGTTCCTTTGTAACAGGCCTCGTGTGTGTTAATCTGGTTGACTGGGGAACCTCAGTTTGTTCAGAATCCAGTATTCAATTTTCTGCTCCTTTGCCTCCACCATCTCTCGTATCGAGTGACAGACCTGCCGTTCTCTCACTCCACAGGGAACTCCAGCATTTCCCCATCTTCACAGCACAGTAACAGGTGTGGGTAAGATGGATGTCGATGAGTGTGACTGCACATGTCCAACCTCTTTGCTATCGCTCTCTTGTCTCTCGTACAGTCCTGGAAATGTACTGTCAGGAAATGTACAACGTCTGTAGGACAGTCCTGGTGTTCGAAGATAAACTGAAATAAAGAAATTAAAGAGGTCAAAGGTGGAAAATTCCTGAGGTTTATATTCCAATATTGGCAATATTACATGTGGAACCACAATTAATTCATATAGTAGGATGGTACAGGACAGGAGCAGATCGCAGGAGAATATTGGAAACAAAAGGTGTTTGTTTCTGAATGAAATGAAACCTGCTGCACTCTAGTGTTTCCCACAACACCAGAAACCTGTGGGAAGAAAGGGGCATTGCTTCTGGGAGGAAATTACAATGTCAAATCCTCCCATTTAGATATTTATAACTTATTATGATAATTTAGTTAGTTGTCCTCCTTATCTGGAAAAATAGCCCATTTCCTTCATTCCAAGCAGGCTGTGCAAAGCCCAGTCACGTCATATTTCAGATCTGCAAGAACACAGCAACGGGGAGGGGCTCCCATTGAGGGCCGGGCCCAGGTTTGTTCACAAAGACAACAACCCAGGTCCTGGGTGTGGTGCTGAGCTGGGCCAGGAGTCTAACACTTTGTGTAAGAGGACACAGTGTTGGGAGGGAAGGTCAGAGAGACTCAAGATCTATAACCATGAAAGGAGGGGTAAATGACAGGAAGTGGAATAGGTTCGTGCTGAGCACCATTCTGAATTCAGTTATAATTGCAGGACATGTGTACAGATTGGTAGAATATAAGTTCAGGACTAACATCAGGAAGGGATTCTTCACTCATAGGGATTAAGGTGGGTTAGTGGAGGCACATGGTAGGGATATCCTTGCGGATTCTCCTGATCAACTTTGGTGAATTGGGACAAACACCGAATGGTGTTGAAACAAGATACTGAATAATGCCTCCACTACGTTATCCCATCAAGCACACACAGGGCAGGTATAGCACGGGTTAGATACAGAGTAAAGCTCCTTATACAATGTCCTATCAAATAGTCAAATATCAAGGTCAATTTTACAACATGTCGACAATTCCAAGAGGATGCAATGAGTGCCTCGATGTGTCCTTTGGAAGAAGCCAAGAGAAGCAGAGAGGGAGCTGTAGTCGTCTCTAAGAAGGAGTCACAACTGCAGCGGCAGCAGGTGAGCAGGAAGGTTGAGCAGTGCTGAAGGGTTGCAACAGGGATTTGGGAGGACAGAGAATCTGAAATGAGAGAAATCAAAGGATACATGATGACAGCAGAGAGGGATCTCAAAGAGAAAAGGTAACAGAAGTAAAAAGGGGAAGAAAAGAAGTAAAAATAAAAGTGGTGGTCGAGCATCGACAGACAGAGACAGAGAAACAGGGCCCAGAAAAATCAGACCAACTACAGACAGAGAAAAAGTGCCCAGATAATCAGACCAAATACAGATGGAGACAGAGAAACAGGGCCCAGGTAATCAGACCATCTACAGACAGAGAAAGAGGGCACAGATAATCAGACCATCTACAGACAGAGAAACAGGGCCCAGATAATCAGATCATCTCCAGATGGAGACAGAGAAACAAGGCCCAGATAATCAGACCATCTACAGATGGAGACAGAGAAACAGGGCCCAGGTAATCAGACCATCTACAGACAGAGAAAGAGGGCACAGATAATCAGACCATCTACAGAGAGAGAATCAGGGCCCAGATAATCAGATCATCTCCAGATGGAGACAGAGAAACAAGGCCCAGATAATCAGACCATCTACAGAGAGAGAATCAGGGCCCAGATAATCAGACCATCAGCAGACAGAGAAACAGGGCCCAGATAATCAGACCATCGACAGACAGAGAAACAGGGCCCAGATAATCAGATCACCGACAGATGGAGACAGAGAAACAGGGCCCAGATAATCAGACCATCTACAGACAGAGAAACAGGGCTCAGGTAATCAGAACATCTACAGACAGAGAAACAGGGCACAGATAATCAGAGCATCTACAGGCAGAGAAACAAGGCGCAGATAATCAGACCATCTACAGATGGAGACAGAGAAACAGGGCCCAGATAATCAGACCATCTACAGACAGAGAAACAGGGCACAGATAATCAGACCATCTACAGATGGAGACAGAGAAAAAGGGCCCATATAATCAGACCATCTACAGACAGAGAAACAGGGCCCAGGTAATCAGACCATCTGCAGATAGAGAATCAGGGCCCAGATAATCAGATCATCTACAGATGGAGACAGAGAAACAAGGCCCAGATATTCAGACCATCAACAGACAGAGAAACAGGGCCCAGATAATCAGACCATCTGCAGACAGAGGAACAGGGCACAGATAATCAGACCATCTACAGATGGAGACAGAGAAACAGGGCCCAGGTAATCAGATCATCTACAGATAGAGAATCAGGGCCCAGATAATCAGACCATCTGCAGATAGAGAATCAGGGCCCAGATAATCAGATGATCTACAGATGGAGACAGAGAAACAAGGCCCAGATAATCAGACCATCTACAGACAGAGAAACAAGGCCCAGAGAATCAGATCATCTACAGATGGAGACAGAGAAACAGGGCCCAGGTAATCAGACCATCTACAGATGGAGACAGAGAAACAGGGCCCAGGGAATCAGATCATCTACAGACAGAGAAACAGGGCACAGATAATCAGACCATCGACAGACAGAGAAACAGGGCCCAGATAATCAGACCATCTACAGAGAGAGAATCAGAGCCCAGATAATCAGCTCATCTCCAGATGGAGACAGAGAAACAAGGCCCAGATAATCAGACCATCTACAGAGAGAGAAACAGCGCACAGATAATCAGACCATCTACAGACAGAGAAACAGGGCCCAGATAATCATATCATCTCCAGATGGAGACAGAGAAACAAGGCCCAGATAATCAGACCATCTACAGAGAGAGAATCAGGGCCCAGATAATCAGACCATCTGCAGACAGAGAAACAACGCCCAGATAATCAGACCATCGACAGACAGAGAAGCAGGGCCCAGATAATCAGATCATCTACAGACATAGAAACAGGGCCCAGTGTATCAGACCATCTACAGACAGAGAAACAGGGCACAGATAATCAGATCATCTGCAGATGGAGACAGAGAAACAGGGCCCAGATAATCAGACCATCTACAGAGAGAGAAACAGGGCCCAGGTAATCAGACCATCTACAGACAGAGAAACAGGGCACAGATAATCATATCATCTCCAGATGGAGACAGAGAAACAGGGCCCAGTGTATCAGACCATCTACAGACAGAGAAACAGGGCACAGATAATCAGATCATCTGCAGATGGAGACAGAGAAACAGGGCCCAGATAATCAGACCATCTACAGAGAGAGAAACAAGGCCCAGATAATCAGACCATCTACAGAGAGAGAAACAGGGCCCAGGTAATCAGACCATCTACAGACAGAGAAACAGGGCACAGATAATCAGAGCATCTACAGGCAGAGAAACAAGGCGCAGATAATCAGACCATCTACAGATGGAGACAGAGAAACAGGGCCCAGATAATCAGACCATCTACAGACAGTGAAACAGGGCACAGATAATCAGATCATCTACTGACAGAGAAACAGGGCCCAGATAATTAGACCATCTACAGATGGAGACAGAGAAACAGGGCCCAGGTAATCAGACCATCTGCAGATAGAGAATCAGGGCCCAGATAATCAGATCATCTACAGATGGAGACAGAGAAACAGGGCCCATATAATCAGACCATCTACAGACAGAGAAAAAGTGCCCAGATAATCAGACCAAATACAGATGGAGACAGAGAAACAGGGCCCAGGTAATCAGACCATCTACAGACAGAGAAAGAGGACACAGATAATCAGACCATCTACAGACAGAGAAACAGGGCCCAGATAATCAGACCATCTACAGATGGAGACAGAGAAACAGGGCCCAGGTAATCAGACCATCTACAGACAGAGAAAGAGGGCACAGATTATCAGACCATCTGCAGATAGAGAATCAGGGCCCAGATAATCAGATCATCTCCAGATGGAGACAGAGAAACAAGGCCCAGATAATCAGACCATCTACAGATGGAGACAGAGAAACAGGGCCCAGGTAATCAGACCATCTACAGACAGAGAAAGAGGGCACAGATAATCAGAACATCTACAGAGAGAGAATCAGGGCCCAGATAATCAGATCATCTCCAGATGGAGACAGAGAAACAAGGCCCAGATAATCAGACCATCTACAGAGAGAGAATCAGGGCCCAGATAATCAGACCATCAGCAGACAGAGAAACAGGGCCCAGATAATCAGACCATCGACAGACAGAGAAACAGGGCCCAGATAATCAGATCACAGACAGATGGAGATAGAGAAACAGGGCCCAGATAATCAGACCATCTACAGACAGAGAAACAGGGCTCAGGTAATCAGACCATCTACAGACAGAGAAACAGGGCACAGATAATCAGAGCATCTACAGGCAGAGAAACAAGGCGCAGATAATCAGACCATCTACAGATGGAGACAGAGAAACAGGGCCCAGATAATCAGACCATCTACAGACAGAGAAACAGGGCCCAGATAATCAGACCATCTACAGATGGAGACAGAGAAAAAGGGCCCATATAATCAGACCATCTACAGACAGAGAAACAGGGCCCAGATAATTAGACCATCTACAGATGGAGACAGAGAAACAGGGCCCAGGTAATCAGACCATCTGCAGATAGAGAATCAGGGCCCAGATAATCAGATCATCTACAGATGGAGACAGAGAAACAAGGCCCAGATATTCAGACCATCAACAGACAGAGAAACAGGGCCCAGATAATCAGACCATCTGCAGACAGAGGAACAGGGCACAGATAATCAGACCATCTACAGATAGAGAATCAGGGCCCAGATAATCAGACCATCTGCAGATAGAGAATCAGGGCCCAGAGAATCAGATCATCTACAGATGGAGACAGAGAAACAGGGCCCAGGTAATCAGATCATCTACAGACAGAGAAACAGGGCACAGATAATCAGACCATCGACAGACAGAGAAACAACGCCCAGATAATCAGAGCATCTACAGAGAGAGAATCAGAGCCCAGATAATCAGCTCATCTCCAGATGGAGACAGAGAAACAAGGCCCAGATAATCAGACCATCTACAGAGAGAGAAACAGCGCACAGATAATCAGATCACAGACAGATGGAGATAGAGAAACAGGGCCCAGATAATCATATCATCTCCAGATGGAGACAGAGAAACAAGGCCCAGATAATCAGACCATCTACAGATGGAGACAGAGAAACAGGGCCCAGATAATCAGACCATCGACAGACAGAGAAACAGGGCCCAGATAATCAGATCACAGACAGATGGAGATAGAGAAACAGGGCCCAGATAATCAGACCATCTACAGACAGAGAAACAGGGCTCAGGTAATCAGACCATCTACAGACAGAGAAACAGGGCACAGATAATCAGAGCATCTACAGGCAGAGAAACAAGGCGCAGATAATCAGACCATCTACAGATGGAGACAGAGAAACAGGGCCCAGATAATCAGACCATCTACAGACAGAGAAACAGGGCACAGATAATCAGACCATCTACAGATGGAGACAGAGAAACAGGGCCCATATAATCAGACCATCTACAGACAGAGAAACAGGGCCCAGATAATTAGACCATCTACAGATGGAGACAGAGAAACAGGGCCCAGGTAATCAGACCATCTGCAGATAGAGAATCAGGGCCCAGATAATCAGATCATCTACAGATGGAGACAGAGAAACAAGGCCCAGATATTCAGACCATCAACAGACAGAGAAACAGGGCCCAGATAATCAGACCATCTGCAGACAGAGGAACAGGGCACAGATAATCAGACCATCTACAGATGGAGACAGAGAAACAGGGCCCAGGTAATCAGATCATCTACAGATAGAGAATCAGGGCCCAGATAATCAGACCATCTGCAGATAGAGAATCAGGGCCCAGAGAATCAGATCATCTACAGATGGAGACAGAGAAACAGGGCCCAGATAATCAGACCATCTACAGATGGAGACAGAGAAACAGGGCCCAGGTAATCAGATCATCTACAGACAGAGAAACAGGGCACAGATAATCAGACCGACAGACAGAGAAACAGGGCCCAGATAATCAGACCATCTGCAGAGAGAGAATCAGAGCCCAGATAATCAGCTCATCTCCAGATGGAGACAGAGAAACAAGGCCCAGATAATCAGACCATCTACAGAGAGAGAAACAGCGCACAGATAATCAGACCATCTACAGACAGAGAAACAGGGCCCAGATAATCATATCATCTCCAGATGGAGACAGAGAAACAAGGCCCAGATAATCAGACCATCTACAGAGAGAGAAACAGCGCACAGATAATCAGACCATCTACAGACAGAGAAACAGGGCCCAGATAATCATATCATCTCCAGATGGAGACAGAGAAACAGGGCCCAGGTAATCAGATCATCTACAGATAGAGCATCAGGGCCCAGATAATCAGACCATCTGCAGATAGAGAATCAGGGCCCAGAGAATCAGATCATCTACAGATGGAGACAGAGAAACAGGGCCCAGATAATCAGACCATCTACAGATGGAGACAGAGAAACAGGGCCCAGGTAATCAGATCATCTACAGACAGAGAAACAGGGCACAGATAATCAGACCGACAGACAGAGAAACAGGGCCCAGATAATCAGACCATCTGCAGAGAGAGAATCAGAGCCCAGATAATCAGCTCATCTCCAGATGGAGACAGAGAAACAAGGCCCAGATAATCAGACCATCTACAGAGAGAGAAACAGCGCACAGATAATCAGACCATCTACAGACAGAGAAACAGGGCCCAGATAATCATATCATCTCCAGATGGAGACAGAGAAACAAGGCCCAGATAATCAGACCATCTACAGAGAGAGAATCAGGGCCCAGATAATCAGACCATCGACAGACAGAGAAGCAGGGCCCAGATAATCAGATCATCTACAGACATAGAAACAGGGCCCAGTGTATCAGACCATCTACAGACAGAGAAACAGGGCACAGATAATCAGATCATCTACAGATGGAGACAGAGAAACAGGGCCCAGATAATCAGACCATCTACAGAGAGAGAAACAGGGCCCAGGTAATCAGACCATCTCCAGACTGAGAAACAGGGCACAGATAATCATATCATCTCCAGATGGAGACAGAGAAACAAGGCCCAGATAATCAGACCATCTACAGAGAGAGAAACAGGGCCCAGGTAATCAGACCATCTAGAGACAGAGAAACAGGGCACAGATAATCAGAGCATCTACAGGCAGAGAAACAAGGCGCACATAATCAGACCATCTACAGATGGAGACAGAGAAACAGGGCCCAGATAATCAGACCATCTACAGACAGAGAAACAGGGCACAGATAATCAGATCATCTACAGACATAGAAACAGGGCCCAGTGTATCAGACCATCTACAGACAGAGAAACAGGGCACAGATAATCAGATCATCTACAGATGGAGACAGAGCAACAGGGCCCAGATAATCAGACCATCTACAGAGAGAGAAACAGGGCCCAGGTAATCAGACCATCTACAGACAGAGAAACAGGGCACAGATAATCGTATCATCTCCAGATGGAGACAGACAAACAAGGCCCAGATAATCAGACCATCTACAGAGAGAGAAACAGGGCCCAGGTAATCAGACCATCTACAGACAGAGAAACAGGGCACAGATAATCAGAGCATCTACAGGCAGAGAAACAGGGCCCAGATAATTAGACCATCTACAGATGCAGACAGAGAAACAGGGCCCAGGTAATCAGACCATCTGCAGATAGAGAATCAGGGCCCAGATAATCAGATCATCTACAGATGGAGACAGAGAAACAGGGCCCATATAATCAGACCATCTACTGACAGAGAAACAGGGCCCAGATAATTAGACCATCTACAGATGGAGACAGAGAAACAGGGCCCAGGTAATCAGACCATCTGCAGATAGAGAAACAGGGCCCAGGTAATCAGACCATCTACAGACAGAGAAAGAGGACACAGATAATCAGACCATCTACAGACAGAGAAACAGGGCCCAGATAATCAGACCATCTACAGATGGAGACAGAGAAACAGGGCCCAGGTAATCAGACCATCTACAGACAGAGAAAGAGGGCACAGATTATCAGACCATCTGCAGATAGAGAATCAGGGCCCAGATAATCAGATCATCTCCAGATGGAGACAGAGAAACAAGGCCCAGATAATCAGACCATCTACAGATGGAGACAGAGAAACAGGGCCCAGGTAATCAGACCATCTACAGACAGAGAAAGAGGGCACAGATAATCAGAACATCTACAGAGAGAGAATCAGGGCCCAGATAATCAGATCATCTCCAGATGGAGACAGAGAAACAAGGCCCAGATAATCAGACCATCTACAGAGAGAGAATCAGGGCCCAGATAATCAGACCATCAGCAGACAGAGAAACAGGGCCCAGATAATCAGACCATCGACAGACAGAGAAACAGGGCCCAGATAATCAGATCACAGACAGATGGAGATAGAGAAACAGGGCCCAGATAATCAGACCATCTACAGACAGAGAAACAGGGCTCAGGTAATCAGACCATCTACAGACAGAGAAACAGGGCACAGATAATCAGAGCATCTACAGGCAGAGAAACAAGGCGCAGATAATCAGACCATCTACAGATGGAGACAGAGAAACAGGGCCCAGATAATCAGACCATCTACAGACAGAGAAACAGGGCCCAGATAATCAGACCATCTACAGATGGAGACAGAGAAAAAGGGCCCATATAATCAGACCATCTACAGACAGAGAAACAGGGCCCAGATAATTAGACCATCTACAGATGGAGACAGAGAAACAGGGCCCAGGTAATCAGACCATCTGCAGATAGAGAATCAGGGCCCAGATAATCAGATCATCTACAGATGGAGACAGAGAAACAAGGCCCAGATATTCAGACCATCAACAGACAGAGAAACAGGGCCCAGATAATCAGACCATCTGCAGACAGAGGAACAGGGCACAGATAATCAGACCATCTACAGATAGAGAATCAGGGCCCAGATAATCAGACCATCTGCAGATAGAGAATCAGGGCCCAGAGAATCAGATCATCTACAGATGGAGACAGAGAAACAGGGCCCAGGTAATCAGATCATCTACAGACAGAGAAACAGGGCACAGATAATCAGACCATCGACAGACAGAGAAACAACGCCCAGATAATCAGAGCATCTACAGAGAGAGAATCAGAGCCCAGATAATCAGCTCATCTCCAGATGGAGACAGAGAAACAAGGCCCAGATAATCAGACCATCTACAGAGAGAGAAACAGCGCACAGATAATCAGATCACAGACAGATGGAGATAGAGAAACAGGGCCCAGATAATCATATCATCTCCAGATGGAGACAGAGAAACAAGGCCCAGATAATCAGACCATCTACAGATGGAGACAGAGAAACAGGGCCCAGATAATCAGACCATCGACAGACAGAGAAACAGGGCCCAGATAATCAGATCACAGACAGATGGAGATAGAGAAACAGGGCCCAGATAATCAGACCATCTACAGACAGAGAAACAGGGCTCAGGTAATCAGACCATCTACAGACAGAGAAACAGGGCACAGATAATCAGAGCATCTACAGGCAGAGAAACAAGGCGCAGATAATCAGACCATCTACAGATGGAGACAGAGAAACAGGGCCCAGATAATCAGACCATCTACAGACAGAGAAACAGGGCACAGATAATCAGACCATCTACAGATGGAGACAGAGAAACAGGGCCCATATAATCAGACCATCTACAGACAGAGAAACAGGGCCCAGATAATTAGACCATCTACAGATGGAGACAGAGAAACAGGGCCCAGGTAATCAGACCATCTGCAGATAGAGAATCAGGGCCCAGATAATCAGATCATCTACAGATGGAGACAGAGAAACAAGGCCCAGATATTCAGACCATCAACAGACAGAGAAACAGGGCCCAGATAATCAGACCATCTGCAGACAGAGGAACAGGGCACAGATAATCAGACCATCTACAGATGGAGACAGAGAAACAGGGCCCAGGTAATCAGATCATCTACAGATAGAGAATCAGGGCCCAGATAATCAGACCATCTGCAGATAGAGAATCAGGGCCCAGAGAATCAGATCATCTACAGATGGAGACAGAGAAACAGGGCCCAGATAATCAGACCATCTACAGATGGAGACAGAGAAACAGGGCCCAGGTAATCAGATCATCTACAGACAGAGAAACAGGGCACAGATAATCAGACCGACAGACAGAGAAACAGGGCCCAGATAATCAGACCATCTGCAGAGAGAGAATCAGAGCCCAGATAATCAGCTCATCTCCAGATGGAGACAGAGAAACAAGGCCCAGATAATCAGACCATCTACAGAGAGAGAAACAGCGCACAGATAATCAGACCATCTACAGACAGAGAAACAGGGCCCAGATAATCATATCATCTCCAGATGGAGACAGAGAAACAAGGCCCAGATAATCAGACCATCTACAGAGAGAGAAACAGCGCACAGATAATCAGACCATCTACAGACAGAGAAACAGGGCCCAGATAATCATATCATCTCCAGATGGAGACAGAGAAACAGGGCCCAGGTAATCAGATCATCTACAGATAGAGCATCAGGGCCCAGATAATCAGACCATCTGCAGATAGAGAATCAGGGCCCAGAGAATCAGATCATCTACAGATGGAGACAGAGAAACAGGGCCCAGATAATCAGACCATCTACAGATGGAGACAGAGAAACAGGGCCCAGGTAATCAGATCATCTACAGACAGAGAAACAGGGCACAGATAATCAGACCGACAGACAGAGAAACAGGGCCCAGATAATCAGACCATCTGCAGAGAGAGAATCAGAGCCCAGATAATCAGCTCATCTCCAGATGGAGACAGAGAAACAAGGCCCAGATAATCAGACCATCTACAGAGAGAGAAACAGCGCACAGATAATCAGACCATCTACAGACAGAGAAACAGGGCCCAGATAATCATATCATCTCCAGATGGAGACAGAGAAACAAGGCCCAGATAATCAGACCATCTACAGAGAGAGAATCAGGGCCCAGATAATCAGACCATCGACAGACAGAGAAGCAGGGCCCAGATAATCAGATCATCTACAGACATAGAAACAGGGCCCAGTGTATCAGACCATCTACAGACAGAGAAACAGGGCACAGATAATCAGATCATCTACAGATGGAGACAGAGAAACAGGGCCCAGATAATCAGACCATCTACAGAGAGAGAAACAGGGCCCAGGTAATCAGACCATCTCCAGACTGAGAAACAGGGCACAGATAATCATATCATCTCCAGATGGAGACAGAGAAACAAGGCCCAGATAATCAGACCATCTACAGAGAGAGAAACAGGGCCCAGGTAATCAGACCATCTAGAGACAGAGAAACAGGGCACAGATAATCAGAGCATCTACAGGCAGAGAAACAAGGCGCACATAATCAGACCATCTACAGATGGAGACAGAGAAACAGGGCCCAGATAATCAGACCATCTACAGACAGAGAAACAGGGCACAGATAATCAGATCATCTACAGACATAGAAACAGGGCCCAGTGTATCAGACCATCTACAGACAGAGAAACAGGGCACAGATAATCAGATCATCTACAGATGGAGACAGAGCAACAGGGCCCAGATAATCAGACCATCTACAGAGAGAGAAACAGGGCCCAGGTAATCAGACCATCTACAGACAGAGAAACAGGGCACAGATAATCGTATCATCTCCAGATGGAGACAGACAAACAAGGCCCAGATAATCAGACCATCTACAGAGAGAGAAACAGGGCCCAGGTAATCAGACCATCTACAGACAGAGAAACAGGGCACAGATAATCAGAGCATCTACAGGCAGAGAAACAGGGCCCAGATAATTAGACCATCTACAGATGCAGACAGAGAAACAGGGCCCAGGTAATCAGACCATCTGCAGATAGAGAATCAGGGCCCAGATAATCAGATCATCTACAGATGGAGACAGAGAAACAGGGCCCATATAATCAGACCATCTACTGACAGAGAAACAGGGCCCAGATAATTAGACCATCTACAGATGGAGACAGAGAAACAGGGCCCAGGTAATCAGACCATCTGCAGATAGAGAATCAGGGCCCAGATAATCAGATCATCTACAGATGGAGACAGAGAAACAAGGCCCAGATAATCAGACCATCAACAGACAGAGAAACAGGGCCCAGATAATCAGACCATCTGCAGACTGAGGAACAGGGCACAGATAATCAGACCATCTACAGATGGAGACAGAGAAACAGGGCCCAGGTAATCAGACCATCTGCAGATAGAGAATCAGGGCCCAGATAATCAGATGATCTAAAGATGGAGACAGAGAAACAAGGCCCAGATAATCAGACCATCTACAGACAGAGAAACAGGGCACAGATAATCAGAACATCAACAGATGGAGACAAAGAAACAGGGCCCAGGTAATCAGATCATCTACAGACAGAGAAACAGAGCCCAGACAACTAGACCATCTACAGGCAGAGAAACAAGGCCCAGAGAATCAGATCATCTACAGATGGAGACAGAGAAACAGGGCCCAGATAATCAGACCATCTACAGATGGAGACAGAGAAACAGGGCCCAGGTAATCAGAACATCTACAGACAGAGAAACAGGGCACAGATAATAAGACCATCGACAGACAGAGAAACAGGGCCCAGGTAATCAGACCATCTACAGACAGAGAAACAGGGCACAGATAATCAGACCATCTGCAGACAGAGAAACAGGGCACAGATAATCATATCATCTCCAGATGGAGACAGAGAAACAAGTCCCAGATAATCAGACCATCTACAAAGAGAGAAACAGGGCCCAGGTAATCAGACCATCTACAGGCAGAGAAACAAGGCGCAGATAATCAGACCATCTACAGATGGAGACAGAGAAACAGGGCCCAGATAATCAGACCATCTACAGACAGAGAAACAAGGCGCAGATAATCAGACCATCTACAGATGGAGACAGAGAAACAGGGCCCAGTGTATCAGACCATCTACAGACAGAGAAACAGGGCACAGATAATCAGATCATCTACAGATGGAGACAGAGAAACAGGGCCCAGATAATCAGACCATCTACAGAGAGAGAAACAGGGCCCAGGTAATCAGACCATCTACAGACAGAGAAACAGGGCCCAGATAATCATATCATCTCCAGATGGAGACAGAGAAACAGGGCCCAGATAATCAGACCATCTACAGAGAGAGAAACAGGGCCCAGGTAATCAGACCATCTACAGACAGAGAAACAGGGCACAGATAATCAGAGCATCTACAGGCAGAGAAACAAGGCGCAGATAATCAGACCATCTACAGATGGAGACAGAGAAACAGGGCCCAGATAATCAGACCATCTACAGACAGAGAAACAGGGCACAGATAATCAGATCATCTACAGACATAGAAACAGGGCCCAGTGTATCAGACCATCTACAGACAGAGAAACAGGGCACAGATAATCAGATCATCTACAGATGGAGACAGAGAAACAGGGCCCAGATAATCAGACCATCTACAGAGAGAGAAACAGGGCCCAGGTAATCAGACCATCTACAGACAGAGAAACAGGGCACAGATAATCATATCATCTCCAGATGGAGACAGACAAACAAGGCCCAGATAATCAGACCATCTACAGAGAGAGAAACAGGGCCCAGGTAATCAGACCATCTACAGACAGAGAAACAGGGCCCAGATAATCAGATCACAGACAGATGGAGATAGAGAAACAGGGCCCAGATAATCAGACCATCTACAGACAGAGAAACAGGGCTCAGGTAATCAGACCATCTACAGACAGAGAAACAGGGCACAGATAATCAGAGCATCTACAGGCAGAGAAACAAGGCGCAGATAATCAGACCATCTACAGATGGAGACAGAGAAACAGGGCCCAGATAATCAGACCATCTACAGACAGAGAAACAGGGCCCAGATAATCAGACCATCTACAGATGGAGACAGAGAAAAAGGGCCCATATAATCAGACCATCTACAGACAGAGAAACAGGGCCCAGATAATTAGACCATCTACAGATGGAGACAGAGAAACAGGGCCCAGGTAATCAGACCATCTACAGACAGAGAAACAGGGCTCAGGTAATCAGACCATCTACAGACAGAGAAACAGGGCACAGATAATCAGAGCATCTACAGGCAGAGAAACAAGGCGCAGATAATCAGACCATCTACAGATGGAGACAGAGAAACAGGGCCCAGATAATCAGACCATCTACAGACAGAGAAACAGGGCCCAGATAATCAGACCATCTACAGATGGAGACAGAGAAAAAGGGCCCATATAATCAGACCATCTACAGACAGAGAAACAGGGCCCAGATAATTAGACCATCTACAGATGGAGACAGAGAAACAGGGCCCAGGTAATCAGACCATCTGCAGATAGAGAATCAGGGCCCAGATAATCAGATCATCTACAGATGGAGACAGAGAAACAAGGCCCAGATATTCAGACCATCAACAGACAGAGAAACAGGGCCCAGATAATCAGACCATCTGCAGACAGAGGAACAGGGCACAGATAATCAGACCATCTACAGATAGAGAATCAGGGCCCAGATAATCAGACCATCTGCAGATAGAGAATCAGGGCCCAGAGAATCAGATCATCTACAGATGGAGACAGAGAAACAGGGCCCAGGTAATCAGATCATCTACAGACAGAGAAACAGGGCACAGATAATCAGACCATCGACAGACAGAGAAACAACGCCCAGATAATCAGAGCATCTACAGAGAGAGAATCAGAGCCCAGATAATCAGCTCATCTCCAGATGGAGACAGAGAAACAAGGCCCAGATAATCAGACCATCTACAGAGAGAGAAACAGCGCACAGATAATCAGATCACAGACAGATGGAGATAGAGAAACAGGGCCCAGATAATCATATCATCTCCAGATGGAGACAGAGAAACAAGGCCCAGATAATCAGACCATCTACAGATGGAGACAGAGAAACAGGGCCCAGGTAATCAGATCATCTACAGACAGAGAAACAGGGCCCAGATAATCAGACCATCGACAGACAGAGAAACAGGGCCCAGATAATCAGATCACAGACAGATGGAGATAGAGAAACAGGGCCCAGATAATCAGACCATCTACAGACAGAGAAACAGGGCTCAGGTAATCAGACCATCTACAGACAGAGAAACAGGGCACAGATAATCAGAGCATCTACAGGCAGAGAAACAAGGCGCAGATAATCAGACCATCTACAGATGGAGACAGAGAAACAGGGCCCAGATAATCAGACCATCTACAGACAGAGAAACAGGGCACAGATAATCAGACCATCTACAGATGGAGACAGAGAAACAGGGCCCATATAATCAGACCATCTACAGACAGAGAAACAGGGCCCAGATAATTAGACCATCTACAGATGGAGACAGAGAAACAGGGCCCAGGTAATCAGACCATCTGCAGATAGAGAATCAGGGCCCAGATAATCAGATCATCTACAGATGGAGACAGAGAAACAAGGCCCAGATATTCAGACCATCAACAGACAGAGAAACAGGGCCCAGATAATCAGACCATCTGCAGACAGAGGAACAGGGCACAGATAATCAGACCATCTACAGATGGAGACAGAGAAACAGGGCCCAGGTAATCAGATCATCTACAGATAGAGAATCAGGGCCCAGATAATCAGACCATCTGCAGATAGAGAATCAGGGCCCAGAGAATCAGATCATCTACAGATGGAGACAGAGAAACAGGGCCCAGATAATCAGACCATCTACAGATGGAGACAGAGAAACAGGGCCCAGGTAATCAGATCATCTACAGACAGAGAAACAGGGCACAGATAATCAGACCGACAGACAGAGAAACAGGGCCCAGATAATCAGACCATCTGCAGAGAGAGAATCAGAGCCCAGATAATCAGCTCATCTCCAGATGGAGACAGAGAAACAAGGCCCAGATAATCAGACCATCTACAGAGAGAGAAACAGCGCACAGATAATCAGACCATCTACAGACAGAGAAACAGGGCCCAGATAATCATATCATCTCCAGATGAAGACAGAGAAACAAGGCCCAGATAATCAGACCATCTACAGAGAGAGAATCAGGGCCCAGATAATCAGACCATCTGCAGACAGAGAAACAACGCCCAGATAATCAGACCATCGACAGACAGAGAAGCAGGGCCCAGATAATCAGATCATCTACAGACATAGAAACAGGGCCCAGTGTATCAGACCATCTACAGACAGAGAAACAGGGCACAGATAATCAGATCATCTACAGATGGAGACAGAGAAACAGGGCCCAGATAATCAGACCATCTACAGAGAGAGAAACAGGGCCCAGGTAATCAGACCATCTCCAGACAGAGAAACAGGGCACAGATAATCATATCATCTCCAGATGGAGACAGAGAAACAAGGCCCAGATAATCAGACCATCTACAGAGAGAGAAACAGGGCCCAGGTAATCAGACCATCTAGAGACAGAGAAACAGGGCACAGATAATCAGAGCATCTACAGGCAGAGAAACAAGGCGCACATAATCAGACCATCTACAGATGGAGACAGAGAAACAGGGCCCAGATAATCAGACCATCTACAGACAGAGAAACAGGGCACAGATAATCAGATCATCTACAGACATAGAAACAGGGCCCAGTGTATCAGACCATCTACAGACAGAGAAACAGGGCACAGATAATCAGATCATCTACAGATGGAGACAGAGCAACAGGGCCCAGATAATCAGACCATCTACAGAGAGAGAAACAGGGCCCAGGTAATCAGACCATCTACAGACAGAGAAACAGGGCACAGATAATCGTATCATCTCCAGATGGAGACAGACAAACAAGGCCCAGATAATCAGACCATCTACAGAGAGAGAAACAGGGCCCAGGTAATCAGACCATCTACAGACAGAGAAACAGGGCACAGATAATCAGAGCATCTACAGGCAGAGAAACAGGGCCCAGATAATTAGACCATCTACAGATGCAGACAGAGAAACAGGGCCCAGGTAATCAGACCATCTGCAGATAGAGAATCAGGGCCCAGATAATCAGATCATCTACAGATGGAGACAGAGAAACAGGGCCCATATAATCAGACCATCTACTGACAGAGAAACAGGGCCCAGATAATTAGACCATCTACAGATGGAGACAGAGAAACAGGGCCCAGGTAATCAGACCATCTGCAGAAAGAGAATCAGGGCCCAGATAATCAGATCATCTACAGATGGAGACAGAGAAACAAGGCCCAGATAATCAGACCATCAACAGACAGAGCAACAGGCCCCAGATAATCAGACCATCTGCAGATGGAGACAGAGAAACAGGGCCCAGGTAATCAGACCATCTGCAGATAGAGAATCAGGGCCCAGATAATCAGATGATCTAAAGATGGAGACAGAGAAACAAGGCCCAGATAATCAGACCATCTACAGACAGAGAAACAGGGCACAGATAATCAGAACATCAACAGATGGAGACAAAGAAACAGGGCCCAGGTAATCAGATCATCTACAGACAGAGAAACAGAGCCCAGACAACTAGACCATCTACAGGCAGAGAAACAAGGCCCAGAGAATCAGATCATCTACAGATGGAGACAGAGAAACAGGGCCCAGATAATCAGACCATCTACAGATGGAGACAGAGAAACAGGGCCCAGGTAATCAGAACATCTACAGACAGAGAAACAGGGCACAGATAATAAGACCATCGACAGACAGAGAAACAGGGCCCAGGTAATCAGACCATCTACAGACAGAGAAACAGGGCACAGATAATCAGACCATCTGCAGACAGAGAAACAGGGCACAGATAATCATATCATCTCCAGATGGAGACAGAGAAACAAGTCCCAGATAATCAGACCATCTACAAAGAGAGAAACAGGGCCCAGGTAATCAGACCATCTACAGACAGAGAAACAGGGCAAAGATAATCAGAGCATCTACAGGCAGAGAAACAAGGCGCAGATAATCAGACCATCTACAGATGGAGACAGAGAAACAGGGCCCAGATAATCAGACCATCTACAGACAGAGAAACAAGGCGCAGATAATCAGACCATCTACAGATGGAGACAGAGAAACAGGGCCCAGTGTATCAGACCATCTACAGACAGAGAAACAGGGCACAGATAATCAGATCATCTACAGATGGAGACAGAGAAACAGGGCCCAGATAATCAGACCATCTACAGAGAGAGAAACAGGGCCCAGGTAATCAGACCATCTACAGACAGAGAAACAGGGCCCAGATAATCATATCATCTCCAGATGGAGACAGAGAAACAGGGCCCAGATAATCAGACCATCTACAGAGAGAGAAACAGGGCCCAGGTAATCAGACCATCTACAGACAGAGAAACAGGGCACAGATAATCAGAGCATCTACAGGCAGAGAAACAAGGCGCAGATAATCAGACCATCTACAGATGGAGACAGAGAAACAGGGCCCAGATAATCAGACCATCTACAGACAGAGAAATAGGGCACAGATAATCAGATCATCTACAGACATAGAAACAGGGCCCAGTGTATCAGACCATCTACAGACAGAGAAACAGGGCACAGATAATCAGATCATCTACAGATGGAGACAGAGAAACAGGGCCCAGATAATCAGACCATCTACAGAGAGAGAAACAGGGCCCAGGTAATCAGACCATCTACAGACAGAGAAACAGGGCACAGATAATCATATCATCTCCAGATGGAGACAGACAAACAAGGCCCAGATAATCAGACCATCTACAGAGAGAGAAACAGGGCCCAGGTAATCAGACCATCTACAGACAGAGAAACAGGGCCCATATAATCAGACCATCTACTGACAGAGAAACAGGGCCCAGATAATTAGACCATCTACAGATGGAGACAGAGAAACAGGGCCCAGGTAATCAGACCATCTGCAGATAGAGAATCAGGGCCCAGATAATCAGATCATCTACAGATGGAGACAGAGAAACAAGGCCCAGATAATCAGACCATCAACAGACAGAGAAACAGGGCCCAGATAATCAGACCATCTGCAGACTGAGGAACAGGGCACAGATAATCAGACCATCTACAGATGGAGACAGAGAAACAGGGCCCAGGTAATCAGACCATCTGCAGATAGAGAATCAGGGCCCAGATAATCAGATGATCTAAAGATGGAGACAGAGAAACAAGGCCCAGATAATCAGACCATCTACAGACAGAGAAACAGGGCACAGATAATCAGAACATCAACAGATGGAGACAAAGAAACAGGGCCCAGGTAATCAGATCATCTACAGACAGAGAAACAGCGCCCAGACAACTAGACCATCTACAGGCAGAGAAACAAGGCCCAGAGAATCAGATCATCTACAGATGGAGACAGAGAAACAGGGCCCAGATAATCAGACCATCTACAGATGGAGACAGAGAAACAGGGCCCAGGTAATCAGAACATCTACAGACAGAGAAACAGGGCACAGATAATAAGACCATCGACAGACAGAGAAACAGGGCCCAGGTAATAAGACCATCGACAGACAGAGAAACAGGGCACAGATAATCAGACCATCTGCAGACAGAGAAACAGGGCACAGATAATCATATCATCTCCAGATGGAGACAGAGAAACAAGTCCCAGATAATCAGACCATCTACAAAGAGAGAAACAGGGCCCAGGTAATCAGACCATCTACAGACAGAGAAACAGGGCACAGATAATCAGAGCATCTACAGGCAGAGAAACAAGGCGCAGATAATCAGACCATCTACAGATGGAGACAGAGAAACAGGGCCCAGATAATCAGACCATCTACAGACAGAGAAACAGGGCCCAGATAATTAGACCATCTACAGATGGAGACAGAGAAACAGGGCCCAGGTAATCAGACCATCTGCAGATAGAGAATCAGGGCCCAGATAATCAGATCATCTACAGATGGAGACAGAGAAACAAGGCCCAGATATTCAGACCATCAACAGACAGAGAAACAGGGCCCAGATAATCAGACCATCTGCAGACAGAGGAACAGGGCACAGATAATCAGACCATCTACAGATGGAGACAGAGAAACAAGGCCCAGATAATCAGACCATCTGCAGACAGAGAAACAGGGCCCAGATAATCATATCATCTCCAGATGGAGACAGAGTAACAAGACCCAGATAATCAGACCATCTACCGAGAGAGAATCAGGGCCCAGATAATCAGACCATCTGCAGACAGAGAAACAACGCCCAGATAATCAGACCATCGACAGACAGAGAAAGAGGGCCCAGATAATCAGACCATCTACAGATGGAGACAGAGAAACAAGGCCCAGATAATCAGACCATCTACAGACAGAGAAACAGGGCCCAGATAATCAGACCATCTACAGACAGAGAAACAGGGCACAGATAATCAGATCATCTACAGATGGAGACAGAGAAACAGGGCCCAGATAATCAGACCATCTACAGAGAGAGAAACAGCGCACAGATAATCAGACCATCTACAGAGAGAGAATCAGAGCCCAGATAATCAGATCATCTCCAGATGGAGACAGAGAAACAAGGCCCAGATAATCAGATGATCTACAGAGAGGGAATCAGGGCCCAGATAATCAGACCATCTGCAGACAGAGAAACAACGCCCAGATAATCAGACCATCGACAGACAGAGAAAGAGGGCCCAGATAATCAGACCATCTACAGATGGAGACAGAGAAACAAGGCCCAGATAATCAGACCATCTACAGACAGAGAAACAGGGCACAGATAATCAGACCATCGACAGACAGAGAAACAGGGCCCAGATAATCAGACCATCTACAGAGAGAGAATCAGAGCCCAGATAATCAGCTCATCTCCAGATGGAGACAGAGAAACAAGGCCCAGATAATCATATCATCTCCAGATGGAGACAGAGAAACAAGGCCCAGATAATCAGACCATCTACAGAGAGAGAATCAGGGTCCAGATAATCAGACCATCTGCAGACAGAGAAACAACGCCCAGATAATCAGACCATCGACAGACAGAGAAGCAGGGCCCAGATAATCAGATCATCTACAGACATAGAAACAGGGCCCAGTGTATCAGACCATCTACAGACAGAGAAACAGGGCACAGATAATCAGATCATCTACAGATGGAGACAGAGAAACAGGGCCCAGATAATCAGACCATCTACAGAGAGAGAAACAGGGCCCAGGTAATCAGACCATCTACAGACAGAGAAACAGGGCAAAGATAATCATATCATCTCCAGATGGAGACAGAGAAACAAGGCCCAGATAATCAGACCATCTACAGAGAGAGAAACAGGGCCCAGGTAATCAGACCATCTACAGACAGAGAAACAGGGTACAGATAATCAGAGCATCTACAGGCAGAGAAACAAGGCCCAGAGAATCAGATCATCTACAGATGGAGACAGAGAAACAGGGCACAGATAATCAGACCATCTACAGACAGAGAAACAGGGCCCAGGTAATCAGATCATCTACAGACAGAGAAACAGGGCACAGATAATCAGACCATCGACAGACAGAGAAAAAGGGCCCAGGTAATCAGACCATCTGCAGATAGAGAATCAGGGCCCAGATAATCAGATCATCTACAGATGGAGACAGAGAAACAGGGCCCATATAATCAGACCATCTACTGACAGAGAAACAGGGCCCAGATAATTAGACCATCTACAGATGGAGCCAGAGAAACAGGGCCCAGGTAATCATACCATCTGCAGATAGAGAATCAGGGCCCAGATAATCAGATCATCTACAGATGGAGACAGAGAAACAAGGCCCAGATATTCAGACCATCAACAGACAGAGAAACAGGGCCCAGATAATCAGACCATCTGCAGACAGAGGAACAGGGCACAGATAATCAGACCATCTACAGATGGAGACAGAGAAACAGGGCCCAGGTAATCAGACCATCTGCAGATAGAGAATCAGGGTCCAGATAATCAGATGATCTACAGATGGAGACAAAGAAACAAGGCCCAGATAATCAGACCATCTACAGACAGAGAAACAGGGCCCAGATAATCATATCATCTCCAGATGGAGACAGAGAAACAGGGCACAGATAATCAGATCATCTACAGATGGAGACAGAGAAACATGGCCCAGATAATCAGACCATCTACAGAGAGAGATACAGGGCCCAGGTAATCAGACCATCTACAGACAGAGAAACAGGGCACAGATAATCAGACCATCTACAGAGAGAGAAACAGGGCCCAGGTAATCAGATCATCTACAGACAGAGAAACAGGGCACAGATAATCATATCATCTCCAGATGGAGACAGAGAAACAAGGCCCAGATAATCAGACCATCTACAGAGAGAGAAACAGCGCACAGATAATCAGACCATCTACAGACAGAGAAACAGGGCCCAGATAATCATATCATCTCCAGATGGAGACAGAGAAACAAGGCCCAGATAATCAGACCATCTACAGAGAGAGAATCAGGGCCCAGATAATCAGACCATCTGCAGACAGAGAAACAACGCCCAGATAATCAGACCATCGACAGACAGAGAAGCAGGGCCCAGATAATCAGATCATCTACAGACATAGAAACAGGGCCCAGTGTATCAGACCATCTACAGACAGAGAAACAGGGCACAGATAATCAGATCATCTACAGATGGAGACAGAGAAACAGGGCCCAGATAATCAGACCATCTACAGAGAGAGAAACAGGGCCCAGGTAATCAGACCATCTCCAGACAGAGAAACAGGGCACAGATAATCATATCATCTCCAGATGGAGACAGAGAAACAAGGCCCAGATAATCAGACCATCTACAGAGAGAGAAACAGGGCCCAGGTAATCAGACCATCTAGAGACAGAGAAACAGGGCACAGATAATCAGAGCATCTGCAGGCAGAGAAACAAGGCGCACATAATCAGACCATCTACAGATGGAGACAGAGAAACAGGGCCCAGATAATCAGACCATCTACAGACAGAGAAACAGGGCACAGATAATCAGATCATCTACAGACATAGAAACAGGGCCCAGTGTATCAGACCATCTACAGACAGAGAAACAGGGCACAGATAATCAGATCATCTACAGATGGAGACAGAGCAACAGGGCCCAGATAATCAGACCATCTACAGAGAGAGAAACAGGGCCCAGGTAATCAGACCATCTACAGACAGAGAAACAGGGCACAGATAATCGTATCATCTCCAGATGGAGACAGACAAACAAGGCCCAGATAATCAGACCATCTACAGAGAGAGAAACAGGGCCCAGGTAATCAGACCATCTACAGACAGAGAAACAGGGCACAGATAATCAGAGCATCTACAGGCAGAGAAACAGGGCCCAGATAATTAGACCATCTACAGATGGAGACAGAGAAACAGGGCCCAGGTAATCAGACCATCTGCAGATAGAGAATCAGGGCCCAGATAATCAGATCATCTACAGATGGAGACAGAGAAACAGGGCCCATATAATCAGACCATCTACTGACAGAGAAACAGGGCCCAGATAATTAGACCATCTACAGATGGAGACAGAGAAACAGGGCCCAGGTAATCAGACCATCTGCAGATAGAGAATCAGGGCCCAGATAATCAGATCATCTACAGATGGAGACAGAGAAACAAGGCCCAGATAATCAGACCATCAACAGACAGAGAAACAGGGCCCAGATAATCAGACCATCTGCAGACTGAGGAACAGGGCACAGATAATCAGACCATCTACAGATGGAGACAGAGAAACAGGGCCCAGGTAATCAGACCATCTGCAGATAGAGAATCAGGGCCCAGATAATCAGATGATCTAAAGATGGAGACAGAGAAACAAGGCCCAGATAATCAGACCATCTACAGACAGAGAAACAGGGCACAGATAATCAGAACATCAACAGATGGAGACAAAGAAACAGGGCCCAGGTAATCAGATCATCTACAGACAGAGAAACAGAGCCCAGACAACTAGACCATCTACAGGCAGAGAAACAAGGCCCAGAGAATCAGATCATCTACAGATGGAGACAGAGAAACAGGGCCCAGATAATCAGACCATCTACAGATGGAGACAGAGAAACAGGGCCCAGGTAATCAGAACATCTACAGACAGAGAAACAGGGCACAGATAATAAGACCATCGACAGACAGAGAAACAGGGCCCAGGTAATCAGACCATCTACAGACAGAGAAACAGGGCACAGATAATCAGACCATCTGCAGACAGAGAAACAGGGCACAGATAATCATATCATCTCCAGATGGAGACAGAGAAACAAGTCCCAGATAATCAGACCATCTACAAAGAGAGAAACAGGGCCCAGGTAATCAGACCATCTACAGACAGAGAAACAGGGCAAAGATAATCAGAGCATCTACAGGCAGAGAAACAAGGCGCAGATAATCAGACCATCTACAGATGGAGACAGAGAAACAGGGCCCAGATAATCAGACCATCTACAGACAGAGAAACAAGGCGCAGATAATCAGACCATCTACAGATGGAGACAGAGAAACAGGGCCCAGTGTATCAGACCATCTACAGACAGAGAAACAGGGCACAGATAATCAGATCATCTACAGATGGAGACAGAGAAACAGGGCCCAGATAATCAGACCATCTACAGAGAGAGAAACAGGGCCCAGGTAATCAGACCATCTACAGACAGAGAAACAGGGCCCAGATAATCATATCATCTCCAGATGGAGACAGAGAAACAAGGCCCAGATAATCAGACCATCTACAGAGAGAGAAACAGGGCCCAGGTAATCAGACCATCTACAGACAGAGAAACAGGGCACAGATAATCAGAGCATCTACAGGCAGAGAAACAAGGCGCAGATAATCAGACCATCTACAGATGGAGACAGAGAAACAGGGCCCAGATAATCAGACCATCTACAGACAGAGAAACAGGGCACAGATAATCAGATCATCTACAGACATAGAAACAGGGCCCAGTGTATCAGACCATCTACAGACAGAGAAACAGGGCACAGATAATCAGATCATCTACAGATGGAGACAGAGAAACAGGGCCCAGATAATCAGACCATCTACAGAGAGAGAAACAGGGCCCAGGTAATCAGACCATCTACAGACAGAGAAACAGGGCACAGATAATCATATCATCTCCAGATGGAGACAGACAAACAAGGCCCAGATAATCAGACCATCTACAGAGAGAGAAACAGGGCCCAGGTAATCAGACCATCTACAGACAGAGAAACAGGGCACAGATAATCAGAGCATCTACAGGCAGAGAAACAGGGCCCAGATAATTAGACCATCTACAGATGGAGACAGAGAAACAGGGCCCAGGTAATCAGACCATCTGCAGATAGAGAATCAGGGCCCAGATAATCAGATCATCTACAGATGGAGACAGAGAAACAGGGCCCATATAATCAGACCATCTACTGACAGAGAAACAGGGCCCAGATAATTAGACCATCTACAGATGGAGACAGAGAAACAGGGCCCAGGTAATCAGACCATCTGCAGATAGAGAATCAGGGCCCAGATAATCAGATCATCTACAGATGGAGACAGAGAAACAAGGCCCAGATAATCAGACCATCAACAGACAGAGAAACAGGGCCCAGATAATCAGACCATCTGCAGACTGAGGAACAGGGCACAGATAATCAGACCATCTACAGATGGAGACAGAGAAACAGGGCCCAGGTAATCAGACCATCTGCAGATAGAGAATCAGGGCCCAGATAATCAGATGATCTAAAGATGGAGACAGAGAAACAAGGCCCAGATAATCAGACCATCTACAGACAGAGAAACAGGGCACAGATAATCAGAACATCAACAGATGGAGACAAAGAAACAGGGCCCAGGTAATCAGATCATCTACAGACAGAGAAACAGCGCCCAGACAACTAGACCATCTACAGGCAGAGAAACAAGGCCCAGAGAATCAGATCATCTACAGATGGAGACAGAGAAACAGGGCCCAGATAATCAGACCATCTACAGATGGAGACAGAGAAACAGGGCCCAGGTAATCAGAACATCTACAGACAGAGAAACAGGGCACAGATAATAAGACCATCGACAGACAGAGAAACAGGGCCCAGGTAATAAGACCATCGACAGACAGAGAAACAGGGCACAGATAATCAGACCATCTGCAGACAGAGAAACAGGGCACAGATAATCATATCATCTCCAGATGGAGACAGAGAAACAAGTCCCAGATAATCAGACCATCTACAAAGAGAGAAACAGGGCCCAGGTAATCAGACCATCTACAGACAGAGAAACAGGGCACAGATAATCAGAGCATCTACAGGCAGAGAAACAAGGCGCAGATAATCAGACCATCTACAGATGGAGACAGAGAAACAGGGCCCAGATAATCAGACCATCTACAGACAGAGAAACAGGGCCCAGATAATTAGACCATCTACAGATGGAGACAGAGAAACAGGGCCCAGGTAATCAGACCATCTGCAGATAGAGAATCAGGGCCCAGATAATCAGATCATCTACAGATGGAGACAGAGAAACAAGGCCCAGATATTCAGACCATCAACAGACAGAGAAACAGGGCCCAGATAATCAGACCATCTGCAGACAGAGGAACAGGGCACAGATAATCAGACCATCTACAGATGGAGACAGAGAAACAAGGCCCAGATAATCAGACCATCTACAGACAGAGAAACAGGGCCCAGATAATCATATCATCTCCAGATGGAGACAGAGTAACAAGACCCAGATAATCAGACCATCTACCGAGAGAGAATCAGGGCCCAGATAATCAGACCATCTGCAGACAGAGAAACAACGCCCAGATAATCAGACCATCGACAGACAGAGAAGCAGGGCCCAGATAATCAGATCATCTACAGACATAGAAACAGGGCCCAGATAATCAGACCATCTACAGACAGAGAAACAGGGCACAGATAATCAGATCATCTACAGATGGAGACAGAGAAACAGGGCCCAGATAATCAGACCATCTACAGAGAGAGAAACAGGGCCCAGGTAATCAGACCATCTACAGACAGAGAAACAGGGCACAGATAATCAGACCATCTACAGAGAGAGAATCAGAGCCCAGATAATCAGATCATCTCCAGATGGAGACAGAGAAACAAGGCCCAGATAATCAGATGATCTACAGAGAGGGAATCAGGGCCCAGATAATCAGACCATCTGCAGACAGAGAAACAACGCCCAGATAATCAGACCATCGACAGACAGAGAAAGAGGGCACAGATAATCAGACCATCTACAGATGGAGACAGAGAAACAAGGCCCAGATAATCAGACCATCTACAGACAGAGAAACAGGGCACAGATAATCAGACCATCGACAGACAGAGAAACAGGGCCCAGATAATCAGACCATCTACAGAGAGAGAATCAGAGCCCAGATAATCAGCTCATCTCCAGATGGAGACAGAGAAACAAGGCCCAGATAATCAGACCGTCTACAGAGAGAGAAACAGCGCACAGATAATCAGACCATCTACAGACAGAGAAACAGGGCCCAGATAATCATATCATCTCCAGATGGAGACAGAGAAACAAGGCCCAGATAATCAGACCATCTACAGAGAGAGAATCAGGGTCCAGATAATCAGACCATCTGCAGACAGAGAAACAACGCCCAGATAATCAGACCATCGACAGACAGAGAAGCAGGGCCCAGATAATCAGATCATCTACAGACATAGAAACAGGGCCCAGTGTATCAGACCATCTACAGACAGAGAAACAGGGCACAGATAATCAGATCATCTACAGATGGAGACAGAGAAACAGGGCCCAGATAATCAGACCATCTACAGAGAGAGAAACAGGGCCCAGGTAATCAGACCATCTACAGACAGAGAAACAGGGCAAAGATAATCATATCATCTCCAGATGGAGACAGAGAAACAAGGCCCAGATAATCAGACCATCTACAGAGAGAGAAACAGGGCCCAGGTAATCAGACCATCTACAGACAGAGAAACAGGGTACAGATAATCAGAGCATCTACAGGCAGAGAAACAAGGCCCAGAGAATCAGATCATCTACAGATGGAGACAGAGAAACAGGGCCCAGATAATCAGACCATCTACAGACAGAGAAACAGGGCCCAGGTAATCAGATCATCTACAGACAGAGAAACAGGGCACAGATAATCAGACCATCGACAGACAGAGAAACAGGGCCCAGGTAATCAGACCATCTGCAGATAGAGAATCAGGGCCCAGATAATCAGATCATCTACAGATGGAGACAGAGAAACAGGGCCCATATAATCAGACCATCTACTGACAGAGAAACAGGGCCCAGATAATTAGACCATCTACAGATGGAGCCAGAGAAACAGGGCCCAGGTAATCATACCATCTGCAGATAGAGAATCAGGGCCCAGATAATCAGATCATCTACAGATGGAGACAGAGAAACAAGGCCCAGATATTCAGACCATCAACAGACAGAGAAACAGGGCCCAGATAATCAGACCATCTGCAGACAGAGGAACAGGGCACAGATAATCAGACCATCTACAGATGGAGACAGAGAAACAGGGCCCAGGTAATCAGACCATCTGCAGATAGAGAATCAGGGCCCAGATAATCAGATGATCTACAGATGGAGACAAAGAAACAAGGCCCAGATAATCAGACCATCTACAGACAGAGAAACAGGGCCCAGATAATCATATCATCTCCAGATGGAGACAGAGAAACAGGGCACAGATAATCAGACCATCTACAGAGAGAGATACAGGGCCCAGGTAATCAGACCATCTACAGACAGAGAAACAGGGCACAGATAATCAGACCATCTACAGAGAGAGAATCAGAGCCCAGATAATCAGATCATCTGCAGATGGAGACAGAGAAACAAGGCCCAGATAATCAGACCATCTACAGAGAGGGAATCAGGGCCCAGATAATCAGACCATCTGCAGACAGAGAAACAACGCCCAGATAATCAGACCATCGACAGACAGAGAAACAGGGCCCAGGTAATCAGACCATCTACAGACAGAGAAAGAGGGCACAGATAATCAGACCATCTACAGATGGAGACAGAGAAACAAGGCCCAGATAATCAGACCATCTACAGACAGAGAAACAAGGCCCAGAGAATCAGATCATCAACAGATGGAGACAGAGAAACAGGGCCCAGATAATCAGACCATCTACAGATGGAGACAGAGAAACAGGGCCCAGGTAATCAGATCATCTACAGACAGAGAAACAGGGCCCAGATAATCAGACCATCTACAGAGAGAGAATCAGAGCCCAGATAATCAGCTCATCTCCAGATGGAGACAGAGAAACAAGGCCCAGATAATCAGACCATCTACAGAGAGAGAAACAGCGCACAGATAATCAGACCATCTACAGACAGAGAAACAGGGCCCAGATAATCATATCATCTCCAGATGGAGACAGAGAAACAAGACCCAGATAATCAGACCATCTACAGAGAGAGAATCAGGGTCCAGATAATCAGACCATCTGCAGACAGAGAAACAACGCCCAGATAATCAGACCATCGACAGACAGAGAAGCAGGGCCCAGATAATCAGATCATCTACAGACATAGAAACAGGGCCCAGTGTATCAGACCATCTACAGACAGAGAAACAGGGCACAGATAATCAGATCATCTACAGATGGAGACAGAGAAACAGGGCCCAGATAATCAGACCATCTACAGAGAGAGAAACAGGGCCCAGGTAATCAGACCATCTACAGACAGAGAAACAGGGCAAAGATAATCATATCATCTCCAGATGGAGACAGAGAAACAAGGCCCAGATAATCAGACCATCTACAGAGAGAGAAACAGGGCACAGGTAATCAGACCATCTACAGAGAGAGAAACAGGGCCCAGGTAATCAGACCATCTACAGACAGAGAAACAGGGTACAGATAATCAGAGCATCTACAGGCAGAGAAACAAGGCGCAGATAATCAGACCATCTACAGATGGAGACAGAGAAACAGGGCCCAGATAATCAGACCATCTACAGACAGAGAAACAGGGCACAGATAATCAGATCATCTACTGACAGAGAAACAGGGCCCAGATAATTAGACCATCTACAGATGGAGACAGAGAAACAGGGCCCATATAATCAGACCATCTACTGACAGAGAAACAGGGCCCAGATAATTAGACCATCTACAGATGGAGACAGAGAAACAGGGCCCAGGTAATCAGACCATCTGCAGATAGAGAATCAGGGCCCAGATAATCAGATCATCTACAGATGGAGACAGAGAAACAAGGCCCAGATATTCAGACCATCAACAGACAGAGAAACAGGGCCCAGATAATCAGACCATCTGCAGACAGAGGAACAGGGCACAGATAATCAGACCATCTACAGATGGAGACAGAGAAACAGGGCCCAGGTAATCAGACCATCTGCAGATAGAGAATCAGGGCCCAGATAATCAGATGATCTACAGATGGAGACAGAGAAACAAGGCCCAGATAATCAGACCATCTACAGACAGAGAAACAGGGCCCAGATAATCATATCATCTCCAGATGGAGACAGAGAAACAGGGCACAGATAATCAGATCATCTACAGATGGAGACAGAGAACCATGGCCCAGATAATCAGACCATCTACAGACAGAGAAACAGGGCCCAGATAATCAGACCATCTACAGATGGAGACAGAGAAACAGGGCCCAGGTAATCAGATCATCTACAGACAGAGAAACAGGGCCCAGATAATCAGATCATCTACAGATGGAGACAGAGAAACAGGGCCCATATAATCAGACCATCTACTGACAGTGAAACAGGGCCCAGATAATTAGACCATCTACAGATGGAGACAGAGAAACAAGGCCCAGATAATCAGACCATCAACAGACAGAGAAACAGGCCCCAGATAATCAGACCATCTGCAGACAGAGGAACAGGGCACAGATAATCAGACCATCTATAGATGGAGACAGAGAAACGGCCCAGGTAATCAGACCATCTGCAGATAGAGAATCAGGGCCCAGATAATCAGATGATCTACAGATGGAGACAGAGAAACAAGGCCCTGATAATCAGACCATCTACAGACAGAGAAACAGGCACAGATAATCAGAACATCAACAGATGGAGACAAAGAAACAGGGCCCAGGTAATCAGATCATCTACAGACAGAGAAACAGAGCCCAGACAACTAGACCATCTACAGGCAGAGAAACAAGGCCCAGAGAATCAGATCATCTACAGATGGAGACAGAGAAACAGGGCCCAGATAATCAGACCATCTACAGATGGAGACAGAGAAACAGGGCCCAGGTAATCAGAACATCTACAGACAGAGAAACAGGGCACAGATAATAAGACCATCGACAGACAGAGAAACAGGGCCCAGGTAATCAGACCATCTACAGACAGAGAAACAGGGCACAGATAATCAGACCATCTGCAGACAGAGAAACAGGGCACAGATAATCATATCATCTCCAGATGGAGACAGAGAAACAAGTCCCAGATAATCAGACCATCTACAAAGAGAGAAACAGGGCCCAGGTAATCAGACCATCTACAGACAGAGAAACAGGGCACAGATAATCAGAGCATCTACAGGCAGAGAAACAAGGCGCAGATAATCAGACCATCTACAGATGGAGACAGAGAAACAGGGCCCAGATAATCAGACCATCGACAGACAGAGAAACAGGGCACAGATAATCAGACCATCTACAGATGGAGACAGAGAAACAGGGCCCATATAATCAGACCATCTACAGACAGAGAAACAGGGCCCAGATAATTAGACCATCTACAGATGGAGACAGAGAAACAGGGCCCAGGTAATCAGACCATCTGCAGATAGAGAATCAGGGCCCAGATAATCAGATCATCTACAGATGGAGACAGAGAAACAAGGCCCAGATATTCAGTCCATCAACAGACAGAGAAACAGGGCCCAGATAATCAGACCATCTGCAGACAGAGGAACAGGGCACAGATAATCAGACCATCTACAGATGGAGACAGAGAAACAGGGCCCAGGTAATCAGACCATCTGCAGATAGAGAATCAGGGCACAGATAATCAGATCATCTACAGATGGAGACAGAGAAACAAGGCCCAGATAATCAGACCATCTACAGACAGAGAAACAGGGCACAGATAATCAGAACATCAACAGATGGAGACAAAGAAACAGGGCCCAGGTAATCAGATCATCTACAGACAGAGAAACAGAGCCCAGACAACTAGACCATCTACAGGCAGAGAAACAAGGCGCAGAGAATCAGATCATCTACAGATGGAGACAGAGAAACAGGGCCCAGATAATCAGACCATCTACAGATGGAGACAGAGAAACAGGGCCCAGGTAATCAGAACATCTACAGACAGAGAAACAGGGCACAGATAATAAGACCATCGACAGACAGAATAACAGGGCCCAGATAATCAGACCAGCTACAGATAGAGAATCAGAGCCCTGATAATCAGATCATCTACAGATGGAGACAGAGAAACAAGGCCCAGATAATCAGACCATCTACAGACAGAGAAACAGCGCACTGATAATCAGACCATCTACAGAGAGAGAATCAGGGCCCAGATAATCAGACCATCTGCAGACAGAGAAACAACGCCCAGATAATCAGACCATCGACAGACAGAGAAGCAGGGCCCAGATAATCAGATCATCTACAGACATAGAAACAGGGCCCAGATAATCAGACCATCTACAGACAGAGAAACAGTGCACAGATAATCAGATCATCTACAGATGGAGACAGAGAAACAGGGCCCAGATAATCAGACCATCTACAGAGAGAGAAACAGGGCCCAGGTAATCAGACCATCTACAGACAGAGAAACAGGGCACAGATAATCAGACCATCTACAGAGAGAGAATCAGAGCCCAGATAATCAGATCATCTCCAGATGGAGACAGAGAAACAAGGCCCAGATAATCAGACCATCTACAGAGAGGGAATCAGGGCCCAGATAATCAGACCATCTGCAGACAGAGAAACAACGCCCAGATAATCAGACCATCGACAGACAGAGAAACAGGGCCCAGGTAATCAGACCATCTACAGACAGAGAAAGAGGGCACAGATAATCAGACCATCTACAGATGGAGACAGAGAAACAAGGCCCAGAAAATCAGACCATCTACAGACAGAGAAACAAGGCCCAGAGAATCAGATCATCTACAGATGGAGACAGAGAAACAGGGCCCAGATAATCAGACCATCTACAGATGGAGACAGAGAAACAAGGCCCAGGTAATCAGATCATCTGCAGACGGAGAAACAGGGCACAGATAATCAGACCATCGGCAGACAGAGACACAGGGCCCAGATAATCAGACCATCTACAGAGAGAGAATCAGAGCCCAGATAATCAGCTCATCTCCAGATGGAGACAGAGAAACAAGGCCCAGATAATCAGACCATCTACAGAGAGAGAAACAGCGCACAGATAATCAGACCATCTACAGACAGAGAAACAGGGCCCAGATAATCATATCATCTCCAGATGGAGACAGAGAAACAAGGCCCAGATAATCAGACCATCTGCAGACAGAGAAACAACGCCCAGATAATCAGACCATCGACAGACAGAGAAGCAGGGCCCAGATAATCAGATCATCTACAGACATAGAAACAGGGCCCAGTGTATCAGACCATCTACAGACAGAGAAACAGGGCACAGATAATCAGATCATCTACAGATGGAGACAGAGAAACAGGGCCCAGATAATCAGACCATCTACAGAGAGAGAAACAGGGCCCAGGTAATCAGACCATCTACAGACAGAGAAACAGGGCACAGATAATCAGAGCATCTACAGGCAGAGAAACAAGGCGCAGATAATCAGACCATCTACAGATGGAGACAGAGAAACAGGGCCCAGATAATCAGACCATCTACAGACAGAGAAACAGGGCACAGATAATCAGACCATCTACAGAGAGAGAATCAGAGCCCAGATAATCAGATCATCTCCAGATGGAGACAGAGAAACAAGGCCCAGATAATCAGACCATCTACAGAGAGGGAATCAGGGCCCAGATAATCAGACCATCTGCAGACAGAGAAACAACGCCCAGATAATCAGACCATCGACAGACAGAGAACAGGGCCCAGGTAATCAGACCATCTACAGACAGAGAAAGAGGGCACAGATAATCAGACCATCTACAGATGGAGACAGAGAAACAAGGCCCAGAAAATCAGACCATCTACAGACAGAGAAACAAGGCCCAGAGAATCAGATCATCTACAGATGGAGACAGAGAAACAGGGCCCAGATAATCAGACCATCTACAGATGGAGACAGAGAAACAGGGCCCAGGTAATCAGATCATCTGCAGACGGAGAAACAGGGCACAGATAATCAGACCATCTACAGAGAGAGAATCAGAGCCCAGATAATCAGCTCATCTCCAGATGGAGACAGAGAAACAAGGCCCAGATAATCAGACCATCTACAGAGAGAGAAACAGCGCACAGATAATCAGACCATCTACAGACAGAGAAACAGGGCCCAGATAATCAGACCATCGACAGACAGAGAAGCAGGGCCCAGATAATCAGATCATCTACAGACATAGAAACAGGGCCCAGTGTATCAGACCATCTACAGACAGAGAAACAGGGCACAGATAATCAGATCATCTACAGATGGAGACAGAGAAACAGGGCCCAGATAATCAGACCATCGACAGACAGAGATACAAGGCACAGATAATCATATCATCTCCAGATGGAGACAAAGAAACAAGTCCCAGATAATCAGACCATCTACAGAGAGAGAAACAGGGCCCAGGTAATCAGACCATCTACAGACAGAGAAACAGGGCACAGATAATCAGAGCATCTACAGGCAGAGAAACAAGGCGCAGATAATCAGACCATCTACAGATGGAGACAGAGAAACAGGGCCCAGATAATCAGACCATCTACAGACAGAGAAACAGGGCACAGATAATCAGATCATCTACTGACAGAGAAACAGGGCCCAGATAATTAGACCATCTACAGATGCAGACAGAGAAACAGGGCCCAGGTAATCAGACCATCTGCAGATAGAGAATCAGGGCCCAGATAATCAGATCATCTACAGATGGAGACAGAGAAACAGGGCCCATATAATCATACCATCTACTGACAGAGAAACAGGGCCCAGATAATTAGACCATCTACAGATGGAGACAGAGAAACAGGGCCCAGGTAATCAGACCATCTGCAGATAGAGAATCAGGGCCCAGATAATCAGATCATCTACAGATGGAGACAGAGAAACAAGGCCCAGATAATCAGACCATCAACAGACAGAGAAACAGGGCCTAGATAATCAGAACAACTGCAGACAGAGGAACAGGGCACAGATAATCAGACCATCCACAGATGGAGACAGAGAAACAGGGCCCAGGTAATCAGACCATCTGCAGATAGCGAATCAGGGCCCAGATAATCAGATGATCTACAGATGGAGACAGAGAAACAAGGCCTAGATAATCAGACCATCTACAGACAGAGAAACAGGGCACAGATAATCAGAACATCAACAGATGGAGACAAAGAAACAGGGCCCAGGTAATCAGATCATCTACAGACAGAGAAACAGAGCCCAGACAACTAGACCATCTACAGGCAGAGAAACAAGGCCCAGAGAATCAGATCATCTACAGATGGAGACAGAGAAACAGGGCCCAGATAATCAGACCATCTACAGATGGAGACAGAGAAACAGGGCCCAGGTAATCAGAACATCTACAGACAGAGAAACAGGGCACAGATAATAAGACCATCGACAGACAGAGAAACAGGGCCCAGGTAATCAGACCATCTACAGACAGAGAAACAGGGCACAGATAATCAGACCATCTGCAGACAGAGAAACCGGGCACAGATAATCATATCATCTCCAGATGGAGACAGAGAAACAAGTCCCAGATAATCAGACCATCTACAAAGAGAGAAACAGGGCCCAGGTAATCAGACCATCTACAGACAGAGAAACAGGACACAGATAATCAGAGCATCTACAGGCAGAGAAACAAGGCGCAGATAATCAGACCATCTACAGATGGAGACAGAGAAACAGGGCCCAGATAATCAGACCATCTACAGACAGAGAAACAGGGCACAGATAATGAGACCAACTACAGATGGAGACAGAGAAACAGGGCCCATATAATCAGACCATCTACAGACAGAGAAACAGGGCCCAGATAATTAGACCATCTACAGATGGAGACAGAGAAACAGGGCCCAGGTAATCAGACCATCTGCAGATAGAGAATCAGGGCCCAGATAATCAGATCATCTACAGATGGAGACAGTGAAACAAGGCCCAGATATTCAGACCATCAACAGACAGAGAAACAGGGCCCAGATAATCAGACCATCTGCAGACAGAGGAACAGGGCCCAGTTAATCAGATGATCTACAGATGGAGACAGAGAAACAAGGCCCAGATATTCAGTCCATCTACAGACAGAGAAACAGGGCACAGATAATCAGAAGATCAACAGATGGAGACAAAGAAACAGGGCCCAGGTAATCAGATCATCTACAGACAGAGAAACAGAGCCCAGACAACTGGACCATCTACAGGCAGAGAAACAAGGCCCAGAGAATCAGATCATCTACAGATGGAGACAGAGAAACAGGGCCCATATAATCAGACCATCTACAGACAGAGAAACAGGGCCCAGATAATTAGACCATCTACAGATGGAGACAGAGAAACAGGGCCCAGGTAATCAGACCATCTACAGACAGAGAAACAGGGCACAGATAATCATATCAGCTCCAGATGGAGACAGAGAAACAAGGCCCAGATAATCAGACGATCTACAGAGAGAGAAACAGGGCCCAGGTAATCAGACCATCTACAGACAGAGAAACAGGGCACAGATAATCAGAGCATCTACAGGCAGAGAAACAAGGCGCAGATAATCAGACCATCTACAGATGGAGACAGAGAACCAAGGCCCAGATAATCAGACCATCTACAGACAGAGAAACAGGGCACAGATAATCAGATCATCTACTGACAGAGAAACAGGGCCCAGATAATTAGACCATCTACAGATGGAGACAGAGAAACAGGGCCCAGGTAATCAGACCATCTGCAGATAGAGAATCAGGGCCTAGATAATCAGATCATCTACAGATGGAGACAGAGAAACAGGGCCCATATAATCAGACCATCTACTGACAGAGAAACAGGGCCCAGATAATTAGACCATCTACAGATGGAGACAGAGAAACAGGGCCCAGGTAATCAGACCATCTGCAGATAGAGAATCAGGGCCCAGATAATCAGATCATCTACAGATGGAGACAGAGAAACAAGGCCCAGATAATCAGACCATCAACAGACAGAGAAACAGGGTCTAGATAATCAGACCATCTGCAGACAGAGGAACAGGGCACAGATAATCAGACCATCTACAGATGGAGACAGAGAAACAGGGCCCAGGTAATCAGACCATCTGCAGATAGAGAATCAGGGCCCAGATAATCAGATGATCTACAGATGGAGACAGAGAAACAAGGCCTAGATAATCAGACCATCTACAGAGAGAGAAACAGGGCACAGATAATCAGAACATCAACAGATGGAGACAAAGAAACAGGGCCCAGGTAATCAGATCATCTACAGACAGAGAAACAGAGCCCAGACAACTAGACCATCTACAGGCAGAGAAACAAGGCCCAGAGAATCAGATCATCTACAGATGGAGACAGAGAAACAGGGCCCAGATAATCAGACCATCTACAGATGGAGACAGAGAAACAGGGCCCAGGTAATCAGAACATCTACAGACAGAGAAACAGGGCACAGATAATAAGACCATCGACAGACAGAGAAACAGGGCCCAGGTAATCAGACCATCTACAGACAGAGAAACAGGGCACAGATAATCAGACCATCTGCAGACAGAGAAACAGGGCACAGATAATCATATCATCTCCAAAATGGAGACAGAGAAACAAGTCCCAGATAATCAGACCATCTACAAAGAGAGAAACAGGGCCCAGGTAATCAGACCATCTACAGACAGAGAAACAGGGCACAGATAATCAGAGCATCTACAGGCAGAGAAACAAGGCGCAGATAATCAGACCATCTACAGATGGAGACAGAGAAACAGGGCCCAGATAATCAGACCATCTACAGACAGAGAAACAGGGCACAGATAATCAGACCAACTACAGATGGAGACAGAGAAACAGGGCCCATATAATCAGACCATCTACAGACAGAGAAACAGGGCCCAGATAATTAGACCATCTACAGATGGAGACAGAGAAACAGGGCCCAGGTAATCAGACCATCTGCAGATAGAGAATCAGGGCCCAGATAATCAGATCATCTACAGATGGAGACAGTGAAACAAGGCCCAGATATTCAGACCATCAACAGACAGAGAAACAGGGCCCAGATAATCAGACCATCTGCAGACAGAGGAACAGGGCACAGATAATCAGACCATCTACAGATGGAGACAGAGAAACAGGGCCCAGGTAATCAGACCATCTGCAGATAGAGAATCAGGGCCCAGATAATCAGATGATCTACAGATGGAGACAGAGAAACAAGGCCCAGATATTCAGTCCATCTACAGACAGAGAAACAGGGCACAGATAATCAGAAGATCAACAGATGGAGACAAAGAAACAGGGCCCAGGTAATCAGATCATCTACAGACAGAGAAACAGAGCCCAGACAACTAGACCATCTACAGGCAGAGAAACAAGGCCCAGAGAATCAGATCATCTACAGATGGAGACAGAGAAACAGGGCCCATATAATCAGACCATCTACAGACAGAGAAACAGGGCCCAGATAATTAGACCATCTACAGATGGAGACAGAGAAACAGGGCCCAGGTAATCAGACCATCTGCAGATAGAGAATCAGGGCCCAGATAATCAGATCACCTACAGATGGAGACAGAGAAACAAGGCCCAGATATTCAGACCATCAACAGACAGAGAAACAGGGCCCAGATAATCAGACCATCTGCAGACAGAGGAACAGGGCACAGATAATCAGACCATCTACAGATGGAGACAGAGAAACAGGGCCCATATAATCAGACCATCTACAGACAGAGAAACAGGGCCCAGATAATAAGACCATCGACAGACAGAGAAACAAGGCCCAGATAATCAGACCATCTACAGGCAGAGAAACAAGGCCCAGAGAATCAGATCATCTACAGATGGAGACAGAGAAACAGGGCCCAGATATTCAGACCATCTACAGATGGAGACAGAGAAACAGGGCCCAGGTAATCAGAACATCTACAGACGGAGAAACAGGGCACAGATAATAAGACCATCGACAGACAGAGAAACAGGGCCCAGATAATCAGACCAGCTACAGATAGAGAATCAGAGCACAGATAATCAGATCATCTACAGATGGAGACAGAGAAACATAGAACATAGAACATAGAACATAGAACATACAGCACAGAACAGGCCCTTCGGCCCACAATGTTGTGCCGATCCTTTGTCCTCTGTCAAGGACAATTTAATCTATACCCCATCATTCTCCTTTATCCATATACCTATCCAAAAGCCTTTTGAAAGTCCCTAAAGTTTCTGACTCAACAACTTCCCCGGGCAAGGCATTCCATGCCTCGACCACTCTCTGGGTAAAGAACCTTCCCCTGACATCCCCCTTATATCTCCCACCCTTCACCTTAAATTTATGACCCCTTGTAACGCTTTGCTCCACCCGGGGAAAAAGTTTCTGACTGTCTACCCTATCTATTCCCCTGATCATCTTATAAACCTCTATCATGTCACCCCTCATCCTTCTCCTTTCTAATGAGAAGAGGCCTAGAATGTTCAGCCTTTCCTCGTAAGACTTATTCTCCATTCCAGGCAACATCCTGGTAAATCTCCTCTGCACCCTCTCCAAGGCTTCCACATCCTTCCTAAAATGAGGCGACCAGAACTGCACACAGTACTCCAAATGAGGCCTTACCAAGGTCCTGTACAGCTGCATCATCACCTCACGGCTCTTAAATTCAATCCCTCTGCTAATGAACGCTAACACCCCATATGCCTTCTTCACAGCCCTATCCACTTGAGTTGCAACTTTCAATGATCTATGCACATAGACCCCAAGGTCTCTCTGCTCCTCCACATGCCCAAGAACCCTACCGTTAACCCAGTATTTTGCATTCATGTTTGTCCTTCCAAAATGGACGACCTCACACTTTTCAGGGTTAAACTCCATCTGCCACTTTTCAGCCCAGCACTGCAACCTATCCAAGTCCCTTTGCAGACGACAATAGCCCTCCTCGGTATCCACAACTCCACCAACCTTTGTATCATCTGCAAATTTACTGACCCACCCTTCGACTTCCTCATCCAAGTCGTTAATAAAAATCACAAACAGGAGAGGACCCAGAACTGATCCCTGCGGCACGCCACTGGTAACTGGGCTCCAGGCTGAGTATTTACCATCTAAGACCACTCTCTGCCTTCTATCAGTTAGCCAATTCTTAATCCAACTGGCCACATTCCCCACTATCCCATGCCTCCTGACTTTCTCCATAAGTCTACCATGGGGGACCTTATCAAATGCCTTACTAAAATCCATGTACACCACATCCACTGGTTTACCCTCATCCACTTGCTTGGTCACCTGCTCAAAGAATTCAATCAGGCTTGTGAGGCAAGACCTACCCCTCACAAAACCGTGCTGACTGTCCCGAATCAAGCAGTGTCTTTCCAGATGCTCAGAAATCCTATCCCTCAGCACCTTTTCCATCAACTTGCCTACCACCGAAGTAAGACTAACTGGCCTGTAATTCCCAGGGTTGTTCCTATTCCCTTTCTTGAACAGGGGCACAACATTTGCCACCCTCCAATCACCTGGTACCACCCCCGTCAGCAGAGAAGATGAAAAGATCATTGCCAGCGGCTCTGCAATTTCATCCCTTGCTTCCCATAACATCCTTGGATATACCCCGTCAGGCCCGGGAGACTTGTCTATCTTCAAGTTATTCAAAAACCCCAACACATCTTCCCTCCTAACGAGCACTTCCTCGAGCTTACCAGTCTGCTTCCCACCGTCCTCTTCAGTAATACACCCCTTCTCATTCGTAAATACCGAAGAGAAGTACTCATTCAAAACCTCACTTATCTCTTCCGGCTCAACACACAGTCTCCCGCTATTGTCCTTGACCGGACCTACGGTCCCCCTAGTCATCCTCATATTTCTGACATACGCGTAAAAGGCCTTGGGGTTTTCTTTTATCCTACCCGCCAAGCATTTTTCATGCCCTCTCTTAGCTCTCCTAATCCCTTTCTTCAGATCCTTCCTGGCCATCTTGTATCCCTCCAGAGCTATGCCTGTGCCTTTTTTCCTCAACTTGATATACGCATCCTTCTTCTTCCTAACAAGACTCTCAACCTCTCTTGTCAACCACGGTTCCCTCACATGACCATCCCTTCCCTGTCTGACAGGGACATGCTTATCAATGGCCCCTACTATCTGCTCCTTGAAAAAGTTCCACATTTCGACCGTGCCCTTCCCTGCCAGCATATGCTCCCAACTTATGCTCCTCAGTTCCTGCCTGACAGCATCATATCTACCCTTCCCCCAATTGTAAACCTTGCCCTGTTGCCCATACCTATCCCTCTCCATTACCACAGTGAATGCTACAGAATTGTGATCACTATCTCCAAAGTGCTCGCCCACCAACAGCTCTATCACTTGCCCTGGTTCATTACCTAGTACCAAATCCAATATTGCCTCCCCTCTGGTCGGGCAGTCTACATACTGAGTCAGAAAAGCTTCCTGGACATACTGCACAAACACTACCCCATCCAAACTATTCGATCTAAAGAGTTGCCAATCAATATTTGGGAAGTTGAAATCCCCCATAATTACTACCCTGTGACTTCTGCTCCTTTCCAAAATCTGTTTCCCAATCTGCTCTTCCACCTCCCTGCTGCTATTGGGGGGCCTATAGAAAACTCCCATCAAGGTGACTGCTCCTTTCCTGTTCCTGACCTCAACCCACAGTGCCTCAGTCGGCAGATCCTCCTCGAAAATTCTTTCAGCAGTTGTTACACTATTTCTAACTAACAATGCCACCCCCCCACCTCTTTTACCACCATTCCTAATCTTATGAAAACATCTATAACCAGGTACCTCCAAAAACCATTCCTCCCCCTCACCTATCCACGTTTCAGTGATGGCCACAACATCGTAGTCCCAAGTGCCCATCCACGCCTTCAATTCACTCACCTTATTCCTGATGCTTCTTGCGTTGAAGTATACGCACTTTAACCCTTCTCCGTGCCCATCTGTCCTCTGCGACAGTGCTACCTTCCCCAATACCTCACTACACTCTTTGTCTTTCTGAGTGGACCCACTGGTCCCTGGATTACAAGACCGGTTCCCATCCCCCTCCCAAACTAGTTTAAACCCTCCCGAACAGTACTAGCAAACCTCCCTCCCAGGATATTGGTGCCCCTCTGGTTCAGATGCAGCCCGTCCTGTTTGAACAGGTCCCATCTTCCCCAGAATGCAGTCCAATTATCCAAGAACTGGAAGCCCTCCCTCCTACACCATTCCTGCAGCCACGTGTTCAGCTGTGCTCTCTCCCTATTCCTAGCCTCACTATCACGTGGCGCCGGCAACAAACCAGAGATAACAACTCTGTCCGTCCGAGCTTTCAGCTTCCAGCCTAACTCCCTAAACTCACTTCTAACATCTGTGCCACCCTTCCTTCCTACGTCGTTGGTGCCAATGTGCACCACGACCTCTGGCTGCTCCCCCTCCCCTTTAAGGATCCTGAAGACGCGATCACAAACATCACGGACCCTGGCACCAGGGAGGCAACAAACCATCCGTGCGTCTCGCCTGCGCCCACAGAATCGCCTGTCCGTACTCCTCACCATCGAGTCCCCGATGACTAGTGCTCTCCCATTCTCCCTCCTTCCCTTCTGAGCCACAGTGCAGGACCCCGTGCCAGAGGCCCGGTCACTGCAGCCTGCCCCCGATAGGCCGTCCCCCTCAACAGTATCTAAAACTGTATACTTGTTGTTGAGGGGAACGACCACAGGAGATCCCTGCACTGACCTCTTCCCACCTCTAACTGTTACCCAGCTGCCTTTGATTTGTGGAGTAACGACCTCCGTGTAGCTTCTATCTATCAACCCCTCAGCTTCCCGAATGATCCTCAGTTCATCCAGCTCCAGCTCCAATTCCCTAACACGGTCTGATAGGAGCTGGAGACGGATGCACTTCCAGCAGGTGAAGTCGGCAGGGTCCCCGGAGGTTTCCCTCACCTCGAACATTCTGCAGGAGGAGCAATACACTACACTGGCTGCCATTTCTTTTATTCAATTACCCCTTAGTTAAGTACAACTATAGATATTAACAAAAACAGTAAATAGCTTACCTGCTCAGTCCTTTTTGGTTAGAGGAGGAGGGTAAAAAGGGTCTTATTATTAGTTTAGAGGAGGAGGATGGGTGGGAGACACTACATGTGTAGTGGCTCGGGTTTACTCAGCTCCGCACCTTTAAGGAAAATACCTACCCAGGAGTCCTCGCTGCCGACCAGCTTCCGGTTCCTCCGGCGCCAAAAGAAACTCAAAGACAAGGAAAACAGTAAGTAAAACAGTAAGTACTTACTTTTAAAACACAGCTCCTGATGCCTTCACTCACCCACCGAAGAGTCGCTACCTTCTCCTGCTGCTCCGCCGGGAAATGAGGCCGAGTCCACGGAGCTCCGCACCTTTAAGGAAAATACCTACCCAGGAGTCCTCGCTGCCGACCAGCTTCCGGTTCCTCCGGCGCCAAAAGAAACTCAAAGACAAGGAAAACAGTAAGTAAAACAGTAAGTACTTACTTTTAAAACACAGCTCCTGATGCCTTCACTCACCCACCGAAGAGTCGCTACCTTCTCCTGCTGCTCCGCCGGGAAATGAGGCCCAGATAATCACACCATCTGCAGACAGAGAAACAAGGCCCAGATAATCAGACCATCTACAGACAGAGAAACAGCGCACAGATAATCAGACCATCTACAGACAGAGAAACAGGGCCCAGATAATCATATCATCTCCAGATGGAGACAGAGAAACAAGACCCAGATAATCAGACCATCTACAGAGAGAGAATCAGGGCCCAGATAATCAGACCATCTGCAGACAGAGAAACAACGCCCAGATAATCAGACAATCGACAGACAGAGAAGCAGGGCCCAGATAATCAGATCATCTACAGACATAGAAACAGGGCCCAGATAATCAGACCATCTACAGACAGAGAAACAGGGCACAGATAATCAGATCATCTACAGATGGAGACAGAGAAACAGGGCCCAGATAATCAGACCATCTACAGAGAGAGAAACAGGGCCCAGGTAATCAGACCATCTACAGACAGAGAAACAGGGCACAGATAATCAGACCATCTACAGAGAGAGAATCAGAGCCCAGATAATCAGATCATCTCCAGATGGAGACAGAGAAACAAGGCCCAGATAATCAGACCATCTACAGAGAGGGAATCAGGGCCCAGATAATCACACCATCTGCAGACAGAGAAACAACGCCCAGATAATCAGATCATCGACAGACATAGAAACAGGGCCCAGGTAATCAGACCATCTACAGAGAGAGAATCAGGGCCCAGATAATCAGACCATCTGCAGACAGAGAAACAACGCCCAGATAATCAGACCATCGACAGACAGAGAAGCAGGGCCCAGATAATCAGATCATCTACAGACATAGAAACAGGGCACAGATAATCAGACCATCTACAGACAGAGAAACAGGGCACAGATAATCAGATCATCTACAGATGGAGACAGTGAAACAGGGCCCAGATAATCAGACCATCTACAGAGAGAGAAACAGGGCCCAGGTAATCAGACCATCTACAGACAGAGAAACAGGGCACAGATAATCAGACCATCTACAGAGAGAGAATCAGAGCCCAGATAATCAGATCATCTCCAGATGGAGACAGAGAAACAAGGCCCAGATAATCAGACCATCTACTGAGAGGGAATCAGGGCCCAGATAATCACACCATCTGCAGACAGAGAAACAACGCCCAGATAATCAGATCATCGACAGACAGAGAAACAGGGCCCAGGTAATCAGACCATCTACAGACAGAGAAAGAGGGCACAGATAATCAGACCATCTACAGATGGAGACAGAGAAACAAGGCCAAGATAATCCGACCATCTACAGACAGAGAAACAAGGCCCAGAGAATCAGATCATCTACAGATGGAGACAGAGAAACAGGGCCCAGATAATCAGACCATCTACAGATGGAGACAGAGAAACAGGGCCAAGGTAATCAGACCATCTGCAGATAGAGAATCAGGGCCCAGATAATCAGATCATCTACAGATGGAGACAGAGAAACAAGGCCCAGATAATCAGACCATCTACAGACAGAGAAACAGGGCACAGATAATCAGAACATCAACAGATGGAGACAAAGAAACAGGGCCCAGGTAATCAGATCATCTACAGACAGAGAAACAGAGCCCAGACAACTAGACCATCTACAGGCAGAGAAACAAGGCCCAGAGAATCAGATCATCTACAGATGGAGACAGAGAAACAGGGCCCAGATAATCAGACCATCTACAGATGGAGACAGAGAAACAGGGCCCAGGTAATCAGAACATCTACAGACAGAGAAACAGGGCACAGATAATAAGACCATCGACAGACAGAGAAACAGGGCCCAGGTAATCAGACCATCTACAGACAGAGAAACAGGGCACAGATAATCAGACCATCTGCAGACAGAGAAACAGGGCACAGATAATCATATCATCTCCAGATGGAGACAGAGAAACAAGTCCCAGATAATCAGACCATCGACAAAGAGAGAAACAGGGCCCAGGTAATCAGACCATCTACAGACAGAGAAACAGGGCACAGATAATCAGAGCATCTACAGGCAGAGAAACAAGGCGCAGATAATCAGACCATCTACAGATGGAGACAGAGAAACAGGGCCCAGATAATCAGACCATCTACAGACAGAGAAACAGGGCACAGATAATCAGACCATCTACAGATGGAGACAGAGAAACAGGGCCCATATAATCAGACCATCTACAGACAGAGAAACAGGGCCCAGATAATTAGACCATCTACAGATGGAGACAGAGAAACAGGGCCCAGGTAATCAGACCATCTGCAGATTGAGAATCAGGGCCCAGATAATCAGATCATCTACAGATGGAGACAGTGAAACAAGGCCCAGATATTCAGACCATCAACAGACAGAGAAACAGGGCCCAGATAATCAGACCATCTGCAGACAGAGGAACAGGGCACAGATAATCAGACCATCTACAGATGGAGACAGAGAAACAGGGCCCAGGTAATCAGACCATCTGCAGATAGAGAATCAGGGCCCAGATAATCAGATGATCTACAGATGGAGACAGGGAAACAAGACCCAGATATTCAGTCCATCTACAGACAGAGAAACAGGGCACAGATAATCAGAACATCAACAGATGGAGACAAAGAAACAGGGCCCAGGTAATCAGATCATCTACAGACAGAGAAACAGAGCCCAGACAACTGGACCATCTACAGGCAGAGAAACAAAGCCCAGAGAATCAGATCATCTACAGATGGAGACAGAGAAACAGGGCCCATATAATCAGACCATCTACAGACAGAGAAACAGGGCCCAGATAATTAGACCATCTACAGATGGAGACAGAGAAACAGGGCCCAGGTAATCAGACCATCTGCAGATAGAGAATCAGGGCCCAGATAATCAGATCATCTACAGATGGAGAAAGAGAAACAAGGCCCAGATATTCAGACCATCAACAGACAGAGAAACAGGGCCCAGATAATCAGACCATCTGCAGACAGAGGAACAGGGCACAGATAATCAGACCATCTACAGATGGAGACAGAGTAACAGGGCCCATATAATCAGACCATCTACAGACAGAGAAACAGGGCCCAGATAATAAAACCATCGACAGACAGAGAAACAAGGCCCAGATAATCAGACCATCTACAGGCAGAGAAACAAGGCCCAGAGAATCAGATCATCTACAGATGGAGACAGAGAAACAGGGCCCAGATATTCAGACCATCTACAGATGGAGACAGAGAAACAGGGCCCAGGTAATCAGAACATCTACAGACGGAGAAACAGGGCACAGATAATAAGACCATCGACAGACAGAGAAACAGGGCCCAGATAATCAGACCAGCTACAGATAGAGAATCAGAGCACAGATAATCAGATCATCTACAGATGGAGACAGAGAAACAAGGCCCAGATAATCAGACCATCTACAGACAGAGAAACAGCGCACAGATAATCAGACCATCTACAGACAGAGAAACAGGGCCCAGATAATCATATCATCTCCAGATGGAGACAGAGAAACAAGACCCAGATAATCAGACCATCTACAGAGAGAGAATCAGGGCCCAGATAATCAGACCATCTGCAGACAGAGAAACAACGCCCAGATAATCAGACCATCGACAGACAGAGAAGCAGGGCCCAGATAATCAGATCATCTACAGACATAGAAACAGGGCCCAGATAATCAGACCATCTACAGACAGAGAAACAGGGCACAGATAATCAGATCATCTACAGATGGAGACAGAGAAACAGGGCCCAGATAATCAGACCATCTACAGAGAGAGAAACAGGGCCCAGGTAATCAGACCATCTACAGACAGAGAAACAGGGCACAGATAATCAGACCATCTACAGAGAGAGAATCAGAGCCCAGATAATCAGATCATCTCCAGATGGAGACAGAGAAACAAGGCCCAGATAATCAGACCATCTACAGAGAGGGAATCAGGGCCCAGATAATCACACCATCTGCAGACAGAGAAACAACGCCCAGATAATCAGATCATCGACAGACAGAGAAACAGGGCCCAGGTAATCAGACCATCTACAGATGGAGACAGAGAAACAAGGCCAAGATAATCCGACCATCTACAGACAGAGAAACAAGGCCCAGAGAATCAGATCATCTACAGATGGAGACAGAGAAACAGGGCCCAGATAATCAGACCATCTACAGATGGAGACAGAGAAACAGGGCCAAGGTAATCAGACCATCTGCAGATAGAGAATCAGGGCCCAGATAATCAGATCATCTACAGATGGAGACAGAGAAACAAGGCCCTGATAATCAGACCATCTACAGACAGAGAAACAGGGCACAGATAATCAGAACATCAACAGATGGAGACAAAGAAACAGGGCCCAGGTAATCAGATCATCTACAGACAGAGAAACAGAGCCCAGACAACTAGACCATCTACAGGCAGAGAAACAAGGCCCAGAGAATCAGATCATCTACAGATGGAGACAGAGAAACAGGGCCCAGATAATCAGACCATCTACAGATGGAGACAGAGAAACAGGGCCCAGGTAATCAGAACATCTACAGACAGAGAAACAGGGCACAGATAATAAGACCATCGACAGACAGAGAAACAGGGCCCAGGTAATCAGACCATCGACAGACAGAGAAACAGGGCACAAATAATCAGAACATCTGCAGACAGAGAAACAGGGCACAGATAATCATATCATCTCCAGATGGAGACAGAGAAACAAGTCCCAGATAATCAGACCATCTACAAAGAGAGAAACAGGGCCCAGGTAATCAGACCATCTACAGACAGAGAAACAGGGCACAGATAATCAGACCATCTACAGATGGAGACAGAGAAACAAGTCCCAGATAATCAGACCATCTACAAAGAGAGAAACAGGGCCCAGGTAATCAGACCATCTACAGACAGAGAAACAGGGCCCAGGTAATCAGACCATCTACAGGCAGAGAAACAAGGCGCAGATAATCAGACCATCTACAGATGGAGACAGAGAAACAGGGCCCAGATAATCAGACCATCTACAGACAGAGAAACAGGGCACAGATAATCAGACCATCTACAGATGGAGACAGAGAAACAGGGCCCATATAATCAGACCATCTACAGACAGAGAAACAGGGCCCAGATAATTAGACCATCTACAGATGGAGACAGAGAAACAGGGCCCAGGTAATCAGACCATCTGCAGATAGAGAATCAGGGCCCAGATAATCAGATCATCTACAGATGGAGACAGAGAAACAAGGCCCAGATATTCAGACCATCAACAGACAGAGAAACAGGGCCCAGATAATCAGACCATCTGCAGACAGAGGAACAGGGCTCAGATAATCAGACCATCTACAGATGGAGACAGAGAAACAGGGCCCAGGTAATCAGACCATCTGCAGATAGAGAATCAGGGCCCAGATAATCAGATGATCTACAGATGGAGACAGAGAAACAAGGCCCAGATAATCAGACCATCTACAGACAGAGAAACAGGGCACAGATAATCAGAACATCAACAGATGGAGACAAAGAAATAGGGCCCAGGTAATCAGATCATCTACAGACAGAGAAACAGAGCCCAGACAACTAGACCATCTACAGGCAGAGAAACAAGGCCCAGAGAATCAGATCATCTACAGATGGACACAGAGAAACAGGGCCCATATAATCAGACCATCTACAGACAGAGAAACAGGGCCCAGATAATTAGAGCATCTACAGATGGAGACAGAGAAACAGGGCCCAGGTAATCAGACCATCTGCAGATAGAGAATCAGGGCCCAGATAATCAGATCATCTACAGATGGAGACAGAGAAACAAGGCCCAGATATTCAGACCATCAACAGACAGAGAAACAGGGCCCAGATAATCAGACCATCTGCAGACAGAGGAACAGGGCACAGATAATCAGACCATCTACAGATGGAGACAGAGAAACAGGGCCCATATAATCAGACAATCTACAGACAGAGAAACAGGGCCCAGATAATAAGACCATCGACAGACAGAGAAACAGGGCCCAGATAATCAGACCATCTACAGGCAGAGAAACAAGGCCCAGAGAATCAGATCATCTACAGATGGAGACAGAGAAACAGGGCCCAGGTAATCAGAACATCTACAGACGGAGAAACAGGGCACAGATAGTAAGACCATCGACAGACAGAGAAACAGGGCCCAGATAATCAGACCAGCTACAGATAGAGAATCAGAGCACAGATAATCATATCATCTCCAGATGGAGACAGAGAAACAAGACCCAGATAATCAGAGCATCTACAGAGAGAGCATCAGGGCCCAGATAATCAGACCATCTGCAGACAGAGAAACAACGCCCAGATAATCAGACCATCGACAGACAGAGAAGCAGGGCCCAGATAATCAGATCATCTACAGACATAGAAACAGGGCCCAGATAATCAGACCATCTACAGACAGAGAAACAGGGCACAGATAATCAGATCATCTACAGATGGAGACAGAGAAACAGGGCCCAGATAATCAGACCATCTACAGAGAAAGAAACAGGGCCCAGGTAATCAGACCATCTGCAGACAGAGAAACAACGCCCAGATAATCAGACCATCGACAGACAGAGAAACAGGGCCCAGGTAATCAGACCATCTACAGACAGAGAAAGAGGGCACAGATAATCAGACCATCTACAGATGGAGACAGAAAAACAAGGCCAAGATAATCAGACCATCTACAGACAGAGAAACAAGGCCCAGAGAATCAGATCATCTACAGATGGAGACAGAGAAACAGGGCCCAGATAATCAGACCATCTACAGATGGAGACAGAGAAACAGGGCCCAGGTAATCAGATCATCTACAGACAGAGAAACAGGGCACAGATAATCAGACCATCGACAGACAGAGAAACAGGGCCCAGATAATCAGACCATCTACAGAGAGAGAATCAGAGCCCAGATAATCAGCTCATCTCCAGATGGAGACAGAGAAACAAGGCCCAGATAATCAGACCATCTACAGAGAGAGAAACAGCGCACAGATAATCAGACCATCTACAGACAGAGAAACAGGGCCCAGATAATCATATCATCTCCAGATGGAGACAGAGAAACAAGGCCCAGATAATCAGACCATCTACAGAGAGAGAATCAGGGCCCAGATAATCAGACCATCTGCAGACAGAGGAACAACGCTCAGATAATCAGACCATCGACAGACAGAGAAGCAGGGCCCAGATAATCAGATCATCTACAGACATAGAAACAGGGCCCAGTGTATCAGACCATCTACAGACAGAGAAACAGGGCACAGATAATCAGATCATCTACAGATGGAGACAGAGAAACAGGGCCCAGATAATCAGACCATCTACAGAGAGAGAAACAGGGCCCAGGTAATCAGACCATCTACAGACAGAGAAACAGGGCACAGGTAATCATATCATCTCAAGATGGAGACAGAGAAACAAGGCCCAGATAATCAGACCATCTACAGAGAGAGAAACAGGGCCCAGGTAATCAGACCATCTACAGACAGAGAAACAGGGCACAGATAATCAGAGCATCTACAGGCAGAGAAACAAGGCGCAGATAATCAGACCATCTACAGATGGAGACAGAGAAACAGGGCCCAGATAATCAGACCATCTACAGACAGAGAAACAGGGCACAGATAATCAGATCATCAACTGACAGAGAAACAGGGCCCAGATAATTAGACCATCTACAGATGGAGACAGAGAAACAGGGCCCAGGTAATCAGATCATCTACAGATGGAGACAGAGAAACAGGGCCCAGATAATCAGACCATCTACAGACAGAGAAACAGGGCACAGATAATCAGATCATCTACTGACAGAGAAACAGGGCCCAGATAATTAGACCATCTACAGATGGAGACAGAGAAACAGGGCCCAGATAATCAGACCATCTACAGACAGAGAAACAGGGCACAGATAATCAGATCATCTACTGACAGAGAAACAGGGCACAGATAATCAGACCATCTACAGATGGAGACAGAGAAACAGGGCTCATATAATCAGACCATCTACAGACAGAGAAACAGGGCCCAGATAATAAGACCATCGACAGACAGAGAAACAGGGCCCAGATAATCAGACCATCTACAGGCAGAGAAACAAGGCCCAGAGAATCAGATCATCTACAGATGGAGACAGAGAAACAGGGCCCAGATATTCAGACCATCTACAGATGGAGACAGAGAAACAGGGCCCAGGTAATCAGAACATCTACAGACAGAGAAACAGCGCACAGATAATCAGACCATCTACAGACAGAGAAACAGGGCCCAGACAATCAGACCAGCTACAGATAGACAATCAGAGCACAGATAATCAGATCATCTACAGATGGAGACAGAGAAACAAGGCCCAGATAATCAGACCATCTACAGACAGAGAAACAGCGCACAGATAATCAGACCATCTACAGACAGAGAAACAGGGCCCAGATAATCATATCATCTCCAGATGGAGACAGAGAAACAAGGCCCAGATAATCAGACCATCTGCAGAGAGAGAATCAGGGCCCAGATAATCAGACCATCTGCAGACAGAGAAACAACGCCCAGATAATCAGACCATCGACAGACAGAGAAGCAGGGCCCAGATAATCAGATCATCTACAGACATAGAAACAGGGCACAGATAATCAGATCATCTACAGATGGAGACAGAGAAACAGGGCCCAGATAATCAGACCATCTACAGAGAGAGAAACAGGGCCCAGGTAATCAGACCATCTACAGACAGAGAAACAGGGCACAGATAATCAGACCATCTACAGAGAGAGAATCAGAGCCCAGATAATCAGATCATCTCCAGATGGAGACAGAGAAACAAGGCCCAGATAATCAGACCATCTACAGAGAGGGAATCAGGGCCCAGATAATCAGACCATCTGCAGACAGAGAAACAACGCCCAGATAATCAGACCATCGACAGACAGAGAAACAGGGCCCAGGTAATCAGACCATCTACAGACAGAGAAAGAGGGCACAGATAATCAGACCATCTACAGATGGAGACAGAGAAACAAGGCCCAGATAATCAGACCATCTACAGACAGAGAAACAAGGCCCAGAGAATCAGATCATCTGCAGATGGAGACAGAGAAACAGGGCCCAGATAATCAGACCATCTACAGATGGAGACAGAGAAACAGGGCCCAGGTAATCAGACCATCTGCAGATAGAGAATCAGGGCCCAGATAATCAGATGATCTACAGATGGAGACAGAGAAACAAGGCCCAGATAATCAGACCATCTACAGACAGAGAAACAGGGCACAGATAATCAGAACATCAACAGATGGAGACAAAGAAACAGGGCCCAGGTAAGCAGAACATCTACAGACAGAGAAACAGAGCCCAGACAACTAGACCATCTACAGGCAGAGAAACAAGGCCCAGAGAATCAGATCATCTACAGATGGAGACAGAGAAACAGGGCCCAGATAATCAGACCATCTACAGATGGAGACAGAGAAACAGGGCCCAGGTAATCAGAACATCTACAGACAGAGAAACAGGGCACAGATAATAAGACCATCGACAGACAGAGAAACAGGGCCCAGGTAATCAGACCATCTACAGACAGAGAAACAGGGCACAGATAATCAGAACATCTGCAGACAGAGAAACAGGGCACAGATAATCATATCATCTCCAGATGGAGACAGAGAAACAAGTCCCAGATAATCAGACCATCTACAAAGAGAGAAACAGGGCCCAGGTAATCAGACCATCTACAGACAGAGAAACAGGGCCCAGGTAATCAGACCATCTACAGGCAGAGAAACAAGGCGCAGATAATCAGACCATCTACAGATGGAGACAGAGAAACAGGGCCCAGATAATCAGACCATCTACAGACAGAGAAACAGGGCACAGATAATCAGACCATCTACAGATGGAGACAGAGAAACAGGGCCCATATAATCAGACCATCTACAGACAGAGAAACAGGGCCCAGATAATTAGACCATCTACAGATGGAGACAGAGAAACAGGGCCCAGGTAATCAGACCATCTGCAGATAGAGAATCAGGGCCCAGATAATCAGATCATCTACAGATGGAGACAGAGAAACAAGGCCCAGATATTCAGACCATCAACAGACAGAGAAACAGGGCCCAGATAATCAGACCATCTGCAGACAGAGGAACAGGGCACAGATAATCAGACCATCTACAGATGGAGACAGAGAAACAGGGCCCAGGTAATCAGACCATCTGCAGATAGAGAATCAGGGCCCAGATAATCAGATGATCTACAGATGGAGACAGAGAAACAAGGCCCAGATAATCAGACCATCTACAGAGAGAGAAACAGGGCACAGATAATCAGAACATCAACAGATGGAGACAAAGAAACAGGGCCCAGGTAATCAGATCATCTACAGACAGAGAAACAGAGCCCAGACAACTGGACCATCTACAGGCAGAGAAACAAGGTCCAGAGAATCAGATCATCTACAGATGGAGACAGAGAAACAGGGCCCATATAATCAGACCATCTACAGACAGAGAAACAGGGCCCAGATAATTAGACCATCTACAGATGGAGACAGAGAAACAGGGCCCAGGTAATCAGACCATCTGCAGATAGAGAATCAGGGCCCAGATAATCAGATCATCTACAGATGGAGACAGAGAAACAAGGCCCAGATATTCGGACCATCAACAGACAGAGAAACAGGGCCCAGATAATCAGACCATCTGCAGATGGAGACAGAGAAACAGGGCCCATATAATCAGACCATCTACAGACAGAGAAACAGGGCCCAGATAATAAGACCATCGACAGACAGAGAAACAGGGCCCAGATAATCAGACCATCTACAGGCAGAGAAACAAGGCCCAGAGAATCAGATCATCTACAGATGGAGACAGAGAAACAGGGCCCAGATAATCAGACCATCTACAGATGGAGACAGAGAAACAGGGCCCAGGTAATCAGAACATCTACAGATGGAGAAACAGGGCACAGATAGTAAGACCATCGACAGACAGAGAAACAGGGCCCAGATAATCAGACCAGCTACAGATAGAGAATCAGAGCACAGATAATCATATCATCTCCAGATGGAGACAGAGAAACAAGACCCAGATAATCAGAGCATCTACAGAGAGAGAATCAGGGCCCAGATAATCAGACCATCTGCAGACAGAGAAACAACGCCCAGATAATCAGACCATCGACAGACAGAGAAGCAGGGCCCAGATAATCAGATCATCTACAGACATAGAAACAGGGCCCAGATAATCAGACCATCTACAGACAGAGAAACAGGGCACAGATAATCAGATCATCTACAGATGGAGACAGAGAAACAGGGCCCAGATAATCAGACCATCTACAGAGAGAGAAACAGGGCCCAGGTAATCAGACCATCTACAGACAGAGAAACAGGGCACAGATAATCAGACCATCTACAGAGAGAGAATCAGAGCCCAGATAATCAGATCATCTCCAGATGGAGACAGAGAAACAAGGCCCAGATAATCAGACCATCTACAGAGAGGGAATCAGGGCCCAGATAATCAGACCATCTGCAGACAGAGAAACAACGCCCAGATAATCAGACCATCGACAGACAGAGAAACAGGGCCCAGGTAATCAGACCATCTACAGACAGAGAAAGAGGGCACAGATAATCAGACCATCTACAGATGGAGACAGAGAAACAAGGCCCAGATAATCAGACCATCTACAGACAGAGAAACAAGGCCCAGAGAATCAGATCATCTACAGATGGAGACATAGAAACAGGGCCCAGATAATCAGACCATCTACAGATGGAGACAGAGAAACAGGGCCCAGGTAATCAGATCATCTACAGACAGAGAAACAGGGCACAGATAATCAGACCATCGACAGACAGAGAAACAGGGCCCAGATAATCAGACCATCTACAGACAGAGGATCAGGGCCCAGGTAATCAGACCATCTACAGACAGAGAAAGAGGGCACAGATAATCAGACCATCTACAGATGGAGACAGAGAAACAAGGCCGAGATAATCAGACCATCTACAGACAGAGAAACAAGGCCAAGAGAATCAGATCATCTGCAGATGGAGACAGAGAAACAGGGCCCAGATAATCAGACCATCTACAGATGGAGACAGAGAAACAGGGCCCAGGTAATCAGACCATCTGGAGATAGAGAATCAGGGCCCAGATAATCAGATGATCTACAGATGGAGACAGAGAAACAAGGCCCAGATAATCAGACCATCTACAGACAGAGAAACAGGGCACAGATAATCAGAACATCAACAGATGGAGACAAAGAAACAGGGCCCAGGTAATCAGATCATCTACAGACAGAGAAACAGAGCCCAGACAACTAGACCATCTACAGGCAGAGAAACAAGGCCCAGAGAATCAGATCATCTACAGATGGAGACAGAGAAACAGGGCCCAGGTAATCAGACCATCTACAGACAGAGAAACAGGGCCCAGGTAATCAGACCATCTACAGGCAGAGAAACAAGGCGCAGATAATCAGACCATCTACAGATGGAGACAGAGAAACAGGGCCCAGATAATCAGACCATCTACAGACAGAGAAACAGGGCACAGATAATCAGACCATCTACAGATGGAGACAGAGAAACAGGGCCCATATAATCAGACCATCTACAGACAGAGAAACAGGGCCCAGATAATTAGACCATCTACAGATGGAGACAGAGAAACAGGGCCCAGGTAATCAGACCATCTGCAGATAGAGAATCAGGGCCCAGATAATCAGATCATCTACAGATGGAGACAGAGAAACAAGGCCCAGATATTCAGACCATCAACAGACAGAGAAACAGGGCCCAGATAATCAGACCATCTGCAGACAGAGGAACAGGGCACAGATAATCAGACCATCTACAGATGGAGACAGAGAAACAGGGCCCAGGTAATCAGACCATCTGCAGATAGAGAATCAGGGCCCAGATAATCAGATGATCTACAGATGGAGACAGAGAAACAAGGCCCAGATAATCAGACCATCTACAGAGAGAGAAACAGGGCACAGATAATCAGAACATCAACAGATGGAGACAAAGAAACAGGGCCCAGGTAATCAGATCATCTACAGACAGAGAAACAGAGCCCAGACAACTAGACCATCTACAGGCAGAGAAACAAGGCCCAGAGAATCAGATCATCTACAGATGGAGACAGAGAAACAGGGCCCATATAATCAGACCATCTACAGACAGAGAAACAGGGCCCAGATAATTAGACCATCTACAGATGGAGACAGAGAAACAGGGCCCAGGTAATCAGACCATCTGCAGATAGAGAATCAGGGCCCAGATAATCAGATCATCTACAGATGGAGACAGAGAAACAAGGCCCAGATATTCAGACCATCAACAGACAGAGAAACAGGGCCCAGATAATCAGACCATCTGCAGACAGAGGAACAGGGCACAGATAATCAGACCATCTACAGATGGAGACAGAGAAACAGGGCCCAGATAATCAGACCATCTACAGATGGAGACAGAGAAACAGGGCCCAGGTAATCAGACCATCTGGAGATAGAGAATCAGGGCCCAGATAATCAGATGATCTACAGATGGAGACAGAGAAACAAGGCCCAGATAATCAGACCATCTACAGACAGAGAAACAGGGCACAGATAATCAGAACATCAACAGATGGAGACAAAGAAACAGGGCCCAGGTAATCAGATCATCTACAGACAGAGAAACAGAGCCCAGACAACTAGACCATCTACAGGCAGAGAAACAAGGCCCAGAGAATCAGATCATCTACAGATGGAGACAGAGAAACAGGGCCCAGATAATCAGACCATCTACAGATGGAGACAGAGAAACAGGGCCCAGGTAATCAGAACATCTACAGACAGAGAAACAGGGCACAGATAATAAGACCATCGACAGACAGAGAAACAGGGCCCAGGTAATCAGACCATCTACAGACAGAGAAACAGGGCACAGATAATCAGAACATCTGCAGACAGAGAAACAGGGCACAGATAATCATATCATCTCCAGATGGAGACAGAGAAACAAGTCCCAGATAATCAGACCATCTACAAAGAGAGAAACAGGGCCCAGGTAATCAGACCACCTACAGACAGAGAAACAGGGCACAGATAATCAGACCATCTACAGATGGAGACAGAGAAACAAGTCCCAGATAATCAGACCATCTACAAAGAGAGAAACAGGGCCCAGGTAATCAGACCATCTACAGACAGAGAAACAGGGCCCAGGTAATCAGACCATCTACAGGCAGAGAAACAAGGCGCAGATAATCAGACCATCTACAGATGGAGACAGAGAAACAGGGCCCAGATAATCAGACCATCAACAGATGGAGACAAAGAAACAGGGCCCAGGTAATCAGATCATCTACAGACAGAGAAACAGAGCCCAGACAACTAGACCATCTACAGGCAGAGAAACAAGGCCCAGAGAATCAGATCATCTACAGATGGAGACAGAGAAACAGGGCCCAGATAATCAGACCATCTACAGATGGAGACAGAGAAACAGGGCCCAGGTAATCAGAACATCTACAGACAGAGAAACAGGGCACAGATAATAAGACCATCGACAGACAGAGAAACAGGGCCCAGGTAATCAGACCATCTACAGACAGAGAAACAGGGCACAGATAATCAGAACATCTGCAGACAGAGAAACAGGGCACAGATAATCATATCATCTCCAGATGGAGACAGAGAAACAAGTCCCAGATAATCAGACCATCTACAAAGAGAGAAACAGGGCCCAGGTAATCAGACCACCTACAGACAGAGAAACAGGGCACAGATAATCAGACCATCTACAGATGGAGACAGAGAAACAAGTCCCAGATAATCAGACCATCTACAAAGAGAGAAACAGGGCCCAGGTAATCAGACCATCTACAGACAGAGAAACAGGGCCCAGGTAATCAGACCATCTACAGGCAGAGAAACAAGGCGCAGATAATCAGACCATCTACAGATGGAGACAGAGAAACAGGGCCCAGATAATCAGACCATCTACAGACAGAGAAACAGGGCACAGATAATCAAACCATCTACAGATGGAGACAGAGAAACAGGGCCCATATAATCAGACCATCTACAGACAGAGAAACAGGGCCCAGATAATTAGACCATCTACAGATGGAGACAGAGAAACAGGGCCCAGATAATCAGACCATCGACAGACAGAGAAGCAGGGCCCAGATAATCAGATCATCTACAGACATAGAAACAGGGCACAGATAATCAGATCATCTACAGATGGAGACAGAGAAACAGGGCCCAGATAATCAGACCATCTACAGAGAGAGAAACAGGGCCCAGGTAATCAGACCATCTACAGACAGAGAAACAGGGCACAGATAATCAGACCATCTACAGAGAGAGAATCAGAGCCCAGATAATCAGATCATCTCCAGATGGAGACAGAGAAACAAGGCCCAGATAATCAGACCATCTACAGAGAGGGAATCAGGGCCCAGATAATCAGACCATCTGCAGACAGAGAAACAACGCCCAGATAATCAGACCATCGACAGACAGAGAAACAGGGCCCAGGTAATCAGACCATCTACAGACAGAGAAAGAGGGCACAGATAATCAGACCATCTACAGATGGAGACAGAGAAACAAGGCCCAGATAATCAGACCATCTACAGACAGAGAAACAAGGCCCAGAGAATCAGATCATCTGCAGATGGAGACAGAGAAACAGGGCCCAGATAATCAGACCATCTACAGATGGAGACAGAGAAACAGGGCCCAGGTAATCAGACCATCTGCAGATAGAGAATCAGGGCCCAGATAATCAGATGATCTACAGATGGAGACAGAGAAACAAGGCCCAGATAATCAGACCATCTACAGACAGAGAAACAGGGCACAGATAATCAGAACATCAACAGATGGAGACAAAGAAACAGGGCCCAGGTAAGCAGAACATCTACAGACAGAGAAACAGAGCCCAGACAACTAGACCATCTACAGGCAGAGAAACAAGGCCCAGAGAATCAGATCATCTACAGATGGAGACAGAGAAACAGGGCCCAGATAATCAGACCATCTACAGATGGAGACAGAGAAACAGGGCCCAGGTAATCAGAACATCTACAGACAGAGAAACAGGGCACAGATAATAAGACCATCGACAGACAGAGAAACAGGGCCCAGGTAATCAGACCATCTACAGACAGAGAAACAGGGCACAGATAATCAGAACATCTGCAGACAGAGAAACAGGGCACAGATAATCATATCATCTCCAGATGGAGACAGAGAAACAAGTCCCAGATAATCAGACCATCTACAAAGAGAGAAACAGGGCCCAGGTAATCAGACCATCTACAGACAGAGAAACAGGGCCCAGGTAATCAGACCATCTACAGGCAGAGAAACAAGGCGCAGATAATCAGACCATCTACAGATGGAGACAGAGAAACAGGGCCCAGATAATCAGACCATCTACAGACAGAGAAACAGGGCACAGATAATCAGACCATCTACAGATGGAGACAGAGAAACAGGGCCCATATAATCAGACCATCTACAGACAGAGAAACAGGGCCCAGATAATTAGACCATCTACAGATGGAGACAGAGAAACAGGGCCCAGGTAATCAGACCATCTGCAGATAGAGAATCAGGGCCCAGATAATCAGATCATCTACAGATGGAGACAGAGAAACAAGGCCCAGATATTCAGACCATCAACAGACAGAGAAACAGGGCCCAGATAATCAGACCATCTGCAGACAGAGGAACAGGGCACAGATAATCAGACCATCTACAGATGGAGACAGAGAAACAGGGCCCAGGTAATCAGACCATCTGCAGATAGAGAATCAGGGCCCAGATAATCAGATGATCTACAGATGGAGACAGAGAAACAAGGCCCAGATAATCAGACCATCTACAGAGAGAGAAACAGGGCACAGATAATCAGAACATCAACAGATGGAGACAAAGAAACAGGGCCCAGGTAATCAGATCATCTACAGACAGAGAAACAGAGCCCAGACAACTGGACCATCTACAGGCAGAGAAACAAGGTCCAGAGAATCAGATCATCTACAGATGGAGACAGAGAAACAGGGCCCATATAATCAGACCATCTACAGACAGAGAAACAGGGCCCAGATAATTAGACCATCTACAGATGGAGACAGAGAAACAGGGCCCAGGTAATCAGACCATCTGCAGATAGAGAATCAGGGCCCAGATAATCAGATCATCTACAGATGGAGACAGAGAAACAAGGCCCAGATATTCGGACCATCAACAGACAGAGAAACAGGGCCCAGATAATCAGACCATCTGCAGATGGAGACAGAGAAACAGGGCCCATATAATCAGACCATCTACAGACAGAGAAACAGGGCCCAGATAATAAGACCATCGACAGACAGAGAAACAGGGCCCAGATAATCAGACCATCTACAGGCAGAGAAACAAGGCCCAGAGAATCAGATCATCTACAGATGGAGACAGAGAAACAGGGCCCAGATAATCAGACCATCTACAGATGGAGACAGAGAAACAGGGCCCAGGTAATCAGAACATCTACAGATGGAGAAACAGGGCACAGATAGTAAGACCATCGACAGACAGAGAAACAGGGCCCAGATAATCAGACCAGCTACAGATAGAGAATCAGAGCACAGATAATCATATCATCTCCAGATGGAGACAGAGAAACAAGACCCAGATAATCAGAGCATCTACAGAGAGAGAATCAGGGCCCAGATAATCAGACCATCTGCAGACAGAGAAACAACGCCCAGATAATCAGACCATCGACAGACAGAGAAGCAGGGCCCAGATAATCAGATCATCTACAGACATAGAAACAGGGCCCAGATAATCAGACCATCTACAGACAGAGAAACAGGGCACAGATAATCAGATCATCTACAGATGGAGACAGAGAAACAGGGCCCAGATAATCAGACCATCTACAGAGAGAGAAACAGGGCCCAGGTAATCAGACCATCTACAGACAGAGAAACAGGGCACAGATAATCAGACCATCTACAGAGAGAGAATCAGAGCCCAGATAATCAGATCATCTCCAGATGGAGACAGAGAAACAAGGCCCAGATAATCAGACCATCTACAGAGAGGGAATCAGGGCCCAGATAATCAGACCATCTGCAGACAGAGAAACAACGCCCAGATAATCAGACCATCGACAGACAGAGAAACAGGGCCCAGGTAATCAGACCATCTACAGACAGAGAAAGAGGGCACAGATAATCAGACCATCTACAGATGGAGACAGAGAAACAAGGCCCAGATAATCAGACCATCTACAGACAGAGAAACAAGGCCCAGAGAATCAGATCATCTACAGATGGAGACATAGAAACAGGGCCCAGATAATCAGACCATCTACAGATGGAGACAGAGAAACAGGGCCCAGGTAATCAGATCATCTACAGACAGAGAAACAGGGCACAGATAATCAGACCATCGACAGACAGAGAAACAGGGCCCAGATAATCAGACCATCTACAGACAGAGGATCAGGGCCCAGGTAATCAGACCATCTACAGACAGAGAAAGAGGGCACAGATAATCAGACCATCTACAGATGGAGACAGAGAAACAAGGCCGAGATAATCAGACCATCTACAGACAGAGAAACAAGGCCAAGAGAATCAGATCATCTGCAGATGGAGACAGAGAAACAGGGCCCAGATAATCAGACCATCTACAGATGGAGACAGAGAAACAGGGCCCAGGTAATCAGACCATCTGGAGATAGAGAATCAGGGCCCAGATAATCAGATGATCTACAGATGGAGACAGAGAAACAAGGCCCAGATAATCAGACCATCTACAGACAGAGAAACAGGGCACAGATAATCAGAACATCAACAGATGGAGACAAAGAAACAGGGCCCAGGTAATCAGATCATCTACAGACAGAGAAACAGAGCCCAGACAACTAGACCATCTACAGGCAGAGAAACAAGGCCCAGAGAATCAGATCATCTACAGATGGAGACAGAGAAACAGGGCCCAGGTAATCAGACCATCTACAGACAGAGAAACAGGGCCCAGGTAATCAGACCATCTACAGGCAGAGAAACAAGGCGCAGATAATCAGACCATCTACAGATGGAGACAGAGAAACAGGGCCCAGATAATCAGACCATCTACAGACAGAGAAACAGGGCACAGATAATCAGACCATCTACAGATGGAGACAGAGAAACAGGGCCCATATAATCAGACCATCTACAGACAGAGAAACAGGGCCCAGATAATTAGACCATCTACAGATGGAGACAGAGAAACAGGGCCCAGGTAATCAGACCATCTGCAGATAGAGAATCAGGGCCCAGATAATCAGATCATCTACAGATGGAGACAGAGAAACAAGGCCCAGATATTCAGACCATCAACAGACAGAGAAACAGGGCCCAGATAATCAGACCATCTGCAGACAGAGGAACAGGGCACAGATAATCAGACCATCTACAGATGGAGACAGAGAAACAGGGCCCAGGTAATCAGACCATCTGCAGATAGAGAATCAGGGCCCAGATAATCAGATGATCTACAGATGGAGACAGAGAAACAAGGCCCAGATAATCAGACCATCTACAGAGAGAGAAACAGGGCACAGATAATCAGAACATCAACAGATGGAGACAAAGAAACAGGGCCCAGGTAATCAGATCATCTACAGACAGAGAAACAGAGCCCAGACAACTAGACCATCTACAGGCAGAGAAACAAGGCCCAGAGAATCAGATCATCTACAGATGGAGACAGAGAAACAGGGCCCATATAATCAGACCATCTACAGACAGAGAAACAGGGCCCAGATAATTAGACCATCTACAGATGGAGACAGAGAAACAGGGCCCAGGTAATCAGACCATCTGCAGATAGAGAATCAGGGCCCAGATAATCAGATCATCTACAGATGGAGACAGAGAAACAAGGCCCAGATATTCAGACCATCAACAGACAGAGAAACAGGGCCCAGATAATCAGACCATCTGCAGACAGAGGAACAGGGCACAGATAATCAGACCATCTACAGATGGAGACAGAGAAACAGGGCCCAGATAATCAGACCATCTACAGATGGAGACAGAGAAACAGGGCCCAGGTAATCAGACCATCTGGAGATAGAGAATCAGGGCCCAGATAATCAGATGATCTACAGATGGAGACAGAGAAACAAGGCCCAGATAATCAGACCATCTACAGACAGAGAAACAGGGCACAGATAATCAGAACATCAACAGATGGAGACAAAGAAACAGGGCCCAGGTAATCAGATCATCTACAGACAGAGAAACAGAGCCCAGACAACTAGACCATCTACAGGCAGAGAAACAAGGCCCAGAGAATCAGATCATCTACAGATGGAGACAGAGAAACAGGGCCCAGATAATCAGACCATCTACAGATGGAGACAGAGAAACAGGGCCCAGGTAATCAGAACATCTACAGACAGAGAAACAGGGCACAGATAATAAGACCATCGACAGACAGAGAAACAGGGCCCAGGTAATCAGACCATCTACAGACAGAGAAACAGGGCACAGATAATCAGAACATCTGCAGACAGAGAAACAGGGCACAGATAATCATATCATCTCCAGATGGAGACAGAGAAACAAGTCCCAGATAATCAGACCATCTACAAAGAGAGAAACAGGGCCCAGGTAATCAGACCACCTACAGACAGAGAAACAGGGCACAGATAATCAGACCATCTACAGATGGAGACAGAGAAACAAGTCCCAGATAATCAGACCATCTACAAAGAGAGAAACAGGGCCCAGGTAATCAGACCATCTACAGACAGAGAAACAGGGCCCAGGTAATCAGACCATCTACAGGCAGAGAAACAAGGCGCAGATAATCAGACCATCTACAGATGGAGACAGAGAAACAGGGCCCAGATAATCAGACCATCAACAGATGGAGACAAAGAAACAGGGCCCAGGTAATCAGATCATCTACAGACAGAGAAACAGAGCCCAGACAACTAGACCATCTACAGGCAGAGAAACAAGGCCCAGAGAATCAGATCATCTACAGATGGAGACAGAGAAACAGGGCCCAGATAATCAGACCATCTACAGATGGAGACAGAGAAACAGGGCCCAGGTAATCAGAACATCTACAGACAGAGAAACAGGGCACAGATAATAAGACCATCGACAGACAGAGAAACAGGGCCCAGGTAATCAGACCATCTACAGACAGAGAAACAGGGCACAGATAATCAGAACATCTGCAGACAGAGAAACAGGGCACAGATAATCATATCATCTCCAGATGGAGACAGAGAAACAAGTCCCAGATAATCAGACCATCTACAAAGAGAGAAACAGGGCCCAGGTAATCAGACCACCTACAGACAGAGAAACAGGGCACAGATAATCAGACCATCTACAGATGGAGACAGAGAAACAAGTCCCAGATAATCAGACCATCTACAAAGAGAGAAACAGGGCCCAGGTAATCAGACCATCTACAGACAGAGAAACAGGGCCCAGGTAATCAGACCATCTACAGGCAGAGAAACAAGGCGCAGATAATCAGACCATCTACAGATGGAGACAGAGAAACAGGGCCCAGATAATCAGACCATCTACAGACAGAGAAACAGGGCACAGATAATCAAACCATCTACAGATGGAGACAGAGAAACAGGGCCCATATAATCAGACCATCTACAGACAGAGAAACAGGGCCCAGATAATTAGACCATCTACAGATGGAGACAGAGAAACAGGGCCCAGGTAATCAGACCATCTCCAGATAGGGAATCAGGGCCCAGATAATCAGATCATCTACAGATGGAGACAGAGAAACAAGGCCCAGATATTCAGACCATCAACAGACAGAGAAACAGGGCCCAGATAATCAGACCATCTGCAGACAGAGGAACAGGGCACAGATAATCAGACCATCTACAGATGGAGACAGAGAAACAGGGCCCAGGTAATCAGACCATCTGCAGATAGAGAATCAGGGCCCAGATAATCAGATGATCTACAGATGGAGACAGAGAAACAAGGCCCAGATAATCAGACCATCTACAGAGAGAGAAACAGGGCACAGATAATCAGAACATCAACAGATGGAGACAAAGAAACAGGGCCCAGGTAATCAGATCATCTACAGACAGAGAAACAGAGCCCAGACAACTAGACCATCTACAGGCAGAGAAACAAGGCCCAGAGAATCAGATCATCTACAGATGGAGACAGAGAAACAGGGCCCATATAATCAGACCATCTACAGACAGAGAAACAGGGCCCAGATAATTAGATCATCTACAGATGGAGACAGAGAAACAGGGCCCAGGTAATCAGACCATCTGCAGATAGAGAATCAGGGCCCAGATAATCAGATCATCTACAGATGGAGACAGAGAAACAAGGCCCAGATATTCGGACCATCAACAGACAGAGAAACAGGGCCCAGATAATCAGACCATCTGCAGATGGAGACAGAGAAACAGGGCCCATATAATCAGACCATCTACAGACAGAGAAACAGGGCCCAGATAATAAGACCATCGACAGACAGAGAAACAGGGCCCAGATAATCAGACCATCTACAGGCAGAGAAACAAGGCCCAGAGAATCAGATCATCTACAGATGGAGACAGAGAAACAGGGCCCAGATAATCAGACCATCTACAGATGGAGACAGAGAAACAGGGCCCAGGTAATCAGAACATCTACAGATGGAGAAACAGGGCACAGATAGTAAGACCATCGACAGACAGAGAAACAGGGCCCAGATAATCAGACCAGCTACAGATAGAGAATCAGAGCACAGATAATCATATCATCTCCAGATGGAGACAGAGAAACAAGACCCAGATAATCAGAGCATCTACAGAGAGAGAATCAGGGCCCAGATAATCAGACCATCTGCAGACAGAGAAACAACGCCCAGATAATCAGACCATCGACAGACAGAGAAGCAGGGCCCAGATAATCAGATCATCTACAGACATAGAAACAGGGTCCAGATAATCAGACCATCTACAGACAGAGAAACAGGGCACAGATAATCAGATCATCTACAGATGGAGACAGAGAAACAGGGCCCAGATAATCAGACCATCTACAGAGAGAGAAACAGGGCCCAGGTAATCAGACCATCTACAGACAGAGAAACAGGGCACAGATAATCAGACCATCTACAGAGAGAGAATCAGAGCCCAGATAATCAGATCATCTCCAGATGGAGACAGAGAAACAAGGCCCAGATAATCAGACCATCTACAGAGAGGGAATCAGGGCCCAGATAATAAGACCATCGACAGACAGAGAAACAGGGCCCAGATAATCAGACCATCTACAGGCAGAGAAACAAGGCCCAGAGAATCAGATCATCTACAGATGGAGACAGAGAAACAGGGCCCAGATAATCAGACCATCTACAGATGGAGACAGAGAAACAGGGCCCAGGTAATCAGACCATCTACAGATGGAGAAACAGGGCACAGATAGTAAGACCATCGACAGACAGAGAAACAGGGCCCAGATAATCAGACCAGCTACAGATAGAGAATCAGAGCACAGATAATCATATCATCTCCAGATGGAGACAGAGAAACAAGACCCAGATAATCAGAGCATCTACAGAGAGAGAATCAGGGCCCAGATAATCAGACCATCTGCAGACAGAGAAACAACGCCCAGATAATCAGACCATCGACAGACAGAGAAGCAGGGCCCAGATAATCAGATCATCTACAGACATAGAAACAGGGCCCAGATAATCAGACCATCTACAGACAGAGAAACAGGGCACAGATAATCAGATCATCTACAGATGGAGACAGAGAAACAGGGCCCAGATAATCAGACCATCTACAGAGAGAGAAACAGGGCCCAGGTAATCAGACCATCTACAGACAGAGAAACAGGGCACAGATAATCAGACCATCTACAGAGAGAGAATCAGAGCCCAGATAATCAGATCATCTCCAGATGGAGACAGAGAAACAAGGCCCAGATAATCAGACCATCTACAGAGAGGGAATCAGGGCCCAGATAATCAGACCATCTGCAGACAGAGAAACAACGCCCAGATAATCAGACCATCGACAGACAGAGAAACAGGGCCCAGGTAATCAGACCATCTACAGACAGAGAAAGAGGGCACAGATAATCAGACCATCTACAGATGGAGACAGAGAAACAAGGCCCAGATAATCAGACCATCTACAGACAGAGAAACAAGGCCCAGAGAATCAGATCATCTACAGATGGAGACATAGAAACAGGGCCCAGATAATCAGACCATCTACAGATGGAGACAGAGAAACAGGGCCCAGGTAATCAGATCATCTACAGACAGAGAAACAGGGCACAGATAATCAGACCATCGACAGACAGAGAAACAGGGCCCAGATAATCAGACCATCTACAGACAGAGGATCAGGGCCCAGGTAATCAGACCATCTACAGACAGAGAAAGAGGGCACAGATAATCAGACCATCTACAGATGGAGACAGAGAAACAAGGCCGAGATAATCAGACCATCTACAGACAGAGAAACAAGGCCAAGAGAATCAGATCATCTGCAGATGGAGACAGAGAAACAGGGCCCAGATAATCAGACCATCTACAGATGGAGACAGAGAAACAGGGCCCAGGTAATCAGACCATCTGGAGATAGAGAATCAGGGCCCAGATAATCAGATGATCTACAGATGGAGACAGAGAAACAAGGCCCAGATAATCAGACCATCTACAGACAGAGAAACAGGGCACAGATAATCAGAACATCAACAGATGGAGACAAAGAAACAGGGCCCAGGTAATCAGATCATCTACAGACAGAGAAACAGAGCCCAGACAACTAGACCATCTACAGGCAGAGAAACAAGGCCCAGAGAATCAGATCATCTACAGATGGAGACAGAGAAACAGGGCCCAGATAATCAGACCATCTACAGATGGAGACAGAGAAACAGGGCCCAGGTAATCAGAACATCTACAGACAGAGAAACAGGGCACAGATAATAAGACCATCGACAGACAGAGAAACAGGGCCCAGATAATCAGACCATCTACAGACAGAGAAACAGGGCACAGATAATCAGAACATCTGCAGACAGAGAAACAGGGCACAGATAATCATATCATCTCCAGATGGAGACAGAGAAACATGTCCCAGATAACCAGACCATCTACAAAGAGAGAAACAGGGCCCAGGTAATCAGACCATCTACAGACAGAGAAACAGGGCACAGATAATCAGACCATCTACAGATGGAGACAGAGAAACAAGTCCCAGATAATCAGACCATCTACAAAGAGAGAAACAGGGCCCAGGTAATCAGACCATCTACAGACAGAGAAACAGGGCCCAGGTAATCAGACCATCTACAGGCAGAGAAACAAGGCGCAGATAATCAGACCATCTACAGATGGAGACAGAGAAACAGGGCCCAGATAATCAGACCATCTACAGACAGAGAAACAGGGCACAGATAATCAGACCATCTACAGATGGAGACAGAGAAACAGGGCCCATATAATCAGACCATCTACAGACAGAGAAACAGGGCCCAGATAATTAGACCATCTACAGATGGAGACAGAGAAAGAGGGCCCAGGTAATCAGACCATCTGCAGATAGAGAATCAGGGCCCAGATAATCAGATCATCTACAGATGGAGACAGAGAAACAAGGCCCAGATATTCAGACCATCAACAGACAGAGAAACAGGGCCCAGATAATCAGACCATCTGCAGACAGAGGAACAGGGCACAGATAATCAGACCATCTACAGATGGAGACAGAGAAACAGGGCCCAGGTAATCAGAACATCTACAGACGGAGAAACAGGGCACAGATAATAAGACCATCGACAGACAGAGAAACAAGGCCCAGATAATCAGACCAGCTACAGATGGAGAATCAGAGCACAGATAATCATATCATCTCCAGATGGAGACAGAGAAACAAGACCCAGATAATCAGAGCATCTACAGAGAGAGAATCAGGGCCCAGATAATCAGACCATCTGCAGACAGAGAAACAACGCCCAGATAATCAGACCATCGACAGACAGAGAAGCAGGGCCCAGATAATCAGATCATCTACAGACATAGAAACAGGGCCCAGATAATCAGACCATCTACAGACAGAGAAACAGGGCACAGATAATCAGATCATCTACAGATGGAGACAGAGAAACAGGGCCCAGATAATCAGACCATCTACAGAGAGAGAAACAGGGCCCAGGTATTCAGACCATCTACAGACAGAGAAACAGGGCACAGATAATCAGACCATCTACAGAGAGAGAATCAGAGCCCAGATAATCAGATCATCTCCAGATGGAGACAGAGAAACAAGGCCCAGATTATCAGACCATCTACAGAGAGGGAATCAGGGCCCAGATAATCAGACCATCTGCAGACAGAGAAACAACGCCCAGATAATCAGACCATCGACAGACAGAGAAACAGGGCCCAGGTAATCAGACCATCTACAGACAGAGAAAGAGGGCACAGATAATCAGACCATCTACAGATGGAGACAGAGAAACAAGGCCCAGATAATCAGACCATCTACAGACAGAGAAACAAGGCCCAGAGAATCAGATCATCTACAGATGGAGACAGAGAAACAGCGCCCAGATAATCAGACCATCTACAGATGGAGACAGAGAAACAGGGCCCAGGTAATCAGATCATCTACAGACAGAGAAACAGGGCACAGATAATCAGACCATCGACAGACAGAGAAACAGGGCCCAGATAATCAGACCATCTACAGAGAGAGAATCAGAGCCCAGATAATCAGCTCATCTCCAGATGGAGACAGAGAAACAAGGCCCAGATAATCAGACCATCTACAGAGAGAGAAACAGCGCACAGATAATCAGACCATCTACAGACAGAGAAACAGGGCCCAGATAATCATATCATCTCCAGATGGAGACAGAGAAACAAGGCCCAGATAATCAGACCATCTACAGAGAGAGAATCAGGGCCCAGATAATCAGACCATCTGCAGACAGAGAAACAACGCCCAGATAATCAGACCATCGACAGACAGAGAAGCAGGGCCCAGATAATCAGATCATCTACAGACATAGAAACAGGGCCCAGATAATCAGACCATCTACAGACAGAGAAACAGGGCACAGATAATCAGATCATCTACAGATGGAGACAGAGAAACAGGGCCCAGATAATCAGACCATCTACAGAGAGAGAAACAGGGCCCAGGTAATCAGACCATCTACAGACAGAGAAACAGGGCACAGATAATCAGACTATCTACAGAGAGAGAATCAGAGCCCAGATAATCAGATCATCTCCAGATGGAGACAGAGAAACAAGGCCCAGATAATCAGACCATCTACAGAGAGGGAATCAGGGCCCAGATAATCAGACCATCTGCAGACAGAGAAACAACGCCCAGATAATCAGACCATCGACAGACAGAGAAACAGGGCCCAGGTAATCAGACCATCTACAGACAGAGAAAGAGGGCACAGATAATCAGACCATCTACAGATGGAGACAGAGAAACAAGGCCCAGATAATCAGACCATCTACAGACAGAGAAACAAGGCCCAGAGAATCAGATCATCTACAGATGGAGACATAGAAACAGGGCCCAGATAATCAGACCATCTACAGATGGAGACAGAGAAACAGGGCCCAGGTAATCAGATCATCTACAGACAGAGAAACAGGGCACAGATAATCAGACCATCGACAGACAGAGAAACAGGGCCCAGATAATCAGACCATCTACAGACAGAGGATCAGGGCCCAGGTAATCAGACCATCTACAGACAGAGAAAGAGGGCACAGATAATCAGACCATCTACAGATGGAGACAGAGAAACAAGGCCGAGATAATCAGACCATCTACAGACAGAGAAACAAGGCCAAGAGAATCAGATCATCTGCAGATGGAGACAGAGAAACAGGGCCCAGATAATCAGACCATCTACAGATGGAGACAGAGAAACAGGGCCCAGGTAATCAGACCATCTGCAGATAGAGAATCAGGGCCCAGATAATCAGATCATCTACAGATGGAGACAGAGAAACAAGGCCCAGATATTCAGACCATCAACAGACAGAGAAACAGGGCCCAGATAATCAGACCATCTGCAGACAGAGGAACAGGGCACAGATAATCAGACCATCTACAGATGGAGACAGAGAAACAGGGCCCAGGTAATCAGACCATCTGCAGATAGAGAATCAGGGCCCAGATAATCAGATGATCTACAGATGGAGACAGAGAAACAAGGCCCAGATAATCAGACCATCTACAGAGAGAGAAACAGGGCACAGATAATCAGAACATCAACAGATGGAGACAAAGAAACAGGGCCCAGGTAATCAGATCATCTACAGACAGAGAAACAGAGCCCAGACAACTAGACCATCTACAGGCAGAGAAACAAGGCCCAGAGAATCAGATCATCTACAGATGGAGACAGAGAAACAGGGCCCATATAATCAGACCATCTACAGACAGAGAAACAGGGCCCAGATAATTAGACCATCTACAGATGGAGACAGAGAAACAGGGCCCAGGTAATCAGACCATCTGCAGATAGAGAATCAGGGCCCAGATAATCAGATCATCTACAGATGGAGACAGAGAAACAAGGCCCAGATATTCAGACCATCAACAGACAGAGAAACAGGGCCCAGATAATCAGACCATCTGCAGACAGAGGAACAGGGCACAGATAATCAGACCATCTACAGATGGAGACAGAGAAACAGGGCCCAGATAATCAGACCATCTACAGATGGAGACAGAGAAACAGGGCCCAGGTAATCAGACCATCTGCAGATAGAGAATCAGGGCCCAGATAATCAGATGATCTACAGATGGAGACAGAGAAACAAGGCCCAGATAATCAGACCATCTACAGTCAGAGAAACAGGGCACAGATAATCAGAACATCAACAGATGGAGACAAAGAAACAGGGCCCAGGTAATCAGATCATCTACAGACAGAGAAACAGAGCCCAGACAACTAGACCATCTACAGGCAGAGAAACAAGGCCCAGAGAATCAGATCATCTACAGATGGAGACAGAGAAACAGGGCCCATATAATCAGACCATCTACAGACAGAGAAACAGGGCCCAGATAATTAGACCATCTACAGATGGAGACAGAGAAACAGGGCCCAGGTAATCAGACCATCTGCAGATAGAGAATCAGGGCCCAGATAATCAGATCATCTACAGATGGAGACAGAGAAACAAGGCCCAGATATTCGGACCATCAACAGACAGAGAAACAGGGCCCAGATAATCAGACCATCTGCAGATGGAGACAGAGAAACAGGGCCCATATAATCAGACCATCTACAGACAGAGAAACAGGGCCCAGATAATAAGACCATCGACAGACAGAGAAACAGGGCCCAGATAATCAGACCATCTACAGGCAGAGAAACAAGGCCCAGAGAATCAGATCATCTACAGATGGAGACAGAGAAACAGGGCCCAGATAATCAGACCATCTACAGATGGAGACAGAGAAACAGGGCCCAGGTAATCAGAACATCTACAGATGGAGAAACAGGGCACAGATAGTAAGACCATCGACAGACAGAGAAACAGGGCCCAGATAATCAGACCAGCTACAGATAGAGAATCAGAGCACAGATAATCATATCATCTCCAGATGGAGACAGAGAAACAAGACCCAGATAATCAGAGCATCTACAGAGAGAGAATCAGGGCCCAGATAATCAGACCATCTGCAGACAGAGAAACAACGCCCAGATAATCAGACCATCGACAGACAGAGAAGCAGGGCCCAGATAATCAGATCATCTACAGACATAGAAACAGGGCCCAGATAATCAGACCATCTACAGACAGAGAAACAGGGCACAGATAATCAGATCATCTACAGATGGAGACAGAGAAACAGGGCCCAGATAATCAGACCATCTACAGAGAGAGAAACAGGGCCCAGGTAATCAGACCATCTACAGACAGAGAAACAGGGCACAGATAATCAGACCATCTACAGAGAGAGAATCAGAGCCCAGATAATCAGATCATCTCCAGATGGAGACAGAGAAACAAGGCCCAGATAATCAGACCATCTACAGAGAGGGAATCAGGGCCCAGATAATCAGACCATCTGCAGACAGAGAAACAACGCCCAGATAATCAGACCATCGACAGACAGAGAAACAGGGCCCAGGTAATCAGACCATCTACAGACAGAGAAAGAGGGCACAGATAATCAGACCATCTACAGATGGAGACAGAGAAACAAGGCCCAGATAATCAGACCATCTACAGACAGAGAAACAAGGCCCAGAGAATCAGATCATCTACAGATGGAGACATAGAAACAGGGCCCAGATAATCAGACCATCTACAGATGGAGACAGAGAAACAGGGCCCAGGTAATCAGATCATCTACAGACAGAGAAACAGGGCACAGATAATCAGACCATCGACAGACAGAGAAACAGGGCCCAGATAATCAGACCATCTACAGACAGAGGATCAGGGCCCAGGTAATCAGACCATCTACAGACAGAGAAAGAGGGCACAGATAATCAGACCATCTACAGATGGAGACAGAGAAACAAGGCCGAGATAATCAGACCATCTACAGACAGAGAAACAAGGCCAAGAGAATCAGATCATCTGCAGATGGAGACAGAGAAACAGGGCCCAGATAATCAGACCATCTACAGATGGAGACAGAGAAACAGGGCCCAGGTAATCAGACCATCTGGAGATAGAGAATCAGGGCCCAGATAATCAGATGATCTACAGATGGAGACAGAGAAACAAGGCCCAGATAATCAGACCATCTACAGACAGAGAAACAGGGCACAGATAATCAGAACATCAACAGATGGAGACAAAGAAACAGGGCCCAGGTAATCAGATCATCTACAGACAGAGAAACAGAGCCCAGACAACTAGACCATCTACAGGCAGAGAAACAAGGCCCAGAGAATCAGATCATCTACAGATGGAGACAGAGAAACAGGGCCCAGATAATCAGACCATCTACAGATGGAGACAGAGAAACATGTCCCAGATAACCAGACCATCTACAAAGAGAGAAACAGGGCCCAGGTAATCAGACCATCTACAGACAGAGAAACAGGGCACAGATAATCAGACCATCTACAGATGGAGACAGAGAAACAAGTCCCAGATAATCAGACCATCTACAAAGAGAGAAACAGGGCCCAGGTAATCAGACCATCTACAGACAGAGAAACAGGGCCCAGGTAATCAGACCATCTACAGGCAGAGAAACAAGGCGCAGATAATCAGACCATCTACAGATGGAGACAGAGAAACAGGGCCCAGATAATCAGACCATCTACAGACAGAGAAACAGGGCACAGATAATCAGACCATCTACAGATGGAGACAGAGAAACAGGGCCCATATAATCAGACCATCTACAGACAGAGAAACAGGGCCCAGATAATTAGACCATCTACAGATGGAGACAGAGAAACAAGGCCCAGATATTCAGACCATCAACAGACAGAGAAACAGGGCCCAGATAATCAGACCATCTGCAGACAGAGGAACAGGGCACAGATAATCAGACCATCTACAGATGGAGACAGAGAAACAGGGCCCATATAATCAGACCATCTACAGACAGAGAAACAGGGCCCAGAAAATCAGACCATCTACAGGCAGAGAAACAAGGCCCAGAGAATCAGATCATCTACAGATGGAGACAGAGAAACAGGGCCCAGATAATCAGACCATCTACAGATGGAGACAGAGAAACAGGGCCCAGGTAATCAGAACATCTACAGACGGAGAAACAGGGCACAGATAATAAGACCATCGACAGACAGAGAAACAGGGCCCAGATAATCAGACCAGCTACAGATGGAGAATCAGAGCACAGATAATCATATCATCTCCAGATGGAGACAGAGAAACAAGACCCAGATAATCAGAGCATCTACAGAGAGAGAATCAGGGCCCAGATAATCAGACCATCTGCAGACAGAGAAACAACGCCCAGATAATCAGACCATCGACAGACAGAGAAGCAGGGCCCAGATAATCAGATCATCTACAGACATAGAAACAGGGCCCAGATAATCAGACCATCTACAGACAGAGAAACAGGGCACAGATAATCAGATCATCTACAGATGGAGACAGAGAAACAGGGCCCAGATAAGCAGACCATCTACAGAGAGAGAAACAGGGCCCAGGTATTCAGACCATCTACAGACAGAGAAACAGGGCACAGATAATCAGACCATCTACAGAGAGAGAATCAGAGCCCAGATAATCAGATCATCTCCAGATGGAGACAGAGAAACAAGGCCCAGATAATCAGACCATCTACAGAGAGGGAATCAGGGCCCAGATAATCAGACCATCTGCAGACAGAGAAACAACGCCCAGATAATCAGACCATCGACAGACAGAGAAACAGGGCCCAGGTAATCAGACCATCTACAGACAGAGAAAGAGGGCACAGATAATCAGACCATCTACAGATGGAGACAGAGAAACAAGGCCCAGATAATCAGACCATCTACAGACAGAGAAACAAGGCCCAGAGAATCAGATCATCTACAGATGGAGACAGAGAAACAGGGCCCAGATAATCAGACCATCTACAGATGGAGACAGAGAAACAGGGCCCAGGTAATCAGATCATCTACAGACAGAGAAACAGGGCACAGATAATCAGACCATCGACAGAAAAAGAAACAGGGCCCAGATAATCAGACCATCTACAGAGAGAGAATCAGAGCCCAGATAATCAGCTCATCTCCAGATGGAGACAGAGAAACAATGCCCAGATAATCAGACCATCTACAGAGAGAGAAACAGCGCACAGATAATCAGACCATCTACAGACAGAGAAACAGGGCCCAGATAATCATATCATCTCCAGATGGAGACAGAGAAACAAGGCCCAGATAATCAGACCATCTACAGAGAGAGAATCAGGGCCCAGATAATCAGACCATCTGCAGACAGAGAAACAACGCCCAGATAATCAGACCATCGACAGACAGAGAAGCAGGGCCCAGATAATCAGATCATCTACAGACATAGAAACAGGGCCCAGTGTATCAGACCATCTACAGACAGAGAAACAGGGCACAGATAATCAGATCATCTACAGATGGAGACAGAGAAACAGGGCCCAGATAATCAGACCATCTACAGAGAGAGAAACAGGGCCCAGGTAATCAGACCATCTACAGACAGAGAAACAGGGCACAGATAATCATATCATCTCCAGATGGAGACAGAGAAACAAGGCCCAGATAATCAGACCATCTACAGAGAGAGAAACAGGGCCCAGGTAATCAGACCATCTACAGACAGAGAAACAGGGCACAGATAATCAGAGCATCTACAGGCAGAGAAACAAGGCGCAGATAATCAGACCATCTACAGATGGAGACAGAGAAACAGGGCCCAGATAATCAGACCATCTACAGACAGAGAAACAGGGCACAGATAATCAGATCATCTACTGACAGAGAAACAGGGCCCAGATAATTAGACCATCTACAGATGGAGACAGAGAAACAGGGCCCAGGTAATCAGACCATCTACAGATGGAGACAGTGAAACAGGGCCCAGATAATCAGACCATCTACAGACAGAGAAACAGGGCACAGATAATCAGATCATCTACTGACAGAGAAACAGGGCCCAGATAATTAGACCATCTACAGATGGAGACAGAGAAACAGGGCCCAGATAGTCAGACCATCTACAGACAGAGAAACAGGGCACAGATAATCAGATCATCTACTGACAGAGAAACAGGGCACAGATAATCAGACCATCTACAGATGGAGACAGAGAAACAGGGCCCATATAATCAGACCATGTACAGACAGAGAAACAGGGCCCAGATAATAAGACCATCGACAGACAGAGAGACAGGGCCCAGATAATCAGACCATCTACAGGCAGAGAAACAAGGCCCAGAGAATCAGATCATCTACTGATGGAGACAGAGAAACAGGGCCCAGATATTCAGACCATCTACAGATGGAGACAGAGAAACAGGGCCCAGGTAATCAGAACATCTACAGACGGAGAAACAGGGCACAGATAATAAGACCATCGACAGACAGAGAAACATGGCCCAGATAATCAGACCAACTACAGATAGAGAATCAGAGCACAGATAATCAGATCATCTACAGATGGAGACAGAGAAACAAGGCCCAGATAATCAGACCATCTACAGACAGAGAAACAGCGCACAGATAATCAGACCATCTACAGACAGAGAAACAGGGCCCAGATAATCATATCATCTCCAGATGGAGACAGAGAAACAAGACCCAGATAATCAGACCATCTACAGAGAGAGAATCAGGGCCCAGATAATCAGACCATCTGCAGACAGAGAAACAACGCCCAGATAATCAGACCATCGACAGACAGAGAAGCAGGGCCCAGATAATCAGATCATCTACAGACATAGAAACAGGGCCCAGATAATCAGACCATCTACAGACAGAGAAACAGGGCACAGATAATCAGATCATCTACAGATGGAGACAGAGAAACAGGGCCCAGATAATCAGACCATCTACAGAGAGAGAAACAGGGCCCAGGTAATCAGACCATCTACAGACAGAGAAACAGGGCACAGATAATCAGACCATCTACAGAGAGAGAATCAGAGCCCAGATAATCAGATCATCTCCAGATGGAGACAGAGAAACAAGGCCCAGATAATCAGACCATCTACAGAGAGGGAATCAGGGCCCAGATAATCAGACCATCTGCAGACAGAGAAACAACGCCCAGATAATCAGACCATCGACAGACAGAGAAACAGGGCCCAGGTAATCAGACCATCTACAGACAGAGAAAGAGGGCACAGATAATCAGACCATCTACAGATGGAGACAGAGAAACAAGGCCCAGATAATCAGACCATCTACAGACAGAGAAACAAGGCCCAGAGAATCAGATCATCTACAGATGGAGACAGAGAAACAGGGCCCAGATAATCAGACCATCTACAGATGGAGACAGAGAAACAGGGCCCAGGTAATCAGACCATCTGCAGATAGAGAATCAGGGCCCAGATAATCAGATGATCTACAGATGGAGACAGAGAAACAAGGCCCAGATAATCAGACCATCTACAGACAGAGAAACAGGGCACAGATAATCAGAACATCAACATTTGGAGACAAAGAAACAGGGCCCAGGTAATCAGATCATCTACAGACAGAGAAACAGAGCCCAGACAACTAGACCATCTACAGGCAGAGAAACAAGGCCCAGAGAATCAGATCATCTACAGATGGAGACAGAGAAACAGGGCCCAGATAATCAGATCATCTACAGATGGAGACAGAGAAACAGGGCCCAGGTAATTAGAACATCTACAGACAGAGAAACAGGGCACAGATAATAAGACCATCGACAGACAGAGAAACAGGGCCCAGGTAATCAGACCATCTACAGACAGAGAAACAGGGCACAGATAATCAGAACATCTGCAGACAGAGAAACAGGGCACAGATAATCATATCATCTCCAGATGGAGACAGAGAAACAAGTCCCAGATAATCAGACCATCTACAAAGAGAGAAACAGGGCCCAGGTAATCAGACCATCTACAGACAGAGAAACAGGGCACAGATAATCAGACCATCTACAGATGGAGACAGAGAAACAAGTCCCAGATAATCAGACCATCTACTAAGAGAGAAACAGGGCCCAGGTAATCAGACCATCTACAGACAGAGAAACAGGGCCCAGGTAATCAGACCATCTACAGGCAGAGAAACAAGGCGCAGATAATCAGACCATCTACAGATGGAGACAGAGAAACAGGGCCCAGATAATCAGACCATCTACAGACAGAGAAACAGGGCACAGATAATCAGACCATCTACAGATGGAGACAGAGAAACAGGGCCCATATAATCAGACCATCTACAGACAGAGAAACAGGGCCCAGATAATTAGACCATCTACAGATGGAGACAGAGAAACAGGGCCCAGGTAATCAGACCATCTGCAGATAGAGAATCAGGGCCCAGATAATCAGATCATCTACAGATGGAGACAGAGAAACAAGGCCCAGATATTCAGACCATCAACAGACAGAGAAACAGGGCCCAGATAATCAGACCATCTGCAGACAGAGGAACAGGGCACAGATAATCAGACCATCTACAGATGGAGACAGAGAAACAGGGCCCAGGTAATCAGACCATCTGCAGATAGAGAATCAGGGCCCAGATAATCAGATGATCTACAGATGGAGACAGAGAAACAAGGCCCAGATAATCAGACCATCTACAGACAGAGAAACAGGGCCCAGATAATCAGACCATCTACAGACAGAGAAACAGGGCACAGATAATCAGATCATCTACAGATTGAGACAGAGAAACAGGGCCCAGATAATCAGATCATCTACAGACATAGAAACAGGGCCCAGATAATCAGACCATCTACAGACAGAGAAACAGGGCACAGATAATCAGATCATCTACAGATGGAGACAGAGAAACAGGGCCCAGATAATCAGACCATCTACAGAGAGAGAAACAGGGCCCAGGTAATCAGACCATCTACAGACAGAGAAACAGGGCACAGATAATCAGACCATCTACAGAGAGAGAATCAGAGCCCAGATAATCAGATCATCTCCAGATGGAGACAGAGAAACAAGGCCCAGATAATCAGACCATCTACAGAGAGGGAATCAGGGCCCAGATAATCAGACCATCTGCAGACAGAGAAACAACGCCCAGATAATCAGACCATCGACAGACAGAGAAACAGGGCCCAGGTAATCAGACCATCTACAGACAGAGAAAGAGGGCACAGATAATCAGACCATCTACAGATGGAGACAGAGAAACAAGGCCCAGATAATCAGACCATCTACTAAGAGAGAAACAGGGCCCAGGTAATCAGACCATCTACAGGCAGAGAAACAAGGCGCAGATAATCAGACCATCTACAGATGGAGACAGAGAAACAGGGCCCAGATAATCAGACCATCTACAGACAGAGAAACAGGGCACAGATAATCAGACCATCTACAGATGGAGACAGAGAAACAGGGCCCATATAATCAGACCATCTACAGACAGAGAAACAGGGCCCAGATAATTAGACCATCTACAGATGGAGACAGAGAAACAGGGCCCAGGTAATCAGACCATCTGCAGATAGAGAATCAGGGCCCAGATAATCAGATCATCTACAGATGGAGACAGAGAAACAAGGCCCAGATATTCAGACCATCAACAGACAGAGAAACAGGGCCCAGATAATCAGACCATCTGCAGACAGAGTAACAGGGCACAGATAATCAGACCATCTACAGATGGAGACAGAGAAACAGGGCCCAGGTAATCAGACCATCTGCAGATAGAGAATCAGGGCCCAGATAATCAGATGATCTACAGATGGAGACAGAGAAACAAGGCCCAGATAATCAGACCATCTACAGAGAGAGAAACAGGGCACAGATAATCAGAACATCAACAGATGGAGACAAAGAAACAGGGCCCAGGTAATCAGATCATCTACAGAGAGAGAAACAGAGCCCAGACAACTAGACCATCTACAGGCAGAGAAACAAGGCCCAGAGAATCAGACCATCTACAGATGGAGACAGAGAAACAGGGCCCATATAATCAGACCATCTACAGACAGAGAAACAGGGCCCAGATAATTAGACCATCTACAGATGGAGACAGAGAAACAGGGCCCAGGTAATCAGACCATCTGCAGATAGAGAATCAGGGCCCAGATAATCAGAGCATCTACAGATGGAGACAGAGAAACAAGGCCCAGATATTCAGACCATCAACAGACAGAGAAACAGGGCCCAGATAATCAGACCATCTGCAGACAGAGGAACAGGGCACAGATAATCAGACCATCTACAGATGGAGACAGAGAAACAGGGCCCATATAATCAGACCATCTACAGACAGAGAAACAGGGCCCAGATAATAAGACCATCGACAGACAGAGAAACAGGGCCCAGATAATCAGACCATCTACAGGCAGAGAAACAAGGCCCAGAGAATCAGATCATCTACAGATGGAGACAGAGAAACAGGGCCCAGATAATCAGACCATCTACAGATGGAGACAGAGAAACAGGGCCCAGGTAATCAGAACATCTACAGACGGAGAAACAGGGCACAGATAGTAAGACCATCGACAGACAGAGAAACAGGGCCCAGATAATCAGACCAGCTACAGATAGAGAATCAGAGCACAGATAATCATATCATCTCCAGATAGAGACAGAGAAACAAGACCCAGATAATCAGAGCATCTACAGAGAGAGAATCAGGGCCCAGATAATCAGACCATCTGCAGACAGAGAAACAACGCCCAGATAATCAGACCATCGACAGACAGAGAAGCAGGGCCCAGATAATCAGATCATCTACAGACATAGAAACAGGGCCCAGATAATCAGACCATCTGCAGACAGAGGAACAGGGCACAGATAATCAGACCATCTACAGATGGAGACAGAGAAACAGGGCCCAGATAATCAGACCATCTGCAGATAGAGAATCAGGGCCCAGATAATCAGATGATCTACAGATGGAGACAGAGAAACAAGGCCCAGATAATCAGACCATCTACAGACAGAGAAACAGGGCCCAGATAATCAGACCATCTACAGACAGAGAAACAGGGCACAGATAATCAGATCATCTACAGATTGAGACAGAGAAACAGGGCCCAGATAATCAGATCATCTACAGACATAGAAACAGGGCCCAGATAATCAGACCATCTACAGACAGAGAAACAGGGCACAGATAATCAGATCATCTACAGATGGAGACAGAGAAACAGGGCCCAGATAATCAGACCATCTACAGAGAGAGAAACAGGGCCCAGGTAATCAGACCATCTACAGACAGAGAAACAGGGCACAGATAATCAGACCATCTACAGAGAGAGAATCAGAGCCCAGATAATCAGATCATCTCCAGATGGAGACAGAGAAACAAGGCCCAGATAATCAGACCATCTACAGAGAGGGAATCAGGGCCCAGATAATCAGACCATCTGCAGACAGAGAAACAACGCCCAGATAATCAGACCATTGACAGACAGAGGAACAGGGCCCAGGTAATCAGACCATCTACAGACAGAGAAAGAGGGCACAGATAATCAGACCATCTACAGATGGAGACAGAGAAACAGGGCCCAGATAATCAGACCATCTACAGATGGAGAGAGAGCAACAGGGCCCAGGTAATCAGACCATCTGCAGATAGAGAATCAGGGCCCAGATAATCAGATGATCTACAGATGGAGACAGAGAAACAAGGCCCAGATAATCAGACCATCTACAGACAGAGAAACAGGGCACAGATAATCAGAACATCAACAGATGGAGACAAAGAAACAGGGCCCAGGTAATCAGATCATCTACAGACAGAGAAACAGAGCCCAGACAACTAGACCATCTACAGGCAGAGAAACAAGGCCCAGAGAATCAGATCATCTACAGATGGAGACAGAGAAACAGGGCCCAGATAATCAGACCATCTACAGATGGAGACAGAGAAACAGGGCCCAGGTAATCAGAACATCTACAGACAGAGAAACAGGGCACAGATAATAAGACCATCGACAGACAGAGAAACAGGGCCCAGGTAATCAGACCATCTACAGACAGAGAAACAGGGCACAGATAATCAGAACATCTGCAGACAGAGAAACAGGGCACAGATAATCATATCATCTCCAGATGGAGACAGAGAAACAAGTCCCAGATAATCAGACCATCTACAAAGAGAGAAACAGGGCCCAGGTAATCAGACCATCTACAGACAGAGAAACAGGGCACAGATAATCAGACCATCTACAGATGGAGACAGAGAAACAAGTCCCAGATAATCAGACCATCTACTAAGAGAGAAACAGGGCCCAGGTAATCAGACCATCTACAGACAGAGAAACAGGGCCCAGGTAATCAGACCATCTACAGGCAGAGAAACAAGGCGCAGATAATCAGACCATCTACAGATGGAGACAGAGAAACAGGGCCCAGATAATCAGACCATCTACAGACAGAGAAACAGGGCACAGATAATCAGACCATCTACAGATGGAGACAGAGAAACAGGGCCCATATAATCAGACCATCTACAGACAGAGAAACAGGGCCCAGATAATTAGACCATCTACAGATGGAGACAGAGAAACAGGGCCCAGGTAATCAGACCATCTGCAGATAGAGAATCAGGGCCCAGATAATCAGATCATCTACAGATGGAGACAGAGAAACAGGGCCCAGATAATCAGACCATCTGCAGACAGAGGAACAGGGCACAGATAATCAGACCATCTACAGATGGAGACAGAGAAACAGGGCCCAGGTAATCAGACCATCTGCAGATAGAGAATCAGGGCCCAGATAATCAGATGATCTACAGATGGAGACAGAGAAACAAGGCCCAGATAATCAGACCATCTACAGACAGAGAAACAGGGCACAGTTAATCAGAACATCAACAGATGGAGACAAAGAAACAGGGCCCAGGTAATCAGATCATCTACAGACAGAGAAACAGAGCCCAGACAACTAGACCATCTACAGGCAGAGAAACAAGGCCCAGAGAATCAGATCATCTACAGATCGAGACAGAGAAACAGGGCCCATATAATCAGACCATCTACAGACAGAGAAACAGGGCCCAGATAATTAGACCATCTACAGATGGAGACAGAGAAACAGGGCCCAGGTAATCAGACCATCTGCAGATAGAGAATCAGGGCCCAGATAATCAGATCATCTACAGATGGAGACAGAGAAACAAGGCCCAGATATTCTGACCATCAACAGACAGAGAAACAGGGCCCAGATAATCAGATCATCTACAGACAGAGAAACAGAGCCCAGACAACTAGACCATCTACAGGCAGAGAAACAAGGCCCAGAGAATCAGATCAGCTACAGATCGAGACAGAGAAACAGGGCCCATATAATCAGACCATCTACAGACAGAGAAACAGGGCCCAGATAATTAGACCATCTACAGATGGAGACAGAGAAACAGGGCCCAGGTAATCAGACCATCTGCAGATAGAGAATCAGGGCCCAGATAATCAGATCATCTACAGATGGAGACAGAGAAACAAGGCCCAGATATTCTGACCATCAACAGACAGAGAAACAGGGCCCAGATAATCAGACCATCTGCAGACAGAGGAACAGGGCACAGATAATCAGACCATCTACAGATGGAGACAGAGAAACAGGGCCCATATAATCAGACCATCTACAGACAGAGAAACAGGGCCCAGATAATAAGACCATCGACAGACAGAGAAACAGGGCCCAGATAATCAGACCATCTACAGGCAGTGAAACAAGGCCCAGAGAATCAGATCATCTACAGATGGAGACAGAGAAACAGGGCCCAGATAATCAGACCATCTACAGATGGAGACAGAGAAACAGGGCCCAGGTAATCAGAACATCTACAGACGGAGAAACAGGGCCCAGATAATCAGACCAGCTACAGATAGAGAATCAGAGCACAGATAATCATATCATCTCCAGATAGAGACAGAGAAACAAGACCCAGATAATCAGAGCATCTACAGAGAGAGAATCAGGGCCCAGATAATCAGACCATCTGCAGACAGAGAAACAACGCCCAGATAATCAGACCATCGACAGACAGAGAAGCAGGGCCCAGATAATCAGATCATCTACAGACATAGAAACAGGGCCCAGATAATCAGACCATCTACAGACAGAGAAACAGGGCACAGATAATCAGATCATCTACAGATGGAGACAGAGAAACAGGGCCCAGATAATCAGACCATCTACAGAGAGAGAAACAGGGCCCAGGTAATCAGACCATCTACAGACAGAGAAACAGGGCACAGATAATCAGACCATCTCCAGAGAGAGAATAAGAGCCCAGATAATCAGATCATCTCCAGATGGAGACAGAGAAACAAGGCCCAGATAATCAGACCATCGACAGAGAGGGAATCAGGGCCCAGATAATCAGACCATCTGCAGACAGAGAAACAACGCCCAGATAATCAGACCATCGACAGACAGAGAAACAGGGCCCAGGTAATCAGACCATCTACAGACAGAGAAAGAGGGCACAGATAATCAGACCATCTACAGATGGAGACAGAGAAACAGGGCCCAGATAATCAGACCATCTACAGACAGAGAAACAACGCCCAGATAATCAGACCATCTACAGACAGAGAAACAAGGCCCAGAGAATCAGATCATCTACAGATGGAGACAGAGAAACAGGGCCCAGATAATCAGACCATCTACAGACAGAGAAACAACGCCCAGATAATCAGACCATCTACAGACAGAGAAACAAGGCCCAGAGAATCAGATCATCTACAGATGGAGACAGAGAAACAGGGCCCAGATAATCAGACCATCTACAGATGGAGACAGAGAAACAGGGCCCAGATAATCAGAGCATCTACAGGCAGAGAAACAAGGCGCAGATAATCAGACCATCTACAGATGGAGACAGAGAAACAGGGCCCAGATAATCAGACCATCTACAGACAGAGAAACAGGGCACAGATAATCAGACCACCTACAGATGGAGACAGAGAAACAGGGCCCATATAATCAGACCATCTACAGACAGAGAAACAGGGCCCAGATAATTAGACCATCTACAGATGGAGACAGAGAAACAGGGCCCAGGTAATCAGACCATCTGCAGATAGAGAACAAGGGCCCAGATAATCAGATCATCTACAGATGGAGACAGAGAAACAAGGCCCAGATATTCAGACCATCAACAGACAGAGAAACAGGGCCCAGATAATCAGACCATCTACAGACAGAGAAACAAGGCCCAGAGAATCAGATCATCTACAGATGGAGACAGAGAAACAGGGCCCAGATAATCAGACCATCTACAGACAGAGAAACAACGCCCAGATAATCAGACCATCTACAGACAGAGAAACAAGGCCCAGAGAATCAGATCATCTACAGATGGAGACAGAGAAACAGGGCCCAGATAATCAGACCATCTACAGATGGAGACAGAGAAACAGGGCCCAGGTAATCAGATCATCTACAGACAGAGAAACAGGGCACAGATAATCAGACCATCTACAGACAGAGAAACAGGGCACAGATAATCAGACCAGCTACAGACAGAGAAACAGGGCCCAGATAACTAGACCATCTACAGGCAGAGAAACAAGGCCCAGAGAATCAGATCATCTACAGATCGAGACAGAGAAACAGGGCCCATATAATCAGACCATCTACAGACAGAGAAACAGGGCCCAGATAATTAGACCATCTACAGATGGAGACAGAGAAACAGGGCCCAGGTAATCAGACCATCTGCAGATAGAGAATCAGGGCCCAGATAATCAGATCATCTACAGATGGAGACAGAGAAACAAGGCCCAGATATTCTGACCATCAACAGACAGAGAAACAGGGCCCAGGTAATCAGATCATCTACAGACAGAGAAACAGAGCCCAGACAACTAGACCATCTACAGGCAGAGAAACAAGGCCCAGAGAATCAGATCAGCTACAGATCGAGACAGAGAAACAGGGCCCATATAATCAGACCATCTACAGACAGAGAAACAGGGCCCAGATAATTAGACCATCTACAGATGGAGACAGAGAAACAGGGCCCAGGTAATCAGACCATCTGCAGATAGAGAATCAGGGCCCAGATAATCAGATCATCTACAGATGGAGACAGAGAAACAAGGCCCAGATATTCTGACCATCAACAGACAGAGAAACAGGGCCCAGATAATCAGACCATCTGCAGACAGAGGAACAGGGCACAGATAATCAGACCATCTACAGATGGAGACAGAGAAACAGGGCCCATATAATCAGACCATCTACAGACAGAGAAACAGGGCCCAGATAATAAGACCATCGACAGACAGAGAAACAGGGCCCAGATAATCAGACCATCTACAGGCAGTGAAACAAGGCCCAGAGAATCAGATCATCTACAGATGGAGACAGAGAAACAGGGCCCAGATAATCAGACCATCTACAGATGGAGACAGAGAAACAGGGCCCAGGTAATCAGAACATCTACAGACAGAGAAACAGGGCCCAGATAATCAGACCAGCTACAGATAGAGAATCAGAGCACAGATAATCATATCATCTCCAGATAGAGACAGAGAAACAAGACCCAGATAATCAGAGCATCTACAGAGAGAGAATCAGGGCCCAGATAATCAGACCATCTGCAGACAGAGAAACAACGCCCAGATAATCAGACCATCGACAGACAGAGAAGCAGGGCCCAGATAATCAGATCATCTACAGACATAGAAACAGGGCCCAGATAATCAGACCATCTACAGACAGAGAAACAGGGCACAGATAATCAGATCATCTACAGATGGAGAAAGAGAAACAGGGCCCAGATAATCAGACCATCTACAGAGAGAGAAACAGGGCCCAGGTAATCAGACCATCTACAGACAGAGAAACAGGGCACAGATAATCAGACCATCTCCAGAGAGAGAATAAGAGCCCAGATAATCAGATCATCTCCAGATGGAGACAGAGAAACAAGGCCCAGATAATCAGACCATCGACAGAGAGGGAATCAGGGCCCAGATAATCAGACCATCTGCAGACAGAGAAACAACGCCCAGATAATCAGACCATCGACAGACAGAGAAACAGGGCCCAGGTAATCAGACCATCTACAGACAGAGAAAGAGGGCACAGATAATCAGACCATCTACAGATGGAGACAGAGAAACAGGGCCCAGATAATCAGACCATCTACAGACAGAGAAACAACGCCCAGATAATCAGACCATCTACAGACAGAGAAACAAGGCCCAGAGAATCAGATCATCTACAGATGGAGACAGAGAAACAGGGCCCAGATAATCAGACCATCTACAGACAGAGAAACAACGCCCAGATAATCAGACCATCTACAGACAGAGAAACAAGGCCCAGAGAATCAGATCATCTACAGATGGAGACAGAGAAACAGGGCCCAGATAATCAGACCATCTACAGATGGAGACAGAGAAACAGGGCCCAGATAATCAGAGCATCTACAGGCAGAGAAACAAGGCGCAGATAATCAGACCATCTACAGATGGAGACAGAGAAACAGGGCCCAGATAATCAGACCATCTACAGACAGAGAAACAGGGCACAGATAATCAGACCACCTACAGATGGAGACAGAGAAACAGGGCCCATATAATCAGACCATCTACAGACAGAGAAACAGGGCCCAGATAATTAGACCATCTACAGATGGAGACAGAGAAACAGGGCCCAGGTAATCAGACCATCTGCAGATAGAGAACAAGGGCCCAGATAATCAGATCATCTACAGATGGAGACAGAGAAACAAGGCCCAGATATTCAGACCATCAACAGACAGAGAAACAGGGCCCAGATAATCAGACCATCTACAGACAGAGAAACAAGGCCCAGAGAATCAGATCATCTACAGATGGAGACAGAGAAACAGGGCCCAGATAATCAGACCATCTACAGACAGAGAAACAACGCCCAGATAATCAGACCATCTACAGACAGAGAAACAAGGCCCAGAGAATCAGATCATCTACAGATGGAGACAGAGAAACAGGGCCCAGATAATCAGACCATCTACAGATGGAGACAGAGAAACAGGGCCCAGGTAATCAGATCATCTACAGACAGAGAAACAGGGCACAGATAATCAGACCATCTACAGACAGAGAAACAGGGCACAGATAATCAGACCAGCTACAGACAGAGAAACAGGGCCCAGATAATCAGACCATCTACAGACAGAGAAACAGGGCACAGATAATCAGAGCATCTACAGAGAGAGAATCAGGGCCCAGGTAATCAGACCATCTGCAGATAGAGAATCAGGGTGCAGATAATCAGATGATCTACAGATGGAGACAGAGAAACAAGGCCCAGATAATCAGACCATCTACAGACAGAGAAACAACGCCCAGATAATCAGACCATCGACAGACAGAGAAGCAGGGCCCAGATAATCAGATCATCTACAGACATAGAAACAGGGCCCAGTGTATCAGACCATCTCCAGGCAGAGATATAGGGCACAGATAATCATATCATCTCCAGATGGAGACAGAGAAACAAGGCCCAGATAATCAGACCATCTACAGAGAGAGAAACAGGGCCCAGGTAATCAGACCATCTACAGACAGAGAAACAGGGCACAGATAATCAGAGCCTCTACAGGCAGAGAAACAAGGCGCAGATAATCAGACCATCTACAGATGGAGACAGAGAAACAGGGCCCAGATAATCAGACCATCTACAGACAGAGAAACAGGGCACAGATAATCAGACCACCTACAGATGGAGACAGAGAAACAGGGCCCATATAATCAGACCATCTACAGACAGAGAAACAGGGCCCAGATAATTAGACCATCTACAGATGGAGACAGAGAAACAGGGCCCAGGTAATCAGACCATCTGCAGATAGAGAACAAGGGCCCAGATAATCAGATCATCTACAGATGGAGACAGAGAAACAAGGCCCAGATATTCAGACCATCAACAGACAGAGAAACAGGGCCCAGATAATCAGACCATCTGCAGACAGAGGAACAGGGCACAGATAATCAGACCATCTACAGATGGAGACAGAGAAACAGGGCCCAGGTAATCAGACCATCTGCAGATAGAGAATCAGGGCCCAGATAATCAGATGATCTACAGATGGAGACAGAGAAACAAGGCCCAGATAATCAGACCATCTACAGACTGAGAAACAGGGCACAGATAATCAGAACATAAACAGATGGAGACAAAGAAACAGGGCCCAGGTAATCAGATCATCTACAGACAGAGAAACAGAGCCCAGACAACTAGACCATCTACAGGCAGAGAAACAAGGCCCAGAGAATCAGATCATCTACAGATGGAGACAGAGAAACAGGGCCCAGATAATCAGACCATCTACAGATGGAGACAGAGAAACAGGGCCCAGGTAATCAGAACATCTACAGACTGAGAAACAGGGCACAGATAATAAGACCATCGACAGACAGAGAAACAGGGCCCAGATAATCAGACCAGCTACAGAGAGAGAATCAGAGCCCAGATAATCAGATCATCTACTGATGGAGACAGAGAAACAAGGCCCAGATAATCAGACCATCTACTGACAGAGAAACAGCGCACAGATAATCAGACCATCGACAGACAGAGAAGCAGGGCCCAGATAATCAGATCATCTACAGACATAGAAACAGGGCCCAGATAATCAGACCATCTACAGACAGAGAAACAGGGCACAGATAATCAGATCATCTACAGATGGAGACAGAGAAACAGGGCCCAGATAATCAGACCATCTACAGAGAGAGAAACAGGGCACAGATAATCAGACCATCTACAGAGAGAGAATCAGAGCCCAGATAATCAGATCATCTCCAGATGGAGACAGAGAAACAAGGCCCAGATAATCAGACCATCTACAGACAGAGAAACAGCGCACAGATAATCAGACGATCTACAGACAGAGAAACAGGGCCCAGATAATCAGACCATCTACAGAGAGGGAATCAGGGCCCAGCTAATCAGAACATCTGCAGACAGAGAAACAACGCCCAGATAATCAGACAATCGACAGACAGAGAAACAGGGCCCAGGTAATCAGATCATCTACAGACAGAGAAACAGGGCACAGATAATCAGACCATCTACAGACAGAGAAAGAGGGCACAGGTAATCAGACCATATACAGATAGAGAATCAGGGCCCAGATAATCAGATCATCGACAGATGGAGACAGAGAAACAAGGCCCAGATATTCAGACCATCAACAGACAGAGAAACAGGGCCCAGATAATCAGACCATCGGCAGACAGAGAAACAGGGCCCAGATAATCAGACCATCTGCAGATAGAGAATCAGGGCCCAGATAATCAGATGATCTACAGATGGAGACAGAGAAACAAGGCCCAGATAATCTGACCATCTACAGACAGAGAAACAGGGCACAGATAATCAGACCATCTACAGGCAGAGAAACAAAGCCCAGATAATCAGATCATCTACAGATGGAGACAGAGAAACAGGGCCCAGATAATAACACCATCTACAGATGAAGACAAAGAAACAGGGCCCAGGTAATCAGATCATCTACAGTCAGAGAAACAGGGCCCTGACAACTAGACCATCTACAGGCAGAGAAACAAGGCCCAGAGAATCAGATATTCTACAGATGGAGATTGAGAAACAGGGCCCAGATAATCAGACCATCTATAGATGGAGACAGAGAAACAGGGCCCAGGTAATCAGACCATCTACAGACAGAGAAACAGGGCACAGATAATCAGACCAGCTACAGACAGAGAAACAGGGCCCAGATAATCAGACCATCTACAGACAGAGAAACAGGGCACAGATAATCAGACCATCTACAGAGAGAGAATCAGGGCCCAGGTAATCAGACCATCTGCAGATAGAGAATCAGGGCCCGGATAATCAGATGATCTACAGATGGAGACAGAGAAACAAGGCCCAGATAATCAGACCATCTACAGACAGAGAAACAGGGCACAGATAATCAGACCATCTACAGAGAGAGAAACAGGGCCCAGGTAATCAGACCATCTGCAGATAGAGAATCAGGGCCCAGATAATCAGATGATCTACAGATGGAGACAGAGAAACAAGGCCCAGATAATCAGACCATCTACAGACAGAGAAACAGGGCACAGATAATCAGACCATCTACAGAGAGAGAATCAGGGCCCAGATAATCAGACCATAAACAGACAGAGAAGCAGGGCCCAGATAATCAGATCATCTACAGATGGAGACAGAGAAACAAGGCCCAGATAATCAGACCATCTGCCGACAGAGAAACAATGCCCAGATAATCAGACCATCTACAGAAAGAGAAACAGGGCCCAGATAATCAGATCATCTACAGATGGAGACAGAGAAACAGGTCCCAGATAATCAGACCATCTACAGATGGAGACAGAGAAACAAGGCCAAGATAAGCAGACCATCTACAGAGAGAGAAACAGGGCCCAGATAATCAAACCATCGACAGAGAGAGAAGCAGGGCCCAGATAATCATATCATCTCCAGATGGAGACAGAGAAACAAGGCCCAGATAATCAGACCGTCTACAGAGAGAGAATCAGGGCCCAGATAATCAGACCATCTGCAGACAGAGAAACAACGCCCAGATAATCAGACCATCGACAGACAGAGAAGCAGGGCCCAGACAATCAGATTAGCTACAGACATAGAAACAGGGCCAAGATAATCAGACCATCTACAGACAGAGAAACAGGGCACAGATAATCAGATCATCTACAGAGAGAGAATCAGAGCCGAGAGAATCAGATCATCTCCAGATGGAGAAAGAGAAACAAGGCCCAGATAATCAGACCATCGACAGACAGAGAAGCAGGGCCCAGATAATCGGATCATCTACAGACATAGAAACAGGGCCCAGATAATCAGACCATCTACAGACAGAGAAACAGGGCCCAGGTAATCAGACCATCTACAGACAGAGAAACAAGGCACAGACAATCAGACCATCTACAGATGGAGACAGAGAAAGAAGACCCAGAAAATCAGACCATCTACAGATGGAGACAGAGAAAAAAGGCCCAGATAATCAGACCATCTACAGAGAGAGAAACAGGGCACAGATAATCAGACCATCTACAGATGGAGACAGAGAAACAGGGCCCTGATAATCAGACCATCGACAGACAGAGAAACAGGGCCCAGATAATCAGACCATCTACAGAAGGAGACAAAGAAACAGGGCCCAGGTAATCAAATCATCTACAGGCAGAGAAACAACGCCCAGATAATCAGATCATCTGCAGATGGAGACAGAGAATCAGGGCCCAGGTAATCAGACCATCTACAGACAGAGAAACAGGGCCCAGATAATCAGACCATCTACAGAGAGGGAATCAGGGCCCAGATAATAAGACCATCTGCAGACAGAGAAACAACGCCCCGATAATCAGACCATCGACAGACAGAGAAACAGGGCCCAGGTAATCAGACCATCTACAGACAGAGAAACAGGGCACAGATAATCAGACCATCTACAGACAGAGAAAGAGGGCACAGATAATCAGACCATCTACAGATGGAGACAGAGAAACAGGGCCCATATAATCAGACCATCTACAGATGGAGACAGAGAAACAGGGCCCAGATAATCAGACCATCTACAGATGGAGACAGAGATACAGGGCCCATATAATCAGACCATCTACAGATGGAGACAGAGAAACAGGGCCCAGGTAATCAGAACATCTACAGACAGAGAAACAGGGCACAGATAATAAGACCATCGACAGACAGAGAAACAGGGCCCAGATAATCAGACCAGCTACAGAGAGAGAATCAGAGCCCAGATAATCAGATCATCTACAGATGGAGACAGAGAAACAAGGCCCAGATAATCAGACCATCTACAGACAGAGAAACAGCGCACAGATAATCAGACCATCGACAGACAGAGAAGCAGGGCCCAGATAATCAGATCATCTACAGACATAGAAACAGGGCCCAGATAATCAGACCATCTGCAGACAGCTAAACAGGGCACAGATAATCAGATCATCTACAGATGGAGACAGAGAAACAGGGCCCAGATAATCAGACCATCTACAGAGAGAGAAACAGGGCCCAGGAAATCAGACCATCTACAGAGAGAGAATCAGAGCCCAGATAATCAGATCATCTCCAGATGGAGACAGAGAAACAAGGCCCAGATAATCAGACCATCTACAGACAGAGAAACAGCGCACAGATAATCAGACCATCGACAGACAGAGAAGCAGGGCCCAGATAATCAGATCATCTACAGACATAGAAACAGGGCCCAGATAATCAGACCATCTACAGACAGAGAAACAGGGCACAGATAATCAGATCATCTACAGATGGAGACAGAGAAACAGGGCCCAGATAATCAGACCATCTACAGAGAGAGAAACAGGGCCCAGGAAATCAGATCATCTACAGACAGAGAAACAGGGCACAGATAATCAGACCATCTACAGAGAGAGAATCAGAGCCCAGATAATCAGATCATCTCCAGAGGGAGACAGAGAAACAAGGCCCAGATAATCAGACGATCTACAGACAGAGAAACAAGGCCCAGATAATCAGACCATCTACAGAGAGGGAATCAGGGCCCAGCTAATCAGACCATCTGCAGACAGACAAACAATGCCCAGATAATCAGACCATCGACAGACAGAGAAACAGAGCCCAGTAATCAGACCATCGACAGACAGAGAAACAGGGCACAGATAATCAGACCATCTACAGACAGAGAAAGAGGGCACAGATAATCAGACCATCTACAGATGGAGACAGAGAAACAGGGCCCATATAATCAGACCAACTACAGACAGAGAAACAGGGCCCAGATAATTAGACAATCGAAAGATGGAGACAGAGAAACAGGGCCCAGGTAATCAGACCATCTACAGATAGAGAATCAGGGCCCAGATAATCAGATCATCGACAGATGGAGACAGAGAAACAAGGCCCAGATATTCAGACCATCAACAGACAGAGAAACAGGGACCAGATAATCAGACCATCGGCAGAACGAGAAACAGGGCCCAGATAATCAGACCATCTGCAGATAGAGAATCAGGGCCCAGATAATCAGATGATCTACAGATGGAGACAGAGAAACAAGGCCCAGATAATCAGACCATCTACAGACAGAGAAACAGGGCACAGATAATCAGAACATCAACAGATGGAGACAGAGAAACAGGGCCAAGGTAATCAGACCATCTGCAGACAGAGAAACAGGGCACAGATAATCAGACCATCTACAGGCAGAGAAACAAAGCCCAGATAATCAGATCATCTACAGATGGAGACAGAGAAACAGGGCCCAGATAATAACACCATCTACAGATGAAGACAAAGAAACAGGGCCCAGGTAAACAGATCATCTACAGACAGAGAAACAGAGCCCAGACAACTAGACCATCTACAGGCAGAGAAACAAGGCCCAGAGAATCAGATATTCTACAGATGGAGATTGAGAAGCAGGGCCCAGATAATCAGACCATCTACAGATGGAGACAGAGAAACAGGGCCCAGGTAATCACACCATCTACAGACAGAGAAACAGGGCACAGATAATCAGACCATCTACAGACAGAGAAACAGGGCCCAGATAATCAGACCATCTCCAGATGGAGACAGAGAAACAAGGCCCAGATAATCAGACCATCTACAGACAGAGAAACAGGGCCCAGATAATCATATCATCTCCAGATGGAGACAGAGAAACAAGGCCCAGATAATCAGACCATCTACAGAGAGAGAATCAGGGCCCAGATAATCAGACCATCGACAGACAGAGAAGCAGGGCCCAGATAATCAGATCATCTACAGATGGAGACAGAGAAACAAGGCCCAGATAATCAGACCATCTGCAGACAGAGAAACAATGCCCAGATAATCAGACCATCTACAGAAAGAGAAACAGGGCACAGATAATCAGATCATCTACAGATGGAGACAGAGAAACAGGTCCCAGATAATCAGACCATCTACAGAAAGAGAAACAGGGCACAGATAATCAGATCATCTACAGATGGAGACAGAGAAACAAGGTCAAGATAATCAGACCATCTACAGAGAGAGAATCAGGGCCCAGATAATCAGACCATCTACAGAAAGAGAAACAGGGCACTGATAATCAGATCATCTACAGATGGAGACAGAGAAACAAGGCCCAGATAATCAGACCATCTACAGAAAGAGAAACAGGGCACAGATAATCAGATCATCTACAGATGGAGACAGAGAAACAAGGCCAAGATAATCAGACCATCTACAGAGAGAGAATCAGGGCCCAGATAATCAGACCATCTACAGAGAGAGAAACAGGGCCCAGGTAATCAGACCATCTGCAGACAGAGAAACAACGCCCAGATAATCAGACCATCGACAGACAGAGAAGCAGGGCCCATATAATCAGATTAGCTACAGACATAGAAACAGGGCCCAGATAATCAGACCATCTACAGAGAGAGAATCAGAGCCCAGATAATCAGATCATCTCCAGATGGAGACAGAGAAACAAGGCCCAGATAATCAGACCATCGACAGACAGAGAGGCAGGGCCCAGATAATCAGATCATCTACAGACATAGAAACAGGGCCCAGATAATCAGACCATCTACAGACAGAGAAACAGGGCCCAGGTAATCAGACCATCTACAGACAGAGAAACAAGGCACAGACAATCAGACCATCTACAGATGGAGACAGAGAAAGAAGACCCAGAAAATCAGACCATCTACAGATGGAGACAGAGAAAAAAGGCCCAGATAATCAGACCATCTACAGAGAGAGAAACAGGGCACAGATAATCAGACCATCTACAGATGGAGACAGAGAAACAGGGCCCTGATAATCAGACCATCGACAGACAGAGAAACAGGGCCCAGATAATGAGACCATCTACAGATGGAGACAAAGAAACAGGGCCCAGGTAATCAAATCATCTACAGACAGAGAAACAGGGCCCAGATAATTAGACCATCTACAGGCAGAGAAACAACGCCAAGATAATCAGATCATCTGCAGATGGAGACAGAGAATCAGGGCCCAGGTAATCAGACCATCTACAGACAGAGAAACAGGGCCCAGATAATCAGACCATCTACAGACAGAGAAACAGGGCACAGATAATCGGACCATCTACAGACAGAGAAACAGGGCCCAGATAATCAGACCATCTACAGACAGAGAAACAGGGCCCAGATAATCAGATCATCTCCAGATGGAGACATAGAAACAAGGCCCAGATAATCAGACCATCTACAGAGAGACAATCAGGGCCCAGATAATCATATCATCTACAGACAGAGAAACAGGGCCCAGATAATCAGACCATCTACAGATGGAGACAGAGAAACAAGGCCCAGATAATCAGACCATCTACAGACAGAGAAACAGGGCCCAGATAATCAGATCATCTCCAGATGGAGACATAGAAACAGGGCCCAGGTAATCAGACCATCTACAGAGAGAGAATCAGGGCCCAGATAATCAGACCATCTACAGACAGAGAAACAGGGCACAGATAATCATATCATCTCCAGATGGAGACAGAGAAACAAGGCCCAGATAATCAGACCATCTACAGAGAGAGAATCAGGGCCCAGATAATCAGACCATCTGCAGACAGAGAAACAGGGCACAGATAATCATATCATCTCCAGATGGAGACAGAGAAACAAGGCCCAGATAATCAGACCATCTACAGAGAGAGAATCAGGGCCCAGATAATCAGACCATCTGCAGACAGAGAAACAACGCCCAGATAATCAGACCATCGACAGACAGAGAAGCAGGGCCCAGACAATCAGATTAGCTACAGACATAGAAACAGGGCCCAGATAATCAGACCATCTACAGACAGAGAAACAGGGCACAGATAATCAGATCATCTACAGATTGAGACAGAGAAACAGGGCCCAGCTAATCAGACCATCTACAGAGAGAGAATCAGAGCCCAGATAATCAGATCATCTCCAGATGGAGACAGAGAAACAAGGCCCAGATAATCAGACCATCGACAGACAGAGAAGCAGGGCCCAGATAATCAGATCATCTACAGACATAGAAACAGGGCTCAGATAATCAGACCATCTGCAGACAGAGAAACAGGGCCCAGGTAATCAGACCATCTACAGACAGAGAAACAAGGCACAGACAATCAGACCATCTACAGATGGAGACAGAGAAAGAGGACCCAGAAAATCAGACCATCTACAGATGGAGACAGAGAAAAAAGACCCAGATAATCAGACCATCTACAGAGAGAGAAACAGGGCACAGATAATCAGACCATCTACAGATGGAGACAGAGAAACAGGGCCCTGATAATCAGACCATCGACAGACAGAGAAACAGGGCCCAGATAATGAGACCATCTACAGATGGAGACAAAGAAACAGGGCCCAGGTAATCAAATCATCTACAGACAGAGAAACAGGGCCCAGGTAATCAGACCATCTACAGACAGAGAAACAAGGCACAGACAATCAGACCATCTACAGATGGAGACAGAGAAAGAAGACCCAGAAAATCAGACCATCTACAGATGGAGACAGAGAAAAAAGGCCCAGATAATCAGACCATCTACAGAGAGAGAAACAGGGCACAGATAATCAGACCATCTACAGATGGAGACAGAGAAACAGGGCCCTGATAATCAGACCATCGACAGACAGAGAAACAGGGCCCAGATAATGAGACCATCTACAGATGGAGACAAAGAAACAGGGCCCAGGTAATCAAATCATCTACAGACAGAGAAACAGGGCCCAGATAATTAGACCATCTACAGGCAGAGAAACAACGCCAAGATAATCAGATCATCTGCAGATGGAGACAGAGAATCAGGGCCCAGGTAATCAGACCATCTACAGACAGAGAAACAGGGCCCAGATAATCAGACCATCTACAGACAGAGAAACAGGGCACAGATAATCGGACCATCTACAGACAGAGAAACAGGGCCCAGATAATCAGACCATCTACAGACAGAGAAACAGGGCCCAGATAATCAGATCATCTCCAGATGGAGACATAGAAACAAGGCCCAGATAATCAGACCATCTACAGAGAGACAATCAGGGCCCAGATAATCATATCATCTACAGACAGAGAAACAGGGCCCAGATAATCAGACCATCTACAGATGGAGACAGAGAAACAAGGCCCAGATAATCAGACCATCTACAGACAGAGAAACAGGGCCCAGATAATCAGATCATCTCCAGATGGAGACATAGAAACAGGGCCCAGGTAATCAGACCATCTACAGAGAGAGAATCAGGGCCCAGATAATCAGACCATCTACAGACAGAGAAACAGGGCACAGATAATCATATCATCTCCAGATGGAGACAGAGAAACAAGGCCCAGATAATCAGACCATCTACAGAGAGAGAATCAGGGCCCAGATAATCAGACCATCTGCAGACAGAGAAACAGGGCACAGATAATCATATCATCTCCAGATGGAGACAGAGAAACAAGGCCCAGATAATCAGACCATCTACAGAGAGAGAATCAGGGCCCAGATAATCAGACCATCTGCAGACAGAGAAACAACGCCCAGATAATCAGACCATCGACAGACAGAGAAGCAGGGCCCAGACAATCAGATTAGCTACAGACATAGAAACAGGGCCCAGATAATCAGACCATCTACAGACAGAGAAACAGGGCACAGATAATCAGATCATCTACAGATTGAGACAGAGAAACAGGGCCCAGCTAATCAGACCATCTACAGAGAGAGAATCAGAGCCCAGATAATCAGATCATCTCCAGATGGAGACAGAGAAACAAGGCCCAGATAATCAGACCATCGACAGACAGAGAAGCAGGGCCCAGATAATCAGATCATCTACAGACATAGAAACAGGGCTCAGATAATCAGACCATCTGCAGACAGAGAAACAGGGCCCAGGTAATCAGACCATCTACAGACAGAGAAACAAGGCACAGACAATCAGACCATCTACAGATGGAGACAGAGAAAGAGGACCCAGAAAATCAGACCATCTACAGATGGAGACAGAGAAAAAAGACCCAGATAATCAGACCATCTACAGAGAGAGAAACAGGGCACAGATAATCAGACCATCTACAGATGGAGACAGAGAAACAGGGCCCTGATAATCAGACCATCGACAGACAGAGAAACAGGGCCCAGATAATGAGACCATCTACAGATGGAGACAAAGAAACAGGGCCCAGGTAATCAAATCATCTACAGACAGAGAAACAGGGCCCAGATAATTAGACCATCTACAGGCAGAGAAACAACGCCAAGATAATCAGATCATCTGCAGATGGAGACAGAGAATCAGGGCCCAGGTAATCAGACCATCTACAGACAGAGAAACAGGGCCCAGATAATCAGACCATCTACAGACAGAGAAACAGGGCACAGATAATCGGACCATCTACAGACAGAGAAACAGGGCCCAGATAATCAGACCATCTACAGACAGAGAAACAGGGCCCAGATAATCAGATCATCTCCAGATGGAGACATAGAAACAAGGCCCAGATAATCAGACCATCTACAGAGAGAGAAACAGGGCACAGATAATCAGACCATCTACAGAGAGAGAATCAGAGCCCAGATAATCAGATCATCTCCAGATGGAGACAGAGAAACAAGGCCCAGATAATCAGACCATCTACAGACAGAGAAACAGCGCACAGATAATCAGACCATCGACAGACAGAGAAGCAGGGCCCAGATAATCAGATCATCTACAGACATAGAAACAGGGCCCAGATAATCAGACCATCTACAGACAGAGAAACAGGGCACAGATAATCAGATCATCTACAGATGGAGACAGAGAAACAGGGCCCAGATAATCAGACCATCTACAGAGAGAGAAACAGGGCCCAGGAAATCAGATCATCTACAGACAGAGAAACAGGGCACAGATAATCAGACCATCTACAGAGAGAGAATCAGAGCCCAGATAATCAGATCATCTCCAGAGGGAGACAGAGAAACAAGGCCCAGATAATCAGACGATCTACAGACAGAGAAACAAGGCCCAGATAATCAGACCATCTACAGAGAGGGAATCAGGGCCCAGCTAATCAGACCATCTGCAGACAGAGAAACAATGCCCAGATAATCAGACCATCGACAGACAGAGAAACAGGGCCCAGGTAATCAGACCATCTACAGACAGAGAAACAGGGCACAGATAATCAGACCATCTACAGACAGAGAAAGAGGGCACAGATAATCAGACCATCTACAGATGGAGACAGAGAAACAGGGCCCATATAATCAGACCAACTACAGACAGAGAAACAGGGCCCAGATAATTAGACAATCTATAGATGGAGACAGAGAAACAGGGCCCAGGTAATCAGACCATCTACAGATAGAGAATCAGGGCCCAGATAATCAGATCATCGACAGATGGAGACAGAGAAACAAGGCCCAGATATTCAGACCATCAACAGACAGAGAAACAGGGACCAGATAATCAGACCATCGGCAGAACGAGAAACAGGGCCCAGATAATCAGACCATCTGCAGATAGAGAATCAGGGCCCAGATAATCAGATGATCTACAGATGGAGACAGAGAAACAAGGCCCAGATAATCAGACCATCTACAGACAGAGAAACAGGGCACAGATAATCAGAACATCAACAGATGGAGACAGAGAAACAGGGCCAAGGTAATCAGACCATCTGCAGACAGAGAAACAGGGCACAGATAATCAGACCATCTACAGGCAGAGAAACAAAGCCCAGATAATCAGATCATCTACAGATGGAGACAGAGAAACAGGGCCCAGATAATAACACCATCTACAGATGAAGACAAAGAAACAGGGCCCAGGTAATCAGATCATCTACAGACAGAGAAACAGAGCCCAGACAACTAGACCATCTACAGGCAGAGAAACAAGGCCCAGAGAATCAGATATTCTACAGATGGAGATTGAGAAGCAGGGCCCAGATAATCAGACCATCTACAGATGGAGACAGAGAAACAGGGCCCAGGTAATCAGACCATCTACAGACAGAGAAACAGGGCACAGATAATCAGACCATCTACAGACAGAGAAACAGGGCCCAGATAATCAGACCATCTACAGAGAGAGAATCAGAGCCCAGATAATCAGATCATCTCCAGATGGAGACAGAGAAACAAGGCCCAGATAATCAGACCATCTACAGACAGAGAAACAGCGCACAGATAATCAGACCATCTACAGACAGAGAAACAGGGCCCAGATAAACATATCATCTCCAGATGGAGACAGAGAAACAAGGCCCAGATAATCAGACCATCTACAGAGAGAGAATCAGGGCCCAGATAATCAGACCATCGACAGACAGAGAAGCAGGGCCCAGATAATCAGATCATCTACAGATGGAGACAGAGAAACAAGGCCCAGATAATCAGACCATCTGCAGACAGAGAAACAATGCCCAGATAATCAGACCATCTACAGAAAGAGAAACAGGGCACAGATAATCAGATCATCTACAGATGGAGACAGAGAAACAGGTCCCAGATAATCAGACCATCTACAGAAAGAGAAACAGGGCACAGATAATCAGATCATCTACAGATGGAGACAGAGAAACAAGGCCAAGATAATCAGACCATCTACAGAGAGAGAATCAGGGCCCAGATAATCAGACCATCTACAGAAAGAGAAACAGGGCACAGATAATCAGATCATCTACAGATGGAGACAGAGAAACAAGGCCCAGATAATCAGACCATCTACAGAAAGAGAAACAGGGCACAGATAATCAGATCATCTACAGATGGAGACAGAGAAACAAGGCCAAGATAATCAGACCATCTACAGAGAGAGAATCAGGGCCCAGATAATCAGACCATCTACAGAGAGAGAAACAGGGCCCAGGTAATCAGACCATCGACAGACAGAGAAGCAGGGCCCATATAATCAGATTAGCTACAGACATAGAAACAGGGCCCAGATAATCAGACCATCTACAGACAGAGAAACAGGGCACAGATAATCAGATCATCTACAGATCGAGACAGAGAAACAGGGCCCAGCTAATCAGACCATCTACAGAGAGAGAATCAGAGCCCAGATAATCAGATCATCTCCAGATGGAGACAGAGAAACAAGGCCCAGATAATCAGACCATCGACAGACAGAGAGGCAGGGCCCAGATAATCAGATCATCTACAGACATAGAAACAGGGCCCAGATAATCAGACCATCTACAGACAGAGAAACAGGGCCCAGGTAATCAGACCATCTACAGACAGAGAAACAAGGCACAGACAATCAGACCATCTACAGATGGAGACAGAGAAAGAAGACCCAGAAAATCAGACCATCTACAGATGGAGACAGAGAAACAGGGCCCTGATAATCAGACCATCGACAGACAGAGAAACAGGGCCCAGATAATGAGACCATCTACAGATGGAGACAAAGAAACAGGGCCCAGGTAATCAAATCATCTACAGACAGAGAAACAGGGCCCAGATAATTAGACCATCTACAGGCAGAGAAACAACGCCAAGATAATCAGATCATCTGCAGATGGAGACAGAGAATCAGGGCCCAGGTAATCAGACCATCTACAGACAGAGAAACAGGGCCCAGATAATCAGACCATCTACAGACAGAGAAACAGGGCACAGATAATCGGACCATCTACAGACAGAGAAACAGGGCCCAGATAATCAGACCATCTACAGACAGAGAAACAGGGCCCAGATAATCAGATCATCTCCAGATGGAGACATAGAAACAAGGCCCAGATAATCAGACCATCTACAGAGAGACAATCAGGACCCAGATAATCATATCATCTACAGACAGAGAAACAGGGCCCAGATAATCAGACCATCTACAGATGGAGACAGAGAAACAAGGCCCAGATAATCAGACCATCGACAGACAGAGAGGCAGGGCCCAGATAATCAGATCATCTACAGACATAGAAACAGGGCCCAGATAATCAGACCATCTACAGACAGAGAAACAGGGCCCAGGTAATCAGACCATCTACAGACAGAGAAACAAGGCACAGACAATCAGACCATCTACAGATGGAGACAGAGAAAGAAGACCCAGAAAATCAGACCATCTACAGATGGAGACAGAGAAAAAAGGCCCAGATAATCAGACCATCTACAGAGAGAGAAACAGGGCACAGATAATCAGACCATCTACAGATGGAGACAGAGAAACAGGGCCCTGATAATCAGACCATCGACAGACAGAGAAACAGGGCCCAGATAATGAGACCATCTACAGATGGAGACAAAGAAACAGGGCCCAGGTAATCAAATCATCTACAGACAGAGAAACAGGGCCCAGATAATTAGACCATCTACAGGCAGAGAAACAACGCCAAGATAATCAGATCATCTGCAGATGGAGACAGAGAATCAGGGCCCAGGTAATCAGACCATCTACAGACAGAGAAACAGGGCACAGATAATCGGACCATCTACAGACAGAGAAACAGGGCCCAGATAATCAGACCATCTACAGACAGAGAAACAGGGCCCAGATAATCAGATCATCTCCAGATGGAGACATAGAAACAAGGCCCAGATAATCAGACCATCTACAGAGAGACAATCAGGACCCAGATAATCATATCATCTACAGACAGAGAAACAGGGCCCAGATAATCAGACCATCTACAGATGGAGACAGAGAAACAAGGCCCAGATAATCAGACCATCGACAGACAGAGAAACAGGGCCCAGATAATCAGATCATCTCCAGATGGAGACATAGAAACAGGGCCCAGGTAATCAGACCATCTACAGACAGAGAAACAGGGCACAGATAATCATATCATCTCCAGATGGAGACAGAGAAACAAGGCCCAGATCATCAGACCATCTACAGAGAGAGAATCAGGGCCCAGATAATCAGACCATCTGCAGACAGAGAAACAACGCCCAGATAATCAGACCATCGACAGACAGAGAAGCAGGGCCCGGACAATCAGATTAGCTACAGACATAGAAACAGGGCCCAGATAATCAGACCATCTACAGACAGAGAAACAGGGCCCAGCTAATCAGACCATCTACAGAGAGAGAATCAGAGCCCAGATAATCAGATCATCTCCAGATGGAGACAGAGAAACAAGGCCCAGATAATCAGACCATCGACAGACAGAGAAGCAGGGCCCAGATAATCAGATCATCTACAGACATAGAAACAGGGCCCAGATAATCAGACCATCTGCAGACAGAGAAACAAGGCACAGACAATCAGACCATCTACAGATGGAGACAGAGAAAGAGGACCCAGAAAATCAGACCATCTACAGATGGAGACAGAGAAAAAAGACCCAGATAATCAGACCATCTACAGAGAGAGAAACAGGGCACAGATAATCAGACCATCTACAGATGGAGACAGAGAAACAGGGCCCTGATAATCAGACCATCGACAGACAGAGAAACAGGGCCCAGATAATGAGACCATCTACAGATGGAGACAAAGAAACAGGGCCCAGGTAATCAAATCATCTACAGACAGAGAAACAGGGCCCAGATAATTAGACCATCTACAGCCAGAGAAACAACGCCAAGATAATCAGATCATCTGCAGATGGAGACAGAGAATCAGGGCCCAGGTAATCAGACCATCTACAGACAGAGAAACAGGGCCCAGATAATCAGAACATCTACAGACAGAGAAACAGGGCACAGATAATCGGACCATCTACAGACAGAGAAACAGGGCCCAGATAATCAGACCATCTACAGACAGAGAAACAGGGCCCAGATAATCAGATCATCTCCAGATGGAGACATAGAAACAAGGCCCAGATAATCAGACCATCTACAGAGAGAGAATCAGGGCCCAGATAATCAGATCATCTACAGACAGAGAAGCAGGGCCCAGATAATCAGACCATCTACAGATGGAGACAGAGAAACAAGGCCCAGATAATCAGACCATCTACAGACAGAGAAACAGCGCACAGATAATCAGACCATCTACAGACAGAGAAGCAGGGCCCAGATAATCATATCATCTCCAGATGGAGACAGAGAAACAAGGCCCAGATAATCAGACCATCTACAGAGAGAGAATCAGGGCCCAGATAATCAGACCATCGACAGATGGAGACAGAGAAACAAGGCCCAGATAATCAGACCATCTGCAGACAGAGAAACAATGCCCAGATAATCAGACCATCGACAGACAGAGAAACAGGGCCCAGATAATCAGATCATCTACAGACATAGAAACAGGGCCCAGATAATCAGACCATCTACAGACAGAGAAACAGGGCCCAGGTAATCAGACCATCTACAGACAGAGAAACAGGGCACAGATAATCGGACCATCTACAGACAGAGAAACAGGGCCCAGATAATCAGACCATCTACAGACAGAGAAACAGGGCCCAGATAATCAGATCATCTCCAGATGGAGATATAGAAACAAGGCCCAGATAATCAGACCATCTACAGAGAGACAATCAGGGCCCAGATAATCACATCATCTACAGACAGAGAAACAGGGCCCAGATAATCAGACCATCTACAGATGGAGACAGAGAAACAAGGCCCAGATAATCAGACCATCTACAGACAGAGAAACAGGGCACAGATAATCATATCATCTCCAGATGGAGACAGAGAAACAAGGCCCAGATTATCAGACCATCTACAGAGAGAGAATCAGGGCCCAGATAATCAGACCATCTGCAGACAGAGAAACAACGCCCAGATAATCAGACCATCGACAGACAGAGAAGCAGGGCCCAGATAATCAGATTAGCTACAGACATAGAAACAGGGCCCAGATAATCAGACCATCTGCAGACAGAGAAACAGGGCACAGATAATCAGATCATCTACAGACAGAGAAACAGGGCCCAGATAATCAGACCATCTACAGACAGAGACAGAGAAACAGGGCACAGATAATCAGACCATCTACAGACAGAGACAGAGAAACAGGGCCCAGATAATCAGACCATCTACAGAGCGAGAATCAGAGCCCAGATAATCAGATCATCTCCAGATGGAGACAGAGAAACAAGGCCCAGATAATCAGACCATCGACAGACAGAGAATCAGGGCCCAGATAATCAGATCATCTACAGACATAGAAACAGGGCCCAGATAATCAGACCATCTGCAGACAGAGAAACAGGGCCCAGGTAATCAGACCATCTACAGACAGAGAAACAAGGCACAGACAATCAGACCATCTACAGATGGAGACAGAGAAAGAGGACCCAGAAAATCAGACCATCTACAGATGGATACAGAGAAAAAAGGCCCAGATAATCAGACCATCGACAGAGAGAGAAACAGGGCACAGATAATCAGACCATCTACAGATGGAGACAGAGAAACAGGACCCTGATAATCAGACCATCGACAGACAGAGAAACAGGGCCCAGATAATGAGACCATCTACAGATGGAGACAAAGAAACAGGGCCCAGGTAATCAAATCATCTACAGACAGAGAAACAGGGCCCAGATAATTAGACCATCTACAGGCAGAGAAACAACGCCAAGATAATCAGATCATCTGCAGATCGAGACAGAGAATCAGGGCCCAGGTAATCAGACCATCTACAGACAGAGAAACAGGGCCCAGATAATCAGACCATCTACGGACAGAGAAACAGGGCACAGATAATCGGACCATCTACAGACAGAGAAACAGGGCCCAGATAATCAGACCATCTACAGACAGAGAAACAGGGCCCAGATAATCAGATCATCTACAGACAGAGAAACAGGGCCCAGATAATCAGACCATCTACAGATGGAGACAGAGAAACAAGGCCCAGATAATCAGACCATCTACAGACAGAGAAACAGCGCACAGATAATCAGACCATCTACAGACAGAGAAACAGGGCACAGATAATCATATCATCTCCAGATGGAGACAGAGAAACAAGGCCCAGATAATCAGACCATCTACAGAGAGAGAATCAGGGCCCAGATAATCAGACCATCGACAGATGGAGACAGAGAAACAAGGCCCAGATAATCAGACCATCTGCAGACAGAGAAACAATGCCCAGATAATCAGACCATCTACAGAAAGAGAAACAAGGCCCAGATAATCAGACCATCGACAGACAGAGAAGCAGGGCCCAGATAATCAGATCATCTACAGACATAGAAACAGGGCCCAGATAATCAGACCATCTACAGACAGAGAAACAGGGCCCAGGTAATCAGACCATCTACAGACAGAGAAACAGGGCACAGATAATCGGACCATCTACAGACAGAGAAACAGGGCCCAGATAATCAGACAATCTACAGACAGAGAAACAGGGCCCAGATAATCAGATCATCTACAGATGGAGACAGAGAAACAAGGCCCAGATAATCAGACCATCTACAGACAGAGAAACAGGGCCCAGATAATCAGACCATCTACAGAAAGAGAAACAGGGCACAGATAATCAGATCATCTACAGATGGAGACAGAGAAACAAGGCCCAGATAATCAGACCATCTACAGAGAGAGAATCAGGGCCCAGATAATCAGACCATCGACAGACAGAGAAGCAGGGCCCAGATAATCAGATCATCTACAGATGGAGACAGAGAAACAAGGCCCAGATAATCAGACCATCTGCAGACAGAGAAACAATGCCCAGATAATCAGACCATCTACAGAGAGAGAAACAGGGCCCAGGTAATCAGACCATCTACAGACAGAGAAACAGGGCACAGATAATCATATCATCTCCAGATGGAGACAGAGAAGCAAGGCCCAGATAATCAGACCATCCACAGAGAGAGAATCAGGGCCCAGATAATCAGACCATCTGCAGACAGAGAAACAACGCCCAGATAATCAGACCATCGACAGACAGAGAAGCAGGGCCCAGACAATCAGATTAGCTACAGACATAGAAAAAGGGCCCAGATAATCAGACCATCTACAGACAGAGAAACAGGGCACAGATAATCAGATCATCTACAGATTGAGACAGAGAAACAGGGCCCAGCTAATCAGACCATCTACAGAGAGAGAATCAGAGCCCAGATAATCAGATCATCTCCAGATGGAGACAGAGAAACAAGGCCCAAATAATCAGACCATCGACAGACAGAGAAGCAGGGCCCAGATAATCAGATCATCTACAGACATAGAAACAGGGCCCAGATAATCAGACCATCTGCAGACAGAGAAACAGGGCCCAGGTAATCAGACCATCGACAGACAGAGAAGCAGGGCCCAGATAATCAAATCATCTACAGACAGAGAAACAGGGCCCAGATAATTAGACCATCTACAGGCAGAGAAACAACGCCAAGATAATCAGATCATCTGCAGATGGAGACAGAGAATCAGGGCCCAGGTAATCAGACCATCTACAGACAGAGAAACAGGGCCCAGATAATCAGACCATCTACAGACAGAGAAACAGGGCACAGATAATCGGACCATCTACAGACAGAGAAACAGGGCCCAGATAATCAGACCATCTACAGACAGAGAAACAGGGCCCAGATAATCAGATCATCTCCAGATGGAGACATAGAAACAAGGCCCAGATAATCAGACCATCTACAGAGAGAGAATCAGGGCCCAGATAATCAGATCATCTACAGACAGAGAAGCAGGGCCCAGATAATCAGACCATCTACAGATGGAGACAGAGAAACAAGGCCCAGATAATCAGACCATCTACAGACAGAGAAACAGCGCACAGATAATCAGACCATCTACAGACAGAGAAACAGGGCCCAGATAATCATATCATCTCCAGATGGAGACAGAGAAACAAGGCCCAGATAATCAGACCATCTACAGAGAGAGAATCAGGGCCCAGATAATCAGACCATCGACAGATGGAGACAGAGAAACAAGGCCCAGATAATCAGACCATCTGCAGACAGAGAAACAATGCCCAGATAATCAGACCATCGACAGACAGAGAAGCAGGGCCCAGATAATCAGATCATCTACAGACATAGAAACAGGGCCCAGATAATCAGACCATCTACAGACAGAGAAACAGGGCCCAGGTAATCAGACCATCTACAGACAGAGAAACAGGGCACAGATAATCGGACCATCTACAGACAGAGAAACAGGGCCCAGATAATCAGACCATCTACAGACAGAGAAACAGGGCCCAGATAATCAGATCATCTCCAGATGGAGACATAGAAACAAGGCCCAGATAATCAGACCATCTACAGAGAGACAATCAGGGCCCAGATAATCATATCATCTACAGACAGAGAAACAGGGCCCAGATAATCAGACCATCTACAGATGGAGACAGAGAAACAAGGCCCAGACAATCAGATTAGCTACAGACATAGAAACAGGGCCCAGATAATCAGATCATCTCCAGATGGAGACATAGAAACAGGGCCCAGGTAATCAGACCATCTACAGACAGAGAAAAAGGGCACAGATAATCATATCATCTCCAGATGGAGACAGAGAAACAAGGCCCAGATAATCAGACCATCTACAGAGAGAGAATCAGGGCCCAGATAATCAGACCATCGACAGACAGAGAAGCAGGGCCCAGATAATCAGATCATCTACAGATGGAGACAGAGAAACAAGGCCCAGATAATCAGACCATCTGCAGACAGAGAAACAATGCCCAGATAATCAGACCATCTACAGAGAGAGAAACAGGGCCCAGGTAATCAGACCATCTACAGACAGAGAAACAGGGCACAGATAATCATATCATCTCCAGATGGAGACAGAGAAGCAAGGCCCAGATAATCAGACCATCCACAGAGAGAGAATCAGGGCCCAGATAATCAGACCATCTGCAGACAGAGAAACAACGCCCAGATAATCAGACCATCGACAGACAGAGAAGCAGGGCCCAGACAATCAGATTAGCTACAGACATAGAAAAAGGGCCCAGATAATCAGACCATCTACAGACAGAGAAACAGGGCACAGATAATCAGATCATCTACAGATTGAGACAGAGAAACAGGGCCCAGCTAATCAGACCATCTACAGAGAGAGAATCAGAGCCCAGATAATCAGATCATCTCCAGATGGAGACAGAGAAACAAGGCCCAAATAATCAGACCATCGACAGACAGAGAAGCAGGGCCCAGATAATCAGATCATCTACAGACATAGAAACAGGGCCCAGATAATCAGACCATCTGCAGACAGAGAAACAGGGCCCAGGTAATCAGACCATCGACAGACAGAGAAGCAGGGCCCAGATAATCAAATCATCTACAGACAGAGAAACAGGGCCCAGATAATTAGACCATCTACAGGCAGAGAAACAACGCCAAGATAATCAGATCATCTGCAGATGGAGACAGAGAATCAGGGCCCAGGTAATCAGACCATCTACAGACAAAGAAACAGGGCCCAGATAATCAGACCATCTACAGACAGAGAAACAGGGCACAGATAATCGGACCATCTACAGACAGAGAAACAGGGCCCAGATAATCAGACCATCTACAGACAGAGAAACAGGGCCCAGATAATCAGATCATCTCCAGATGGAGACATAGAAACAAGGCCCAGATAATCAGACCATCTACAGAGAGAGAATCAGGGCCCAGATAATCAGATCATCTACAGACAGAGAAGCAGGGCCCAGATAATCAGACCATCTACAGATGGAGACAGAGAAACAAGGCCCAGATAATCAGACCATCTACAGACAGAGAAACAGCGCACAGATAATCAGACCATCTACAGACAGAGAAACAGGGCCCAGATAATCATATCATCTCCAGATGGAGACAGAGAAACAAGGCCCAGATAATCAGACCATCTACAGAGAGAGAATCAGGGCCCAGATAATCAGACCATCGACAGATGGAGACAGAGAAACAAGGCCCAGATAATCAGACCATCTGCAGACAGAGAAACAATGCCCAGATAATCAGACCATCGACAGACAGAGAAGCAGGGCCCAGATAATCAGATCATCTACAGACATAGAAACAGGGCCCAGATAATCAGACCATCTACAGACAGAGAAACAGGGCCCAGGTAATCAGACCATCTACAGACAGAGAAACAGGGCACAGATAATCGGACCATCTACAGACAGAGAAACAGGGCCCAGATAATCAGACCATCTACAGACAGAGAAACAGGGCCCAGATAATCAGATCATCTCCAGATGGAGACATAGAAACAAGGCCCAGATAATCAGACCATCTACAGAGAGACAATCAGGGCCCAGATAATCATATCATCTACAGACAGAGAAACAGGGCCCAGATAATCAGACCATCTACAGATGGAGACAGAGAAACAAGGCCCAGACAATCAGATTAGCTACAGACATAGAAACAGGGCCCAGATAATCAGATCATCTCCAGATGGAGACATAGAAACAGGGCCCAGGTAATCAGACCATCTACAGACAGAGAAAAAGGGCACAGATAATCATATCATCTCCAGATGGAGACAGAGAAACAAGGCCCAGATAATCAGACCATCTACAGAGAGAGAATCAGGGCCCAGATAATCAGACCATCTGCAGACAGAGAAACAACGCCCAGATAATCAGACCATCGACAGACAGAGAAGCAGGGCCCAGACAATCAGATTAGCTACAGACATAGAAACAGGGCCCAGATAATCAGACCATCTGCAGACAGAGAAACAGGGCACAGATAATCAGATCATCTACAGATCGAGACAGAGAAACAGGGCCCAGATAATCAGACCATCTACAGAGCGAGAATCAGAGCCCAGATAATCAGATCATCTCCAGATGGAGACAGAGAAACAAGGCCCAGATAATCAGACCATCCACAGACAGAGAAGCAGGGCCCAGATAATCAGATCATCTACAGACATAGAAACAGGGCCCAGATAATCAGACCATCTGCAGACAGAGAAACAGGGCCCAGGTAATCAGACCATCTACAGACAGAGAAACAAGGCACAGACAATCAGACCATCTACAGATGGAGACAGAGAAAGAGGACCCAGAAAATCAGACCATCTACAGATGGAGACAGAGAAAAAAGGCCCAGATAATCAGACCATCTACAGAGAGAGAAACAGGGCACAGATAATCAGACCATCTACAGATGGAGACAGAGAAACAGGGCCCTGATAATCAGACCATCGACAGACAGAGAAACAGGGCCCAGATAATGAGACCATCTACAGATGGAGACAAAGAAACAGGGCCCAGGTAATCAAATCATCTACAGACAGAGAAATAGGGCCCAGATAATTAGACCATCTACAGGCAGAGAAACAACGCCAAGATAATCAGATCATCTGCAGATGGAGACAGAGAATCAGGGCCCAGGTAATCAGACCATCTACAGACAGAGAAACAGGGCCCAGATAATCAGACCATCTACAGACAGAGAAACAGGGCATTGATAATCGGACCATCTACAGACAGAGAAACAGGGCCCAGATAATCAGACCATCTACAGACAGAGAAACAGGGCCCAGATAATCAGATCATCTCCAGATGGAGACATAGAAACAAGGCCCAGATAATCAGACCATCTACAGAGAGAGAATCAGGGCCCAGATAATCAGATCATCTACAGACAGAGAAACAGGGCCCAGATAATCAGACCATCTACAGATGGAGACAGAGAAACAAGGCCCAGATAATCAGATCATCTACAGACAGAGAAACAGCGCACAGATAATCAGACCATCTACAGACAGAGAAACAGGGCCCAGATAATCATATCATCTCCAGATGGAGACAGAGAAACAAGGCCCACTTAATCAGACCATCTGCAGACAGAGAAACAACGCCCAGATAATCAGACCATCGACAGACAGAGAAGCAGGGCCCAGATAATCAGATCATCTACAGACATAGAAACAGGGCCCAGTGTATCAGACCATCTACAGACAGAGAAACAAGGCACAGACAATCAGACCATCTACAGATGGAGACAGAGAAAGAGGACCCAGAAAATCAGACCATCTACAGATGGAGACAGAGAAAAAAGGCCCAGATAATCAGACCATCTACAGAGAGAGAAACAGGGCACAGATAATCAGACCATCTACAGATGGAGACAGAGAAACAGGGCCCTGATAATCAGACCATCGACAGACAGAGAAACAGGGCCCAGATAATGAGACCATCTACAGATGGAGACAAAGAAACAGGGCCCAGGTAATCAAATCATCTACAGACAGAGAAATAGGGCCCAGATAATTAGACCATCTACAGGCAGAGAAACAACGCCAAGATAATCAGATCATCTGCAGATGGAGACAGAGAATCAGGGCCCAGGTAATCAGACCATCTACAGACAGAGAAACAGGGCCCAGATAATCAGACCATCTACAGACAGAGAAACAGGGCATTGATAATCGGACCATCTACAGACAGAGAAACAGGGCCCAGATAATCAGACCATCTACAGACAGAGAAACAGGGCCCAGATAATCAGATCATCTCCAGATGGAGACATAGAAACAAGGCCCAGATAATCAGACCATCTACAGAGAGAGAATCAGGGCCCAGATAATCAGATCATCTACAGACAGAGAAACAGGGCCCAGATAATCAGACCATCTACAGATGGAGACAGAGAAACAAGGCCCAGATAATCAGATCATCTACAGACAGAGAAACAGCGCACAGATAATCAGACCATCTACAGACAGAGAAACAGGGCCCAGATAATCATATCATCTCCAGATGGAGACAGAGAAACAAGGCCCACTTAATCAGACCATCTGCAGACAGAGAAACAACGCCCAGATAATCAGACCATCGACAGACAGAGAAGCAGGGCCCAGATAATCAGATCATCTACAGACATAGAAACAGGGCCCAGTGTATCAGACCATCTACAGACAGAGAAACAGGGCCCAGGTAATCAGACCATCTACAGACAGAGAAACAGGGCACAGATAATCGGACCATCTACAGACAGAGAAACAGGGCCCAGATAATCAGACCATCTACAGACAGAGAAACAGGGCCCAGATAATCAGATCATCTACAGATGGAGACAGAGAAACAAGGCCCAGATAATCAGACCATCTACAGACAGAGAAACAGGGCCCAGATAATCAGACCATCTACAGAAAGAGAAACAGGGCACAGATAATCAGATCATCTACAGATGGAGACAGAGAAACAAGGCCCAGATAATCAGACCATCTACAGAGAGAGAATCAGGGCCCAGATAATCAGACCATCGACAGACAGAGAAGCAGGGCCCAGATAATCAGATCATCTACAGATGGAGACAGAGAAACAAGGCCCAGATAATCAGACCATCTGCAGACAGAGAAACAATGCCCAGATAATCAGACCATCTACAGAGAGAGAAACAGGGCCCAGGTAATCAGACCATCTACAGACAGAGAAACAGGGCACAGATAATCATATCATCTCCAGATGGAGACAGAGAAGCAAGGCCCAGATAATCAGACCATCCACAGAGAGAGAATCAGGGCCCAGATAATCAGAACATCTGCAGACAGAGAAACAACGCCCAGATAATCAGACCATCGACAGACAGAGAAGCAGGGCCCAGACAATCAGATTAGCTACAGACATAGAAAAAGGGCCCAGATAATCAGACCATCTACAGACAGAGAAACAGGGCACAGATAATCAGATCATCTACAGATTGAGACAGAGAAACAGGGCCCAGCTAATCAGACCATCTACAGAGAGAGAATCAGAGCCCAGATAATCAGATCATCTCCAGATGGAGACAGAGAAACAAGGCCCAGATAATCAGACCATCGACAGACAGAGAAGCAGGGCCCAGATAATCAGATCATCTACAGACATAGAAACAGGGCCCAGATAATCAGACCATCTGCAGACAGAGAAACAGGGCCCAGGTAATCAGACCATCGACAGACAGCGAAGCAGGGCCCAGATAATCAAATCATCTACAGACAGAGAAACAGGGCCCAGATAATTAGACCATCTACAGGCAGAGAAACAACGCCAAGATAATCAGATCATCTGCAGATGGAGACAGAGAATCAGGGCCCAGGTAATCAGACCATCTACAGACAGAGAAACAGGGCCCAGATAATCAGACCATCTACAGACAGAGAAACAGGGCACAGATAATCGGACCATCTACAGACAGAGAAACAGGGCCCAGATAATCAGACCATCTACAGACAGAGAAACAGGGCCCAGAAAATCAGATCATCTCCAGATGGAGACATAGAAACAAGGCCCAGATAATCAGACCATCTACAGAGAGAGAATCAGGGCCCAGATAATCAGATCATCTACAGACAGAGAAGCAGGGCCCAGATAATCAGACCATCTACAGATGGAGACAGAGAAACAAGGCCCAGATAATCAGACCATCTACAGACAGAGAAACAGCGCACAGATAATCAGACCATCTACAGACAGAGAAACAGGGCCCAGATAATCATATCATCTCCAGATGGAGACAGAGAAACAAGGCCCAGATAATCAGACCATCTACAGAGAGAGAATCAGGGCCCAGATAATCAGACCATCGACAGATGGAGACAGAGAAACAAGGCCCAGATAATCAGACCATCTGCAGACAGAGAAACAATGCCCAGATAATCAGACCATCGACAGACAGAGAAGCAGGGCCCAGATAATCAGATCATCTACAGACATAGAAACAGGGCCCAGATAATCAGATCATCTACAGACAGAGAAACAGGGCCCAGGTAATCAGACCATCTACAGACAGAGAAACAGGGCCCAGATAATCATATCATCTACAGACAGAGAAACAGGGCCCAGATAATCAGACCATCTACAGATGGAGACAGAGAAACAAGGCCCAGACAATCAGATTAGCTACAGACATAGAAACAGGGCCCAGATAATCAGATCATCTCCAGATGGAGACATAGAAACAGGGCCCAGGTAATCAGACCATCTACAGACAGAGAAAAAGGGCACAGATAATCATATCATCTCCAGATGGAGACAGAGAAACAAGGCCCAGATAATCAGACCATCTACAGAGAGAGAATCAGGGCCCAGATAATCAGACCATCTGCAGACAGAGAAACAACGCCCAGATAATCAGACCATCGACAGACAGAGAAGCAGGGCCCAGACAATCAGATTAGCTACAGACATAGAAACAGGGCCCAGATAATCAGACCATCTGCAGACAGAGAAACAGGGCACAGATAATCAGATCATCTACAGATCGAGACAGAGAAACAGGGCCCAGATAATCAGACCATCTACAGAGCGAGAATCAGAGCCCAGATAATCAGATCATCTCCAGATGGAGACAGAGAAACAAGGCCCAGATAATCAGACCATCCACAGACAGAGAAGCAGGGCCCAGATAATCAGATCATCTACAGACATAGAAACAGGGCCCAGATAATCAGACCATCTGCAGACAGAGAAACAGGGCCCAGGTAATCAGACCATCTACAGACAGAGAAACAAGGCACAGACAATCAGACCATCTACAGATGGAGACAGAGAAAGAGGACCCAGAAAATCAGACCATCTACAGATGGAGACAGAGAAAAAAGGCCCAGATAATCAGACCATCTACAGAGAGAGAAACAGGGCACAGATAATCAGACCATCTACAGATGGAGACAGAGAAACAGGGCCCTGATAATCAGACCATCGACAGACAGAGAAACAGGGCCCAGATAATGAGACCATCTACAGATGGAGACAAAGAAACAGGGCCCAGGTAATCAAATCATCTACAGACAGAGAAATAGGGCCCAGATAATTAGACCATCTACAGGCAGAGAAACAACGCCAAGATAATCAGATCATCTGCAGATGGAGACAGAGAATCAGGGCCCAGGTAATCAGACCATCTACAGACAGAGAAACAGGGCCCAGACAATCAGACCATCTACAGACAGAGAAACAGGGCATTGATAATCGGACCATCTACAGACAGAGAAACAGGGCCCAGATAATCAGACCATCTACAGACAGAGAAACAGGGCCCAGATAATCAGATCATCTCCAGATGGAGACATAGAAACAAGGCCCAGATAATCAGACCATCTACAGAGAGAGAATCAGGGCCCAGATAATCAGATCATCTACAGACAGAGAAACAGGGCCCAGATAATCAGACCATCTACAGATGGAGACAGAGAAACAAGGCCCAGATAATCAGACCATCTACAGACAGAGAAACAGCGCACAGATAATCAGACCATCTACAGACAGAGAAACAGGGCCCAGATAATCATATCATCTCCAGATGGAGACAGAGAAACAAGGCCCAGATAATCAGACCATCTACAGAGAGAGAATCAGGGCCCAGATAATCAGACCATCGACAGATGGAGACAGAGAAACAAGGCCCAGATAATCAGACCATCTGCAGACAGAGAAACAATGCCCAGATAATCAGACCATCTACAGAAAGAGAAACAAGGCCCAGATAATCAGACCATCGACAGACAGAGAAGCAGGGCCCAGATAATCAGATCATCTACAGACATAGAAACAGGGCCCAGATAATCAGACCATCTACAGACAGAGAAACAGGGCCCAGGTAATCAGACCATCTACAGACAGAGAAACAGGGCACAGATCATCGGACCATCTACAGACAGAGAAACAGGGCCCAGATAATCAGACCATCTACAGACAGAGAAACAGGGCCCAGATAATCAGATCATCTACAGATGGAGACAGAGAAACAAGGCCCAGATAATCAGACCATCTACAGACAGAGAAACAGGGCCCAGATAATCAGACCATCTACAGAAAGAGAAACAGGGCACAGATAATCAGATCATCTACAGATGGAGACAGAGAAACAAGGCCCAGATAATCAGACCATCTACAGAGAGAGAATCAGGGCCCAGATAATCAGACCATCGACAGACAGAGAAGCAGGGCCCAGATAATCAGATCATCTACAGATGGAGACAGAGAAACAAGGCCCAGATAATCAGACCATCTGCAGACAGAGAAACAATGCCCAGATAATCAGACCATCTACAGAGAGAGAAACAGGGCCCAGGTAATCAGACCATCTACAGACAGAGAAACAGGGCACAGATAATCATATCATCTCCAGATGGAGACAGAGAAGCAAGGCCCAGATAATCAGACCATCCACAGAGAGAGAATCAGGGCCCAGATAATCAGACCATCTGCAGACAGAGAAACAACGCCCAGATAATCAGACCATCGACAGACAGAGAAGCAGGGCCCAGACAATCAGATTAGCTACAGACATAGAAACAGGGCCCAGATAATCAGACCATCTACAGAGAGAGAATCAGAGCCCAGATAATCTGATCATCTCCAGATTGAGACTTGAGAAACAAGGCCCAGATAATCAGACCAATGACAGACACAGAAGCAGGGCCCAGATAATCAGATCATCTACAGACATAGAAACAGGGCCCAGATAATGAGACCATCTGCAGACAGAGAAACAGGGCCCAGGTAATCAGACCATCTACAGACAGAGAAACAACGCACAGACAATCAGACCATCTACAGATGGAGACAGAGAAAGAAGACCCAGAAAATCAGACCATCTACAGATGGAGACAGAGAAAAAATGCCCAGATAATCAGACCATCTACAGAGAGAGAAACAGGGCACAGATAATCAGACCATCTACAGATGGAGACAGAGAAACAGGGCCCTGATAATCAGACCATCGACAGACAGAGAAACAGGGCCCAGATAATAAGACCATCTACAGATGGAGACAAAGAAACAGGGCCCAGATAATCAGATCATCTACAGACAGAGAAACAGGGCCCTGATAATTAGACCATCTACAGGCAGAGAAACAACGCCCAGATAATCAGATCATCTGCAGATGGAGACAGAGAATCAGGGCCCAGGTAATCAGACCATCTACAGATAGAGAATCAGGGCCCAGATAATCAGACCATCTACAGACAGAGAAACAGGGCCCAGATAATCAGACCATCTACAGACAGAGAAACAGGGCACAGATAATCAGATCATCTGCAGATGGAGACAGAGAATCAGGGCCCAGATAATCAGATCATCTCCAGATGGAGACATAGAAACAAGGCCCAGATAATCAGACCTTCTACAGAGAGAGAATCAGGGCCCAGATAATTAGACCATCTACAGACAGAGAAACAGGGCCCAGATAATCAGACCATCCACAGACAGAGAAACAGGGCACAGATAATCGGACCATCTACAGACAGAGAAACAGGGCCCAGATAATCAGACCATCTACAGAGAGAGAATCAGGGCCCAGATAATCAGATAATGTCCAGATGGAGACAGAGAAACAAGGCCCAGATAATCAGACCATCTGCAGACAGAGAAACAGGGCACAGATAATCAGACCATCTACAGATGGAGACAGAGAAACAAGGCCCAGGTAATCAGACCATCTATAGATGGAGACAGAGAAAGAAGACCCAGATAATCAGACCATCTACAGATGGAGACAGAGAAACAGGGCCCAGATAATCAGACCATCTACAGATAGAGAATTGGGGCCCAGATAATCAGACCATCAACAGATGGAGACGGAGAAACAGGGCCCTGATAATCAGACCATCTACAGATGGAGACAGAGAAACAGGGCTCAGATTATCAGACCATCTACAGATAGAGAATCGGGGCCCAGATAATCAGATCATCTACAGATGGAGACAGAGAAACAAGGCCCAGATAATCAGACCATCTACAGACAGCGAAACAGGGCCCAGATAATCAGACAATCTACAGATGGAGACAGAGAAAAAGGGCCCAGGAAATCAGACCATCTACAGACAGAGGATCAGGGCCCAGATAATCAGACCATCTACAGACAGCGAAACAGGGCCCAGATAGTCAGACCATCTACAGATGGAGACAGAGAAACAAGACTCAGATAATCAGACCATCTACAGATGGAGACAGAGAAACAAGGCCCAGATAATCAGACCATCTACAGACAGGAAACATGGCCCAGATAATCAGACATTCTACAGATGGAGACAGAGAAACAATACCCTGATAATCAGACCATCTACAGATGGAGACAGAGAAACAGGGCCCAGGCAATCAGACCATCTACAGACAGAGAAACAGGGCCCAGATAATCAAACCATCAACAGGCAAAGAAACAAGGCCCAAATAATCAGATCATCTACAGATGGAGACAGAGAAACAAGGCCCAGATAATCAGACCATCTGCAGATGGAGACAGAGAAACAGGGCCCAGATAATCAGACCATCTACAGACAGAGAAACAGGGCCCAGGTAATCAGACCATCTACAGACAGAGAAACAGGGCCCAGATAATCAGACCATCTACAGACAGAGAAACAGGGCACAGATAATCAGATCATCTACAGATGGAGACAGTGAAACAGGGCCCAGGTAATCAGACCTACAGATGGAGACAGAGAAAAAGGGACCAGGTAAAAAGACCATCTACAGATGGAGACAGAGAAACAGGGCCCTGGTAATCAGACCATCTACAGACAGAGAAACAGGGAACAGATAACCAGACCATCTACAGATGGAGACAGTGAAACAGGGCACTTATAATCAGACCATCTACAGACAGAGAAACAGGGCTCAGATAATCAGACCATCTACATATAGAGAATCGGGGCCCAGATAATCAGATCATCTACAGATGGAGACAGAGAAACAAGGCCCAGATAATCAGACCAACTAAAGACAGTGAAACATGGCACAGGTAATCAGACCATCTGCAGATGGAGACAGAGAAAAAGCGCCCAGATAATCAGACCATCTACAGATGGAGACAGAGAAACAAGACCCAGATACTCAGACCATCTACAGATGGAGACAGAGAAACAAGGCCCAGATAATCAGACCATCTACAGACAGAGAAACAGGGCACAGATAATAAGACCATCAACAGATAGAGAAAGAGAAACAGGGCCCAGGTAATCAGACCATCTGCAGACGGAGAAACAGGGCACAGATAATCAGACAATCTCCAGATAGAGAAACAGGTCCCAGATAATCAGACCATCTACAGAGAGAGAATCAGGGCCCAGATAATCAGATAATCTCCAGATAGAGACAGAGAAACAAGGCCCAGATAATCAGACCATCTACAGACAGAGAAACAGGGCACAGCTAATCAGACCATCTACAGACAGAGAAACAGGGCCCAGATAATCAGATCATCTCCAGATGGAGACATAGAAACAAGGCCCAGATAATCAGACCATCTACAGAGAGTGAATCAGGGCCCAGATAATCAGATCATCTACAGATGGAGACAGAGAAACAAGACCCAGATAATCAGACCATCTCCAGACAGAGAAACAGGGCCCAGATAATCAGACCATCTGCAGAAAGAGAAACAGGGCACAGATAATCAGACCATCTGCAGATGGAGACAGAGAAACAGGGCCCAGGTAATCAGACCATCTATAGATGGAGACAGAGAAAGAAGACCCAGATAATCAGACCATCTACAGATGGAGACAGAGAAACAGGGCCCAGATAATCAGACCATCTACAGATAGAGAATTGGGGCCCAGATAATCAGACCATCAACAGATGGAGACGGAGAAACAGGGCCCTGATAATCAGACCATCTACAGATGGAGACAGAGAAACAGGGCTCAGATTATCAGACCATCTACAGATAGAGAATCGGGGCCCAGATAATCAGATCATCTACAGATGGAGACAGAGAAACAAGGCCCAGATAATCAGACCATCTACAGACAGCGAAACAGGGCCCAGATAATCAGACAATCTACAGATGGAGACAGAGAAAAAGGGCCCAGGAAATCAGACCATCTACAGACAGAGGATCAGGGCCCAGATAATCAGACCATCTACAGACAGCGAAACAGGGCCCAGATAGTCAGACCATCTACAGATGGAGACAGAGAAACAAGACTCAGATAATCAGACCATCTACAGATGGAGACAGAGAAACAAGGCCCAGATAATCAGACCATCTACAGACAGGAAACATGGCCCAGATAATCAGACATTCTACAGATGGAGACAGAGAAACAATACCCTGATAATCAGACCATCTACAGATGGAGACAGAGAAACAGGGCCCAGGCAATCAGACCATCTACAGACAGAGAAACAGGGCCCAGATAATCAAACCATCAACAGGCAAAGAAACAAGGCCCAAATAATCAGATCATCTACAGATGGAGACAGAGAAACAAGGCCCAGATAATCAGACCATCTGCAGATGGAGACAGAGAAACAGGGCCCAGATAATCAGACCATCTACAGACAGAGAAACAGGGCCCAGGTAATCAGACCATCTACAGACAGAGAAACAGGGCCCAGATAATCAGACCATCTACAGACAGAGAAACAGGGCACAGATAATCAGATCATCTACAGATGGAGACAGTGAAACAGGGCCCAGGTAATCAGACCTACAGATGGAGACAGAGAAAAAGGGACCAGGTAAAAAGACCATCTACAGATGGAGACAGAGAAACAGGGCCCTGGTAATCAGACCATCTACAGACAGAGAAACAGGGAACAGATAACCAGACCATCTACAGATGGAGACAGTGAAACAGGGCACTTATAATCAGACCATCTACAGACAGAGAAACAGGGCTCAGATAATCAGACCATCTACATATAGAGAATCGGGGCCCAGATAATCAGATCATCTACAGATGGAGACAGAGAAACAAGGCCCAGATAATCAGACCAACTAAAGACAGTGAAACATGGCACAGGTAATCAGACCATCTGCAGATGGAGACAGAGAAAAAGCGCCCAGATAATCAGACCATCTACAGATGGAGACAGAGAAACAAGACCCAGATACTCAGACCATCTACAGATGGAGACAGAGAAACAAGGCCCAGATAATCAGACCATCTACAGACAGAGAAACAGGGCACAGATAATAAGACCATCAACAGATAGAGAAAGAGAAACAGGGCCCAGGTAATCAGACCATCTGCAGACGGAGAAACAGGGCACAGATAATCAGACAATCTCCAGATAGAGAAACAGGTCCCAGATAATCAGACCATCTACAGAGAGAGAATCAGGGCCCAGATAATCAGATAATCTCCAGATAGAGACAGAGAAACAAGGCCCAGATAATCAGACCATCTACAGACAGAGAAACAGGGCACAGCTAATCAGACCATCTACAGACAGAGAAACAGGGCCCAGATAATCAGATCATCTCCAGATGGAGACATAGAAACAAGGCCCAGATAATCAGACCATCTACAGAGAGTGAATCAGGGCCCAGATAATCAGATCATCTACAGATGGAGACAGAGAAACAAGACCCAGATAATCAGACCATCTCCAGACAGAGAAACAGGGCCCAGATAATCAGACCATCTGCAGAAAGAGAAACAGGGCACAGATAATCAGACCATCTGCAGATGGAGACAGAGAAACAGGGCCCAGATAATTTGACCATCTACAGACAGAGAAACAAGGCCCAGATAATCAGACCATCTACAGAGAGTGAATCAGGGCCCAGATAATCAGATCATCTACAGATGGAGACAGAGAAACAAGACCCAGATAATCAGACCATCTACAGACAGAGAAAGAGGGCCCAGATAATCAGACGATCTACAGATAGAGAAAGAGAAACAGGGCCCAGGTAATCAGACCATCTGCAGAAAGAGAAACAGGGCACAGATAATCAGACCATCTGCAGATGGAGACAGAGAAACAGGGCCCAGATAATTTGACCATCTACAGACAGAGAAACAAGGCCCAGATAATCAGACCATCTACAAATGGAGACAGAGAAACAGCGCACAGATAATCAGACCATCTACAGATGGAGACAGAGAAACAGGGCCCAGATAATTAGACCATCTACGGATGGAGACAGAGAAACAGGGCCCATATAATCAGACCATCTACAAATGGAGACAGAGAATCAGGGCCCTTATAATCAGACCAACTACAGACAGAGAAAAAGGGCCCAGAAATTCAGACCATCCACAGATGGAGACAGAGAAACAGGGCCCAGGTAATCAGATCATGTACAGGCAGAGAAACAAGGCCCAGATAATCAGATCATCTACAGATGGAGACAGAGAAACAGGGCCCATATAATCAGACCATCTACAGACAGAGAAACAGGGCACAGATAATCAGACCATCTACAGATGGAGGCAGAAAAACAGGGCACAGATAATCAGACCATCTACAGACAGAGAAACAGAGCACAGATAATCAGACCTTCTACAGACTGAGAAACTGGGCCCAGATAATCAGACCATCTACAGATGGAGACAGAGAAACAGGGCACAGATAATCAGACCATCTACAGACAGAGAAACAGGGCCCAGATAATCAGACCATCTACAGACAGAGAAACAGGGCACAGATAATCAGACCATCCACAGATGGAGACAGAGAAACAGGGCCCATATAATCAGACCATCTACAGACAGAGAAACAGGGCACAGATTATCAGACCATCTACAGATGGAGACAGAGAAACAGGGCCCAGATAATCTGACCATCTACAGACAGAGAAACAGGGCACAGATAATCAGACCATCTACAGATGGAGACAGAGAAACTGGGCACAGATAATCAGACCATCTACAGGCAGAGAAATAAGGCCCAGATAATCAGATCATCTACAGATGGAGACAGAGAAACAGGGCCCAGATAATCTGACCATCTACAGATGGAGACAGAGAAACAGGGCACAGATAATCAGACCATCTACAGGCAGAGAAACAAGGCCCAGATAATCAGATCATCTACCGATGGAGACAGAGAAACAGGGCCCAGATAATTTGACCATCTACAGGCAGAGAAACAGGGCCCAGATAATCAGATCATCTACAGATGGAGACAGAGAAACAGGGCACAGATAATCAGACCATCTACAGATGGAGACAGAGAAACAGTGCACAGATAATCAGACCATCTACGGATGGAGACAGAGAAACAGGGCCCATATAATCAGACCATCTACAAATGGAGACAGAGAAACAGGGCCCATATAATCAGACCATCTACAGACAGAGAAAAAGGGCCCAGAAACTCAGACCATCTACAGATGGAGACAGAGAAACAGGGCCCAGGTAATCAGATCATCTACAGGCAGAGAAACAAGGCTCAGATAATCAGATCATCTACAGATGGAGACAGAGAAACAGGGCCCATATAATCAGACCATCTACAGATGGAGACAGAGAAACAGGGCACAGATAATCAGACCATCTACAGATGGAGACAGAGAAACAGGGCCCTGGTAATCAGACCATCTACAGATGGAGACAGAGAAACAAGACCCAGATAATCAGACCATCTCCAGACAGAGAAACAGGGCCCAGATAATCAGACCATCTGCAGAAAGAGAAACAGGGCACAGATAATCAGACCATCTGCAGATGGAGACAGAGAAACAGGGCCCAGATAATTTGACCATCTACAGACAGAGAAACAAGGCCCAGATAATCAGACCATCTACAGACAGAGAAACAGGGCTCAGATAATCAGACCATCTACATATAGAGAATCGGGGCCCAGATAATCAGATCATCTACAGATGGAGACAGAGAAACAAGGCCCAGATAATCAGACCAACTAAAGACAGTGAAACATGGCACAGGTAATCAGACCATCTGCAGATGGAGACAGAGAAAAAGCGCCCAGATAATCAGACCATCTACAGATGGAGACAGAGAAACAAGACCCAGATACTCAGACCATCTACAGATGGAGACAGAGAAACAAGGCCCAGATAATCAGACCATCTACAGACAGAGAAACAGGGCACAGATAATAAGACCATCAACAGATAGAGAAAGAGAAACAGGGCCCAGGTAATCAGACCATCTGCAGACGGAGAAACAGGGCACAGATAATCAGACAATCTCCAGATAGAGAAACAGGTCCCAGATAATCAGACCATCTACAGAGAGAGAATCAGGGCCCAGATAATCAGATAATCTCCAGATAGAGACAGAGAAACAAGGCCCAGATAATCAGACCATCTACAGACAGAGAAACAGGGCACAGCTAATCAGACCATCTACAGACAGAGAAACAGGGCCCAGATAATCAGATCATCTCCAGATGGAGACATAGAAACAAGGCCCAGATAATCAGACCATCTACAGAGAGTGAATCAGGGCCCAGATAATCAGATCATCTACAGATGGAGACAGAGAAACAAGACCCAGATAATCAGACCATCTCCAGACAGAGAAACAGGGCCCAGATAATCAGACCATCTGCAGAAAGAGAAACAGGGCACAGATAATCAGACCATCTGCAGATGGAGACAGAGAAACAGGGCCCAGATAATTTGACCATCTACAGACAGAGAAACAAGGCCCAGATAATCAGACCATCTACAGAGAGTGAATCAGGGCCCAGATAATCAGATCATCTACAGATGGAGACAGAGAAACAAGACCCAGATAATCAGACCATCTACAGACAGAGAAAGAGGGCCCAGATAATCAGACGATCTACAGATAGAGAAAGAGAAACAGGGCCCAGGTAATCAGACCATCTGCAGAAAGAGAAACAGGGCACAGATAATCAGACCATCTGCAGATGGAGACAGAGAAACAGGGCCCAGATAATTTGACCATCTACAGACAGAGAAACAAGGCCCAGATAATCAGACCATCTACAAATGGAGACAGAGAAACAGCGCACAGATAATCAGACCATCTACAGATGGAGACAGAGAAACAGGGCCCAGATAATTAGACCATCTACGGATGGAGACAGAGAAACAGGGCCCATATAATCAGACCATCTACAAATGGAGACAGAGAATCAGGGCCCTTATAATCAGACCAACTACAGACAGAGAAAAAGGGCCCAGAAATTCAGACCATCCACAGATGGAGACAGAGAAACAGGGCCCAGGTAATCAGATCATGTACAGGCAGAGAAACAAGGCCCAGATAATCAGATCATCTACAGATGGAGACAGAGAAACAGGGCCCATATAATCAGACCATCTACAGACAGAGAAACAGGGCACAGATAATCAGACCATCTACAGATGGAGGCAGAAAAACAGGGCACAGATAATCAGACCATCTACAGACAGAGAAACAGAGCACAGATAATCAGACCTTCTACAGACTGAGAAACTGGGCCCAGATAATCAGACCATCTACAGATGGAGACAGAGAAACAGGGCACAGATAATCAGACCATCTACAGACAGAGAAACAGGGCCCAGATAATCAGACCATCTACAGACAGAGAAACAGGGCACAGATAATCAGACCATCCACAGATGGAGACAGAGAAACAGGGCCCATATAATCAGACCATCTACAGACAGAGAAACAGGGCACAGATAATCAGACCATCTACAGATGGAGACAGAGAAACAGGGCCCAGATAATCTGACCATCTACAGACAGAGAAACAGGGCACAGATAATCAGACCATCTACAGATGGAGACAGAGAAACTGGGCACAGATAATCAGACCATCTACAGGCAGAGAAATAAGGCCCAGATAATCAGATCATCTACAGATGGAGACAGAGAAACAGGGCCCAGATAATCTGACCATCTACAGATGGAGACAGAGAAACAGGGCACAGATAATCAGACCATCTACAGGCAGAGAAACAAGGCCCAGATAATCAGATCATCTACCGATGGAGACAGAGAAACAGGGCCCAGATAATTTGACCATCTACAGGCAGAGAAACAGGGCCCAGATAATCAGATCATCTACAGATGGAGACAGAGAAACAGGGCACAGATAATCAGACCATCTACAGATGGAGACAGAGAAACAGTGCACAGATAATCAGACCATCTACGGATGGAGACAGAGAAACAGGGCCCATATAATCAGACCATCTACAAATGGAGACAGAGAAACAGGGCCCATATAATCAGACCATCTACAGACAGAGAAAAAGGGCCCAGAAACTCAGACCATCTACAGATGGAGACAGAGAAACAGGGCCCAGGTAATCAGATCATCTACAGGCAGAGAAACAAGGCTCAGATAATCAGATCATCTACAGATGGAGACAGAGAAACAGGGCCCATATAATCAGACCATCTACAGATGGAGACAGAGAAACAGGGCACAGATAATCAGACCATCTACAGATGGAGACAGAGAAACAGGGCCCTGGTAATCAGACCATCTACAGATGGAGACAGAGAAACAAGACCCAGATAATCAGACCATCTCCAGACAGAGAAACAGGGCCCAGATAATCAGACCATCTGCAGAAAGAGAAACAGGGCACAGATAATCAGACCATCTGCAGATGGAGACAGAGAAACAGGGCCCAGATAATTTGACCATCTACAGACAGAGAAACAAGGCCCAGATAATCAGACCATCTACAGAGAGTGAATCAGGGCCCAGATAATCAGATCATCTACAGATGGAGACAGAGAAACAAGACCCAGATAATCAGACCATCTACAGACAGAGAAAGAGGGCCCAGATAATCAGACGATCTACAGATAGAGAAAGAGAAACAGGGCCCAGGTAATCAGACCATCTGCAGAAAGAGAAACAGGGCACAGATAATCAGACCATCTGCAGATGGAGACAGAGAAACAGGGCCCAGATAATTTGACCATCTACAGACAGAGAAACAAGGCCCAGATAATCAGACCATCTACAAATGGAGACAGAGAAACAGCGCACAGATAATCAGACCATCTACAGATGGAGACAGAGAAACAGGGCCCAGATAATTAGACCATCTACGGATGGAGACAGAGAAACAGGGCCCATATAATCAGACCATCTACAAATGGAGACAGAGAATCAGGGCCCTTATAATCAGACCAACTACAGACAGAGAAAAAGGGCCCAGAAATTCAGACCATCCACAGATGGAGACAGAGAAACAGGGCCCAGGTAATCAGATCATGTACAGGCAGAGAAACAAGGCCCAGATAATCAGATCATCTACAGATGGAGACAGAGAAACAGGGCCCATATAATCAGACCATCTACAGACAGAGAAACAGGGCACAGATAATCAGACCATCTACAGATGGAGGCAGAAAAACAGGGCACAGATAATCAGACCATCTACAGACAGAGAAACAGAGCACAGATAATCAGACCTTCTACAGACTGAGAAACTGGGCCCAGATAATCAGACCATCTACAGATGGAGACAGAGAAACAGGGCACAGATAATCAGACCATCTACAGACAGAGAAACAGGGCCCAGATAATCAGACCATCTACAGACAGAGAAACAGGGCACAGATAATCAGACCATCCACAGATGGAGACAGAGAAACAGGGCCCATATAATCAGACCATCTACAGACAGAGAAACAGGGCACAGATAATCAGACCATCTACAGATGGAGACAGAGAAACAGTGCCCAGATAATCTGACCATCTACAGACAGAGAAACAGGGCACAGATAATCAGACCATCTACAGATGGAGACAGAGAAACTGGGCACAGATAATCAGACCATCTACAGGCAGAGAAATAAGGCCCAGATAATCAGATCATCTACAGATGGAGACAGAGAAACAGGGCCCAGATAATCTGACCATCTACAGATGGAGACAGAGAAACAGGGCACAGATAATCAGACCATCTACAGGCAGAGAAACAAGGCCCAGATAATCAGATCATCTACCGATGGAGACAGAGAAACAGGGCCCAGATAATTTGACCATCTACAGGCAGAGAAACAGGGCCCAGATAATCAGATCATCTACAGATGGAGACAGAGAAACAGGGCACAGATAATCAGACCATCTACAGATGGAGACAGAGAAACAGTGCACAGATAATCAGACCATCTACGGATGGAGACAGAGAAACAGGGCCCATATAATCAGACCATCTACAAATGGAGACAGAGAAACAGGGCCCATATAATCAGACCATCTACAGACAGAGAAAAAGGGCCCAGAAACTCAGACCATCTACAGATGGAGACAGAGAAACAGGGCCCAGGTAATCAGATCATCTACAGGCAGAGAAACAAGGCTCAGATAATCAGATCATCTACAGATGGAGACAGAGAAACAGGGCCCATATAATCAGACCATCTACAGATGGAGACAGAGAAACAGGGCACAGATAATCAGACCATCTACAGATGGAGACAGAGAAACAGGGCCCTGGTAATCAGACCATCTACAGATGGAGACAGAGAAACAGGGCCCAGATAATCAGATCATCTCCAGACTGTGAAACAGGTCCCAGTAATCAGACCATCTACAGACAGAGAAACAGGGCCCAGATAATCAGACCATCTACAGACAGAGAAACCAGGCCCAGATAATCAGACCATCTACAGATGGAGACAGAGAAACAGGGCACAGATAATTAGACCATCTACCGACAGAGAAACAGGGCCCAGATAATCAGACCATCTACAGATGGAGACAGAGAAACAGGGCACAGATAATCAGACCATCTGCAGACAGAGAAACAGGGCCCATATAATCAGATCATCTACAGACAGAGAAACAGGGCCCAGGTAATCAAACCATCTACGGACAGAGAAACAGGGCCCAGATAATCAGACCATCTACAGACAGAGACAGAGAAACCGGGATCCGGTGATCCAGTGGATTTCAACCCTTTTCCTTCCTCACGTCCTCTTTGTTCTGCAGTGAGTCTGGCTGTGCGAGACAGAACAAGCAATCATACACGGGGTTGACCAACGCCATCATGGGCATGTTATTTACCTGAAACATAAAACAGGAGTGAGAGTTCAGACACATGGGACTCAGGAGATCGACCCTTCACTTCAGCTCCATTCCAAAGCCAGCAGCAATGACCCACTCTGGGCATGTCACAGCTTGGCCAGGGGGCAGCAGGGCAGATGCCAGCTAATCTGCGCAGCACCTGTTGATCCCTTCAGTGGGGGTAAGTATGGAGTCTGCTGGCACAGCATGTTTCCCACAGCTTGTCCTTCTTGCTGTGCCAGTCTGTTGTCCACACAAGATGGGAGATGACCAGAATGGGCATGCTGAGTGATGAGTCTCCGGTTGCTGCCACCCTCTCCTGGGAGAAGGTGAGCAAAGTCACGCACTTATACTCAACAACAACCTACATTTATATAGCACAATTAACAATGGCGCTTCTCAGGGGTACAATCAGAATGAATGGACAGAGAGCACCGGGGGAACTGTTAAACAATGTATTCAGCATCAGGGTCCAGGCTAGTTTCTCACTTCCCTTCAGTCCCTGGAAACCCCGAACCCTCCACACAGACAGACACCAACACAGATCAGACTCAAAGTAGGCAGTGACTGTGCTGCCAGATCCCTGCTACAGTCACTGTGGAACCAGCACCAACAGCGGCCTGACAGGGGAATGGTGAGATGTGACACCGGGTCAGATTTTACAATCAAAGTGTCTCATCAGTACGATCTGCTCCACTTCACCTTCACCCACTGGAGCACCTTTCACACTTCAAACAACAGCTTAAAATATTGCGCTTGCCAATGGTAGTACCTTAGTGTGTATTATAGCTGAGAGGAGTATCCTGAGATGAGGATATAAGAGAGATAGTGTTTGTTATACCTGAGACCCTTACACTGGAGATGGAGAGTCTGAAACAGGAGATGGAGTGTGTAACAGACACAGTGTTATTACTGAGGGTCTGAAACAGGAGATGGAGTGTGTAACAGACACAATGTTATTATTGAAGGTCTGATACTGGAGATGGAGTGTGTAACAGACACAGTGTTATTATTGAGGGTCTGATACTGGAGATGGAGTGTGTAACAGACAGAGTGTTATTATTGAGAGTCTGATACTGGAGATGGAGTGTGTAACAGACAGAGTGTTATTATTGAGGGTCTGATACTGGAGATGGAGTGTGTAACAGACAGAGTGTTATTATTGAGAGTCTGATACTGGAGATGGAGTGTGTAACAGACAGAGTGTTATTATTGAGAGTCTGATACTGGAGATGGAGTGTGTAACAGACAGAGTGTTATTATTGAGAGTCTGATACTGGAGATGGAGTGTGTAACAGACAGAGTGTTATTATTGAGAGTCTGATACTGGAGATGGAGTGTGTAACAGACACAGTGTTAATATTGAGTGTCTGATATAGGAGATGGAGTGTGTAACAGACACAGTGTTATTATTGAGGGTCTGATACTGGAGATGGAGTGTGTAACGGACACAGTGTTATTATTGAGAGTCTGATATAGGAGATGGAGTGTGTAACAGACAGAGTGTTATTATTGAGGGTCTGATACTGGAGATGGAGTGTGTAACAGACAGAGTGTTATTATTGAGGGTCTGATATGGAGATGGAGTGTGTAAAAGACAGAGTGTTATTATTGAGAGTCTGATATAGGAGATGGAGTGTGTAACAGACAGAGTGTTATTATTGAGAGTCTGATATAGGAGATGGAGTGTGTAACAGACAGAGTGTTATTATTGAGAGTCTGATATAGGAGATGGAGTGTGTAACAGACAGAGTGTTATTATTGAGAGTCTGATAGTGGAGATGGAGTGTGTAACAGACAGAGTGTTATTATTGAGAGTCTGATATAGGAGATGGAGTGTGTAAAAGACAGAGTGTTATTATTGAGAGTCTGATAATGGAGATGGAGTGTGTAACAGACAGAGTGTTATTATTGAGAGTCTGATACTGGAGATGGAGTGTGTAACAGACAGAGTGTTATTATTGAGAGTCTGATACTGGAGATGGAGTGTGTAACAGACACAGTGTTAATATTGAGTGTCTGATATAGGAGATGGAGTGTGTAACAGACACAGTGTTATTATTGAGGGTCTGATACTGGAGATGGAGTGTGTAACAGACACAGTGTTATTATTGAGGGTCTGATACTGGAGATGGAGTGTGTAACAGACAGAGTGTTATTATTGAGAGTCTGATATAGGAGATGGAGTGTGTAACAGACAGAGTGTTAATATTGAGAGTCTGATATAGGAGATGGAGTGTGTAACAGACAGAGTGTTATTATTGAGAGTCTGATAGTGGAGATGGAGTGTGTAACAGACAGAGTGTTATTATTGAGAGTCTGATATAGGAGATGGAGTGTGTAACAGACAGAGTGTTATTATTGAGGGTCTGATACTGGAGATGGAGTGTGTAAAAGACAGAGTGTTATTATTGAGGGTCTGATATAGGAGATGGAGTGTGTAACAGACAGAGTGTTATTATTGAGGGTCTGATATAGGAGATGGAGTGTGTAACAGACAGAGTGTTATTATTGAGGGTCTGATACTGGAGATGGAGTGTGTAACAGACAGAGTGTTATTATTGAGAGTCTGATAGTGGAGATGGAGTGTGTAACAGACAGAGTGTTATTATTGAGAGTCTGATATAGGAGATGGAGTGTGTAACAGACAGAGTGTTATTATTGAGGGTCTGATACTCGAGATGGAGTGTGGAACAGACAGAGTGTTATTATTGAGGGTCTGATATAGGAGATGGAGTGTGTAACAGACAGAGTGTTATTATTGAAGGTCTGATACTGGAGATGGAGTGTGTAAAAGACAGAGTGTTATTATTGAGGGTTGAATAAAGGAGATGGAGTGTGTAACAGACAGAGTGTTATTATGAAGGTCTGATACTGGAGATGGAGTGTGTAAAAGACAGAGTGTTATTATTGAGGGTCTGATATAGGAGATGGAGTGTGTAACAGACACAGTGTTATTATTGAGAGTCTGAAACTGGAGATGGAGTGTGTAACAGGCAGAGTGTTATTATTGAGGGTCTGATACAGGAGATGGAGTGTGTAACAGACAGAGTGTTATTATTGAGAGTCTGAAACTGGAGATGGAGTGTGTAACAGACAGAGTGTTATTATTGAGGGTCTGGTACAGGAGATGGAGTGTGTAAAAGGCAGAGTGTTATTATTGAGGGTCTGAGACAGGAGATGGAGTGTGTAAAAGACAGAGTGTTATTATTGAGGGTCTGATACTGGAGATGGAGTGTGTAACAGACACAGTGTTATTATTGAGAGTCTGATATAGGAGATGGAGTGTGTAAAAGACAGAGTGTTATTATTGAGGGTCTGATATAGGAGATGGAGTGTGTAACAGACAGAGTGTTATTATTGAGGGTCTGATACTGGAGATGGAGTGTGTAAAAGACAGAGTGTTATTATTGAGGGTCTGATATAGGAGATGGAGTGTGTAACAGACAGAGTGTTATTATTGAGGGTCTGATACTCGAGATGGAGTGTGGAACAGACACAGTGTTAATATTGAGAGTCTGATACTGGAGATAGAGTGTGTAACAGACAGAGTGTTATTATTGAGGGTCTGATATAGGAGATGGAGTTTGTAACAGACAGAGTGTTATTATTGAGGGTCTGATACTGGAGATGGAGTGTGGAACAGACAGAGTGTTATTATTGAGGGTCTGATACTGGAGATGGAGTGTGTAAAAGACAGAGTGTTATTATTGAGGGTCTGATCTAGGAGATGGAGTGTGTAAAAGACAGAGTGTTATTATTGAGGGTCTGATATAGGAGATGGAGTGTGTAACAGACAGAGTGTTATTATTGAAGGTCTGATACTGGAGATGGAGTGTGTAAAAGACAGAGTGTTATTATTGAGGGTCTGATATAGGAGATGGAGTGTGTAACAGACAGAGTGTTATTATTGAGGGTCTGATACTGGAGATGGAGTGTGTAACAGACAGAGTGTTATTATTGAGAGTCTGAAACTGGAGATGGAGTGTGTAAAAGACAGAGTGTTATTATTGAGGGTCTGATATAGGAGATGGAGTGTGTAACAGACAGAGTGTTATTATTGAGGGTCTGATAATGGAGATGGAGTGTGTAAAAGACAGAGTGTTATTATTGAGGGTCTGATATAGGAGATGGAGTGTGTAACAGACAGAGTGTTATTATTGAGGGTCTGATACTGGAGATGGAGTGTGTAACAGACAGAGTGTTATTATTGAGAGTCTGATATAGGAGATGGAGTGTGTAACAGACAGAGTGTTATTATTGAGAGTCTGATATAGGAGATGGAGTGTGTAACAGACAGAGTGTTATTATTGAGAGTCTGATATAGGAGATGGAGTGTGTAACAGACAGAGTGTTATTATTGAGAGTCTGATAGTGGAGATGGAGTGTGTAACAGACAGAGTGTTATTATTGAGAGTCTGATATAGGAGATGGAGTGTGTAACAGACAGAGTGTTATTATTGAGGGTCTGATACTGGAGATGGAGTGTGTAAAAGACAGAGTGTTATTATTGAGGGTCTGATATAGGAGATGGAGTGTGTAACAGACAGAGTGTTATTATTGAGGGTCTGATATAGGAGATGGAGTGTGTAACAGACAGAGTGTTATTATTGAGGGTCTGATACTGGAGATGGAGTGTGTAACAGACAGAGTGTTATTATTGAGAGTCTGATAGTGGAGATGGAGTGTGTAACAGACAGAGTGTTATTATTGAGAGTCTGATATAGGAGATGGAGTGTGTAACAGACAGAGTGTTATTATTGAGGGTCTGATACTCGAGATGGAGTGTGGAACAGACAGAGTGTTATTATTGAGGGTCTGATATAGGAGATGGAGTGTGTAACAGACAGAGTGTTATTATTGAAGGTCTGATACTGGAGATGGAGTGTGTAAAAGACAGAGTGTTATTATTGAGGGTCTGATATAGGAGATGGAGTGTGTAAAAGACAGAGTGTTATTATTGAAGGTCTGATACTGGAGATGGAGTGTGTAAAAGACAGAGTGTTATTATTGAGGGTCTGATATAGGAGATGGAGTGTGTAACAGACACAGTGTTATTATTGAGAGTCTGAAACTGGAGATGGAGTGTGTAACAGGCAGAGTGTTATTATTGAGGGTCTGATACAGGAGATGGAGTGTGTAACAGACAGAGTGTTATTATTGAGAGTCTGAAACTGGAGATGGAGTGTGTAACAGACAGAGTGTTATTATTGAGGGTCTGGTACAGGAGATGGAGTGTGTAAAAGGCAGAGTGTTATTATTGAGGGTCTGATACAGGAGATGGAGTGTGTAAAAGACAGAGTGTTATTATTGAGGGTCTGATACTGGAGATGGAGTGTGTAACAGACAGAGTGTTATTATTGAGAGTCTGATATAGGAGATGGAGTGTGTAAGAGACAGAGTGTTATTATTGAGGGTCTGATACTGGAGATGGAGTGTGTAAAAGACAGAGTGTTATTATTGAGGGTCTGATATAGGAGATGGAGTGTGTAACAGACAGAGTGTTATTATTGAGGGTCTGATACTGGAGATGGAGTGTGTAAAAGACAGAGTGTTATTATTGAGGGTCTGATATAGGAGATGGAGTGTGTAACAGACAGAGTGTTATTATTGAGGGTCTGATACTCGAGATGGAGTGTGGAACAGACACAGTGTTAATATTGAGAGTCTGATACTGGAGATAGAGTGTGTAACAGACAGAGTGTTATTATTGAGGGTCTGATATAGGAGATGGAGTGTGTAACAGACAGAGTGTTATTATTGAGGGTCTGATACTGGAGATGGAGTGTGGAACAGACAGAGTGTTATTATTGAGGGTCTGATACTGGAGATGGAGTGTGTAAAAGACAGAGTGTTATTATTGAGGGTCTGATCTAGGAGATGGAGTGTGTAAAAGACAGAGTGTTATTATTGAGGGTCTGATATAGGAGATGGAGTGTGTAACAGACAGAGTGTTATTATTGAAGGTCTGATACTGGAGATGGAGTGTGTAAAAGACAGAGTGTTATTATTGAGGGTCTGATATAGGAGATGGAGTGTGTAACAGACAGAGTGTTATTATTGAGGGTCTGATACTGGAGATGGAGTGTGTAACAGACAGAGTGTTATTATTGAGAGTCTGAAACTGGAGATGGAGTGTGTAACAGACAGAGTGTTATTATTGAGGGTCTGGTACAGGAGATGGAGTGTGTAACAGGCAGAGTGTTATTATTGAGGGTCTGATACAGGAGATGGAGTGTGTAAAAGACAGAGTGTTATTATTGAGGGTCTGATACTGGAGATGGAGTGTGTAACAGACACAGTGTTATTATTGAGAGTCTGATATAGGAGATGGAGTGTGTAACAGACAGAGTGTTATTATTGAGGGTCTGATACTGGAGATGGAGTGTGTAACAGACAGTGTGTTAATATTGAGAGTCTGATATAGGAGATGGAGTGTGTAACAGACTGAGTGTTATTATTGAGAGTCTGATATAGGAGATGGAGTGTGTAACAGACAGAGTGTTATTATTGAGAGTCTGATATAGGAGATGGAGTGTGTAAGAGACAGAGTGTTATTATTGAGGGTCTGATATAGGAGATGGAGTGTGTAACAGACACAGTGTTATTATTGAGAGTCTGAAACTGGAGATGGAGTGTGTAACAGACAGAGTGTTATTATTGAGGGTCTGGTACAGGAGATGGAGTGTGTAACAGACAGAGTGTTATTATTGAGGGTCTGATACAGGAGATGGAGTGTGTAACAGACAGAGTGTTATTATTGAGAGTCTGAAACTGGAGATGGAGTGTGTAACAGACAGAGTGTTATTATTGAGGGTCTGGTACAGGAGATGGAGTGTGTAACAGACAGAGTGTTATTATTGAGGGTCTGATACTGGAGATGGAGTGTGTAACAGACAGAGTGTTATTATTGAGGGTCTGATATAGAAGATGGAGTGTGTAACAGACACAGTGTTATTATTGAGGGTCTGATATAGGAGATGGAGTGTGTAACAGACACAGTGTTATTATTGAGAGTCTGAAACTGGAGATGGAGTGTGTAACAGACAGAGTGTTATTATTGAGGGTCTGGTACAGGAGATGGAGTGTGTAACAGACAGAGTGTTATTATTGAGGGTCTGATACAGGAGATGGAGTGTGTAAAAGACAGAGTGTTATTATTGAGGGTCTGATACTGGAGATGGAGTGTGTAACAGACAGAGTGTTATTATTGAGGGTCTGATACAGGAGATGGAGTGTGTAAAAGGCAGAGTGTTATTATTGAGGGTCTGATACTGGAGATGGAGTGTGTAACAGACAGAGTGTTATTATTGAGGGTCTGATACAGGAGATGGAGTGTGTAAAAGGCAGAGTGTTATTATTGAGGGTCTGATACTGGAGATGGAGTGTGTAACAGACAGAGTGTTATTATAGAGGGTCTGATACTGGAGATGGAGTGTGTAACAGACAGAGTGTTATTATTGAGGGTCTGGTACAGGAGATGGAGTGTGTAACAGACAGAGTGTTATTATTGAGGGTCTGATACAGGAGATGGAGTGTGTAAAAGACAGAGTGTTATTATTGAGGATCTGATACTGGAGATGGAGTGTGTAACAGACAGAGTGTTATTATAGAGGGTCTGATACTGGAGATGGAGTGTGTAACAGACAGAGTGTTATTATTGAGGGTCTGATACAGGAGATGGAGTGTGTAAAAGACAGAGTGTTATTATTGAGGGTCTGATACTGGAGATGGAGTGTGTAACAGACACAGTGTTATTATTGAGGGTCTGATATAGGAGATGGAGTGTGTAACAGACACAGTGTTATTATTGAGAGTCTGATATAGGAGATGGAGTGTGTATCAGACAGAGTGTTATTATAGAGGGTCTGATACTGGAGATGGAGTGTGTAACAGACAGAGTGTTATTATTGAGGGTCTGGTACAGGAGATGGAGTGTGTAACAGACAGAGTGTTATTATTGAGGGTCTGATATAGGAGATGGAGTGTGTAACAGACACAGTGTTATTATTGAGAGTCTGATATAGGAGATGGAGTGTGTAACAGACAGAGTGTTATTATTGAGGGTCTGATACAGGAGATGGAGTGTGTAACAGACAGAGTGTTATTATTGAGGGTCTGATACTGGAGATGGAGTGTGTAACAGACACAGTGTTATTATTGAGGGTCTGATATAGGAGATGGAGTGTGTAACAGACACAGTGTTATTATTGAGAGTCTGATATAGGAGATGGAGTGTGTAACAGACAGAGTGTTATTATAGAGGGTCTGATACTGGAGATGGAGTGTGTAACAGACAGAGTGTTATTATTGAGGGTCTGATACTGGAGATGGAGTGTGTAACAGACAGAGTGTTATTATTGAGGGTCTGATACAGGAGATGGAGTGTGTAACAGACAGAGTGTTATTATTGAGGGTCTGATACTGGAGATGGAGTGTTTAACAGACAGAGTGTTATTATTGAGCGTCTGATACTGGAGATGGAGTGTGTAACAGACAGAGTGTTAATATTGAGAGTCTGATATAGGAGATGGAGTGTGTAACAGACAGAGTGTTAATATTGAGAGTCTGATATAGGAGATGGAGTGTGTAACAGACAGAGTGTTAATATTGAGAGTCTGATATAGGAGATGGAGTGTGTAACAGACAGAGTGTTATTATTGAGGGTCTGATACTGGAGATGGAGTGTGTAACAGACAGAGTATTAATATTGAGAGTCTGATATAGGAGATGGAGTGTGTAACAGACACAGTGTTATTATTGAGGGTCTGATATAGGAGATGGAGTGTGTAACAGACAGAGTGTTATTATTGAGAGTCTGATATAGGAGATGGAGTGTGTAACAGACACAGTGTTAATATTGAGAGTCTGATATAGGAGATGGAGTGTGTAACAGACTGAGTGTTAATATTGAGTGTCTGATATCGGAGATGGAGTGTGTAACAGACAGAGTGTTATTATTGAGAGTCTGATACTGGAGCTGGAGTGTGTAAGAGACAGAGTGTTATTATTGAGAGTCTGATATAGGAGATGGAGTGTGTAACAGACACAGTGTTAATATTGAGAGTCTGATATAGGAGATGGAGTGTGTAACAGACAGAGTGTTATTATTGAGGGTCTGATACTGGAGATGGAGTGTGTAAAAGACAGAGTGTTATTATTGAGGGTCTGATATAGGAGATGGAGTGTGTAACAGACAGAGTGTTATTATTGAGGGTCTGATACTGGAGATGGAGTGTGTAACAGACAGAGTGTTATTATTGAGAGTCTGAAACTGGAGATGGAGTGTGTAACAGACAGAGTGTTATTATTGAGGGTCTGGTACAGGAGATGGAGTGTGTAACAGGCAGAGTGTTATTATTGAGGGTCTGATACAGGAGATGGAGTGTGTAAAAGACAGAGTGTTATTATTGAGGGTCTGATACTGGAGATGGAGTGTGTAACAGACACAGTGTTATTATTGAGAGTCTGATATAGGAGATGGAGTGTGTAACAGACAGAGTGTTATTATTGAGGGTCTGATACTGGAGATGGAGTGTGTAACAGACAGTGTGTTAATATTGAGAGTCTGATATAGGAGATGGAGTGTGTAACAGACTGAGTGTTATTATTGAGAGTCTGATATAGGAGATGGAGTGTGTAACAGACAGAGTGTTATTATTGAGAGTCTGATATAGGAGATGGAGTGTGTAAGAGACAGAGTGTTATTATTGAGAGTCTGATATAGGAGATGGAGTGTGTAACAGACAGAGTGTTATTATTGATGGTCTGATACTGGAGATGGAGTGTGTAACAGACAGAGTGTTATTATTGAGGGTCTGATACTGGAGATGGAGTGTGTAAAAGACAGAGTGTTATTATTGAGAGTCTGATATAGGAGATGGAGTGTGTAACAGACAGAGTGTTATTATTGATGGTCTGATACTGGAGATGGAGTGTGTAAAAGACAGAGTGTTATTATTGAGGGTCTGATACTGGAGATGGAGTGTGTAACAGACAGAGTGTTATTATTGAGGGTCTGATATAGAAGATGGAGTGTGTAACAGACAGACTGTTATTATTGAGGGTCTGATATAGGAGATGGAGTGTGTAACAGACACAGTGTTATTATTGAGAGTCTGAAACTGGAGATGGAGTGTGTAACAGACAGAGTGTTATTATTGAGGGTCTGGTACAGGAGATGGAGTGTGTAACAGACAGAGTGTTATTATTGAGGGTCTGATACAGGAGATGGAGTGTGTAAAAGACAGAGTGTTATTATTGAGGGTCTGATACTGGAGATGGAGTGTGTAACAGACAGAGTGTTATTATTGAGGGTCTGATACAGGAGATGGAGTGTGTAAAAGGCAGAGTGTTATTATTGAGGGTCTGATACTGGAGATGGAGTGTGTAACAGACAGAGTGTTATTATAGAGGGTCTGATACTGGAGATGGAGTGTGTAACAGACAGAGTGTTATTATTGAGGGTCTGGTACAGGAGATGGAGTGTGTAACAGACAGAGTGTTATTATTGAGGGTCTGATACAGGAGATGGAGTGTGTAAAAGACAGAGTGTTATTATTGAGGATCTGATACTGGAGATGGAGTGTGTAACAGACAGAGTGTTATTATAGAGGGTCTGATACTGGAGATGGAGTGTGTAACAGACAGAGTGTTATTATTGAGGGTCTGATACAGGAGATGGAGTGTGTAAAAGACAGAGTGTTATTATTGAGGGTCTGATACTGGAGATGGAGTGTGTAACAGACACAGTGTTATTATTGAGGGTCTGATATAGGAGATGGAGTGTGTAACAGACACAGTGTTATTATTGAGAGTCTGATATAGGAGATGGAGTTTGTATCAGACAGAGTGTTATTATAGAGGGTCTGATACTGGAGATGGAGTGTGTAACAGACAGAGTGTTATTATTGAGGGTCTGGTACAGGAGATGGAGTGTGTAACAGACAGAGTGTTATTATTGAGGGTCTGATATAGGAGATGGAGTGTGTAACAGACACAGTGTTATTATTGAGAGTCTGATATAGGAGATGGAGTGTGTAACAGACAGAGTGTTATTATTGAGGGTCTGATACAGGAGATGGAGTGTGTAACAGACAGAGTGTTATTATTGAGGGTCTGATACTGGAGATGGAGTGTGTAACAGACACAGTGTTATTATTGAGGGTCTGATATAGGAGATGGAGTGTGTAACAGACACAGTGTTATTATTGAGAGTCTGATATAGGAGATGGAGTGTGTAACAGACAGAGTGTTATTATAGAGGGTCTGATACTGGAGATGGAGTGTGTAACAGACAGAGTGTTATTATTGAGGGTCTGATACTGGAGATGGAGTGTGTAACAGACAGAGTGTTATTATTGAGGGTCTGATACAGGAGATGGAGTGTGTAACAGACAGAGTGTTATTATTGAGGGTCTGATACTGGAGATGGAGTGTTTAACAGACAGAGTGTTATTATTGAGCGTCTGATACTGGAGATGGAGTGTGTAACAGACAGAGTGTTAATATTGAGAGTCTGACATAGGAGATGGAGTGTGTAACAGACAGAGTGTTAATATTGAGAGTCTGATATAGGAGATGGAGTGTGTAACAGACAGAGTGTTAATATTGAGAGTCTGATATAGGAGATGGAGTGTGTAACAGACAGAGTGTTATTATTGAGGGTCTGATACTGGAGATGGAGTGTGTAACAGACAGAGTGTTAATATTGAGAGTCTGATATAGGAGATGGAGTGTGTAACAGACACAGTGTTATTATTGAGAGTCTGATATAGGAGATGGAGTGTGTAACAGACAGAGTGTTATTATTGAGAGTCTGATATAGGAGATGGAGTGTGTAACAGACACAGTGTTAATATTGAGAGTCTGATATAGGAGATGGAGTGTGTAACAGACTGAGTGTTAATATTGAGAGTCTGATATCGGAGATGGAGTGTGTAACAGACAGAGTGTTATTATTGAGAGTCTGATACTGGAGCTGGAGTGTGTAAGAGACAGAGTGTTATTATTGAGAGTCTGATATAGGAGATGGAGTGTGTAACAGACACAGTGTTAATATTGAGAGTCTGATATAGGAGATGGAGTGTGTAACAGACAGAGTGTTATTATTGAGAGTCTGATACTGGAGATGGAGTGTGTAAGAGACAGAGTGTTATTATTGAGGGTCTGATATTGGAGATGGAGTGTGTAACAGACAGAGTGTTACTATTGATGGTCTGATACTGGAGATGGAGTGTGTAACAGACAGAGTGTTATTATTGAGGGTCTGATACTGGAGATGGAGTGTGGAACAGACACAGTGTTAATATTGAGAGACTGATATAGGAGATGGAGTGTGTAACAGACAGAGTGTTACTATTGATGGTCTGATACTGGAGATGGAGTGTGGAACAGACACAGTGTTAATATTGAGAGACTGATATAGGAGATGGAGTGTGTAACAGACAGAGTGTTATTATTGAGGGTCTGATACTGGAGATGGAGTGTGTAACAGACACAGTGTTAATATTGAGAGACTGATATAGGAGATGGAGTGTGTAACAGACAGAGAGTTATTATTGAGGGTCTGATACAGGAGATGGATTGTGTAACAGATAGAGTGTTATTATTGAGGGTCTGATACAGGAGATGGAGTGTGTAACAGACAGAGTGTTATTATTGAGGGTCTGATACTGGAGATGGAGTGTGTAACAGACAGAGTGTTATTATTGAGGGTCTGATACTGGAGATGGAGTGTGTAACAGACAGAGTGTTATTATTGAGGGTCTGATACAGGAGATGGAGTGTGTAACAGACAGAGTGTTATTATTGAGGGTCTGATACAGGAGATGGAGTGTGTAACAGACAGAGTGTTATTATTGAGGGTCTGATACTGGAGATGGAGTGTGTAACAGACAGAGTGTTATTATTGAGAGTCTGATACTGGAGATGGAGTGTGTAACAGACAGAGTGTTATTATTGAGGGTCTGATACAGGAGATGGAGTGTGTAACAGACAGAGTGTTATTATTGAGGGTCTGATACAGGAGATGGAGTGTGTAACAGACAGAGTGTTATTATTGAGGGTCTGATACAGGAGATGGAGTGTGTAACAGACAGAGTGTTATTATTGAGGGTCTGATACTGGAGATGGAGTGTGTAAGAGACAGAGTGTTATTATTGAGGGTCTGATACAGGAGATGGAGTGTGTAACAGACAGAGTGTTATTATTGAGGGTCTGATACTGGAGATGGAGTGTGTAACAGACAGAGTGTTATTATTGAGAGTCTGATACAGGAGATGGAGTGTGTAACAGACAGAGAGTTATTATTGAGGGTCTGATACTGGAGATGGAGTGTGTAACAGACAGAGTGTTATTATTGAGGGTCTGATACAGGAGATGGAGTGTGTAACAGACAGAGTGTTATTATTGAGGGTCTGATACTGGAGATGGAGTGTGTAACAGACAGAGTGTTATTATTGAGGGTCTGATACTGGAGATGGAGTGTGTAACAGACAGAGTGTTATTATTGAGAGGCTGATACAGGAGATGGAGTGTGTAACAGACAGTGTTATTATTGAGAGTCTGATACAGGAGATGGAGTGTGTAACAGACAGAGTGTTATTATTGAGAGTCTGATACCGGAGATGGAGTGTGTAACAGACAGAGTGTTATTATTCAGGGTCTGATACTGGAGATGGAGTGTGTAACAGACAGAGTGTTATTATTGAGGGTCTGATACTGGAGATGGAGTGTGTAACAGACAGAGTGTTATTATTGAGGGTCTGATACCGGAGATGGAGTGTGTAACAGACAGAGTGTTATTATTGAAAGTCTGATACTGGAGATGGAGTGTGTAACAGACAGAGTGTTATTATTGAGGGTCTGATACAGGAGATGGAGTGTGTAACAGACAGAGTGTTATTATTGAGAGTCTGATACAGGAGATGGAGTGTGTAACAGACAGTGTTATTATTGAGAGTCTGATACAGGAGATGGAGTGTGTAACAGACAGAGTGTTATTATTGAGAGTCTGATACCGGAGATGGAGTGTGTAACAGACAGAGTGTTATTATTGAGGGTCTGATACTCGAGATGGAGTGTGTAACAGACAGAGTGTTATTATTGAGGGTCTGATACTGGAGATGGAGTGTGTAACAGACAGAGTGTTATTATTGAGAGTCTGATACCGGAGATGGAGTGTGTAACAGACAGAGTGTTATTATTGAGAGTCTGATACTGGAGATGGAGTGTGTAACAGACAGAGTGTTATTATTGAGAGTCTGATACTGGAGATGGAGTGTGTAACAGACAGAGTGTTATTATTGAGAGTCTGATACTGGAGATGGAGTGTGTAACAGACAGAGTGTTATTATTGAGAGTCTGATACTGGAGATGGAGTGTGTAACAGACAGAGTGTTATTATTGAGAGTCTGATACTGGAGATGGAGTGTGTAACAGACAGAGTGTTATTATTGAGGGTCTGATACTGGAGATGGAGTGTGTAACAGACAGAGTGTTATTATTGAGGGTCTGATTCTGGAGATGGAGTGTGTAAAAGACAGAGTGTTATTATTGAGAGTCTGATACTGGAGATGGATTGTGTAACAGACAGAGTGTTATTATTGAGGGTCTGATACTGGAGATGGAGTGTGTAAAAGACAGAGTGTTATTATTGAGGGTCTGATATAGGAGATGGAGTGTGTAACAGACAGAGTGTTATTATTGAGGGTCTGATACTCGAGATGGAGTGTGGAACAGACAGAGTGTTATTATTGAGGGTCTGATATAGGAGATGGAGTGTGTAACAGACAGAGTGTTATTATTGAAGGTCTGATACTGGAGATGGAGTGTGTAAAAGACAGAGTGTTATTATTGAGGGTCTGATATAGGAGATGGAGTGTGTAACAGACACAGTGTTATTATTGAGAGTCTGAAACTGGAGATGGAGTGTGTAACAGGCAGAGTGTTATTATTGAGGGTCTGATACAGGAGATGGAGTGTGTAACAGACAGAGTGTTATTATTGAGAGTCTGAAACTGGAGATGGAGTGTGTAACAGACAGAGTGTTATTATTGAGGGTCTGGTACAGGAGATGGAGTGTGTAACAGGCAGAGTGTTATTATTGAGGGTCTGATACAGGAGATGGAGTGTGTAAAAGACAGAGTGTTATTATTGAGGGTCTGATACTGGAGATGGAGTGTGTAACAGACACAGTGTTATTATTGAGAGTCTGATATAGGAGATGGAGTGTGTAAGAGACAGAGTGTTATTATTGAGGGTCTGATACTGGAGATGGAGTGTGTAAAAGACAGAGTGTTATTATTGAGGGTCTGATATAGGAGATGGAGTGTGTAACAGACAGAGTGTTATTATTGAGGGTCTGATACTGGAGATGGAGTGTGTAAAAGACAGAGTGTTATTATTGAGGGTCTGATATAGGAGATGGAGTGTGTAACAGACAGAGTGTTATTATTGAGGGTCTGATACTCGAGATGGAGTGTGGAACAGACACAGTGTTAATATTGAGAGTCTGATACTGGAGATAGAGTGTGTAACAGACAGAGTGTTATTATTGAGGGTCTGATATAGGAGATGGAGTGTGTAACAGACAGAGTGTTATTATTGAGGGTCTGATACTGGAGATGGATTGTGGAACAGACAGAGTGTTATTATTGAGGGTCTGATACTGGAGATGGAGTGTGTAAAAGACAGAGTGTTATTATTGAGGGTCTGATATAGGAGATGGAGTGTGTAAAAGACAGAGTGTTATTATTGAGGGTCTGATATAGGAGATGGAGTGTGTAACAGACAGAGTGTTATTATTGAAGGTCTGATACTGGAGATGGAGTGTGTAAAAGACAGAGTGTTATTATTGAGGGTCTGATATAGGAGATGGAGTGTGTAACAGACGCAGTGTTATTATTGAGAGTCTGAAACTGGAGATGGAGTGTGTAACAGACAGAGTGTTATTATTGAGGGTCTGGTACAGGAGATGGAGTGTGTAACAGGCAGAGTGTTATTATTGAGGGTCTGATACAGGAGATGGAGTGTGTAAAAGACAGAGTGTTATTATTGAGGGTCTGATACTGGAGATGGAGTGTGTAACAGACACAGTGTTATTATTGAGAGTCTGATATCGGAGATGGAGTGTGTAAGAGACAGAGTGTTATTATTGAGGGTCTGATATAGGAGATGGAGTGTGTAACAGACAGAGTGTTATTATTGAGGGTCTGATACTGGAGATGGATTGTGTAACAGACAGAGTGTTATTATTGAGGGTCTGATACTGGAGATGGAGTGTGTAACAGACAGTGTGTTAATATTGAGAGTCTGATATAGGAGATGGAGTGTGTAACAGACAGAGTGTTATTATTGAGAGTCTGATATAGGAGATGGAGTGTGTAAGAGACAGAGTGTTATTATTGAGAGTCTGATATAGGAGATGGAGTGTGTAACAGACAGAGTGTTATTATTGATGGTCTGATACTGGAGATGGAGTGTGTAACAGACAGAGTGTTATTATTGAGGGTCTGATACTGGAGATGGAGTGTGTAAAAGACAGAGTGTTATTATTGAGAGTCTGATATAGGAGATGGAGTGTGTAACAGACAGAGTGTTATTATTGAGGGTCTGATATAGGAGATGGAGTGTGTAACAGACAGAGTGTTATTATTGAGGGTCTGATATAGGAGATGGAGTGTGTAACAGACACAGTGTTATTATTGAGAGTCTGAAACTGGAGATGGAGTGTGTAACAGACAGAGTGTTATTATTGAGGGTCTGGTACAGGAGATGGAGTGTGTAACAGACAGAGTGTTAATATTGATGGTCTGAAACTGGAGATGGAGTGTGTAACAGACAGAGTGTTATTATTGAGGGTCTGATATAGGAGATGGAGTGTGTAACAGACAGAGTGTTATTATTGAGGGTCTGATATAGGAGATGGAGTGTGTAACAGACAGAGTGTTATTATTGAGGGTCTGATATAGGAGATGGAGTGTGTAACAGACACAGTGTTATTATTGAGAGTCTGAAACTGGAGATGGAGTGTGTAACAGACAGAGTGTTATTATTGAGGGTCTGGTACAGGAGATGGAGTGTGTAACAGACAGAGTGTTAATATTGATGGTCTGATACTGGAGATGGAGTGTGTAACAGACAGAGTGTTATTATTGAGGGTCTGATACTGGAGATGGAGTGTGTAACAGACTGAGTGTTATTATTGATAGTCTGATATAGGAGATGGAGTGTGTAACAGACAGAGTGTTATTATTGAGAGTCTGATATAGGAGATGGAGTGTGTCAGAGACAGAGTGTTATTATTGAGAGTCTGATATAGGAGATGGAGTGTGTAACAGACAGAGTGTTATTATTGATGGTCTGATACTGGAGATGGAGTGTGTAACAGACAGAGTGTTATTATTGAGGGTCTGATACTGGAGATGGAGTGTGTAAAAGACAGAGTGTTATTATTGAGAGTCTGATATAGGAGATGGAGTGTGTAACAGACAGAGTGTTATTATTGAGGGTCTGATATAGGAGATGGAGTGTGTAACAGACAGAGTGTTATTATTGAGTGTCTGATATAGGAGATGGAGTGTGTAACAGACAGAGTGTTATTATTGAGGGTCTGATATAGGAGATGGAGTGTGTAACAGACAGAGTGTTATTATTGAGGGTCTGGTGCAGGAGATGGAGTGTGTAACAGACAGAGTGTTATTATTGAGGGTCTGGTACAGGAGATGGAGTGTGTAATAGACAGAGGGTTAATATTGATGGTCTGATACTGGAGATGGAGTGTGTAACAGACAGAGTGTTATTATTGAGGGTCTGATATAGGAGATGGAGTGTGTAACAGACAGAGTGTTATTATTGAGGGTCTGATATAGGAGATGGAGTGTGTAACAGACAGAGTGTTATTATTGAGGGTCTGATATAGGAGATGGAGTGTGTAACAGACACAGTGGTATTATTGAGAGTCTGAAACTGGAGATGGAGTGTGTAACAGACAGAGTGTTATTATTGAGGGTCTGGTACAGGAGATGGAGTGTGTAACAGACAGAGTGTTAATATTGATGGTCTGATACTGGAGATGGAGTGTGTAACAGACAGAGTGTTATTATTGAGGGTCTGATACTGGAGATGGAGTGTGTAACAGACTGAGTGTTATTATTGATAGTCTGATATAGGAGATGGAGTGTGTAACAGACAGAGTGTTATTATTGAGAGTCTGATATAGGAGATGGAGTGTGTAAGAGACAGAGTGTTATTATTGAGAGTCTGATATAGGAGATGGAGTGTGTAACAGACAGAGTGTTATTATTGATGTTCTGATACTGGAGATGGAGTGTGTAACAGACAGAGTGTTATTATTGAGGGTCTGATACTGGAGATGGAGTGTGTAAAAGACAGAGTGTTATTATTGAGAGTCTGATATAGGAGATGGAGTGTGTAACAGACAGAGTGTTATTATTGAGAGTCTGATATAGGAGATGGAGTGTGTAAGAGACAGAGTGTTATTATTGAGAGTCTGATATAGGAGATGGAGTGTGTAACAGACAGAGTGTTATTATTGATGGTCTGATACTGGAGATGGAGTGTGTAACAGACAGAGTGTTATTATTGAGGCTCTGATACTGGAGATGGAGTGTGTAAAAGACAGAGTGTTATTATTGAGAGTCTGATATAGGAGATGGAGTGTGTAACAGACAGAGTGTTATTATTGAGGGTCTGATATAGGAGATGGAGTGTGTAACAGACAGAGTGTTATTATTGAGGGTCTGATATAGGAGATGGAGTGTGTAACAGACAGAGTGTTATTATTGAGGGTCTGATATAGGAGATGGAGTGTGTAACAGACACAGTGTTATTATTGAGAGTCTGAAACTGGAGATGGAGTGTGTAACAGACAGAGTGTTATTATTGAGGGTCTGGTACAGGAGATGGAGTGTGTAACAGACAGAGTGTTATTATTGAGGGTCTGATACAGGAGATGGAGTGTGTAAAAGACAGAGTGTTATTATTGAGGGTCTGATACTGGAGATGGAGTGTGTAACAGACAGAGTGTTATTATTGAGGGTCTGATACAGGAGATGGAGTGTGTAAAAGACAGAGAGTTATTATTGAGGGTCTGATACTGGAGATGGAGTGTGTAACAGACAGAGTGTTATTATAGAGGGTCTGATACTGGAGATGGAGTGTGTAACAGACAGAGTGTTATTATTGAGGGTCTGGTACAGGAGATGGAGTGTGTAACAGACAGAGTGTTATTATTGAGGGTCTGATACAGGAGATGGAGTGTGTAACAGACAGAGTGTTATTATTGAGGATCTGATACTGGAGATGGAGTGTGTAACAGACAGAGTGTTATTATAGAGGGTCTGATACTGGAGATGGAGTGTGTAACAGACAGAGTGTTATTATTGAGAGTCTGATACAGGAGATGGAGTGTGTAAAAGACAGAGTGTTATTATTGAGGGTCTGATACTGGAGATGGAGTGTGTAACAGACACTGTTATTATTGAGGGTCTGGTACAGGAGATGGAGTGTGTAACAGACAGAGTGTTATTATTGAGGGTCTGATATAGGAGATGGAGTGTGTAACAGACACAGTGTTATTATTGAGAGTCTGATATAGGAGATGGAGTGTGTAACAGACAGAGTGTTATTATTGAGGGTCTGATACAGGAGATGGAGTGTGTAACAGACAGAGTGTTATTATTGAGGGTCTGATACTGGAGATGGAGTGTTTAACAGACAGAGTGTTATTATTGAGCGTCTGATACTGGAGATGGAGTGTGTAACAGACAGAGTGTTAATATTGAGAGTCTGATATAGGAGATGGAGTGTGTAACAGACAGAGTGTTAATATTGAGAGTCTGATATAGGAGATGGAGTGTGTAACAGACAGAGTGTTATTATTGAGGGTCTGATACTGGAGATGGAGTGTGTAACAGACAGAGTGTTAATATTGAGAGTCTGATATAGGAGATGGAGTGTGTAACAGACACAGTGTTATTATTGAGAGTCTGATATAGGAGATGGAGTGTGTAACAGACAGAGTGTTATTATTGAGAGTCTGATACTGGAGATGGAGTGTGTAAGAGACAGAGTGTTATTATTGAGAGTCTGATATAGGAGATGGAGTGTGTAACAGACACAGTGTTAATATTGAGAGTCTGATATAGGAGATGGAGTGTGTAACAGACAGAGCGTTATTATTGTGGGTCTGATACTGGAGATGGAGTGTGTAAGAGACAGAGTGTTATTATTGAGGGTCTGATATTGGAGATGGAGTATGTAACAGACAGAGTGTTACTATTGATGGTCTGATACTGGAGATGGAGTGTGGAACAGACACAGTGTTAATATTGAGAGACTGATATAGGAGATGGAGTGTGTAACAGACAGAGTGTTACTATTGATGGTCTGATACTGGAGATGGAGTGTGGAACAGACACAGTGTTAATATTGAGAGACTGATATAGGAGATGGAGTGTGTAACAGACAGAGTGTTATTATTGAGGGTCTGATACTGGAGATGGAGTGTGTAACAGACACATTGTTAATATTGAGAGACTGATATAGGAGATGGAGTGTGTAACAGACAGAGAGTTATTATTGAGGGTCTGATACAGGAGATGGATTGTGTGACAGACAGAGTGTTATTATTGAGGGTCTGATACAGGAGATGGAGTGTGTAACAGACAGAGTGTTATTATTGAGGGTCTGATACTGGAGATGGAGTGTGTAACAGACACAGTGTTATTATTGAGGGTCTGATACTGGAGATGGAGTGTGTAACAGACAGAGTGTTATTATTGAGGGTCTGATACAGGAGATGGAGTGTGTAACAGACAGAGAGTTATTATTGAGGGTCTGATACAGGAGATGGAGTGTGTAACAGACAGAGTGTTATTATTGAGGGTCTGATACTGGAGATGGAGTGTGTAACAGACAGAGTGTTATTATTGAGAGTCTGATACTGGAGATGGAGTGTGTAACAGACAGAGTGTTATTATTGAGGGTCTGATACAGGAGATGGAGTGTGTAACAGACAGAGTGTTATTATTGAGGGTCTGATACAGGAGATGGAGTGTGTAACAGACAGAGTGTTATTATTGAGGGTCTGATACAGGAGATGGAGTGTGTAACAGACAGAGTGTTATTATTGAGGGTCTGATACTGGAGATGGAGTGTGTAACAGACAGAGTGTTATTATTGAGGGTCTGATACAGGAGATGGAGTGTGTAACAGACAGAGTGTTATTATTGAGGGTCTGATACTGGGGATGGAGTGTGTAACAGACAGAGTGTTATTATTGAGAGTCTGATACAGGAGATGGAGTGTGTAACAGACAGAGAGTTATTATTGAGGGTCTGATACTGGAGATGGAGTGTGTAACAGACAGAGTGTTATTATTGAGGGTCTGATACAGGAGATGGAGTGTGTAACAGACAGAGTGTTATTATTGAGGGTCTGATACTGGAGATGGAGTGTGTAACAGACAGAGTGTTATTATTGAGGGTCTGATACTGGAGATGGAGTGTGTAACAGACAGAGTGTTATTATTGAGGGTCTGATACAGGAGATGGAGTGTGTAACAGACAGAGTGTTATTATTGAGAGTCTGATACAGGAGATGGAGTGTGTAACAGACAGTGTTATTATTGAGAGTCTGATACAGGAGATGGAGTGTGTAACAGACAGAGTGTTATTATTGAGAGTCTGATACCGGAGATGGAGTGTGTAACAGACAGAGTGTTATTATTGAGGGTCTGATACTGGAGATGGAGTGTGTAACAGACAGAGTGTTATTATTGAGGGTCTGATACTGGAGATGGAGTGTGTAACAGACAGAGTGTTATTATTGAGAGTCTGATACCGGAGATGGAGTGTGTAACAGACAGAGTGTTATTATTGAGAGTCTGATACTGGAGATGGAGTGTGTAACAGACAGAGTGTTATTATTGAGAGTCTGATACTGGAGATGGAGTGTGTAACAGACAGAGTGTTATTATTGAGAGTCTGATACTGGAGATGGAGTGTGTAACAGACAGAGTGTTATTATTGAGAGTCTGATACTGGAGATGGAGTGTGTAACAGACAGAGTGTTATTATTGAGAGTCTGATACCGGAGATGGAGTGTGTAACAGACAGAGTGTTATTATTGAGAGTCTGATACCGGAGATGGAGTGTGTAACAGACAGAGTGTTATTATTGAGAGTCTGATACAGGAGATGGAGTGTGTAACAGACAGAGTGTTATGATTGAGGGTCTGATACTGGAGATGGAGTGTGTAACAGACAGAGTGTCATTATTGAGAGTCTGATACCGGAGATGGAGTGTGTAGCAGACAGACTGTTATTATTGAGAGTCTGATACCGGAGATGGGGTGTGTAACAGACAGAGTGTTATTATTGAATGTCTGATACTGGAGATGGAGTGTGTCAAAGACAGAGTGTTATTATTGAGAGTCTGATACTGGAGATGGAGTGTGTAACAGACAGAGTGTTATTATTGAGAGTCTGATACCGGAGATGGAGTGTGTAACAGACAGAGTGTTATTATTGAGAGTCTGATACCGGAGATGGAGTGTGTAACAGACAGACTGTTATTATTGAGTGTCTGATACTGGAGATGGAGTGTGTAACAGACAGACTGTTATTATTGAGTGTCTGATACTGGAGATGGAGTGTGTAACAGACAGAGTGTTATTATTGAGGGTCTGATACTGGAGATGGAGTGTGTAAAAGACAGATTGTTATTATTGAGAGTCTGATACTGGAGATGGAGTGTGGAACAGACAGAGTGTTATTATTGAGGGTCTGATACTGGAGATGGAGTGTGTAAAAGACAGATTGTTATTATTGAGTGTCTGATACTGGAGATGGAGTGTGTAACAGACAGAGTGTTATTATTGATGGTCTGATACTGGAGATGGAGTGTGTAACAGACAGAGTGTTATTATTGAGTGTCTGATACTGGAGATGGAGTGTGTCAAAGACAGTGTTATTATTGAGAGTCTGATACCGGAGATGGAGTGTGTAACAGACAGAGTGTTATTATTGAGTGTCTGATACTGGAGATGGAGTGTGTCAAAGACAGAGTGTTATTATTGAGAGTCTGATACTGGAGATGGAGTGTGGAACAGGCACAGTGTTAATATTGAGAGTCTGATATAGGAGATGGAGTGTGTAACAGACAGAGTGTTATTATTGAGTGTCTGATACTGGAGATGGAGTGTGTCAAAGACAGTGTTATTATTGAGAGTCTGATACCGGAGATGGAGTGTGTAACAGACAGAGTGTTATTATTGAGTGTCTGATACTGGAGATGGAGTGTGTCAAAGACAGAGTGTTATTATTGAGGGTCTGATACCGGAGATGGAGTGTGTAACAGACAGAGTGTTATTATTGAGTGTCTGATACTGGAGATGGAGTGTGTCAAAGACAGAGTGTTATTATTGAGGGTCTGATACTGGAGATGGAGTGTGTAACAGACAGAGTGTTATTATTGAGGGTCTGAAACTGGAGATGGAGTGTGTAACAGACAGAGTGTTATTATTGAGGGTCTGAAACTGGAGATGGAGTGTGGAACAGGCACAGTGTTAATATTGAGATTCTGATTTAGGAGATGGAGTGTGTAACAGACAGAGTGTTATTATTGAGGGTCTGATACTGGAGATGGAGTGTGTAACAGACAGAGTGTTATTATTGATGGTCTGATACTGGAGATGGAGTGTGTAACAGACAGAGTGTTATTATTGATGGTCTGATACAGGAGATGGAGTGTCTAACAGACACAGTGTTATTATTGAGGGTCTGATACTGGAGATGGAGTGTGTAAGAGACAGAGTGTTATTATTGAGGGTCTGTTACTGGAGATGGAGTGTGTAACAGACAGAGTGTTATTATTGAGAGTCTGATACTGGAGATGGAGTGTGTAACAGACAGAGTGTTATTATTGAGGGTCTGATACTGGAGATGGAGTGTGTAACAGACTGAGTGTTATTATTGAGCGTCTGATACTGGAGATGGAGTGTGTAACAGAGACAGTGTTATTATTGAGAGTCTGATATCGGAGATGGAGTGTGTAACAGACAGAGTGTTATTATAGAGGGTCTGATACTGGAGATGGAGTGTGTAACAGAATGAGTGTTATTATTTATTGTCTGATACTGGAGATGGAGTGTGTAACAGACAGAGTGTTATTATTGATGGTCTGATACTGGAGATGGAGTGTGTAACAGACACAGTGTTAATATTGAGAGTCTGATATAGGAGATGGAGTGTGTAACAGACAGAGTGTTATTATTGAGGGTCTGATACTGGAGATGGAGTGTGTAACAGAGACAGTGTTATTATTGAGAGTCTGATATCGGAGATGGAGTGTGTAACAGACAGAGTGTTATTATTGAGGGTCTGATACTGGAGATGGAGTGTGTAACAGACTGAGTGTTATTATTGATTGTCTGATACTGGAGATGGAGTGTGTAACAGACAGAGTGTTATTATTGATGGTCTGATACTGAAAATGGAGTGTGTAACAGACACAGTGTTAATATTGAGAGTCTGATATAGGAGATGGAGTGTGTAACAGACAGAGTGTTATTATTGAGTGTCTGATACTGGAGATGGAGTGTGTAACAGACAGTGTGTTATTATTGAGTGTCTGATACTGGAGATGGAGTGTGTCAAAGACAGAGTGTTATTATTGAGAGTCTGATACTGGAGATGGAGTGTGTAACAGACAGAGTGTTATTATTGAGGGTCTGAAACTGGAGATGGAGTGTGTAACAGACAGAGTGTTATTATTGAGGGTCTGAAACTGGAGATGGAGTGTGCAACAGGCACAGTGTTAATATTGAGATTCTGATTTAGGAGATGGAGTGTGCAACAGACAGAGTGTTATTATTGAGGGTCTAATACTGGAGATGGAGTGTGTAACAGACAGAGTGTTATTATTGAGGGTCTGATACTGGAGATGGAGTGTGTAACAGACAGAGTGTTATTATTGAGAGTCTGATACTGGAGATGGAGTGTGTAACAGACAGAGTGTTATTATTGAGAGTCTGATACTGGAGATGGAGTGTGTAACAGACAGAGTGTTATTATTGAGAGTCTGATACTGGAGATGGAGTGTGTAACAGACAGAGTGTTATTATTGAGAGTCTGATACTGGAGATGGAGTGTGTAACAGACAGAGTGTTATTATTGAGAGTCTGATACCGGAGATGGAGTGTGTAACAGACAGAGTGTTATTATTGAGAGTCTGATACCGGAGATGGAGTGTGTAACAGACAGAGTGTTATTATTGAGAGTCTGATACAGGAGATGGAGTGTGTAACAGACAGAGTGTTATGATTGAGGGTCTGATACTGGAGATGGAGTGTGTAACAGACAGATTGTCATTATTGAGAGTCTGATACCGGAGATGGAGTGTGTAGCAGACAGATTGTTATTATTGAGAGTCTGATACCGGAGATGGAGTGTGTAACAGACAGAGTGTTATTATTGAATGTCTGATACTGGAGATGGAGTGTGTCAAAGACAGAGTGTTATTATTGAGAGTCTGATACCGGAGATGGAGTGTGTAACAGACAGAGTGTTATTATTGAGAGTCTGATACCGGAGATGGAGTGTGTAACAGACAGAGTGTTATTATTGAGAGTCTGATACCGGAGATGGAGTGTGTAACAGAAAGACTGTTATTATTGAGTGTCTGATACTGGAGATGGAGTGTGTAACAGACAGACTGTTATTATTGAGTGTCTGATACTGGAGATGGAGTGTGTAAAAGACAGATTGTTATTATTGAGAGTCTGATACTGGAGATGGAGTGTGTAACAGACAGAGTGTTATTATTGAGGGTCTGATACTGGAGATGGAGTGTGTAAAAGACAGATTGTTATTATTGAGGGTCTGATACTGGAGATGGAGTGTGTAACAGACAGAGTGTTATTATTGATGGTCTGATACTGGAGATGGAGTGTGAAACAGACAGAGTGTTAATATTGAGAGTCTGATATAGGAGATGGAGTGTGTAACAGACAGAGTGTTATTATTGAGTGTCTGATACTGGAGATGGAGTGTGTCAAAGACAGTGTTATTATTGAGAGTCTGATACTGGAGATGGAGTGTGTAACAGACAGAGTGTTATTATTGAGTGTCTGATACTGGAGATGGAGTGTGTCAAAGACAGAGTGTTATGATTGAGAGTCTGATACTGGAGATGGAGTGTGTAACAGACAGAGTGTTATTATTGAGGGTCTGAAACTGGAGATGGAGTGTGTAACAGACAGAGTGTTATTATTGAGGGTCTGAAACTGGAGATGGAGTGTGTAACAGGCACAGTGTTAATATTGAGATTCTGATTTAGGAGATGGAGTGTGTAACAGACAGAGTGTTATTATTGAGGGTCTGATACTGGAGATGGAGTGTGTAACAGACAGAGTGTTATTATTGATGGTCTGATACTGGAGATGAAGTGTGAAACAGACAGAGTGTTAATATTGAGAGTCTGATATAGGAGATGGAGTGTGTAACAGACAGAGTGTTATTATTGAGTGTCTGATACTGGAGATGGAGTGTGTCAAAGACAGTGTTATTATTGAGAGTCTGATACTGGAGATGGAGTGTGTAACAGACAGAGTGTTATTATTGAGTGTCTGATACTGGAGATGGAGTGTGTCAAAGACAGAGTGTTATGATTGAGAGTCTGATACTGGAGATGGAGTGTGTAACAGACAGAGTGTTATTATTGAAAGTCTGAAACTGGAGATGGAGTGTGTAACAGACAGAGTGTTATTATTGAGGGTCTGAAACTGGAGATGGAGTGTGTAACAGGCACAGTGTTAATATTCAGATTCTGATTTAGGAGATGGAGTGTGTAACAGACAGAGTGTTATTATTGAGGGTCTGATACTGGAGATGGAGTGTGTAACAGACAGAGTGTTATTATTGATGGTCTGATACTGGAGATGGAGTGTGTAACAGACAGAGTGTTATTATTGATGGTCTGATACAGGAGATGGAGTGTGTAACAGACACAGTGTTATTATTGAGGGTCTGATACTGGAGATGGAGTGTGTAAGAGACAGAGTGTTATTATTGAGGGTCTGTTACTGGAGATGGAGTGTGTAACAGACAGAGTGTTATTATTGAGAGTCTGATACTGGAGATGGAGTGTGTAACAGACAGAGTGTTATTATTGAGGGTCTGATACTGGAGATGGAGTGTGTAACAGAGACAGTGTTATTATTGAGAGTCTGATATCGGAGATGGAGTGTGTAACAGACAGAGTGTTATTATTGAGAGTCTGATATAGGAGATGGAGTGTGTAACAGACAGAGTGTTATTATTGAGTGTCTGATACTGGAGATGGAGTGTGTAACAGACAGAGTGTTATTATTGAGTGTCTGATACTGGAGATGGAGTGTGTCAAAGACAGAGTGTTATTATTGTGAGTCTGATACTGGAGATGGAGTGTGTAACAGACAGAGTGTTATTATTGAGGGTCTGAAACTGGAGATGGAGTGTGTAACAGACAGAGTGTTATTATTGAGGGTCTGAAACTGGAGATGGAGTGTGCAACAGGCACAGTGTTAATATTGAGATTCTGATTTAGGAGATGGAGTGTGTAACAGACAGAGTGTTATTATTGAGGGTCTAATACTGGAGATGGAGTGTGTAACAGACAGAGTGTTATTATTGAGAGTCTGATACTGGAGATGGAGTGTGTAACAGACAGAGTGTTATTATTGAGAGTCTGATACTGGAGATGGAGTGTGTAACAGACAGAGTGTTATTATTGAGAGTCTGATACTGGAGATGGAGTGTGTAACAGACAGAGTGTTATTATTGAGAGTCTGATACTGGAGATGGAGTGTGTAACAGACAGAGTGTTATTATTGAGAGTCTGATACCGGAGATGGAGTGTGTAACAGACAGAGTGTTATTATTGAGAGTCTTATACCGGAGATGGAGTGTGTAACAGACAGAGTGTTATTATTGAGAGTCTGATACAGGAGATGGAGTGTGTAACAGACAGAGTGTTATGATTGAGGGTCTGATACTGGAGATGGAGTGTGTAACAGACAGAGTGTCATTATTGAGAGTCTGATACCGGAGATGGAGTGTGTAGCAGACAGATTGTTATTATTGAGAGTCTGATACCGGAGATGGAGTGTGTAACAGACAGAGTGTTATTATTGAATGTCTGATACTGGAGATGGAGTGTGTCAAAGACAGAGTGTTATTATTGAGAGTCTGATACCGGAGATGGAGTGTGTAACAGACAGAGTGTTATTATTGAGAGTCTGATACCGGAGATGGACTGTGTAACAGACAGACTGTTATTATTGAGTGTCTGATACTGGAGATGGAGTGTGTAACAGACAGACTGTTATTATTGTGTGTCTGATACTGGAGATGGAGTGTGTAACAGACAGAGTGTTATTATTGAGGGTCTGATACTGGAGATGGAGTGTGTAAAAGACAGATTGTTATTATTGAGAGTCTGATACTGGAGATGGAGTGTGTAACAGACAGAGTGTTATTATTGAGAGTCTGATACCGGAGATGGAGTGTGTAACAGACAGAGTGTTATTATTGAGAGTCTGATACTGGAGATGGAGTGTGTAACAGACAGACTGTTATTATTGAGTGTCTGATACTGGAGATGGAGTGTGTAACAGACAGAGTGTTATTATTGAGGGTCTGATACTGGAGATGGAGTGTGTAAAAGACAGATTGTTATTATTGAGAGTCTGATACTGGAGATGGAGTGTGTAACAGACAGAGTGTTATTATTGAGAGTCTGATACTGGAGATGGAGTGTGTAACAGACAGAGTGTTATTATTGAGAGTCTGATACCGGAGATGGAGTGTGTAACAGACAGAGTGTTATTATTGAGAGTCTGATACCGGAGATGGAGTGTGTAACAGACAGAGTGTTATTATTGAGAGTCTGATACAGGAGATGGAGTGTGTAACAGACAGAGTGTTATGATTGAGGGTCTGATACTGGAGATGGAGTGTGTAACAGACAGAGTGTCATTATTGAGAGTCTGATACCGGAGATGGAGTGTGTAGCAGACAGATTGTTATTATTGAGAGTCTGATACCGGAGATGGAGTGTGTAACAGACAGAGTGTTATTATTGAATGTCTGATACTGGAGATGGAGTGTGTCAAAGACAGAGTGTTATTATTGAGAGTCTGATACCGGAGATGGAGTGTGTAACAGACAGAGTGTTATTATTGAGAGTCTGATACCGGAGATGGAGTGTGTAACAGACAGACTGTTATTATTGAGTGTCTGATACTGGAGATGGAGTGTGTAACAGACAGACTGTTATTATTGAGTGTCTGATACTGGAGATGGAGTGTGTAACAGACAGAGTGTTATTATTGAGGGTCTGATACTGGAGATGGAGTGTGTAAAAGACAGATTGTTATTATTGAGAGTCTGATACTGGAGATGGAGTGTGTAACAGACAGAGTGTTATTATTGAGGGTCTGATACTGGAGATGGAGTGTGTAAAAGACAGATTGTTATTATTGAGGGTCTGATACTGGAGATGGAGTGTGTAACAGACAGAGTGTTATTATTGATGGTCTGATACTGGAGATGGAGTGTGAAACAGACAGAGTGTTAATATTGAGAGTCTGATATAGGAGATGGAGTGTGTAACAGACAGAGTGTTATTATTGAGTGTCTGATACTGGAGATGGAGTGTGTCAAAGACAGTGTTATTATTGAGAGTCTGATACCGGAGATGGAGTGTGTAACAGACAGAGTGTTATTATTCAGTGTCTGATACTGGAGATGGAGTGTGTCAAAGACAGAGTGTTATGATTGAGAGTCTGATACTGGAGATGGAGTGTGTAACAGACAGAGTGTTATTATTGAGGGTCTGAAACTGGAGATGGAGTGTGCAACAGACAGAGTGTTATTATTGAGGGTCTGAAACTGGAGATGGAGTGTGTAACAGGCACAGTGTTAATATTGAGATTCTGATTTAGGAGATGGAGTGTGTAACAGACAGAGTGTTATTATTGAGGGTCTGATACTGGAGATGGAGTGTGTAACAGACAGAGTGTTATTATTGATGGTCTGATACTGGGGATGGAGTGTGTAACAGACAGAGTGTTATTATTGATGGTCTGATACAGGAGATGGAGTGTGTAACAGACACAGTGTTATTATTGAGGGTCTGATACTGGAGATGGAGTGTGTAAGAGACAGAGTGTTATTATTGAGGGTCTGTTACTGGAGATGGAGTGTGTAACAGACAGAGTGTTATTATTGAGAGTCTGATACTGGAGATGGAGTGTGTAACAGACAGAGTGTTATTATTGAGGGTCTGATACTGGAGATGGAGTGTGTAACAGACAGAGTGTTATTATTGAGGGTCTGATACTGGAGATGGAGTGTGTAACAGAGACAGTGTTATTATTGAGAGTCTGATATCGGAGATGGAGTGTGTAACAGACAGAGTGTTATTATAGAGGGTCTGATACTGGAGATGGAGTGTGTAACAGACTGAGTGTTATTATTGATTGTCTGATACTGGAGATGGAGTGTGTAACAGACAGAGTGTTATTATTGAGAGTCTGATACAGGAGATGGAGTGTGTAACAGACAGAGTGTTATGATTGAGGGTCTGATACTGGAGATGGAGTGTGTAACAGACAGAGTGTCATTATTGAGAGTCTGATACCGGAGATGGAGTGTGTAGCAGACAGATTGTTATTATTGAGAGTCTGATACCGGAGATGGAGTGTGTAACAGACAGAGTGTTATTATTGAATGTCTGATACTGGAGATGGAGTGTGTCAAAGACAGAGTGTTATTATTGAGAGTCTGATACCGGAGATGGAGTGTGTAACAGACAGAGTGTTATTATTGAGAGTCTGATACCGGAGATGGACTGTGTAACAGACAGACTGTTATTATTGAGTGTCTGATACTGGAGATGGAGTGTGTAACAGACAGACTGTTATTATTGTGTGTCTGATACTGGAGATGGAGTGTGTAACAGACAGAGTGTTATTATTGAGGGTCTGATACTGGAGATGGAGTGTGTAAAAGACAGATTGTTATTATTGAGAGTCTGATACTGGAGATGGAGTGTGTAACAGACAGAGTGTTATTATTGAGAGTCTGATACCGGAGATGGAGTGTGTAACAGACAGAGTGTTATTATTGAGAGTCTGATACTGGAGATGGAGTGTGTAACAGACAGACTGTTATTATTGAGTGTCTGATACTGGAGATGGAGTGTGTAACAGACAGAGTGTTATTATTGAGGGTCTGATACTGGAGATGGAGTGTGTAAAAGACAGATTGTTATTATTGAGAGTCTGATACTGGAGATGGAGTGTGTAACAGACAGAGTGTTATTATTGAGAGTCTGATACTGGAGATGGAGTGTGTAACAGACAGAGTGTTATTATTGAGAGTCTGATACCGGAGATGGAGTGTGTAACAGACAGAGTGTTATTATTGAGAGTCTGATACCGGAGATGGAGTGTGTAACAGACAGAGTGTTATTATTGAGAGTCTGATACAGGAGATGGAGTGTGTAACAGACAGAGTGTTATGATTGAGGGTCTGATACTGGAGATGGAGTGTGTAACAGACAGAGTGTCATTATTGAGAGTCTGATACCGGAGATGGAGTGTGTAGCAGACAGATTGTTATTATTGAGAGTCTGATACCGGAGATGGAGTGTGTAACAGACAGAGTGTTATTATTGAATGTCTGATACTGGAGATGGAGTGTGTCAAAGACAGAGTGTTATTATTGAGAGTCTGATACCGGAGATGGAGTGTGTAACAGACAGAGTGTTATTATTGAGAGTCTGATACCGGAGATGGAGTGTGTAACAGACAGACTGTTATTATTGAGTGTCTGATACTGGAGATGGAGTGTGTAACAGACAGACTGTTATTATTGAGTGTCTGATACTGGAGATGGAGTGTGTAACAGACAGAGTGTTATTATTGAGGGTCTGATACTGGAGATGGAGTGTGTAAAAGACAGATTGTTATTATTGAGAGTCTGATACTGGAGATGGAGTGTGTAACAGACAGAGTGTTATTATTGAGGGTCTGATACTGGAGATGGAGTGTGTAAAAGACAGATTGTTATTATTGAGGGTCTGATACTGGAGATGGAGTGTGTAACAGACAGAGTGTTATTATTGATGGTCTGATACTGGAGATGGAGTGTGAAACAGACAGAGTGTTAATATTGAGAGTCTGATATAGGAGATGGAGTGTGTAACAGACAGAGTGTTATTATTGAGTGTCTGATACTGGAGATGGAGTGTGTCAAAGACAGTGTTATTATTGAGAGTCTGATACCGGAGATGGAGTGTGTAACAGACAGAGTGTTATTATTCAGTGTCTGATACTGGAGATGGAGTGTGTCAAAGACAGAGTGTTATGATTGAGAGTCTGATACTGGAGATGGAGTGTGTAACAGACAGAGTGTTATTATTGAGGGTCTGAAACTGGAGATGGAGTGTGCAACAGACAGAGTGTTATTATTGAGGGTCTGAAACTGGAGATGGAGTGTGTAACAGGCACAGTGTTAATATTGAGATTCTGATTTAGGAGATGGAGTGTGTAACAGACAGAGTGTTATTATTGAGGGTCTGATACTGGAGATGGAGTGTGTAACAGACAGAGTGTTATTATTGATGGTCTGATACTGGGGATGGAGTGTGTAACAGACAGAGTGTTATTATTGATGGTCTGATACAGGAGATGGAGTGTGTAACAGACACAGTGTTATTATTGAGGGTCTGATACTGGAGATGGAGTGTGTAAGAGACAGAGTGTTATTATTGAGGGTCTGTTACTGGAGATGGAGTGTGTAACAGACAGAGTGTTATTATTGAGAGTCTGATACTGGAGATGGAGTGTGTAACAGACAGAGTGTTATTATTGAGGGTCTGATACTGGAGATGGAGTGTGTAACAGACAGAGTGTTATTATTGAGGGTCTGATACTGGAGATGGAGTGTGTAACAGAGACAGTGTTATTATTGAGAGTCTGATATCGGAGATGGAGTGTGTAACAGACAGAGTGTTATTATAGAGGGTCTGATACTGGAGATGGAGTGTGTAACAGACTGAGTGTTATTATTGATTGTCTGATACTGGAGATGGAGTGTGTAACAGACAGAGTGTTATTATTGATGGTCTGATACTGGAGATGGAGTGTGTAACAGACACAGTGTTAATATTGAGAGTCTGATATAGGAGATGGAGTGTGTAACAGACAGAGTGTTATTATTGAGGGTCTGATACTGGAGATGGAGTGTGTAACAGACAGAGTGTTATTATTGAGGGTCTGATACTGGAGATGGAGTGTGTAACAGACAGAGTGTTATTATTGAGGGTCTGATACTGGAGATGGAGTGTGTAACAGACTGAGTGTTATTATTGATTGTCTGATACTGGAGATGGAGTGTGTAACAGACAGAGTGTTATTATTGATGGTCTGATACTGGAGATGGAGTGTGTAACAGACAGAGTGTTATTATTGAGAGTCTGATACCGGAGATGGAGTGTGTAACAGACAGACTGTTATTATTGAGTGTCTGATACTGGAGATGGAGTGTGTAACAGACAGACTGTTATTATTGAGTGTCTGATACTGGAGATGGAGTGTGTAACAGACAGAGTGTTATTACTGAGGGTCTGATACTGGAGATGGAGTGTGTAAAAGACAGATTGTTATTATTGAGGGTCTGATACTGGAGATGGAGTGTGTAAAAGACAGATTGTTATTATTGAGAGTCTGATACTGGAGATGGAGTGTGTAACAGACAGAGTGTTATTATTGAGGGTCTGATACTGGAGATGGAGTGTGTAAAAGACAGATTGTTATTATTGAGGGTCTGATACTGGAGATGGAGTGTGTAACAGACAGAGTGTTATTATTGATGGTCTGATACTGGAGATGGAGTGTGAAACAGACAGAGTGTTAATATTGAGAGTCTGATATAGGAGATGGAGTGTGTAACAGACAGAGTGTTATTATTGAGTGTCTGATACTGGAGATGGAGTGTGTCAAAGACAGTGTTATTATTGAGAGTCTGATACCGGAGATGGAGTGTGTAACAGACAGAGTGTTATTATTCAGTGTCTGATACTGGAGATGGAGTGTGTCAAAGACAGAGTGTTATGATTGAGAGTCTGATACTGGAGATGGAGTGTGTAACAGACAGAGTGTTATTATTGAGGGTCTGAAACTGGAGATGGAGTGTGCAACAGACAGAGTGTTATTATTGAGGGTCTGAAACTGGAGATGGAGTGTGTAACAGGCACAGTGTTAATATTGAGATTCTGATTTAGGAGATGGAGTGTGTAACAGACAGAGTGTTATTATTGAGGGTCTGATACTGGAGATGGAGTGTGTAACAGACAGAGTGTTATTATTGATGGTCTGATACTGGGGATGGAGTGTGTAACAGACAGAGTGTTATTATTGATGGTCTGATACAGGAGATGGAGTGTGTAACAGACACAGTGTTATTATTGAGGGTCTGATACTGGAGATGGAGTGTGTAAGAGACAGAGTGTTATTATTGAGGGTCTGTTACTGGAGATGGAGTGTGTAACAGACAGAGTGTTATTATTGAGAGTCTGATACTGGAGATGGAGTGTGTAACAGACAGAGTGTTATTATTGAGGGTCTGATACTGGAGATGGAGTGTGTAACAGACAGAGTGTTATTATTGAGGGTCTGATACTGGAGATGGAGTGTGTAACAGAGACAGTGTTATTATTGAGAGTCTGATATCGGAGATGGAGTGTGTAACAGACAGAGTGTTATTATAGAGGGTCTGATACTGGAGATGGAGTGTGTAACAGACTGAGTGTTATTATTGATTGTCTGATACTGGAGATGGAGTGTGTAACAGACAGAGTGTTATTATTGATGGTCTGATACTGGAGATGGAGTGTGTAACAGACACAGTGTTAATATTGAGAGTCTGATATAGGAGATGGAGTGTGTAACAGACAGAGTGTTATTATTGAGGGTCTGATACTGGAGATGGAGTGTGTAACAGACAGAGTGTTATTATTGAGGGTCTGATACTGGAGATGGAGTGTGTAACAGACAGAGTGTTATTATTGAGGGTCTGATACTGGAGATGGAGTGTGTAACAGACTGAGTGTTATTATTGATTGTCTGATACTGGAGATGGAGTGTGTAACAGACAGAGTGTTATTATAGAGGGTCTGATACTGGAGATGGAGTGTGTAACAGACTGAGTGTTATTATTGATTGTCTGATACTGGAGATGGAGTGTGTAACAGACAGAGTGTTATTATTGATGGTCTGATACTGGAGATGGAGTGTGTAACAGACACAGTGTTAATATTGAGAGTCTGATATAGGAGATGGAGTGTGTAACAGACAGAGTGTTATTATTGAGGGTCTGATACTGGAGATGGAGTGTGTAACAGACAGAGTGTTATTATTGAGGGTCTGATACTGGAGATGGAGTGTGTAACAGACAGAGTGTTATTATTGAGGGTCTGATACTGGAGATGGAGTGTGTAACAGACTGAGTGTTATTATTGATTGTCTGATACTGGAGATGGAGTGTGTAACAGACAGAGTGTTATTATTGATGGTCTGATACTGGAGATGGAGTGTGTAACAGACAGAGTGTTATTATTGAGAGTCTGATACCGGAGATGGAGTGTGTAACAGACAGACTGTTATTATTGAGTGTCTGATACTGGAGATGGAGTGTGTAACAGACAGACTGTTATTATTGAGTGTCTGATACTGGAGATGGAGTGTGTAACAGACAGAGTGTTATTATTGAGGGTCTGATACTGGAGATGGAGTGTGTAACAGACAGAGTGTTATTATTGAGGGTCTGATACTGGAGATGGAGTGTGTAAAAGACAGATTGTTATTATTGAGAGTCTGATACTGGAGATGGAGTGTGTAACAGACAGAGAGTTATTATTGAGGGTCTGATACTGGAGATGGAGTGTGTAAAAGACAGATTGTTATTATTGAGGGTCTGATACTGGAGATGGAGTGTGTAACAGACAGAGTGTTATTATTGAGGGTCTGATACTGGAGATGGAGTGTGTAAAAGACAGATTGTTATTAATGAGAGTCTGATACTGGAGATGGAGTGTGTAACAGACAGAGTGTTATTATTGAGGGTCTGATACTGGAGATGGAGTGTGTAAAAGACAGATTGTTATTATTGAGGGTCTGATACTGGAGATGGAGTGTGTAACAGACAGAGTGTTATTATTGATGGTCTGATACTGGAGATGGAGTGTGAAACAGACAGAGTGTTAATATTGAGAGTCTGATATAGGAGATGGAGTGTGTAACAGACAGAGTGTTATTATTGAGTGTCTGATACTGGAGATGGAGTGTGTCAAAGACAGTGTTATTATTGAGAGTCTGATACCGGAGATGGAGTGTGTAACAGACAGAGTGTTATTATTCAGTGTCTGATACTGGAGATGGAGTGTGTCAAAGACAGAGTGTTATGATTGAGAGTCTGATACTGGAGATGGAGTGTGTAACAGACAGAGTGTTATTATTGAGGGTCTGAAACTGGAGATGGAGTGTGCAACAGACAGAGTGTTATTATTGAGGGTCTGAAACTGGAGATGGAGTGTGTAACAGGCACAGTGTTAATATTGAGATTCTGATTTAGGAGATGGAGTGTGTAACAGACAGAGTGTTATTATTGAGGGTCTGATACTGGAGATGGAGTGTGTAACAGACAGAGTGTTATTATTGATGGTCTGATACTGGGGATGGAGTGTGTAACAGACAGAGTGTTATTATTGATGGTCTGATACAGGAGATGGAGTGTGTAACAGACACAGTGTTATTATTGAGGGTCTGATACTGGAGATGGAGTGTGTAAGAGACAGAGTGTTATTATTGAGGGTCTGTTACTGGAGATGGAGTGTGTAACAGACAGAGTGTTATTATTGAGAGTCTGATACTGGAGATGGAGTGTGTAACAGACAGAGTGTTATTATTGAGGGTCTGATACTGGAGATGGAGTGTGTAACAGACAGAGTGTTATTATTGAGGGTCTGATACTGGAGATGGAGTGTGTAACAGAGACAGTGTTATTATTGAGAGTCTGATATCGGAGATGGAGTGTGTAACAGACAGAGTGTTATTATAGAGGGTCTGATACTGGAGATGGAGTGTGTAACAGACTGAGTGTTATTATTGATTGTCTGATACTGGAGATGGAGTGTGTAACAGACAGAGTGTTATTATTGATGGTCTGATACTGGAGATGGAGTGTGTAACAGACACAGTGTTAATATTGAGAGTCTGATATAGGAGATGGAGTGTGTAACAGACAGAGTGTTATTATTGAGGGTCTGATACTGGAGATGGAGTGTGTAACAGACAGAGTGTTATTATTGAGGGTCTGATACTGGAGATGGAGTGTGTAACAGACAGAGTGTTATTATTGAGGGTCTGATACTGGAGATGGAGTGTGTAACAGACTGAGTGTTATTATTGATTGTCTGATACTGGAGATGGAGTGTGTAACAGACAGAGTGTTATTATTGATGGTCTGATACTGGAGATGGAGTGTGTAACAGACAGAGTGTTATTATTGAGAGTCTGATACCGGAGATGGAGTGTGTAACAGACAGACTGTTATTATTGAGTGTCTGATACTGGAGATGGAGTGTGTAACAGACAGACTGTTATTATTGAGTGTCTGATACTGGAGATGGAGTGTGTAACAGACAGAGTGTTATTATTGAGGGTCTGATACTGGAGATGGAGTGTGTAACAGACAGAGTGTTATTATTGAGGGTCTGATACTGGAGATGGAGTGTGTAAAAGACAGATTGTTATTATTGAGAGTCTGATACTGGAGATGGAGTGTGTAACAGACAGAGAGTTATTATTGAGGGTCTGATACTGGAGATGGAGTGTGTAAAAGACAGATTGTTATTATTGAGGGTCTGATACTGGAGATGGAGTGTGTAACAGACAGAGTGTTATTATTGATGGTCTGATACTGGAGATGGAGTGTGAAACAGACAGAGTGTTAATATTGAGAGTCTGATATAGGAGATGGAGTGTGTAACAGACAGAGTGTTATTATTGAGTGTCTGATACTGGAGATGGAGTGTGTCAAAGACAGTGTTATTATTGAGAGTCTGATACCGGAGATGGAGTGTGTAACAGACAGAGTGTTATTATTGAGTGTCTGATACTGGAGATGGAGTGTGTCAAAGACAGAGTGTTATTATTGAGAGTCTGATACTGGAGATGGAGTGTGTAACAGACAGAGTGTTATTATTGAGGGTCTGAAACTGGAGATGGAGTGTGTAACAGACAGAGTGTTATTATTGAGGGTCTGAAACTGGAGATGGAGTGTGTAACAGGCACAGTGTTAATATTGAGATTCTGATTTAGGAGATGGAGTGTGTAACAGACAGAGTGTTATTATTGATGGTCTGATACTGGAGATGGAGTGTGTAACAGACAGAGTGTTATTATTGATGGTCTGATACAGGAGATGGAGTGTGTAACAGACACAGTGTTATTATTGAGGGTCTGATACTGGAGATGGAGTGTGTAAGAGACAGAGTGTTATTATTGAGGGTCTGTTACTGGAGATGGAGTGTGTAACAGACAGAGTGTTATTATTGAGAGTCTGATACTGGAGATGGAGTGTGTAACAGACAGAGTGTTATTATTGAGGGTCTGATACTGGAGATGGAGTGTGTAACAGACAGAGTGTTATTATTGAGGGTCTGATACTGGAGATGGAGTGTGTAACAGAGACAGTGTTATTATTGAGAGTCTGATATCGGAGATGGAGTGTGTAACAGACAGAGTGTTATTATAGAGGGTCTGATACTGGAGATGGAGTGTGTAACAGACTGAGTGTTATTATTGATTGTTTGATACTGGAGATGGAGTGTGTAACAGACAGAGTGTTATTATTGATGGTCTGATACTGGAGATGGAGTGTGTAACAGACACAGTGCTAATATTGAGAGTCTGATATAGGAGATGGAGTGTGTAACAGACAGAGTGTTATTATTGAGGGTCTGATACTGGAGATGGAGTGTGTAACAGAGACAGTGTTATTATTGAGAGTCTGATATCGGAGATGGAGTGTGTAACAGACAGAGTGTTATTATTGAGGGTCTGATACTGGAGATGGAGTGTGTAACAGACTGAGTGTTATTATTGATTGTCTGATACTGGAGATGGAGTGTGTAACAGACAGAGTGTTATTATTGATGGTCTGATACTGGAGATGGAGTGTGTAACAGACACAGTGTTAATATTGAGAGTCTGATATAGGAGATGGAGTGTGTAACAGACAGAGTGTTATTATTGAGTGTCTGATACTGGAGATGGAGTGTGTAACAGACAGAGTGTTATTATTGAGTGTCTGATACTGGAGATGGAGTGTGTCAAAGACAGAGTGTTATTATTGAGAGTCTGATACTGGAGATGCAGTGTGTAACAGACAGAGTGTTATTATTGAGGGTCTGAAACTGGAGATGGAGTGTGTAACAGACTGAGTGTTATTATTGAGGGTCTGAAACTGGAGATGGAGTGTGCAACAGGCACAGTGTTAATATTGAGATTCTGATTTAGGAGATGGAGTGTGTAACAGACAGAGTGTTATTATTGAGGGTCTAATACTGGAGATGGAGTGTGTAACAGACAGAGTGTTATTATTGAGGGTCTGATACTGGAGATGGAGTGTGTAACAGACAGAGTGTTATTATTGAGAGTCTGATACTGGAGATGGAGTGTGTAACAGACAGAGTGTTATTATTGAGAGTCTGATACTGGAGATGGAGTGTGTAACAGACAGAGTGTTATTATTGAGAGTCTGATACTGGAGATGGAGTGTGTAACAGACAGAGTGTTATTATTGAGAGTCTGATACTGGAGATGGAGTGTGTAACAGACAGAGTGTTATTATTGAGAGTCTGATACTGGAGATGGAGTGTGTAACAGACAGAGTGTTATTATTGAGAGTCTGATACTGGAGATGGAGTGTGTAACAGACAGAGTGTTTTTATTGAGAGTCTGATACCGGAGATGGAGTGTGTAACAGACAGAGTGTTATTATTGAGAGTCTGATACCGGAGATGGAGTGTGTAACAGACAGAGTGTTATTATTGAGAGTCTGATACAGGAGATGGAGTGTGTAACAGACAGAGTGTTATGATTGAGGGTCTGATACTGGAGATGGAGTGTGCAACAGACAGAGTGTCATTATTGAGAGTCTGATACCGGAGATGGAGTGTGTAGCAGACAGACTGTTATTATTGAGAGTCTGATACCGGAGATGGAGTGTGTAACAGACAGAGTGTTATTATTGAATGTCTGATACTGGAGATGGAGTGTGTCAAAGACAGAGCGTTATTATTGAGAGTCTGATACCGGAGATGGAGTGTGTAACAGACAGAGTGTTATTATTGAGAGTCTGATACCGGAGATGGAGTGTGTAACAGACAGAGTGTTATTATTGAGAGTCTGATACTGGAGATGGAGTGTGTAACAGACAGAGTGTTATTATTGAGGGTCTGATACTGGAGATGGAGTGTGTAAAAGACAGATTGTTATTATTGAGGGTCTGATACTGGAGATGGAGTGTGTAACAGACAGAGTGTTATTATTGAGGGGCAGTTACTGGAGATGGAGTGTGTAACAGACAGAGTGTTATTATTGAGAGTCTGATACTGGAGATGGAGTGTGTAAAAGACAGATTGTTATTATTGAGAGTCTGATACTGGAGATGGAGTGTGTAACAGACAGAGTGTTATTATTGAGGGTCTGATACTGGAGATGGAGTGTGTAAAAGACAGATTGTTATTATTGAGGGTCTGATACTGGAGATGGAGTGTGTAACAGACTGAGTGTTATTATTGATTGTCTGATACTGGAGATGGAGTGTGTAACAGACAGAGTGTTATTATTGATGGTCTGATACTGGAGATGGAGTGTGTAACAGACACAGTGTTAATATTGAGAGTCTGATATAGGAGATGGAGTGTGTAACAGACAGAGTGTTATTATTGAGTGTCTGATACTGGAGATGGAGTGTGTAACAGACAGAGTGTTATTATTGAGTGTCTGATACTGGAGATGGAGTGTGTCAAAGACAGAGTGTTATTATTGAGAGTCTGATACTGGAGATGGAGTGTGTAACAGACAGAGTGTTATTATTGATGGTCTGATACTGGAGATGGAGTGTGTAACAGACACAGTGCTAATATTGAGAGTCTGATATAGGAGATGGAGTGTGTAACAGACAGAGTGTTATTATTGAGGGTCTGATACTGGAGATGGAGTGTGTAACAGAGACAGTGTTATTATTGAGAGTCTGATATCGGAGATGGAGTGTGTAACAGACAGAGTGTTATTATTGAGGGTCTGATACTGGAGATGGAGTGTGTAACAGACTGAGTGTTATTATTGATTGTCTGATACTGGAGATGGAGTGTGTAACAGACAGAGTGTTATTATTGATGGTCTGATACTGGAGATGGAGTGTGTAACAGACACAGTGTTAATATTGAGAGTCTGATATAGGAGATGGAGTGTGTAACAGACAGAGTGTTATTATTGAGTGTCTGATACTGGAGATGGAGTGTGTAACAGACAGAGTGTTATTATTGAGTGTCTGATACTGGAGATGGAGTGTGTCAAAGACAGAGTGTTATTATTGAGAGTCTGATACTGGAGATGCAGTGTGTAACAGACAGAGTGTTATTATTGAGGGTCTGAAACTGGAGATGGAGTGTGTAACAGACTGAGTGTTATTATTGAGGGTCTGAAACTGGAGATGGAGTGTGCAACAGGCACAGTGTTAATATTGAGATTCTGATTTAGGAGATGGAGTGTGTAACAGACAGAGTGTTATTATTGAGGGTCTAATACTGGAGATGGAGTGTGTAACAGACAGAGTGTTATTATTGAGGGTCTGATACTGGAGATGGAGTGTGTAACAGACAGAGTGTTATTATTGAGAGTCTGATACTGGAGATGGAGTGTGTAACAGACAGAGTGTTATTATTGAGAGTCTGATACTGGAGATGGAGTGTGTAACAGACAGAGTGTTATTATTGAGAGTCTGATACTGGAGATGGAGTGTGTAACAGACAGAGTGTTATTATTGAGAGTCTGATACTGGAGATGGAGTGTGTAACAGACAGAGTGTTATTATTGAGAGTCTGATACTGGAGATGGAGTGTGTAACAGACAGAGTGTTATTATTGAGAGTCTGATACTGGAGATGGAGTGTGTAACAGACAGAGTGTTTTTATTGAGAGTCTGATACCGGAGATGGAGTGTGTAACAGACAGAGTGTTATTATTGAGAGTCTGATACCGGAGATGGAGTGTGTAACAGACAGAGTGTTATTATTGAGAGTCTGATACAGGAGATGGAGTGTGTAACAGACAGAGTGTTATGATTGAGGGTCTGATACTGGAGATGGAGTGTGCAACAGACAGAGTGTCATTATTGAGAGTCTGATACCGGAGATGGAGTGTGTAGCAGACAGACTGTTATTATTGAGAGTCTGATACCGGAGATGGAGTGTGTAACAGACAGAGTGTTATTATTGAATGTCTGATACTGGAGATGGAGTGTGTCAAAGACAGAGCGTTATTATTGAGAGTCTGATACCGGAGATGGAGTGTGTAACAGACAGAGTGTTATTATTGAGAGTCTGATACCGGAGATGGAGTGTGTAACAGACAGAGTGTTATTATTGAGAGTCTGATACTGGAGATGGAGTGTGTAACAGACAGAGTGTTATTATTGAGGGTCTGATACTGGAGATGGAGTGTGTAAAAGACAGATTGTTATTATTGAGGGTCTGATACTGGAGATGGAGTGTGTAACAGACAGAGTGTTATTATTGAGGGGCAGTTACTGGAGATGGAGTGTGTAACAGACAGAGTGTTATTATTGAGAGTCTGATACTGGAGATGGAGTGTGTAAAAGACAGATTGTTATTATTGAGAGTCTGATACTGGAGATGGAGTGTGTAACAGACAGAGTGTTATTATTGAGGGTCTGATACTGGAGATGGAGTGTGTAAAAGACAGATTGTTATTATTGAGGGTCTGATACTGGAGATGGAGTGTGTAACAGACTGAGTGTTATTATTGATTGTCTGATACTGGAGATGGAGTGTGTAACAGACAGAGTGTTATTATTGATGGTCTGATACTGGAGATGGAGTGTGTAACAGACACAGTGTTAATATTGAGAGTCTGATATAGGAGATGGAGTGTGTAACAGACAGAGTGTTATTATTGAGTGTCTGATACTGGAGATGGAGTGTGTAACAGACAGAGTGTTATTATTGAGTGTCTGATACTGGAGATGGAGTGTGTCAAAGACAGAGTGTTATTATTGAGAGTCTGATACTGGAGATGGAGTGTGTAACAGACAGAGTGTTATTATTGAGGGTCTGAAACTGGAGATGGAGTGTGTAACAGACAGAGTGTTATTATTGAGGGTCTGAAACTGGAGATGGAGTGTGCAACAGGCGCAGTGTTAATATTGAGATTCTGATTTAGGAGATGGAGTGTGTAACAGACAGAGTGTTATTATTGAGGGTCTAATACTGGAGATGGAGTGTGTAACAGACAGAGTGTTATTATTGAGGGTCTGATACTGGAGATGGAGTGTGTAACAGACAGAGTGTTATTATTGAGAGTCTGATACTGGAGATGGAGTGTGTAACAGACAGAGTGTTATTATTGAGAGTCTGATACTGGAGATGGAGTGTGTAACAGACAGAGTGTTATTATTGAGAGTCTGATACTGGAGATGGAGTGTGTAACAGACAGAGTGTTATTATTGAGAGTCTGATACTGGAGATGGAGTGTGTAACAGACAGAGTGTTATTATTGAGAGTCTGATACTGGAGATGGAGTGTGTAACAGACAGAGTGTTATTATTGAGAGTCTGATACTGGAGATGGAGTGTGTAACAGACAGAGTGTTTTTATTGAGAGTCTGATACCGGAGATGGAGTGTGTAACAGACAGAGTGTTATTATTGAGAGTCTGATACCGGAGATGGAGTGTGTAACAGACAGAGTGTTATTATTGAGAGTCTGATACAGGAGATGGAGTGTGTAACAGACAGAGTGTTATGATTGAGGGTCTGATACTGGAGATGGAGTGTGTAACAGACAGAGTGTCATTATTGAGAGTCTGATACCGGAGATGGAGTGTGTAGCAGACAGACTGTTATTATTGAGAGTCTGATACCGGAGATGGAGTGTGTAACAGACAGAGTGTTATTATTGAATGTCTGATACTGGAGATGGAGTGTGTCAAAGACAGAGTGTTATTATTGAGAGTCTGATACCGGAGATGGAGTGTGTAACAGACAGAGTGTTATTATTGAGAGTCTGATACCGGAGATGGAGTGTGTAACAGACAGAGTGTTATTATTGAGAGTCTGATACTGGAGATGGAGTGTGTAACAGACAGAGTGTTATTATTGAGTGTCTGATACTGGAGATGGAGTGTGTAACAGACAGAGTGTTATTATTGAGTGTCTGATACTGGAGATGGAGTGTGTAACAGACAGAGTGTTATTATTGAGTGTCTGATACTGGAGATGGAGTGTGTAACAGACAGAGTGTTATTATTGAGAGTCTGATACTGGAGATGGAGTGTGTAACAGACAGAGTGTTATTATTGAGGGTCTGATACTGGAGATGGAGTGTGTAAAAGACAGATTGTTATTATTGAGGGTCTGATACTGGAGATGGAGTGTGTAACAGACAGAGTGTTATTATTGAGTGTCTGATACTGGAGATGGAGTGTGTAACAGACAGAGTGTTATTATTGAGAGTCTGATACTGGAGATGGAGTGTGTAACAGACAGAGTGTTATTATTGAGTGTCTGATACTGGAGATGGAGTGTGTAACAGACAGAGTGTTATTATTGAGTGTCTGATACTGGAGATGGAGTGTGTAACAGACAGAGTGTTATTATTGAGAGTCTGATACTGGAGATGGAGTGTGTAACAGACAGAGTGTTATTATTGAGGGTCTGATACTGGAGATGGAGTGTGTAAAAGACAGATTGTTATTATTGAGGGTCTGATACTGGAGATGGAGTGTGTAACAGACAGAGTGTTATTATTGAGGGGCAGTTACTGGAGATGGAGTGTGTAACAGTCATAGTGTTATTATTGAGAGTCTGATACTGGAGATGGAGTGTGTAAAAGACAGATTGTTATTATTGAGAGTCTGATACTGGAGATGGAGTGTGTAACAGACAGAGTGTTATTATTGAGGGTCTGATACTGGAGATGGAGTGTGTAAAAGACAGATTGTTATTATTGAGGGTCTGATACTGGAGATGGAGTGTGTAACAGACAGAGTGTTATTATTGATGGTCTGATACTGGAGATGGAGTGTGAAACAGACAGAGTGTTAATATTGAGAGTCTGATATAGGAGATGGAGAGTGTAACAGACAGAGTGTTATTATTGAGTGTCTGATACTGGAGATGGAGTGTGTCAAAGACAGTGTTATTATTGAGAGTCTGATACCGGAGATGGAGTGTGTAACAGACAGAGTGTTATTATTGAGTGTCTGATACTGGAGATGGAGTGTGTCAAAGACAGAGTGTTATTATTGAGAGTCTGATACTGGAGATGGAGTGTGTAACAGACAGAGTGTCATTATTGAGGGTCTGAAACTGGAGATGGAGTGTGTAACAGACAGAGTGTTATTATTGAGGGTCTGAAACTGGAGATGGAGTGTGTAACAGGCACAGTGTTAATATTGAGATTCTGATTTAGGAGATGGAGTGTGTAACAGACAGAGTGTTATTATTGAGGGTCTGATACTGGAGATGGAGTGTGTAACAGACAGAGTGTTATTATTGATGGTCTGATACTGGAGATGGAGTGTGTAACAGACAGAGTGTTATTATTGATGGTCTGATACAGGAGATGGAGTGTGTAACAGACACAGTGTTATTATTGAGGGTCTGATACTGGAGATGGAGTGTGTAAGAGACAGAGTGTTATTATTGAGGGTCTGTTACTGGAGATGGAGTGTGTAACAGACAGAGTGTTATTATTGAGAGTCTGATACTGGAGATGGAGTGTGTAACAGACAGAGTGTTATTATTGAGGGTCTGATACTGGAGATGGAGTGTGTAACAGACAGAGTGTTATTATTGAGGGTCTGATACTGGAGATGGAGTGTGTAACAGAGACAGTGTTATTATTGAGAGTCTGATATCGGAGATGGAGTGTGTAACAGACAGAGTGTTATTATAGAGGGTCTGATACTGGAGATGGAGGGTGTAACAGACTGAGTGTTATTACTGATTGTCTGATACTGGAGATGGAGTGTGGAACAGACAGAGTGTTATTATTGATGGTCTGATACTGGAGATGGAGTGTGTAACAGACACAGTGTTAATATTGAGAGTCTGATATAGGAGATGGAGTGTGTAACAGACAGAGTGTTATTATTGAGGGTCTGATACTGGAGATGGAGTGTGTAACAGAGACAGTGTTATTATTGAGAGTCTGATATCGGAGATGGAGTGTGTAACAGACAGAGTGTTATTATTGAGGGTCTGATACTGGAGATGGAGTGTGTAACAGACTGAGTGTTATTATTGATTGTCTGATACTGGAGATGGAGTGTGTAACAGACAGAGTGTTATTATTGATGGTCTGATACTGGAGATGGAGTGTGTAACAGACACAGTGTTAATATTGAGAGTCTGATATAGGAGATGGAGTGTGTAACAGACAGAGTGTTATTATTGAGTGTCTGATACTGGAGATGGAGTGTGTAACAGACAGAGTGTTATTATTGAGTGTCTGATACTGGAGATGGAGTGTGTCAAAGACAGAGTGTTATTATTGAGAGTCTGATACTGGAGATGGAGTGTGTAACAGACAGAGTGTTATTATTGAGGGTCTGAAACTGGAGATGGAGTGTGTAACAGACAGAGTGTTATTATTGAGGGTCTGAAACTGGAGATGGAGTGTGCAACAGGCACAGTGTTAATATTGAGATTCTGATTTAGGAGATGGAGTGTGTAACAGACAGAATGTTATTATTGAGGGTCTAATACTGGAGATGGAGTGTGTAACAGACAGAGTGTTATTATTGAGGGTCTGATACTGGAGATGGAGTGTGTAACAGACAGAGTGTTATTATTGAGAGTCTGATACTGGAGATGGAGTGTGTAACAGACAGAGTGTTATTATTGAGAGTCTGATACTGGAGATGGAGTGTGTAACAGACAGAGTGTTATTATTGAGAGTCTGATACTGGAGATGGAGTGTGTAACAGACAGAGTGTTATTATTGAGGGTCTGATACTGGAGATGGAGTGTGTAACAGAGACAGTGTTATTATTGAGAGTCTGATATCGGAGATGGAGTGTGTAACAGACAGAGTGTTATTATAGAGGGTCTGATACTGGAGATGGAGGGTGTAACAGACTGAGTGTTATTACTGATTGTCTGATACTGGAGATGGAGTGTGGAACAGACAGAGTGTTATTATTGATGGTCTGATACTGGAGATGGAGTGTGTAACAGACACAGTGTTAATATTGAGAGTCTGATATAGGAGATGGAGTGTGTAACAGACAGAGTGTTATTATTGAGGGTCTGATACTGGAGATGGAGTGTGTAACAGAGACAGTGTTATTATTGAGAGTCTGATATCGGAGATGGAGTGTGTAACAGACAGAGTGTTATTATTGAGGGTCTGATACTGGAGATGGAGTGTGTAACAGACTGAGTGTTATTATTGATTGTCTGATACTGGAGATGGAGTGTGTAACAGACAGAGTGTTATTATTGATGGTCTGATACTGGAGATGGAGTGTGTAACAGACACAGTGTTAATATTGAGAGTCTGATATAGGAGATGGAGTGTGTAACAGACAGAGTGTTATTATTGAGTGTCTGATACTGGAGATGGAGTGTGTAACAGACAGAGTGTTATTATTGAGTGTCTGATACTGGAGATGGAGTGTGTCAAAGACAGAGTGTTATTATTGAGAGTCTGACACTGGAGATGGAGTGTGTAACAGACAGAGTGTTATTATTGAGGGTCTGAAACTGGAGATGGAGTGTGTAACAGACAGAGTGTTATTATTGAGGGTCTGAAACTGGAGATGGAGTGTGCAACAGGCACAGTGTTAATATTGAGATTCTGATTTAGGAGATGGAGTGTGTAACAGACAGAATGTTATTATTGAGGGTCTAATACTGGAGATGGAGTGTGTAACAGACAGAGTGTTATTATTGAGGGTCTGATACTGGAGATGGAGTGTGTAACAGACAGAGTGTTATTATTGAGAGTCTGATACTGGAGATGGAGTGTGTAACAGACAGAGTGTTATTATTGAGAGTCTGATACTGGAGATGGAGTGTGTAACAGACAGAGTGTTATTATTGAGAGTCTGATACTGGAGATGGAGTGTGTAACAGACAGAGTGTTATTATTGAGAGTCTGATACTGGAGATGGAGTGTGTAACAGACAGAGTGTTATTATTGAGAGTCTGATACCGGAGATGGAGTGTGTAACAGACAGAGTGTTATTATTGAGAGTCTGATACCGGAGATGGAGTGTGTAACAGACAGAGTGTTATTATTGAGAGTCTGATACAGGATATGGAGTGTGTAACAGACAGAGTGTTATGATTGAGGGTCTGATACTGGAGATGGAGTGTGTAACAGACAGAGTGTCATTATTGAGAGTCTGATACCGGAGATGGAGTGTGTAGCAGACAGACTGTTATTATTGAGAGTCTGATACCGGAGATGGAGTGTGTAACAGACAGAGTGTTATTATTGAATGTCTGATACTGGAGATGGAGTGTGTCAAAGACAGAGTGTTATTATTGAGAGTCTGATACCGGAGATGGAGTGTGTAACAGACAGAGTGTTATTATTGAGAGTCTGATACCGGAGATGGAGTGTGTAACAGACAGAGTGTTATTATTGAGAGTCTGATACCGGAGATGGAGTGTGTAACAGACAGACTGTTATTATTGAGGGTCTGATACTGGAGATGGAGTGTGTAAAAGACAGATTGTTATTATTGAGAGTCTGATACTGGAGATGGAGTTTGTAACAGACAGAGTGTTATTATTGAGGGTCTGATACTGGAGATGGAGTTTGTAACAGACAGACTGTTATTATTGAGTGTCTGATACTGGAGATGGAGTGTGTAACAGACAGAGTGTTATTATTGAGGGTCTGATACTGGAGATGGAGTGTGTAACAGACAGAGTGTTATTATTGAGGGTCTGATACTGGAGATGGAGTGTGTAAAAGACAGATTGTTATTATTGAGGGTCTGATACTGGAGATGGAGTGTGTAACAGACAGAGTGTTATTATTGATGGTCTGATACTGGAGATGGAGTGTGAAACAGACAGAGTGTTAATATTGAGAGTCTGATATAGGAGATGGAGTGTGTAACAGACAGAGTGTTATTATTGAGTGTCTGATACTGGAGATGGAGTGTGTCAAAGACAGTGTTATTATTGAGAGTCTGATACCGGAGATGGAGTGTGTAACAGACAGAGTGTTATTATTGAGTGTCTGATACTGGAGATGGAGTGTGTCAAAGACAGAGTGTTATTATTGAGAGTCTGATACTGGAGATGGAGTGTGTAACAGACAGAGTGTTATTATTGAGGGTCTGAAACTGGAGATGGAGTGTGTAACAGACAGAGTGTTATTATTGATGGTCTGATACTGGAGATGGAGTGTGTAACAGACACAGTGTTAATATTGAGAGTCTGATATAGGAGATGGAGTGTGTAACAGACAGAGTGTTATTATTGAGTGTCTGATACTGGAGATGGAGTGTGTAACAGACAGAGTGTTATTATTGAGTGTCTGATACTGGAGATGGAGTGTGTCAAAGACAGAGTGTTATTATTGAGAGTCTGATACTGGAGATGGAGTGTGTAACAGACAGAGTGTTATTATTGAGGGTCTGAAACTGGAGATGGAGTGTGTAACAGACAGAGTGTTATTATTGAGGGTCTGAAACTGGAGATGGAGTGTGCAACAGGCACAGTGTTAATATTGAGATTCTGATTAAGGAGATGGAGTGTGTAACAGACAGAATGTTATTATTGAGGGTCTAATACTGGAGATGGAGTGTGTAACAGACAGAGTGTTATTATTGAGGGTCTGATACTGGAGATGGAGTGTGTAACAGACAGAGTGTTATTATTGAGAGTCTGATACTGGAGATGGAGTGTGTAACAGACAGAGTGTTATTATTGAGAGTCTGATACTGGAGATGGAGTGTGTAACAGACAGAGTGTTATTATTGAGAGTCTGATACTGGAGATGGAGTGTGTAACAGACAGAGTGTTATTATTGAGAGTCTGATACTGGAGATGGAGTGTGTAACAGACAGAGTGTTATTATTGAGAGTCTGATACCGGAGATGGAGTGTGTAACAGACAGAGTGTTATTATTGAGAGTCTGATACCGGAGATGGAGTGTGTAACAGACAGAGTGTTATTATTGAGAGTCTGATACAGGATATGGAGTGTGTAACAGACAGAGTGTTATGATTGAGGGTCTGATACTGGAGATGGAGTGTGTAACAGACAGAGTGTCATTATTGAGTGTCTGATACCGGAGATGGAGTGTGTAGCAGACAGACTGTTATTATTGAGAGTCTGATACCGGAGATGGAGTGTGTAACAGACAGAGTGTTATTATTGAATGTCTGATACTGGAGATGGAGTGTGTCAAAGACAGAGTGTTATTATTGAGAGTCTGATACCGGAGATGGAGTGTGTAACAGACAGAGTGTTATTATTGAGAGTCTGATACCGGAGATGGAGTGTGTAACAGACAGAGTGTTATTATTGAGAGTCTGATTCCGGAGATGGAGTGTGTAACAGACAGAGTGTTATTATTGAGAGTCTGATACCGGAGATGGAGTGTGTAACAGACAGTGTTATTATTGAGAGTCTGATACTGGAGATGGAGTTTGTAACAGACAGAGTGTTATTATTGAGGGTCTGATACTGGAGATGGAGTTTGTAACAGACAGACTGTTATTATTGAGTGTCTGATACTGGAGATGGAGTGTGTAACAGACAGAGTGTTATTATTGAGGGTCTGATACTGGAGATGGAGTGTGTAACAGACAGAGTGTTATTATTGAGGGTCTGATACTGGAGATGGAGTGTGTAACAGACAGAGTGTTATTATTGAGGGTCTGATACTGGAGATGGAGTGTGTAACAGACAGTGTTATTATTGAGTGTCTGATACTGGAGAAGGAGTGTGTAACAGAAACAGTGTTATTATTGAGAGTCTGATACTGGAGATGGAGTGTGTAACAGAAACAGTGTTATTATTGAGAGTCTGATACCGGAGATGGAGTGTGTAACAGACAGAGTGTTATTATTGAGAGTCTGATACTGGAGATGGAGTTTGTAACAGACAGAGTGTTATTATTGAGGGTCTGATACTGGAGATGGAGTTTGTAACAGACAGACTGTTATTATTGAGTGTCTGATACTGGAGATGGAGTGTGTAACAGACAGAGTGTTATTATTGAGGGTCTGATACTGGAGATGGAGTGTGTAACAGACAGAGTGTTATTATTGAGGGTATGATACTGGAGATGGAGTTTGTAACAGACAGACTGTTATTATTGAGTGTCTGATACTGGAGATGGAGTGTGTAACAGACAGAGTGTTATTATTGAGGGTCTGAAACTGGAGATGGAGTGTGTAACAGGCACAGTGTTAATATTGAGATTCTGATTTAGGAGATGGAGTGTGTAACAGACAGAGTGTTATTATTGAGGGTCTGATACTGGAGATGGAGTGTGTAACAGACAGAGTGTTATTATTGATGGTCTGATACTGGAGATGGAGTGTGTAACAGACAGAGTGTTATTATTGATGGTCTGATACAGGAGATGGAGTGTGTAACAGACACAGTGTTATTATTGAGGGTCTGTTACTGGAGATGGAGTATGTAACAGAGAGAGTGTTATTATTGAGAGTCTGATACTGGAGATGGAGTGTGTAACAGACAGAGTGTTATTATTGAGGGTCTGATACTGGAGATGGAGTGTGTAACAGACAGAGTGTTATTATTGAGGGTCTGATACTGGAGATGGAGTGTGTAACAGAGACAGTGTTATTATTGAGAGTATTATATCGGAGATGGAGTGTGTAACAGACAGAGTGTTATTATAGAGGGTCTGATACTGGAGATGGAGTGTGTAACAGACTGAGTGTTATTATTGATTGTCTGATACTGGAGATGGAGTGTGTAACAGACAGAGTGTTATTATTGATGGTCTGATACTGGAGATGGAGTGTGTAACAGACACAGTGTTAATATTGAGAGTCTGATATAGGAGATGGAGTGTGTAACAGACAGAGTGTTATTATTGAGGGTCTGATACTGGAGATGGAGTGTGTAACAGAGACAGTGTTATTATTGAGAGTCTGATATCGGAGATGGAGTGTGTAACAGACAGAGTGTTATTATTGAGAGTCTGATACTGGAGATGGAGTGTGTAACAGACTGAGTGTTATTATTGATTGTCTGATACTGGAGATGGAGTGTGTAACAGACAGAGTGTTATTATTGATGGTCTGATACTGGAGATGGAGTGTGTAACAGACACAGTGTTAATATTGAGAGTCTGATATAGGAGATGGAGTGTGTAACAGACAGAGTGTTATTATTGAGTGTCTGATACTGGAGATGGAGTGTGTAACAGACAGAGTGTTATTATTGAGTGTCTGATACTGGAGATGGAGTGTGTCAAAGACAGAGTGTTATTATTGAGAGTCTGATACTGGAGATGGAGTGTGTAACAGACAGAGTGTTATTATTGAGGGTCTGAAACTGGAGATGGAGTGTGTAACAGACAGAGTGTTATTATTGAGGGTCTGAAACTGGAGATGGAGTGTGCAACAGGCACAGTGTTAATATTGAGATTCTGATTTAGGAGATGGAGTGTGTAACAGACAGAGTGTTATTATTGAGGGTCTAATACTGGAGATGGAGTGTGTAACAGACAGAGTGTTATTATTGAGGGTCTGATACTGGAGATGGAGTGTGTAACAGACAGAGTGTTATTATTGAGAGTCTGATACTGGAGATGGAGTGTGTAACAGACAGAGTGTTATTATTGAGAGTCTGATACTGGAGATGGAGTGTGCAACAGACAGAGTGTTATTATTGAGAGTCTGATACTGGAGATGGAGTGTGTAACAGACAGAGTGTTATTATTGATAGTCTGATACAGGAGATGGAGTGTGTAACAGACAGAGTGTTATTATTGAGAGTCTGATACCGGAGATGGAGTGTGTAACAGACAGAGTGTTATTATTGAGAGTCTGATACCGGAGATGGAGTGTGTAACAGACAGAGTGTTATTATTGAGGGTCTGATACTGGAGATGGAGTGTGTAACAGACAAAGTGTTATTATTGATGGTCTGATACTGGAGATGGAGTGTGAAACAGACAGAGTGTTAATATTGAGAGTCTGATATAGGAGATGGAGTGTGTAACAGACAGAGTGTTATTATTGAGTGTCTGATACTGGAGATGGAGTGTGTCAAAGACAGTGTTATTATTGAGAGTCTGATACCGGAGATGGAGTGTGTAACAGACAGAGTGTTATTATTGAGTGTCTGATACTGGAGATGGAGTGTGTCAAAGACAGAGTGTTATTATTGAGAGTCTGATACTGGAGATGGAGTGTGTAACAGACAGAGTGTTATTATTGAGGGTCTGAAACTGGAGATGGAGTGTGTAACAGACAGAGGGTTCTTATTGAGGGTCTGAAACTGGAGATGGAGTGTGTAACAGGCACAGTGTTAATATTGAGATTCTGATTTAGGAGATGGAGTGTGTAACAGACAGAGTGTTATTATTGAGGGTCTGATACTGGAGATGGAGTGTGTAACAGACAGAGTGTTATTATTGATGGTCTGATACAGGAGATGGAGTGTGTAACAGACACAGTGTTATTATTGAGGGTCTGATACTGGAGATGGAGTGTGTAAGAGACAGAGTGTTATTATTGAGGGTCTGTTACTGGAGATGGAGTGTGTAACGGACAGAGTGTTATTATTGAGAGTCTGATACTGGAGACGGAGTGTGTAACAGACAGACTGTTATTATTGAGGGTCTGATACTGGAGATGGAGTGTGTAACAGACAGAGTGTTATTATTGAGGGTCTGATACTGGAGATGGAGTGTGTAACAGAGACAGTGTTATTATTGAGAGTCTGATATCGGAGATGGAGTGTGTAACAGACAGAGTGTTATTATAGAGGGTCTGATACTGGAGATGGAGTGTGTAACAGACTGAGTGTTATTATTGATTGTCTGATACTGGAGATGGAGTGTGTAACAGACAGAGTGTTATTATTGATGGTCTGATACTGGAGATGGAGTGTGTAACAGACACAGTGTTAATATTGAGAGTCTGATATAGGAGATGGAGTGTGTAACAGACAGAGTGTTATTATTGAGGGTCTGATACTGGAGATGGAGTGTGTAACAGAGACAGTGTTATTATTGAGAGTCTGATATCGGAGATGGAGTGTGTAACAGACAGAGTGTTATTATTGAGGGTCTGATACTGGAGATGGAGTGTGTAACAGACTGAGTGTTATTATTGATTGTCTGATACTGGAGATGGAGTGTGTAACAGACAGAGTGTTATTATTGATGGTCTGATACTGGAGATGGAGTGTGTAACAGACACAGTGTTAATATTGAGAGTCTGATATAGGAGATGGAGTGTGTAACAGACAGAGTGTTATTATTGAGTGTCTGATACTGGAGATGGAGTGTGTCAAAGACAGAGTGTTATTATTGAGAGTCTGATACTGGAGATGGAGTGTGTAACAGACAGAGTGTTATTATTGAGGGTCTGAAACTGGAGATGGAGTGTGTAACAGACAGAGTGTTATTATTGAGGGTCTGAAACTGGAGATGGAGTGTGTAAAGGCACAGTGTTAATATTGAGATTCTGATTTAGGAGATGGAGTGTGTAACAGACAGAGTGTTATTATTGAGGGTCTGATACTGGAGATGGAGTGTGTAACAGACAGAGTGTTATTATTGATGGTCTGATACTGGAGATGGAGTGTGTAACAGACAGAGTGTTATTATTGATGGTCTGATACAGGAGATGGAGTGTGTAACAGACACAGTGTTATTATTGAGGGTCTGATACTGGAGATGGAGTGTGTAAGAGACAGAGTGTTATTATTGAGGGTCTGTTACTGGAGATGGAGTGTGTAACAGACAGAGTGTTATTATTGAGAGTCTGATACTGGAGATGGAGTGTGTAACAGACAGAGTGTTATTATTGAGGGTCTGTTACTGGAGATGGAGTGTGTAACAGACAGAGTGTTATTATTGAGAGTCTGATACTGGAGATGGAGTGTGTAACAGACAGACTGTTATTATTGAGAGTCTGATACTGGAGATGGAGTGTGTAACAGACAGAGTGTTATTATTGAGGGTCTGATACTGCAGATGGAGTGTGTAACAGAGACAGTGTTATTATTGAGAGTCTGATATCGGAGATGGAGTGTGTAACAGACAGAGTGTTATTATAGAGGGTCTGATACTGGAGATGGAGTGTGTAACAGACTGAGTGTTATTATTGATTGTCTGATACTGGAGATGGAGTGTGTAACAGACAGAGTGTTATTATTGATGGTCTGATACTGGAGATGGAGTGTGTAACAGACACAGTGTTAATATTGAGAGTCTGATATAGGAGATGGAGTGTGTAACAGACAGAGTGTTATTATTGAGGGTCTGATACTGGAGATGGAGTGTGTAACAGAGACAGTGTTATTATTGAGAGTCTGATACCTTAGATGGAGTGTGTAACAGACAGACTGTTATTATTGAGTGTCTGATACTGGAGATGGAGTGTGTAACAGACAGAGTGTTATTATTGAGGGTCTGATACTGGAGATGGAGTTTGTAAAAGACAGATTGTTATTATTGAGAGTCTGATACTGGAGATGGAGTGTGTAACAGACAGAGTGTTATTATTGAGGGTCTGATACTGGAGATGGATTGTGTAAAAGACAGATTGTTATTATTGAGGGTCTGATACTGGAGATGGAGTGTGTAACAGACAGAGTGTTATTATTGATGGTCTGATACTGGAGATGGAGTGTGAAACAGACAGAGTGTTAATATTGAGAGTCTGATATAGGAGATGGAGTGTGTAACAGACAGAGTGTTATTATTGAGTGTCTGATACTGTAGATGGAGTGTGTCAAAGACAGTGTTATTATTGAGAGTCTGATACCGGAGATGGAGTGTGTAACAGACAGAGTGTTATTATTGAGTGTCTGATACTGGAGATGGAGTGTGTCAAAGACAGAGTGTTATTATTGAGAGTCTGATACTGGAGATGGAGTGTGTAACAGACAGAGTGTTATTATTGAGGGTCTGAAACTGGAGATGGAGTGTGTAACAGACAGAGTGTTATTATTGAGGGTCTGAAACTGGAGATGGAGTGTGTAAAGGCACAGTGTTAATATTGAGATTCTGATTTAGGAGATGGAGTGTGTAACAGACAGAGTGTTATTATTGAGGGTCTGATACTGGAGATGGAGTGTGTAACAGACAGAGTGTTATTATTGATGGTCTGATACTGGAGATGGAGTGTGTAACAGACAGAGTGTTATTATTGATGGTCTGATACAGGAGATGGAGTGTGTAACAGACACAGTGTTATTATTGAGGGTCTGATACTGGAGATGGAGTGTGTAAGAGACAGAGTGTTATTATTGAGGGTCTGTTACTGGAGATGGAGTGTGTAACAGACAGAGTGTTATTATTGAGAGTCTGATACTGGAGATGGAGTGTGTAACAGACAGAGTGTTATTATTGAGGGTCTGTTACTGGAGATGGAGTGTGTAACAGACAGAGTGTTATTATTGAGAGTCTGATACTGGAGATGGAGTGTGTAACAGACAGACTGTTATTATTGAGAGTCTGATACTGGAGATGGAGTGTGTAACAGACAGAGTGTTATTATTGAGGGTCTGATACTGGAGATGGAGTGTGTAACAGAGACAGTGTTATTATTGAGAGTCTGATATCGGAGATGGAGTGTGTAACAGACAGAGTGTTATTATAGAGGGTCTGATACTGGAGATGGAGTGTGTAACAGACTGAGTGTTATTATTGATTGTCTGATACTGGAGATGGAGTGTGTAACAGACAGAGTGTTATTATTGATGGTCTGATACTGGAGATGGAGTGTGTAACAGACACAGTGTTAATATTGAGAGTCTGATATAGGAGATGGAGTGTGTAACAGACAGAGTGTTATTATTGAGGGTCTGATACTGGAGATGGAGTGTGTAACAGAGACAGTGTTATTATTGAGAGTCTGATACCTTAGATGGAGTGTGTAACAGACAGACTGTTATTATTGATTGTCTGATACTGGAGATGGAGTGTGTAACAGACAGACTGTTATTATTGAGTGTCTGATACTGGAGATGGAGTGTGTAACAGACAGAGTGTTATTATTGAGGGTCTGATACTGGAGATGGAGTGTGTAAAAGACAGATTGTTATTATTGAGAGTCTGATACTGGAGATGGAGTGTGTAACAGACAGAGTGTTATTATTGAGGGTCTGATACTGGAGATGGAGTGTGTAAAAGACAGATTGTTATTATTGATGGTCTGATACTGGAGATGGAGTGTGTAACAGACAGAGTGTTATTATTGAGTGTCTGATACTGGAGATGGAGTGTGTAACAGACAGAGTGTTATTATTGAGTGTCTGATACTGGAGATGGAGTGTGTCAAAGACAGAGTGTTATTATTGAGAGTCTGATACTGGAGATGGAGTGTGTAACAGACAGAGTGTTATTATTGAGGGTCTGAAACTGGAGATGGAGTGTGTAACAGACAGAGTGTTATTATTGAGGGTCTGAAACTGGAGATGGAGTGTGCAACAGGCACAGTGTTAATATTGAGATTCTGATTTAGGAGATGGAGTGTGTAACAGACAGAGTGTTATTATTGAGGGTCTAATACTGGAGATGGAGTGTGTAACAGACAGAGTGTTATTATTGAGGGTCTGATACTGGAGATGGAGTGTGTAACAGACAGAGTGTTATTATTGAGAGTCTGATACTGGAGATGGAGTGTGTAACAGACAGAGTGTTATTATTGAGAGTCTGATACTGGAGATGGAGTGTGTAACAGACAGAGTGTTATTATTGAGAGTCTGATACTGGAGATGGAGTGTGTAACAGACAGAGTGTTATTATTGAGAGTCTGATACTGGAGATGGAGTGTGTAACAGACAGAGTGTTATTATTGAGAGTCTGATACCGGAGATGGAGTGTGTAACAGACAGAGTGTTATTATTGAGAGTCTGATACCGGAGATGGAGTGTGTAACAGACAGAGTGTTATTATTGTGAGTCTGATACAGGAGATGGAGTGTGTAACAGACAGAGTGTTATGATTGAGGGTCTGATACTGGAGATGGAGTGTGTAACAGACAGAGTGTCATTATTGAGAGTCTGATACCGGAGATGGAGTGTGTAGCAGACAGACTGTTATTATTGAGAGTCTGATACCGGAGATGGAGTGTGTAACAGACAGAGTGTTATTATTGAATGTCTGATACTGGAGATGGAGTGTGTCAAAGACAGAGTGTTATTATTGAGAGTCTGATACCGGAGATGGAGTGTGTAACAGACAGAGTGTTATTATTGAGAGTCTGATACCGGAGATGGAGTGTGTAACAGACAGAGTGTTATTATTGAGAGTCTGATACCGGAGATGGAGTGTGTAACAGACAGAGTGTTATTATTGAGAGTCTGATACCTGAGATGGAGTGTGTAACAGACAGAGTGTTATTATTGAGAGTCTGATACCGGAGATGGAGTGTGTAACAGACAGAGTGTTATTATTGAGAGTCTGATACTGGAGATGGAGTGTGTCAAAGACAGAGTGTTATTATTGAGAGTCTGATACCGGAGATGGAGTGTGTAACAGACAGAGTGTTATTATTGAGGGTCTGATACTGAAGATGGAGTGTGTAACAGACAGAGTGTTATTATTGAGTGTCTGATACTGGAGATGGAGTGTGTAACAGACAGACTGTTATTATTGAGTGTCTGATACTGGAGATGGAGTGTGTAACAGACAGAGTGTTATTATTGAGGGTCTGATACTGGAGATGGAGTGTGTAAAAGACAGATTGTTATTATTGAGAGTCTGATACTGGAGATGGAGTGTGTAACAGACAGAGTGTTATTATTGAGGGTCTGATACTGGAGATGGAGTGTGTAAAAGACAGATTGTTATTATTGATGGTCTGATACTGGAGATGGAGTGTGTAACAGACAGAGTGTTATTATTGAGTGTCTGATACTGGAGATGGAGTGTGTAACAGACAGAGTGTTATTATTGAGTGTCTGATACTGGAGATGGAGTGTGTCAAAGACAGAGTGTTATTATTGAGAGTCTGATACTGGAGATGGAGTGTGTAACAGACAGAGTGTTATTATTGAGGGTCTGAAACTGGAGATGGAGTGTGTAACAGACAGAGTGTTATTATTGAGGGTCTGAAACTGGAGATGGAGTGTGCAACAGGCACAGTGTTAATATTGAGATTCTGATTTAGGAGATGGAGTGTGTAACAGACAGAGTGTTATTATTGAGGGTCTAATACTGGAGATGGAGTGTGTAACAGACAGAGTGTTATTATTGAGGGTCTGATACTGGAGATGGAGTGTGTAACAGACAGAGTGTTATTATTGAGAGTCTGATACTGGAGATGGAGTGTGTAACAGACAGAGTGTTATTATTGAGAGTCTGATACTGGAGATGGAGTGTGTAACAGACAGAGTGTTATTATTGAGAGTCTGATACTGGAGATGGAGTGTGTAACAGACAGAGTGTTATTATTGAGAGTCTGATACTGGAGATGGAGTGTGTAACAGACAGAGTGTTATTATTGAGAGTCTGATACCGGAGATGGAGTGTGTAACAGACAGAGTGTTATTATTGAGAGTCTGATACCGGAGATGGAGTGTGTAACAGACAGAGTGTTATTATTGTGAGTCTGATACAGGAGATGGAGTGTGTAACAGACAGAGTGTTATGATTGAGGGTCTGATACTGGAGATGGAGTGTGTAACAGACAGAGTGTCATTATTGAGAGTCTGATACCGGAGATGGAGTGTGTAGCAGACAGACTGTTATTATTGAGAGTCTGATACCGGAGATGGAGTGTGTAACAGACAGAGTGTTATTATTGAATGTCTGATACTGGAGATGGAGTGTGTCAAAGACAGAGTGTTATTATTGAGAGTCTGATACCGGAGATGGAGTGTGTAACAGACAGAGTGTTATTATTGAGAGTCTGATACCGGAGATGGAGTGTGTAACAGACAGAGTGTTATTATTGAGAGTCTGATACCGGAGATGGAGTGTGTAACAGACAGAGTGTTATTATTGAGAGTCTGATACCTGAGATGGAGTGTGTAACAGACAGAGTGTTATTATTGAGAGTCTGATACCGGAGATGGAGTGTGTAACAGACAGAGTGTTATTATTGAGAGTCTGATACTGGAGATGGAGTGTGTCAAAGACAGAGTGTTATTATTGAGAGTCTGATACCGGAGATGGAGTGTGTAACAGACAGAGTGTTATTATTGAGAGTCTGATACCGGAGATGGAGTGTGTAACAGACAGAGTGTTATTATTGAGGGTCTGATACTGAAGATGGAGTGTGTAACAGACAGAGTGTTATTATTGAGTGTCTGATACTGGAGATGGAGTGTGTAACAGACAGACTGTTATTATTGAGTGTCTGATACTGGAGATGGAGTGTGTAACAGACAGAGTGTTATTATTGAGGGTCTGATACTGGAGATGGAGTGTGTAAAAGACAGATTGTTATTATTGAGAGTCTGATACTGGAGATGGAGTGTGTAACAGACAGAGTGTTATTATTGAGGGTCTGATACTGGAGATGGAGTGTGTAAAAGACAGATTGTTATTATTGAGGGTCTGATACTGGAGATGGAGTGTGTAACAGACAGAGTGTTATTATTGATGGTCTGATACTGGAGATGGAGTGTGAAACAGACAGAGTGTTAATATTGAGAGTCTGATATAGGAGATGGAGTGTGTAACAGACAGAGTGTTATTATTGAGTGTCTGATACTGGAGATGGAGTTTGTCAAAGACAGTGTTATTATTGAGAGTCTGATACCGGAGATGGAGTGTGTAACAGACAGAGTGTTATTATTGAGTGTCTGATACTGGAGATGGAGTGTGTCAAAGACAGAGTGTTATTATTGAGAGTCTGATACTGGAGATGGAGTGTGTAACAGACAGAGTGTTATTATTGAGGGTCTGAAACTGGAGATGGAGTGTGTAACAGACAGAGTGTTATTATTGAGGGTCTGAAACTGGAGATGGAGTGTGTAACAGGCACATTGTTAATATTGAGATTCTGATTTAGGAGATGGAGTGTGTAACAGACAGAGTGTTATTATTGAGGGTCTGATACTGGAGATGGAGTGTGTAACAGACAGAGTGTTATTATTGATGGTCTGATACTGGAGATGGAGTGTGTAACAGACAGAGTGTTATTATTGATGGTCTGATACAGGAGATGGAGTGTGTAACAGACACAGTGTTATTATTGAGGGTCTGATACTGGAGATGGAGTGTATAAGAGACAGAGTGTTATTATTGAGGGTCTGTTACTGGAGATGGAGTGTGTAACAGACAGAGTGTTATTATTGAGAGTCTGATACTGGAGATGGAGTGTGTAACAGACAGAGTGTTATTATTGAGGGTCTGTTACTGGAGATGGAGTGTGTAACAGACAGAGTGTTATTATTGAGAGTCTGATACTGGAGATGGAGTGTGTAACAGACAGACTGTTATTATTGAGAGTCTGATACTGGAGATGGAGTGTGTAACAGACAGAGTGTTATTATTGAGGGTCTGATACTGGAGATGGAGTGTGTAACAGAGACAGTGTTATTATTGAGAGTCTGATATCGGAGATGGAGTGTGTAACAGACAGAGTGTTATTATAGAGGGTCTGATACTGGAGATGGAGTGTGTAACAGACAGAGTGTTATTATTGAGTGTCTGATACTGGAGATGGAGTGTGTAACAGACAGAGTGTTATTATTGAGTGTCTGATACTGGAGATGGAGTGTGTCAAAGACAGAGTGTTATTATTGAGAGTCTGATACTGGAGATGGAGTGTGTAACAGACAGAGTGTTATTATTGAGGGTCTGAAACTGGAGATGGAGTGTGTAACAGACAGAGTGTTATTATTGAGGGTCTGAAACTGGAGATGGAGTGTGCAACAGGCACAGTGTTAATATTGAGATTCTGATTTAGGAGATGGAGTGTGTAACAGACAGAGTGTTATTATTGAGGGTCTAATACTGGAGATGGAGTGTGTAACAGACAGAGTGTTATTATTGAGGGTCTGATACTGGAGATGGAGTGTGTAACAGACAGAGTGTTATTATTGAGAGTCTGATACTGGAGATGGAGTGTGTAACAGACAGAGTGTTATTATTGACAGTCTGATACTGGAGATGGAGTGTGTAACAGACAGAGTGTTATTATTGAGAGTCTGATACTGGAGATGGAGTGTGTAACAGACAGAGTGTTATTATTGAGAGTCTGATACTGGAGATGGAGTGTGTAACAGACAGAGTGTTATTATTGAGAGTCTGATACCGGAGATGGAGTGTGTAACAGACAGAGTGTTATTATTGAGAGTCTGATACCGGAGATGGAGTGTGTAACAGACAGAGTGTTATTATTGAGAGTCTGATACAGGAGATGGAGTGTGTAACAGACAGAGTGTTAAGATTGAGGGTCTGATACTGGAGATGGAGTGTGTAACAGACAGAGTGTCATTATTGAGAGTCTGATACCGGAGATGGAGTGTGTAGCAGACAGACTGTTATTATTGAGAGTCTGATACCGGAGATGGAGTGTGTAACAGACAGAGTGTTATTATTGAATGTCTGATACTGGAGATGGAGTGTGTCAAAGACAGAGTGTTATTATTGAGAGTCTGATACCGGAGATGGAGTGTGTAACAGACAGAGTGTTATTATTGAGAGTCTGATACCGGAGATGGAGTGTGTAACAGACAGAGTGTTATTATTGAGAGTCTGATACCGGAGATGGAGTGTGTAACAGACAGAGTGTTATTATTGAGAGTCTGATACCTGAGATGGAGTGTGTAACAGACAGAGTGTTATTATTGAGAGTCTGATACCGGAGATGGAGTGTGTAACAGACAGAGTGTTATTATTGAGAGTCTGATACTGGAGATGGAGTGTGTCAAAGACAGAGTGTTATTATTGAGAGTCTGATACCGGAGATGGAGTGTGTAACAGACAGAGTGTTATTATTGAGAGTCTGATACCGGAGATGGAGTGTGTAACAGACAGAGTGTTATTATTGAGGGTCTGATACTGGAGATGGAGTGTGTAACAGACAGAGTGTTATTATTGAGTGTCTGATACTGGAGATGGAGTGTGTAACAGACAGACTGTTATTATTGAGTGTCTGATACTGGAGATGGAGTGTGTAACAGACAGAGTGTTATTATTGAGGGTCTGATACTGGAGATGGAGTGTGTAAAAGACAGATTGTTATTATTGAGAGTCTGATACTGGAGATGGAGTGTGTAACAGACAGAGTGTTATTATTGAGGGTCTGATACTGGAGATGGAGTGTGTAAAAGACAGATTGTTATTATTGAGGGTCTGATACTGGAGATGGAGTGTGTAACAGACAGAGTGTTATTATTGATGGTCTGATACTGGAGATGGAGTGTGAAACAGACAGAGTGTTAATATTGAGAGTCTGATATAGGAGATGGAGTGTGTAACAGACAGAGTGTTATTATTGAGTGTCTGATACTGGAGATGGAGTGTGTCAAAGACAGTGTTATTATTGAGAGTCTGATACCGGAGATGGAGTGTGTAACAGACAGAGTGTTATTATTGAGTGTCTGATACTGGAGATGGAGTGTGTCAAAGACAGAGTGTTATTATTGAGAGTCTGATACTGGAGATGGAGTGTGTAACAGACAGAGTGTTATTATTGAGGGTCTGAAACTGGAGATGGAGTGTGTAACAGACAGAGTGTTATTATTGAGGGTCTGAAACTGGAGATGGAGTGTGTAACAGGCACAGTGTTAATATTGAGATTCTGATTTAGGAGATGGAGTGTGTAACAGACAGAGTGTTATTATTGAGGGTCTGATACTGGAGATGGAGTGTGTAACAGACAGAGTGTTATTATTGATGGTCTGATACTGGAGATGGAGTGTGTAACAGACAGAGTGTTATTATTGATGGTCTGATACAGGAGATGGAGTGTGTAACAGACACAGTGTTATTATTGAGGGTCTGATACTGGAGATGGAGTGTGTAAGAGACAGAGTGTTATTATTGAGGGTCTGTTACTGGAGATGGAGTGTGTAACAGACAGAGTGTTATTATTGAGAGTCTGATACTGGAGATGGAGTGTGTAACAGACAGAGTGTTATTATTGAGGGTCTGTTACTGGAGATGGAGTGTGTAACAGACAGAGTGTTATTATTGAGAGTCTGATACTGGAGATGGAGTGTGTAACAGACAGACTGTTATTATTGAGAGTCTGATACTGGAGATGGAGTGTGTAACAGACAGAGTGTTATTATTGAGGGTCTGAAACTGGAGATGGAGTGTGTAACAGAGACAGTGTTATTATTGAGAGTCTGATATCGGAGATGGAGTGTGTAACAGACAGAGTGTTATTATAGAGGGTCTGATACTGGAGATGGAGTGTGTAACAGACTGAGTGTTAGTATTGATTGTCTGATACTGGAGATGGAGTGTGTAACAGACAGAGTGTTATTATTGATGGTCTGATACTGGAGATGGAGTGTGTAACAGACACAGTGTTAATATTGAGAGTCTGATATAGGAGATGGAGTGTGTAACAGACAGAGTGTTATTATTGAGGGTCTGATAGTGGAGATGGAGTGTGTAACAGAGACAGTGTTATTATTGAGAGTCTGATACCTTAGATGGAGTGTGTAACAGACAGACTGTTATTATTGAGTGTCTGATACTGGAGATGGAGTGTGTAACAGACAGACTGTTATTATTGAGTGTCTGATACTGGAGATGGAGTGTGTAACAGACAGAGTGTTATTATTGAGGGTCTGATACTGGAGATGGAGTGTGTAAAAGACAGATTGTTATTATTGAGAGTCTGATACTGGAGATGGAGTGTGTAACAGACAGAGTGTTATTATTGAGGGTCTGATACTGGAGATGGAGTGTGTAAAAGACAGATTGTTATTATTGAGGGTCTGATACTGGAGATGGAGTGTGTAACAGACAGAGTGTTATTATTGATGGTCTGATACTGGAGATGGAGTGTGAAACAGACAGAGTGTTAATATTGAGAGTCTGATATAGGAGATGGAGTGTGTAACAGACAGAGTGTTATTATTGAGTGTCTGATACTGGAGATGGAGTGTGTCAAAGACAGTGTTATTATTGAGAGTCTGATACCGGAGATGGAGTGTGTAACAGACAGAGTGTTATTATTGAGAGTCTGATACTGGAGATGGAGTGTGTAACAGACAGAGTGTTATTATTGAGGGTCTGAAACTGGAGATGGAGTGTGTAACAGACAGAGTGTTATTATTGAGGGTCTGAAACTGGAGATGGAGTGTGTAACAGGCACAGTGTTAATATTGAGATTCTGATTTAGGAGATGGAGTGTGTAACAGACAGAGTGTTATTATTGAGGGTCTGATACTGGAGATGGAGTGTGTAACAGACAGAGTGTTATTATTGATGGTCTGATACTGGAGATGGAGTGTGTAACAGACAGAGTGTTATTATTGATGGTCTGATACAGGAGATGGAGTGTGTAACAGACACAGTGTTATTATTGAGGGTCTGATACTGGAGATGGAGTGTGTCAGAGACAGAGTGTTATTATTGAGGGTCTGTTACTGGAGATGGAGTGTGTAACAGACAGAGTGTTATTATTGAGAGTCTGATACTGGAGATGGAGTGTGTAACAGACAGAGTGTTATTATTGAGGGTCTGATACTGGAGATGGAGTGTGTAACAGACAGAGTGTTATTATTGAGGGTCTGATACTGGAGATGGAGTGTGTAACAGAGACAGTGTTATTATTGAGAGTCTGATATCGGAGATGGAGTGTGTAACAGACAGAGTGTTATTATAGAGGGTCTGATACTGGAGATGGAGTGTGTAACAGACTGAGTGTTATTATTGATTGTCTGATACTGGAGATGGAGTGTGTAACAGACAGAGTGTTATTATTGATGGTCTGATACTGGAGATGGAGTGTGTAACAGACACAGTGTTAATATTGAGAGTCTGATATAGGAGATGGAGTGTGTAACAGACAGAGTGTTATTATTGAGGGTCTGATACTGGAGATGGTGTGTGTAAAAGAGACAGTGTTATTATTGAGAGTCTGATATCGGAGATGGAGTGTGTAACAGACAGAGTGTTATTATTGAGGGTCTGATACTGGAGATGGAGTGTGTAACAGACTGAGTGTTATTATTGATTGTCTGATACTGGAGATGGAGTGTGTAACAGACAGAGTGTTATTATTGATGGTCTGATACTGGAGATGGAGTGTGTAACAGACACAGTGTTAATATTGAGAGTCTGATATAGGAGATGGAGTGTGTAACAGACAGAGTGTTATTATTGAGTGTCTGATACTGGAGATGGAGTTTGTAACAGACAGAGTGTTATTATTGAGTGTCTGATACTGGGGATGGAGTGTGTCAAAGACAGAGTGTTATTATTGAGAGTCTGATACTGGAGATGGAGTGTGTAACAGACAGAGTGTTATTATTGAGGGTCTGAAACTGGAGATGGAGTGTGTAACAGACAGAGTGTTATTATTGAGGGTCTGAAACTGGAGATGGAGTGTGCAACAGGCACAGTGTTAATATTGAGATTCTGATTTAGGAGATGGAGTGTGTAACAGACAGAGTGTTATTATTGAGGGTCTCATACTGGAGATGGAGTGTGTAACAGACAGAGTGTTATTATTGAGGGTCTGATACTGGAGATGGAGTGTGTAACAGACAGAGTGTTATTATTGAGGGTCTGATACTGGAGATGGAGTGTGTAACAGACAGAGTGTTATTATAGATGGTCTGATACTGGAGATGGAGTGTGTAACAGACAGAGTGTTATTATTGATGGTCTGATACAGGAGATGGAGTGTGTAACAGACACAGTGTTATTATTGAGGGTCTGATACTGGAGATGGAGTGTGTAAGAGACAGAGTGTTATTATTGAGGGTCTGTTACTGGAGATGGAGTGTGTAACAGACAGAGTGTTATTATTGAGAGTCTGATACTGGAGATGGAGTGTGTAACAGACAGAGTGTTATGATTGAGGGTCTGATACTGGAGATGGAGTGTGTAAAAGACAGAGTGTTATTATTGAGGGTCTGATACTGGAGATGGAGTGTGTAACAGACAGAGTGTTATTATTGATGGTCTGATACTGGAGATGGAGTGTGTAACAGAGACAGTGTTATTATTGAGAGTCTGATATCGGAGATGGAGTGTGTAACAGACAGAGTGTTATTATTGAGGGTCTGATACTGGAGATGGAGTGTGTAACAGACGGAGTGTTATTATTGATTGTCTGATACTGGAGATGGAGTGTGTAACAGACAGAGTGTTATTATTGATGGTCTGATACTGGAGATGGAGTGTGTAACAGACACAGTGTTAATATTGAGAGTCTGATACTGGAGATGGAGTGTGTAACAGACACAGTGTTAATATTGAGAGTCTGATACTGGAGATGGAGTGTGTAAGAGACAGAGTGTTATTATTGAGGGTCTGATACTGGAGATGGAGTGTGTAACAGACAGAGTGTTATTATTGAGGGTCTGATACTGGAGATGGAGTGTGTAACAGACAGAGTGTTATTATTGAGGGTCTGATACTGGAGATGGAGTGTGTAACAGACAGACTGTTTTTATTGAAGGTCTGATACAGGAGATGGAGTGTGTAATAGACAGAGTGTTATTATTGAGGGTCTGGTACTGGAGACGGAGTGTGTAACAGACAGTGTTATTATTGAGGGTCTGATACAGGAGATGGAGTGTGTAACAGACAGAGTCTCATTATTGAGAGTCTGATACTGGAGATGGAGTGTGTAACAGACAGAGTCTCATTATTGAGAGTCTGATACAGGAGATGGAGTGTGTAACAGACACAGTGTTATTATTGAGGGTCTGATACTGGAGATGGAGTGTGTAACAGACAGAGTGTTATATTGATGGTCTGATACTGGAGATGGAGTGTGTAACAGACAGAGTGTTATTATTGAGGGTCTGATACTGGAGATGGAGTGTGTAACAGACAGAGTCTCATTATTGAGAGTCTGATACTGGAGATGGAGTGTGTAACAGACAGAGTGTTATTATTGAGGGTCTGATACTGGTGATGGAGTGTGTAACAGACAGTGTTATTATTGAGGGTCTGATACTGGAGATGGAGTGTGTAACAGACAGAGTGTTATATTGATGGTCTGATACTGGAGATGGAGTGTGTAACAGACAGAGTGTTATTATTGAGGGTCTGATACTGGAGATGGAGTGTGTAACAGACAGAGTCTCATTATTGAGAGTCTGATACTGGAGATGGAGTGTGTAACGGACAGAGTGTTATTATTGAGAGTCTGATACTGGAGATGGAGTGTGTAACAGACAGAGTGTTATTATTGAGAGTCTGATACTGGAGATGGAGTGTGTAACTGACACAGTGTTATTATTGAGAGTCTGATACTGGAGATGGACTGTGTAAAAGACACTGTGTTAATATTGAGAGTCTGAAACTGGAGATGGAGTGTGTAACAGACAGAGTGTTATTATTGATGGTCTGATACTGGAGATGGAGTGTGTAACAGACAGAGTGTTATTATTGAGAGTCTGATATAGGAGATGGAGTGTGTAACAGACAGAGTGTTATTATTGATGGTCTGATACTGGAGATGGAGTGTGTAACAGACACAGTGTTAATATTGAGAGTCTGATATAGGAGATGGAGTGTGTAACAGACAGAGTGTTATTATTGAGGGTCTGATATAGGAGATGGAGTGTGTAACAGACAGAGTGTTATTATTGATGGTCTGATACTGGAGATGGAGTGTGTAACAGACATAGTGTTAATATTGAGAGTCTGATATAGGAGATGGAGTGTGTAACAGACAGAGTGTTATTATTGAGGGTCTGATACTGGAGATGGAGTGTGTAACAGACAGAGTGTTATTATTGAGGGTCTGATACTGGAGATGGAGTGTGCAAGAGACAGAGTGTTATTATTGATGGTCTGATACTGGAGATGGAGTGTGTAACAGACACAGTGTTAATATTGAGAGTCTGATATAGGAGATGGAGTGTGTAACAGACAGAGTGTTATTATTGAGGGTCTGATACTGGAGATGGAGTGTGTAACAGACAGAGTGTTATTATTGAGGGTCTGATACTGGAGATGGAGTGTGCAACAGACAGAGTGTTATTATTGAGAGTCTGATGGGGCGGCACAGTGGCGCAGTGGTTAGCACCGCAGCCTCACAGCTCCAGCGACCTGGGTTCAATTCTGGGTACTGCCTGTGTGGAGTTTGCAAGTTCTCCCTGTGTCTGCGTGGGTTTTCTCCGGGTGCTCCGGTTTCCTCCCACAGCCAAAAAAAGACGAGCAGGTTGGTATGTAAATTGGCCATTATAAATTGCCCCTAGTATAGGTAGCTGGTAGGGAAATATAGGAACAGATGGGGATGTGGTAGGGATATGGAATTAGTGCAGGATTAGTATAAATGGGTGGTTGATGGTCGCCACAGACTCGGTGGGCCGAAGGGCCTGTTTCAGTGCTGTATCTCTAAAACTAAAACTGATACTGGAGATGGAGTGTGCAACAGACTGAGTGTTATTATTGAGAGTCTGATACTGGAGATGGAGTGTGCAACAGACTGAGTGTTATTATTGAGAGTCTGATACTGGAAATGGAGTGTGTAACAGACAGAGTGTTATTATAGAGGTTCTGATACTGGAGATGGAGTGTGTAAGAGACAGAGTGTTATTATTGAGAGTCTGATACTGGAGATGGAGTGTGTAACAGACAGAGTGTTATTATAGAGGGTCTGATACTGGAGATGGAGTGTGTAAGAGACAGAGTGTTATTATTGAGAGTCTGATACTGGAGATGGAGTGTGTAACAGACAGAGTGTTATTATTGAGGGTCTGATACTGGAGATGGAGTGTGTGACAGACAGAGTGTTATTATTGAGGGTCTGATACTGGAGATGGAGTGTGTAACAGACAGAGTGTTATTATAGAGGTTCTGATACTGGAGATGGAGTGTGTAAGAGACAGAGTGTTATTATTGAGAGTCTGATACTGGAGATGGAGTGTGTAACAGACAGACTGTTATTATAGAGGGTCTGATACTGGAGATGGAGTGTGTAAGAGACAGAGTGTTATTATTGAGAGTCTGATACTGGAGATGGAGTGTGTAACAGACAGAGTGTTATTATTGAGGGTCTGATACTGGAGATGGAGTGTGTAACAGACAGAGTGTTATTATTGAGGGTCTGATACTGGAGATGGATTGTGTAACAGACAGAGTGTTATTATTGAGGGTCTGATACTGGAGATGGAGTGTGTAACAGACAGAGTGTTATTATTGAGGGTCTGATAATGGAGATGGAGTGTGTGACAGACAGAGTGTTATTATTGAGGGTCTGATACTGGAGATGGAGTGTGTAACAGACAGAGTGTTATTATTGAGGGTCTGATACTGGAGATGGAGTGTGTAACAGACAGAGTGTTATTATAGAGGTTCTGATACTGGAGATGGAGTGTGTAAGAGACAGAGTGGTATTATTGAGAGTCTGATACTGGAGATGGAGTGTGTAACAGACAGAGTGTTATTATAGAGGGTCTGATACTGGAGATGGAGTGTGTAAGAGACAGAGTGTTATTATTGAGAGTCTGATACTGGAGATGGAGTGTGTAACAGACAGAGTGTTATTATAGAGGGTCTGATACTGGAGATGGAGTGTGTAAGAGACAGAGTGTTATTATTGAGAGTCTGATACTGGAGATGGAGTGTGTAACAGACAGAGTGTTATTATAGAGGGTCTGATACTGGAGATGGAGTGTGTAACAGACAGAGTGTTATTATAGAGGGTCTGATACTGGAGATGGAGTGTGTAAGAGACAGAGTGTTATTATTGAGAGTCTGATACTGGAGATGGAGTGTGTAACAGACAGAGTGTTATTATTGAGAGTCTGATACTGGAGATGGAGTGTGTAACAGACAGAGTGTTATTATTGAGAGTCTGATACTGGAGATGGAGTGTGTAACAGACAGAGTGTTATTATAGAGGGTCTGATACTGGAGATGGAGTGTGTAAGAGACAGAGTGTTATTATTGAGAGTCTGATACTGGAGATGGAGTGTGTAACAGACAGAGTGTTATTATAGAGGGTCTGATACTGGAGATGGAGTGTGTAAGAGACAGAGTGTTATTATTGAGAGTCTGATACTGGAGATGGAGTGTGTAACAGACAGAGTGTTATTATAGAGGGTCTGATACTGGAGATGGAGTGTGTAAGAGACAGAGTGTTATTATTGAGAGTCTGATACTGGAGATGGAGTGTGTAACAGACAGAGTGTTATTATTGAGGGTCTGATACTGGAGATGGAGTGTGTAACAGACAGAGTGTTATTATTGAGGGTCTGATACTGGAGATGGATTGTGTAACAGACAGAGTGTTATTATTGAGGGTCTGATACTGGAGATGGAGTGTGTAACAGACAGAGTGTTATTATTGAGGGTCTGATACTGGAGATGGAGTGTGTGACAGACAGAGTGTTATTATTGAGGGTCTGATACTGGAGATGGAGTGTGTAACAGACAGAGTGTTATTATTGAGGGTCTGATACTGGAGATGGAGTGTGTAACAGACAGAGTGTTATTATAGAGGTTCTGATACTGGAGATGGAGTGTGTAAGAGACAGAGTGTTATTATTGAGAGTCTGATACTGGAGATGGAGTGTGTAACAGACAGAGTGTTATTATAGAGTGTCTGATACTGGAGATGGAGTGTGTAAGAGACAGAGTGTTATTATTGAGAGTCTGATACTGGAGATGGAGTGTGTAACAGACAGAGTGTTATTATTGAGGGTCTGATACTGGAGATGGAGTGTGTAACAGACAGAGTGTTATTATTGAGGGTCTGATACTGGAGATGGATTGTGTAACAGACAGAGTGTTATTATTGAGGGTCTGATACTGGAGATGGAGTGTGTAACAGACAGAGTGTTATTATTGAGGGTCTGATACTGGAGATGGAGTGTGTAACAGACAGAGTGTTATTATTGACGGTCTGATAATGGAGATGGAGTGTGTAAAAGACAGAGTGTTATTATTGAGAGTCTGATACTGGAGATGGAGTGTGTAACAGACAGAGTGTTATTATTGAGAGTCTGATACTGGAGATGGAGTGTGTAACAGACAGAGTGTTATTATTGAGGGTCTGATACTGGAGATGGAGTGTGTAACAGACAGACTGTTTTTATAGAGGGTCTGATACTGGAGATGGAGTGTGTAACAGACAGAGTGTTATTATTGAGGGTCTGATACTGGAGATGGAGTGTGTAACAGACAGAGTGTTATTATTGAGGGTCTGATACTGGAGATGGAGTGTGTAATAGACAGAGTGTTATTATTGAAGGTCTGATACAGGAGATGGAGTGTGTAACAGACAGAGTGTTATTATTGAAGGTCTGATCCAGGAGATGGAGTGTGTAACAGACAGAGTGTTATTATTGAGGGTCTGATACTGGAGATGGAGTGTGTAACAGACAGTGTTATTATTGAGAGTCTGATACTGGAGATGGAGTGTGTAATAGACAGAGTGTTATTATTGAAGGTCTGATACAGGAGATGGAGTGTGTAACAGACAGAGTATTATTATTGAGGGTCTGATACTGGAGATGGAGTGTGTAACAGACAGTGTTATTATTGAGGGTCTGATACTGGAGATGGAGTGTGTAATAGACAGAGTGTTATTATTGAAGGTCTGATACAGGAGATGGAGTGTGTAACAGACAGAGTGTTATTATTGAAGGTCTGATACAGGAGATGGAGTGTGTAACAGACAGAGTGTTATTATTGAGGGTCTGATACTGGAGATGGAGTGTGTAACAGACAGTGTTATTATTGAGAGTCTGATACTGGAGATGGAGTGTGTAAAAGACACAGTGTTAATATTGAGAGTCTGATACTGGAGATGGAGTGTGTAACAGACACAGTGTTATTATTGAGAGTCTGATACTGGAGATGGAGTGTGTAAAAGACACAGTGTTAATATTGAGAGTCTGATACTGGAGATGGAGTGTTTAAAAGACAGAGTGTTATTATAGAGGGTCTGATACTGGAGATGGAGTGTGTAACAGACAGAGTGTTATTATTGAGGGTCTGATACTGGAGATGGAGTGTGTAACAGACAGAGTGTTATTATTGAGGGTCTGATACTGGAGATGGAGTGTGTAACAGACAGACTGTTTTTATTGAAGGTCTGATACAGGAGATGGAGTGTGTAATAGACAGAGTGTTATTATTGAGGGTCTGATACTGGAGACGGAGTGTGTAACAGACAGTGTTATTATTGAGGGTCTGATACAGGAGATGGAGTGTGTAACAGACAGAGTCTCATTATTGAGAGTCTCATACTGGAGATGGAGTGTGTAACAGACAGAGTCTCATTATTGAGAGTCTGATACAGGAGATGGAGTGTGTAACAGACACAGTGTTATTATTGAGGGTCTGATACTGGAGATGGAGTGTGTAACAGACAGAGTGTTATATTGATGGTCTGATACTGGAGATGGAGTGTGTAACAGACAGAGTGTTATTATTGAGGGTCTGATACTGGAGATGGAGTGTGTAACAGACAGAGTCTCATTATTGAGAGTCTGATACTGGAGATGGATTGTGTAACAGACAGAGTTTTATTATTGAGGGTCTGATACTGGAGATGGAGTGTGTAACAGACAGAGTGTTATTATTGAGGGTCTGATACTGGAGATGGAGTGTGTAACAGACAGTGTTATTATTGAGAGTCTGATACTGGAGATGGAGTGTGTAAAAGACACAGTGTTAATATTGAGAGTCTGATACTGGAGATGGAGTGTGTAACAGACACAGTGTTATTATTGAGAGTCTGATACTGGAGATGGAGTGTGTAAAAGACACAGTGTTAATATTGAGAGTCTGATACTGGAGATGGAGTGTTTAAAAGACAGAGTGTTATTATAGAGGGTCTGATACTGGAGATGGAGTGTGTAACAGACAGAGTGTTATTATTGAGGGTCTGATACTGGAGATGGAGTGTGTAACAGACAGAGTGTTATTATTGAGGGTCTGATACTGGAGATGGAGTGTGTAACAGACAGACTGTTTTTATTGAAGGTCTGATACAGGAGATGGAGTGTGTAATAGACAGAGTGTTATTATTGAGGGTCTGATACTGGAGACGGAGTGTGTAACAGACAGTGTTATTATTGAGGGTCTGATACAGGAGATGGAGTGTGTAACAGACAGAGTCTCATTATTGAGAGTCTCATACTGGAGATGGAGTGTGTAACAGACAGAGTCTCATTATTGAGAGTCTGATACAGGAGATGGAGTGTGTAACAGACACAGTGTTATTATTGAGGGTCTGATACTGGAGATGGAGTGTGTAACAGACAGAGTGTTATATTGATGGTCTGATACTGGAGATGGAGTGTGTAACAGACAGAGTGTTATTATTGAGGGTCTGATACTGGAGATGGAGTGTGTAACAGACAGAGTCTCATTATTGAGAGTCTGATACTGGAGATGGATTGTGTAACAGACAGAGTTTTATTATTGAGGGTCTGATACTGGAGATGGAGTGTGTAACAGACAGTGTTATTATTGAGGGTCTGATACTGGAGATGGAGTGTGCAACAGACAGAGTGTTATATTGATGGTCTGATACTGGATATGGAGTGTGTAACAGACAGAGTGTTATTATTGAGGGTCTGATACTGGAGATGGAGTGTGTAACAGACAGAGTCTCATTATTGAGAGTCTGATACTGGAGATGGAGTGTGTAACGGACAGAGTGTTATTATTGAGGGTCTGATACTGGAGATGGAGTGTGTAACAGACAGAGTGTTATTATTGAGAGTCTGATACTGGAGATGGAGTGTGTAACTGACACAGTGTTATTATTGAGAGTCTGATACTGGAGATGGACTGTGTAAAAGACACAGTGTTAATATTGAGAGTCTGATACTGGAGATGGAGTGTGTAACAGACAGAGTGTTATTATTGATGGTCTGATACTGGAGATGGAGTGTGTAACAGACAGAGTGTTATTATTCATGGTCTGATACTGGAGATGGAGTGTGTAACAGACAGAGTGTTAATATTGAGAGTCTGATATAGGAGATGGAGTGTGTAACAGACAGAGTGTTATTATTGAGAGTCTGATATAGGAGATGGAGTGTGTAACAGACAGAGTGTTATTATTGATGGTCTGATACTGGAGATGGAGTGTGTAACAGACACAGTGTTAATATTGAGAGTCTGATATAGGAGATGGAGTGTGTAACAGACAGAGTGTTATTATTGAGGGTCTGATATAGGAGATGGAGTGTGTAACAGACAGAGTGTTATTATTGATGGTCTGATACTGGAGATGGAGTGTGTAACAGACATAGTGTTAATATTGAGAGTCTGATATAGGAGATGGAGTGTGTAACAGACAGAGTGTTATTATTGAGGGTCTGATACTGGAGATGGAGTGTGTAACAGACAGAGTGTTATTATTGAGGGTCTGATACTGGAGATGGAGTGTGCAAGAGACAGAGTGTTATTATTGATGGTCTGATACTGGAGATGGAGTGTGTAACAGACACAGTGTTAATATTGAGAGTCTGATATAGGAGATGGAGTGTGTAACAGACAGAGTGTTATTATTGAGGGTCTGATACTGGAGATGGAGTGTGTAACAGACAGAGTGTTATTATTGAGGGTCTGATACTGGAGATGGAGTGTGCAACAGACAGAGTGTTATTATTGAGAGTCTGATGGGGCGGCACAGTGGCGCAGTTGTTAGCACCGCAGCCTCACAGCTCCAGCGACCTGGGTTCAATTCTGGGTACTGCCTGTGTGGAGTTTGCAAGTTCTCCCTGTGTCTGCGTGGGTTTTCTCCGGGTGCTCCGGTTTCCTCCCACAGCCAAAAAAAGATGAGCAGGTTGGTATGTAAATTGGCCATTATAAATTGCCCCTAGTATAGGTAGCTGGTAGGGAAATATAGGAACAGATGGGGATGTGGTAGGGATATGGAATTAGTGCAGGATTAGTATAAATGGGTGGTTGATGGTCGCCACAGACTCGGTGGGCCGAAGGGCCTGTTTCAGTGCTGTATCTCTAAAACTAAAACTGATACTGGAGATGGAGTGTGCAGCAGACTGAGTGTTATTATTGAGAGTCTGATACTGGAGATGGATTGTGTAACAGACAGAGTGTTATTATTGAGGGTCTGATACTGGAGATGGAGTGTGTAAAAGACACAGTGTTATTATTGAGAGTCTGATACTGGAGATGGAGTGTGTAACAGACAGTGTTATTATTGAGGGTCTGATACAGGAGATGGAGTGTGTAACAGACAGAGTGTTATTATTGAGGGTCTGATACTGGAGATGGAGTGTGTAAAAGACACAGTGTTATTATTGAGAGTCTGATACTGGAGATGGAGTGTGTAACAGACAGAGTGTTATTATTGAGGGTCTGATACTGGAGATGGAGTGTGTAACAGACAGAGTGTTATTATTGAGGGTCTGATACTGGAGATGGAGTGTGTAACAGACAGAGTGTTATTATTGACGGTCTGATACTGGAGATGGAGTGTGTAAAAGACAGAGTGTTATTATTGAGAGTCTGATACTGGAGATGGAGTGTGTAACAGACAGAGTGTTATTATTGAGAGTCTGATACTGGAGATGGAGTGTGTAACAGACAGAGTGTTATTATTGAGGGTCTGATACTGGAGATGGAGTGTGTAACAGACAGAGTGTTATTATTGAGGGTCTGATACTGGAGATGGAGTGTGTAACAGACAGAGTGTTATTATTGAGAGTCTGATACTGGAGATGGAGTGTGTAACAGACAGAGTGTTATTATTGAGGGTCTGATACTGGAGATGGAGTGTGTAACAGACAGAGTCTCATTATTGAGAGTCTGATACTGGAGATGGAGTGTGTAACGGACAGAGTGTTATTATTGAGGGTCTGATACTGGAGATGGAGTGTGTAACAGACAGAGTGTTATTATTGAGAGTCTGATACTGGAGATGGAGTGTGTAACTGACACAGTGTTATTATTGAGAGTCTGATACTGGAGATGGACTGTGTAAAAGACACAGTGTTAATATTGAGAGTCTGATACTGGAGATGGAGCGTGTAACAGACAGAGTGTTATTATTGATGGTCTGATACTGGAGATGGAGTGTGTAACAGACAGAGTGTTATTATTCATGGTCTGATACTGGAGATGGAGTGTGTAACAGACAGAGTGTTAATATTGAGAGTCTGATATAGGAGATGGAGTGTGTAACAGACAGAGTGTTATTATTGAGAGTCTGATATAGGAGATGGAGTGTGTAACAGACAGAGTGTTATTATTGATGGTCTGATACTGGAGATGGAGTGTGTAACAGACACAGTGTTAATATTGAGAGTCTGATATAGGAGATGGAGTGTGTAACAGACAGAGTGTTATTATTGAGGGTCTGATATAGGAGATGGAGTGTGTAACAGACAGAGTGTTATTATTGATGGTCTGATACTGGAGATGGAGTGTGTAACAGACATAGTGTTAATATTGAGAGTCTGATATAGGAGATGGAGTGTGTAACAGACAGAGTGTTATTATTGAGGGTCTGATACTGGAGATGGACTGTGTAACAGACAGAGTGTTATTATTGAGGGTCTGATACTGGAGATGGAGTGTGCAAGAGACAGAGTGTTATTATTGATGGTCTGATACTGGAGATGGAGTGTGTAACAGACACAGTGTTAATATTGAGAGTCTGATATAGGAGATGGAGTGTGTAACAGACAGAGTGTTATTATTGAGGGTCTGATACTGGAGATGGAGTGTGTAACAGACAGAGTGTTATTATTGAGGGTCTGATACTGGAGATGGAGTGTGCAACAGACAGAGTGTTATTATTGAGAGTCTGATGGGGCGGCACAGTGGCGCAGTGGTTAGCACCGCAGCCTCACAGCTCCAGCGACCTGGGTTCAATTCTGGGTACTGCCTGTGTGGAGTTTGCAAGTTCTCCCTGTGTCTGCGTGGGTTTTCTCCGGGTGCTCCGGTTTCCTCCCACAGCCAAAAAAAGATGAGCAGGTTGGTATGTAAATTGGCCATTATAAATTGCCCCTAGTAGAGGTAGCTGGTAGGGAAATATAGGAACAGATGGGGATGTGGTAGGGATATGGAATTAGTGCAGGATTAGTATAAATGGGTGGTTGATGGTCGCCACAGACTCGGTGGGCCGAAGGGCCTTTTTCAGTGCTGTATCTCTAAAACTAAAACTGATACTGGAGATGGAGTGTGCAACAGACTGAGTGTTATTATTGAGAGTCTGATACTGGAGATGGAGTGTGTAACAGACAGAGTGTTATTATAGAGGGTCTGATACTGGAGATGGAGTGTGTAAAAGACACAGTGTTATTATTGAGAGTCTGATACTGGAGATGGAGTGTGTAACAGACAGTGTTATTATTGAGGGTCTGATACAGGAGATGGAGTGTGTAACAGACAGAGTGTTATTATTGAGGGTCTGATACTGGAGATGGAGTGTGTAAAAGACACAGTGTTATTATTGAGAGTCTGATACTGGAGATGGAGTGTGTAACAGACAGAGTGTTATTATTGAGGGTCTGATACTGGAGATGGAGTGTGTAACAGACAGAGTGTTATTATTGAGGGTCTGATACTGGAGATGGAGTGTGTAAAAGACAGAGTGTTATTATTGAGAGTCTGATACTGGAGATGGAGTGTGTAACAGACAGAGTGTTATTATTGAGAGTCTGATACTGGAGATGGAGTGTGTAACAGACAGAGTGTTATTATTGAGGGTCTGATACTGGAGATGGAGTGTGTAACAGACAGAGTGTTATTATTGAGGGTCTGATACTGGAGATGGAGTGTGTAACAGACAGAGTGTTATTATTGAGAGTCTGATACTGGAGATGGAGTGTGTAACAGACAGAGTGTTATTATTGAGGGTCTGATACTGGAGATGGAGTGTGTAACAGACAGAGTGTTATTATTGAGGGTCTGATACTGGAGATGGAGTGTGTAACAGACAGAGTGTTATTATTGAGGGTCTGATACTGGAGATGGAGTGTGTAACAGACAGACTGTTTTTATAGAGGGTCTGATACTGGAGATGGAGTGTGTAACAGACAGAGTGTTATTATTGAGGGTCTGATACTGGAGATGGAGTGTGTAACAGACAGAGTGTTATTATTGAGGGTCTGATACTGGAGATGGAGTGTGTAACAGACAGACTGTTATTATTGAGGGTCTGATACTGGAGATGGAGTGTGTAACAGACAGAGTGTTATTATTGAGGGTCTGATACTGGAGATGGAGTGTGTAAAAGACACAGTGTTAATATTTGGAGTCTGATACTGGAGATGGAGTGTGTAACAGACAGAGTGCTATTATTGAGAGTCTGATACTGGAGATGGAGTGTGTAAAAGACACAGTGTTAATATTGAGAGTCTGATACTGGAGATGGAGTGTGTAACAGACAGAGTGTTATTATTGAGAGTCTGATACTGGAGATGGAGTGTGTAAAAGACACAGTGTTAATATTGAGAGTCTGATACTGGAGATGGAGTGTGTAACAGACACAGTGTTATTATTGAGAGTCTGATACTGGAGATGGAGTGTGTAAAAGACACAGTGTTAATATTGAGAGGCTGATACTGGAGATGGAGTGTGCAACAGACAGACTGTTATTATTGAGAGTCTGATACTGGAGATGGAGTGTGTAACAGACAGTGTTATTATTGAGAGTCTGATACTGGAGATGGAGTGTGTAATAGACAGAGTGTTATTATTGAAGGTCTGATACAGGAGATGGAGTGTGTAACAGACAGAGTGTTATTATTGAGGGTCTGATACTGGAGATGGAGTTTGTAACAGACAGTGTTATTATTGAGGGTCTGATACTGGAGATGGAGTGTGTAATAGACAGAGTGTTATTATTGAAGGTCTGATACAGGAGATGGAGTGTGTAACAGACAGAGTGTTATTATTGAAGGTCTGATACAGGAGATGGAGTGTGTAACAGACAGAGTGTTATTATTGAGGGTCTGATACTGGAGATGGAGTGTGTAACAGACAGTGTTATTATTGAGAGTCTGATACTGGAGATGGAGTGTGTAAAAGACACAGTGTTAATATTGAGAGTCTGATACTGGAGATGGAGTGTGTAACAGACACAGTGTTATTATTGAGAGTCTGATACTGGAGATGGAGTGTGTAAAAGACACAGTGTTAATATTGAGAGTCTGATACTGGAGATGGAGTGTTTAAAAGACAGAGTGTTATTATAGAGGGTCTGATACTGGAGATGGAGTGTGTAACAGACAGAGTGTTATTATTGAGGGTCTGATACTGGAGATGGAGTGTGTAACAGACAGAGTGTTATTATTGAGGGTCTGATACTGGAGATGGAGTGTGTAACAGACAGACTGTTTTTATTGAAGGTCTGATACAGGAGATGGAGTGTGTAATAGACAGAGTGTTATTATTGAGGGTCTGATACTGGAGACGGAGTGTGTAACAGACAGTGTTATTATTGAGGGTCTGATACAGGAGATGGAGTGTGTAACAGACAGAGTCTCATTATTGAGAGTCTGATACTGGAGATGGAGTGTGTAACAGACAGAGTCTCATTATTGAGAGTCTGATACAGGAGATGGAGTGTGTAACAGACACAGTGTTATTATTGAGGGTCTGATACTGGAGATGGAGTGTGTAACAGACAGAGTGTTATATTGATGGTCTGATACTGGAGATGGAGTGTGTAACAGACAGAGTGTTATTATTGAGGGTCTGATACTGGAGATGGAGTGTGTAACAGACAGAGTCTCATTATTGAGAGTCTGATACTGGAGATGGAGTGTGTAACAGACAGAGTGTTATTATTGAGGGTCTGATACTGGAGATGGAGTGTGTAACAGACAGTGTTATTATTGAGGGTCTGATACTGGAGATGGAGTGTGCAACAGACAGAGTGTTATATTGATGGTCTGATACTGGAGATGGAGTGTGTAACAGACAGAGTGTTATTATTGAGGGTCTGATACTGGAGATGGAGTGTGTAACAGACAGAGTCTCATTATTGAGAGTCTGATACTGGAGATGGAGTGTGTAACGGACAGAGTGTTATTATTGAGAGTCTGATACTGGAGATGGAGTGTGTAACAGACAGAGTGTTATTATTGAGAGTCTGATACTGGAGATGGAGTGTGTAACTGACACAGTGTTATTATTGAGAGTCTGATACTGGAGATGGACTGTGTAAAAGACACAGTGTTAATATTGAGAGTCTGATACTGGAGATGGAGTGTGTAACAGACAGAGTGTTATTATTGATGGTCTGATACTGGAGATGGAGTGTGTAACAGACAGAGTGTTATTATTCATGGTCTGATACTGGAGATGGAGTGTGTAACAGACAGAGTGTTAATATTGAGAGTCTGATATAGGAGATGGAGTGTGTAACAGACAGAGTGTTATTATTGAGAGTCTGATATAGGAGATGGAGTGTGTAACAGACAGAGTGTTATTATTGATGGTCTGATACTGGAGATGGAGTGTGTAACAGACACAGTGTTAATATTGAGAGTCTGATATAGGAGATGGAGTGTGTAACAGACAGAGTGTTATTATTGAGGGTCTGATATAGGAGATGGAGTGTGTAACAGACAGAGTGTTATTATTGATGGTCTGATACTGGAGATGGAGTGTGTAACAGACATAGTGTTAATATTGAGAGTCTGATATAGGAGATGGAGTGTGTAACAGACAGAGTGTTATTATTGAGGGTCTGATACTGGAGATGGAGTGTGTAACAGACAGAGTGTTATTATTGAGGGTCTGATACTGGAGATGGAGTGTGCAAGAGACAGAGTGTTATTATTGATGGTCTGATACTGGAGATGGAGTGTGTAACAGACACAGTGTTAATATTGAGAGTCTGATATAGGAGATGGAGTGTGTAACAGACAGAGTGTTATTATTGAGGGTCTGATACTGGAGATGGAGTGTGTAACAGACAGAGTGTTATTATTGAGGGTCTGATACTGGAGATGGAGTGTGCAACAGACAGAGTGTTATTATTGAGAGTCTGATGGGGCGGCACAGTGGCGCAGTGGTTAGCACCGCAGCCTCACAGCTCCAGCGACCTGGGTTCAATTCTGGGTACTGCCTGTGTGGAGTTTGCAAGTTCTCCCTGTGTCTGCGTGGGTTTTCTCCGGGTTCTCCGGTTTCCTCCCACAGCCAAAAAAAGACGAGCAGGTTGGTATGTAAATTGGCCATTATAAATTGCCCCTAGTATAGGTAGCTGGTAGGGAAATATAGGAACAGATGGGGATGTGGTAGGGATATGGAATTAGTGCAGGATTAGTATAAATGGGTGGTTGATGGTCGCCACAGACTCGGTGGGCCGAAGGGCCTGTTTCAGTGCTGTATCTCTAAAACTAAAACTGGTACTGGAGATGGAGTGTGAAACAGACTGAGTGTTATTATTGAGAGTCTGATACTGGAGATGGAGTGTGTAACAGACAGAGTGTTATTATTGAGGGTCTGATACTGGAGATGGAGAGTGTAACAGACAGAGTGTTATTATTGAGGGTCTGATACTGGAGATGGAGTGTGTGACAGACAGAGTGTTATTATTGAGGGTCTGATACTGGAGATGGAGTGTGTAACAGACAGAGTGTTATTATTGAGGGTCTGATACTGGAGCTGGAGTGTGTAACAGACAGAGTGTTATTATTGAGAGTTTGATACTGGAGATGGAGTGTGTAACAGACAGAGTGTTATTATTGAGAGTTTGATACTGGAGATGAAGTGTGCAACAGACAGAGTGTTATTATTGAGGGTCTGATACTGGAGATGGAGTGTGCAACAGACTGAGTGTTATTATTGAGGGTCTGATACTGGAAATGGAGTGTGTAACAGACAGAGTGTTATTATTGAGGGTCTGATACTGGAGATGGAGTGTGTAACAGACAGAGTGTTATTATTGAGGGTCTGATACTGGAGATGGATTGTGCAACAGACTGAGTGTTATTATTGAGAGTCTGATACTGGAAATGGAGTGTGTAACAGACAGAGTGTTATTATTGAGGGTCTGATACTGGAGATGGAGTGTGTAACAGACAGAGTCTCATTATTGAGAGTCTGATACTGGAGATGGAGTGTGTAACAGACAGAGTGTTATTATTGAGGGTCTGATACTGGAGATGGAGTGTGTAACAGACAGTGTTATTATTGAGGGTCTGATACAGGAGATGGAGTGTGCAACAGACAGAGTGTTATATTGATGGTCTGATACTGGAGATGGAGTGTGTAACAGACAGAGTGTTATTATTGAGGGTCTGATACTGGAGATGGAGTGTGTAACAGACAGAGTCTCATTATTGAGAGTCTGATACTGGAGATGGAGTGTGTAACGGACAGAGTGTTATTATTGAGAGTCTGATACTGGAGATGGAGTGTGTAACAGACAGAGTGTTATTATTGAGAGTCTGATACTGGAGATGGAGTGTGTAACTGACACAGTGTTATTATTGAGAGTCTGATACTGGAGATGGACTGTGTAAAAGACACAGTGTTAATATTGAGAGTCTGATACTGGAGATGGAGTGTGTAACAGACAGAGTGTTATTATTGATGGTCTGATACTGGAGATGGAGTGTGTAACAGACAGAGTGTTATTATTCATGGTCTGATACTGGAGATGGAGTGTGTAACAGACAGAGTGTTAATATTGAGAGTCTGATATAGGAGATGGAGTGTGTAACAGACAGAGTGTTATTATTGAGAGTCTGATATAGGAGATGGAGTGTGTAACAGACAGAGTGTTATTATTGATGGTCTGATACTGGAGATGGAGTGTGTAACAGACACAGTGTTAATATTGAGAGTCTGATATAGGAGATGGAGTGTGTAACAGACAGAGTGTTATTATTGAGGGTCTGATATAGGAGATGGAGTGTGTAACAGACAGAGTGTTATTATTGATGGTCTGATACTGGAGATGGAGTGTGTAACAGACATAGTGTTAATATTGAGAGTCTGATATAGGAGATGGAGTGTGTAACAGACAGAGTGTTATTATTGAGGGTCTGATACTGGAGATGGAGTGTGTAACAGACAGAGTGTTATTATTGAGGGTCTGATACTGGAGATGGAGTGTGCAAGAGACAGAGTGTTATTATTGATGGTCTGATACTGGAGATGGAGTGTGTAACAGACACAGTGTTAATATTGAGAGTCTGATATAGGAGATGGAGTGTGTAACAGACAGAGTGTTATTATTGAGGGTCTGATACTGGAGATGGAGTGTGTAACAGACAGAGTGTTATTATTGAGGGTCTGATACTGGAGATGGAGTGTGCAACAGACAGAGTGTTATTATTGAGAGTCTGATGGGGCGGCACAGTGGCGCAGTGGTTAGCACCGCAGCCTCACAGCTCCAGCGACCTGGGTTCAATTCTGGGTACTGCCTGTGTGGAGTTTGCAAGTTCTCCCTGTGTCTGCGTGGGTTTTCTCCGGGTTCTCCGGTTTCCTCCCACAGCCAAAAAAAGACGAGCAGGTTGGTATGTAAATTGGCCATTATAAATTGCCCCTAGTATAGGTAGCTGGTAGGGAAATATAGGAACAGATGGGGATGTGGTAGGGATATGGAATTAGTGCAGGATTAGTATAAATGGGTGGTTGATGGTCGCCACAGACTCGGTGGGCCGAAGGGCCTGTTTCAGTGCTGTATCTCTAAAACTAAAACTGGTACTGGAGATGGAGTGTGAAACAGACTGAGTGTTATTATTGAGAGTCTGATACTGGAGATGGAGTGTGTAACAGACAGAGTGTTATTATTGAGGGTCTGATACTGGAGATGGAGAGTGTAACAGACAGAGTGTTATTATTGAGGGTCTGATACTGGAGATGGAGTGTGTGACAGACAGAGTGTTATTATTGAGGGTCTGATACTGGAGATGGAGTGTGTAACAGACAGAGTGTTATTATTGAGGGTCTGATACTGGAGCTGGAGTGTGTAACAGACAGAGTGTTATTATTGAGAGTTTGATACTGGAGATGGAGTGTGTAACAGACAGAGTGTTATTATTGAGAGTTTGATACTGGAGATGAAGTGTGCAACAGACAGAGTGTTATTATTGAGGGTCTGATACTGGAGATGGAGTGTGCAACAGACTGAGTGTTATTATTGAGGGTCTGATACTGGAAATGGAGTGTGTAACAGACAGAGTGTTATTATTGAGGGTCTGATACTGGAGATGGAGTGTGTAACAGACAGAGTGTTATTATTGAGGGTCTGATACTGGAGATGGAGTGTGCAACAGACTGAGTGTTATTATTGAGAGTCTGATACTGGAAATGGAGTGTGTAACAGACAGAGTGTTATTATTGAGGGTCTGATACTGGAGATGGAGTGTGTGACAGACAGAGTGTTATTATTGAGGGTCTGATACTGGAGATGGAGTGTGTAACAGACAGAGTGCTATTATTGAGGGTCTGATACTGGAGATGGAGTGTGTAACAGACAGAGTGTTATTATTGAGGGTCTGATACTGGAGATGGAGTGTGTAACAGACAGAGTGTTATGATAGAGGGTCTGATACTGGAGATGGAGTGTGTAAGAGACAGAGTGTTATTATTGAGAGTCTGATACTGGAGATGGAGTGTGTAACAGACAGAGTGTTATTATTGAGGGTCTGATACTGGAGATGGAGTGTGTAACAGACAGAGTGTTATTATTGAGGGTCTGATACTGGAGATGGAGTGTGTAACAGACAGAGTGTTATTATTGACGGTCTGATACTGGAGATGGAGTGTGTAAAAGACAGAGTGTTATTATTGAGAGTCTGATACTGGAGATGGAGTGTGTAACAGACAGAGTGTTATTATTGAGAGTCTGATATGGAGATGGAGTGTGTAACAGACAGAGTGTTATTATTGAGGGTCTGATACTGGAGATGGAGTGTGTAACAGACAGAGTGTTATTATTGAGAGTCTGATACTGGAGATGGAGTGTGTAACAGACAGAGTGTTATTATTGAGGGTCTGATACTGGAGATGGAGTGTGTAACAGACAGAGTGTTATTATTGAGGGTCTGATACTGGAGATGGAGTGTGTAACAGACAGTGTTATTATTGAGGGTCTGATACAGGAGATGGAGTGTGTAACAGACAGAGTGTTATTATTGATGGTCTGATACTGGAGATGGAGTGTGTAACAGACAGACTGTTTTTATAGAGGGTCTGATACTGGAGATGGAGTGTGTAACAGACAGAGTGTTATTATTGAGGGTCTGATACTGGAGATGGAGTGTGTAACAGACAGAGTGTTATTATTGAGGGTCTGATACTGGAGATGGAGTGTGTAACAGACAGAGTGTTATTATTGAGGGTCTGATACTGGAGATGGAGTGTGTAACAGACAGTGTTATTATTGAGGGTCTGATACAGGAGATGGAGTGTGTAACAGACAGAGTGTTATTATTGAGGGTCTGATACTGGAGATGGAGTGTGTAAAAGACACAGTGTTAATATTTGGAGTCTGATACTGGAGATGGAGTGTGTAACAGACAGAGTGTTATTATTGAGAGTCTGATACTGGAGATGGAGTGTGTAAAAGACACAGTGTTAATATTGAGAGTCTGATACTGGAGATGGAGTGTGTAACAGACAGAGTGTTATTATTGAGAGTCTGATACTGGAGATGGAGTGTGTAAAAGACACAGTGTTAATATTGAGAGTCTGATACTGGAGATGGAGTGTGTAACAGACACAGTGTTATTATTGAGAGTCTGATACTGGAGATGGAGTGTGTAAAAGACACAGTGTTAATATTGAGAGTCTGATACTGGAGATGGAGTGTGCAACAGACAGACTGTTATTATTGAGAGTCTGATACTGGAGATGGAGTGTGTAACAGACAGAGTGTTATTATTGAGAGTCTGATACTGGAGATGGAGTGTGTAACAGACAGAGTGTTATTATTGAGGGTCTGATACTGGAGATGGAGTGTGTAACAGACAGAGTGTTATTATTGAGAGTCTGATACTGGAGATGGAGTGTGTAACAGACAGAGTGTTATTATTGAGGGTCTGATACTGGAGATGGAGTGTGTAACAGACAGAGTGTTATTATTGAGGGTCTGATACTGGAGATGGAGTGTGTAACAGACAGTGTTATTATTGAGGGTCTGATACAGGAGATGGAGTGTGTAACAGACAGAGTGTTATTATTGAGGGTCTGATACTGGAGATGGAGTGTGTAAAAGACACAGTGTTAATATTTGGAGTCTGATACTGGAGATGGAGTGTGTAACAGACAGAGTGTTATTATTGAGAGTCTGATACTGGAGATGGAGTGTGTAAAAGACACAGTGTTAATATTGAGAGTCTGATACTGGAGATGGAGTGTGTAACAGACAGAGTGTTATTATTGAGAGTCTGATACTGGAGATGGAGTGTGTAAAAGACACAGTGTTAATATTGAGAGTCTGATACTGGAGATGGAGTGTGTAACAGACACAGTGTTATTATTGAGAGTCTGATACTGGAAATGGAGTGTGTAACAGACAGAGTGTTATTATTGAGGGTCTGATACTGGAGATGGAGTGTGTGACAGACAGAGTGTTATTATTGAGGGTCTGATACTGGAGATGGAGTGTGTAACAGACAGAGTGCTATTATTGAGGGTCTGATACTGGAGATGGAGTGTGTAACAGACAGAGTGTTATTATTGAGGGTCTGATACTGGAGATGGAGTGTGTAACAGACAGAGTGTTATGATAGTGGGTCTGATACTGGAGATGGAGTGTGTAAGAGACAGAGTGTTATTATTGAGAGTCTGATACTGGAGATGGAGTGTGTAACAGACAGAGTGTTATTATTGAGGGTCTGATACTGGAGATGGAGTGTGTAACAGACAGAGTGTTATTATTGAGGGTCTGATACTGGAGATGGAGTGTGTAACAGACAGAGTGTTATTATTGACGGTCTGATACTGGAGATGGAGTGTGTAAAAGACAGAGTGTTATTATTGAGAGTCTGATACTGGAGATGGAGTGTGTAACAGACAGAGTGTTATTATTGAGAGTCTGATACTGGAGATGGAGTGTGTAACAGACAGAGTGTTATTATTGAGGGTCTGATACTGGAGATGGAGTGTGTAACAGACAGAGTGTTATTATTGAGAGTCTGATACTGGAGATGGAGTGTGTAACAGACAGAGTGTTATTATTGAGGGTCTGATACTGGAGATGGAGTGTGTAACAGACAGAGTGTTATTATTGAGGGTCTGATACTGGAGATGGAGTGTGTAACAGACAGAGTGTTATTATTGAGGGTCTGATACTGGAGATGGAGTGTGTAACAGACAGACTGTTTTTATAGAGGGTCTGATACTGGAGATGGAGTGTGTAACAGACAGAGTGTTATTATTGAGGGTCTGATACTGGAGATGGAGTGTGTAACAGACAGAGTGTTATTATTGAGGGTCTGATACTGGAGATGGAGTGTGTAACAGACAGAGTGTTATTATTGAGAGTCTGATACTGGAGATGGAGTGTGTAACAGACAGAGTGTTATTATTGAGAGTCTGATACTGGAGATGGAGTGTGTAACAGACAGAGTGTTATTATTGAGGGTCTGATACTGGAGATGGAGTGTGTAACAGACAGAGTGTTATTATTGAGAGTCTGATACTGGAGATGGAGTGTGTAACAGACAGAGTGTTATTATTGAGGGTCTGATACTGGAGATGGAGTGTGTAACAGACAGAGTGTTATTATTGAGGGTCTGATACTGGAGATGGAGTGTGTAACAGACAGAGTGTTATGATAGTGGGTCTGATACTGGAGATGGAGTGTGTAAGAGACAGAGTGTTATTATTGAGAGTCTGATACTGGAGATGGAGTGTGTAACAGACAGAGTGTTATTATTGAGGGTCTGATACTGGAGATGGAGTGTGTAACAGACAGAGTGTTATTATTGAGGGTCTGATACTGGAGATGGAGTGTGTAACAGACAGAGTGTTATTATTGACGGTCTGATACTGGAGATGGAGTGTGTAAAAGACAGAGTGTTATTATTGAGAGTCTGATACTGGAGATGGAGTGTGTAACAGACAGAGTGTTATTATTGAGAGTCTGATACTGGAGATGGAGTGTGTAACAGACAGAGTGTTATTATTGAGGGTCTGATACTGGAGATGGAGTGTGTAACAGACAGAGTGTTATTATTGAGAGTCTGATACTGGAGATGGAGTGTGTAACAGACAGAGTGTTATTATTGAGGGTCTGATACTGGAGATGGAGTGTGTAACAGACAGAGTGTTATTATTGAGGGTCTGATACTGGAGATGGAGTGTGTAACAGACAGAGTGTTATTATTGAGGGTCTGATACTGGAGATGGAGTGTGTAACAGACAGACTGTTTTTATAGAGGGTCTGATACTGGAGATGGAGTGTGTAACAGACAGAGTGTTATTATTGAGGGTCTGATACTGGAGATGGAGTGTGTAACAGACAGAGTGTTATTATTGAGGGTCTGATACTGGAGATGGAGTGTGTAACAGACAGAGTGTTATTATTGAGAGTCTGATACTGGAGATGGAGTGCGTAACAGACAGAGTGTTATTATTGAGAGTCTGATACTGGAGATGGAGTGTGTAACAGACAGAGTGTTATTATTGAGGGTCTGATACTGGAGATGGAGTGTGTAACAGACAGAGTGTTATTATTGAGAGTCTGATACTGGAGATGGAGTGTGTAACAGACAGAGTGTTATTATTGAGGGTCTGATACTGGAGATGGAGTGTGTAACAGACAGAGTGTTATTATTGAGGGTCTGATACTGGAGATGGAGTGTGTAACAGACAGAGTGTTATTATTGAGGGTCTGATACTGGAGATGGAGTGTGTAACAGACAGACTGTTTTTATAGAGGGTCTGATACTGGAGATGGAGTGTGTAACAGACAGAGTGTTATTATTGAGGGTCTGATACTGGAGATGGAGTGTGTAACAGACAGAGTGTTATTATTGAGGGTCTGATACTGGAGATGGAGTGTGTAACAGACAGAGTGTTATTATTGAGGGTCTGATACTGGAGATGGAGTGTGTAACAGACAGTGTTATTATTGAGGGTCTGATACAGGAGATGGAGTGTGTAACAGACAGAGTGTTATTATTGAGGGTCTGATACTGGAGATGGAGTGTGTAAAAGACACAGTGTTAATATTTGGAGTCTGATACTGGAGATGGAGTGTGTAACAGACAGAGTGTTATTATTGAGAGTCTGATACTGGAGATGGAGTGTGTAAAAGACACAGTGTTAATATTGAGAGTCTGATACTGGAGATGGAGTGTGTAACAGACAGAGTGTTATTATTGAGAGTCTGATACTGGAGATGGAGTGTGTAAAAGACACAGTGTTAATATTGAGAGTCTGATACTGGAGATGGAGTGTGTAACAGACACAGTGTTATTATTGAGAGTCTGATACTGGAGATGGAGTGTGTAAAAGACACAGTGTTAATATTGAGAGTCTGATACTGGAGATGGAGTGTGCAACAGACAGACTGTTATTATTGAGAGTCTGATACTGGAGATGGAGTGTGTAACAGACAGAGTGTTATTATTGAGAGTCTGATACTGGAGATGGAGTGTGTAACAGACAGAGTGTTATTATTGAGGGTCTGATACTGGAGATGGAGTGTGTAACAGACAGAGTGTTATTATTGAGAGTCTGATACTGGAGATGGAGTGTGTAACAGACAGAGTGTTATTATTGAGGGTCTGATACTGGAGATGGAGTGTGTAACAGACAGAGTGTTATTATTTAGGGTCTGATACTGGAGATGGAGTGTGTAACAGACAGAGTGTTATTATTGAGGGTCTGATACTGGAGATGGAGTGTGTAACAGACAGTGTTATTATTGAGGGTCTGATACAGGAGATGGAGTGTGTAACAGACAGAGTGTTATTATTGAGGGTCTGATACTGGAGATGGAGTGTGTAAAAGACACAGTGTTAATATTTGGAGTCTGATACTGGAGATGGAGTGTGTAACAGACAGAGTGTTATTATTGAGAGTCTGATACTGGAGATGGAGTGTGTAAAAGACACAGTGTTAATATTGAGAGTCTGATACTGGAGATGGAGTGTGTAACAGACAGAGTGTTATTATTGAGAGTCTGATACTGGAGATGGAGTGTGTAAAAGACACAGTGTTAATATTGAGAGTCTGATACTGGAGATGGAGTGTGTAACAGACACAGTGTTATTATTGAGAGTCTGATACTGGAAATGGAGTGTGTAACAGACAGAGTGTTATTATTGAGGGTCTGATACTGGAGATGGAGTGTGTGACAGACAGAGTGTTATTATTGAGGGTCTGATACTGGAGATGGAGTGTGTAACAGACAGAGTGCTATTATTGAGGGTCTGATACTGGAGATGGAGTGTGTAACAGACAGAGTGTTATTATTGAGTGTCTGATACTGGAGATGGAGTGTGTAACAGACAGAGTGTTATGATAGAGGGTCTGATACTGGAGATGGAGTGTGTAAGAGACAGAGTGTTATTATTGAGAGTCTGATACTGGAGATGGAGTGTGTAACAGACAGAGTGTTATTATTGAGGGTCTGATACTGGAGATGGAGTGTGTAACAGACAGAGTGTTATTATTGAGGGTCTGATACTGGAGATGGAGTGTGTAACAGACAGAGTGTTATTATTGACGGTCTGATACTGGAGATGGAATGTGTAAAAGACAGAGTGTTATTATTGAGAGTCTGATACTGGAGATGGAGTGTGTAACAGACAGAGTGTTATTATTGAGAGTCTGATACTGGAGATGGAGTGTGTAACAGACAGAGTGTTATTATTGAGGGTCTGATACTGGAGATGGAGTGTGTAACAGACAGAGTGTTATTATTGAGAGTCTGATACTGGAGATGGAGTGTGTAACAGACAGAGTGTTATTATTGAGGGTCTGATACTGGAGATGGAATGTGTAACAGACAGAGTGTTATTATTGAGGGTCTGATACTGGAGATGGAGTGTGTAACAGACAGAGTGTTATTATTGAGGGTCTGATACTGGAGATGGAGTGTGTAACAGACAGACTGTTTTTATAGAGGGTCTGATACTGGAGATGGAGTGTGTAACAGACAGAGTGTTATTATTGAGGGTCTGATACTGGAGATGGAGTGTGTAACAGACAGAGTGTTATTATTGAGGGTCTGATACTGGAGATGGAGTGTGTAACAGACAGAGTGTTATTATTGAGAGTCTGATACTGGAGATGGAGTGTGTAACAGACAGAGTGTTATTATTGAGAGTCTGATACTGGAGATGGAGTGTGTAACAGACAGAGTGTTATTATTGAGAGTCTGATACTGGAGATGGAGTGTGTAACAGACAGAGTGTTATTATTGAGGGTCTGATACTGGAGATGGAGTGTGTAACAGACAGAGTGTTATTATTGAGGGTCTGATACTGGAGATGGAGTGTGTAACAGACAGACTGTTTTTATAGAGGGTCTGATACTGGAGATGGAGTGTGTAACAGACAGAGTGTTATTATTGAGGGTCTGATACTGGAGATGGAGTGTGTAACAGACAGAGTGTTATTATTGAGGGTCTGATACTGGAGATGGAGTGTGTAACAGACAGAGTGTTATTATTGAGGGTCTGATACTGGAGATGGAGTGTGTAACAGACAGTGTTATTATTGAGGGTCTGATACAGGAGATGGAGTGTGTAACAGACAGAGTGTTATTATTGAGGGTCTGATACTGGAGATGGAGTGTGTAAAAGACACAGTGTTAATATTTGGAGTCTGATACTGGAGATGGAGTGTGTAACAGACAGAGTGTTATTATTGAGAGTCTGATACTGGAGATGGAGTGTGTAAAAGACACAGTGTTAATATTGAGAGTCTGATACTGGAGATGGAGTGTGTAACAGACAGAGTGTTATTATTGAGAGTCTGATACTGGAGATGGAGTGTGTAAAAGACACAGTGTTAATATTGAGAGTCTGATACTGGAGATGGAGTGTGTAACAGACACAGTGTTATTATTGAGAGTCTGATACTGGAGATGGAGTGTGTAAAAGACACAGTGTTAATATTGAGAGTCTGATACTGGAGATGGAGTGTGCAACAGACAGACTGTTATTATTGAGAGTCTGATACTGGAGATGGAGTGTGTAACAGACAGAGTGTTATTATTGAGAGTCTGATACTGGAGATGGAGTGTGTAACAGACAGAGTGTTATTATTGAGGGTCTGATACTGGAGATGGAGTGTGGAACAGACAGAGTGTTATTATTGAGAGTCTGATACTGGACATGGAGTGTGTAACAGACAGAGTGTTATTATTGAGGGTCTGATACTGGAGATGGAGTGTGTAACAGACAGAGTGTTATTATTGAGGGTCTGATACTGGAGATGGAGTGTGTAACAGACAGTGTTATTATTGAGGGTCTGATACAGGAGATGGAGTGTGTAACAGACAGAGTGTTATTATTGAGGGTCTGATACTGGAGATGGAGTGTGTAAAAGACACAGTGTTAATATTTGGAGTCTGATACTGGAGATGGAGTGTGTAACAGACAGAGTGTTATTATTGAGACTCTGATACTGGAGATGGAGTGTGTAAAAGACACAGTGTTAATATTGAGAGTCTGATACTGGAGATGGAGTGTGTAACAGACAGAGTGTTATTATTGAGAGTCTGATACTGGAGATGGAGTGTGTAAAAGACACAGTGTTAATATTGAGAGTCTGATACTGGAGATGGAGTGTGTAACAGACACAGTGTTATTATTGAGAGTCTGATACTGGAGATGGAGTGTGTAAAAGACACAGTGTTAATATTGAGAGTCTGATACTGGAGATGGAGTGTGCAACAGACAGACTGTTATTATTGAGAGTCTGATACTGGAGATGGAGTGTGTAACAGACAGAGTGTTATTATTGAGAGTCTGATACTGGAGATGGAGTGTGTAACAGACAGAGTGTTATTATTGAGGGTCTGATACTGGAGATGGAGTGTGTAACAGACAGAGTGTTATTATTGAGAGTCTGATACTGGAGATGGAGTGTGTAACAGACAGAGTGTTATTATTGAGGGTCTGATACTGGAGATGGAGTGTGTAACAGACAGAGTGTTATTATTGAGAGTCTGATACTGGAGATGGAGTGTGTAACAGACAGAGTGTTATTATTGAGAGTCTGATACTGGAGATGGAGTGTGTAACAGACAGAGTGTTATTATTGAGGGTCTGATACTGGAGATGGAGTGTGTAACAGACAGAGTGTTATTATTGAGGGTCTGATACTGGAGATGGAGTGTGTAACAGACAGACTGTTTTTATAGAGGGTCTGATACTGGAGATGGAGTGTGTAACAGACAGAGTGTTATTATTGAAGGTCTGATACAGGAGATGGAGTGTGTAACAGACAGAGTGTTATTATTGAGGGTCTGATACTGGAGATGGAGTGTGTAACAGACAGAGTGTTATTATTGAGGGTCTGATACTGGAGATGGAGTGTGTAACAGACAGTGTTATTATTGAGGGTCTGATACAGGAGATGGAGTGTGTAACAGACAGAGTGTTATTATTGAGGGTCTGATACTGGAGATGGAGTGTTTAAAAGACACAGTGTTAATATTTGGAGTCTGATACTGGAGATGGAGTGTGTAACAGACAGAGTGTTATTATTGAGAGTCTGATACTGCAGATGGAGTGTGTAAAAGACACAGTGTTAATATTGAGAGTCTGATACTGGAGATGGAGTGTGTAACAGACAGAGTGTTATTATTGAGAGTCTGATACTGGAGATGGAGTGTGTAAAAGACACAGTGTTAATATTGAGAGTCTGATACTGGAGATGGAGTGTGTAACAGACACAGTGTTATTATTGAGAGTCTGATACTGGAGATGGAGTGTGTAAAAGACACAGTGTTAATATTGAGAGTCTGATACTGGAGATGGAGTGTGTAACAGACAGACTGTTATTATTGAGATTCTGATACTGGAGATGGAGTGTGTAAAAGACACAGTGTTAATATTGAGAGTCTGATACTGGAGATGGAGTGTGTAACAGACACAGTGTTATTATTGAGAGTCTGATACTGGAGATGGAGTGTGTAACAGACAGAGTGTTATTATTGAGAGTCTGATACTGGAGATGGAGTGTGTAACAGACACAGTGTTATTATTGAGAGTCTGATCCTGGAGATGGAGTGTGTAACAGACACAGTGTTATTATTGAGAGTCTGATACTGGAGATGGAGTCTGTAAAAGACACAGTGTTAATATTGAGAGTCTGATACTGGAGATGGAGTGTGTAACAGACAGAGTGTTATTATTGATGGTCTGATACTGGAGATGGAGTGTGTAACAGACAGTGTGTTATATTGATGGTCTGATACTGGAGATGGAGTGTGTAACAGACACAGTGTTATTATTGATGGTCTGATACAGGAGATGGAGTGTGTAACAGACACAGTGTTATTATTGAGAGTCTGATACTGGAGATGGAGTGTGTAACAGACACAGTGTTATTATTGAGAGTCTGATACTGGAGATGGAGTGTGTAAAAGACACAGTGTTAATATTGAGAGTCTGATACTGGAGATGGAGTGTGTAACAGACAGAGTGTTATTATTGATGGTCTGATACTGGAGATGGAGTGTGTAACAGACAGAGTGTTAATATTGAGAGTCTGATATAGTTAATGGAGTGTGTAACAGACAGAGTGTTATTATTCATGGTCTGATACTGGAGATGGAGTGTGTAACAGACAGAGTGTTATTATTGAGGGTCTGATACTGGAGATGGAGTGTGTAACAGACAGAGTGTTATTATTGAGGGTCTGATACTGGAGATGGAGTGTGTAACAGACAGAATGTTATTATAGAGGGTCTGATACTGGAGATGGAGTGTGTAAGAGACAGAGTGTTATTATTGAGAGTCTGATACTGGAGATGGAGTGTGTAACAGACAGAGTGTTATTATTGAGGGTCTGATACTGGAGATGGAGTGTGTAACAGACAGAGTGTTATTATTGAGAGTTTGATACTGGAGATGGAGTGTGCAACAGACAGAGTGTTATTATTGAGAGTTTGATACTGGAGATGGAGTGTGTAACAGACAGAGTGTTATTATTGAGGATCTGATACTGGAGATGGAGTGTGGAACAGACAGTGTTATTATTGAGGGTCTGATACAGGAGATGGAGTGTGTAACAGACAGAGTGTTATTATTGAGGGTCTGATACTGGAGATGGAGTGTGTAAAAGACACAGTGTTAATATTTGGAGTCTAATAATGGAGATGGAGTGTGTAACAGACAGAGTGTTATTATTGAGAGTCTGATACTGGAGATGGAGTGTGTAAAAGACACAGTGTTAATATTGAGAGTCTGATACTGGAGATGGAGTGTGTAACAGACAGAGTGTTATTATTGAGAGTCTGATACTGGAGATGGAGTGTGTAAAAGACACAGTGTTAATATTGAGAGTCTGATACTGGAGATGGAGTGTGTAACAGACACAGTGTTATTATTGAGAGTCTGATACTGGAGATGGAGTGTGTAAAAGACACAGTGTTAATATTGAGAGTCTGATACTGGAGATGGAGTGTTTAAAAGACAGAGTGTTATTATAGAGGGTCTGATACTGGAGATGGAGTGTGTAACAGACAGAGTGTTATTATTGAGGGTCTGATACTGGAGATGGAGTGTGTAACAGACAGAGTGTTATTATTGAGGGTCTGATACTGGAGATGGAGTGTGTAACAGACAGACTGTTTTTATTGAAGGTCTGATACAGGAGATGGAGTGTGTAATAGACAGAGTGTTATTATTGAGGGTCTGATACTGGAGACGGAGTGTGTAACAGACAGTGTTATTATTGAGGGTCTGATACAGGAGATGGAGTGTGTAACAGACAGAGTCTCATTATTGAGAGTCTGATACTGGAGATGGAGTGTGTAACAGACAGAGTCTCATTATTGAGAGTCTGATACAGGAGATGGAGTGTGTAACAGACACAGTGTTATTATTGAGGGTCTGATACTGGAGATGGAGTGTGTAACAGACAGAGTGTTATGTTGATGGTCTGATACTGGAGATGGAGTGTGTAACAGACAGAGTGTTATTATTGAGGGTCTGATACTGGAGATGGAGTGTGTAACAGACAGAGTCTCATTATTGAGAGTCTGATACTGGAGATGGAGTGTGTAACAGACAGAGTGTTATTATTGAGGGTCTGATACTGGAGATGGAGTGTGTAACAGACAGTGTTATTATTGAGGGTCTGATACTGGAGATGGAGTGTGTAACAGACAGAGTGTTATATTGATGGTCTGATACTGGAGATGCAGTGTGTAACAGACAGAGTGTTATTATTGAGGGTCTGATACTGGAGATGGAGTGTGTAACAGACAGAGTCTCATTATTGAGAGTCTGATACTGGAGATGGAGTGTGTAACGGACAGAGTGTTATTATTGAGGGTCTGATACTGGAGATGGAGTGTGTAACAGACAGAGTGTTATTATTGAGAGTCTGATACTGGAGATGGAGTGTGTAACTGACACAGTGTTATTATTGAGAGTCTGATACTGGAGATGGACTGTGTAAAAGACACAGTGTTAATATTGAGAGTCTGATACTGGAGATGGAGTGTGTAACAGACAGAGTGTTATTATTGATGGTCTGATACTGGAGATGGAGTGTGTAACAGACAGAGTGTTATTATTCATGGTCTGATACTGGAGATGGAGTGTGTAACAGACAGAGTGTTAATATTGAGAGTCTGATATAGGAGATGGAGTGTGTAACAGACAGAGTGTTATTATTGAGAGTCTGATATAGGAGATGGAGTGTGTAACAGACAGAGTGTTATTATTGATGGTCTGATACTGGAGATGGAGTGTGTAACAGACACAGTGTTAATATTGAGAGTCTGATATAGGAGATGGAGTGTGTAACAGACAGAGTGTTATTATTGAGGGTCTGATATCGGAGATGGAGTGTGTAACAGACAGAGTGTTATTATTGATGGTCTGATACTGGAGATGGAGTGTGTAACAGACATAGTGTTAATATTGAGAGTCTGATATAGGAGATGGAGTGTGTAACAGACAGAGTGTTATTATTGAGGGTCTGATACTGGAGATGGAGTGTGTAACAGACAGAGTGTTATTATTGAGGGTCTGATACTGGAGATGGAGTGTGCAAGAGACAGAGTGTTATTATTGATGGTCTGATACTGCAGATGGAGTGTGCAAGAGACAGAGTGTTATTATTGAGGGTCTGATACTGGAGATGGAGTGTGTAACAGACAGAGTGTTATTATTGAGGGTCTGATACTGGAGATGGAGTGTGTAACAGACAGAGTGTTATTATTGAGAGTCTGATGGGGCGGCACAGTGGCGCAGTGGTTAGCACCGCAGCCTCACAGCTCCAGCGACCTGGGTTCAATTCTGGGTACTGCCTGTGTGGAGTTTGCAAGTTCTCCCTGTGTCTGCGTGGGTTTTCTCCGGGTGCTCCGGTTTCCTCCCACAGCCAAAAAAAGACGAGCAGGTTGGTATGTAAATTGGCCATTATAAATTGCCCCTAGTATAGGTAGCTGGTAGGGAAATTTAGGAACAGATGGGGATGTGGTAGGGATATGGAATTAGTGCAGGATTAGTATAAATGGGTGGTTGATGGTCGCCACAGACTCGGTGGGCCGAAGGGCCTGTTTCAGTGCTGTATCTCTAAAACTAAAACTGGTACTGGAGATGGAGTGTGCAACAGACTGAGTGTTATTATTGAGAGTCTGATACTGGAGATGGAGTGTGTAACAGACAGAGTGTTATTATTGAGAGTCTGATACTGGAAATGGAGTGTGTAACAGACAGAGTGTTATTATTGAGGGTCTGATACTGGAGATGGAGTGTGTGACAGACAGAGTGTTATTATTGAGGGTCTGATACTGGAGATGGAGTGTGTAACAGACAGAGTGTTATTATAGAGGGTCTGATACTGGAGATGGAGTGTGTAAGAGACAGAGTGTTATTATTGAGAGTCTGATACTGGAGATGGAGTGTGTAACAGACAGAGTGTTATTATAGAGGGTCTGATACTGGAGATGGAGTGTATAAGAGACAGAGTGTTATTATTGAGAGTCTGATACTGGAGATGGAGTGTGTAACAGACAGAGTGTTATTATTGAGGGTCTGATACTGGAGATGGAGTGTGTAACAGACAGAGTGTTATTATTGAGAGTCTGATACTGGAGATGGAGTGTGTAACAGACAGAGTGTTATTATTGAGGGTCTGATACTGGAGATGGAGTGTGTAAAAGACAGAGTGTTATTATTGAGAGTCTGATACTGGAGATGGAGTGTGTAACAGACAGAGTGTTATTATTGAGAGTCTGATACTGGAGATGGAGTGTGTAACAGACAGAGTGTTATTATTGAGGGACTGATACTGGAGATGGAGTGTGTAACAGACAGACTGTTTTTATAGAGGGTCTGATAGTGGAGATGGAGTGTGTAACAGACAGAGTGTTATTATTGAGGGTCTGATACTGGAGATGGAGTGTGTAACAGACAGAGTGTTATTATTGAAGGTCTGATACAGGAGATGGAGTGTGTAACAGACAGAGTGTTATTATTGAGGGTCTGATACTGGAGATGGAGTGTGTAACAGACAGAGTGTTATTATTGAGGGTCTGATACTGGAGATGGAGTGTGTAACAGACAGCGTGTTATTATTGAAGGTCTGATACAGGAGATGGAGTGTGTAACAGACAGAGTGTTATTATTGAGGGTCTGATACTGGAGATGGAGTGTGTAACAGACAGTGTTATTATTGAGGGTCTGATACAGGAGATGGAGTGTGTAACAGACAGAGTGTTATTATTGAGGGTCTGATACTGGAGATGGAGTGTGTAAAAGACAGAGTGTTATTATTGAGAGTCTGATACTGGAGATGGAGTGTGTAAAAGACACAGTGTTAATATTGAGAGTCTGATACTGGAGATGGAGTGTGTAAAAGACACAGTGTTAATATTTGGAGTCTGATACTGGAGATGGAGTGTGTAACAGACAGAGTGTTATTATTGAGAGTCTGATACTGGAGATGGAGTGTGTAAAAGACACAGTGTTAATATTGAGAGTCTGATACTGGAGATGGAGTGTGTAACAGACAGAGTGTTATTATTGAGAGTCTGATACTGGAGATGGAGTGTGTAAAAGACACAGTGTTAATATTGAGAGTCTGATACTGGAGATGGAGTGCGTAACAGACACAGTGTTATTATTGAGAGTCTGATACTGGAGATGGAGTGTGTAAAAGACACAGTGTTAATATTGAGAGTCTGATACTGGAGATGGAGTGTGTAACAGACAGAGTGTTATTATTGAGAGTCTGATACTGGAGATGGAGTGTGTAAAAGACACAGTGTTAATATTGAGAGTCTGATACTGGAGATGGAGTGTGTAACAGACACAGTGTTATTATTGAGAGTCTGATACTGGAGATGGAGTCTGTAAAAGACACAGTGTTAATATTGAGAGTCTGATACTGGAGATGGAGTGTGTAACAGACAGAGTGTTATTATTGATGGTCTGATACTGGAGATGGAGTGTGTAACAGACAGTGTGTTATATTGATGGTCTGATACTGGAGATGGAGTGTGTAACAGACACAGTGTTATTATTGAGAGTCTGATACTGGAGATGGAGTGTGTAAAAGACACAGTGTTAATATTGAGAGTCTGATACTGGAGATGGAGTGTGTAACAGACAGAGTGTTATTATTGAGGGTCTGATACTGGAGATGGAGTGTGCAAAAGACACAGTGTTAATATTGAGAGTCTGATACTGGAGATGGAGTGTGTAACAGACAGAGTGTTATTATTGATGGTCTGATACAGGAGATGGAGTGTGTAACAGACACAGTGTTATTATTGAGAGTCTGATACTGGAGATGGAGTGTGTAACAGACACAGTGTTATTATTGAGAGTCTGATACTGGAGATGGAGTGTGTAAAAGACACAGTGTTAATATTGAGAGTCTGATACTGGAGATGGAGTGTGTAACAGACAGAGTGTTATTATAGAGGGTCTGATACTGGAGATGGAGTGTGCAACAGACAGATTGTTATTATTGAGAGTTTGATACTGGAGATGGAGTGTGTAACAGACAGAGTGTTATTATTGAGGGTCTGATACTGGAGATGGAGTGTGTAACAGACAGAGGGTTATTATTGAGGGTCTGATACTGGAGATGGAGTGTGTAACAGACAGAGTGTTATTATTGAGGGTCTGATACTGGAGATGGAGTGTGTAACAGACAGAGTGTTATTATAGAGGGTCTGATACTGGAGATGGAGTGTGTAAGAGACAGAGTGTTATTATTGAGAGTCTGATACTGGAGATGGAGTGTGTAACAGACAGAGTGTTATTATTGAGGGTCTGATACTGGAGATGGAGTGTGTAACAGACAGAGTGTTATTATTGAGAGTTTGATACTGGAGATGGAGTGTGTAACAGACAGAGTGTTATTATTGAGAGTTTGATACTGGAGATGGAGTGTGCAACAGACAGAGTGTTATTATTGAGGGTCTGATACTGGAGATGGAGTGTGTAAGAGACAGAGTGTTATTATTGAGAGTCTGATACTGGAGATGGAGTGTGTAACAGACAGAGTGTTATTATTGAGGGTCTGATACTGGAGATGGAGTGTGTAACAGACAGAGTGTTATTATTGAGAGTTTGATACTGGAGATGGAGTGTGCAACAGACAGAGTGTTATTATTGAGAGTTTGATACTGGAGATGGAGTGTGTAACAGACAGAGTGTTATTATTGAGGATCTGATACTGGAGATGGAGTGTGTAACAGACAGAGTGTTATTATTGAGGGTCTGATACTGGAGATGGAGTGTGTAACAGACAGAGTGTTATTATTGAGGGTCTGATACTGGAGATGGAGTGTGTAACAGACAGAGTGTTATTATAGAGGGTCTGATACTGGAGATGGAGTGTGCAACAGACAGAGTGTTATTATTGAGAGTTTGATACTGGAGATGGAGTGTGCAACAGACAGAGTGTTATTATTGAGAGTTTGATACTGGAGATGGAGTGTGTAACAGACAGAGTGTTATTATTGAGGGTCTGATACTGGAGATGGAGTGTGTAACAGACAGAGTGTTATTATTGAGGGTCTGATACTGGAGATGGAGTGTGTAACAGACAGAGTGTTATTATTGAGGGTCTGATACTGGAGATGGAGTGTGTAACAGACAGAGTGTTATTATAGAGGGTCTGATACTGGAGATGGAGTGTGTAAGAGACAGAGTGTTATTATTGAGAGTCTGATACTGGAGATGGAGTGTGTAACAGACAGAGTGTTATTATTGAGGGTCTGATACTGGAGATGGAGTGTGAAACAGACACAGTGTTAATATTGAGAGTCTGATATAGGAGATGGAGTGTGTAACAGACAGTGTGTTATGATTGAGGGTCTGATACTGGAGATGGAGTGTGTAACAGACAGAGTGTTATTATTGAGTGTCTGATATAGGAGATGGAGTGTGAAACAGTCACAGTGTTATTATTGATGGTCTGATACTGGAGATGGAGTGTGTAACAGACACAGTGTTAATATTGAGAGTATAATATAGGAGATGGAGTGTGTAACAGACAGAGTGTTCTTCTTGAGGGTCTGATACTGGAGATGGAGTGTGCAACAGACAGAGTGTTATTATTGATGGTCTGATACTGGAGATGGAGTGTGTAACAGACACAGTGTTAATATTGAGAGTCTGATATAGGAGATGGAGTGTGTAACAGACAGAGTGTTATTATTGAGGGTCTGATACTGGAGATGGAGTGTGTAACAGACAGACTGTTATTATTGAGGGTCTGATACTGGAGATGGAGTGTGTAACAGACAGAGTGTTAATATTGAGAGTCTGATATAGGAGATGGAGTGTGTAACAGACAGAGTGTTATTATTGATGGTCTGATACTGGAGATGGAGTGTGTAACAGACAGAGTGTTATTATTGAGGGTCTGATACTGGAGATGGAGTGTGCAACAGACAGAGTGTTATTATTGAGAGTCTGATGGGGCGGCACAGTGGCGCAGTGGTTAGCACCGCAGCCTCACAGCTCCAGCGACCTGGGTTCAATTCTGGGTACTGCCTATGTGGAGTTTGCAAGTTCTCCCTGTGTCTGCGTGGGTTTTCTCCGGGTTCTCCGGTTTCCTCCCACAGCCAAAAAAAGACTAGCAGGTTGGTAGGGAAATTGGCCATTATAAATTGCCCCTAGTATAGGTAGCTGGTAGGGAAATATAGGAACAGATGGGGATGTGGTAGGGATATGGAATTAGTGCAGGATTAGTATAAATGGGTGGTTGATGGTCGCCACAGACTCGGTGGGCCGAAGGGCCTGTTTCAGTGCTGTATCTCTAAAACTAAAACTGGTACTGGAGATGGAGTGTGCAACAGACTGAGTGTTATTATTGAGAGTCTGATACTGGAGATGGAGTGTGTAACAGACAGAGTGTTATTATTGAGAGTCTGATACTGGAGATGGAGTGTGTAACAGACAGAGTGTTATTATTGAGGGTCTGATACTGGAGATGGAGTGTGTAACAGACAGAGTGTTATTATTGAGAGTCTGATATTGGAGATGGAGTGTGCAACAGACACAGTGTTATTATAGAGGGTCTGATACTGGAGATGGAGTGTGTAACAGACAGAGTGTTATTATTGAGGGTCTGATACTGGAGATGGAGTGTGTAACAGACAGAGTGTTATTATTGAGAGTCTGATACTGGAGATGGAGTGTGTAACAGACAGAGTGTTATTATTGAGTGTCTGATACTGGAGATGGAGTGTGTAAAAGACAGAGTGTTATTATTGAGAGTCTGATACTGGAGATGGAGTGTGTAACAGACAGAGTGTTATTATTGAGGGTCTGATACTGGAGATGGAGTGTGTAACAGACAGACTGTTATTATAGAGGGTCTGATACTGGAGACGGAGTGTGTAACAGACAGAGTGTTATTATTGAGGGTCTGGTACAGGAGATGGAGTGTGTAACAGACAGAGTGTTATTATAGAGGATCTGATACTGGAGATGGAGTGTGTAACAGACAGAGTGTTATTATTCAGGGTCTGGAACAGGAGATGGAGTGTGTAACAGACAGAGTGTTATTTTTGAGGGTCTGATACAGGAGATGGAGTGTGTAACAGACAGAGTGTTATTATTGATGGTCTGATACTGGAGATGGAGTGTGAAACAGACACAGTGTTAATATTGAGAGTCTGATATAGGAGATGGAGTGTGTAACAGACAGAGTGTTATGATTGAGGGTCTGATACTGGAGATGGAGGGTGTAACAGACAGAGTGTTATTATTGAGTTTCTGATATAGGAGATGGAGTGTGTAACAGACACAGTGTTAATATTGAGGGTCTGATACTGGAGATGGAGTGTGTAACAGACAGAGTGTTATTATTGAGGGTCTGGTACAGGAGATGGAGTGTGTAACAGACAGAGTGTTATTATAGAGGGTCTGATACTGGAGATGGAGTGTGTAACAGACAGAGTGTTATTATTCAGGGTCTGGTACAGGAGATGGAGTGTGTAACAGACAGAGTGTTATTTTTGAGGGTCTGATACAGGAGATGGAGTGTGTAACAGACAGAGTGTTATTATTGATGGTCTGATACTGGAGATGGAGTGTGAAACAGACACAGTGTTAATATTGAGAGTCTGATATAGGAGATGGAGTGTGTAACAGACAGAGTGTTATGATTGAGGGTCTGATACTGGAGATGGAGTGTGTAACAGACAGAGTGTTATTATTGAGGGTCTGATACTGGAGATGGAGTGTGCAAAAGACACAGTGTTAATATTGAGAGTCTGATACTGGAGATGGAGTGTGTAACAGACAGAGTGTTATTATTGATGGTCTGATACAGGAGATGGAGTGTGTAACAGACACAGTGTTATTATTGAGAGTCTGATACTGGAGATGGAGTGTGTAACAGACACAGTGTTATTATTGAGAGTCTGATACTGGAGATGGAGTGTGTAAAAGACACAGTGTTAATATTGAGAGTCTGATACTGGAGATGGAGTGTGTAACAGACAGAGTGTTATTATAGAGGGTCTGATACTGGAGATGGAGTGTGCAACAGACAGATTGTTATTATTGAGAGTTTGATACTGGAGATGGAGTGTGTAACAGACAGAGTGTTATTATTGAGGGTCTGATACTGGAGATGGAGTGTGTAACAGACAGAGGGTTATTATTGAGGGTCTGATACTGGAGATGGAGTGTGTAACAGACAGAGTGTTATTATTGAGGGTCTGATACTGGAGATGGAGTGTGTAACAGACAGAGTGTTATTATAGAGGGTCTGATACTGGAGATGGAGTGTGTAAGAGACAGAGTGTTATTATTGAGAGTCTGATACTGGAGATGGAGTGTGTAACAGACAGAGTGTTATTATTGAGGGTCTGATACTGGAGATGGAGTGTGTAACAGACAGAGTGTTAATATTGAGAGTCTGATATAGGAGATGGAGTGTGTAACAGACAGAGTGTTATTATTGATGGTCTGATACTGGAGATGGAGTGTGTAACAGACAGAGTGTTATTATTGAGGGTCTGATACTGGAGATGGAGTGTGCAACAGACAGAGTGTTATTATTGAGAGTCTGATGGGGCGGCACAGTGGCGCAGTGGTTAGCACCGCAGCCTCACAGCTCCAGCGACCTGGGTTCAATTCTGGGTACTGCCTATGTGGAGTTTGCAAGTTCTCCCTGTGTCTGCGTGGGTTTTCTCCGGGTTCTCCGGTTTCCTCCCACAGCCAAAAAAAGACTAGCAGGTTGGTAGGGAAATTGGCCATTATAAATTGCCCCTAGTATAGGTAGCTGGTAGGGAAATATAGGAACAGATGGGGATGTGGTAGGGATATGGAATTAGTGCAGGATTAGTATAAATGGGTGGTTGATGGTCGCCACAGACTCGGTGGGCCGAAGGGCCTGTTTCAGTGCTGTATCTCTAAAACTAAAACTGGTACTGGAGATGGAGTGTGCAACAGACTGAGTGTTATTATTGAGAGTCTGATACTGGAGATGGAGTGTGTAACAGACAGAGTGTTATTATTGAGAGTCTGATACTGGAGATGGAGTGTGTAACAGACAGAGTGTTATTATTGAGGGTCTGATACTGGAGATGGAGTGTGTAACAGACAGAGTGTTATTATTGAGAGTCTGATATTGGAGATGGAGTGTGCAACAGACACAGTGTTATTATAGAGGGTCTGATACTGGAGATGGAGTGTGTAACAGACAGAGTGTTATTATTGAGGGTCTGATACTGGAGATGGAGTGTGTAACAGACAGAGTGTTATTATTGAGAGTCTGATACTGGAGATGGAGTGTGTAACAGACAGAGTGTTATTATTGAGTGTCTGATACTGGAGATGGAGTGTGTAAAAGACAGAGTGTTATTATTGAGAGTCTGATACTGGAGATGGAGTGTGTAACAGACAGAGTGTTATTATTGAGGGTCTGATACTGGAGATGGAGTGTGTAACAGACAGACTGTTATTATAGAGGGTCTGATACTGGAGACGGAGTGTGTAACAGACAGAGTGTTATTATTGAGGGTCTGGTACAGGAGATGGAGTGTGTAACAGACAGAGTGTTATTATAGAGGATCTGATACTGGAGATGGAGTGTGTAACAGACAGAGTGTTATTATTCAGGGTCTGGAACAGGAGATGGAGTGTGTAACAGACAGAGTGTTATTTTTGAGGGTCTGATACAGGAGATGGAGTGTGTAACAGACAGAGTGTTATTATTGATGGTCTGATACTGGAGATGGAGTGTGAAACAGACACAGTGTTAATATTGAGAGTCTGATATAGGAGATGGAGTGTGTAACAGACAGAGTGTTATGATTGAGGGTCTGATACTGGAGATGGAGGGTGTAACAGACAGAGTGTTATTATTGAGTTTCTGATATAGGAGATGGAGTGTGTAACAGACACAGTGTTAATATTGAGGGTCTGATACTGGAGATGGAGTGTGTAACAGACAGAGTGTTATTATTGAGGGTCTGGTACAGGAGATGGAGTGTGTAACAGACAGAGTGTTATTATAGAGGGTCTGATACTGGAGATGGAGTGTGTAACAGACAGAGTGTTATTATTCAGGGTCTGGTACAGGAGATGGAGTGTGTAACAGACAGAGTGTTATTTTTGAGGGTCTGATACAGGAGATGGAGTGTGTAACAGACAGAGTGTTATTATTGATGGTCTGATACTGGAGATGGAGTGTGAAACAGACACAGTGTTAATATTGAGAGTCTGATATAGGAGATGGAGTGTGTAACAGACAGAGTGTTATGATTGAGGGTCTGATACTGGAGATGGAGTGTGTAACAGACAGAGTGTTATTATTGAGTGTCTGATATAGGAGATGGAGTGTGAAACAGACACAGTGTTATTATTGAGGGTCTAATACTGGAGATGGAGTGTGTAACAGACAGAGTGTTATTATTGAGGGTCTGATACTGGAGATGGAGTGTGTAACAGACACAGTGTTATTATTGATGGTCTGATACTGGAGATGGAGTGTGTAACAGACACAGTGTTAATATTGAGAGACTAATATAGGAGATGGAGTGTGTAACAGACAGAGTGTTCTTCTTGAGGGTCTGATACTGGAGATGGAGTGTGCAACAGACAGAGTGTTATTATTGATGGTCTGATACTGGAGATGGAGTGTGTAACAGACACAGTGTTAATATTGAGAGTCTGATATAGGAGATGGAGTGTGTAACAGACAGAGTGTTATTATTGAGGGTCTGATACTGGAGATGGAGTGTGTAACAGACAGACTGTTATTATTGAGGGTCTGATACTGGAGATGGAGTGTGTAACAGACAGAGTGTTAATATTGAGAGTCTGATATAGGAGATGGAGTGTGTAACAGACAGAGTGTTATTATTGATGGTCTGATACTGGAGATGGAGTGTGTAACAGACAGAGTGTTATTATTGAGGGTCTGATACTGGAGATGGAGTGTGCAACAGACAGAGTGTTATTATTGAGAGTCTGATGGGGCGGCACAGTGGCGCAGTGGTTAGCACCGCAGCCTCACAGCTCCAGCGACCTGGGTTCAATTCTGGGTACTGCCTATGTGGAGTTTGCAAGTTCTCCCTGTGTCTGCGTGGGTTTTCTCCGGGTTCTCCGGTTTCCTCCCACAGCCAAAAAAAGACTAGCAGGTTGGTAGGGAAATTGGCCATTATAAATTGCCCCTAGTATAGGTAGCTGGTAGGGAAATATAGGAACAGATGGGGATGTGGTAGGGATATGGAATTAGTGCAGGATTAGTATAAATGGGTGGTTGATGGTCGCCACAGACTCGGTGGGCCGAAGGGCCTGTTTCAGTGCTGTATCTCTAAAACTAAAACTGGTACTGGAGATGGAGTGTGCAACAGACTGAGTGTTATTATTGAGAGTCTGATACTGGAGATGGAGTGTGTAACAGACTGAGTGTTATTATTGAGGGTCTGATACTGGAGATGGAGTGTGCAACAGACTGAGTGTTATTATTGAGGGTCTGATACTGGAAATGGAGTGTGTAACAGACAGAGTGTTATTATTGAGAGTCTGATACTGGAGATGGAGTGTTTAAAAGACAGAGTGTTATTATTGAGGGTCTGATACTGGAGATGGAGTGTGTGACAGACTGAGTGTTATTATTGAGAGTCTGATACTGGAGATGGAGTGTGTAACAGACAGAGTGTTATTATTGAGAGTCTGATACTGGAGATGGAGTGTGTAACAGACAGAGTGTTATTATTGAGGGTCTGATACTGGAGATGGAGTGTGTAACAGACAGAGTGTTATTATTGAGAGTCTGATACTGGAGATTGAGTGTGTAACAGACAGAGTGTTATTATTGAGGGTCTGAGACTGGAGATGGAGTGTGTAACAGACAGAGTGTTATTATTGAGAGTCTGATACTGGAGATGGAGTGTGTAACAGACTGAGTGTTATTATTGAGAGTCTGATACTGGAGATGGAGTGTGTAACAGACAGAGTGTTATTATTGAGGGTCTGATACTGGAGATGGAGTGTGTAACAGACAGAGTGTTATTATTGAGAGTCTGATACTGGAGATGGAGTGTGTAACAGACTGAGTGTTATTATTGAGAGTCAGATACTGGAGATGGAGTGTGTAACAGACTGACTGTTATTATTGAGAGTCTGATACTGGAGATGGAGTGTGTAACAGACAGAGTGTTATTATTGAGTGTCTGATACTGGAGATGGAGTGTGTAAAAGACAGAGTGTTATTATTGAGAGTCTGATACTGGAGACGGAGTGTGTAACAGACAGAGTGTTATTATTGAGGGTCTGATACTGGAGATGGAGTGTGTAACAGACAGACTGTTATTATAGAGGGTCTGATACTGGAGACGGAGTGTGTAACAGACAGAGTGTTATTATTGAGGGTCTGGTACAGGAGATGGAGTGTGTAACAGACAGAGTGTTATTATAGAGGATCTGATACTGGAGATGGAGTGTGTAACAGACAGAGTGTTATTATTCAGGGTCTGGAACAGGAGATGGAGTGTGTAACAGACAGAGTGTTATTTTTGAGGGTCTGATACAGGAGATGGAGTGTGTAACAGACAGAGTGTTATTATTGATGGTCTGATACTGGAGATGGAGTGTGAAACAGACACAGTGTTAATATTGAGAGTCTGATATAGGAGATGGAGTGTGTAACAGACAGAGTGTTATGATTGAGGGTCTGATACTGGAGATGGAGTGTGTAACAGACAGAGTGTTATTATTGAGTGTCTGATATAGGAGATGGAGTGTGTAACAGACAGAGTGTTATTATTGATGGTCTGATACTGGAGATGGAGTGTGAAACAGACACAGTGTTAATATTGAGAGTCTGATATAGGAGATGGAGTGTGTAACAGACAGAGTGTTATGATTGAGGGTCTGATACTGGAGATGGAGTGTGTAACAGACAGAGTGTTATTATTGAGTGTCTGATATAGGAGATGGAGTGTGAAACAGACACAGTGTTATTATTGAGGGTCTAATACTGGAGATGGAGTGTGTAACAGACAGAGTGTTATTATTGAGGGTCTGATACTGGAGATGGAGTGTGTAACAGACACAGTGTTATTATTGATGGTCTGATACTGGAGATGGAGTGTGTAACAGACACAGTGTTAATATTGAGAGACTAATATAGGAGATGGAGTGTGTAACAGACAGAGTGTTCTTCTTGAGGGTCTGATACTGGAGATGGAGTGTGCAACAGACAGAGTGTTATTATTGATGGTCTGATACTGGAGATGGAGTGTGTAACAGACACAGTGTTAATATTGAGAGTCTGATATAGGAGATGGAGTGTGTAACAGACAGAGTGTTATTATTGAGGGTCTGATACTGGAGATGGAGTGTGTAACAGACAGACTGTTATTATTGAGGGTCTGATACTGGAGATGGAGTGTGTAACAGACAGAGTGTTAATATTGAGAGTCTGATATAGGAGATGGAGTGTGTAACAGACAGAGTGTTATTATTGATGGTCTGATACTGGAGATGGAGTGTGTAACAGACAGAGTGTTATTATTGAGGGTCTGATACTGGAGATGGAGTGTGCAACAGACAGAGTGTTATTATTGAGAGTCTGATGGGGCGGCACAGTGGCGCAGTGGTTAGCACCGCAGCCTCACAGCTCCAGCGACCTGGGTTCAATTCTGGGTACTGCCTATGTGGAGTTTGCAAGTTCTCCCTGTGTCTGCGTGGGTTTTCTCCGGGTTCTCCGGTTTCCTCCCACAGCCAAAAAAAGACTAGCAGGTTGGTAGGGAAATTGGCCATTATAAATTGCCCCTAGTATAGGTAGCTGGTAGGGAAATATAGGAACAGATGGGGATGTGGTAGGGATATGGAATTAGTGCAGGATTAGTATAAATGGGTGGTTGATGGTCGCCACAGACTCGGTGGGCCGAAGGGCCTGTTTCAGTGCTGTATCTCTAAAACTAAAACTGGTACTGGAGATGGAGTGTGCAACAGACTGAGTGTTATTATTGAGAGTCTGATACTGGAGATGGAGTGTGTAACAGACTGAGTGTTATTATTGAGGGTCTGATACTGGAGATGGAGTGTGCAACAGACTGAGTGTTATTATTGAGGGTCTGATACTGGAAATGGAGTGTGTAACAGACAGAGTGTTATTATTGAGAGTCTGATACTGGAGATGGAGTGTTTAAAAGACAGAGTGTTATTATTGAGGGTCTGATACTGGAGATGGAGTGTGTGACAGACTGAGTGTTATTATTGAGAGTCTGATACTGGAGATGGAGTGTGTAACAGACAGAGTGTTATTATTGAGAGTCTGATACTGGAGATGGAGTGTGTAACAGACAGAGTGTTATTATTGAGGGTCTGATACTGGAGATGGAGTGTGTAACAGACAGAGTGTTATTATTGAGAGTCTGATACTGGAGATTGAGTGTGTAACAGACAGAGTGTTATTATTGAGGGTCTGAGACTGGAGATGGAGTGTGTAACAGACAGAGTGTTATTATTGAGAGTCTGATACTGGAGATGGAGTGTGTAACAGACTGAGTGTTATTATTGAGAGTCTGATACTGGAGATGGAGTGTGTAACAGACAGAGTGTTATTATTGAGGGTCTGATACTGGAGATGGAGTGTGTAACAGACAGAGTGTTATTATTGAGAGTCTGATACTGGAGATGGAGTGTGTAACAGACTGAGTGTTATTATTGAGAGTCAGATACTGGAGATGGAGTGTGTAACAGACTGAGTGTTATTATTGAGAGTCTGATACTGGAGATGGAGTGTGTAACAGACAGAGTGTTATTATTGAGTGTCTGATACTGGAGATGGAGTGTGTAAAAGACAGAGTGTTATTATTGAGAGTCTGATACTGGAGACGGAGTGTGTAACAGACAGAGTGTTATTATTGAGGGTCTGATACTGGAGATGGAGTGTGTAACAGACAGACTGTTATTATAGAGGGTCTGATACTGGAGACGGAGTGTGTAACAGACAGAGTGTTATTATTGAGGGTCTGGTACAGGAGATGGAGTGTGTAACAGACAGAGTGTTATTATAGAGGATCTGATACTGGAGATGGAGTGTGTAACAGACAGAGTGTTATTATTCAGGGTCTGGAACAGGAGATGGAGTGTGTAACAGACAGAGTGTTATTTTTGAGGGTCTGATACAGGAGATGGAGTGTGTAACAGACAGAGTGTTATTATTGATGGTCTGATACTGGAGATGGAGTGTGAAACAGACACAGTGTTAATATTGAGAGTCTGATATAGGAGATGGAGTGTGTAACAGACAGAGTGTTATGATTGAGGGTCTGATACTGGAGATGGAGTGTGTAACAGACAGAGTGTTATTATTGAGTGTCTGATATAGGAGATGGAGTGTGTAACAGACACAGTGTTAATATTGAGGGTCTGATACTGGAGATGGAGTGTGTAACCGACAGAGTGTTATTATTGAGGGTCTGGTACAGGAGATGGAGTGTGTAACAGACAGAGTGTTATTATAGAGGGTCTGATACTGGAGATGGAGTGTGTAACAGACAGAGTGTTATTATTCAGGGTCTGGTACAGGAGATGGAGTGTGTAACAGACAGAGTGTTATTTTTGAGGGTCTGATACAGGAGATGGAGTGTGTAACAGACAGAGTGTTATTATTGATGGTCTGATACTGGAGATGGAGTGTGAAACAGACACAGTGTTAATATTGAGAGTCTGATATAGGAGATGGAGTGTGTAACAGACAGAGTGTTATGATTGAGGGTCTGATACTGGAGATGGAGTGTGTAACAGACAGAGTGTTATTATTGAGTGTCTGATATAGGAGATGGAGTGTGAAACAGACACAGTGTTATTATTGAGGGTCTAATACTGGAGATGGAGTGTGTAACAGACAGAGTGTTATTATTGAGGGTCTGATACTGGAGATGGAGTGTGTAACAGACACAGTGTTATTATTGATGGTCTGATACTGGAGATGGAGTGTGTAACAGACACAGTGTTAATATTGAGAGTCTAATATAGGAGATGGAGTGTGTAACAGACAGAGTGTTCTTCTTGAGGGTCTGATACTGGAGATGGAGTGTGCAACAGACAGAGTGTTATTATTGATGGTCTGATACTGGAGATGGAGTGTGTAACTTTCACAGTGTTAATATTGAGAGTCTGATATAGGAGATGGAGTGTGTAACAGACAGAGTGTTATTATTGAGGGTCTGATACTGGAGATGGAGTGTGTAACAGACAGACTGTTATTATTGAGGGTCTGATACTGGAGATGGAGTGTGTAACAGACAGAGTGTTAATATTGAGAGTCTGATATAGGAGATGGAGTGTGTAACAGACAGAGTGTTATTATTGATGGTCTGATACTGGAGATGGAGTGTGTAACAGACAGAGTGTTATTATTGAGGGTCTGATACTGGAGATGGAGTGTGTAACAGACAGAGTGTTAATATTGAGAGTCTGATATAGGAGATGGAGTGTGTAACAGACAGAGTGTTATTATTGATGGTCTGATACTGGAGATGGAGTGTGCAACAGACAGAGTGTTATTATTGAGAGTCTGATGGGGCGGCACAGTGGCGCAGTGGTTAGCACCGCAGCCTCACAGCTCCAGCGACCTGGGTTCAATTCTGGGTACTGCCTATGTGGAGTTTGCAAGTTCTCCCTGTGTCTGCGTGGGTTTTCTGCGGGTTCTCCGGTTTCCTCCCACAGCCAAAAAAAGACTAGCAGGTTGGTAGGGAAATTGGCCATTATAAATTGCCCCTAGTATAGGTAGCTGGTAGGGAAATATAGGAACAGATGGGGATGTGGTAGGGATATGGAATTAGTGCAGGATTAGTATAAATGGGTGGTTGATGGTCGCCACAGACTCGGTGGGCCGAAGGGCCTGTTTCAGTGCTGTATCTCTAAAACTAAAACTGATACTGGAGATGGAGTGTGCAACAGACTGAGTGTTATTATTGAGAGTCTGATACTGGAGATGGAGTGTGTAACAGACAGAGTGTTATTATAGAGGGTCTGATACTGGAGATGGAGTGTGTAACGGACAGAGTGTTATTATTGAGGGTCTGATACTGGAGATGGAGTGTGTAACAGACAGAGTGTTATTATTGAGAGTCTGATACTGGAGATGGAGTGTGTAACAGACTGAGTGTTATTATTGAGAGTCTGATACTGGAGATGGAGTGTGTAACAGACAGAGTGTTATTATTGAGGGTCTGATACTGGAGATGGAGTGTGTAACAGACAGAGTGTTATTATTGAGGGTCTGATACTGGAGATGGAGTGTGTAACAGACAGAGTGTTATTATTGAGGGTCTGATACTGGAGATGGAGTGTGTAACAGACAGAGTGTTATTATTGAGGGTCTGATACTGGAGATGGAGTGTGTAACAGACAGAGTGTTATTATTGAGGGTCTGATACTGGAGATGGAGTGTGTAACAGACAGAGTGTTATTATTGAGGGTCTGATACTGGAGATGGAGTGTGTAACAGACAGAGTGTTATTATTGAGGGTCTGATACTGGAGATGGAGTGTGTAACAGACAGAGTGTTATTATAGAGGGTCTGATACTGGAGATGGAGTGTGCAACAGACAGAGTGTTATTATTGAGGGTCTGATACTGGAGATGGAGTGTGTAACTGACAGAGTGTTATTATTGAGATTTTGATACTGGAGATGGAGTGTGTAACAGACAGAGTGTTATTATTGAGGGTCTGATACTGGAGATGGAGTGTATAACAGACAGAGTGTTATTATTGATGCTCTGATACTGGAGATGGAGTGTGTAACAGACAGAGGGTTATTATTGATGGTCTGATACTGGAGATAGAGTGTGTAACAGACAGAGTGTTATTATTGAGGGTCTGATACTGGAGATGGAGTGTGTAACAGACAGAGTGTTATTATTGATTATCTGATACTGGAGATGGAGTGTGTAACAGACAGAGTGTTATTATTGAGGGTCTGATACTGGAGATGGAGTGTGTAACAGACAGAGTGTTATTATTGAGTGTCTGATACTGGAGATGGAGTGTGTAACAGACAGAGTGTTATTATTGAGGGTCTGATACTGGAGATCGAGTGTGTAACAGACAGAGTGTTATTATTGAGAGTCTGATATTGGAGATGGAGTGTGCAACAGACACAGTGTTATTATAGAGGGTCTGATACTGGAGATGGAGTGTGTAACAGACAGAGTGTTATTATTGACGGTCTGATACTGGAGATGGAGTGTGTAACAGACAGAGTGTTATTATTGAGAGTCTGATACTGGAGATGGAGTGTGTAACAGACAGAGTGTTATTATTGATTGTCTGATACTGGAGATGGAGTGTGTAAAAGAGAGAGTGTTATTATTGAGAGTCTGATACTGGAGATGGAGTGTGTAACAGACAGAGTGTTATTATTGAGGGTCTGATACTGGAGATGGAGTGTGTAACAGACAGAGTGTTATTATTGAGTGTCTGATACTGGAGATGGAGTGTGTAAAAGACAGAGTGTTATTATTGAGTGTCTGATAGTGGAGATGGAGTGTGTAACAGACAGAGTGTTATTATTGAGGGTCTGATACTGGAGATGGAGTGTGTAACAGACAGAGTGTTATTATTGAGGGTCTGATACTGGAGATGGAGTGTGTAACAGACAGAGTGTTATTATTGAGATTTTGATACTGGAGATGGAGTGTGCAACAGACAGAGTGTTATTATTGAGACTTTGATACTGGAGATGGAGTGTGTAACAGACAGAGTGTTATTATTGAGGGTCTGATACTGGAGATGGAGTGTGTAACAGACAGAGTGTTATTATTGAGATTTTGATACTGGAGATGGAGTGTGCAACAGACAGAGTGTTATTATTGAGAGTTTGATAATGGAGATGGAGTGTGTAACAGACAGAGTGTTATTATAGAGGGTCTGATACTGGAGATGGAGTGTGCAACAGACAGAGTGTTATTATTGAGATTTTGATACTGGAGATGGAGTGTGCAACAGACAGAGTGTTATTATTGAGAGTTTGATACTGGAGATGAAGTGTGTAACAGACAGAGTGTTATTATTGAGGGTCTGATACTGGAGATGGAGTGTGTAACAGACAGAGTGTTATTATTGATGCTCTGATACTGGAGATGGAGTGTGTAACAGACAGAGTGTTATTATTGATGGTCTGATACTGGAGATGGAGTGTGTAACAGACAGAGTGTTATTATTGATGATCTGATACTGGAGATGGAGTGTGTAACAGACAGAGTGTTATTATTGAGGGTATGATACTGGAGATGGAGTGTGTAACAGACAGAGTGTTATTATTGAGTGTCTGATACTGGAGATGGAGTGTGTAACAGACAGAGTGTTATTATTGATGGTCTGATACTGGAGATGGAGTGTGTAACAGACAGAGTGTTATTATTGAGAGTCTGATACTGGAGATGGAGTGTGTAACAGACAGAGTGTTATTATTGATGGTCTGATACTGGAGATGGAGTGTGTAACAGACAGAGTGTTATTATTGAGGGTATGATACTGGAGATGGAGTGTGTAACAGACAGAGTGTTATTATTGAGTGTCTGATACTGGAGATGGAGTGTGTAACAGACAGAGTGTTATTATTGATGGTCTGATACTGGAGATGGAGTGTGTAACAGACAGAGTGTTATTATTGAGGGTATGATACTGGAGATGGAGTGTGTAACAGACAGAGTGTTATTATTGAGTGTCTGATACTGGAGATGGAGTGTGTAACAGACAGAGTGTTATTATTGAGGGTCTGATACTGGAGATGGAGTGTGTAACAGACAGAGTGTTATTATTGATGATCTGATACTGGAGATGGAGTGTGTAACAGACAGAGTGTTATTATTGAGGGTCTGATACTGGAGATGGAGTGTGTAACAGACAGAGTGTTATTATTGAGAGTCTGATACTGGAGATGGAGTGTGTAACAGACAGAGTGTTATTATTGAGGGTCTGATACTGGAAATGGAGTGTGTAACAGACAGAGTGTTATTATTGAGAGTCTGATATTGGAGATGGAGTGTGCAACAGACAGAGTGTTATTATTGAGGGTCTGATACTGGAGATGGAGTGTGTAACAGACAGAGTGTTATTATTGATTATCTGATACTGGAGATGGAGTGTGTAACAGACAGAGTGTTATTATTGAGGGTCTGATACTGGAGATGGAGTGTGTAACAGACAGAGTGTTATTATTGAGTGTCTGATACTGGAGATGGAGTGTGTAACAGACAGAGTGTTATTATTGAGGGTCTGATACTGGAGATCGAGTGTGTAACAGACAGAGTGTTATTATTGAGAGTCTGATATTGGAGATGGAGTGTGCAACAGACACAGTGTTATTATAGAGGGTCTGATACTGGAGATGGAGTGTGTAACAGACAGAGTGTTATTATTGACGGTCTGATACTGGAGATGGAGTGTGTAACAGACAGAGTGTTATTATTGAGAGTCTGATACTGGAGATGGAGTGTGTAACAGACAGAGTGTTATTATTGATTGTCTGATACTGGAGATGGAGTGTGTAAAAGAGAGAGTGTTATTATTGAGAGTCTGATACTGGAGATGGAGTGTGTAACAGACAGAGTGTTATTATTGAGGGTCTGATACTGGAGATGGAGTGTGTAACAGACAGAGTGTTATTATTGAGTGTCTGATACTGGAGATGGAGTGTGTAAAAGACAGAGTGTTATTATTGAGTGTCTGATAGTGGAGATGGAGTGTGTAACAGACAGAGTGTTATTATTGAGGGTCTGATACTGGAGATGGAGTGTGTAACAGACAGAGTGTTATTATTGAGGGTCTGATACTGGAGATGGAGTGTGTAACAGACAGAGTGTTATTATTGAGATTTTGATACTGGAGATGGAGTGTGCAACAGACAGAGTGTTATTATTGAGACTTTGATACTGGAGATGGAGTGTGTAACAGACAGAGTGTTATTATTGAGGGTCTGATACTGGAGATGGAGTGTGTAACAGACAGAGTGTTATTATTGAGATTTTGATACTGGAGATGGAGTGTGCAACAGACAGAGTGTTATTATTGAGAGTTTGATAATGGAGATGGAGTGTGTAACAGAAAGAGTGTTATTATAGAGGGTCTGATACTGGAGATGGAGTGTGCAACAGACAGAGTGTTATTATTGAGATTTTGATACTGGAGATGGAGTGTGCAACAGACAGAGTGTTATTATTGAGAGTTTGATACTGGAGATGAAGTGTGTAACAGACAGAGTGTTATTATTGAGGGTCTGATACTGGAGATGGAGTGTGTAACAGACAGAGTGTTATTATTGATGCTCTGATACTGGAGATGGAGTGTGTAACAGACAGAGTGTTATTATTGATGGTCTGATACTGGAGATGGAGTGTGTAACAGACAGAGTGTTATTATTGATGATCTGATACTGGAGATGGAGTGTGTAACAGACAGAGTGTTATTATTGAGGGTATGATACTGGAGATGGAGTGTGTAACAGACAGAGTGTTATTATTGAGTGTCTGATACTGGAGATGGAGTGTGTAACAGACAGAGTGTTATTATTGATGGTCTGATACTGGAGATGGAGTGTGTAACAGACAGAGTGTTATTATTGAGAGTCTGATACTGGAGATGGAGTGTGTAACAGACAGAGTGTTATTATTGATGGTCTGATACTGGAGATGGAGTGTGTAACAGACAGAGTGTTATTATTGAGGGTATGATACTGGAGATGGAGTGTGTAACAGACAGAGTGTTATTATTGAGTGTCTGATACTGGAGATGGAGTGTGTAACAGACAGAGTGTTATTATTGATGGTCTGATACTGGAGATGGAGTGTGTAACAGACAGAGTGTTATTATTGAGGGTATGATACTGGAGATGGAGTGTGTAACAGACAGAGTGTTATTATTGAGTGTCTGATACTGGAGATGGAGTGTGTAACAGACAGAGTGTTATTATTGAGGGTCTGATACTGGAGATGGAGTGTGTAACAGACAGAGTGTTATTATTGATGATCTGATACTGGAGATGGAGTGTGTAACAGACAGAGTGTTATTATTGAGGGTCTGATACTGGAGATGGAGTGTGTAACAGACAGAGTGTTATTATTGAGAGTCTGATACTGGAGATGGAGTGTGTAACAGACAGAGTGTTATTATTGAGGGTCTGATACTGGAAATGGAGTGTGTAACAGACAGAGTGTTATTATTGAGAGTCTGATATTGGAGATGGAGTGTGCAACAGACAGAGTGTTATTATTGATGGTCTGATACTGGAGATGGAGTGTGTAACAGACAGAGTGTTATTATTGATGGTCTGATACTGGAGATGGAGTGTGTAACAGACAGAGTGTTATTATTGAGGGTCTGATACTGGAGATGGAGTGTGCAACAGACAGAGTGTTATTATTGATGGTCTGATACTGGAGATGGAGTGTGTAACAGACAGAGTGTTATTATTGAGGGTATGATACTGGAGATGGAGTGTGTAACAGACAGAGTGTTATTATTGAGGGTCTGATACTGGAGATGGAGTGTGTAACAGACACAGTGTTATTATTGAGGGTCTGATACTGGAGATGGAGTGTGTAACAGACAGAGTGTTATTATTGATGGTCTGATACTGGAGATGGAGTGTGTAACAGACAGAGTGTTATTATTGAGGGTCTGATACTGGAGATGGAGTGTGCAACAGACAGAGTGTTATTATTGATGGTCTGATACTGGAGATGGAGTGTGTAACAGACAGAGTGTTATTATTGAGGGTATGATACTGGAGATGGAGTGTGTAACAGACAGAGTGTTATTATTGAGTGTCTGATACTGGAGATGGAGTGTGTAACAGACAGAGTGTTATTATTGAGGGTCTGATACTGGAGATGGAGTGTGTAACAGACAGAGTGTTATTATTGAGGGTCTGATACTGGAGATGGAGTGTGTAACAGACAGAGTGTTATTATTGATGGTCTGATACTGGAGATGGAGTGTGTAACAGACAGAGTGTTATTATTGAGGGTCTGATACTGGAGATGGAGTGTGCAACAGACAGAGTGTTATTATTGATGGTCTGATACTGGAGATGGAGTGTGTAACAGACAGAGTGTTATTATTGAGGGTATGATACTGGAGATGGAGTGTGTAACAGACAGAGTGTTATTATTGAGTGTCTGATACTGGAGATGGAGTGTGTAACAGACAGAGTGTTATTATTGAGGGTCTGATACTGGAGATGGAGTGTGTAACAGACAGAGTGTTATTATTGAGAGTCTGATATTGGAGATGGAGTGTGTAACAGACAGAGTGTTATTATAGAGGGTCTGATACTGGAGATGGAGTGTGTAACAGACAGAGTGTTATTATTGAGGGTCTGATACTGGAGATGGAGTGTGTAACAGACAGAGTGTTATTATTGAGGGTCTGATACTGGAAATGGAGTGTGCAACAGACACAGTGTTATTATAGAGGGTCTGATACTGGAGATGGAGTGTGTAACAGACAGAGTGTTATTATTGAGGGTCTGATACTGGAGATGGAGTGTGTAACAGACAGAGTGTTATTATTGAGAGTCTGATACTGGAGATGGAGTGTGTAACAGACAGAGTGTTATTATTGAGTGTCTGATACTGGAGATGGAGTGTGTAAAAGACAGAGTGTTATTATTGAGAGTCTGATACTGGAGATGGAGTGTGTAACAGACAGAGTGTTATTATTGAGAGTCTGATACTGGAGATGGAGTGTGTAACAGACAGAGTGTTATTATTGAGTGTCTGATACTGGAGATGGAGTGTGTAAAAGACAGAGTGTTATTATTGAGAGTCTGATACTGGAGATGGAGTGTGTAACAGACAGAGTGTTATTATTGAGGGTCTGATACTGGAGATGGAGTGTGTAACAGACAGAGTGTTATTATTGAGTGTCTGATACTGGAGATGGAGTGTGTAAAAGACAGAGTGTTATTATTGAGAGTCTGATACTGGAGATGGAGTGTGTAACAGACAGAGTGTTATTATTGAGGGTCTGATACTGGAGACGGAGTGTGTAACAGACAGAGTGTTATTATTGAGGGTCTGGTACAGGAGATGGAGTGTGTAACAGACAGAGTGTTATTATAGAGGATCTGATACTGGAGATGGAGTGTGTAACAGACAGAGTGTTATTATTGAGGGTCTGGTACAGGAGATGGAGTGTGTAACAGACAGAGTGTTATTATAGAGGATCTGATACTGGAGATGGAGTGTGTAACAGACAGAGTGTTATTATTGAGGGTCTGGTACAGGAGATGGAGTGTGTAACAGACAGAGTGTTATTATAGAGGATCTGATACTGGAGATGGAGTGTGTAACAGACAGAGTGTTATTATTCAGGGTCTGGAAAAGGAGATGGAGTGTGTAACAGACAGAGTGTTATTTTTGAGGGTCTGATACAGGAGATGGAGTGTGTAACAGACAGAGTGTTATTATTGATGGTCTGATACTGGAGATGGAGTGTGAAGCAGACACAGTGTTAATATTGAGAGTCTGATATAGGAGATGGAGTGTGTAACAGACAGAGTGTTATGATTGAGGGTCTGATACTGGAGATGGAGTGTGTAACGGACAGAGTGTTATTATTGAGTGTCTGATATAGGAGATGGAGTGTGTAACAGACACAGTGTTAATATTGAGGGTCTGATACTGGAGATGGAGTGTGTAACAGACAGAGTGTTATTATTGAGGGTCTGGTACAGGAGATGGAGTGTGTAACAGACAGAGTGTTATTATAGAGGGTCTGATACTGGAGATGGAGTGTGTAACAGACAGAGTGTTATTATTCAGGGTCTGGTACAGGAGATGGAGTGTGTAACAGACAGAGTGTTATTTTTGACGGTATGATACAGGAGATGGAGTGTGTAACAGACAGAGTGTTATTATTGATGGTCTGATACTGGAGATGGAGTGTGTAACAGACACAGTGTTAATATTGAGAGTCTGATATAGGAGATGGAGTGTGTAACAGACAGAGTGTTATGATTGAGGGTCTGATACTGGAGATGGAGTGTGTAACAGACAGAGTGTTATTATTGAGTGTCTGATATAGGAGATGGAGTGTGAAACAGACACAGTGTTATTATTGAGGGTCTAATACTGGAGATGGAGTGTGTAACAGACAGAGTGTTATTATTGAGGGTCTGATACTGGAGATGGAGTGTGTAACAGACACAGTGTTATTATTGATGGTCTGATACTGGAGATGGAGTGTGTAACAGACACAGTGTTAATATTGAGAGTCTAATATAGGAGATGGAGTGTGTAACAGACAGAGTGTTATTATTGATGGTCTGATACTGGAGATGGAGTGTGTAACAGACACAGTGTTAATATTGAGAGTCTGATATAGGAGATGGAATGTGTAACAGACAGAGTGTTATTATTGAGGGTCTGATACTGGAGATGGAGTGTGTAACAGACAGACTGTTATTATTGAGGGTCTGATACTGGAGATGGAGTGTGTAACAGACAGACTGCTATTATTGAGGGTCTGATACTGGAGATGGAGTGTGTAACAGACAGAGTGTTAATATTGAGAGTCTGATATAGGAGATGGAGTGTGTAACAGACAGAGTGTTATTATTGAGGGTCTGATACTGGAGATGGAGTGTGCAACAGACAGAGTGTTATTATTGAGAGTCTGATGGGGCGGCACAGTGGCGCAGTGGTTAGCACCGCAGCCTCACAGCTCCAGCGACCTGGGTTCAATTCTGGGTACTGCCTGTGTGGAGTTTGCAAGTTCTCCCTGTGTCTGCGTGGGTTTTCTCCGGGTTCTCCGGTTTCCTCCCACAGCCAAAAAAAGACTAGCAGGTTGGTAGGGAAATTGGCCATTATAAATTGCCCCTAGTATAGGTAGCTGGTAGGGAAATATAGGAACAGATGGGGATGTGGTAGGGATATGGAATTAGTGCAGGATTAGTATAAATGGGTGGTTGATGGTCGCCACAGACTCGGTGGGCCGAAGGGCCTGTTTCAGTGCTGAATCTCTAAAACTAAAACTGATACTGGAGATGGAGTGTGCAACAGACTGAGTGTTATTATTGAGAGTCTGATACTGGAGATGGAGTGTGTAACAGACAGAGTGTTATTATTGAGGGTCTGATACTGGAGATGGAGTGTGTAACAGACAGAGTGTTATTATTGAGGGTCTGATACTGGAGATGGAGTGTGTAACAGACAGAGTGTTATTATTGAGATTTTGATACTGGAGATGGAGTGTGCAACAGACAGAGTGTTATTATTGAGAGTTTGATACTGGAGATGGAGTGTGTAACAGACAGAGTGTTATTATTGAGGGTCTGATACTGGAGATGGAGTGTGTAACAGACAGAGTGTTATTATTGATGCTCTGATACTGGAGATGGAGTGTGTAACAGACAGAGTGTTATTATTGATGGTCTGATACTGGAGATGGAGTGTGTAACAGACAGAGTGTTATTATTGATGATCTGATACTGGAGATGGAGTGTGTAACAGACAGAGTGTTATTATTGAGGGTATGATACTGGAGATGGAGTGTGTAACAGACAGAGTGTTATTATTGAGTGTCTGATACTGGAGATGGAGTGTGTAACAGACAGAGTGTTATTATTGATGGTCTGATACTGGAGATGGAGTGTGTAACAGACAGAGTGTTATTATTGAGAGTCTGATACTGGAGATGGAGTGTGTAACAGACAGAGTGTTATTATTGATGGTCTGATACTGGAGATGGAGTGTGTAACAGACAGAGTGTTATTATTGAGGGTATGATACTGGAGATGGAGTGTGTAACAGACAGAGTGTTATTATTGAGTGTCTGATACTGGAGATGGAGTGTGTAACAGACAGTGTGTTATTATTGATGGTCTGATACTGGAGATGGAGTGTGTAACAGACAGAGTGTTATTATTGAGGGTATGATACTGGAGATGGAGTGTGTAACAGACAGAGTGTTATTATTGAGTGTCTGATACTGGAGATGGAGTGTGTAACAGACAGAGTGTTATTATTGAGGGTCTGATACTGGAGATGGAGTGTGTAACAGACAGAGTGTTATTATTGATGATCTGATACTGGAGATGGAGTGTGTAACAGACAGAGTGTTATTATTGAGGGTCTGATACTGGAGATGGAGTGTGTAACAGACAGAGTGTTATTATTGAGAGTCTGATACTGGAGATGGAGTGTGTAACAGACAGAGTGTTATTATTGAGGGTCTGATACTGGAAATGGAGTGTGTAACAGACAGAGTGTTATTATTGAGAGTCTGATATTGGAGATGGAGTGTGCAACAGACAGAGTGTTATTATTGATGGTCTGATACTGGAGATGGAGTGTGTAACAGACAGAGTGTTATTATTGATGGTCTGATACTGGAGATGGAGTGTGTAACAGACAGAGTGTTATTATTGAGGGTCTGATACTGGAGATGGAGTGTGCAACAGACAGAGTGTTATTATTGATGGTCTGATACTGGAGATGGAGTGTGTAACAGACAGAGTGTTATTATTGAGGGTATGATACTGGAGATGGAGTGTGTAACAGACAGAGTGTTATTATTGAGTGTCTGATACTGGAGATGGAGTGTGTAACAGACAGAGTGTTATTATTGAGGGTCTGATACTGGAGATGGAGTGTGTAACAGACAGAGTGTTATTATTGATGGTCTGATACTGGAGATGGAGTGTGTAACAGACAGAGTGTTATTATTGAGGGTCTGATACTGGAGATGGAGTGTGCAACAGACAGAGTGTTATTATTGATGGTCTGATACTGGAGATGGAGTGTGTAACAGACAGAGTGTTATTATTGAGGGTATGATACTGGAGATGGAGTGTGTAACAGACAGAGTGTTATTATTGAGTGTCTGATACTGGAGATGGAGTGTGTAACAGACAGAGTGTTATTATTGAGGGTCTGATACTGGAGATGGAGTGTGTAACAGACAGAGTGTTATTATTGAGGGTCTGATACTGGAGATGGAGTGTGTAACAGACAGAGTGTTATTATTGATGGTCTGATACTGGAGATGGAGTGTGTAACAGACAGAGTGTTATTATTGAGGGTCTGATACTGGAGATGGAGTGTGCAACAGACAGAGTGTTATTATTGATGGTCTGATACTGGAGATGGAGTGTGTAACAGACAGAGTGTTATTATTGAGGGTATGATACTGGAGATGGAGTGTGTAACAGACAGAGTGTTATTATTGAGTGTCTGATACTGGAGATGGAGTGTGTAACAGACAGAGTGTTATTATAGAGGGTCTGATACTGGAGATGGAGTGTGTAACAGACAGAGTGTTATTATTGATGGTCTGATACTGGAGATGGAGTGTGTAACAGACAGAGTGTTATTATTGAGGGTCTGATACTGGAAATGGAGTGTGCAACAGACACAGTGTTATTATAGAGGGTCTGATACTGGAGATGGAGTGTGTAACAGACAGAGTGTTATTATTGAGGGTCTGATACTGGAGATGGAGTGTGTAACAGACAGAGTGTTATTATTGAGAGTCTGATACTGGAGATGGAGTGTGTAACAGACAGAGTGTTATTATTGAGTGTCTGATACTGGAGATGGAGTGTGTAAAAGACAGAGTGTTATTATTGAGAGTCTGATACTGGAGATGGAGTGTGTAACAGACAGAGTGTTATTATTGAGAGTCTGATACTGGAGATGGAGTGTGTAACAGACAGAGTGTTATTATTGAGTGTCTGATACTGGAGATGGAGTGTGTAAAAGACAGAGTGTTATTATTGAGAGTCTGATACTGGAGATGGAGTGTGTAACAGACAGAGTGTTATTATTGAGGGTCTGATACTGGAGATGGAGTGTGTAACAGACAGAGTGTTATTATTGAGTGTCTGATACTGGAGATGGAGTGTGTAAAAGACAGAGTGTTATTATTGAGAGTCTGATACTGGAGATGGAGTGTGTAACAGACAGAGTGTTATTATTGAGGGTCTGATACTGGAGACGGAGTGTGTAACAGACAGAGTGTTATTATTGAGGGTCTGGTACAGGAGATGGAGTGTGTAACAGACAGAGTGTTATTATAGAGGATCTGATACTGGAGATGGAGTGTGTAACAGACAGAGTGTTATTATTGAGGGTCTGGTACAGGAGATGGAGTGTGTAACAGACAGAGTGTTATTATAGAGGATCTGATACTGGAGATGGAGTGTGTAACAGACAGAGTGTTATTATTGAGGGTCTGGTACAGGAGATGGAGTGTGTAACAGACAGAGTGTTATTATAGAGGATCTGATACTGGAGATGGAGTGTGTAACAGACAGAGTGTTATTATTCAGGGTCTGGAAAAGGAGATGGAGTGTGTAACAGACAGAGTGTTATTTTTGAGGGTCTGATACAGGAGATGGAGTGTGTAACAGACAGAGTGTTATTATTGATGGTCTGATACTGGAGATGGAGTGTGAAACAGACACAGTGTTAATATTGAGAGTCTGATATAGGAGATGGAGTGTGTAACAGACAGAGTGTTATGATTGAGGGTCTGATACTGGAGATGGAGTGTGTAACAGACAGAGTGTTCTTATTGAGTGTCTGATATAGGAGATGGAGTGTGTAACAGACACAGTGTTAATATTGAGGGTCTGATACTGGAGATGGAGTGTGTAACAGACAGAGTGTTATTATTGAGGGTCTGGTACAGGAGATGGAGTGTGTAACAGACAGAGTGTTATTATAGAGGGTCTGATACTGGAGATGGAGTGTGTAACAGACAGAGTGTTATTATTCAGGGTCTGGTACAGGAGATGGAGTGTGTAACAGACAGAGTGTTATTTTTGAGGGTATGATACAGGAGATGGAGTGTGTAACAGACAGAGTGTTATTATTGATGGTCTGATACTGGAGATGGAGTGTGTAACAGACACAGTGTTAATATTGAGAGTCTGATATAGGAGATGGAGTGTGTAACAGACAGAGTGTTATGATTGAGGGTCTGATACTGGAGATGGAGTGTGTAACAGACAGAGTGTTATTATTGAGTGTCTGATATAGGAGATGGAGTGTGAAACAGACACAGTGTTATTATTGAGGGTCTAATACTGGAGATGGAGTGTGTAACAGACAGAGTGTTATTATTGATGGTCTGATACTGGAGATGGAGTGTGTAACAGACACAGTGTTATTATTGATGGTCTGATACTGGAGATGGAGTGTGTAACAGACACAGTGTTAATATTGAGAGTCTAATATAGGAGATGGAGTGTGTAACAGACAGAGTGTTATTATTGATGGTCTGATACTGGAGATGGAGTGTGTAACAGACACAGTGTTAATATTGAGAGTCTGATATAGGAGATGGAATGTGTAACAGACAGAGTGTTATTATTGAGGGTCTGATACTGGAGATGGAGTGTGTAACAGACAGACTGTTATTATTGAGGGTCTGATACTGGAGATGGAGTGTGTAACAGACAGACTGCTATTATTGAGGGTCTGATACTGGAGATGGAGTGTGTAACAGACAGAGTGTTAATATTGAGAGTCTGATATAGGAGATGGAGTGTGTAACAGACAGAGTGTTATTATTGAGGGTCTGATACTGGAGATGGAGTGTGCAACAGACAGAGTGTTATTATTGAGAGTCTGATGGGGCGGCACAGTGGCGCAGTGGTTAGCACCGCAGCCTCACAGCTCCAGCGACCTGGTTTCAATTCTGGGTACTGCCTGTGTGGAGTTTGCAAGTTCTCCCTGTGTCTGCGTGGGTTTTCTCCGGGTTCTCCGGTTTCCTCCCACAGCCAAAAAAAGACTAGCAGGTTGGTAGGGAAATTGGCCATTATAAATTGCCCCTAGTATAGGTAGCTGGTAGGGAAATATAGGAACAGATGGGGATGTGGTAGGGATATGGAATTAGTGCAGGATTAGTATAAATGGGTGGTTGATGGTCGCCACAGACTCGGTGGGCCGAAGGGCCTGTTTCAGTGCTGTATCTCTAAAACTAAAACTGATACTGGAGATGGAGTGTGCAATAGACTGAGTGTTATTATTGAGAGTCTGATACTGGAGATGGAGTGTGTAACAGACAGAGTGTTATTATTGAGGGTCTGATACTGGAGATGGAGTGTGTAACAGACAGAGTGTTATTATTGAGGGTCTGATACTGGAGATGGAGTGTGTAACAGACAGAGTGTTATTATTGAGGGTCTGATACTGAAGATGGAGTGTGTAAGAGACAGAATGTTATTATAGAGAGTCTGATACTGGAGATGGAGTGTGTAACAGACAGAGTGTTATTATTGAGAGTTGATACTGGAGATGGAGTGTGTAACAGACAGAGTGTTATTATTGAGGGTCTGATACTGGAGATGGAGTGTGTAACAGACAGAGTGTTATTATTGAGAGTTTGATACTGGAGATGGAGTGTGCAACAGACAGACTGTTATTATTGAGAGTTTGATACTGGAGATGGAGTGTGTAACAGACAGAGTGTTATTATTGAGGGTCTGATACTGGAGATGGAGTGTGTAACAGACAGAGTGTTATTATTGAGGGTCTGATACTGGAGATGGAGTGTGTAACAGACAGAGTGTTATTATTGAGGGTCTGATACTGGAGATGGAGTGTGTAACAGACAGAGTGTTATTATAGAGGGTCTGATACTGGAGATGGAGTGTGTAACAGACAGAGTGTTATTATAGAGGGTCTGATACTGGAGATGGAGTGTGCAACAGACAGAGTGTTATTATTGAGAGTTTGATACTGGAGATGGAGTGTGTAACAGACAGAGTGTTATTATTGAGGGTCTGATACTGGAGATGGAGTGTGTAACAGACAGAGTGTTATTATTGATGCTCTGATACTGGAGATGGAGTGTGTAACAGACAGAGTGTTATTATTGATGGTCTGATACTGGAGATGGAGTGTGTAACAGACAGAGTGTTATTATTGATGGTCTGATACTGGAGATGGAGTGTGTAACAGACAGAGTGTTATTATTGATGGTCTGATACTGGAGATGGCGTGTGTAACAGACAGAGTGTTATTATTGAGGGTCTGATACTGGAGATGGAGTGTGTAACAGACAGAGTGTTATTATTGAGGGTCTGATACTGGAGATGGAGTGTGTAACAGACAGAGTGTTATTATTGAGGGTCTGATACTGGAGATGGAGTGTGCAACAGACACAGTGTTATTATAGAGGGTCTGATACTGGAGATGGAGTGTGTAACAGACAGAGTGTTATTATTGAGAGTCTGATATTGGAGATGGAGTGTGCAACAGACACAGTGTTATTATAGAGGGTCTGATACTGTAGATGGAGTGTGTAACAGACAGAGTGTTATTATTGAGGGTCTGATACTGGAGATGGAGTGTGTAACAGACAGAGTGTTATTATTGAGAGTCTGATACTGGAGATGGAGTGTGTAACAGACAGAGTGTTATTATTGAGTGTCTGATACTGGAGATGGAGTGTGTAAAAGACAGAGTGTTATTATTGAGAGTCTGATACTGGAGATGGAGTGTGTAACAGACAGAGTGTTATTATTGAGGGTCTGATACTGGAGATGGAGTGTGTAACAGACAGAGTGTTATTATTGATGGTCTGATACTGGAGATGGAGTGTGTAACAGACAGAGTGTTATTATTGAGAGTCTGATACTGGAGATGGAGTGTGTAACAGACAGAGTGTTATTATTGATGGTCTGATACTGGAGATGGAGTGTGTAACAGACAGAGTGTTATTATTGAGGGTATGATACTGGAGATGGAGTGTGTAACAGACAGAGTGTTATTATTGAGTGTCTGATACTGGAGATGGAGTGTGTAACAGACAGTGTGTTATTATTGATGGTCTGATACTGGAGATGGAGTGTGTAACAGACAGAGTGTTATTATTGAGGGTATGATACTGGAGATGGAGTGTGTAACAGACAGAGTGTTATTATTGAGTGTCTGATACTGGAGATGGAGTGTGTAACAGACAGAGTGTTATTATTGAGGGTCTGATACTGGAGATGGAGTGTGTAACAGACAGAGTGTTATTATTGATGATCTGATACTGGAGATGGAGTGTGTAACAGACAGAGTGTTATTATTGAGGGTCTGATACTGGAGATGGAGTGTGTAACAGACAGAGTGTTATTATTGAGAGTCTGATACTGGAGATGGAGTGTGTAACAGACAGAGTGTTATTATTGAGGGTCTGATACTGGAAATGGAGTGTGTAACAGACAGAGTGTTATTATTGAGAGTCTGATATTGGAGATGGAGTGTGCAACAGACAGAGTGTTATTATTGATGGTCTGATACTGGAGATGGAGTGTGTAACAGACAGAGTGTTATTATTGATGGTCTGATACTGGAGATGGAGTGTGTAACAGACAGAGTGTTATTATTGAGGGTCTGATACTGGAGATGGAGTGTGCAACAGACAGAGTGTTATTATTGATGGTCTGATACTGGAGATGGAGTGTGTAACAGACAGAGTGTTATTATTGAGGGTATGATACTGGAGATGGAGTGTGTAACAGACAGAGTGTTATTATTGAGTGTCTGATACTGGAGATGGAGTGTGTAACAGACAGAGTGTTATTATTGAGGGTCTGATACTGGAGATGGAGTGTGTAACAGACAGAGTGTTATTATTGATGGTCTGATACTGGAGATGGAGTGTGTAACAGACAGAGTGTTATTATTGAGGGTCTGATACTGGAGATGGAGTGTGCAACAGACAGAGTGTTATTATTGATGGTCTGATACTGGAGATGGACTGTGTAACAGACAGAGTGTTATTATTGAGGGTATGATACTGGAGATGGAGTGTGTAACAGACAGAGTGTTATTATTGAGTGTCTGATACTGGAGATGGAGTGTGTAACAGACAGAGTGTTATTATTGAGGGTCTGATACTGGAGATGGAGTGTGTAACAGACAGAGTGTTATTATTGAGGGTCTGATACTGGAGATGGAGTGTGTAACAGACAGAGTGTTATTATTGATGGTCTGATACTGGAGATGGAGTGTGTAACAGACAGAGTGTTATTATTGAGGGTCTGATACTGGAGATGGAGTGTGCAACAGACAGAGTGTTATTATTGATGGTCTGATACTGGAGATGGAGTGTGTAACAGACAGAGTGTTATTATTGAGGGTATGATACTGGAGATGGAGTGTGTAACAGACAGAGTGTTATTATTGAGTGTCTGATACTGGAGATGGAGTGTGTAACAGACAGAGTGTTATTATAGAGGGTCTGATACTGGAGATGGAGTGTGTAACAGACAGAGTGTTATTATTGATGGTCTGATACTGGAGATGGAGTGTGTAACAGACAGAGTGTTATTATTGAGGGTCTGATACTGGAAATGGAGTGTGCAACAGACACAGTGTTATTATAGAGGGTCTGATACTGGAGATGGAGTGTGTAACAGACAGAGTGTTATTATTGAGGGTCTGATACTGGAGATGGAGTGTGTAACAGACAGAGTGTTATTATTGAGAGTCTGATACTGGAGATGGAGTGTGTAACAGACAGAGTGTTATTATTGAGTGTCTGATACTGGAGATGGAGTGTGTAAAAGACAGAGTGTTATTATTGAGAGTCTGATACTGGAGATGGAGTGTGTAACAGACAGAGTGTTATTATTGAGAGTCTGATACTGGAGATGGAGTGTGTAACAGACAGAGTGTTATTATTGAGTGTCTGATACTGGAGATGGAGTGTGTAAAAGACAGAGTGTTATTATTGAGAGTCTGATACTGGAGATGGAGTGTGTAACAGACAGAGTGTTATTATTGAGGGTCTGATACTGGAGATGGAGTGTGTAACAGACAGAGTGTTATTATTGAGTGTCTGATACTGGAGATGGAGTGTGTAAAAGACAGAGTGTTATTATTGAGAGTCTGATACTGGAGATGGAGTGTGTAACAGACAGAGTGTTATTATTGAGGGTCTGATACTGGAGACGGAGTGTGTAACAGACAGAGTGTTATTATTGAGGGTCTGGTACAGGAGATGGAGTGTGTAACAGACAGAGTGTTATTATAGAGGATCTGATACTGGAGATGGAGTGTGTAACAGACAGAGTGTTATTATTGAGGGTCTGGTACAGGAGATGGAGTGTGTAACAGACAGAGTGTTATTATAGAGGATCTGATACTGGAGATGGAGTGTGTAACAGACAGAGTGTTATTATTGAGGGTCTGGTACAGGAGATGGAGTGTGTAACAGACAGAGTGTTATTATAGAGGATCTGATACTGGAGATGGAGTGTGTAACAGACAGAGTGTTATTATTCAGGGTCTGGAAAAGGAGATGGAGTGTGTAACAGACAGAGTGTTATTTTTGAGGGTCTGATACAGGAGATGGAGTGTGTAACAGACAGAGTGTTATTATTGATGGTCTGATACTGGAGATGGAGTGTGAAACAGACACAGTGTTAATATTGAGAGTCTGATATAGGAGATGGAGTGTGTAACAGACAGAGTGTTATGATTGAGGGTCTGATACTGGAGATGGAGTGTGTAACAGACAGAGTGTTCTTATTGAGTGTCTGATATAGGAGATGGAGTGTGTAACAGACACAGTGTTAATATTGAGGGTCTGATACTGGAGATGGAGTGTGTAACAGACAGAGTGTTATTATTGAGGGTCTGGTACAGGAGATGGAGTGTGTAACAGACAGAGTGTTATTATAGAGGGTCTGATACTGGAGATGGAGTGTGTAACAGACAGAGTGTTATTATTCAGGGTCTGGTACAGGAGATGGAGTGTGTAACAGACAGAGTGTTATTTTTGAGGGTATGATACAGGAGATGGAGTGTGTAACAGACAGAGTGTTATTATTGATGGTCTGATACTGGAGATGGAGTGTGTAACAGACACAGTGTTAATATTGAGAGTCTGATATAGGAGATGGAGTGTGTAACAGACAGAGTGTTATGATTGAGGGTCTGATACTGGAGATGGAGTGTGTAACAGACAGAGTGTTATTATTGAGTGTCTGATATAGGAGATGGAGTGTGAAACAGACACAGTGTTATTATTGAGGGTCTAATACTGGAGATGGAGTGTGTAACAGACAGAGTGTTATTATTGATGGTCTGATACTGGAGATGGAGTGTGTAACAGACACAGTGTTATTATTGATGGTCTGATACTGGAGATGGAGTGTGTAACAGACACAGTGTTAATATTGAGAGTCTAATATAGGAGATGGAGTGTGTAACAGACAGAGTGTTATTATTGATGGTCTGATACTGGAGATGGAGTGTGTAACAGACACAGTGTTAATATTGAGAGTCTGATATAGGAGATGGAATGTGTAACAGACAGAGTGTTATTATTGAGGGTCTGGTACTGGAGATGGAGTGTGTAACAGACAGACTGTTATTATTGAGGGTCTGATACTGGAGATGGAGTGTGTAACAGACAGACTGCTATTATTGAGGGTCTGATACTGGAGATGGAGTGTGTAACAGACAGAGTGTTAATATTGAGAGTCTGATATAGGAGATGGAGTGTGTAACAGACAGAGTGTTATTATTGAGGGTCTGATACTGGAGATGGAGTGTGCAACAGACAGAGTGTTATTATTGAGAGTCTGATGGGGCGGCACAGTGGCGCAGTGGTTAGCACCGCAGCCTCACAGCTCCAGCGACCTGGTTTCAATTCTGGGTACTGCCTGTGTGGAGTTTGCAAGTTCTCCCTGTGTCTGCGTGGGTTTTCTCCGGGTTCTCCGGTTTCCTCCCACAGCCAAAAAAAGACTAGCAGGTTGGTAGGGAAATTGGCCATTATAAATTGCCCCTAGTATAGGTAGCTGGTAGGGAAATATAGGAACAGAGTGGGATGTGGTAGGGATATGGAATTAGTGCAGGATTAGTATAAATGGGTGGTTGATGGTCGCCACAGACTCGGTGGGCCGAAGGGCCTGTTTCAGTGCTGTATCTCTAAAACTAAAACTGATACTGGAGATGGAGTGTGCAATAGACTGAGTGTTATTATTGAGAGTCTGATACTGGAGATGGAGTGTGTAACAGACAGAGTGTTATTATTGAGGGTCTGATACTGGAGATGGAGTGTGTAACAGACAGAGTGTTATTATTGAGGGTCTGATACTGGAGATGGAGTGTGTAACAGACAGAGTGTTATTATTGAGGGTCTGATACTGAAGATGGAGTGTGTAAGAGACAGAATGTTATTATAGAGAGTCTGATACTGGAGATGGAGTGTGTAACAGACAGAGTGTTATTATTGAGAGTTGATACTGGAGATGGAGTGTGTAACAGACAGAGTGTTATTATTGAGGGTCTGATACTGGAGATGGAGTGTGTAACAGACAGAGTGTTATTATTGAGAGTTTGATACTGGAGATGGAGTGTGCAACAGACAGACTGTTATTATTGAGAGTTTGATACTGGAGATGGAGTGTGTAACAGACAGAGTGTTATTATTGAGGGTCTGATACTGGAGATGGAGTGTGTAACAGACAGAGTGTTATTATTGAGGGTCTGATACTGGAGATGGAGTGTGTAACAGACAGAGTGTTATTATTGAGGGTCTGATACTGGAGATGGAGTGTGTAACAGACAGAGTGTTATTATAGAGGGTCTGATACTGGAGATGGAGTGTGTAACAGACAGAGTGTTATTATAGAGGGTCTGATACTAGAGATGGAGTGTGCAACAGACAGAGTGTTATTATTGAGAGTTTGATACTGGAGATGGAGTGTGTAACAGACAGAGTGTTATTATTGAGGGTCTGATACTGGAGATGGAGTGTGTAACAGACAGAGTGTTATTATTGATGCTCTGATACTGGAGATGGAGTGTGTAACAGACAGAGTGTTATTATTGATGGTCTGATACTGGAGATGGAGTGTGTAACAGACAGAGTGTTATTATTGATGGTCTGATACTGGAGATGGAGTGTGTAACAGACAGAGTGTTATTATTGATGGTCTGATACTGGAGATGGCGTGTGTAACAGACAGAGTGTTATTATTGAGGGTCTGATACTGGAGATGGAGTGTGTAACAGACAGAGTGTTATTATTGAGGGTCTGATACTGGAGATGGAGTGTGTAACAGACAGAGTGTTATTATTGAGGGTCTGATACTGGAGATGGAGTGTGCAACAGACACAGTGTTATTATAGAGGGTCTGATACTGGAGATGGAGTGTGTAACAGACAGAGTGTTATTATTGAGAGTCTGATATTGGAGATGGAGTGTGCAACAGACACAGTGTTATTATAGAGGGTCTGATACTGTAGATGGAGTGTGTAACAGACAGAGTGTTATTATTGAGGGTCTGATACTGGAGATGGAGTGTGTAACAGACAGAGTGTTATTATTGAGAGTCTGATACTGGAGATGGAGTGTGTAACAGACAGAGTGTTATTATTGAGTGTCTGATACTGGAGATGGAGTGTGTAAAAGACAGAGTGTTATTATTGAGAGTCTGATACTGGAGATGGAGTGTGTAACAGACAGAGTGTTATTATTGAGGGTCTGATACTGGAGATGGAGTGTGTAACAGACAGAGTGTTATTATTGAGTGTCTGATACTGGAGATGGAGTGTGTAAAAGACAGAGTGTTATTATTGAGAGTCTGATACTGGAGATGGAGTGTGTAACAGACAGAGTGTTATTATTGAGGGTCTGATACTGGAGACGGAGTGTGTAACAGACAGAGTGTTATTATTGAGGGTCTGGTACAGGAGATGGAGTGTGTAACAGACAGAGTGTTATTATAGAGGATCTGATACTGGAGATGGAGTGTGTAACAGACAGAGTGTTATTATTCAGGGTCTGGAACAGGAGATGGAGTGTGTAACGGACAGAGTGTTTTTTTTGAGGGTCTGATACAGGAGATGGAGTGTGTAACAGAGAGAGTGTTATTATTGATGGTCTGATACTGGAGATGGAGTGTGAAACAGACACAGTGTTAATATTGAGAGTCTGATATAGGAGATGGAGTGTGTAACAGACAGAGTGTTATGATTGAGGGTCTGATACTGGAGATGGAGTGTGTAACAGACAGAGTGTTATTATTGAGTGTCTGATATAGGAGATGGAGTGTGTAACAGACACAGTGTTAATATTGAGGGTCTGATACTGGAGATGGAGTGTGTAACAGACAGAGTGTTATTATTGAGGGTCTGGTACAGGAGATGGAGTGTGTAACAGACAGAGTGTTATTATAGAGGGTCTGATGCTGGAGATGGAGTGTGCAACAGACAGAGTGTTATTATTCAGGGTCTGGTACAGGAGATGGAGTGTGTAACAGACAGAGTGTTATTTTTGAGGGTCTGATACAGGAGATGGAGTGTGTAACAGACAGAGTGTTATTATTGATGGTCTGATACTGGAGATGGAGTGTGAAACAGACACAGTGTTAATATTGAGAGTCTGATATAGGAGATGGAGTGTGTAACAGACAGAGTGTTATGATTGAGGGTCTGATACTGGAGATGGAGTGTGTAACAGACAGAGTGTTATTATTGAGTGTCTGATATAGGAGATGGAGTGTGAAACAGACACAGTGTTATTATTGAGGGTCTAATACTGGAGATGGAGTGTGTAACAGACAGAGTGTTATTATTGAGGGTCTGATACTGGAGATGGAGTGTGTAACAGACACAGTGTTATTATTGATGGTCTGATACTGGAGATGGAGTGTGTAACAGACACAGTGTTAATATTGAGAGTCTAATATAGGAGATGGAGTGTGTAACAGACAGAGTGTTCTTCTTGAGGGTCTGATACTGGAGATGGAGTGTGCAACAGACAGAGTGTTATTATTGATGGTCTGATACTGGAGATGGAGTGTGTAACAGACACAGTGTTAATATTGAGAGTCTGATATAGGAGATGGAATGTGTAACAGACAGAGTGTTATTATTGAGGGTCTGATACTGGAGATGGAGTGTGTAACAGACAGACTTTTATTATTGAGGGTCTGATACTGGAGATGGAGTGTGTAACAGACAGAGTGTTAATATTGAGAGTCTGATATAGGAGATGGAGTGTGTAACAGACAGAGTGTTATTATTGAGGGTCTGATACTGGAGATGGAGTGTGTAACAGACAGAGTGTTAATATTGAGAGTCTGATATAGGAGATGGAGTGTGTAACAGACAGAGTGTTATTATTGATGGTCTGATACTGGAGATGGAGTGTGTAACAGACAGAGTGTTATTATTGAGGGTCTGATACTGGAGATGGAGTGTGCAACAGACAGAGTGTTATTATTGAGAGTCTGATGGGGCGGCACAGTGGCGCAGTGGTTAGCACCGCAGCCTCACAGCTCCAGCGACCTGGGTTCAATTCTGGGTACTGCCTGTGTGGAGTTTGCAAGTTCTCCCTGTGTCTGCGTGGGTTTTCTCCGGGTTCTCCGGTTTCCTCCCACAGCCAAAAAAAGACTAGCAGGTTGGTAGGGAAATTGGCCATTATAAATTGCGCCTAGTATAGGTAGCTGGTAGGGAAATATAGGAACAGATGGGGATGTGGTAGGGATATGGAATTAGTGCAGGATTAGTATAAATGGGTGGTTGATGGTCGCCACAGACTCGGTGGGCCGAAGGGCCTGTTTCAGTGCTGTATCTCTAAAACTAAAACTGATACTGGAGATGGAGTGTGCAACAGACTGAGTGTTATTATTGAGAGTCTGATACTGGAGATGGAGTGTGTAACAGACAGAGTGTTATTATTGAGGGTCTGATACTGGAGATGGAGTGTGTAACACGCAGTGTTATTATTGAGGGTCTGACACTGGAGATGGAGTGTGTAACAGACAGAGTGTTATTATTGAGGGTCTGATACTGGAGATGGAGTGTGTAACAGGCAGTGTTATTATTGAGGGTCTGATACTGGAGATGGAGTGTGCAACAGACTGAGTGTTATTATTGAGAGTCTGATACTGGAGATGGAGTGTGTAACAGACAGAGTGTTATTATTGAGGGTCTGATACTGGAGATGGAGTGTGTAACAGACAGAGTGTTATTATTGAGGGTCTGATACTGGAGATGGAGTGTGTAAAAGACACAGTGTTAATATTGAGAGTCCGATACTGGAGATGGAGTGTGTAAGAGACAGAGTGTTATTATTGAGAGTCTGATATAGGAGATGGAGTGTGTAACAGACAGAGTGTTATTTTTGAGGGTCTGATACAGGAGATGGAGTGTGTAACAGACAGAGTGTTATTATTGATGGTCTGATACTGGAGATGGAGTGTGAAACAGACAGAGTGTTATTATTGAGGGTCTGATACTGGAGATGGAGTGTGTAACAGACAGAGTGTTATTATAGAGAGTCTGGTACAGGCGATGGAGTGTGTAACAGACAGAGTGTTATTATAGAGGGTCTGATACTGGAGATGGAGTGTGTAACAGACAGAGTGTTATTATTCAGGGTCTGGTACAGGAGATGGAGTGTGTAACAGACAGAGTGTTATTATTGATGGTCTGATACTGGAGATGGAGTGTGAAACAGACACAGTGTTAATATTGAGAGTCTGATATAGGAGATGGAGTGTGTAACAGACAGAGTGTTATTATTGAGGGTCTGATACTGGAGATGGAGTGTGTAACAGACAGAGTGTTATTATTGAGGGTCTGATACTGGAGATGGAGTGTGTAACAGGCAGTGTTATTATTGAGGGTCTGATACTGGAGATGGAGTGTGCAACAGACTGAGTGTTATTATTGAGAGTCTGATACTGGAGATGGAGTGTGTAACAGACAGAGTGTTATTATTGAGGGTCTGATACTGGAGATGGAGTGTGTAACAGACAGAGTGTTATTATTGAGGGTCTGATACTGGAGATGGAGCGTGTAAAAGACACAGTGTTAATATTGAGAGTCCGATACTGGAGATGGAGTGTGTAAGAGACAGAGTGTTATTATTGAGAGTCTGATATAGGAGATGGAGTGTGTAACAGACAGAGTGTTATTTTTGAGGGTCTGATACAGGAGATGGAGTGTGTAACAGACAGAGTGTTATTATTGATGGTCTGATACTGGAGATGGAGTGTGAAACAGACAGAGTGTTATTATTGATGGTCTGATACTGGAGATGGAGTGTGTAACAGACAGAGTGTTATTATAGAGAGTCTGGTACAGGCGATGGAGTGTGTAACAGACAGAGTGTTATTATAGAGGGTCTGATACTGGAGATGGAGTGTGTAACAGACAGAGTGTTATTATTCAGGGTCTGGTACAGGAGATGGAGTGTGTAACAGACAGAGTGTTATTATTGATGGTCTGATACTGGAGATGGAGTGTGAAACAGACACAGTGTTAATATTGAGAGTCTGATATAGGAGATGGAGTGTGTAACTGACAGAGTGTTATTATTGAGGGTCTGATACTGGAGATGGAGTGTGTAACAGACAGAGTGTTATTATTGAGGGTCTGATACTGGAGATGGAGTGTGTAACAGACAGAGTGTTAGTAGAGAGAGTCTGATACTGGAGATGGAGTGTGTAACAGACAGAGTGTTATTATTGAGAGTCTGATACTGGAGATGGAGTGTGTAACAGACAGAGTGTTATTATTGAGGGTCTGATACTGGAGATGGAGTGTGTAACAGACAGAGTGTTATTATAGAGAGTCTGATACTGGAGATGGAGTGTGTAACGGACAGAGTGTTATTATTGAGGGTCTGATACTGGAGATGGAGTGTGTAACAGACAGAGTGTTATTATTGAGGGTCTGATACTGGAGATGGAGTGTGTAACAGACAGAGTGTTATTATTGAGGGTCTGATACTGGAGATGGAGTGTGTAACAGACAGAGTGTTCTTATTGAGGGTCTGATACTGGAGATGGAGTGTGTAACAGACAGAGTGTTGTTATTGAGGGTCTGATACTGGAGATGGAGTGTGTAACAGACAGAGTGTTATTATAGAGGGTCTGATACTGGAGATGGAGTGTGCAACAGACAGAGTGTTATTATTGAGATTTTGATACTGGAGATGGAGTGTGCAACAGACAGAGTGTTATTATTGAGAGTTTGATACTGGAGATGGAGTGTGTAACAGACAGAGTGTTATTATTGAGGGTCTGATACTGGAGATGGAGTGTGTAACAGACAGAGTGTTATTATTGATGCTCTGATACTGGAGATGGAGTGTGTAACAGACAGAGGGTTATTATTGATGGTCTGATACTGGAGATGGAGTGTGTAACAGACAGAGTGTTATTATTGATGGTCTGATACTGGAGATGGAGTGTGTAACAGACAGAGTGTTATTATTGAGGGTCTGATACTGGAGATGGAGTGTGTAACAGACAGAGTGTTATTATTGATGGTCTGATACTGGAGATGGAGTGTGTAACAGACAGAGTGTTATTATTGAGGGTCTGATACTGGAGATGGAGTGTGTAACAGACAGAGTGTTATTATTGAGGGTCTGATACTGGAGATGGAGTGTGTAACAGACAGAGTGTTATTATTGAGGGTCTGATACTGGAGATGGAGTGTGTAACAGACAGAGTGTTATTATTGAGAGTCTGATATTGGAGATGGAGTGTGCAACAGACACAGTGTTATTATAGAGGGTCTGATACTGGAGATGGAGTGTGTAACAGACAGAGTGTTATTATTGAGGGTCTGATACTGGAGATGGAGTGTGTAACAGACAGAGTGTTATTATTGAGAGTCTGATACTGGAGATGGAGTGTGTAACAGACAGAGTGTTATTATTGAGTGTCTGATACTGGAGATGGAGTGTGTAAAAGACAGAGTGTTATTATTGAGAGTCTGATACTGGAGATGGAGTGTGTAACAGACAGAGTGTTATTATTGAGGGTCTGATACTGGAGATGGACTGTGTAACAGACAGACTGTTATTATAGAGGGTCTGATACTGGAGACGGAGTGTGTAACAGACAGAGTGTTATTATTGAGGGTCTGGTACAGGAGATGGAGTGTGTAACAGACAGAGTGTTATTATAGAGGATCTGATACTGGAGATGGAGTGTGTAACAGACAGAGTGTTATTATAGAGGGTCTGATACTGGAGATGGAGTGTGTAACAGACAGAGTGTTATTATTCAGGGTCTGGTACAGGAGATGGAGTGTGTAACAGACAGAGTGTTATTTTTGAGGGTCTGATACAGGAGATGGAGTGTGTAACAGACAGAGTGTTATTATTGATGGTCTGATACTGGAGATGGAGTGTGAAACAGACACAGTGTTAATATTGAGAGTCTGATATAGGAGATGGAGTGTGTAAAAGACAGAGTGTTATTATTGAGGGTCTGATACTGGAGATGGAGTGTGCAACAGACAGAGTGTTATTATTGAGAGTCTGATGGGGCGGCACAGTGGCGCAGTGGTTAGCACCGCAGCCTCACAGCTCCAGCGACCTGGGTTCAATTCTGGGTACTGCCTGTGTGGAGTTTGCAAGTTCTCCCTGTGTCTGCGTGGGTTTTCTCCGGGTTCTCCGGTTTCCTCCCACAGCCAAAAAAAGACTAGCAGGTTGGTAGGGAAATTGGCCATTATAAATTGCCCCTAGTATAGGTAGCTGGTAGGGAAATATAGGAACAGATGGGGATGTGGTAGGGATATGGAATTAGTGCAGGATTAGTATAAATGGGTGGTTGATGGTCGCCACAGACTCGGTGGGCCGAAGGGCCTGTTTCAGTGCTGTATCTCTAAAACTAAAACTGATACTGGAGATGGAGTGTGCAACAGACTGAGTGTTATTATTGAGAGTCTGATACTGGAGATGGAGTGTGCAACAGACTGAGTGTTATTATTGAGAGTCTGATACTGGAGATGGAGTGTGTAACAGACAGAGTGTTATTATTGAGAGTCTGATACTGGAGATGGAGTGTGTAACAGACAGAGTGTTATTATTGAGGGTCTGATACTGGAGATGGAGTGTGTAACAGACAGAGTGTTATTATTGAGGGTCTGATACTGGAGATGGAGTGTGTAACAGACAGAGTGTTATTATTGAGTGTCTGATACTGGAGATGGAGTGTGTAACAGACAGACTGTTATTATTGAGTGTCTGATACTGGAGATGGAGTGTGTAACAGACAGAGTGTTATTATTGAGGGTCTGATACTGGAGATGGAGTGTGTAAAAGACAGATTGTTATTATTGAGAGTCTGATACTGGAGATGGAGTGTGTAACAGACAGAGTGTTATTATTGAGGGTCTGATACTGGAGATGGAGTGTGTAAAAGACAGATTGTTATTATTGAGGGTCTGATACTGGAGATGGAGTGTGTAACAGACAGAGTGTTATTATTGAGGGTCTGATACTGGAGATGGAGTGTGTAACAGACAGAGTGTTATTATTGAGGGTCTGATACTGGAGATGGAGTGTGTAACAGACAGAGTGTTATTATTGAGGGTCTGATACTGGAGATGGAGTGTGTAAAAGACACAGTGTTAATATTGAGAGTCCGATACTGGAGATGGAGTGTGTAAGAGACAGAGTGTTATTATTGAGAGTCTGATATAGGAGATGGAGTGTGTAACAGACAGAGTGTTATTTTTGTGGGTCTGATACAGGAGATGGAGTGTGTAACAGACAGAGTGTTATTATTGATGGTCTGATACTGGAGATGGAGTGTGAAACAGACACAGTGTTAATATTGAGAGTCTGATATAGGAGATGGATTGTGTAACAGACAGAGTGTTATGATTGAGGGTCTGATACTGGAGATGGAGTGTGTAACAGACAGAGTGTTATTATTGAGTGTCTGATATAGGAGATGGAGTGTGTAACAGACACAGTGTTAATATTGAGGGTCTGATACTGGAGATGGAGTGTGTAACAGACAGAGTGTTATTATTGAGGGTCTGATACTGGAGATGGAGTGTGTAACAGACAGAGTGTTATTATTGAGGGTCTGGTACAGGAGATGGAATGTGTAACAGACAGAGTGTTATTATTGAGGGTCTGGTACAGGCGATGGAGTGTGTAACAGACAGAGTGTTATTATAGAGGGTCTGATACTGGAGATGGAGTGTGTAACAGACAGAGTGTTATTATTCAGGGTCTGGTACAGGAGATGGAGTGTGTAACAGACAGAGTGTTATTTTGAGGGTCTGATACAGGAGATGGAGTGTGTAACAGACAGAGTGTTATTATTGATGGTCTGATACTGGAGATGGAGTGTGAAACAGACACAGTGTTAATATTGAGAGTCTGATATAGGAGATGGAGTGTGTAACAGACAGAGTGTTATTATTGAGGGTCTGATACTGGAGATGGAGTGTGTAACAGACAGAGTGTTATTATTGAGGGTCTGATACTGGAGATGGAGTGTGTAACAGACAGAGTGTTATTAGAGAGAGTCTGATACTGGAGATGGAGTGTGTAACAGACAGAGTGTTATTATTGAGAGTCTGATACTGGAGATGGAGTGTGTAACAGACAGAGTGTTATTATTGAGGGTCTGATACTGGAGGTGGAGTGTGTAACAGACAGAGTGTTATTATAGAGAGTCTGATACTGGAGATGGAGTGTGTAACGGACAGAGTGTTATTATTGAGGGTCTGATACTGGAGATGGAGTGTGTAACAGACAGAGTGTTATTATTGAGGGTCTGATACTGGAGATGGAGTGTGTAACAGACAGAGTGTTATTATTGAGGGTCTGATACTGGAGATGGAGTGTGTAACAGACAGAGTGTTATTATTGAGGGTCTGATACTGGAGATGGAGTGTGTAACAGACAGAGTGTTGTTATTGAGGGTCTGATACTGGAGATGGAGTGTGTAACAGACAGAGTGTTATTATAGAGGGTCTGATACTGGAGATGGAGTGTGCAACAGACAGAGTGTTATTATTGAGATTTTGATACTGGAGATGGAGTGTGCAACAGACAGAGTGTTAGTATTGAGAGTTTTATACTGGAGATGGAGTGTGTAACAGACAGAGTGTTATTATTGAGGGTCTGATACTGGAGATGGAGTGTGTAACAGACAGAGTGTTATTATTGATGCTCTGATACTGGAGATGGAGTGTGTAACAGACAGAGTGTTATTATTGATGGTCTGATACTGGAGATGGAGTGTGTAACAGACAGAGTGTTATTATTGATGGTCTGATACTGGAGATGGAGTGTGTAACAGACAGAGTGTTATTATTGAGGGTCTGATACTGGAGATGGAGTGTGTAACAGACAGAGTGTTATTATTGATGGTCTGATACTGGAGATGGAGTGTGTAACAGACAGAGTGTTATTATTGAGGGTCTGATACTGGAGATGGAGTGTGTAACAGACAGAGTGTTATTATTGAGGGTCTGATACTGGAGATGGAGTGTGTAACAGACAGAGTGTTATTATTGAGGGTCTAATACTGGAGATGGAGTGTGTAACAGACAGAGTGTTATTATTGAGAGTCTGATATTGGAGATGGAGTGTGCAACAGACACAGTGTTATTATAGAGGGTCTGATACTGGAGATGGAGTGTGTAACAGACAGAGTGTTATTATTGAGGGTCTGATACTGGAGATGGAGTGTGTAACAGACAGAGTGTTATTATTGAGAGTCTGATACTGGAGATGGAGTGTGTAACAGACAGAGTGTTATTATTGAGTGTCTGATACTGGAGATGGAGTGTGTAAAAGACAGAGTGTTATTATTGAGAGTCTGATACTGGAGATGGAGTGTGTAACAGACAGAGTGTTATTATTGAGGGTCTGATACTGGAGATGGACTGTGTAACAGACAGACTGTTATTATAGAGGGTCTGATACTGGAGACGGAGTGTGTAACAGACAGAGTGTTATTATTGAGGGTCTGGTACAGGAGATGGAGTGTGTAACAGACAGAGTGTTATTATAGAGGATCTGATACTGGAGATGGAGTGTGTAACAGACAGAGTGTTATTATAGAGGGTCTGATACTGGAGATGGAGTGTGTAACAGACAGAGTGTTATTATTCAGGGTCTGGTACAGGAGATGGAGTGTGTAACAGACAGAGTGTTATTTTTGAGGGTCTGATACAGGAGATGGAGTGTGTAACAGACAGAGTGTTATTATTGATGGTCTGATACTGGAGATGGAGTGTGAAACAGACACAGTGTTAATATTGAGAGTCTGATATAGGAGATGGAGTGTGTAACAGACAGAGTGTTATGATTGATGGTCTGATACTGGAGATGGAGTGTGTAACAGACAGAGTGTTATTATTGAGTGTCTGATATAGGAGATGGAGTGTGAAACAGACACAGTGTTATTATTGAGGGTCTAATACTGGAGATGGAGTGTGTAACAGACAGAGTGTTATTATTGAGGGTCTGATACTGGAGATGGAGTGTGTAACAGACACAGTGTTATTATTGATGGTCTGATACTGGAGATGGAGTGTGTAACAGACACAGTGTTAATATTCAGAGTCTAATATAGGAGATGGAGTGTGTAACAGACAGAGTGTTCTTCCTGAGGGTCTGATACTGGAGATGGAGTGTGCAACAGACAGAGTGTTATTATTGATGGTCTGATACTGGAGATGGAGTGTGTAACAGACACAGTGTTAATATTGAGAGTCTGATATAGGAGATGGAATGTGTAACAGACAGAGTGTTATTATTGAGGGTCTGATACTGGAGATGGAGTGTGTAACAGACAGACTGTTATTATTGAGGGTCTGATACTGGAGATGGAGTGTGTAACAGACAGAGTGTTAATATTGAGAGTCTGATATAGGAGATGGAGTGTGTAACAGACAGAGTGTTATTATTGATGGTCTGATACTGGAGATGGAGTGTGTAACAGACAGAGTGTTATTATTGAGGGTCTGATACTGGAGATGGAGTGTGCAACAGACAGAGTGTTATTATTGAGAGTCTGATGGGGCGGCACAGTGGCGCAGTGGTTAGCACCGCAGCCTCACAGCTCCAGCGACCTGGGTTCAATTCTGGGTACTGCCTGTGTGGAGTTTGCAAGTTCTCCCTGTGTCTGCGTGGGTTTTCTCCGGGTTCTCCGGTTTCCTCCCACAGCCAAAAAAAGACTAGCAGGTTGGTAGGGAAATTGGCCATTATAAATTGCCCCTAGTATAGGTAGCTGGTAGGGAAATATAGGAACAGATGGGGATGTGGTAGGGATATGGAATTAGTGCAGGATTAGTATAAATGGGTGGTTGATGGTCGCCACAGACTCGGTGGGCCGAAGGGCCTGTTTCAGTGCTGTATCTCTAAAACTAAAACTGATACTGGAGATGGAGTGTGCAACAGACTGAGTGTTATTATTGAGAGTCTGATACTGGAGATGGAGTGTGCAACAGACTGAGTGTTATTATTGAGAGTCTGATACTGGAGATGGAGTGTGTAACAGACAGAGTGTTATTATTGAGAGTCTGATACTGGAGATGGAGTGTGTAACAGACAGAGTGTTATTATTGAGGGTCTGATACTGGAGATGGAGTGTGTAACAGAAAGAGTGTTATTATAGAGGGTCTGATACTGGAGATGGAGTGTGCAACAGACAGAGTGTTATTATTGAGATTTTGATACTGGAGATGGAGTGTGCAACAGACAGAGTGTTATTAATGAGAGTTTGATACTGGAGATGGAGTGTGTAACAGACAGAGTGTTATTATTGAGGGTCTGATACTGGAGATGGAGTGTGTAACAGACAGAGTGTTATTATTGAGGGTCTGATACTGGAGATGGAGTGTGTAACAGACAGAGTGTTATTATTGATGGTCTGATACTGGAGATGGAGTGTGTAACAGACAGAGTGTTATTATTGAGGGTCTGATACTGGAGATGGAGTGTGTAACAGACAGAGTGTTATTATTGAGGGTCTGATACTGGAGATGGAGTGTGTAACAGACAGAGTGTTATTATTGAGGGTCTGATACTGGAGATGGAGTGTGTAACAGACAGAGTGTTATTATTGAGAGTCTGATATTGGAGATGGAGTGTGCAACAGACACAGTGTTATTATAGAGGGTCTGATACTGGAGATGGAGTGTGTAACAGACAGAGTGTTATTATTGAGGGTCTGATACTGGAGATGGAGTGTGTAACAGACAGAGTGTTATTATTGAGGGTCTGATACTGGAGATGGAGTGTGTAACAGACAGAGTGTTATTATTGAGGGTCTGATACTGGAGATGGACTGTGTAACAGACAGACTGTTATTATAGAGGGTCTGATACTGGAGACGGAGTGTGTAACAGACAGAGTGTTATTATTGAGGGTCTGGTACAGGAGATGGAGTGTGTAACAGACAGAGTGTTATTATAGAGGATCTGATACTGGAGATGGAGTGTGTAACAGACAGAGTGTTATTATAGAGGGTCTGATACTGGAGATGGAGTGTGTAACAGACAGAGTGTTATTATTCAGGGTCTGGTACAGGAGATGGAGTGTGTAACAGACAGAGTGTTATTTTTGAGGGTCTGATACAGGAGATGGAGTGTGTAACAGACAGAGTGTTATTATTGATGGTCTGATACTGGAGATGGAGTGTGAAACAGACACAGTGTTAATATTGAGAGTCTGATATAGGAGATGGAGTGTGTAACAGACAGAGTGTTATGATTGATGGTCTGATACTGGAGATGGAGTGTGTAACAGACAGAGTGTTATTATTGAGTGTCTGATATAGGAGATGGAGTGTGAAACAGACACAGTGTTATTATTGAGGGTCTAATACTGGAGATGGAGTGTGTAACAGACAGAGTGTTATTATTGAGGGTCTGATACTGGAGATGGAGTGTGTAACAGACACAGTGTTATTATTGATGGTCTGATACTGGAGATGGAGTGTGTAACAGACACAGTGTTAATATTCAGAGTCTAATATAGGAGATGGAGTGTGTAACAGACAGAGTGTTCTTCCTGAGGGTCTGATACTGGAGATGGAGTGTGCAACAGACAGAGTGTTATTATTGATGGTCTGATACTGGAGATGGAGTGTGTAACAGACACAGTGTTAATATTGAGAGTCTGATATAGGAGATGGAATGTGTAACAGACAGAGTGTTATTATTGAGGGTCTGATACTGGAGATGGAGTGTGTAACAGACAGACTGTTATTATTGAGGGTCTGATACTGGAGATGGAGTGTGTAACAGACAGAGTGTTAATATTGAGAGTCTGATATAGGAGATGGAGTGTGTAACAGACAGAGTGTTATTATTGATGGTCTGATACTGGAGATGGAGTGTGTAACAGACAGAGTGTTATTATTGAGGGTCTGATACTGGAGATGGAGTGTGCAACAGACAGAGTGTTATTATTGAGAGTCTGATGGGGCGGCACAGTGGCGCAGTGGTTAGCACCGCAGCCTCACAGCTCCAGCGACCTGGGTTCAATTCTGGGTACTGCCTGTGTGGAGTTTGCAAGTTCTCCCTGTGTCTGCGTGGGTTTTCTCCGGGTTCTCCGGTTTCCTCCCACAGCCAAAAAAAGACTAGCAGGTTGGTAGGGAAATTGGCCATTATAAATTGCCCCTAGTATAGGTAGCTGGTAGGGAAATATAGGAACAGATGGGGATGTGGTAGGGATATGGAATTAGTGCAGGATTAGTATAAATGGGTGGTTGATGGTCGCCACAGACTCGGTGGGCCGAAGGGCCTGTTTCAGTGCTGTATCTCTAAAACTAAAACTGATACTGGAGATGGAGTGTGCAACAGACTGAGTGTTATTATTGAGAGTCTGATACTGGAGATGGAGTGTGCAACAGACTGAGTGTTATTATTGAGAGTCTGATACTGGAGATGGAGTGTGTAACAGACAGAGTGTTATTATTGAGAGTCTGATACTGGAGATGGAGTGTGTAACAGACAGAGTGTTATTATTGAGGGTCTGATACTGGAGATGGAGTGTGTAACAGAAAGAGTGTTATTATAGAGGGTCTGATACTGGAGATGGAGTGTGCAACAGACAGAGTGTTATTATTGAGATTTTGATACTGGAGATGGAGTGTGCAACAGACAGAGTGTTATTAATGAGAGTTTGATACTGGAGATGGAGTGTGTAACAGACAGAGTGTTATTATTGAGGGTCTGATACTGGAGATGGAGTGTGTAACAGACAGAGTGTTATTATTGAGGGTCTGATACTGGAGATGGAGTGTGTAACAGACAGAGTGTTATTATTGATGGTCTGATACTGGAGATGGAGTGTGTAACAGACAGAGTGTTATTATTGAGGGTCTGATACTGGAGATGGAGTGTGTAACAGACAGAGTGTTATTATTGAGGGTCTGATACTGGAGATGGAGTGTGTAACAGACAGAGTGTTATTATTGAGGGTCTGATACTGGAGATGGAGTGTGTAACAGACAGAGTGTTATTATTGAGAGTCTGATATTGGAGATGGAGTGTGCAACAGACACAGTGTTATTATAGAGGGTCTGATACTGGAGATGGAGTGTGTAACAGACAGAGTGTTATTATTGAGGGTCTGATACTGGAGATGGAGTGTGTAACAGACAGAGTGTTATTATTGAGGGTCTGATACTGGAGATGGAGTGTGTAACAGACAGAGTGTTATTATTGAGGGTCTGATACTGGAGATGGAGTGTGTAAAAGACACAGTGTTAATATTGAGAGTCCGATACTGGAGATGGAGTGTGTAAGAGACAGAGTGTTATTATTGAGAGTCTGATATAGGAGATGGAGTGTGTAACAGACAGAGTGTTATTTTTGTGGGTCTGATACAGGAGATGGAGTGTGTAACAGACAGAGTGTTATTATTGATGGTCTGATACTGGAGATGGAGTCTGAAACAGACACAGTGTTAATATTGAGAGTCTGATATAGGAGATGGATTGTGTAACAGACAGAGTGTTATGATTGAGGGTCTGATACTGGAGATGGAGTGTGTAACAGACAGAGTGTTATTATTGAGTGTCTGATATAGGAGATGGAGTGTGTAACAGACACAGTGTTAATATTGAGGGTCTGATACTGGAGATGGAGTGTGTAACAGACAGAGTGTTATTATTGAGGGTCTGATACTGGAGATGGAGTGTGTAACAGACAGAGTGTTATTATTGAAGGTCTGGTACAGGCGATGGAGTGTGTAACAGACAGAGTGTTATTATAGAGGGTCTGATACTGGAGATGGAGTGTGTAACAGACAGAGTGTTATTATTCAGGGTCTGGTACAGGAGATGGAGTGTGTAACAGACAGAGTGTTATTTTTGAGGGTCTGATACAGGAGATGGAGTGTGTAACAGACAGAGTGTTATTATTGATGGTCTGATACTGGAGATGGAGTGTGAAACAGACACAGTGTTAATATTGAGAGTCTGATATAGGAGATGGAGTGTGTAACAGACAGAGTGTTATTATTGAGGGTCTGATACTGGAGATGGAGTGTGTAACAGACAGAGTGTTATTATTGAGGGTCTGATACTGGAGATGGAGTGTGTAACAGACAGAGTGTTATTAGAGAGAGTCTGATACTGGAGATGGAGTGTGTAACAGACAGAGTGTTATTATTGAGAGTCTGATACTGGAGATGGAGTGTGTAACAGACAGAGTGTTATTATTGAGGGTCTGATACTGGAGATGGTGTGTGTAACAGACAGAGTGTTATTATAGAGAGTCTGATACTGGAGATGGAGTGTGTAACGGACAGAGTGTTATTATTGAGGGTCTGATACTGGAGATGGAGTGTGTAACAGACAGAGTGTTATTATTGAGGGTCTGATACTGGAGATGGAGTGTGTAACAGACAGAGTGTTATTATTGAGGATCTGATACTGGAGATGGAGTGTGTAACAGACAGAGTGTTATTATTGAGGGTCTGATACTGGAGATGGAGTGTGTAACAGACAGAGTGTTATTATTGAGGGTCTGATACTGGAGATGGAGTGTGTAACAGACAGAGTGTTATTATAGAGGGTCTGATACTGGAGATGGAGTGTGCAACAGACAGAGTGTTATTATTGAGATTTTGATACTGGAGATGGAGTGTGCAACAGACAGAGTGTTATTATTGAGTGTTTGATACTGGAGATGGAGTGTGTAACAGACAGAGTGTTATTATTGAGGGTCTGATACTGGAGATGGAGTGTGTAACAGACAGAGTGTTATTATTGAGGGTCTGATACTGGAGATGGAGTGTGTAACAGACAGAGTGTTATTATTGATGGTCTGATACTGGAGATGGAGTGTGTAACAGACAGAGTGTTATTATTGAGGGTCTGATACTGGAGATGGAGTGTGTAACAGACAGAGTGTTATTATTGAGGGTCTGATACTGGAGATGGAGTGTGTAACAGACAGAGTGTTATTATTGAGGGTCTGATACTGGAGATGGAGTGTGTAACAGACAGAGTGTTATTATTGAGAGTGTGATATTGGAGATGGAGTGTGCAACAGACACAGTGTTATTATAGAGGGTCTGATACTGGAGATGGAGTGTGTAACAGACAGAGTGTTATTATTGAGGGTCTGATACTGGAGATGGAGTGTGTAACAGACAGAGTGTTATTATTGAGGGTCTGATACTGGAGATGGAGTGTGTAACAGACAGAGTGTTATTATTGAGGGTCTGATACTGGAGATGGAGTGTGTAAAAGACACAGTGTTAATATTGAGAGTCCGATACTGGAGATGGAGTGTGTAAGAGACAGAGTGTTATTATTGAGAGTCTGATATAGGAGATGGAGTGTGTAACAGACAGAGTGTTATTTTTGAGGGTCTGATACAGGAGATGGAGTGTGTAACAGACAGAGTGTTATTATTGATGGTCTGATACTGGAGATGGAGTGTGAAACAGACACAGTGTTAATATTGAGAGTCTGATATAGGAGATGGATTGTGTAACAGACAGAGTGTTATGATTGAGGGTCTGATACTGGAGATGGAGTGTGTAACAGACAGAGTGTTATTATTGAGTGTCTGATATAGGAGATGGAGTGTGTAACAGACACAGTGTTAATATTGAGGGTCTGATACTGGAGATGGAGTGTGTAACAGACAGAGTGTTATTATTGAGGGTCTGATACTGGAGATGGAGTGTGTAACAGACAGAGTGTTATTATTGAGGGTCTGGTACAGGCGATGGAGTGTGTAACAGACAGAGTGTTATTATAGAGGGTCTGATACTGGAGATGGAGTGTGTAACAGACAGAGTGTTATTATTCAGGGTCTGGTACAGGAGATGGAGTGTGTAACAGACAGAGTGTTATTATTGATGGTCTGATACTGGAGATGGAGTGTGAAACAGACACAGTGTTAATATTGAGAGTCTGATATAGGAGATGGAGTGTGTAACAGACAGAGTGTTATTATTGAGGGTCTGATACTGGAGATGGAGTGTGTAACAGACAGAGTGTTATTATTGAGGGTCTGATACTGGTGATGGAGTGTGTAACAGACAGAGTGTTATTAGAGAGAGTCTGATACTGGAGATGGAGTGTGTAACAGACAGAGTGTTATTATTGAGAGTCTGATACTGGAGATGGAGTGTGTAACAGACAGAGTGTTATTATTGAGGGTCTGATACTGGAGATGGAGTGTGTAACAGACAGAGTGTTATTATAGAGAGTCTGATACTGGAGATGGAGTGTGTAACGGACAGAGTGTTATTATTGAGGGTCTGATACTGGAGATGGAGTGTGTAACAGACAGAGTGTTATTATTGAGGGTCTGATACTGGAGATGGAGTGTGTAACAGACAGAGTGTTATTATTGAGGGTCTGATACTGGAGATGGAGTGTGTAACAGACAGAGTGTTATTATTGAGGGTCTGATACTGGAGATGGAGTGTGTAACAGACAGAGTGTTATTATTGAGGGTCTGATACTGGAGATGGAGTGTGTAACAGACAGAGTGTTATTATAGAGGGTCTGATACTGGAGATGGAGTGTGCAACAGACAGAGTGTTATTATTGAGATTTTGATACTGGAGATGGAGTGTGCAACAGACAGAGTGTTATTATTGAGAGTTTGATACTGGAGATGGAGTGTGTAACAGACAGAGTGTTATTATTGAGGGTCTGATACTGGAGATGGAGTGTGTAACAGACAGAGTGTTATTATTGAGGGTCTGATACTGGAGATGGAGTGTGTAACAGACAGAGTGTTATTGTTGATGGTCTGATACTGGAGATGGAGTGTGTAACAGACAGAGTGTTATTATTGAGGGTCTGATACTGGAGATGGAGTGTGTAACAGACAGAGTGTTATTATTGAGGGTCTGATACTGGAGATGGAGTGTGTAACAGACAGAGTGTTATTATTGAGGGTCTGATACTGGAGATGGAGTGTGTAACAGACAGAGTGTTATTATTGAGAGTCTGATATTGGTGATGGAGTGTGCAACAGACACAGTGTTATTATAGAGGGTCTGATACTGGAGATGGAGTGTGTAACAGACAGAGTGTTATTATTGAGGGTCTGATACTGGAGATGGAGTGTGTAACAGACAGAGTGTTATTATTGAGAGTCTGATACTGGAGATGGAGTGTGTAACAGACAGAGTGTTATTATTGAGTGTCTGATACTGGAGATGGAGTGTGTAAAAGACAGAGTGTTATTATTGAGAGTCTGATACTGGAGATGGAGTGTGTAACAGACAGAGTGTTATTATTGAGGGTCTGATACTGGAGATGGAGTGTGTAACAGACAGACTGTTATTATAGAGGGTCTGATACTGGAGACGGAGTGTGTAACAGACAGAGTGTTATTATTGAGGGTCTGGTACAGGAGATGGAGTGTGTAACAGACAGAGTGTTATTATAGAGGATCTGATACTGGAGATGGAGTGTGTAACAGACAGAGTGTTATTATTCATGGTCTGGAACAGGAGATGGAGTGTGTAACAGACAGAGTGTTATTTTTGAGGGTCTGATACAGGAGATGGAGTGTGTAACAGACAGAGTGTTATTATTGATGGTCTGATACTGGAGATGGAGTCTGAAACAGACACAGTGTTAATATTGAGAGTCTGATATAGGAGATGTAGTGTGTAACAGACAGAGTGTTATGATTGAGGGTCTGATACTGGAGATGGAGTGTGCAACAGACAGAGTGTTATTATTGAGTGTCTGATATAGGAGATGGAGTGTGTAACAGACACAGTGTTAATATTGAGGGTCTGATACTGGAGATGGAGTGTGTAACAGACAGAGTGTTATTATTGAGGGTCTGGTACAGGAGATGGAGTGTGTAACAGACAGAGTGTTATTATAGAGGGTCTGATACTGGAGATGGAGTGTGTAACAGACAGAGTGTTATTATTCAGGGTCTGGTACAGGAGATGGAGTGTGTAACAGACAGATTGTTATTTTTGAGGGTCTGATACAGGAGATGGAGTGTGTAACAGACAGAGTGTTATTATTGATGGTCTGATACTGGAGATGGAGTGTGAAACAGACACAGTGTTATTATTGAGTGTCTGATATAGGAGATGGAGTGTGATACAGACACAGTGTTATTATTGAGGGTCTAATACTGGAGATGGAGTGTGTAACAGACAGAGTGTTATTATTGAGGGTCTGATACTGGAGATGGAGTGTGTAACAGACACAGTGTTATTATTGATGGTCTGATACTGGAGATGGAGTGTGTAACAGACACAGTGTTAATATTGAGAGTCTAATATAGGAGATGGAGTGTGTAACAGATAGAGTGTTCTTCTTGAGGGTCTGATACTGGAGATGGAGTGTGCAACAGACAGAGTGTTATTATTGATGGTCTGATACTGGAGATGGAGTGTGTAACAGACACAGTGTTAATATTGAGAGTCTGATATAGGAGATGGAATGTGTAACAGACAGAGTGTTATTATTGAGGGTCTGATACTGGAGATGGAGTGTGTAACAGACAGAGTGTTATTATTGAGGGTCTGATACTGGAGATGGAGTGTGTAACAGACAGAGTGTTATTATTGAGGGTCTGATACTGGAGATGGAGTGTGTAAAAGACACAGTGTTAATATTGAGAGTCCGATACTGGAGATGGAGTGTGTAAGAGACAGAGTGTTATTATTGAGAGTCTGATATAGGAGATGGAGTGTGTAACAGACAGAGTGTTATTTTTGAGGGTCTGATACAGGAGATGGAGTGTGTAACAGACAGAGTGTTATTATTGATGGTCTGATACTGGAGATGGAGTGTGAAACAGACACAGTGTTAATATTGAGAGTCTGATATAGGAGATGGATTGTGTAACAGACAGAGTGTTATGATTGAGGGTCTGATACTGGAGATGGAGTGTGTAACAGACAGAGTGTTATTATTGAGTGTCTGATATAGGAGATGGAGTGTGTAACAGACACAGTGTTAATATTGAGGGTCTGATACTGGAGATGGAGTGTGTAACAGACAGAGTGTTATTATTGAGTGTCTGATACTGGAGATGGAGTGTGTAACAGACAGAGTGTTATTATTGAGGGTCTGGTACAGGAGATGGAGTGTGTAACAGACAGAGTGTTATTATAGAGGGTCTGATACTGGAGATGGAGTGTGTAACAGACAGAGTGTTATTATTGAGGGTCTGATACTGGAGATGGAGTGTGCAACAGACAGAGTGTTATTATTGAGAGTCTGATGGGGCGGCACAGTGGCGCAGTGGTTAGCACCGCAGCCTCACAGCTCCAGCGACCTGGGTTCAATTCTGGGAACTGCCTGTGTGGAGTTTGCAAGTTCTCCCTGTGTCTGCGTGGGTTTTCTCCGGGTTCTCCGGTTTCCTCCCACAGCCAAAAAAAGACGAGCAGGTTGGTATGTAAATTGGCCATTATAAATTGCCCCTAGTATAGGTAGCTGGTAGGGAAATATAGGAACAGAGTGGGATGTGGTAGGGATATGGAATTAGTGCAGGATTAGTATAAATGGGTGGTTGATGGTCGCCACAGACTCGGTGGGCCGAAGGGCCTGTTTCAGTGCTGTATCTCTAAAACTAAAACTGATACTGGAGATGGAGTGTGCAACAGACTGAGTGTTATTATTGAGAGTCTGATACTGGAGATGGAGTGTGTAACAGACAGAGTGTTATTATTGAGGGTCTGATACTGGAGATGGAGTGTGTAACAGACAGAGTGTTATTATTGAGAGTCTGATACTGGAGATGGAGTGTGTAACAGACAGAGTGTTATTATTGAGGGTCTGATACTGGAGATGGAGTGTGTAACAGACAGAGTGTTATTATTGAGGGTCTGATACTGGAGATGGAGTGTGTAACAGACAGAGTCTTATTATTGAGGGTCTGATACTGGAGATGGAGTGTGTAAAAGACACAGTGTTAATATTGAGAGTCCGATACTGGAGATGGAGTGTGTAAGAGACAGAGTGTTATTATTGAGAGTCTGATATAGGAGATGGAGTGTGTAACAGACAGAGTGTTATTTTTGAGGGTCTGATACAGGAGATGGAGTGTGTAACAGACAGAGTGTTATTATTGATGGTCTGATACTGGAGATGGAGTGTGAAACAGACACAGTGTTAATATTGAGAGTCTGATATAGGAGATGGATTATGTAACAGACAGAGTGTTATGATTGAGGGTCTGATACTGGAGATGGAGTGTGTAACAGACAGAGTGTTATTATAGAGGGTCTGATACTGGAGATGGAGTGTGTAACAGACAGAGTGTTATTATTCAGGGTCTGGTACAGGAGATGGAGTGTGTAACAGACAGAGTGTTATTTTTGAGGGTCTGATACAGGAGATGGAGTGTGTAACAGACAGAGTGTTATTATTGATGGTCTGATACTGGAGATGGAGTGTGAAACAGACACAGTGTTAATATTGAGAGTCTGATATAGGAGATGGAGTGTGTAACAGACAGAGTGTTATGATTGAGGGTCTGATACTGGAGATGGAGTGTGTAACAGACAGAGTGTTATTATTGAGTGTCTGATATAGGAGATGGAGTGTGAAACAGACACAGTGTTATTATTGAGGGTCTAATACTGGAGATGGAGTGTGTAACAGACAGAGTGTTATTATTGAGGGTCTGATACTGGAGATGGAGTGTGTAACAGACACAGTGTTATTATTGATGGTCTGATACTGGAGATGGAGTGTGTAACAGACACAGTGTTAATATTGAGAGTCTAATATAGGAGATGGAGTGTGTAACAGACAGAGTGTTATTATTGAGGGTCTGATACTGGAGATGGAGTGTGTAACAGACAGAGTGTTATTATTGATGGTCTGATACTGGAGATGGAGTGTGTAACAGACACAGTGTTAATATTGAGAGTCTGATATAGGAGATGGAGTGTGTAACAGACAGAGTGTTATTATTGAGGGTCTGATACTGGAGATGGAGTGTGTAACAGACAGAGTGTTATTATTGAGGGTCTGATACTGGAGATGGAGTGTGTAACAGACAGAGTGTTATTATTGAGGGTCTGATACTGGAGATGGAGTGTGTAACAGACACAGTGTTATTATTGATGGTCTGATACTGGAGATGGAGTGTGTAACAGACACAGTGTTAATATTGAGAGTCTAATATAGGAGATGGAGTGTGTAACAGACAGAGTGTTATTATTGAGGGTCTGATATAGGAGATGGAGTGTGTAACAGACACAGTGTTAATATTGAGGGTCTGATACTGGAGATGGAGTGTGTAACAGACAGAGTGTTATGATTGAGGGTCTGATACTGGAGATGGAGTGTGTAACAGACAGAGTGTTATTATTGAGTGTCTGATATAGGAGATGGAGTGTGTAACAGACACAGTGTTAATATTGAGGGTCTGATACTGGAGATGGAGTGTGTAACAGACAGAGTGTTATTATTGAGGGTCTGATACTGGAGATGGAGTGTGTAACAGACAGAGTGTTATTATTGAGGGTCTGGTACAGGAGATGGAGTGTGTAACAGACAGAGTGTTATTATAGAGGGTCTGATACTGGAGATGGAGTGTGTAACAGACAGAGTGTTATTATTCAGGGTCTGGTACAGGAGATGGAGTGTGTAACAGACAGAGTGTTATTTTTGAGGGTCTGATACAGGAGATGGAGTGTGTAACAGACAGAGTGTTATTATTGATGGTCTGATACTGGAGATGGAGTGTGAAACAGACACAGTGTTATTATTGAGGGTCTAATACTGGAGATGGAGTGTGTAACAGACAGAGTGTTATTATTGAGGGTCTGATACTGGAGATGGAGTGTGTAACAGACACAGTGTTATTATTGATGGTCTGATACTGGAGATGGAGTGTGTAACAGACACAGTGTTAATATTGAGAGTCTAATATAGGAGATGGAGTGTGTAACAGACAGAGTGTTATTATTGAGGGTCTGATACTGGAGATGGAGTGTGTAACAGACAGAGTGTTATTATTGATGGTCTGATACTGGAGATGGAGTGTGTAACAGACACAGTGTTAATATTGAGAGTCTGATATAGGAGATGGAGTGTGTAACAGACAGAGTGTTATGATTGAGGGTCTGATACTGGAGATGGAGTGTGTAACAGACAGAGTGTTATTATTGAGTGTCTGATATAGGAGATGGAGTGTGAAACAGACACAGTGTTATTATTGAGGGTCTAATACTGGAGATGGAGTGTGTAACAGACAGAGTGTTATTATTGAGGGTCTGATACTGGAGATGGAGTGTGTAACAGACACAGTGTTATTATTGATGGTCTGATACTGGAGATGGAGTGTGTAACAGACACAGTGTTAATATTGAGAGTCTAATATAGGAGATGGAGTGTGTAACAGACAGAGTGTTATTATTGAGGGTCTGATACTGGAGATGGAGTGTGTAACAGACAGAGTGTTATTATTGATGGTCTGATACTGGAGATGGAGTGTGTAACAGACACAGTGTTAATATTGAGAGTCTGATATAGGAGATGGAGTGTGTAACAGACAGAGTGTTATTATTGAGGGTATGATACTGGAGATGGAGTGTGTAACAGACAGAGTGTTATTATTGAGGGTCTGATACTGGAGATGGAGTGTGTAACAGACAGAGTGTTAATATTGAGAGTCTGATATAGGAGATGGAGTGTGTAAGAGACAGAGTGTTATTATTGATGGTCTGATACTGGAGATGGAGTGTGTAACAGACAGAGTGTTATTATTGAGGGTCTGATACTGGAGATGGAGTGTGCAACAGACAGAGTGTTATTATTGAGAGTCTGATGGGGCGGCACAGTGGCGCAGTGGTTAGCACCGCAGCCTCACAGCTCCAGCGACCTGGGTTCAATTCTGTGTACTGCCTGTGTGGAGTTTGCAAGTTCTCCGTGTGTCTGCGTGGGTTTTCTCCGGGTGCTCCGGTTTCCTCCCACAGCCAAAAAAAGACTAGCAGGTTGGTAGGGAAATTGGCCATTATAAATTGCCCCTAGTATAGGTAGCTGGTAGGGAAATATAGGAACAGATGGGGATGTGGTAGGGATATGGATTTAGTGCAGGATTAGTATAAATGGGTGGTTGATGGTCGCCACAGACTCGGTGGGCCGAAGGGCCTGTTTCAGTGCTGTATCTCTAAAACTAAAACTGGTACTGGAGATGGAGTGTGCAACAGACTGAGTGTTATTATTGAGGGTCTGATACTGGAGATGGAGAGTATAACAGACAGAGTGTTATTATTGAGGGTCTGATACTGGAGATGGAGTGTGTAAAAGACACAGTGTTATTATTGAGAGTCTGATACTGGAGATGGAGTGTGTAACAGACAGAGTGTTATTATTGAGGGTCTGATACTGGAGATGGAGAGTGTAACAGACAGAGTGTTATTATTGAGGGTCTGATACTGGAGATGGAGTGTGTAAAAGACACAGTGTTAATATTGAGAGTCTGATACTGGAGATGGAGTGTGTAACAGACACAGTGTTAATATTGAGAGTCTGATGTAGGAGATGGAGTGTGTAACAGACAGAGTGTTATTATTGAGGGTCTGATACTGGAGATGGAGTGTGTAACAGACAGAGTGTTATTATTGAGGGTCTGATACTGGAGCTGGAGTGTGTAACAGACAGAGTGTTATTATTGAGAGTTTGATACTGGAGATGGAGTGTGTAACAGACAGAGTGTTATTATTGAGAGTTTGATACTGGAGATGAAGTGTGCAACAGACAGAGTGTTATTATTGAGAGTTTGATACTGGAGATGGAGTGTGTAACAGACAGAGTGTTATTATTGAGGGTCTGATACTGGAGATGGAGTGTGTAACAGACAGAGTGTTATTATTGAGAGTCTGATACTGGAAATGGAGTGTGTAACAGACAGAGTGTTATTATTGAGGGTCTGATACTGGAGATGGAGTGTGTAACAGACAGAGTGTTATTATTGAGGGTCTGATACTGGAGATGGAGTGTGTAACAGACAGAGTGTTATTATTGAGGGTCTGATACTGGAGATGGAGTGTGTAACAGACAGAGTGTTATAATTGAGGGTCTGATACTGTAGATGGAGTGTGTAACAGACAGAGTGTTATTATTGAGAGTTTGATACTGGAGATGGAGTGTGCAACAGACAGACTGTTATTATTGAGAGTTTGATACTGGAGATGGAGTGTGTAACAGACAGAGTGTTATTATTGAGGGTCTGATACTGGAGATGGAGTGTGTAACAGACAGAGTGTTATTATTGAGGGTCTGATACTGGAGATGGAGTGTGTAACAGACAGAGTGTTATTATTGAGGGTCTGATACTGGAGATGGAGTGTGTAACAGACAGAGTGTTATTATTGAGATTTTGATACTGGAGATGGAGTGTGCAACAGACAGAGTGTTATTATTAATGGTCTGATACTGGGGATGGAGTGTGTAACAGACAGAGTGTTATTATTGAGGGTCTGATACTGGAGATGGAGTGTGTAACAGACAGAGTGTTATTATTGATGGTCTGATACTGGAGATGGAGTGTGTAACAGACAGAGTGTTATTATTGAGGGTCTGATACTGGAGATGGAGTGTGTAACAGACAGAGTGTTATTATTGAGGGTCTGATACTGGAGATGGAGTGTGTAACAGACAGAGTGTTATTATTGAGGGTCTGATACTGGAGATGGAGTGTGTAACAGACAGAGTGTTATTATTGAGAGTCTGATATTGGAGATGGAGTGTGCAACAGACACAGTGTTATTATAGAGGGTCTGATACAGGAGATGGATTGTGTAACAGACAGAGTGTTATTATTGATGGTCTGATACTGGAGATGGAGTGTGTAACAGACAGAGTGTTATTATTGAGAGTCTGATACTGGAGATGGAGTGTGTAACAGACTGAGTGTTATTATTGAGTGTCTGATACTGGAGATGGAATGTGTAAAAGACAGAGTGTTATTATTGAGAGTCTGATACTGGAGATGGAGTGTGTAACAGACAGAGTGTTATTATTGAGGGTCTGATACTGGAGATGGAGTGTGTAACAGACAGACTGTCATTATAGAGGGTCTGATACTGGAGATGGAGTGTGTAACAGACAGAGTGTTATTATTGAGGGTCTGGTACAGGAGATGGAGTGTGTAACAGACAGAGTGTTATTATAGAGGGTCTGATACTGGAGATGGAGTGTGTAACAGACAGAGTGTTATTATTCAGGGTCTGGAACAGGAGATGGAGTGTGTAACAGACAGAGTGTTATTTTTGAGGGTCTGATACAGGAGATGGAGTGTGTAACAGACAGAGTGTTATTATTGAGTGTCTGATACAGGAGATGGAGTGTGTAACAGACAGAGTGTTATTATTGAGTGTCTGATACTGGAGATGGAGTGTGTAACAGACACAGTGTTAATATTGAGAGTCTGATACCGGAGATGGAGTGTGTAACAGACAGAGTGTTATTATTGATGGTCTGATACTGGAGATGGAGTGTGTAACAGACACAGTGTTAATATTGAGAGTCTGATACCGGAGATGGAGTGTGTAACAGACAGAGTGTTATTATTGAGGGGCAGTTACTGGAGATGGAGTGTGTAATAGACAGAGTGTTATTATTGAGGGGCAGTTACTGGAGATGGAGTGTGTAACAGACTGAGTGTTATTATGAGTGTCTGATACTGGAGATGGAGTGTGTAACAGACAGAGTGTTATTATTGAGTGTCTGATACTGGAGATGGAGTGTGTAACAGACTGAGTGTTATTATTGAGTGTCTGATACTGGAGATGGAGTGTGTAACAGACACAGTGTTAATATTGAGAGTCTGATACCGGAGATGGAGTGTGTAACAGACAGAGTGTTATTATTGATGGTCTGATACTGGAGATGGAGTGTGTAGCAGACAGAGTGTTATTATTGAGGGTCTGATACTGGAGATGGAGTGTGTAACAGACACAGTGTTAATATTGAGAGTCTGATACTGGAGATGGAGTGTGTAACAGACTGAGTGTTATTATTGAGAGTCTGATACTGGAGATGGAGTGTGTAACAGACAGAGTGTTATTATTGAGGGTCTGATACTGGAGATGGAGTGTGTAAAAGACACAGTGTTAATATTGAGAGTCTGATACTGGAGATGGAGTGTGTAACAGACAGAGTGTTATTATTGAGGGTCTGATACTGGAGATGGAGTGTGTAACAGACAGAGTGTTATTATAGAGGGTCTGATACTGGAGATGGAGTGTGTAACAGACAGAGTGTTATTATTCAGGGTCTGGAACAGGAGATGGAGTGTGTAACAGACAGAGTGTTATTTTTGAGGGTCTGATACAGGAGATGGAGTGTGTAACAGACATAGTGTTATTATTGAGTGTCTGATATTGGAGATGGAGTGTGTAACAGACACAGTGTTAATATTGAGAGTCTGATACCGGAGATGGAGTGTGTAACAGACAGAGTGTTATTATTGATGGTCTGATACTGGAGATGGAGTGTGTAACAGACACAGTGTTAATATTGAGAGTCTGATACCGGAGATGGAGTGTGTAACAGACAGAGTGTTATTATTGAGGGGCAGTTACTGGAGATGGAGTGTGTAATAGACAGAGTGTTATTATTGAGGGGCAGTTACTGGAGATGGAGTGTGTAACAGACTGAGTGTTATTATTGAGTGTCTGATACTGGAGATGGAGTGTGTAACAGACAGAGTGTTATTATTGAGTGTCTGATACTGGAGATGGAGTGTGTAACAGACTGAGTGTTATTATTGAGTGTCTGATACTGGAGATGGAGTGTGTAACAGACACAGTGTTAATATTGAGAGTCTGATACCGGAGATGGAGTGTGTAACAGACAGAGTGTTATTATTGATGGTCTGATACTGGAGATGGAGTGTGTAACAGACAGAGTGTTATTATTGAGGGTCTGATACTGGAGATGGAGTGTGTAACAGACACAGTGTTAATATTGAGAGTCTGATACTGGAGATGGAGTGTGTAACAGACTGAGTGTTAATATTGAGAGTCTGATACTGGAGATGGAGTGTGTAACAGACAGAGTGTTATTATTGAGGGTCTGATACTGGAGATGGAGTGTGTAAAAGACACAGTGTTAATATTGAGAGTCTGATACTGGAGATGGAGTGTGTAACAGACACAGTGTTATTATTGAGAGTCTGATACTGGAGATGGAGTGTGTAACAGACAGAGTGTTATTATTGAGGGTCTGATACTGGAGATGGAGGGTGTAAAAGACACAGTGTTAATATTGAGAGTCTGATACTGGAGATGGAGTGTGTAACAGACAGAGTGTTATTATTGAGGGTCTGATACTGGAGATGGAGTGTGTAACTGACAGAGTGTTATTATTGAGAGTTTGATACTGGAGATGGAGTGTGCAACAGACAGAGTGTTATTATTGAGAGTTTGATACTGGAGATGGAGTGTGTAACAGACAGAGTGTTATTATTGAGGGTCTGATACTGGAGATGGAGTGTGTTACAGACAGAGTGTTATTATTGAGGGTCTGATACTGGAGATGGAGTGTGTAACAGACAGAGTGTTATTATTGAGCGTCTGATACTGGAGATGGAGTGTGTAACAGACAGAGTGTTATTATTGAGATTTTGATACTGGAGATGGAGTGAGCAACAGACAGAGTGTTATTATTAATGGTCTGATACTGGGGATGGAGTGTGTAACAGACAGAGTGTTATTATTGAGGGTCTGATACTGGAGATGGAGTGTGTAACAGACAGAGTGTTATTATTGATGGTCTGATACTGGAGATGGAGTGTGTAACAGACAGAGTGTTATTATTGAGAGTCTGATATTGGAGATGGAGTGTGCAACAGACACAGTGTTATTATAGAGGGTCTGATACAGGAGATGGATTGTGTAACAGACAGAGTGTTATTATTGATGGTCTGATACTGGAGATGGAGTGTGTAACAGACAGAGTGTTATTATTGAGAGTCTGATACTGGAGATGGAGTGTGTAACAGACAGAGTGTTATTATTGAGTGTCTGATACTGGAGATGGAATGTGTAAAAGACAGAGTGTTATTATTGAGAGTCTGATACTGGAGATGGAGTGTGTAACAGACAGAGTGTTATTATTGAGGGTCTGATACTGGAGATGGAGTGTGTAACAGACAGACTGTCATTATAGAGGGTCTGATACTGGAGATGGAGTGTGTAACAGACAGAGTGTTATTATTGAGGGTCTGGTACAGGAGATGGAGTGTGTAACAGACAGAGTGTTATTATAGAGGGTCTGATACTGGAGATGGAGTGTGTAACAGACAGAGTGTTATTATTCAGGGTCTGGAACAGGAGATGGAGTGTGTAACAGACAGAGTGTTATTTTTGAGGGTCTGATACAGGAGATGGAGTGTGTAACAGACAGAGTGTTATTTTTGAGTGTCTGATACAGGAGATGGAGTGTGTAACAGACAGAGTGTTATTATTGAGTGTCTGATACTGGACATGGAGTGTGTAACAGACACAGTGTTAATATTGAAAGTCTGATACCGGAGATGGAGTGTGTAACAGACAGAGTGTTATTATTGATGGTCTGATACTGGAGATGGAGTGTGTAACAGACACAGTGTTAATATTGAGAGTCTGATACCGGAGATGGAGTGTGTAACAGACAGAGTGTTATTATTGAGGGGCAGTTACTGGAGATGGAGTGTGTAATAGACAGAGTGTTATTATTGAGGGGCAGTTACTGGAGATGGAGTGTGTAACAGACTGAGTGTTATTATGAGTGTCTGATACTGGAGATGGAGTGTGTAACAGACAGAGTGTTATTATTGAGTGTCTGATACTGGAGATGGAGTGTGTAACAGACTGAGTGTTCTTATTGAGTGTCTGATACTGGAGATGGAATGTGTAACAGACACAGTGTTAATATTGAGAGTCTGATACCGGAGATGGAGTGTGTAACAGACAGACTGTTATTATTGATGGTCTGATACTGGAGATGGAGTGTGTAACAGACAGAGTGTTATTATTGAGGGTCTGATACTGGAGATGGAGTGTGTAACAGACACAGTGTTAATATTGAGAGTCTGATACTGGAGATGGAGTGTGTAACAGACTGAGTGTTATTATTGAGAGTCTGATACTGGAGATGGAGTGTGTAACAGACAGAGTGTTATTATTGAGGGTCTGATACTGGAGATGGAGTGTGTAAAAGACACAGTGTTAATATTGAGAGTCTGATACTGGAGATGGAGTGTGTAACAGACAGAGTGTTATTATTGAGGGTCTGGTACAGGAGATGGAGTGTGTAACAGACAGAGTGTTATTATAGAGGGTCTGATACTGGAGATGGAGTGTGTAACAGACAGAGTGTTATTATTCAGGGTCTGGAACAGGAGATGGAGTGTGTAACAGACAGAGTGTTATTTTTGAGGGTCTGATACAGGAGATGGAGTGTGTAACAGACATAGTGTTACTATTGAGTGTCTGATATTGGAGATGGAGTGTGTAACAGACACAGTGTTAATATTGAGAGTCTGATACCGGAGATGGAGTGTGTAACAGACAGAGTGTTATTATTGATGGTCTGATACTGGAGATGGAGTGTGTAACAGACACAGTGTTAATATTGAGAGTCTGATACCGGAGATGGAGTGTGTAACAGACAGAGTGTTATTATTGAGGGGCAGTTACTGGAGATGGAGTGTGTAATAGACAGAGTGTTATTATTGAGGGGCAGTTACTGGAGATGGAGTGTGTAACAGACAGAGTGTTATTATTGAGTGTCTGATACTGGAGATGGAGTGTGTAACAGACAGAGTGTTATTATTGAGTGTCTGATACTGGAGATGGAGTGTGTAACAGACTGAGTGTTATTATTGAGTGTCTGATACTGGAGATGGAGTGTGTAACAGACACAGTGTTAATATTGAGAGTCTGATACCGGAGATGGAGTGTGTAACAGACAGAGTGTTATTATTGATGGTCTGATACTGGAGATGGAGTGTGTAACAGACAGAGTGTTATTATTGAGGGTCTGATACTGGAGATGGAGTGTGTAACAGACACAGTGTTAATATTGAGAGTCTGATACTGGAGATGGAGTGTGTAACAGACTGAGTGTTATTATTGAGTGTCTGATACTGGAGATGGAGTGTGTAACAGACACAGTGTTTATATTGAGAGTCTGATGTAGGAGATGGAGTGTGTAACAGACAGAGTGTTATTATTGAGGGTCTGATACTGGAGATGGAGTGTGTAACAGACAGAGTGTTATTATTGAGGGTCTGATACTGGAGCTGGAGTGTGTAACAGACAGAGTGTTATTATTGAGAGTTTGATACTGGAGATGGAGTGTGTAACAGACAGAGTGTTATTATTGAGAGTTTGATACTGGAGATGGTGTGTGCAACAGACAGAGTGTTATTATTGAGAGTTTGATACTGGAGATGGAGTATGTAACAGACAGAGTGTTATTATTGAGGGTCTGATACTGGAGATGGAGTGTGTAACAGACAGAGTGTTATTATTGAGGGTCTGATACTGGAGATGGAGTGTGTAACAGACAGAGTGTTATTATTGAGGGTCTGATACTGGAGATGGAGTGTGTAACAGACAGAGTGTTATTATTGAGGGTCTGATACTGGAGATGGAGTGTGTAACAGACAGAGTGTTATTATTGAGAGTTTGATACTGGAGATGGAGTGTGCAACAGACAGAGTGTTATTATTGAGAGTTTGATACTGGAGATGGAGTGTGTAACAGACAGAGTGTTATTATTGAGGGTCTGATACTGGAGATGGAGTGTGTAACAGACAGAGTGTTATTATTGAGGGTCTGATACTGGAGATGGAGTGTGTAACAGACACAGTGTTAATATTGAGAGTCTGATACTGGAGATGGAGTGTGTAACAGACTGAGTGTTATTATTGAGAGTCTGATACTGGAGATGGAGTGTGTAACAGACAGAGTGTTATTATTGAGGGTCTGATACTGGAGATGGAGTGTGTAAAAGACAGAGTGTTAATATTGAGAGTCTGATACTGGAGATGGAGTGTGTAACAGACACAGTGTTAATATTGAGAGTTTGATACTGGAGATGGAGTGTGCAACAGACAGAGTGTTATTATTGAGAGTTTGATACTGGAGATGGAGTATGTAACAGACAGAGTGTTATTATTGAGGGTCTGATACTGGAGATGGAGTGTGTAACAGACAGAGTGTTATTATTGAGGGTCTGATACTGGAGATGGAGTGTGTAACAGACAGAGAGTTATTATTGAGGGTCTGATACTGGAGATGGAGTGTGTAACAGACAGAGTGTTATTATTGAGGGTCTGATACTGGAGATGGAGTGTGTAACAGACAGAGTGTTATTATTGAGAGTTTGATACTGGAGATGGAGTGTGCAACAGACAGAGTGTTATTATTGAGAGTTTGATACTGGAGATGGAGTGTGTAACAGACAGAGTGTTATTATTGAGAGTTTGATTCTGGAGATGGAGTGTGTAACAGACAGAGTGTTATTATTGAGAGTTTGATACTGGAGATGGAGTGTGCAACAGACAGAGTGTTATTATTGAGAGTTTGATACTGGAGATGGAGTATGTAACAGACAGAGTGTTATTATTGAGGGTCTGATACTGGAGATGGAGTGTGTAACAGACAGAGTGTTATTATTGAGGGTCTGATACTGGAGATGGAGTGTGTAACAGACAGAGTGTTATTATTGAGGGTCTGATACTGGAGATGGAGTGTGTAACAGACAGAGTGTTATTATTGAGAGTTTGATACTGGAGATGGAGTGTGCAACAGACAGAGTGTTATTATTGAGAGTTTGATACTGGAGATGGAGTGTGTAACAGACAGAGTGTTATTATTGAGGGTCTGATACTGGAGATGGAGTGTGTAACAGACAGAGTGTTATTATTGAGGGTCTGATACTGGAGATGGAGTGTGTAACAGACAGAGTGTTATTATTGAGGGTCTGATACTGGAGATGGAGTGTGTAACAGACAGAGTGTTATTATTGAGATTTTGATACTGGAGATGGAGTGTGCAACAGACAGAGTGTTATTATTAATGGTCTGATACTGGGGATGGAGTGTGTAACAGACAGAGGGTTATTATTGATGGTCTGATACTGGAGATGGAGTGTGTAACAGACAGAGTGTTATTATTGATGGTCTGATACTGGAGATGGAGTGTGTAACAGACAGAGTGTTATTATTGAGGGTCTGATACTGGAGATGGAGTGTGTAACAGACAGAGTGTTATTATTGATGGTCTAATACTGGAGATGGAGTGTGTAACAGACAGAGTGTTATTATTGAGGGTCTGATACTGGAGATGGAGTGTGTAACAGACAGAGTGTTATTATTGAGGGTCTGATACTGGAGATGGAGTGTGTAACAGACAGAGTGTTATTATTGAGGGTCTGATACTGGAGATGGAGTGTGTAACAGACAGAGTGTTATTATTGAGAGTCTGATATTGGAGATGGAGTGTGCAACAGACACAGTGTTATTATAGAGGGTCTGATACAGGTGATGGATTGTGTAACAGACAGAGTGTTATTATTGATGGTCTGATACTGGAGATGGAGTGTGTAACAGACAGAGTGTTATTATTGAGAGTCTGATACTGGAGATGGAGTGTGTAACAGACAGAGTGTTATTATTGAGTGTCTGATACTGGAGATGGAGTGTGTAACAGACAGAGTGTTATTATTGAGAGTCTGATACTGGAGATGGAGTGTGTAACAGACAGAGTGTTATTATTGAGGGTCTGATACTGGAGATGGAGTGTGTAACAGACAGACTGTCATTATAGAGGGTCTGATACTGGAGATGGAGTGTGTAACAGACAGAGTGTTATTATTGAGGGTCTGGTACAGGAGATGGAGTGTGTAACAGACAGAGTGTTATTATAGAGGGTCTGATACTGGAGATGGAGTGTGTAACAGACAGAGTGTTATTATTCAGGGTCTGGAACAGGAGATGGAGTGTGTAACAGACAGAGTGTTATTTTTGAGGGTCTGATACAGGAGATGGAGTGTGTAACAGACAGAGTGTTATTATTGAGTGTCTGATACTGGAGATGGAGTGTGTAACAGACAGAGTGTTATTATTGAGTGTCTGATACTGGAGATGGAGTGTGTAACAGACACAGTGTTATTATTGAGGGGCAGTTACTGGAGATGGAGTGTGTAACAGACTGAGTGTTATTATTGAGTGTCTGATACTGGAGATGGAGTGTGTAACAGACAGAGTGTTATTATTGAGTGTCTGATACTGGAGATGGAGTGTGTAACAGACTGAGTGTTATTATTGAGTGTCTGATACTGGAGATGGAGTGTGTAACAGACACAGTGTTAATATTGAGAGTCTGATACCGGAGATGGAGTGTGTAACAGACAGAGTGTTATTATTGATGGTCTGATACTGGAGATGGAGTGTGTAACAGACAGAGTGTTATTATTGAGGGTCTGATACTGGAGATGGAGTGTGTAACAGACACAGTGTTAATATTGAGAGTCTGATACTGGAGATGGAGTGTGTAACAGACTGAGTGTTATTATTGAGAGTCTGATACTGGAGATGGAGTGTGTAACAGACAGAGTGTTATTATTGAGGGTCTGATACTGGAGATGGAGTGTGTAACAGACACAGTGTTAATATTGAGAGTCTGATACTGGAGATGGAGTGTGTAACAGACTGAGTGTTATTATTGAGAGTCTGATACAGGAGATGGAGTGTGTAACAGACAGAGTGTTATTATTGAGAGTCTGATACTGGAGATGGAGTGTGTAACAGACAGAGTGTTATTATTGATGGTCTGATACTGGAGATGGAGTGTGTAACAGACAGAGTGTTATTATTGAGGGTCTGATACTGGAGATGGAGTGTGTAACAGACAGAGTGTTATTATTGAGGGTCTGATACAGGAGATGGAGTGTGTAACAGACAGAGTGTTATTATTGAGAGTCTGATACTGGAGATGGAGTGTGTAACAGACAGAATGTTTTTTTTTGACTGGGTGAGAAAGTTGTCGAGGGGTCCCTCTCAGCCTTCACCTGGTCTTCCCATTACAGGGTATAATTTTAGCACACCATGTTTTTAGCTCCATCTTGGTGAATCGTTGTTCACCGTTTTCCAAATATTAGGCAAAGAAACCAGGACAAACAGGCTTTCTTAGGTTTAAAGAAGAAAAATTGAAAATGATTAAACTTAAACCTATACTCTAATTTGGTTAATGCCTATAGATGCACAACGCACCCACGCTTGCATGCATACGTGATACACACAGCAAATATAGACAGAAAAGGGAAGAAAATAAAATGGAAAAGTTTGAGGCAATATCTGAAGATTTTTTGTGGTTGTTCTTCGAGCTCACTGTGGAGTCCTTGATTGTAGGTAGATCTTGCTTTCTGTTGGGTCCCAGTATTCTTCTTCAACCTTGTTCACTGTCGGAGACTTTTCTCTCTTGCGGTTCATGTGGCTTCATTGGATTCAGAGGCTTGTGCATAAGAGATGGGACAAGACAGGAGAGATTTCAGTCCAGGGGCAAACAGGCACCCTCTGAGTTCAATCTGTTTGTACATTTCAGAAAACCCCAGGTTGCCAAGCAGGTTAGTCATGTGACTAACTGGTCTGACCACGTCTTGGATTACATCATCTTAGCAGTCTCTGGAATACTCCTCTTACACACAATACCTGGCGATCAAACTCCATTGTGGGTTGTGTCAGGGAATGGTCCTTTTTCCTACAATCACCGTCAGTTAATATGCAAATGTCTTTTCCAGCCATGGCTGATCTGTTCAACAAGTCCTCCCTTCACTCCAGTAACAGTTTAAAATCAATGTTCATGACAAAATTAATGTGTCTCATTCTTGGCAGGTGGGGGCCTAGCATGACACTATTGAGTGTCTGATACTGGAGATGGAGTGTGTAACAGACACAGTGTTAATATTGAGAGTCTGATACCGGAGATGGAGTGTGTAACAGACTGAGTGTTATTATTGAGAGTCTGATACTGGAGATGGAGTGTGTAACAGACAGAGTGTTATTATTGAGAGTCTGATACTGGAGATGGAGTGTGTAACAGACAGAGTGTTAATATTGAGAGTCTGATATAGGAGATGGAGTGTGTAAGAGACAGAGTGTTATTATTGATGGTCTGATACTGGAGATGGAGTGTGTAACAGACAGAGTGTTATTATTGAGGGTCTGATACTGGAGATGGAGTGTGCAACAGACAGAGTGTTATTATTGAGGGTCTGATACTGGAGATGGAGTGTGCAACAGACAGAGTGTTATTATTGAGAGTCTGATGGGGCGGCACAGTGGCGCAGTGGTTAGCACCGCAGCCTCACAGCTCCAGCGACCTGGGTTCAATTCTGTGTACTGCCTGTGTGGAGTTTGCAAGTTCTCCCTGTGTCTGCGTGGGTTTTCTCCGGGTGCTCCGGTTTCCTCCCACAGCCAAAAAAAGACTAGCAGGTTGGTAGGGAAATTGGCCATTATAAATTGCCCCTAGTATAGGTAGCTGGTAGGGAAATATAGGAACAGATGGGGATGTGGTAGGGATATGGAATTAGTGCAGGATTAGTATAAATGGGTGGTTGATGGTCGCCACAGACTCGGTGGGCCGAAGGTCCTATTTCAGTGCTGTATCTCTAAAACTAAAACTGATACTGGAGATGGAGTGTGCAACAGACTGAGTGTTATTATTGAGAGTCTGATACTGGAGATGGAGTGTGTAACAGACAGAGTGTTATTATTGAGGGTCTGATACTGGAGATGGAGTGTGTAACAGACAGAGTGTTATTATTGAGGGTCTGATACTGGAGATGGAGTGTGTAACAGACAGAGTGTTATTATTGAGAGTCTGATATAGGAGATGGAGTGTGTAAAAGACACAGTGTTAATATTGAGAGTCTGATACTGGAGATGGAGTGTGTAACAGACACAGTGTTAATATTGAGAGTCTGATGTAGGAGATGGAGTGTGTAACAGACAGAGTGTTATTATTGAGGGTCTGATACTGGAGATGGAGTGTGTAACAGACAGAGTGTTATTATTGAGAGTTTGATACTGGAGATGGAGTGTGCAACAGACAGTGTTATTATTGAGAGTTTGATACTGGAGATGGAGTGTGTAACAGACAGAGTGTTATTATTGAGGGTCTGATACTGGAGATGGAGTGTGTAACAGACAGAGTGTTATTATTGAGGGTCTGATACTGGAGATGGAGTGTGTAACAGACAGAGTGTTATTATTGAGGGTCTGATACTGGAGATGGAGTGTGTAACAGACAGAGTGTTATTATTGAGGGTCTGATACTGGAGATGGAGTGTGTAACAGACAGAGTGTTATTATTGAGAGTTTGATACTGGAGATGGAGTGTGCAACAGACAGAGTGTTATTATTGAGAGTTTGATACTGGAGATGGAGTGTGTAACAGACAGAGTGTTATTATTGAGAGTTTGATACTGGAGATGGAGTGTGCAACAGACAGAGTGTTATTATTGAGAGTTTGATACTGGAGATGGAGTGTGTAACAGACAGAGTGTTATTATTGAGGGTCTGATACTGGAGATGGAGTGTGTAACAGACAGAGTGTTATTATTGAGGGTCTGATACTGGAGATGGAGTGTGTAACAGACAGAGTGTTATTATTGAGGGTCTGATACTGGAGATGGAGTGTGTAACAGACAGAGTGTTATTATTGAGGGTCTGATACTGGAGATGGAGTGTGCAACAGACAGAGTGTTATTATTGAGGGTCTGATACTGGAGATGGAGTGTGTAACAGACGGAGTGTTATTATTGAGAGTTTGATACTGGAGATGGAGTGTGTAACAGACAGAGTGTTATTATTGAGGGTCTGATACTGGAGATGGAGTGTGTAACAGACAGAGTGTTATTATTGAGGGTCTGATACTGGAGATGGAGTGTGTAACAGACAGAGTGTTATTATTGAGGGTCTGATACTGGAGATGGAGTGTGTAACAGACAGAGTGTTATTATTGAGATTTTGATACTGGAGATGGAGTGTGCAACAGACAGAGTGTTATTATTAATGGTCTGATCCTGGGGATGGAGTCTGTAACAGACAGAGGGTTATTATTGATGGTCTGATACTGGAGATGGAGTGTGTAACAGACAGAGTGTTATTATTGAGGGTCTGATACTGGAGATGGAGTGTGTAACAGACAGAGTGTTATTATTGAGGGTCTGATACTGGAGATGGAGTGTGTAACAGACAGAGTGTTATTATTGAGGGTCTGATACTGGAGATGGAGTGTGTAACAGACAGAGTGTTATTATTGAGAGTCTGATATTGGAGATGGAGTGTGCAACAGACACACTGTTATTATAGAGGGTCTGATACAGGAGATGGATTGTGTAACAGACAGAGTGTTATTATTGATGGTCTGATACTGGAGATGGAGTGTGTAACAGACAGAGTGTTATTATTGAGAGTCTGATACTGGAGATGGAGTGTGTAACAGACAGAGTGTTATTATTGAGTGTCTGATACTGGAGATGGAGTGTGTAAAAGACAGAGTGTTATTATTGAGAGTCTGATACTGGAGATGGAGTGTGTAACAGACAGAGTGTTATTATTGAGGGTCTGATACTGGAGATGGAGTGTGTAACAGACAGACTGTCATTATAGAGGGTCTGATACTGGAGATGGAGTGTGTAACAGACAGAGTGTTATTATTGAGGGTCTGGTACAGGAGATGGAGTGTGTAACAGACAGAGTGTTATTATAGAGGGTCTGATACTGGAGATGGAGTGTGTAACAGACAGAGTGTTATTATTCAGGGTCTGGAACAGGAGATGGAGTGTGTAACAGACAGAGTGTTATTTTTGAGGGTCTGATACAGGAGATGGAGTGTGTAACAGACAGAGTGTTATTATTGAGTGTCTGATACTGGAGATGGAGTGTGTAACAGACAGAGTGTTATTATTGAGTGTCTGATACTGGAGATGGAGTGTGTAACAGACACAGTGTTAATATTGAGAGTCTGATACCGGAGATGGAGTGTGTAACAGACAGAGTGTTATTATTGATGGTCTGATACTGGAGATGGAGTGTGTAACAGACACAGTGTTAATATTGAGAGTCTGATACCGGAGATGGAGTGTGTAACAGACAGAGTGTTATTATTGAGGGGCAGTTACTGGAGATGGAGTGTGTAATAGACAGAGTGTTATTATTGAGGGGCAGTTACTGGAGATGGAGTGTGTAACAGACTGAGTGTTATTATTGAGTGTCTGATACTGGAGATGGAGTGTGTAACAGACAGAGTGTTATTATTGAGTGTCTGATACTGGAGATGGAGTGTGTAACAGACTGAGTGTTATTATTGAGTGTCTGATACTGGAGATGGAGTGTGTAACAGACACAGTGTTAATATTGAGAGTCTGATACCGGAGATGGAGTGTGTAACAGACAGAGTGTTATTATTGAGGGTCTGATACAGGAGATGGAGTGTGTAACAGACAGAGTGTTATTATTGAGGGTCTGATACTGGAGATGGAGTGTGTAACAGACACAGTGTTAATATTGAGAGTCTGATACTGGAGATGGAGTGTGTAACAGACTGAGTGTTATTATTGAGAGTCTGATACTGGAGATGGAGTGTGTAACAGACAGAGTGTTATTATTGAGAGTTTGATACTGGAGATGGAGTGTGCAACAGACAGTGTTATTATTGAGAGTTTGATACTGGAGATGGAGTGTGTAACAGACAGAGTGTTATTATTGAGGGTCTGATACTGGAGATGGAGTGTGTAACAGACAGAGTGTTATTATTGAGGGTCTGATACTGGAGATGGAGTGTGTAACAGACAGAGTGTTATTATTGAGGGTCTGATACTGGAGATGGAGTGTGTAACAGACAGAGTGTTATTATTGAGGGTCTGATACTGGAGATGGAGTGTGTAACAGACAGAGTGTTATTATTGAGAGTTTGATACTGGAGATGGAGTGTGCAACAGACAGAGTGTTATTATTGAGAGTTTGATACTGGAGATGGAGTGTGTAACAGACAGAGTGTTATTATTGAGAGTTTGATACTGGAGATGGAGTGTGCAACAGACAGAGTGTTATTATTGAGAGTTTGATACTGGAGATGGAGTGTGTAACAGACAGAGTGTTATTATTGAGGGTCTGATACTGGAGATGGAGTGTGTAACAGACAGAGTGTTATTATTGAGGGTCTGATACTGGAGATGGAGTGTGTAACAGACAGAGTGTTATTATTGAGGGTCTGATACTGGAGATGGAGTGTGTAACAGACAGAGTGTTATTATTGAGGGTCTGATACTGGAGATGGAGTGTGCAACAGACAGAGTGTTATTATTGATGGTCTGATACTGGAGATGGAGTGTGTAACAGACAGAGTGTTATTATTGAGGGTCTGATACTGGAGATGGAGTGTGTAACAGACAGAGTGTTATTATTGAGGGTCTGATACTGGAGATGGAGTGTGTAACAGACAGAGTGTTATTATTGAGGGTCTGATACTGGAGATGGAGTGTGTAACAGACAGAGTGTTATTATTGAGAGTCTGATATTGGAGATGGAGTGTGCAACAGACACACTGTTATTATAGAGGGTCTGATACAGGAGATGGATTGTGTAACAGACAGAGTGTTATTATTGATGGTCTGATACTGGAGATGGAGTGTGTAACAGACAGAGTGTTATTATTGAGAGTCTGATACTGGAGATGGAGTGTGTAACAGACAGAGTGTTATTATTGAGTGTCTGATACTGGAGATGGAGTGTGTAAAAGACAGAGTGTTATTATTGAGAGTCTGATACTGGAGATGGAGTGTGTAACAGACAGAGTGTTATTATTGAGGGTCTGATACTGGAGATGGAGTGTGTAACAGACAGACTGTCATTATAGAGGGTCTGATACTGGAGATGGAGTGTGTAACAGACAGAGTGTTATTATTGAGGGTCTGGTACAGGAGATGGAGTGTGTAACAGACAGAGTGTTATTATAGAGGGTCTGATACTGGAGATGGAGTGTGTAACAGACAGAGTGTTATTATTCAGGGTCTGGAACAGGAGATGGAGTGTGTAACAGACAGAGTGTTATTTTTGAGGGTCTGATACAGGAGATGGAGTGTGTAACAGACAGAGTGTTATTATTGAGTGTCTGATACTGGAGATGGAGTGTGTAACAGACAGAGTGTTATTATTGAGTGTCTGATACTGGAGATGGAGTGTGTAACAGACACAGTGTTAATATTGAGAGTCTGATACCGGAGATGGAGTGTGTAACAGACAGAGTGTTATTATTGATGGTCTGATACTGGAGATGGAGTGTGTAACAGACACAGTGTTAATATTGAGAGTCTGATACCGGAGATGGAGTGTGTAACAGACAGAGTGTTATTATTGAGGGGCAGTTACTGGAGATGGAGTGTGTAATAGACAGAGTGTTATTATTGAGGGGCAGTTACTGGAGATGGAGTGTGTAACAGACTGAGTGTTATTATTGAGTGTCTGATACTGGAGATGGAGTGTGTAACAGACAGAGTGTTATTATTGAGTGTCTGATACTGGAGATGGAGTGTGTAACAGACTGAGTGTTATTATTGAGTGTCTGATACTGGAGATGGAGTGTGTAACAGACACAGTGTTAATATTGAGAGTCTGATACCGGAGATGGAGTGTGTAACAGACAGAGTGTTATTATTGAGGGTCTGATACAGGAGATGGAGTGTGTAACAGACAGAGTGTTATTATTGAGGGTCTGATACTGGAGATGGAGTGTGTAACAGACACAGTGTTAATATTGAGAGTCTGATACTGGAGATGGAGTGTGTAACAGACTGAGTGTTATTATTGAGAGTCTGATACTGGAGATGGAGTGTGTAACAGACAGAGTGTTATTATTGAGAGTCTGATACTGGAGATGGAGTGTGTAACAGACAGAGTGTTATTATTGAGAGTCTGATACTGGAGATGGAGTGTGTAACAGACAGAGTGTTATTATTGATGGTCTGATACTGGAGATGGAGTGTGTAACAGACAGAGTGTTATTATTGAGGGTCTGATACTGGAGATGGAGTGTGTAACAGACACAGTGTTAATATTGAGAGTCTGATACTGGAGATGGAGTGTGTAACAGACTGAGTGTTATTATTGAGAGTCTGATACTGGAGATGGAGTGTGTAACAGACAGAGTGTTATTATTGAGAGTCTGATACTGGAGATGGAGTGTGTAACAGACAGAGTGTTATTATTGAGGGTCTGATACAGGAGATGGAGTGTGTAACAGACAGAGTGTTATTATTGAGAGTCTGATACTGGAGATGGAGTGTGTAACAGACAGAGTGTTATTATTGAGGGTCTGATACAGGAGATGGAGTGTGTAACAGACAGAGTGTTATTATTGAGGGTCTGATACTGGAGATGGAGTGTGTAACAGACACAGTGTTATTATTGAGGGTCTGATACAGGAGATGGAGTGTGTAACAGACAGAGTGTTATTATTGAGGGTCTGATACAGGAGATGGAGTGTGTAACAGACAGAGTGTTATTATTGAGAGTCTGATACTGGAGATGGAGTGTGTAACAGACAGAGTGTTATTATTGAGAGTCTGATACTGGAGATGGAGTGTGTAACAGACAGAGTGTTATTATTGAGGGTCTGATACAGGAGATGGAGTGTGTAACAGACAGAGTGTTATTATTGAGGGTCTGATACTGGAGATGGAGTGTGTAACAGACAGAGTGTTATTATTGAGGGTCTGATACAGGAGATGGAGTGTGTAACAGACAGAGTGTTATTATTGAGAGTCTGATACTGGAGATGGAGTGTGTAACAGACAGAGTGTTATTATTGAGGGTCTGATACAGGAGATGGAGTGTGTAACAGACAGAGTGTTATTATTGAGGGTCTGATACTGGAGATGGAGTGTGTAACAGACAGAGTGTTATTATTGAGAGTCTGATACTGGAGATGGAGTGTGTAACAGACAGAGTGTTATTATTGAGAGTCTGATACTGGAGATGGAGTGTGTAACAGACAGAGTGTTATTATTGAGGGTCTGATACAGGAGATGGAGTGTGTAACAGACAGAGTGTTATTATTGAGAGTCTGATACTGGAGATGGAGTGTGTAACAGACAGAGTGTTATTATTGAGGGTCTGATACAGGAGATGGAGTGTGTAACAGACAGAGTGTTATTATTGAGAGTCTGATACTGGAGATGGAGTGTGTAACAGACACAGTGTTAATATTGAGAGTCTGATACCGGAGATGGAGTGTGTAACAGACAGAGTGTTATTATTGATGGTCTGATACTGGAGATGGAGTGTGTAACAGACACAGTGTTAATATTGAGAGTCTGATACCGGAGATGGAGTGTGTAACAGACAGAGTGTTATTATTGAGGGGCAGTTACTGGAGATGGAGTGTGTAATAGACAGAGTGTTATTATTGAGGGGCAGTTACTGGAGATGGAGTGTGTAACAGACTGAGTGTTATTATTGAGTGTCTGATACTGGAGATGGAGTGTGTAACAGACAGAGTGTTATTATTGAGTGTCTGATACTGGAGATGGAGTGTGTAACAGACTGAGTGTTATTATTGAGTGTCTGATACTGGAGATGGAGTGTGTAACAGACACAGTGTTAATATTGAGAGTCTGATACCGGAGATGGAGTGTGTAACAGACAGAGTGTTATTATTGAGGGTCTGATACAGGAGATGGAGTGTGTAACAGACAGAGTGTTATTATTGAGGGTCTGATACTGGAGATGGAGTGTGTAACAGACACAGTGTTAATATTGAGAGTCTGATACTGGAGATGGAGTGTGTAACAGACAGAGTGTTATTATTGAGAGTCTGATACTGGAGATGGAGTGTGTAACAGACAGAGTGTTATTATTGAGAGTCTGATACTGGAGATGGAGTGTGTAACAGACAGAGTGTTATTATTGAGAGTCTGATATTGGAGATGGAGTGTGTAACAGACAGAGTGTTATTATTGATGGTCTGATACTGGAGATGGAGTGTGTAACAGACAGAGTGTTATTATTGAGAGTCTGATACTGGAGATGGAGTGTGTAACAGACACAGTGTTAATATTGAGAGTCTGATACTGGAGATGGAGTGTGTAACAGACTGAGTGTTATTATTGAGAGTCTGATACTGGAGATGGAGTGTGTAACAGACAGAGTGTTATTATTGAGGGTCTGATATAGGAGATGGAGTGTGTAACAGACAGAGTGTTATTATTGAGAGTCTGATACTGGAGATGGAGTGTGTAACAGACAGAGTGTTATTATTGAGAGTCTGATACTGGAGATGGAGTGTGTAACAGACAGAGTGTTATTATTGAGGGTCTGATATAGGAGATGGAGTGTGTAACAGACAGAGTGTTATTATTGAGAGTCTGATACTGGAGATGGAGTGTGTAACAGACAGAATGTTTTTTTTTGACTGGGTGAGAAAGTTGTCGAGGGGTCCCTCTCAGCCTTCACCTGGTCTTCCCATTACAGGGTATAATTTTAGCACACCATGTTTTTAGCTCCATCTTGGTGAATCGTTGTTCACCGTTTTCCAAATATTAGGCAAAGAAACCAGGACAAACAGGCTTTCTTCGGTTTAAAGAAGAAAAGTTGAAAATGATTAAACTTAAACCTATACTCTAATTTGGTTAATGCCTATAGATGCACAACGCACCCACGCTTGCATGCATACGTGATACACACAGCAAATATAGACAGAAAAGGGAAGAAAATAAAATGGAAAAGTTTGAGGCAATATCTGAAGATTTTTTGTGGTTGTTCTTCGAGCTCACTGTGGAGTCCTTGATTGTAGGTAGATCTTGCTTTCTGTTGGATCCCAGTATTCTTCTTCAACCTTGTTCACTGTCGGAGACTTTTCTCTCTTGCGGTTCATGTGGCTTCATTGGATTCAGAGGCTTGTGCATAAGAGATGGGACAAGACAGGAGAGATTTCAGTCCAGGGGCAAACAGGCACCCTCTGAGTTCAATCTGTTTGTACATTTCAGAAAACCCCAGGTTGCCAAGCAGGTTAGTCATGTGACTAACTGGTCTGACCACGTCTTGGATTACATCATCTTAGCAGTCTCTGGAATACTCCTCTTACACACAATACCTGGCGATCAAACTCCATTGTGGGTTGTGTCAGGGAATGGTCCTTTTTCCTACAATCACCGTCAGTTAATATGCAAATGTCTTTTCCAGCCATGGCTGATCTGTTCAACAAGTCCTCCCTTCACTCCAGTAACAGTTTAAAATCAATGTTCATGACAAAATTAATGTGTCTCATTCTTGGCAGGTGGGGGCCTAGCATGACACTATTGAGGGTCTGATACGGGAGATGGAGTGTGTCGCAGACATAGTGTTATTATTGAGGGTCGAATACAGGAGATGGAGTGTGTAACAGACAGAGTGTTATTATTGAGGGTCTGATACAGGAGGTGGAGTGTGTAACAACAGAGTGTTATTATTGAGGGTCTGATGTGTAACAGACAGAGTGTTATTATTGTCATGCTAGACCCCCATCTGACAAGAATGAGACACATTAATTTTGTCATGAACATGGATTTTAAACTGTTACTGGAGTGAAGAAAGGACTTGTTAAACAGATCAGCCGTGGCTGGAAAATACATTTGCACATAAACAGACGATGATTGGAAGGACAAAGGACCATTCCCTGACACATTCAACCCACAATGGACCTTGATCACCAGGTATTGTGTGTAGGAGGAGCATTCCAAAGACTGCTAAGGTGATGTAATCCAAGACATGGTCAGACCAGTTAGTCACATGACTAACCTGCTTGGCAACCTGGGGTTTTCTGAATTGTACGAACTATTTGAACTCAGAAGGACTGTTTGCACCTGGACTGAGAACTCTCTCCTGTCTGCTCATATCTCTTTCTCACAAGTCTCTGAATCCACTGAAGACACATGAACCCCAAGAGAGAAAAGTCTCCGACAGTGAACAAGGTTGAAAAAGAATACTGGGCCCCAATGAAAAGCAAAATCGACCTACAATCAAGGACTTTACAGTGAGCTCGAAGAACAATAACAAAACCTCTTCAGATATTGCCTCAAACTTTTCCACTTTTTTTCTTCTGCTCTTTTTTGTCTCTATTTGCATGTGTGTTTTGCTTATGCATGCTAGCGTGGGCGTGTCGTGCATCCGTAGGTGCCAACCGAATTGGAGTTTAAGTTCAAGTTTAATAAATTTCAACTTTTCTTCTTTAAATCTAAGAAAGCCTGCTTGTTCTGGTTTCTTTGCCTTATAACTGGAAAGCAGTGGACAAGGATTCACCAAGGGGGAGCTAAAAACAGTGTGTTTAAACATTGAACCCTGTTATGCTAAGACCAGGTGAAGGCTGAGTGGGACCCCTAGACACCTTTCTCACCTGGTCGTAACATTATTGAGAGTCTGATACTGGAGATGATGTGTGTAACAGACAGAGTGTTGTTACTGAGAGTCTGATACTGGAGATCAAGAATGTAGCTGACAGTGTTCCTCTTTGGAATGTGATACTGAAGATAGAGTGAGTTGCAGAGAGTGTTATTACAGAGTGATCTTAGCTGCTGTATGGAGCTGCTCCCAGGGGTGGCTGAAGCTACTAGGTTATGGGAAGGGACACTCACATTCAGACAATCAAAGATGCTGCAGGTGAAAGTGACCAGACAGACCCAGTCGTTCACCGAGCAATCTCGGACTTGCTCCTTCACCAGGAGTTCTTTCTGCAGTCGGCTCAAGATGTTATGCCTGACATTGCACTTCCCACTCTGCTTGTTCTCGGCCTAGAAACAAGAAAAAAAATCAGAACAAGAGTCTGGTCCTGGGCTACGGCCTGTACTGGAGCAAGGAGCCTGACTCTAGGTTCCGGCCTGTACTGGAACAGGGAGCCTGACCTTGGTATCCAGCCTGTACTGGAACAGGAAGTCTGATTCTGGTCTCCTGCCGGTACTGGAGCAGGGAGCCCTGACCCTGGAATCTGGCTGTATTGGTGCAGAAACCCTGACTATAGCTGGGGAGGGGCATTTAACATTCAGAGGGAGGGCAGCATTACAGAAACACAGCAGCATGTGAGCCGAGATGGTGGGTGAGAGCTGGAACTGGAGAACAATGAGGTTCAGAAACCCTGGCTGCTGTTCCCCTCCCCAGGCCAGGGTTGATAAGACCAACAGTGAGGCTCAAAGAGCAGAAACCAGCCCAGCTCTCCATCTCTGACCCACACAGGAGGGCAGCTGAGAGACACAATGGGGGCTGTCACTTCTGGAACTCGGCTTCAAAGCCTGTTGTAATCTCTGTTCCCCACTCCCTGCTGGTTGTAGGGTTCCTCCTTTATGAAGGAGATTCGGGCAGTCTCAATAATTATTAAAACTGACTGTGACTGGCCCTGAAATTGCCCATTTCACTTGGAGAAGCCCCAGGAAAGTTTTGGGAGCAAACAAGAGCTGAATTTAGTCACAATAGGCCACAGTGTCACTGAGTGAGACTTGAAAATCTATAGTTAGAACAATGCAAAATACAGCGTGATATGATAGAGATATTGAAAATTCTGTAAGGTTGGGACAGGGTGATAGAAGCAGACTGTGTCTACTAGGGTCTAAAACAAAGGAACACAGATACAAGGGTAAATATCAGAGATGTAGAACAGAACAGGTCTTCACTGCTTACTTCTGAGTCTTCATGCGGCAACTGCGACAGTGTGTCAGCTATAGCATTCTCCCCTGAACTGCGATATTCCGTGTTGCAGTCGTACTGAGAGAGAAGTACAGCCCACCATTGCATCTTTGACACTGCCATTGTTGGTATTGCAGACTTTGAAGCCAGAATAGCTATGAGGGGTTTATGATCTGTAATTTGTGTACAGTTTTTGCCTAACAAGAACTGGTGAAACCTTTGATTCCAAATATGATTCCAAGTGCTTCCTTTTCTATCTGCATGTAGTTACGTTCACTCATGATCACGATACGCGGCACGAATGCTATGGACTTCTCTTGACCATCATCTATGACGTGACTGACCACTGCGCCAACTCCATAATTTGAAGCATCACATGCTAGCTTCAGGTCACAATTTGTGTCATAATGAATGAGTCATGCATCACTGGTCAACCTTCTCTTACATGCATCATAAGCATCTTGTGCTTCAGACCATTCTCCTTTCACATCATTCTTCAAAAACTCATGTACTGGAGCTAACGCTGTTGCAATCTCAAGCACAAATTGTGAATAGTATTGGACCATGCCAAGAAAAGATCTAAGTTCAGACACATCTTTGAGCTTTGGGACATTGACTATAGACTCTACCTTCTCTTCCACTGGCTGTTGTCCTTTATCATTTATTATCAAGCTCAGGCACACTGTCTCAGATTGCACGAAGGCATGCTTGCTCCTTCTCAACTTCACAGTGTGATCGTCGAGTCTTTTTAACCCTTCATCCGACACTTGATGATTCCCTTCCTCTGTTGCTGTCGCGGTCAACACATCATCCTGAGTGCATAAACAATGCGACACTCCTTGCAAAATCTGATCCATTGTAGCTTGGAAGATTTTTGGAGAAGGCTTCACACCATCGGGATGTTTCGTGTAGGAGTATAACCCCGTGTGTGTTTATCATGATATACTGTTCACTCTCCTGATTCACATTGAGCTGTGCATAAGCATGGGACAAATCCAATTTTGTGAATAACTTGGATACTGCTAACTCCACAAACAAATCTTGAGAAGTCAGTAGTGGATACTGTTCATAATCTGGGACAAAATTAGCAGTCACTTGGAGAATTAGGGAAAGCCAGCATGGATTTGTCGAAGGCAAATCATGTTTAACTAACTTGATTGAGTGTTTTGATGAGCTAACAGAGATGGTTGATGAGGGCAATGCAGTTCATGTGCTGTATATGGACTTCCAAAAGGTATTTGATAAAGTGTCACATAATAGACTTGCCAGCAAAATTAGATCCCATGGAATAAAAGAGAAAGTGGCAGCATGGATACAAAGTGGGCTGAATGACAGGAAACAGTGAGCAGTGGAGAATAATTGTTTTTTGGACTGGAGGAAGGTATATGGTGATATAATAAAAGTAAAATACTGCGGATGCTGGAAATCTGAAATAAAAACAGAAAGTGCTGGAAAAACTCAGCAGGTCTGGCAGCATCTGTGGAGAGAGAAACAGAGTTAATATTTCATGTCAGTGGCCCTTCGTCAGAATTGGCAGATATAAGAAATGTAAAAGCTTTTAAGCAAGTAAAGCGGGGGTGGGGCAAGAGATAACAAAAGAGAAGGTATTGATAGGACAAAGCCACAGAATAGCTGACCAGAACGTCATTGAGCAAAGGCAAACAATATGTTAATGGTGTGTTGAAAGACAAAGCATTAGTACAGATAGGGTGTTAATGGACTGAAAACTGAACAGCCACAAGCACAAACATGAAAAAATGAAAAAAAAAAGAACAGTGGGTAAGCACAGTAGAAACAAACTGAACAACTAAAATAAAATAAACACAAAAATAAAAGAAAAAAGAAAAAATAAAGATAAAAGTAAAATGGGGGCCCCATCATGGTCTGAAATGATGGAACTCAATGTTCAGTCTGGCAGGCTGTAGTCTGCCTAATTAGTAAATGAGATGCTGTTCCTCGAGCTTGCGTTGATGTTCACTGGAACACTGCAGCAATCCCAGGACAGAGATGTGAGCATGAGAGCAGTGGGGAGTGTTGAAATGGCCAGTAACCGGAAGCTGAGGGTCCTGCTTTCGGACTGAGCGGAGGTGTTCCGCAAAGCGGTCACCCAGTCTGCGCTTGTTCTCCCCAATGTAGAGGAGACCACATTGTGAGCAGCGAATACAGTCTACTACATTGAAAGAAGTACAAGTAAATCACTGCTTCACCTGAAAGGAGTGTTTGGGGCCTTGGATAGTGAGGAGAGGTATAGTGAGGATAGTGAGAGGTATATAGTGAGGTTCCCCAGGGGTCAGTACTTGGTCCACTGCTTTTCATGACATATATTAATGAACTAAACTTGTGTGTACAGGGCACAATTTCAAAATTTGAAGATGACACAAAACTTGAAAGTATTGTGAACCGCAAGGAGGATAGTGGTAAACTTCAAGAGGACAGAGACAGGCTGATGGAATGGGCGGACACCTGGCAGATGAAATTTCATGTGGAGAAGTGTGAAGTGATACATTTTGGAAGGAAGAACAAGGAGAGGCAATATAAAATAGAGGAAACAATTCTAAAGGGAGTGCAAGAACAGAGGGACCTGGGGGTATATGTGCATAAATCATTCAAGTTGGCAGGGCAGGTTGAGAAAGTGGTTAAAAAGGCATACGGGATCCTGGGCTTTATAAATAGAGGCATAGAGGATAAAAGCAAGGAAGTTAGGGTGAACCTTTATAAAACACTCAACTGGAGTATTGTGTCTAATTCTGAGCACTTTAGGAGGGATGTAAAGGCTTTAGAAAGGGCATAGAAAAGATTTATGAGAAGGGTTCCTATAATGAGGAACTTCAGTTATGGAGATTGATTAAAGAAGGAGGAGATTCAGAGGTGATTTGGTAGAGGTGTTCAAAATCATGAGGGGTCTAGACAGAGTAGATAGAGAGAAACTGTTCCCATTGGCAGAAGTGTCGAGAACCCGAGGACAACGATTTAAGGTGAATGGCAAAAGAGCAAATGGTGACATGAGGAGGAATCTTTTTATGTAGCAAGTGGTTAGGATCTGGAATGCACTGCCTGAGAGTGTGGTGGAGGCAGATTCAGTCATGGCTTTCAAAGAGGGACTGGATAAGCATCTGAAAGAGAAAATTTGTAGGGCTACGTGGAAATGGGATTAGCTGAGTTGCTCTTGCAGAGAACCAGCACAGACATGACAGACGAATGGCCTCCTGTGCTGTAAACATTCTATGATTCTAACAGCCATGGTAGGATTTGAATACTCGCCATCTGGATTATTAGTCCACTGGATTGCTTGTCCAGTAACATATCCACTACACTACTGTACCCACATCACAGAATGCAAGACAGGTTTTGTTTTAAACGAATAAAACTTGAGGCTGGAATACATTCCATGCCTAACTGGGGACTGAACAGAAAGGTGATGTATGGGCTTTTCCTCCTTTGAAGAAGAGACTTGTAGAGTTTTCAAGTTTATATCTCAGTTTTCCCTGTCTCCTGTGGATTGTAAGCACTGGGAGATTGTGTTCTGTCAGTGAGGAGTTCTGTAGACATGGAACTGCTTTTGGCTTGTTACGACCAGGTGAGAAAGGGGTCTAGGGGTTCCCTCTCAGCCTTTTCCTGGTTTAACCGTAACAGGGTTAAATTTTAAAAACACCATGTTTTTAGCTCCCCCTCAGTGTATCTTTGCTCACTGTTCCAATTGTAAGGCAAAGAAATCAGACAGGTTTTCTTAGATTTAAACAAGAAAGGTGGAAGTTTATTAATCTTAAACTCTAATTCGGTTAACGACTGCGAGTACGCGACTCGACCATGCTAGCATGCATAGGCGATAAACACACACGCAGCTCGACACAGAAAAAGTAGAAGGAATAAAAGGGAAAAGTTTGAGGCAATAGTTGGATTGTAGTTACAGTCCTTTGAGTTTGATGTTGAGTCTTTGGTTGCCGGTAAGTCTTGCTGATCATTGGGGCCCAGTGCACGCTTTAACTTGTTTCGATGTAGGAGTCTTTTCTCTCTTGAGCTTTATGTGTCTTCAGTGGGTCTGGAGGCTTGTGAGAAAGTGAGAGAGAGCAAACCAGGAGAGAGGCCGTCTTGTTCCAGGTTCAGTTACACTCTGCAGTCTGACTTCAAACTGTCCTGTGTCTAGTTCAAAAAGCCTGGACCAGCTGGTTAGTCATGTGAGCGGCTGGCTTAACCATCCTGCGTTTGTGGATTCCAAAGCTCTTGGTGGGGGGCTGGGGGTAGGGGTGGTGTAGTGCTGTCTCCCACCCTGACAAGATGTGGATCACCATAGCCCAGCCCAATCTCTCTGTTAATTGAATCAGTGAGCAATTCTTTTGTCTCTTAGTATGCAAATATTTTTCCAGCCACTGCTGATCTCTTTAAACAAGCTATCTCTCCACTCCAGCAACAGTTTAAAATTAATGTTCATATGATGAAATTAAAATAACATATTCTTAGCAGGTGGGGGTCTTCATGACACCTCCACACCCTGCGGAATGAAATGTCATTTTTTTTAAACAGAGCATTTCATTAAAAGGGACTAGAGAGAGGATAAGTACAGGAAAACACACATGCATCTTTTTCATTCATTCAGAAATCCTAACAGTTGTTACAGCCTGTTGTTTCTTGGTAGCAGTGCTGCTTTAAACTGCCCTTTTTGGCATCCCAACAAACATGTGTTTTTTGGGGGGATGTTTTTCAGTTTGAACATTTCCATGACTGTCTAGGGTGTCTTTGTTCTTGTTGAGGTCTGCAGGGGGAGGATTAGATTTAAGTAGTCCTAAGTGGGAGTTCTGTTCATGGGTGTCGGCAGTGGGTGGTTCCACTCTGAAATCTCTTTCAGTGCTTTGATGAGTCATGTAAGGGCTTTTCACCTTAGGGGATGGTTGGTTCCCTTTTCTCCTGACTGTGGGGGATGATTCCTTGCTAATCTTCCCTTTGTCCTCTGGGACACTCCTGCTTGCAGGTATTTGTCCAGATTCTGCTGGACTGCCCTGTGGCACTTCGACTAGCTGAGGCATCACCTTCATGGTTTCTCTCCTCTCTTGAGGACTTTCTTTGTCTCTGTAGGTTCCTGTAAATGCTGTCAGCAACTCTGGTGGGATGCTTCTAGTGTCTGAATTTACGGAGGAGGATGTGGAGTCTAGCTTTTCAAATATTTTGGGGTTGGCTGACTGGACAGTAGGGGTTTTCATCTGGGATTCCTCCCGGACTTTCTTTAACCTGCCCTCTTGGTCCATTTTTCCCCTTTCCTTTCTAACCTTTAGCCAGCCCTGTGCCTGCCTGTCCACATTTGTTCTCGGCAGGGGTCTCTTACAGTTCACCAGCCCTCTGCCGGAGGGTCCTCCAAACACCGATACAGGACTTAGGGGTGCAGTTTTTACTGTAGGAAGCATACACCCTCAGCCTGGCACATGTGACAACTCCTACAGTACTCCACCACATCTTTGGGGAGTTTTGGCCTGTCAAACTGCTGTCTTATGTGGGCTTTGGTTTCTCGTATACCGACATGTACAGCCATTATAATCTCATGGATCTTTCTTAATATTTCTCTTCGGTACCTCTGTGGCACCACTAACTGGTGAACCTGTGTCCACTCCTTTCTCTCAGGTCTGTGAGGATAACACCATTTCCTCATCAGTACCTCATTCTTTAAATAGTAACAGTCAGGAACTCCATCTGCTTCAATTTCAGGCCGGGCAGCCTGTGTTAACTCTCTCAATACTGGGTCAGCTTGCTGAGCCTCAGCTAGGCAAGATTCATTTAACTCATTCCCTGGGTCTTGTAACTTCCCAAAGAAAGTCTCGGACAGACAGACCTCATGGTCATCTGCCTGCAGTGCCAATTCAGTCTCCTCTGGGGGAGCTGGTTTGATCATGGCCTCATTCATTACACATTCAGGGAAACTGCAGGGGACCATCTCCTGCCACTGCCCTGTCTCTCTGACCACCTGTGGTCTTTCTTCCACTACCTGGGTGGGGGGAGGGGGGCTATCTCCTTCGTCGCCGCCAGATCATTACCTAGGAGCAGGTCAACCCCGTCCACAGGCAAACTAGGGACAATCCCTACCATCACCGATCCCAAAACTAGCTCGCACTGTTAGTGCACCCAGTGTAAAGGTACAGTCATACACTGCCCTCCAATACCATTCACCACCATTCTGGTGTTTACTGCACTCTCTGGGGGAAAGGTCAGTCAGGCCTTTTCCCAGTAAAAGGGATCTAGTGGCCCCTGTGTCCCTGAAGATTACTATGGGCTTGCTTACCCCACTCAAGGGATATGGGGTTACTCACCCTTCAGAAACAAAACCCTGATAATCTTCAGGAATCCTTTTAAAGTTTCCTGCACTTGCAGCCGTAAGCTTCCTGGGTCTTACTCTTACTGCATTTAATGCCACAGCTTGTTCCGCTGTGTTTTCCAACAAGGTCCCTTCTCCTTCACTGAGCGGGTGTGCCCTGATTAACCCTACTTCTTTCCCTTTAGTTTCCAGCAGTCAGCTCCTAAATGTCAATCTTTATTACAATGGAAGTACACAGGTCTCCGGGTCTCCTACTTACAGCACCTTCCTTTTTGGCTGGAGGAAGGCCCCCTCTGTCTCCTGCTTTTCTTTCCCTCCCAGGACTGCTTGGGCTTCTATCACCTTCCCACCCTTTATCCTTTTCGGATTTGTGGGAGTGATTAGAAAAGGTTTTCCCCTGGAGAACCGACTTATAAATGAGAGCAAACTCATTAGCCAGCACTGTGGCTTGCCGGGCTCTATGAACCTCTGTTCCTCTACATGTGTCTTTATGGAGAGTGGGAGAGAGTTTTTATATTCTTCTAGCAAAACTACCTCTCTGAGAGTTTCATAGTTGAGCTGTACTTTAAGAGCCCTCAGCCACTGGTCAAAAGCCAGCTGCTTACTTCTCTCAAACTCCAGGTAAGTTTGATCAGCTTGCTTCTTGAGGGTTCTAAACTTTTGGCGATAGGCTTCTGGTACTAATTCATAGGCCCCGAGGATAGCATTTTTTGTCAGTTCATAATCTGATGAACTCTCATCTGGCAACATGGAATAAACCTCATTGACTATTCCTATGAATTTGATCTGTATCAGCAGAGTCCAAGCCTCAGCTGGCCACTTTAACTGCCTTGCCAGATTTTCACGAGATACACAAAATGATTCCACGTCTCCCTTATTGAATTTTGGGATCAATTGGGAAAGTTTTAACAATTTTGTACCCAGCCCTGAATTAAACTCCTCCATATTGGCCATGCTTTCACTGGGGTTACTCTGTCCCCCGAGTTAGCTCAAGTTGCCTCAGCTCTCTTCACATTCCTTCTGGAAGGTTCTTTCTCTTTCTCTCTCCTGTCTCTCTCTTTTTTTCCTCTTTTTCTTCACGTTCCTTCTGGAAGGTTCTTTCTTTCTCTCTCTCCTGTCTCTCTTTTTCTTTTTCTCTTTCCTCTAATTCAAGTTTCCTCTGCTCCAATTGTATCTTTGCTACCAATACCCTGTCGGGGTCTACTTCTAACCCTGCTTCTGCTTCTTCAGATTCAAGGGAAAAATGGTCGGCCACTAGTCTTAGGAGTTCCGACTTCCTAGCCTTGCCACATACACTGATCCCACACTGCTCAGCCATTTTCCTCAACACCTCCAGAGACAGTGCTTTTAACTTATCCCAAGTTACTTCACCCTGGCTTGGGAAGCTACTAGCTTCAGTTGCAGACATGTTAGTATTCTCGCACACACAACCACAAGAAAACCTATACTGAAATCTTTTCGCTTTTGTTTGGGATCAATTTGGCTTCCCACTTCCAATTTCCTGTTTGTCTGTGGGTAAAATCCTGGACGCTAGCCCCCAAATTTCTGTTACGACCAGGTGAGAAGGGGTCTAGGGGTTCCCTCTCAGCCTTTGCCTAGTTTAACCGTAACAGGGTTAAATTTTAAAAACACCATGTTTTTAGCTCCCCCTTAGTGAATCCTTGTTCACCACTTTCCAATTGTAAGGCAAAGAAATCAGACAGGTTTTCTTAGATTTAAACAAGAAAGGTGGAAGTTTATTCATCTTAAACTCTAACTCGGTTCATGAATACAAGTACGCAACGCGACCACGCTAGCATGCATAGGCAATAAACACTCACGCAGATAGAGACAGAAAAAGTAGAAGGAATAAAGGGGAAAAGTTTGAGGCAATAGCTGGATAGTAGTTACAGTCCTTTGAGTTCAATGTGGAGCCTTTGGTTGCCAGTAAATAATGCCATTTCACTGGGGCCCAGCACGCTTCAACTTGTTTCGATGTAGGAGTCTTTTCTCTCTTGAGCTTTATGTGTCTTCAGTGGGTCTGGAGGCTTGTGAGAAAGTGAGAGAGAGCAAACCAGGAGAGAGGCCGTCTTGTTCCAGGTTCAGTTACAATCTGCAGTCTGACTTCAAACTGTCCTGTGTCTAGTTCAAAATGCCTGGACCAGCTGGTTAGTCATGTGACCAGCTGGCTTAACCATTCCTGCATTTGTGGATTCCAAAACGCTCGGTGGGGAGGTGTAGTGCTGTTTCCCACCCTGGCAAGATGTGGATCACCATAACCCAGCCCAATCTCTCTGTTAATTGAATCAGTGAGCAATTCTTTTGTCTCTCAAAGCACTGTCTCTTGGTATGCATATGTTTTTCCAGCCACTGCTGATCTCTTTAACTAAGTCATCTTTTCAGTCCAGCAACAGTTTAAAATTAATGCTCATATGATGAAATTAATATGCCTCATTCTTGGTAGGTGGGGGTCTTCATGACAGTCTGCACATATCTGTGCTTTTTCTGCTCCTTGTGCGGTCTGAGTATTGGAACCTTGTGCTTTTATACCGTAATAGAATTTATATAGCATTCGAGGGGCATATAATTGTGCCTGAAAACAAGAAAGTAATTCCCTCGCTGAACTACCCAACATTAGATGTGACTGATGTTGAGACTGATGTACAATCACACTCACCAATTCCAATTCTCAGAGTACTGTGTGAAGCTTTGGTCTCTTTACTTAAGAAGGATAAAATTGCATTCGAAGCAGTTCAGAGAGGTTCACTCGACTGCTTCCTGGGATGAAGGGATTATCTTTATGTGGAAAGGTTGAACAGGTTGAGCCTATACCCAATGGAGTTTAGAAAAATGAGAGGTCACCTTACTGAAACACATAAGATCCCGAGGGGACTTGACAGGGTGGATACTGGAAAGATGTTTCTACTTATGGGCAAGACTAGAACAAGGGTACAGAGATTAAAAATAATATAGACGGAGATGAGGTGCAATGTTATCTCTCAAAGGGTCATTAGTCTGTGGAATTCTCTTCCTCAGAGATCAGGAGAGGCTGGGTCTTTGAATATATTCAAGGCCAAGTTAGATTCTTGATAGACAAGGAAGTCAAGTAGTATGGGAGGTAGACAGGAAAGTGGAGTTGAGGCCACATTCAGATCAGCCATGATCTTATCAAATGGCATAGCAGGCCCGAGGGGCCGAATGGCCTTCTCCTGCACCTCACTTCTATGTTTGTGTGTTTCCAAAGTGACACTTATTAAAAACCTCCCTCAGATAATATGGGAAAGCAGTTTGGAGACATTGTTGTTCACATATTGCACAGTCCAGTCAGGTCACTCAGTCACACACACTCGGGACTCCTTGTTTACGAGCAAATGAGATCAAATTTTGAAATGAAAGCATCAAACAACAAATATGACGATATAATTTATTAATAGTTACATTAAACAGTGCTTGAGAGGAAATATTTCTCAAGTTCACACTTTGTACACGAAGTTTGAAATTTGAACAACAAAAGCTGTTTAAAACCTCACATTGTTGGGTTTGTTTATGGTGTGGGAAATACAGCGAATGTCGTCATGTTTTAACTTCAGGAATAGGTCAGCATCTAAACTGGAGGGTGGGAGGAGGGAGAGAGCTTGTGGTCACAGTCCCTTTGAACTCAGTGCCCTACAGGAGCAGCCTGGATCACATGATAACCCCTTGCTCATCCCCACCCCATAGCAGGTCCACCTTAGTTCCCTCTCAACCTCCCCATCCCCTTCTGCCTCACATCCTCCCTCTCACATCCACCTCCGCCACTCATCCCTTCAACCCCTGTTCCCACCTCTCTGACCATATAAGCCCCCTTCCCCCATTCCCACTTCTCCAATTATTCCCCCTTACCACCTGCCCTTCACTTTCATTCCCCCTTTGCCTTTCCCTCTCCTACCCCTACCCTCCCCAGCACCTACTCCCATGTCCTCCCCACTCCTTCCCATATTCCCAACCCACATCCTGCCTTGCATCCTCCCCCCAACACCACATCCTCCCTTCCCCCTAGCCCACTGCCCTTCCCCTCCCCACCTCTCCCCTCCCCTCCTCCTGCCCCTTGCACCTACCTTCCCTCCCTTCCCTCCCTTCCCACCCCTCCCCTTCCTTTCCTCCAACCTTTCCCCTATGTTCCCGCCCCTCCCACCCCTCCCTTCCCTTCCCCCAATTCTTCCCTCCACTCCCAACCCTCCCTTTCCTCCCCTCCCTTCCCTCCCCTGCCACTCCTCCCTTCCCCCACCCCTTCCCTCCCCTCCCTTCCCTTCCCATCACCCTTCCCTCCTCACCCCTCCACCCCTTCCCTTCCCCTCCCCCAACCCCTTCCCTTTTCCCAGCCCTTCTCTCCCCACCCCCCTTCCCACCACTCCTTTCCCTTCCCCCACTCCTTCCCACCCTCCCTTTCCTTCCCCTCACCCCTTCTCTCCCCTCCCTTCACTCCGCTTCCTTCCCCCCACCCTTTCTCTCCCACCCCCTGCTCCCTTCTCTCTCCTCCTCCTAGCCAACCTACTTCACATCCCCTCCCCACTCCCACCAATACTCTCTCAACTCTTGGGAGCATGGAGATCATTTCTGGGGCAAGTGTGGTTGGGGAGGATATAAACTGAATTGGCAGTGGGGGTGGGCACCAATATATAGAAGTAGAAAAGAGGAATAAGGTGCATTAAAGGAGTGAGAATGTTGGATAGTACTCGAGAAGGGAGGTATGTAAACACACAAAGTGTGGTGAATAAGATTGGTGAGCTACAAGTGCAAATAGCCATGTGGGAATATGATATAGTGGCAAAAACAGAAACGTGGCTTAAAAATGATGAGAACTGGGTGCTTAATATTCAAGGATACAAAGTGTTCAAGATGGGGAAGGAGAAAAGGGAGGTGGGTGGCAGTACTGATTGTTGTATTGGAAAGAGGGGATGTATTTGAGGGGGCAAAGAGAGAATCCAGTTGGTTAAAGTTGAGAAGCATAAAAGGTATGATTGTGCTACTGGGGTATTCTATAGACCTCCAAATAGTGAGAGAGATAGAGGGGCAAATTGGCAGGGAAATCACAGAGATGTTCAAGAACTATAGAGCAATAATATTGGGGACTTTAATTACCCAGTTATCGATTGGGATAATGTTAGAGTAAAGGGAAAGGAGGGTGAGAAATTTCTGAAATGTGTTCAGGAGAACTTCTTTGACCAGTATGTTCTCAGTCCAACTAGGAAGGAGGCATCGCCAGATTTAGTGTAGGGAAATGAGGTGGGCCAAGTGGGCGAAGTGTCTGTGGGAGAACACTTGGGTAGGAGTGATCATTGTATCATAAAGTTTAGACTATTAATGGAGAGCAAGGAAGATTCTTAAGTTGGAAGAGGGTTAACTTCAATGTGATGAGATGGGATCTAGCCAGGGTAAAATGGAACCAAAGTCTGACAGGAAAAACTCTAATGGAACAATGGGTGATCTTTAAGGAGAAGATGTTTCAGGTAAAGGCAGGGTACATTCCAACAAGAGGGAAAGGCAGAGGAACTAAAGCCTGGGCTCCTTGGATGACGAAGGAGATACAGAATATGATGGAACAAAAAATGCTGTATAATGCATGTCAGGTGAATTCTTCAAGCAAGAACCAGGGTCAAATACAATAAGTTGAGAGGGGAAGTGAAGAGGAAAATAAGACGGGCAAAGAGAGAATATGAGAATAGAATGGCAGTTAACAGAAAAGGGAACCCAGAAATCTTCTACTGGCATGTAAATAGTAAGTGGTTAGTTAGAGATGGGGTGGGGCCTATTAGGGACAAAGAGGGTGATATATGCTTAAGAGATGCAGGACAAGGCTAGAATACTTAATGAGCACTTTGTATCAGTGTTTACTAAAGAAGAGGAAGTTAACAAAATATCAGCAGAAGTGGAGATGGTAGAGATAATGGATGAGGTGAAAATTGATAGGCAGGATGTACTGGAAAGGCTAGTTATGCTTAGAATGGATAAGTTGCAAGGTCCGGATGGTTTGCATCCCATGTTACTAAGAGAAGTTGGGATGGAGATAGCTGAAGGGCTTGCCTGAAACTTTCAATCTTCTCTAGATGTGAGGGAGGTGCCAGAGGATTGGAGACAGGCAAATGTGACTCTCAATAAAGGGTGTGAGGACAGTCAGTTTAACATCAGTAAGGTTTTAGAAACAATAATCGAGGAAAAAAATCAACAGGCACTTGGAGAGCCAACACTGATTTGTAAAAGGCCGACTGTATTTGATTAATCTAATTTAACTTTTTGATGAAGTAACAGGGAATATCGAAAGGAATGCAGTGAGGGATGTCTAAATGGATTGTCAGACAGCGTTTGACAAAGTACTACAGAAAAGGCTAGTTAACAAAACTGAGGCTCATGGAATAAGAGGATCAGTGTTAGCTTGGATAAAAAAAATTGGCTTCAAGACAGAAATCAGTGAGTTGTGGTATAATGTTTTGGGCCCTTCCCCCCCCTCACCCTACTTCCCCCCCCCCACCCAAACCCCCCTTCCTCACCCCCCTTCCCCCACTCCCAACTTCACACCCGACCTCACAGCCCCAACCACCCCCACACTCCCTTATGCCCACCCTCCACTTCACTGCCCCAAACCCCTTCCTTCCCCTCCCCCACACAGACCCTTCCGGCTCCCTTCTCACCCTCCCTTCAACCTCATCCCCCACTCCATCTCTAAACCTCTTCCCCAGCTCCCAACAGCTGTCTGTCCAACAGCTTGTCAGCAAATACTCACTCGTGCAATGGGAAAAATATCACTACCTCTAGGAAGTGCATTTCCTCCACAATTCAAAGATTCTCTTTAACATTTCATCCTGAACAAACTTTCCAAAAGTACTCACATTCACTCTATTCCGCCGTTCCAGGGAGTTGTCTCAACAAATTTCCTTCATCCTTAATCACACTCTGCTTCTACTGGAGTCCACAGCTGGCTTCACAACAGAGTGCAGGGAGTTCTGTAAATTCAGGAAAGGAATCAAAGGAATCAGTCAGATCAACCTGGTTTTTGATGGTAAAGGGATGTCCTGCTGTTAGTGAGAGAAACAGACCCAAGGGGCAGTTGATGCCATTGGAGAGGATCCTCCTCCCACTCAGGAAGTGCCAGAGACTGGATTCTACATCAGTCAGATGAAGCTTTCCATGGCTGTGTAGAGGTCATAAAACTATTTCAGGGAGACAGGGCCTAGGCTCCCCCATCAGGCTCAGCACTTCCTGGAATGGGGACTAAAGGGACCAGCAGTTGTCACTTGTGTCCCCAAAGAGCTATGGGCCAGGTAAAAGAGCAGAATATTATCCCAACAAACGTGCCCTGTGTTTCAGCGTTGGCCAGTGTCTGTACATTGGCTCTGTGGAGGGAACGTTATCATAAACTGAATTTAAAATATTGGGTCTGAGAAACAAATGCTGAGATTCACTGTAAACCCATCGAATGGGGACAACCCACTCCATAAACTGCAGTGGGAAAGTATGTCATATGGGAGTGGGAAGTGTTGCTCATTCTATTCAGTCCATGGCTCAGCACAATACCAGCTTCAATGTCCCGGTTACTACAGATTAACACCTTCCTTCCGGCAGGGTCAAATTTCATCTCGTCTACAATTCACATCTTCCCATTGTTTAGTACTTCTGTGCAAGTTATCTTTGAGCTGTTTGGTTTCCAATTCCTTTGTAACAGGCCTCGTGTGTGTTAATCTGGATTGGCTGGGGAACCTCAGTTTGTTCAGAATTCAGTTCCTCAAAGCTATCAATCTTCTAATCCTTCGCCTCTTCCATCTCTCGTATCGAGTGACAGACCTGCCGTTATCTCACTCCACAGGGAACTCCAGCATTTCCCCATCTTCACAGCACAGTAACAGGTGTGGGTAAGATGGATGTCGATGAGTGTGACTGCACATGTTCTATCTCTTTGCTATCGCTCTCTTGTCTCTCGCACAGTCCTGGAAATGTACTGTCAGGAAATGTACAACGTCTGTAGGACAGTCCTGGTGTTCGAAGATAAACTGAAATAAAGAAATTAAAGAGGTCAAAGGTGAGAAATTCCTTAAGTTTGAGATCAAACACGCAAAATATTCCAACTGCAAATACAATTAATTCATATAGTAGGATGGTACAGGACAGGAGCAGATCGCAGGAGAATATTGGAAACAAAAGGTGTTTGTTTCTAAAAAGAAATGAAACCTGCTGCACTCTAGTGTTTCCCACAACACCAGAAACCTATGGGAAGAAAGGGACATTGCTTCTGGGAGGAAATTACAATGTCCTCCCATTTAGATATTTATAACTTACAATGATAATTTCATTATTTCTGCTCCCAATCAGGAAAAATAGCCCATTTCCTTCATTCCAAGCAGACTGTGTGAAGCCCAGTCATCTCATCTCTCAGAGCTGTAAGGAGACAGCAACAGGGAGGGGCTTCCATTGAGGACTGGGCCCAGTTTTGGTCGCAAAGGCAACAACCCAAGCCCTGGGAGTGGTGCTGAGATGGGCCAGGAGGCTGACATCTTGGGCTGAATATTCCCGGCTCAGTGTTGGCGGGCTTAGCAGCGGGTGGGCCAGGAGAATGGAGCGAGCCGCTTTGGGATGACTCCCCGACACATTCCCAGGGGCGGGCTGGGAAGTGGATCAGCTGCTCGCTCCATATTGGCGCTCCAGTTAGGGATGATGTTGTGGCCTCACCGGCATTTTGTCACTGGCAGAGCGGCCCCTCGGCTCGTGCAGAGGCCACCAGGTCAATGCAGGCGGCCTCCCTGCGGCAGGCTGGTGGAGGGTCATCAGAGCCGGAGGCTCCATGCCTCAATGACAGGACCGCGGGCAGGAAATACCCCATTCATGGCCCAAACGATTCTGCTGGAAGGGTTTCCCTCCTGCTTTGAAGGTCCTAATGGCTTTGGTATGGATAATTTCTTATTTGCATCCACGCCTCTGAGGGTGCCACCATTTGGAGGCATTCTCGTGGTTCCCGAGCTGCCTCAGCAGCTCCCCCCTCATCCTGTGGGGCTGACGAGGCTCCAGAGTAGCCACCCCTTTGCTTGCTGCTGGCAGCATTGGGAGACCCCGTGGGAGCGAGCACCGAGGCAGCCTACTTGGATGGCTTTTCTTGGACGATTGTGACACTGATCTCACTGTCGGCAATTGAGGCCTCGGCACCCCCATTTGGTCCCAATGTCCAGGTCTCAAAGCCCACAGGGAAATCAGCCCTTTGTGTCAGAGGAATGTGTGAGAAGGGGAGGCCAGTGACACTCAGGGTCTATAACCATGAAAGAAGGAATATATGATTGGAACTTGTTATGACTGAGGCAGGAGGAGTGCACTGTTAATTCAGTTCCATTTCTCCATGAGTCACAGCATATCAATAAATTTTCCCACCTACTGAAAAACTGCCAATTACATACTCAATTTGTCCCCCAGAATAAAGCCCACCAATTAGGTTTCTTTAATCAACAACAAAATTAACTATTTATAAAAACAAGTCTTAACTGATAATGAGATAAATCTATATACACAAAGCTCCTTTTTCCCTCACCCTCATGCACACACACATTCAAAAAACAACTGTTAACCAGGGGAAAAGGATTTTGTTTTAAAGCTGTTTCATAGGAATAGAGGGAATAATAAAATAACTTAGTTTGTTATTTTCTGGTAGGAAGTTCTTCGGTTTGGTGAGGTGTCCCAGGGTTGAAAAGCCGGATGCCACTCAAAGTCTCTCCAAGCGAGGTTGATGAACAATCTGTGATGGGTAGGCGTTCAAAGCAATTCAACTCAGCAGGCTTCACATAGGTCTTTCATCAGGGATGTAGCAACAGGTCTGCTTAGGTCTTAGAGCAGCAGTATAACAGTAGAAGATTTCTTCAGATTTCAGGATTTTTTAAAACACAGGAGGCAACAGGAACCACACTTGATGCAGGAATTCTTCACAGAAAGGAGGCAATAGGAATCTGCCACCTTTGAAATACAGGGTTTCTTCTCAAAAGATACAGGATTTCTTTACAGAGAGAGGTACACTTTTTCTGGGTCTTCCTCTCTGATCTCCAGGCAGGTCAAAATCAAATGTCAAAATGCCTGCTCTTTGTCCAACTCACTGGTTTTTTAAAAGGTGCAAAGTGAAAGCAAAGCCTTCCTGAACAAGTCACATGTTCAGACATTGAGTCACCCTTGTCATTCAAAGTAACCCTGAGGAGGTCAAACCCCTTGCTGGTTTCCTTGAAATTGCCTGCTTTCTTGTTCTTATGCAAGTTCAGTTTCCTTTCAAAATACCCAAAAATTTCAGCTATTTGCAGGTGTCAATGTCCACTGAAAAATCCTCTTTCAGTTTTTTAAAATACACAGAATTCTAGGTTTTTAATACAAAAATAAAAATCTTGTTACAAAGTGGAATAGGTTAATCCAGAGCACTGATCTGAATTCAGTCACAATTGTAGGACGTGTGTACAGATTGGTAGAAGACACATTCAGGACTAATGTCAGGAAGAAGTTCTTCACACAAACAGAGATTAAGGTGGGTTCGTGGAGGCACTTGGCAGGAATATCCTTACCGGTTCTTTTGATCAAATGCTGGAACTTTGGTGAGATTGGGGCCTGGACCGAATGGTGTTGGATTGAGGCAGGGTTATTGCACATTCCTGTGTTACCTGAAACCCTCTATTCCCTGTACCAGGAAGGGACATCAGAGGCAAAAAGCGTAGGGACCATCGGGGGTATAATTGGAGGGCGCATCATGGGCGATAATTGGAAATAACATCATGATTAGTTCTCTCTTGGCATTTCTTTGCGGATGAAGATTTTGGGAAGGTTGTAGTCATCAGTTGCAGGCCCGCTGGGGGCTAGTCAGGCCTATCTGCAACCGGCAGATTCTCCCATAGCGGATACAAGTGAAGGTGTAGTCGCTGCTGGGGGCAATTGGATCTATCCTTGTCCTCCTTTTCTCTTTCATATTGATTCTTCGCTCAGTCTCAAAGGTGTCTGTAACCCTCCTGATGTAGCATCTCCAGGCATCACGATCTATGGCCTGCACTTCCCACTGATAATAGTCGATGCTGGCACACAGAGAGGGACTTTTTCAGTGAGTCCTTGAAACGTTTGCATGAGGCCCCTCTGTTCCTTTTACCTGTGGCCAGCTCTCCATACAACATGATCTTGGACAGGCAACTGTTGTCCATCCGGGTAACGTGACCTGCCCAACGCAGTTGGCTTTGCAGGAGGATGGCCTAGATCCTGGTGATGTTGGCAGTTTCCATGACTTCAATGTTTGTGATGCGGTCCTGCCAGCGGATCTTGAGGATGCTGCAGAGGCAGCGTAGATGGAAGCGCTTTAGAAGGCGTACATGACGGACCCATGACCCAGCGCCATACAGAAGGGTGGTGAGGACTATGGCTTTGTACACTTTGAGTTTGGTCTGTGCTCTGAGGCTGTGGTTACTCCACACACGTTTGTAGAGGCTGCTGAATGTACCGTTTGCTTTTGAGAGCCTATTGTCCACTTCCTTGTCTGTGGTGGCATCTAACGAGAAGTAAATTGCTTAATGACATTCAGCTCTCTTCCCTCAATGGCAATGCTTGGTGGTCTATATTCTTCTTGGGGTGCAGGCTGATGCAGAACTTCAGTTTTCTTCAAATTGATTTTTAGTCCAAAGTGTTGTGCTGCCTTGGAAAAAAGTGTTGTTATACGTTGCAGGTCTGACTGACTGGGGGCCAGGAGAGCACAGTCATCGGCGAAAAGAAGTTCACGGATGAGTTTTTCTTGTGTCTTTGTGTGAGCCTGAAGACACCCAAGTTGAAAAGGCTTCCCTCAGTCCAGAAGCGAACATAAACCCCCTCCTTAAGGTCTTCCATTTCCTGCTGCAGCATCATGCTGGAAAAGATGGTGAATAGGGTTGGGGCCACCACACATCCCTGCTTCAAGCCATTGGAGATACGGAAGGGACTTGAGAGGTCGCTGTTTTGCTTGACTTGTCCGTACTGATTTTCATAAAACTGCCTCGCAATGGCCAGGAACCTGGGTGGGCATCCAAATTTTTCAAGGATTTTCCAAAGTCCATCTCTGCTCAGTGTCGAATGCCTTGGTGAGGTCTACGAAAGTGACGTACAGGCCTTTGTTTTGCTCACGACACTTTTCTTGTAATTGTCTGAGTGCAAATACCATGTCTGTGGTGTCTCTGTTTGCTCTGAAACCACACTGGCTCTCTGGGAGGTTTTCTTCTGCAATGATAGGCACAAGTCTGTTCAGAAGTATTCTAGCCAGAATCTTCCCAGTGAAAGAAAGGAGAGTGATCCCACGGTAGTTGGAGCAGTCTGATTTTTCTCCTTTGTTTTTGTATAAGATAATGATAACAACATCACAAAGATCCCGTGGAATCCTGCCCTGTTCCCAGCAGGCCGTGAAAAATTCATGGAGCTTGGTGTGTAGGGCAGGGCCGCCGTGCTTCAAGGCTTCGGGTGGAATTCCATCGGCTCCGGGGGCTTTGTTGCTCTTCATCTGGTTGATGGTTGTCACAGTTTCCTCCAGAGTTGGGCTCTCATCCAGTTCTTCTTTGACAGGCTGTCATTGAATGTAACTGATGACAGTATCATGCACTGTGCACTTGACGCTGAAGAGAGTTTCAAAGTGCTCTGACCAGCGATCCAGGACTGACTCCTTGTCGGTGTTAAGGCTCTTGCCATCAGCACTCCTCAGGGGGTTCTGGGTTTGATATGCTGGTTCATAGACAGATTTTAGTGCTTCATAGAAACTTCTTATGCCACTAGTATCAGCATACAGTTGAGTGTTTTCTGCAAGTGCGATCCACCAGTCATTTTGGATGTTCCTCAGTTTACATTGAAGGGTGCTGCATGCTTGACGGCAGGCTGTCTTTTTCTCTTGGCTGGCCGGCTGAGCCAGGTGAACCTGATGAGCTGACCTTTTTATTTTTAGCAGAACTTGAATTTCCTTGCCATTTTCATCAAACTAGTCCAGATTCTTCTTGGTGCTGGTTCCGATGACCTCGTTGGAAGTATCCAGTAGTATCCAGTGTTTCAGACTAGTCTGTAAGGTTTCTTGATATCTATCTCTGTAAGATGAGGTTTGCAGGTTGCTGACTTGAAACTTCTTTGATGGGTTGTGTCTAGGCCTGTCTTGGGCTTAATGGAAGTTCAGCTTTGAATGAACAAGCCGGTGGCCTGTATGACAGTCAGCACTGAGCATGACTCCAGTCTGCAGGACACCTTGTGTCAGAGGACAGTATTGGGAAGGATGTCAGAGAGATGCAGGATCTACAACCATGAAAGGAGGGATATATGACAGGAAGTGGAGTAGAATAGATTAATCCAGAGCAATTTTGTAAGGTTGGCCACAATTGCAAGAGGTTTGTACAGATTGGTAGAAGGTAAGTTCACGTCAAATGTCAGGAAGGAATTAAGAGGGTATTAGTGCAGGTACATGGCAGGAATATCCTTGAACGTTTTCTTGATCAGTCCCTGGACACGTTTTGGATTGATTAGATACTGAGTAACGCCTCCTCTGCACCAAACACTCTCAGGGTAGGTAGAGTACAGGTTAGATACAGAGTAAAGCTCCCTCTACACTGTCCCATCAAATAGTCCCAGTCCAGGAGAGACCAAACGCAGAGTGACCACTTTGCACAACACCTCAGCTCAGTCCGAAAGCATGACCCCGAGCTTCTGGTTGCTTGCCATTTCAACACTCCCCCCTGCTCTCATGCTCACATCTCTGTCCTGGGATTGCTGCAGTGTTCCAGTGAACATCAACGCAAGCTCGAGCAACAGCATCTCATCTACCGATTAGGCACGCTACAGCCTGCCGGACTGAACATTGAGTTCAATAATTTCAGAGCATGATGGGACCCCTATTTTACTTTTATTTTTAGTTCTTTTTTCTTTTTTTTTGTGTTTATTTTATTTTATCTCAGTTTGTTCAGTTTGCCTACTCACTGTTTTTTTCATGTTTGTGCTTGTGGCTGTTCAGTTTTCAGACCATTAACACCCTATCTGTACTAATGCTTTGTCTTTCAACACACCATTAACATATTGTTTGTCTTTGCTCCATGACCTTCTGGTCAGCTATTCTGTGACCTTGTCCTACCTACACATTCTCCTTTGTTATCTCTTGCCCAACCCCCGCTTTACTTGCTTAAAACCTTTCACATTTCTAATATCTGCTAGTTCTGAAGAAGGGTCACTGACCTGAAACATTAACTCTGCTTCTCCCTCCACAGATGTTGTCAGACCTGCTGAGTATTTCCAGCATTTCTTGTTTTTATTTTAGTCCCAGTACAGGTACAGCTCTCTCTATACTTCCACATCAAACACAGCTTGGACAGAAAAGTATGGGTTAGATACAGATTAAAACTCCTTCTTCAGTAAAACACCACATTAATTCACCAAACACAGCCAATTCATATACAACATGTGTTCAATACAATACACAACTTCCATGGCACTGTCCAATTTAGCAACACCAGCGTAGGTACAGCATGGACTGAATACATTTAAGAAACAACCTCTTCCAGGTGAGGTAAAGGCAGATTTACATGCGAGTTAAGTTCTGGTGAATTTGCCGCATCAAAGGCTGAGCCTGATGGCAGATGTTGAGCAGCTCCCAGTCACTGGTTCGATTCTCACCTTTGCCTCCCAGAGTAAAATTCCCACTGATGGTGTGTAACCAGGGGTGTTAACCTGTCTCCAGGTGACATCACAAAGCAGCTAGCAGCCAATAGCAGAATGATGTCATAAAGCAGTTGCCCCACCCCCCACCAGCTCAAAAGGTCACATGACCAGGCTCTGCTCCTGCAGGCTCACTGGGCATGAACACAAGTTGTATAATCCGTCCTGTCTCTGGGCCTGCCCCCATGGACTGAGACTCTAGGCAGAGAGCACAGACTCCAAACATTACCCCTCATCAATCCTGCCTGTCATCCGACACACGTGATGTCCCTCTATTCAAGAACCTCCTGCTTACCTCCTGCTTTATTCACCACAAAGTCTCCCTGTCTATATATCAAGGAGTTTGTCTCCCCTCCCTGCTCCAGCAGTGAGAGGCAGTTTGAGAGAATGGTGTTGGGGTGAGCCAGGGATATCACAACCTCCTCTGTGTTCTGAAACCAGTCTATGCCCTGAAACAGGGAGGAGCATCAGAGGCAATAAAGTGACGGAATTATCAGCAGTATCAAGTGGATGGAGCATTGGAACAATAATAGGATCATGGGCAATAATGGGGCAAAGCTCCCTCTACACTGTCCCCATTAAACACTCCCAGGACAGGTCCAGCATGGGTTAGATACAGAGTAAAGCTCCCTCTACAATGTCCCATCAAACACTCACACATTATGCTGGGTGAAGTATTAAAACATTTTTTATAACATTTCTTCTTAAATATTCTTGGTACGATGGACCTGTTTGCACTGAATTCAATAGCTTTAAGATTCTCACCAGTTCATGTTTTAAATACTCTGCCCATAGTAATGTATTATGCACATAACACAAAGTGTTACTAAAGTGTAAAGGAGGGAAATTACATTCTATGATGTAGCTCTGTCATTTGCTTAGCATTTGAATATTCCTGGCTATGTTTGGTCAGGTATATCTAATGTCATCACTTACATGCAATCTTAGGCGTGATGAGGACAGAGCGAGATGGAGAGGCTCATGAGAAATATTTATATCTGTTCGAGTTGCACTAGCAACTCAATATAACTCCTGAGAAACATCTAGTTTAGTATCTTGTTGAATACTGAATGGAAACAGTGGTCCAATATCTTGTGGGAGCCAATCTCAGCAAGGGGCTGGAGGATATATGGATGGACTATTAGTCCAGTGATCTGTGTAACGCTTTTTGGATTTCTTTGACCCTTTTTTTTTGGGGGGGGGTATTGAATAACAAGAATACACTGCATTTTTATACCTCCAGAAAATCAACACAAGGTGCTTCACAGAGGCTTAAAGAAAATTGAAGCTGAAGCAAAGAAGCAGAGTTTAGGATGATGACTGAAATATCGGTCAAATGGTGGGTTGTAAAGGTCTTAAAGGACAAGAGGGACATGATGAGGTAAAAGGGATTTAGGGAGTAAATTCTGCAGGTGCAACCACCATTGGTCTGAGAAAGGGAGGGGGAATGCATAATTTGAGGGAGATTGTGGGCTGACGAGGTTACAGAGGTAGGGGTGAAGAAATGGAGTGATTTAGACACAGGCTATTCTTTCTTTAGAGATACAGCACTTCAGAGATAACAGGCCCTTCAGCCCACTGAGTCTGTGCCAACCAACAACCACTCATTTATACTAATCCTACATTTAATCCCATATTCCCTACCACATCCCCACAATTCTCCTACCACCTACTTACACTAGAGACAATTTATAAGGGCCAATTTACCTATCAACCTGCAAGTCTTTGGCTGTGGGAGGAAACCGGAGCACCCGGCAGAAACCCACACGGTCACAGGGAGAACTTGCAAACTCCGCACAGGCAGTACCCAGAATTGAACCCGGGTCGCTGGAACTAAGAGGCTGCGGTGCTAACCACTGCGCCACTGTGTCGCCCACAAGCACCACATTGCGATGGCCGGGAAACGAACCCGGGTCAACGGCTTGGAAGGCAGCTATGCTCACCACCATACCACCATCACCAAAATTCTTGTTGGTAAGCTCTATTCTCCTGTTGAAGAGATATTTCCCTTATTCCAAAATCATGGTAAATTTCAGTGTGCTTGTGGTAACTGAGAACCCTATTTTAAGATTACTACAGCTGCTGGTAATCTACTTCCTGAAAGGGTTGTGGAAGCAGATTCAACAATAACTTTCAACAGGGAATTGGATACGTATTTGAAAAGGTAAAATTTGCAGGGGTATGGGGAGAGAGCAGGAGCAATGGGACTCATTGGATAGCTCTTTTAAAGAGCTGACACAGGCACGATGGGTCAAGTGGCCTCTTTCTATGCTGTGGGGGAATTTTTCCAGGAAAGAGAGGGGACTCCTACAGTGCTGTTAGGGAGGGAGTTCCATAATCTTAACCCTGCAACAACGAGGGAACAGTGATATATTTCCAAGTCAGGATGCAGTGTGACTTGAAGGGAACCTTGGATATGATAATGTTCCCATGCTGCCCTTGTCAATCTAGGTGGTAGAGGTCACTAGTTTAGCAGGTGGTGCTGAAGAACCCATGGCGAGCTTCTGCAGTGTGTCCTATAGGTGAAGGTCTGTGATAGGGTGGAAGGTAGGAGAGATTAAATGACAAAAGGTCAAAGACAGAGGGAGTGGTAATGTGACAAGTAAAGAAGCAAAAGGTATGTCTGGCTGAGGTGTGAATGGCAGGCTAGTTGCCGTCTGAACACAAAGTAAAGAGATTAAGAAAGAAACAGAAGTTAAAAGCGAAATCGCAAAAAAACCTTCGCTTTTGTTTTTTTTCCCACCCTCCCTCCTTTCACTGGCTCAAAACCTATTACATTTCTAACTTTTCTCAGTTCTGATGAAAAGTCACAGACCTGAAACGTTAACTCTGTTTCTCGCTCCACAGATGCTGCCAGACCTGCTGAGAGTTTCCAACATTTTCTGCTTTTATTTCAAATTTCCAACATATGCAGTATTTTGTATTATTGAGTTTGTGGATTTCTTTGTCAATAAGATTGAAACCATTTGTTCAGCTCCCTCTGCCACTTTCCTCCCTTCCCCTAGCCCACCAGACTAAACTTCCTCGAAGGTTCCTTCCTTCCCTGGCCCTGAACTCACGTCTTTCTCTAGTTTCTCTCCTATCTACCCCACATTCCCTCTCTGAGCTCATCTTGTCCATGAGCCCCACCTCCTGCTCTCTTGACCCTATTCTCTCTAAACTGCAGACCACACAACTTCCCTTCCTGGTCCCCACGTTAACTGATTTTGTTAATTGTTCTTTATCTTTGGGGACTGCCCCTCTCTCTTTAAATCTGCCATCATCACCTTCTCCTCGAAAAACTGACCCTTGACCCCTCCATCTATGCAAACCCATGCCCCATCTCCAACCTCCCTTTCCTTTCCAAAGTCCTTGAACATATTGTCGCCTCCCAAATCCATGCCCATCTTTGGATTTCTATGTGTGAATCTCTCCAATCGGGTTTGTGCCCCTGTCACAGTATTGAAATGGTTCTTACCAAAGTTATAAATAACATCCGATGTGAATGCGACAAAGGTAAACTATCCCTCCTCAACCTTATTTATTTAGAGATACAGCACTGAAACAGGCCCTTCGGCCCACCGACTCTGTGCCGACCAACAACCACCCATTTATACTAACCCTACAGTAATCCCATATTTCCTATCACCTCCCTACACTAGGGGCAATTTACAATGACCAATTTACCTATCACCTGCAAGTCTTTTGGATGTGGGAGGAAACCGGAGCACTCGGCGAAAACCCACGCAGACACAGGGAGAACTTGCAAACTCCGCACAGGCAGTACCCAGAATCGAACCCGGGTCCCTGTTTGAAGCCTTTGACACATTTGACTGCACCACCCTCCTCCAACGCCTCTCCACTCTCGTCCCGCTGAGTGGGACTGCACTTGCCTATTTCCATTCTTATCTATCTAATCGTAGCCAGTATATTGCCTGCGATAGCCTCACTTCCCACTCCTGTATCGTTACCTCTGGTGCTCCTCAAGAATCTATCCTTGGCTCCCTCCTATTTCACAGCTACAAGCCGAGATCATCCAAAAACACATCAATTTCCACTTGTATGCCAATGACACTCAATCTGACCTCATCACCACTTCACTCGACCCCTCTGCTATCTTTAAATTATCAGACTACTTGCCCAACATCTCGTATTAGGTGAACAGAAACTTCCTCCAACTATTGGGAAGACCAAAGCCACTGTCTTCGGTCCCCGCTCCAAACTCCGTTCCTTAGCTACTGACTCCATCCCCCTCCCTGTCTACTATCTGAGGCTGAACCAGACTGTTCACAACCCTGGTGGCATATTTGACCCCAAGTTGAGCTTCCGACCACATATCTACTCCATCTCTAAGACTGCCTATTTCCACCTCTGTAACATCGCTAACTTTGTCCCTGCCTCAGCTCATCTGCTGCTGAAACCCTCAACCATGCCTTTGTTATCTCTTAGCTTGACTATTCCGATGCACTGCTTGCTGAAGTCCCATCTTCCACTCTCCGTAAACTTGAGATCATCCAAAACTCTGCTGTCCCTGTCCTAATTCACACCGTCCCCTTCACCCATCACATATGTGCTCGATGACTTATATTGGTTACGGGTTAAGCAACACTTTAATTTTAAAATTCTCATCCTTGTTTTCAAATTCCTCCATGGCCTCACCCCTCCCTATCTCTGTAACCTCCTCCAGTCCTACAACCCTCTGAGTTGGCTGTGCTCCTCCTCTTCTGTCTTCTTGTACATACCTGATTTTAATTGCTCTACAATTTCTGGCTGTGCCTCCAGCTGACGAGGCTCTAAACTCTGGAATTCCCTTGCTAAACCTCCATCACTCTATCTCTCTTTCCTCCTTTAAGATACTCCTCTAAACCCTATCTCTTTGACCAAGCATTTTCCCTAATATCTCCTTATGTGACTTGGTGTCAATTTGTTTTAAAGATGCTACTGTTTAACATCTTGGGATGTTTTACTATGTTAAAAGTGCTATATAAATTCAATAACAAACAGAAAATGCTGGAAATACTTAGCAGGTCTGGCAGCATCTGTGAAGAGAGAAATAGTTAATTTTTCAGCTCAATAACCCTTCATTAGATGGAACATTAACTCTGTTCTTCTCTCCACAGATGCTGCCAGACTTGTTGAGTATTTCCAGCACTTTTTCTGTTTTTATTTCAGATTTTCAGCAATGCAGTATTTTGCTCTTCCATAGAAATATAAATGTTGTGTTATGGAGATGCTTCTATATTTTTGTCAAGTTTTTTTTGAGGACTCATATTTAAATTGTGGTGATGGATTCATTGGAAGGCTGAAGATTTCGTAAATGCTGGACTTTGTTTTGTTGTTGACAGTTCACTGAAAGTTCAATGAGATTTTGTTTGAAAGCAATCTTTGCTGGAAATCATGTGCTTTGGGCTCAGTAAACAACAGAAACCTTGGTGACCTAGGGAAGATGTTTACAGAGAAGTCACATGTCAAGGTTTATGGAGATCTTGAGTTTGACTTTATGTTTGCAATTTTGCTTCTGAGATATTGTTTTCAGTTCAGTTGGGGTGTGAACTGTTTTGAAGACAGTTGGTGTTTTACCTGGCAAGGATAAAGAAACCATCCAGCTCACCTCTTTCTCTACCTCTTTGAAGAAATCCTGAAAAGATCCAGTGTGGGAGAGCTAAAATCCCTGGTGCTGCGTCTCTCCTGAGAAGCTGGAAAAACCTGCCAGATTAATTCTCAATGCTGCCTGAAAAGAACTGCTTTAGAATAGTTCCCAGTGACCTGTCACCGTATACCCAGACGCCAGACCAAAAGGGACAACTGACTTCCTTCCATATCTTCTCTTTTTTCTTTAAGAATTAGCAACTATTTGGCCAAAGTATTTTTTTGCGTGTCCTTTTTTTGTAACAGACCTCTGCAGAGAGAATTTCTGTATTATTTTCAGTGTGTGTGAGTTTGTGTGTTTAAAAAAGGAACTTGCATATCTCAATCCGTGTTAAGGCTTTGCTTTGTTACTGGATAAGTCTTGTTTGATTTTGTTGTTTATTAAGAAACCTGGTTGGTGTATTTTATTCTGGGAAAGAGGGTAGAGTCTATGATTGACCGTATCGGTAACTGGGTAAACATGTAATTCTATGTTGTGACCTGTGGAGAAGTGGAACTAGAAAAGACAGTGCACTCTCCCACCTCAGTCATAACAGTTGTTGTTAATAGATGGATTTGATTTGATTTGTTTTAGTTAAAAGAAAGACTTGCATTTATATCACCCCTTCATGATCTCAGGATGTCCCAAAGCGCTTTACAGCCAATGAAATACTTTTAAAGTACAGTTACTATTGTAGTGGAGGAAATCCAGCAGCCAATTTGCACACAGCAAGATCCCACAGATAATGACCAGATTATTCGTATTTATGACGCGGGCTGCAGGATGGATAGCCAGGACACCAGGGAGAGCTGTACTGGTGCTCTTTGAAACAGTGACAAGGGATTTTTTTTTTTTTTGCCCTGACCTGAGAGGGCAGACAGGACGTCCAACACTGTTGCACTCTCTCAGTACTGCATTGGAGTGTCAGCCTAGATTTTGTGCTCAAGTCTGTAGAGTGAGACCTCAACTAACAACCTTCTGATTTCGAGGTGAGAGTGCTATCATTGACCCATGGCTGTGTTTAATTTGTTTGGTTTATTGGTGCCTTCAGTTTTATTCACCCATTTCCTTTTGTATGGCTGATAGGTTTATGCCTTTGCCTCTTATACCTACCCTTGACAGACTTTCCTGAGGAAGCCGGGGGTTGGGGGCGGTGCTGGATGAAAGGCAGGTTAAACACAGAGTTTAAATAGTGCTCAGTGTTGAGTCAGACCAGGGTTTATCTGTTCTGTAAGTGACGTGGTACTGAACTGACATCAACCTGCGCTCACACTGATTTCAGCAAACTCCTCCGTTACTGCTGTGCAATCAAAGCCACTGGTTTGGTTCAGGAACTGGTGGGGTTGTTTGTTTCTGGTCCTGGGAGACTACAGGGATGAATAATGAACCCCACCGGGGACCCAGCGGAGAGAGTGGCGAGCACTCGATGTAACAGGAGGCAGGAAAGTGATCAGATTGTGGGGAGTTGCGGCGAGGACCGAGAGTTGTTCGTTTGGTGCCGAATCCTCAGCTAAACTTTGTCCTGCAACTTCTGAGAAGTTTGGGGGTTGAGCAGCAGATACTGGATAAGCACTGTGCCTCGGGAGCTCACCTCCGTCTCAGGAATGGTTCTGTGGCCAGTCATTTCAATGTTTCTGTTTCAATGTGTTTAACTGGTGTGTGGTCCTGTTGAATATGATTCCCTGGCTGTTGCTGTTAAACATCCTCCCCGGAAAGACTTTGGGTAGGTGACTTTTCAAACTGCTGAATTTATTTTCATGTGGGTGTTCCACGGTAGGAGGATTTGGGAGTCACATTCCAGGGAGCAGGTCAGAGAGAACTCCAGTACTCAGAGCCTCTCTGATGCTGCAGTTTCATCTTGACTTGGTGCACTCCTGTTGATCAAAGAAAATGTTTACACTGAGGTTTCCAAATGAGATGAACGACCCTGCAGGTCATCTTTTTTCAGGATGGCACTGGCTGAAGTGTCCTTTAAAATTTCAAGAGAGAGGTGGAAAGGCAGGAGGGGTAATGTCATTAGAGAGAATTGAGGGAGGGGGTGAATTTCCCAGTGGTTTGCCTTGTCCCATATAACCTCAGCACACAATCCCTGGAAATCTGGAGACGTGGCATAGATCGAGTTTACCTCATTATTCCTTGGTTTCTGCTGAATTATGGCAGATGATTGGAATACGTCTCCCCGGGGAAATTGACCTCTAATATCACACCACTAGACAGCAATAGAGTCAGCTGTGACCCAGTGGCAGCACTCCCACCTTGGAGGCAGACAGTTGGGTTCCTAGCCCACTCCAGACTTTTCACACAAAATCAAGACTGACACTTCATTGCAGTGCTGAGGAAGTGCTACAGTGTTGGAGGTGCTGTTTTTCAGACAAGCTATTGAGGCCCTGTCTGTCCTCTTCGGTGAACATGAAAGATCCAATGACATTTGATGAAGAGCGGGGGCATTCTCCCCCGTGCCCTGGCTATTATTTATCCCTCAATCAACATCACTAAGAACAAATTATCTGATCATTATCACATTACCGTTTGTGGGAGCTTGCTGTGTGCAAATTGGCTACTGCATTTCCTACATCGTAACAGTGACTACACTTCAAAAAGCACATCATTGGCTGCAAAGCGTTTTGGACATCCTGAGGTCATGAAAATCACTGTGTAAATGTACATTCTTTGTTTAAGGTTTTAAATAGATAATTGATCAAACAGAGTAATAGCAAGGAATCGATGGCATTACTGAACATGTTTTACAAATGTTAAAGAGTGGATGGGGAATTGAGATGAAATTTGTAGCGAAATGAACATACATATTAATAGCTATAGTTACAGGATATTTTAATTATCAAGGAAGAGACTGTAATAGGGGGAATATTTGTGGTGAGAAAGGAGAGTTTGCAAATAGAACTGGAGATCAGCAGTGGGAGATGTTTAAACAAGACACAGAACGGTCACCAATCAAATATATTCTCGTAAGAAAAAAGGGAGTCTATTGAAGACAATGATTCCATGGATAACTAGAAATTAAATTCTGTAACTTTTAAAATTTCAAGTTAGATCAGTTTATAAAAAAAATTAGAACTTGTCAGCGACAATTATCAAGAGAATGGATAAATTGCATGTAATGTTGCCCGGGCTCATAGAATCAGAGAATAATACAGCACAGAAGGAGGCCATTCAGCCCATCTGCCTGTGCCGACTCTTTGAAAGATCTATCCAATTAGTCCCCCTCCGCTGCTCTTTCCCTGTAACCCTGCAAAATTTCCTCCTTTAAGCATTTATCCAATTCCCTTTTGAAAGTTACTATTGAATCTGCTTCCACTGTCCTTTCAGGCAGCACATTCCAGATCACAACAACTCACTCAGTAAAAACATTTCCTTCATGTTGCCTCTGCTTTTTTTGCCCAGTACTTTAAATCTGTGTCCTCTGGCTGCCTTCCCTTCTGCCACCGGAAACACTTTCTCCTTCTTTACTCTATCAAAATCCTCCATGGTTTTGAACACCTCTATTAAATCTCCCCATAACCTCTCTGGTCTAAAGAGAACAACCCAGCTTCCCCATTCTCTCCACATAACTGAAGTCCCTCATCCCCAGTACCATTCTAGTAAATCTCTTCTACATACTCTCGAAGGCCTTGACATCCTTCTGTATAGAATTGGACATCATAATCTAGCTGGGGTCTAACAAGCGTTTAATAAAGGTTTTGCGTAACATCTTTTGTACTCTTCCTATATTTATAAAACCAAGGATGCCATATGCTCTATTAACAGCCTTCTCAACTCGTCCTGCCAACTTCAAAGATTGGCATACTTTATTCACATTCGCAGCTTTCTCTGTTCCTGCCCTTTAAAATTGTGCCATTTACTTTATGTTGCTTCTCCTCACAGTTGATGATTAACTAGTATTTTTAGTATTTTTAAAAACAAGATGGCAACAGAGCTGGGAGAGAGATGTACTGCACAGCACCAGCTATTAGAGTCAGCACCTACATCAGTACAGGCAACTGTTTACATAGAGAATGTACATGATACTGAGGTGCAGATCAGCCATGCTTTAATTGAATGTATACATCGATGCATTTAAGGGGAAGCTAGATAAATAGGTACACTATATGAGGGAGAAAGAATAGAAGGTAATGCTGGTGTTAGATAAAGTAAAGTGGGAGGAGGTTCATGTGGAACATAAACACTCCAAAGACCATAAAAACTAGAAATGCTGGAAATACACAGCATCTGTGGGGAGAAGTAAAGCCAACGGGCTGGATTTTATGGGCCCCCCTCATGTGAGGTCAGAGGCATGTGGGCCCATTGAATTGCGATTGGTGGCCGGGGCTTGGAGGGCCTGTTGCCGCCCAATCACCAAATGCTCTTGCCAGGGGCGGGATAGGCCGACGACAGCCTTGCTGCCCAGAGGTCAATGAGGCCCTGAAGTGGCTTATTAATGGCCACTTAAGGGCCTCTTCCTGTTGCCGCTGGGATTTAACAGTGGCGCGAGGTGCCTCCACCACACGGGAAGGGTGTCTTGTAAAACAAGGTGCCTCCCTGCTGGCTTGAGGGGGGTGGGTCCCTCCTCTATGGGCAATCTGTGGCCCACAGAGGGCACTGGCCAAGAAACAGTGCACCTCCCAGGACCCCCCTCCCCCTTGTCTATATGACCATCCCCACAACCCTCCTCGCTGGGGCCCGCTGGACTGGCCCTGGTGACCCCGTCTCATATATCTGAAGTCCAGGGTTCCAGCACTGGGCCTGGGTCCAAGGCCTCTGCAGTACTAGCAGTGGTCACTGCTCCCAGTGGCGCTGCCGATACTGCTGAACTGCGGGCCATGTGATTGGCTGACAGCTCTTGGAGATGGGTCCCCTTTCTTTAAAGGGATGGGGATCCCGGCACATGACACTTAACATTCAAAAAATGGAAGATAGCTCCAGGGGCATGAAAAGGCCATTCGGCCCAGCACTGGGAGCTCCGCCTCCTCCACAAAATCCAGCCTAATGTTTCCGATCAATGTCTTTTCATCAAATCTGATTCTGAAACTGAAGCTGATTCAGTTCTGATGAAAGGACACAGACCTGAAACATTAACTCTGTTTCTCTCTCCACAGGTGCTGCCTGATCTGCTGAGTATTTCCGGCACTTTCTGTTTTTTGTTTCAGATTTCCAGCATCAGCACTATTTTGCTTTTGTATTCCGTAGACCAGTTCTATGTAATTCTATGAATGGCGGAGCAGGCTCACGAGGCTGAATGACCTACTCCTGTTCCTATGATTGAACCTGGGATGTCCTAATGTCTGGCTCAGTGTTGCTCCAGGCAGTGCCTTTGTCTACTGGGTTAGAAGGAGTGCAGATGCTCATTTGACCTTGAATCCTATCTAGAAAGGTAATGCAAACAGAAGGAAAATGGGTCACCATCCGTCAAATGGAAGAGGGGAATGAGAGGGCCTGGGTAACGGTAGCACAAGAAAATCCTGGGATCCGCTGTGGCCTAAATAGATAGACAGGGCTAGATATATGGAGAAAGATGAGAGAATCTGGGACGGTTCTCATTAGAGCAGAGAAGGTTAAGGGGAGATTTAATAGAGGTGCTCAAAATTCTAAGGGGTTTTGATAGAGTATGTAGGGAGAAACTGTTTGCACAGGCAGGAGGGTCAGTAACTAAAAGATACAGCTTAGATAGATAATAACCAAAAGATACAGCTTAGATAGCTTAATAGATAAAAGCATCAAAGGCGAGATGAGGAGAACTGTTTTAATCAGTGAGTTGTTATGATCTGGAATGCACTGCCTGAACGGGTTGTGGAAGTAGATTCGATAGTAACTTTCAAAAGGGTATTGGATATATACTTGCAAAGGAAAATTTTGCAACATTACAGTGAAAGAGCAGAGGAGGGGGACTAATTAGATAGCATTTCTAAAGAGCCAACACAGACCCAGTAGGGGCGAGTGGCCTCCCTCTGTGCTGTATGATTCTCATGAATTATGGCTTCCATTTTTATTAAGGTACGGACATAACTCTCCTATTCAAGTTGCAAGCGTGGGGTTTGCGGCCTGGGCTGTGTTTGCAGCTTGAAACCTTTCAGTGACAAAACTTGGGCATTGAGGATGGATGCAGCCCTGCACTGGTTGCTACGGCAATGAGGATCTCCTGAACAGCGAGAGCTTTTTTTTTTTCTCTTCCCGAAGGGAGGGGAGGAGGGCAGTCTAGCAAAGGCACAGGCTGTTGCCGGGAGAGCTGAATGCAAGTGCAGGAGAGGAATCCATTTCACAGACCCTCATCACTGGCTGACATTTGCTTCATTGTGTGTGATGTCGTTGCTGTAACAGGGACAGTACACAAAGAGTCCGTGGATCATCCATCAGTAACCAACTAAACCCTACAATTCGGCTGTAAATCTCTTTTTACAAGGCATTTTGCTCCCTTCTGCTCATTGCTGAGAATATTGTTGGATCTGTTATGGTGACAGCTTCAACCCTTTCAGTGCTAAGGCATTACCAGCTCTTTGTTCTCCCTTTCCTCTTTGTCCGGTTTTCAAAATGTATTTATCTCTGCTTGTTCAGGCCCCTTTCAGAATATATTCCCATACTATTGGGTTATGTTTTACTGGTAACTAATAACTGGTATCCTGTCATTGGGACACATGCCAGAGGTTGTGTGGAGTGTAGGTATATTCATGACAGTATTCATAACATCTTGCCCTCACTTATACCCACCAACATGTTCACTGCCCCCACAACCTCGCACCCACGGACTCATCCCCCCAGCATCAACACCCTGACCCCCACCCACACCCTCACCCACGCGCTCACCCTATTCATGCATTCACATGTGCCCACCATGCATCACACCCCCCTATTACACATGCACACTTTCACACCCACTTACATACTGACCCTCACCCACCATGCACCACAGTGACATCTACCCCACATTTAAATACCCCCATTCCTGTCCACACCTACTCCTGCTCCAAATTCATATGCTCCTATGTTTGTATGTTCACACACTCAATTGTATACCCATCCCATGGGCTGAATTTAGTGAGCGGTGTAATGAGTTCTTTATGTTGTCTGATACAACATAAATGAGATGTGTGGAGTCCAGTTTGTTGAAGATCTCTAACAGGTTTATTAATAGTTAAACTAGTATGTATAGTACAGAGCAAACTATTTACAGAACCTTTGTCTGGGTGTTACAGTTGCTGAGTGGCTAAGGCATCGAGTCACATGACAACATTCTGGCATTTGGCTCATTAGCATACTGAGATCTTAAAGGGACATCAGTCTTAAGGCAATCATACAACAAGTGGAAATCACTACTGTCACATGGGCGGCCACCCCACCACAATCTTGTGGGCAGCCATTTTGCATGGTGAAGGTGCGGGACCCCTCCAATCATGTGACAGGGGTGGGACACAAGACACAGCGTCAGATGACTCTGGAGAAGGTGCTGGTGCCATTTCGAAGCCCTGCTTGCATTACTGACTTAGACTGACTTGCTGCTAGCTGCTCCAGAGACTGTTTCACCTTGATTCTGGAACCCCCAACCCTCTGAGGCAGACCCCACAGGATGGCCGAGCCAAGACACAGGGTCGCCCCATGGTTTTGTAATGCCTCCTTCAAGATTCTCCACCAGGCTGCAAGGGAAAATTGGGAGGTCCTCTTCCCCAGCAATAGCAAGAAGAGGTCGTCCCACCTGACCACGCCAACCTGGATGGAGATCACTGAGGAGGTCAGCAACCGTGGGGTCACCCCCCTCCAGAACTGGGTACGGTGCCGCAAGAGGGTCAACAATCTCCTGCGTTCTTCTAAGGCGAGTGCTCCTCTTTATTACTCATTGCAAGTGGCTGTGCAGGAGGAAGTGCGGCATGGGGAGGGGGGGAGGTGGGTGAGACATCACCTCATCCAGACAGATGCATGGCTACACCTCATCTACAGGCCACCAATTTTCATAGATCACCCCTCATTAACTCCTCTGACAGTGTGGGCCAGCATGAGCTATATGTGAAATCCCGGAGGGGACGAGCAGAACTGTCATGTTGATATTTTTGTGAAATATGACTATCTCCCACTTTCCACTTGCAGGACAAGAGGGCCAACAGTACATGGATGACGTCGCCGTCTTCTGCTCGGATCCGCTGTCCGTGCGCAGACTGATGAGCATCTGCGACCAGTTCGAACTGGCCTCGGGAGCCAAAGTTAACCACGGCAAGAGCGAGGCCATGTTCTTTGGGAACTGGGCTGACCGATCCTTTGTCCCCTTCACCGTCAGGTCAGATTACCTGAAGGTGCTGGGGATATGGTTCGGAAGGGTCGGGGCGTGCACCAAAACATGGGAGGAGCGAGTAGCCAAGGTACGACAAAAGTTGGGCATGTGGGGGCAGCGATCTCTCTCCATTGTGGGTAAGAACCTGGTCATCAGGTGCGAGGCGCTCACGTTGTTGCTCTACGTGGCGCAGGTCTGGCCCATACCCCACTCCTGCGCTGTGGCAGTCACCCGAGCCATTTTCCGCTTCGTCTGGGGATCTAAAATGGACCGGGTCCGGAGGGACACGATGTTCAAATCTCTGGACATGGGCGGGAAAAATGTACCCAACGTGGCCCTCATCCTGATGACCACCTTCGTGTGCGGCTGCATCAAGCTGTGTGTAGATCCCCAGTACGCAAACTCCAAGTGTCACTACGTGCTGAGGTTCTATCTGTCCCCGGTGTTGCGAAGGATGGGCCTGGTCACATTGCCGCGGAACGCACCATGCAGTTGGGCGGCGCCGTACCACCTATCCTTCGTGGAGCAGTTTCTGCGGAAAAACACCTTTGACCACCGGTCCATCAGGCAGTGGTCTGCACGGAATGTCCTCAAGGCCCTACGGGAAAAGGAAACGGTGGATCCTGTTGGATGGTTCCCCGAGCAGACCGTCAAAGTCATTTGGCGGAATGCCTCATCACCAGAACTTTCAAACAAGCACCAAGACGTAGCTTGGCTGGTGGTGAGAAGGGCCCTCCCCGTCAGATCCTTCATGCACACCCGAAGTCTCGCCCCCTCCGCACAGTGCCCCCGCGTTGGCTGTGGTGGGGAAGAGACGGTCGCCCACCTCCTCCTGGAATGTGCCTTTGCAAAGCAGGTGTGGAAAGAGATGCAGTGGTTTTTGTCAAGGTTCATCCCAAGCAGCTCTGTAACACAGGAGTCTGTGCTCTACGGGCTGTTCCCAGGGACGCACACCGAGACAAACATCAACTGCTGCTGGAGGACTATCAATTCGGTGAAAGACGCCCTTTGGTCTGCCCGAAACTTGCTGGTCTTCCAGCGCAAAGAGTTGTCCACCACCGAATGTTGCAGACTGGCACATTCCAAGGTCCAGGACTACGTGCTGAGGGACGCACTAAAGCTTGGGGCAGCCGCAGCAAAGGCTCAATGGGGAAAGACCACAGTGTAAGGTTCCCCCACCAAGCTGGACTGAGGGGCTGGATCCATGGGAAACACCTCGAACTGTATCGTTAATATTCTCAATTGCTGTAAATGTAAAACTGTAACTGACATGACAATTGTGAAACGGAAGGGTTGGGAAGAAACTCATGAGAGTATTGAAGGAAACTGATATCCCTTGCAATGTTTGTATTTTTTGGTGCTGTTTGGAAACTGTCTGGCAATGTAATTTTTACAGATGTTTATGAATAAAGTATATTTTGGAAATTAAAAAAAAAAAAGACAAGAGGGCCAACAACAGGAGGGAGACAGCCTGAAGAGGCGGAGGCCTTCCGGATCTGCGGTCTCTCAGCACAGCCGAGGAAGAGGCTTTGGAACTGGCTGGGACCGAGGGTAGTCGCTCCATATCTGATGGAGAGGCTGGAGTCTCTGCACCAGAGAGTGAGGATTAGCTTCCATCCACATGCAGTTCACTTCTGGAGACCCATATCACGTATGGTTGGAATGACAAGATTTGCACAGCCTAACCCATACATGTTTGTGTTCTCTCATGTAGGTCAGCATCCTCAGGAAACTCCAGCTGAAGGGGGTCAGCCATCCACTTCTGAGGAGGAGGAACAATCAGAGGATGCCCTGTCCCATGACTCTCCTGCACCTTCCACCAGTGCAGATATTTACATTCGGTCTTTGAATCAGGGTCACAAGCTGGTGAGAGCACTGCACACACGCCCGAGCAGCTGGCTGAGGCTGAGACAGCCAAGGCCACTGACAGTCGGAGGACTGTGGGTGTCCAGGCCCATGCTGAACCCCAGGGTGATGACAAACCTCTGTTGTTGGCAGCACAGGGCATAATGGAGTTGCAGAGAGAGGTAAGGCAAGATCTGGCAGAGCTGCCAGAGGCCATGCGCAGCCATAAGCGGACGATGGTGGAGTCCATCCATGCCATGACTGCTGCCATGGCTTCCTCCATAGAGAGGCTGGTGACCCTCATGGAGTGCCAGATCCCACAGATGTGTGCAGACCTGCACACCATCGCCTTGGCCATGAGCTCGGTGCAGCAGTGGCAAGGTGAGACAAGGGCAAGGCACCTGGAGTCTTTTCCCTTCTCTGGTCAGCAGGAAGGGTCAAGTGAGCCTTCAAAGGGAGGAGGAGAGGCTGACCTCCACAGCTGGGGGCTCCCCTCAGGCACTCTGAGTGTGGACAGCAGCTCCTCAGCCCCTCCACCAGTGAGCCCAACTCCAGCAGCTGCGATACCTGAGGAGATTCCTGCACCAGTCCAGGAAATATTCAGGCAGCCGGGACTCTCCAGGCCTCAGGCAGCCAGAGGACACCCGCCAAAGTCATCCCAGGCCAAGGGGTAGCCTGATCAGCAGCCTGCCTCCAGCCCAGTTGCTAGTGCATGGCAGCACTCGTAAATGTATTTAAAAAAAAACCTAGCTACACTTGGGGATTCACAGCTGTCTGAAATCTGACATGTAATGATTACTATAAAGTTCTTTTGTTCAAGTCATTAACAATCATTGTGTAAAAGTCATTATTCCGTTATGTCTTAATTGTCAGCTGTTGACTTCACCCTTCCCCTTAGTGCAATGCCAATGTAACGACATCTGTCATTAACTATGATCTCCCATGGGCAATAGCGCAGTTTGCAGCCGGGCACAAGTCAGCAAACATAGGGAAGGAGGTGACAGACTACATGCATTGAGGTGAGACTTTATTGGTTTCTCTGTAAGTGAACATCAGGGAGGCTGGAAGCAGGTGATTATGAGGTTGTGTCTTGCCTCCTTGCACGTCGCTCAATCTGCCTGGCCTCCAGTGCAATGGCTTCACCATCCAGTGCTGCTTGCTCCTTTCGCTCCTCCACATCCTCCTCATCGGTGGAGGAGTGATGCTGAGGGATCTCATCGTTATGGAAGGCCTCCTCCCTCTACAGTGCTAGATTGTGCAAAGCACAGCAGACCATCACGATATGCAATACCCTTGCTGGGACGTACTGCTGGGCTCCACCAGATCAATCCAGGCAACTGAATCTCATCTTCAGCAGCCCAATGGCCTGCTCGATGGTCACTCAGGTGGAGCCGTGGCAAGTGTTGTACCTCACCTCTGCTGCAATGTAAGGTTTCCTCTCATGTCTTCAATGGGTAGCCATTGTGCCTGAGAATCTATCCCTGTAGGCGAGCTGGGGCCTGAAAAGCTGTGGCACCTGGGACTGTCGAAGTATGTAGGCATCGTGGCTGCTTCCCGGGAAGCGGGCACACTCCTGTAGGAAACAGTTTCGGTGGTCACAGACTAGTTGAACATTAATTGAATTCAAGCCCTTTGTATTGATGAAGGTGGCTGAATGGTCCATGGGAGCCTTGATGGCCATATGCGTGCAATCTATCACACCTTACACCCGTGGAAATCCAGTGATGCCCCCCAAATCCAATGGCCCTCTTGGCCTGACTGTCAGGGTCAGTCTGGTAGCGCACATAGTCCCCTGCCCTCTTGAACAGAGCATTGGTCACCTCCTTGATGCAGCAGTGGGCTGCTCCATCTGAGACCCTACACATGTCCCTGGTGTATCCTAGAAAAGATCCAGACGTGTAAAAGTTCAGTGCCTCTGTGAACATTTTGGCCACCAGCATAGGGTGACCCCAAATCTACAGGTCACGACTCGTCCTGCACCAGGGCACATATGTTCGTGACGGCCTCCCTGGAGAGCTGCAGTCTTTATTGACAATGCTGCTCAGACATGTGGAGGAGGCTGATTCGAATCCGGTACACTCTTTGGTGCAAGTAGGCTCTTCTTGGCATTGCCGGCTGCTGTTGCTCTCGTCGTGGAGCTTCACGGGCAGGGGCAGCTGCCTCTTGGCCCTCCCTCCATCAGAAGTGCCACATTATGCCAGGAGGGTCCAGAAAGTCAGGGTGTACGAGATCCATGCCAGCTGACTAGTGGGCCTACACAGCGATGTTGATGCAGAGATAACTCTGCCTTGGCAACTGAACTTTTGAAACTTTTGACTGCCGACTCCCTAATGGCCCTCAGTGCCCAGCCTTGCTGATAATCGACCCTCTCATCCAGCGGTATGGGCGACCAAGCATCTCACACAACAGTTTGGTCATCCAATACAGCCATCGAAACCCAAGCACCACCCGTGCACAGCAACTGACTCCCCAAACCCCCTGTCCAAGACCCTAAGCTCCCTTGCAGAGTGCACAGCAATACAGTTCGAATATGGCCTCCACACTCCACTCCCTTCCCCTATGCAGCAGTGTTCATGTCTGCCTTACCATTGTGACATTGAAGCCTCACCTTGTTGCCGCTAGCTTTTAATGGATGTGAAGCCGAGAGCACATGAGTGCCGTCTGCCATCAACCTAATCCCAAGACGCCCATTGAATTGTGCCGATGAGGACGCTGGCTTTTACCTGGTGACGTCTCCACATGGCATATATGTGTTGAAGTGGAGGTGGGAAGAGGCCCTTAAGTGTGGGCCTCAATGGAACTGGGCCGGAAGGCTGTTCTCGGTCTTGCTCGCCCCGGACAAAATGATAGGGGGCCCGGGAAAGGCTGTGAATGGTGCCCCTTACCATTTCCCCCCACCCCCCGCCAGCCCACCTCCAGACCAGGGCTTCTCTCTGCTTTTCTCTGTTTTCCCTCACTGCCCCTGATGTGCTTTCAGCCGGACTCCCTCTCTCCCCATAATTGCTCAGTCCTGATGATATAGATCCCACTTGCAGAAGTTTGTGTGGTTAATTTTCATTTGCAATCGTAATGGACCCTCCAGAGAAGGTGCTGGGCTTTGTATTGTTTGTGACATTGAGAGTAGTCACTGTGACAATGTCCAGGGACCAGATTTCAGTGTGGGGGCGGGGGTGTTTGGTGAGGCAGAGTGCAGGGGACCTGAAAGGGGGCATGGTATGTGGTGGGAATACATGCTGGAGACCCTGGGGGAAGGTGTGCCGGGGACCCTGGGGGAAAGGAGTGCCGGGGACCCTGGGGGAAAGGAGTGCCAGGGACTGAGGAGAAGAGTGCTGGGACCGATGGGGAAGAGTGTTATGAGTGTTCAACATCAGAACTGCTTGGTGTCCTTATTCTTAAATTTGATTTATAGAGAATGACCAGAATGTAACACTTGGTAATATGGTTGTCTGTGAATTTTGAATTGATCTTTGGGTTCAGTCATTTCTGCTGAACTAACCACTCCCACGTTTCACCCTTTTTACTTCATACGGTTTATGTACAATAGTTTCCTCCTCTTCTTCAGTCTTCAACGTCATCCCCCTTTATTTATCTTCCTCCCTGATACCTCCTCCTGTCAGTGCAGTAGTTTTCACCAGCTGCAGCCCTCTCCTTCCCTCTGATCTCTCCACTCCTCTGGGAAATCTGTTTGCCATTGATGTTCATTAATTCTGAGCTGTGTACACTTAGCTGTTGGTAACACTCTGACCTCTGAGTGAGAAGGTTGTGGATTCAAGCTCCACTCCAGAGATTTGAGCACATGATCTAGGCTGATGCTTCAATGCAGTACTGAGGGAGTGCTGCACTGTTGGAGGTGCTGTTGTCTGGATGCGATATTAAACTTAGGCCCTATTTGCCTGTTCCTGCAGTGAATGTTAAAGATCCAATGGTACTATTTGAAGACGGAGAGGGAGTTCTCCTGTTTCTATAGCTAACAGTCTTCCCTCAGCCAACATTGCAAAAACAATTAACTTCTCTTTTATCATGATATGGGATCTAGCTTGATGCAATTTATTTTCCATATTTAGCTGCATAACCACTGTGACTGCACTCCCAAAAATTCATTGAACATGAAACATTTTTCCAAAGATGTAATAAGACAGCATGTAAAAATAAGTTTTTCTTTCTTTATCTTAAGGGACTTTCTCCTGCTCTGCAGTCATTCAGCCAGGCTGGGTCTTTGATCAGCTCTGATGAAAGGTCACTGATCTGAAACGTTAACTCTGCTTCTCTCTCCACGGATGCTGCCAGACCTGCTGAGTATTTCCAGCAATTTTTGTTTTTATTTCAGATTTCCAGCATCTGCAGTATTTTGCTTCTATTATCTGGGTCTTTGATCCTCGGTTCCAGTCCAACCTGTTGGCCACCATGTAATATAGTGCAGTGGTGACTTCACCTTTAAGAAACCGTACCTTTAAGAGATCAGGCAATTGATGACATTATCAGGCATATATAAGGAGGAGACACCATTTTGAGAGACTCATTCCTATATGGCTTTACAGAAAGTAGACATGCTCCAGCAAGGAAAAGACCTGTACTTGAAATCATGTGAATGTAGATAAGCAAGGCAATAAATAGTGTTTGTGTTGAATCCAAATATAAAGCCTGCAGTTGTCATTTAATGAAGACGTAAGAACATGCCACAAACCCACCTCAGCACTTTTCCATTGACAGTTACAGGGAGGAATCAGAGGCTTAATGGTGGCTGTGGATTCCTAATGTGTTGTAACATATAGTTCCCACTAAAGCCAAGTCATCTTATCTTATGATGGAACTACCAGTGAGATTCATGTGAACATACGGATGTAATAAAGGATAGCATTCCATTAGCCTTCTTTATTACTTGCTGTACCTGCATATTAACTTTTTGTGACTCATGCACTAGAACACCTAGATCCCTCCGCACTTCGGAATTTTGCAGCCATTTTCCATTTAAGTAATACTCTGCTTTTTATTCTTCCTGCCAAAGTGAACAACTTCACATTTTCCCACATTATACTCCATCTGCCAGGTTTCTGGCCACTCACTCAACCTATCTATATTGGTCTGCAACCTCCTTATGTCCTCTTCACAACATACTTTCCTACCTATCTTTGTGTCATCTGCAAATTTAGTTACCATGCCATTGCTCCCCTCATCTAAGTCATTGACATAAATGATAAAAAGTTGAGGGCCCAGCACAGACCCCTGTGGGACTCCACTCATCACATCCTGCCAATTAGAAAAGGACCCATTTATGTATTCTCTGTTTTCTGCCAACCAGCCAATCTTGTACCCATGCTAATATGTTACCCCCGACACCATGAGCTCCTACTTTGTGCAATAACCTTTTATGTGGCACCTTGTTAAATGCCTTCTGGAAATCCAAGTACAGTACATCAACGGGCTCCCCTTTATCTACAGCACATGTTACTCCTTCAAAGAACTCCAATAAATTGGTTAAACATGATTTTCCTTTCACAAACTATGCTGACTATTCCCAATTAACTTGCGTTTTTCTAAATGCCCAGCTATAGCCTCCTCAATGATTGATTGTAACAACTTCCCCATGACAGATGTCAAGCTAACTGGCCTATAGTTACCTGTTTTCTGCCTCCCCCCCACCCCCCCTTTCTTGAATAAAGGGCTTATATTTGCTACTTTCCAGTCTGATGGAACCTTTCCAGAATCTAGTGAGTTTTGAAAAATTAACACGAACGCATCTACTACCTCATTAGCCACCTCTTTTAAGACCCTAGGATGAAGCCCATCAGGACCCAGTTCCCAAGTTCCTCTCTTCCTTCCACTTCCTGATTTACAGCTATTACTGGAATGTTTTTTGTATCCTCTACAGAGAAGACAGAAGCAAAATGTTTGTTTATTTCATCCGCCATTTCCTTATTATCTACTATTAACTCCCCATTCTCACTCTTTAGAGGACCAACACTCACTTTACCTACGCTTTTCCTTTTTAAATACCTGTAGAAACTCTTGCCATCCATTTTTACATTTCTAGCTAGCTTCCTCACATACTCTAAATTCTTTCTCCTGATTAACCTTTTCGTCATTCGCTGCTGTTTATATTCTGACCAATCATCTGACCTGCCACTCACCTTTGCGCAATTATATGCTTTTTCCTTAAATTTGATCCTTTCTTTGACTTCTTTAGTTAACCACAGATGGTGGGTCTTCCCCTTAGAATTTTTCTTTATAGTAGGAATATACTTATTCTGAGTATTCTGAAATGTCCCCTTAAATGTCTGCCACTGCTTCTCTATTGATCTATCTCCTAGCCTAGTAACCCAGTTCACTTCAACGATCGAGTATACTGCCAGAACACAGATGGTAAACAGTAATGAGGATTAATTGTGGGCTCTCCCATCTCTACTCTGTCCCTCTTCCAGGTGACACCACCACTTGTCCTCAGGATGCTCAAATCCATCCAGGAAATCACCATTGCTATTGGGTAGGCCAAGAACAAAGGTCATGGCATGATGCTCGCCAAGCCTGCCAAGAGGTACCCGGTGCCGATTTGCTTGTTCTCAACAATGAAGATGTTCAGGATTTCATCCTGCATTACTTTTCAACGTGAGTTTTGTGGTTTGAGTGTTATATTAACAAGGAAAGCTCCTTTTACTCCGCCCACATATTTCATTCTCCTGTGTTGTATGCTATCCATTGTTGAGAATGTTTGCCAGGCATCTGCTCAGTCCCAGAAAGTTCATTAAGAGCCTCTACTGAGTAAAAGCACTCATTTTTATATTCGTTCTTAGGATGTGGGCAACTCCATCCAAGCTGCCATTTATTGTCCATCCCTGGCTTCCCTGAGAAGGTGCTGGTGTGATTTCTCCTTGAACTGCTAAAGTCCATGTGTTGATGGTGTCCCCTAAGACTGAGAATTTCAGGATATTGACCCAGCAACAATGAAGCAGCAAAGATATATGTCCATATCAAGATGCTGTGTGACTTGGATTGGAACTTGGAGGTGATGGTGTTCCAATAACATTTCTTATCTTGTGCTTAGTGGTAGAGGTTGCAGGGGAGGGAAGTCCTGGTGAAGTACCTTGTAGAGTCACTTCAGTGTATTTTGTAGATCGTACATGCTGCAGCCATAATGCAGCAACAGTGAAGAGGCGGACACGGAGTCCAGTGGCGGGGTGCTGATCAAGTGGGCTGCTTTGCACTTGATGGGTGCCCTGAAGTAAATAACTGCTCCCAACATAGTCCAGTTTTAGAACTTGCAATGAAAAGGATGGAAAGTACCAGTGATTTCATTTACTCAAAATGTTCCTGTTTATACAAAGGTGGAGTTGCATCATGAATGTGAATTTGTGAGGAACTGGTAGAGGTGGAAGCAGCTGGTTACCTACGCCCCATTCACACACCTGACTCCCCAGTCCAGCTTATACTACGTCTCAGACTAGATATTTCACCTCACCCTGATGGTACCACCACCAGATGGGGATGAAGTTTGTACAGAAGTCTGTCCCACCAACACAATTAAACCCAAGGACACCATTGTACTAACTACAGGCACAAACCTTTCTTTGTCCAAAATCTCCAGAGACTGTGGGGATGGTTTTCAGGGCTCCTGTCTCACTCACAATGTGAAATACTTCCCAGAGACTTGATGAGAAAGATTGTGACTGGAAATATAAATGGAAAATGCTGGGAATATCCAGAGCTGTTGGCATCTGTGATGAGAAAATATTTTGTACGCTGACCTGCACTTGAAATGTTCTGTTATATTTCAAGAGCTGTTCTCTCCCCAATCCCCAGCCCATCGCTTTTGGTTTGATATAATCAGCCTCGTATGATACTGGATGCATCTGTGTCTTTAACTAAACCCCTGAACTGGGCTACAGACATAGAAACTGAGCAAGTAGTTGGAGGAATTTAACACGCCAGTAACTCCAGTGCTGGCTGATTAGATGCAGCTCTGCGTCAGAAAGGGGATTAAACAGCTCTCCCATGGACCAGCCAATTAACTATCCCTTGGAGAAGATTTCCAATAAGTTTGAGCAATGGTTGTCATAGTGGCATTGCACAGTGTGACCAAGGCCAGTTGACTACAATAGGTTGGTGAAGGGAGGCTTGCAAACAAGGCCCTTGGAGCATTCAGTTTTAGGCAGTGAAGGACACCCACTGAAGCCCCTTTAAGCCAGCACCATGTGGAGACTGATCCATTTTGCAGTGAAGGGTGCAGCATGGGTAATTTCAGGTTCTGTCTCCACTGGATTAAACCCATCCAGGACTGAGCTGCTTGCTTAATCAATGTTCCCGCCACTGGACTGAATATTTACTCCCTCTATCACCGGTTCACAAGGCTGCAGTGTGTACCATTCTAAAGGATGCACTGAAGCAACTTGCCAAGGTTATTTTGACAGCACCTGCCTCTCCTGTGACCTCTATCATTCAGAAGGACAAGAGCAGCAATATTGTGGGATCACCCATCACCTCCAAGTTTTAATGCAAGTCATACAACATCCTGACTTGGGCATTGTACCTCCATTCCTTCAGTGTTGCCGGGCCAATATTTTGGAATTCCTTCCCTCACAGCACAGTGGGAGCTCCATCACCAAAAGGACCTGTAGGGATTTAAGAAGAAGGCCCATCGTCATATTCTCGTCAACCAGAGATGGGCAATAAATGCTGGCCTTTCTAGCATCACCTACATCTGAGGAACAAATGTATAATTAAAATATTGACCTCCCCATGGCTGAGAATGTGGTGGTTATGAAACTGGATTAGCAACCCAAAGGTCATGAGTTCATCTCAAACTGAATTCAATAAATCTGGTTATCTGTGGGCTGGCACCAGAAAATTGATCTTTAACAGTTGTCGGATTGTCTTAAAAACCCAACTCATTCACTAATGTCCTTCAGGAAGGGTACCTGCACCATCCTACACCATGGATTCTTTACTGTCCAGCTGAAACACTCCTACCTGGTCTGTCCCTCCACGTGATTCCCATTCGCACTATGTGGTTGACTCTTAAATAGACCTCAGGGCAACAAGGGGTGGGTATTAAATACTGTCCTGTCAGTGTCCCAGTACCAAGATATCTTCACTGCTTTCCTCCCTCAGCCTCTGCACCAAATGACTTCTCATCATTGGTAATTTCAACCTCTATCTCAGCTCACCATGTTCTGTCTCTTCTGACTTCACTGCCCTCTTATCCTTCCTAAATCTCTGCCTCCATGTAAACTCCCCAACCCATATTCACAGCCACTCCTTGACCTTACCATCTCATGTGGTCTTGCTAGTCCCAGTGTGTCAATCACAGAGAAGGCCATCACTGATCACTTCCTTCTATCACACTCCACCCACATCCCCCTTCCACCCCAACCCTACCGCATTCCGTATCAATTCCTAGAAAAAATAGCCCCCCCCAATTCACTTCAACTGCACTTTCAAAATCCCAATTGTCTAGCCTTTGGCTCTCTGTTTGCCACAACAATCCTGCAGCTACCGATTTTCTCAACCGCATCCTCACCTGCATCTTTAATGCCCTTGTCCCCAATAAAACCATTACTCTCTCTCACCCTGACTGTTCCCCCTGGTATGGCCCTCATCTCCGCACCCTTAGGTCCAAGGAAAGCAGTCTTGAAAGGAAATGACGGACAACTGGTTTCAGCCATTCGCTGTCAGATTTGGCTGGACCACATAAGGCACTGTCAGGTCCTGCTGTCATCTGCTAATACTGCTCACTATTCAAGGATCATCCTGGAGTGCAAAGATTGTGTCTAGCCTCTTTTCTCTACTGCAAACCATTAAAAACAAATCCTCTCCCTGTCTCCCCATCCTCCGCTCCAAAAATAAGTGTGAGAAGCTCATGGACTTCATCAGCACTTGAAAGTGTTTAAGGCACCTGTCCTGTGAGTGTTTGATGGGATACTGTAGAGGGAGCTTTACTCTGTATCTAACCCATTTCTTTTTTTCTTCTCGTTGCTGCAATCAGCAATCCATAGTGACAATTAAGTAGCAGCCAACCCAGTGCTGTACCTGCCCTGGGAGTGTTTGATGGGACAGTGTAGCGGCAGCTTTATTCTGTATCTAACCTGTTTTTTTTTGTTTTTTTTTCTTTCTGGGCCTTTATTCCTCAGGCCCCCTTTATATACACACTTATATTTTTTAAATAACTTTATTAAAACCAGATAAATAAACAAAAAACTCAAATTAAAATGCCATTCTCAGCGTCGACAATGCACTCCAGGCCCTGTGGTGCCCACCGGTCGCGGAAGGCCTCAAGCGTACCGGCGGACACCGCATGCTCCTTTTCCAGGGACACCCGGGCGCGAACGTAACCGCGGAAGAGGGGCAGGCAATCGGGGAGGACAGACCCCCCGACGGCCCGCAGCCTGGACCTGTGAATTGCCACCTTGGCCAGGCCCAGGAGCAGACCGCCGAGGAGATCCTCCTCCCGGCCCAAGCCCCTCCGCACCGGGTGCCCAAAGATCAGGAGCGTGGGACTGAAGTGCAGCCAGAATTTGAGGAGCAGCCCCTTCAGATACTCAAATAGGGGCTGCAACCTCGCACACTCCATATAAATGTGGAACACGGACTCGTCCAGGCCGCAGAAAGTACAGCTGGCCTGGGAGTCCGTGAACCTACTTAAAAGCCTATTGCACGGGACTGCTCTGTGCAGCACCCTCCACCCCAGGTCCCCGATGTAAAGGGGGAAGACTCCTGCGTAGAGAGACCTCCATCGGGGTTTCCCCTCGCCGCCAGATGGCAACGCGGATCGCCAGGGCGTGTCCGGCCGGCTGACGAGGGCGAGGAAGTGGAGAGTGTGCAGGAGCAGCCCGTACAGGAAACCCCTCCGCGCCGATTGGAATGGCACGGAGGGCATTTCCGAGAGGCGGCTCGGGTTGTGCGGGACCGGCTCCCGAGGAGGGTTTCGGGGCCTGGGTCCGATGAGCAGTTCCGGCCGAGCGGGGGTCAGCTCGGCCGGGATCGCTCCGCACTCCCGAGCCCCCTCGCCACCCGCAGTGAGGGGCGTCCCGGGGGTTTCGGCTACTCCTCCGCCCGCCGGACCGTCCCCGGAGTCGGCCGCCCGGACAGCCGAGGCGCTCTCCTCCGCCGGCGGGGGAGCGCCCTGACTGGAGGCGACCATGTTCCAGACTCGGAAAAGATCCCGGTAAAAGACAGGCAACTCCCTCAGAGAGGCGCGGCTAACGGACTCCACCGGGAGCTGCGTGTCGTCTTGAAGGCAGTGACACTGGCGGAAAAAATACGTCGCCAGCGCACACCATCTGGGAGGACGCTCGACGTACAGGTATCTCTGCAGGGTCCGAAGGCGGAGAGTCGCAGCCTGGGTGCGGACGCACACCAGCGACTGACCGCCCTCCTCGATCGGGAGACTCAGGACCGCGGCAGAGACCCAGTGTTTCCTCTTGCCCCAGAAGAAATCGACGAGTTTCTTCTGGATCTTGGTGGCAAATACAGGGGGCGGGGCCAAAGTGACCAACCGGTACCACAGCATGGAGGCCACCAGTTGGTTTATGACCAACGCTCGGCCCCTGTAGGAAAGCACTCGGAGCAGTCCTGTCCAGCGCCCCAGCCGAGCGGTGACTTTCGCCTCCAACTCCTGCCAGTTTGCCGGCCAGGCTTCCTCAGCGGAGCTAAGGTGGACTCCCAGATAGAGGAGGTGCGTGGTGCTCCATGCAAAAGGTGTCATCTCCTCCGGCAGGGAGTCCACCCGCCACTGACCAACCAGGAGTCTGGAACATTTCTCCCAATTGATCCTCGCGGAGGACACGGCAGTAAAGGTCTGCTGGCAGTCGCGCATCCTCCGCAAGTCAACGGGATCTGTGATGGCGAGGAGCACGTCGTCGGCGTAAGCCGAGAGGACGACCCGCATGGCCGGCTCGCGCAGAGCCAATCCCGTCAACCTCCTGCGAAGCAGGCACAGGAAGGGCTCCACGCAGATGGTATACAATTGGCCGGACATGGGGCACCCCTGACGCACTCCTCTCCCAAATCGAAGGGGCGCCATCAAGGACCCGTTAACTTTGACTAGACACTCTGCGGCGGCGTATAAAAGTCGGACCCGGGCCACAAAATGCGGCCCTAGTCCGAAAGCGCGCAGAGTCCCGAAAAGGTAATCGTGATCCACCCTGTCGAACGCCTTCTCCTGATCGAGGGAGAGAAAGGCGACCGACTGACCAGTCCTCTGGGAAAGATGGATCAGGTCCCGGACCAGGTGGATGTTGTCCTGGATGGACCGGCCCGGGACCGTGTAGGACTGGTCGGGGTGGATCATGTGGGCCAGCACGGAGCCCAGGCGGGTAGACATAGCCCGGGCAAAGATCTTATAATCCGTGCTGAGGAGGGAGACCGGACGCCAGTTTTTAAGCAGGCGGAGATCGCCCCTCTTCGGCAGCAGGACGATGACCGCCCTGCGCCACGAGAGGGGCATCTCTCCGGTCGCCAGGCTTTCCCCCAGGACCCACGCGTAATCGTCCCCCAGGACGTCCCAGAATGCCCTGAGGAACTCCACGGTCAACCCATCCAGCCCTGGGGATTTTCCCCTCGAGAGCTGGTGGAGGGCGCCAGTCAGCTCCGCCAACGTGAGCGGAGCCTCCAATCCTTCGGCGCCCTCCGGGCTGACCTGCGGCAGGTCCTCCCACAAAACTCTGCGCGCATCCCCGCTGGACGGATCCGGAAAGAACAACGCACTGTAATAAGTCCGGACCAGGAGGCCCATTCCCTCCGGATCCGTGATAGAGGATCCGTCGTCGGCCAGCAGCTCAACGAGCTGCTTATGGACCCCCCGCCATTTTTCCAGCGAGTAGAAGAAGGGTGAAGCGCGGTCCAAATCTTCCAGGATCTGGATCCGCGACCTCACGTACGCGCCTCGGGACCCTATGAGCTGCAGGTCTCTCAGCGCGCCCTTTTTCTCTTTGTACGCCTGCCACAGGGCCGGGTCCGCGACGGCATGACCGAGGCGGGACTCCAAGTCGAGCACCTCCCTCTCAAGGCGCCCGATCTCGGCTGACCCCTTCGCGTACTCCTGACAGAAGACGCGGATGTGAGGCTTGCCCACATCCCACCATAGCCTCAAGGAGGGGAAGCCTCCCTGCTTCCTTCTCCAGTCGGCCCAGAATCGACAGAACGAGTCCCGAAATCGCACGTCCTCCAGCAGCCGGTTGTTAAAGTGCCATTACGCGGACCCCGCCCGCGTGCGGAGCGGAGTAAACTCCGCCCACACCAGGCGGTGGTCCGAGCACGGCACCAGCCGCATGGAGGCCGCCGAAACGCGGGAGACGTACGCCTGCGAAATGTAGAGGCGGTCGATTCGCAACCCCCCTCCTCCAGACCTCCACGTGAAGGCGCTGGAGTCGGGATGGAGATTCCGCCAGACATCCACCAAGTTAAGGGAGCTGATCAGTCCCCTCAACTTCTCCACCGACGCTTGGCCGCGCTGGGGACCGGAGCGATCCCCCACCTCGAGGGTGCAGTTAAAATCCCCCCCGAGGATGATGCACTCGCCGCTATCGATGGAGCTCAAGAGAGCGGACACTTCTTCAAAGAAGCGCGCTTGCAACGCGCCGGGCCTGGGCGCGTACACGTTCACAAAGTGGAGCGGCACGCTACCCAGGCGAACGGCGAGGTGGAGCAAGCGGCCCGGCACTAGCTCCTTGACCCCCAGGATCTCCGGCTGAAAAGTCGGGGCCAACAAGATAGCCACCCCACTAGAAATAGGGGTGAGGTGACTCATGTAGACCCCACCCTGCCACTCCAGGAGCCAGGTGGCTTCGTCTCCCGGAACGGTGTGGGTTTCCTGCAGAAAGCTCACCGCGTATCTCCCTTCCCTGGGGACTGAGAGATTGTGAAATCTGCGGTGAGCCCCTCTGCTGCCGTTGATGTTGAGGCTGGCTATGGTTATCTTCATGTCAAAGGTACTTAAAACCCGTCACAAACACCTCACTGTGAGGAGGGAGTGGAAGTGCACCTGGCCCTCCACTCCCCCAGCAACCCATTGAGGAACACATTAAAACGGCGCCTCTCAACCAGTTTCACGTCCGCGCGCTTGCCCGCTATCTTAAGGGCGGCACGGACGGACTGTATGATCAGCGCCAGAATCGACCAACGGTCGAGGGCCAGCTGAACTTTATTGCGGCAACCCCTGCAAGCCGCGAGGAAATCCCGGAGTTCCGCCGTGGGGATGAGAGGAGATTCGGTGGGAGGCACGAGGGACTCCACCACCTCACTGGCGATGGAATCAAGATCATCCTCCGTGCCCCGCACCGAATCCCCATCCTCCTCCGCGTCATCACCGCCAGCGGCCGACACATCCACCACACACTGTGGGGCGGACGTCCCGGCCGCGCCAGCTGGTCCCGCCTCCGTCTCGATCCCACCCCCAGGATCGATGGCGGAGGAGTCCTCTCTGGATTCTATTGTGAAACTGGAGCCTGTAGGCACCAGCGGTTCAGGACCCCCCTCCACCTCCGTCCCCAGGCCAATGAGTGGTCCAGGGGAGACAGAAGTTCCGGACTCCGGGAAACCAGCCGGAGCCGAGACTGGAGGCGGAGGGAGGAGGCTATCTCCCGCTCCGCCAGCACCCACAGGCCCATCAGATGGGGCAGCATTCTCAGTTATAACTGGGTCGGGTGTCTCCTGGTTGGTGGTGGACTCCGGCTGGGAGGCCCGACCGTCTGGGGCCTCGCCCTCCCCTTCATTCAGGGCACCCGACCCAGTAGCAGTGGCAGAATGGGCGGCGTCCCCAGGCTCCCCCACCACAAGCAGGGCCCCACTTACTCCTTCAGGAGGGGCCTCAAGTACCGTGGCCTTCCCCTCCCCTCCATCCTGAGGAATAGAGTGCTCCTGCCCGGACTTTGCAGCCTTGCTGGTGGCGGTAGGGGAAACCTGGGGACCCGAAACAGGAGACAGCTCCCCTCCAACAGATGGGCCCTGCGCCTCAGGGCCCCTTGTTACCTCTGAGGAGGGGTGCCTTCTCCTCTTTTTCCCAGTTGTGTGCGGAGGCTCAGAGACCTCCATATCATCAGAGGCCTCCACCTCCACACTCTCCTTTTTTTTATTCACCCTGGGCCTGAGCCCAGCCCTGGGGCAAGTTGACTTCCCGAGATCGGGCCTTGGGCTGAGCTCAGGCTCGGGTAGTGTCACGGTGTCCAGGGGATGCGCCTCTCGATGTTTATTTCTCCTCCGCGCCTTCCTTCCACTTGGATGGTCACCCACCTCCCTGCCGGAGGCCGTGAAAACCACAGCCTCCGGTACCGACTGAATGGTATCTGGTGGTGGTGTGGGGGGGTGGGAGGAGGTGCAGCGTCGCCACCCTGGGCCGCTGAGTTGGAGTTGGCAGCCGGGATGTTGGGGCAGTTCTTACGAACATGCCCCACCCCCTTACAGACATGGCACCGCACCCCGTCCAAAGTCCAGAAGACGCGGTAGGCCGTCCCCTGGAATTCTACATTAAAGTGGCCCTCTGTCACCTCCTCCCGCGCCAGCTGCATGAATAACTGGCGGCGGAAGGAGTACACGTGTCGGAGGCTGTTCTCCCGAAGACCGAGTGGGACTGGGGTGAGCCCCGTCTTTACCTCCCCCAGATGGTGCAGGTGGGGAAGGAGGAGCTCACCAGGAATGAAGGGCGGGACATTGGATAGAATGAGCCTTTGCGCAGTGGCCTCCAGGGGGTCCACTGGCAGAAAGGTCCCGCCCACGGTGAGCCCCTTGCTCAGAGCCAGGGACACCGCCCGCTCGGTCTTCAGGAAAAACACTGCCTTCCCGTACATTTTAGAGGCTGCAACAATGGCCGAAGGGCCGACAACCTCGGCCATTGCTTTCACGCATGCCTCGATAGTCATGTTCGGGTGGACGTAGCTCTTGACCCCATGCTTCGATGTTAATAAAGCAAACGGTGACGGGGCAACAGGTGCAGCTGCAGCAGCCGCAGCAGCATATGAACGGGAAGGCCCCGCCACCGGCGAAGAGGGGCTTGCCATGGGGTCGCAGAGCTACGCCCACCCCCAAGAAACAAAGCACACGACAGTTTTCTTAAACACAAGCAATATGATGGGGGAGGGGGGGATGGGAATAGAGGAGGATAGGGCTGAAAAGGACAAGGAGAGGAGAGGATAGGTGGCCGAGTGATGGAAGAGAGAGAACAGCTGCAAGGATGTTACACTTCAATTGGTGGTTGGAGCACCTTCCTGCAGAGTCGACACTCCACTCTTCCAGTTAGGGGAGGGTTCTTCGCCCGGGTCGGTTAGAGCCGCCCGGTTCTCTCCCTTTTCTGTTGTTGTACAAGGATTTTCTTCAGCCGGGCAGATCCAGCCGTCCCGAGCCACACAGTTGGGGGTGGGGAGGGAGCCCCTTTTGTGCAGGATGGCAGATAAACACAAGAGCTAGTACAGGGGCTCCCTATAGAATTTGGCAGCCCCACCCCTGGATCTTCCAGTGCCTTCTCCCTCCCCCAACAGTCCAAACAACCAACAGTTCTCTGGTGCTCCAACACCCACCTCTCCAAAATGACTCTCAGGTCTTCTTAGTCTTGAAAAAGTGCAACAGTTCCACAGTAAATACAGCTGTCTACAGTCACCTCTCTGCAGTAACTCCAGTCTCCTCTCTCCTCTCCAGTTGCAGTTGCAGCAACACAGGTGCAGTTGCTCCCCCTGATTGCTGGCAGGAAGTGCTCCAAATTGACCAGCCAATCCCAGTGCTGTACCTGTCCTGGGAGTGTTTGATGGGGACAATGTAGAGGGAGCTTTACTCTGTATCTAACCTGTCCTGGGAGTGTTTGATGGGACAGTGTAGAGGGAGCTTTACTCTGTATCTAACCTGTCCTGGGAGTGTTTGATGGGACAGTGTAGAGGGAGCTTTACTCTGTATCTAACCTGTCCTGGGAGTGTTTGATGGGACAGTGTAGAGGGAGCTTTACTCTGTATCTAACCTGTCCTGGGAGTGTTTGATGGGACAGTGTAGAGGGAGCTTTACTCTGTATCCCAGGTACCAACCGGGATAGAATGATGCTAATCCTGTGCTGTGGATGTAGTAATCCATGAAGTTGTTCTCCACTTGGTGCCGAGCTCAGTTTGGTTTCTGTGCCACAGGGTTGGCACGGCCTGGATCGGACTAATCAGGAGCAGTGTTCCAGGGACGTACCACTGGGTGGACGGCAGGGGTACGGATTCCTACCAGAATTGGGCATCTCCCAATTCGCTGAGTGGTGACTGTGTTCAGCTGCAGTTGAAGAGTGAAGGCATCTGGACAGGGTCATCATGTAAGAACCAGCAGCATTTCATCTGTGAAAAACACTCCTACTGTGAGTATTCAATGAAGGACCCCAACTTTCATTCTTTCCCTCTTTATTTTGTCTCTTCTCCCCCACTCTCTCCTCTCTCTCGCCCCTTCTCACCCATAACCTGCATTATAATTGAGGTTCTCACATGCATGAGCAAGGAGCAACCTTTTTTTTCATAGTTGCATGTGGAGTTAACTTGATCCCTGGTGTGTGCTCACTGGAATTATCTTTTTTTAAACGTAGCCCCCCTACAGAATGTCAATTATTTCCTCACCGGATTACCGACTTTCAGTGGGACCTACATAGTGAAGAATGCCACGGTGCTGAGTGAGCCCTCCCTGCGAGGACCAGCGACAGTTGAGGTAAAAATGCAGGTGACACTGGCTGTTCGGTGGGGAATTTCATGATTTTGACCCAGCGACAATGAAGGAACAGCAATGAATGTCAGGATGGTGTGAGACTCGTAAGGAAACTTGAAGGCAATGCCGTTCCCATATCTCTGCATATGATGCTCTATTCACCCTTTTCTTCCGACCTGCCCAGTAGTTTCTGTGGGAATAAAATTCCATGGGTGCTGGGGGCTCTCAGATATTTTCAATTTTTGTCTGTGGTTCTCTACACTGTCCCAGCAAACATCCCCAGGACAGGTATAACACAGGTTAGATACAGAATAAAGCCCCTCCTACACTGTGCAATCAAACCCACCCAGGGCAGGTACAGAACGGGTTAGACACATAGTAAAGCTCCCTCTATACGGACCTTTTTTTTATTTGTTCATGGGATGTGGGCATCACTGGTTAGGCCAACATTTATTACCCATCCCTAAATGCCCTTGAGAAGGTGGTGGTGAGCTGCCATCTTGAACTGCTGCAGTCTGTGTATGTACACCAACAGAACTCCTTTTCTTCAACTTTGTTGCAGTTTGATACAACTGAGTGGCTTGCTAGGCCATTTTAGAAGGCATTTAACTGTCAACCACATTGCTGTGGGTCTGGATTCACATGTAGGCCAGATTTCCTTCCCTAAAAAACATTAGTGAATCAAATGGGCTTCTACAACAATCGACATTGGTATTATGGTCGCCATTAGACTAGCTTTTTTTTCCAGATTTTATTAATTGAATTCAAATTCCATTATCTGCCAAGGTGGGATTCAAACCCATGTCCCCACAGCATTAGCCTAGGTCTCTGGTCTACTAGTCCAGTGACATTACCAGTATGGTGCCACCTTCTGGACTACTTTGTGCTGATGTGTGTGTGTGTATGTGTGTGTGTAGGATACATATGGGGTTGGATAAGTGTCCATTGAGTCCCTGTGCTCTTTTTCCTTTGTGCTTCACTCTTCCAGATCATGTTGTACCCTGGCCTGTGGTTCAGTCACTCTGGTCTGGTGAGCTCAATTGAATTTGTGGTGCAGCCTTTACAGAAAGCCACTCGGGTACGTTTCAAGATATTCAGGCCCTACTGCATCCCGAGCCTGTATCTCATCCCTCCAGGTAAGAGGCATGAGTGCTGGGAGGATACATTACTGTGTCTGATAGAAGAACTTTCTGGAATTAAAACTGGAGGGTGGTAGCTCCCACCAAAGGCCTTCTACATAAATGTAGTTGCTGCGGTGAACTTTGAGCCTTGGCCTATGCTAACCAAGCTGATCCAATTGGCTTTATTTGGACTTTAGTTAGCCAGGTTTCCCATTCCTGAAGATAACTTGACTGAGACACTGCAGTGTTGTGTCCTGTCAGTGGTTTTTAATTAAACCTCAATGTAGAGATGAAAAAAAAACAATGCAACAACAGCAACTTTCATCTATGTAGCATCTTTAATGTAGTGAAATGTCCCAAGGTACTTCACAGGATCATAATCAGACTGAATTTTATATCAAACCACATAAGAAGATACTTGGAAAGCTGACCAAAAGCTTGGTCAAAGAGGTAAATTTTGAGGACTGCCTTAAAGTAGAGAGATAGAGAAGTGGAAAGGTTTTAGTGAGGGAATTTCAGAGCTTAGGGTCCAGATAGGTGAAGGCACAGCCACCAGTGGTGTTGGGGATGAGGCTAGAATTGGATCGACATGTGGCTCTTGGAGGGTTATAGGGCTGAGGAGGTTACAGAGATAGGGAGGCAACAGAGGGGTTTGAAAACAAGGGTGAGAATTTCAAAATGGAGGCTCTGGGAGACCAACAGCCAATGTAGGTCTGTGAGCAAAGAGGTGTGATGGGACTTGGTGTGGGTTAGGGCAGCAGAGGTTTGGTCGCGGTAGTGGTAGATCTGAAGTCAGGAGCCACACGTTGTGCAGCATCTCAAGTCAAGACCAAGTAGACAAAAATCCTTCTGCACTTCTGGGGACCATATCCCTCTATTCCCATCCTATTCCTGTATTTGTCAAGATGCCTCTTAAACGTCGCTATCGTACCTGCTTCCACCACCTCCCCCAGCAGCAAGTTCCAGGCACTCACCACCCTCGGTGTAAAAAACTTGCCTCACACATCCCCTCTAAACTTAGCCCCTCGCACCTTAAACCTATGTCCCCTAGTAACTGACTGTTCCACCCTGGGAAAAAGCTTCTGACTATCCACTCTGTCCATGCCGCACATAACTTTGTAAACCTCTATCATGTTGCCCCTCCAACTCCGTCGTTCCAGTGAAAACAATCCGAGTTTTTCCAACCTCTCCTCATAGCTAATGCCCTCCAGACCAGGCAACATCCTGGTAAACCTCTTCTGAAAATTCTCTCACTCGCCACAAACATCATAAAAAATCAATCTAAACTTGAGGCCTACATCCTGTAGGAACAGGAGGAGGCCATGCAGCCCCTTGAGCCTATAACGCCATTCATTCAGATCATGGCTGATCTGTATCTTAACTCCATCTGCATGCCTTGGTTCTGTAACCCTTAATACTTTTACCTAAGAAAAATCTATCCATCTCAGTCTTTAAATTTTCAATTGACCTCCAGCCTCAACAGCTTTTTGGAGGAGAGAGTTTCAGATTTTGACGATTCTTTGTGTGAAGGCGTGCTCCCTGACTTCAACCCTGACCTACCTAGCTCACATTTTAAGGATATCCCCCTTGTTCTGGACTTCCCCTCCAAAGGAAATAGTTTCTCCCTAAGTAGCCAATCAAATCCTGTAATCATCTTCAACACCTCAATTGGATCACCCTAAATACTCTACACTCAAGGGGACAGTAGCCGAGTGGTTCTGGCACTCAACTCACAACCCAGAGGTCGTGAGTTCGACGAGGGCAAGTTGTGAAATTGAATTCAATAAATTTGATAAGTTGTGCACTGGCACCAGGAAAATAACACCTGAAAAGTGCTGTATTGTTATAAAACTCAACAGATTCACTAATGTCTTTCAGGGAAGTGAACCTGCCATCCCTACTTGGTCTGGTCCACTTATGATTCTAATCCCACACAAGATGCTTGACTCTTAATACTCTCAGAGCAATTATGAATAGGCAATAAATATTGGTTTATCCATCTGACAACACAGTGGTGCAGTGGTTAGCACTGCATCCTCACAATTCTAGTGACCCAGGTTCAATTCTGGGTATTGCCTGTGCGGAGTTTGTAAGTTCTCCCTGTGACTGTGTAGGTTTTTGTCGGGTGCTCTGGCTTCCTCCCACAGCTGAAGACTTGCAGGTTGATAGGTAAATTGGCCATTATAAATTGCCCCTAGTATAGGTGGGGATGTAGTAGGAATATGGGATTAATGTAGGATTAGTATAAATGGGTGGTTGATGGACAGTACAGACTTGGTGGGCTGAAGGGCCTGTTTCAGTGCTGCATCTCTAAATAAAATAATCACTATTTTTAAAAAGTAGTATGGCAAGAAACCCTCTTTAAACAGCAAATCGTGATATATATCGGCTTTCTGAAATAAAAGTTCTGCTGTCCGTATCCTAACTCACAGAGTCCTGTTCACCTTTCACCCCTTTGCTTATTGACCTACATGGACTGCTGGTTTAGCAACACCTAGATTTTAAAATTCTCATCCTCATGTTCAAATCCCTCCATGACCTCACGCCTCCCTATCTCTATGATCTCCTACAGCTGTCTGAGAATATTGTGTTCCTCCAACTCTGGCCTTTTGTGCATGCCCGATTTCCTTTTCTCCATCATTGGTGGCAGTGCCTTCAGCCATCTAGGCCCCAAGCTCTGAAATACCCTCCTGAACCTCTCTGTCTTTCCACCTCACTCTCCCCATTTAAGTTGCTCCTTAAAACTGTCCTTTGTGTCCAAGCTTTTGGTCACCTGTCCGAGTGTTTCCTTTCTTTGGCTTAGTGCCAATATTCAGGGAATTAGATTTCTGTGAGGCCCTTAGGGATGTTGTACTGTGTTCAATGTGCAATGTAAATGCAAGTTGTATTGAAGATAGTTGTGTTTTGTGGAGCTGTTGAATAGCTGACTCTGTATGCTTGACGCTCATCTCTTTTAGTTTTGTCTGTGGTCAATTTTAAAGTGTGCTTCTTCTGTTCCTCAGGCTGCGAGTCACTCCAGACTCCCTTCGCCAGCTGTGACACACAGCCTCTGTGTAATACCACTGGAGGGTGCATGAGTGGGCATCAGTGGTGCCACCTGCGGGAGGGGTGTCTGCCCATCACCAGCCCCTGCAGCTCATATGCGTTTGAGAACATCACTACCAACATCCTGCCAATCGCAAGCCCTCCCAGATACAAAGGAACACAGCCGTATTACTCTCAGGTGGCAGATATACCCATGACCATCACCTCTGACCTCAAAGCTGTGCAAATAAATGTGAGTAATGGAGTCTGGTATCCTTCTAAATCTCTCCTTGATTCAAAGAATGCATATCGGCAAATAATCTCTGAGGAAGAATGTTGATTCTGTACGATAGGAGACCGTTGAAAAGGGTCCCAAATGAGGTCCATTTCTGGTTTCCCCTCTTTTCTCCTCTTGCCTTGTGGTCCAGTTTACAAATAGGGCATGGCCTCCATTATGTTTATAAGTTGATACGTTATCGAGTAATTGTCTTCCTTTCTTTCTGTCCGCCCTCCCCGCCCCACTCTCCCTGAAGTAGCCATCTGTACTGTACCCTAGGGTTATACAGTGACAGATCTATACCCAACAGTACTGCACCCTAGTGTTATAGATAGCGATGGACCTGTCTCTACCAGTACTGTACCCATGTTATTCAGTATTAGACCTGTACCCACCAGTATTGTAACTGTGTTATTCAGTGATAGACCTGTACCCACCAGTACTGTACCTGTGTTATTCAGTGATAGACCTGTACCCACCAGTACTGTACCCACGTTATTCAGTGATAGACCTGTACCCACCAGTACTGTACCCACGTTATTCAGTGATAGACCTGTACCCACCAGTACTATACCTGTGTTATTCAGTAACAGACCTGTACCCACCAGTACTGTACCCACATTATTCAGTGATAGACTTGTACCCACCAGTACTGTACCTGTGTTATTCAGTAACAGACCTGTACCCACCAGTACTATACCTGTGTTATTCAGTAACAGACCTGTACCCACCAGTACTGTACCCACATTATTCAGTGATAGACCTGTACCCACCAGTACTGTACTCCAGTGTGATTGTTATGACCGGGTGAGAAAGAGGTCTAGGGTTCCCTTTCAGCCTTCACCTGGTCTTACTGTAACAGGGTTTCATTTTAAACACACAGTGTTTTTAGCTCCCCCTTGGTGAATCCTTGTTCACCGCTTTCCAATTATAAGGCAAAGAAACCAGCACAAGCAGACTTTCTCAGGTTTAACGAGGAAATGTTGAAATTTATTAAACTTAAACTCTAATTAGGTTAATGCCTATGGATACACGATGTGCCCACGCTAGCATGTATATGCAATACACACATGCAAATAGAGACAGAAAAGAGCAGAAGAAAAATAAAGTGGAAAATTTTGAGGCAATATCTGAGCAGTTGTTGTTACGGTTCTTCGAGCTCACTGTAGAGTTCTTGATTGTCGGCAGATCTTGCTTTTAGTTGGGGCCCAGTATTCTTCTTAAACCTTGTTCGCTGCAAGAGACTTTTCTCTCTTGGGGTCATGTGTCTTCAGTGGATTCAGAGGCTTGTGAGAAAGAGATGGGAACACGCGGGAGAGAGATCTTCTCAGTTCAGGAGAAAACAGACTTTCTGCCCAAACTGTTTGTACAAATTCAAAAAACTCAGGTTGTCCAGCAGGTTAGTCATGTGGCCAGCTGGTTTGACAATGTCCATTTGTGTATTCGGTCATCTTAGCAGTCAATCTGGAATGCGAGCTCCCCCACCTTCAACGTCAGGTGATCAAAAGTCCATTGTGGGTTGAATGTGTCAGGGAATGGCTGCTTTGTCCTTTCAAACACTGTCTGTTGATATACAAATGTCTTTTCCAGCCATGGCTGATCTGTTTAACAAGTCCTTTCTTCACTCCAGTAACAGTTTAAAATCAATGTTCATGACAAAATTAATGTGCCTCATTCTGGGCAGGTGGGGGCCTAGCATGACAGTGATACACATTATCTCCTTCCTGGGCACATTCCAAGTGTGGAAGGACGTTGAAAATATTAGTGGGTAGATGCAGTGCAAAAAATTCCCTCGCCCATTGTAACATTCTGCCAACTGGTTCAAGTTTCCGAACATGAACGTGTGATTGTGGCTGAGGGATTGTTGGATGTCCTGTGCTTCAGATGAGAATTTAAACAATCTGTCATGTGGCTCTATTCACAAGGGAGCAGGGTGCTTTCACAATGTCATGGCCAACATTTCTTCCACAATATATTATCACCAGTGAGTTAGTCACCTGTGTGCTTTCTGTCTGATCTTCTGCTGTAATTGAGTGATGCTGTCTTCTTGATTGGTTGGTTTTTCTCTTGATGTCACTGGCTGATGCTGTGTTTCTGATTGGTTGGTTTGTCCAGTGATGTCACTGGCTGATGCTGTGGCCAGGATTTCACATTGGCCTGATGGGAGCCAGCCACCCACTGAAAAGTCGGTGGCGAACCCGCTTCCGCCTCACCTAGGGATCCAACCCACATTTTACGGGTCCCCAGACTTTAAGTGTTCCAAGGCGGGACTTCCACCCGCTTGAGGGAGGAAGTCCCACCTCATTGAGTTGCTGGCCAAATAGCTGGCCTGCAGCTCTTAGTCCCAGCAGCGCCACCGGGAGCGGTGGCCAGTGCTGGGACTGCAGCCCAGTCAAAGCCATGGTGCTGGGAGTCCAGGTAAGTTTTGGTTCCCTTACCGGGGATAATCGTTTGGGCCCCAGTGAGGCAAAGGTGGTGGGATAGGGAGAAGCGTGCCGTGTTGGGTGTTAATGGTGGTTGGGATAGTGGGAGCGGCCCTCCAACGGGCACCCCGTGCCCGATGAACAAGGCCCACCCCCGGGGCGATCAGCACCTGCCTGGTATTTCCAGGAGGCTTTTCTAGGTCCTTGGCCGCCTGCTTGCCATGCGTAAAATCCGCGTGGAGGCGGGCAAAGGCCTTTAAGTGGCCATTAAGTGACCACTTAAGGGCCTTGATTGGCCTGGGGCGTGCGGCCAGTTTTTCCGCCCTATGTAAAGTGGCGGCGGAGGCAGGATCGAGTCGGGAAGACCTCCTGGAGCCTCCCGCTCCATTTAACGCCACACACCCGCCACCATCCGGCTCGCTGGGCTGGCGTTAAATTCGAGCCTGTGCTTCTGATTGGTTGGTTTGCACGGTGATGTCACTGGCTGATGCTGTGTTTCTGATTGGTTGGTTTGCACGGTGATGTCACTGGCTGATGCTGTGTTTCTGATTGGTTGGTTTGCACGGTGATGTCACTGGCTGATGCTGTGTTTCTGATTGGTTGGTTTGCACGGTGATGTCACTGGCTGATGCTGTGTTTCAGGTGATGCTGGGTGACCAGGATGTTCACGTATATCCAGATGATGTGATTGGTCTTCAGCATGATGCTGGTCCAGGCTGTCTGCTGCATTGCCTGCCCAGCTCTACATCACCGTGGCGACAGAGCTACATCAGTCTAGTGCGGCAGGGCTGGGCAGAGAGCTTACTGGCAGGTTTCCAGCCTACATGGCCCAGCCCCACGTGGATCGATGGTGTTGTCTGCGATGTGCGTGTCCGGTATATGGACCACCTGCGGCCAATCGCCCCCACCCAGTCCCTCGCCGCTATGCCACGCACGCACCCGGTAACCCTGGTAAATAGAGTTGGCCCAACAGTGACCAGCTACTGCCTGCTGGACACACGGATGAGTATTACTGGCTTGCAAATCATCTATCCCCAGCCGCATGATGGCAAGATCCCAGTGCCAACTGGCAACGTGACAGTCATCGTGATCAAGATCAACTCTGGCAGCAATGCCAGCTCATGGTGGGGTCCTCCAATCCGACGGTCAGGGGTCCGTTTCGACGCCCGCTGCCCGCCCGATCTGCCGCAGTACACGCCAGCCTGCCGCAGAGAGACGGGCGACACGTGGTTCTCGTGGGTCCAATTTACCGCCGGCCATCCTGGGGTGGAAGTCCTGAATATCACTGTGAGCAACGAGGTCAGCTTCCAGAACCTGTCTGTCACGGTCCAGGCCCATGATGTGATCCAGGGGCTCCGGATTGTGCCCAGCGACCCCAGACGCATGTTGGTGGATGTCTCTCAGGTACGGTCTTCTTAAAAGTGTTTGGAGAGCTCACTTTGAGACTGAGCGGTCCAGAAAGAAAAAGAAAGTTGGCACTGTCCCAAGGTGTTTCTGCAGCATCTTTAACAGAGTAAAACATCCCAAGGTGCTTCATGGGAGCATTAACAAACAAAATTTAACATCGAGCCACATAAGGAGATATTAGGTCAGATGACCAAAAGCATCATCAAAGAGGCAGGTTTTAAGGGGCATCTTAAAGGAGGAAAGTGAGGTGGAGAGGTGGAGAGGTGTAGGGAGGGAATTCCAGAGCTTAGGGCCTAGGCAGCTGAAGGCATGGTCACCAATGGTGCAGCAGTTAAAACTGGGGATGCTCAAGGGGCCAGAATTAGAGGAGTGCAGATATCTCAGAGGGTTGTGGGGATGGAGGAGATCACAGAGACAGGGAGGGGCGAGTTGATGGGGGGGGGGGGGTGGGATTTGAACATGAGAGTGAGAATTTTAAAATCATGGCATTGTCAGATTAGGAGAGTCAATGTACACCATGGAGAACAGGGTGTGATGGGGAAATTGGACTTGATGTGGGTTAGGATTCAGGCAACAGATTTTTGCACGCGCTCAAGTTTATAGAGGATGCGAGGTGAGAGGGTTGGAATATACAGGTCAGAATGAGCCTGGTTCCCGTCCTGGTCTGTATGCTGGTCTCAGTTGATGTGCGTGTTGCAGATGGTCTCAGGGTACCCAGGTTAGGGGAGTGAAAAATTAGTCACAGTTCCCACTGCTGAATGCTCCCGCTGCTGCAAAATACATGGGAGATAAAGCTAAATCTATCCATGTACTGCAGCCGTCTGTGTATCTGATTCCTAACACAGTTTCTAATCTCAGGTCAGGCTTGTTGCTTCCCTGTGGGATGGGCCAGAATCCAGAGGGAACTTTCCCAGAGTGGTTAGCAGGTGCTGCCTCTAATGGACTGACCATGGCCTCAGAGCAGGAGGCAGGGTAACCAGAGATAAACAGGGAGGGAATGTTCTGTAAACTGGACAATTGCTCCTTCTCTTACATTCCGTCTTCCTCTCATATCTCTTGTTTCCGGTTTCATTTTACATAAAAGTATAAGGAACAGGAGCAGGCCGTTCGGCCCCTCTAGCCTGCTCTGCCATTCAATAAGATCATGGCTAATCTAATTGTGCTTTAACTCCACTTTTTGTCTGCCCTCCCATAACCTTGGACTCCCCTGTAGATCAAAAATCTGTCTAACTTATCCTTGAATATATTCAATGACCCAGCCTCCACTGTTCGCTAGGGATGAGAGTTCCAAACACGAATAACCCTTTGCAAGAGGAAATTCCTCCTCATCTCCATCTTAAATAAGACACACAGTATGAGTGGGCATGTGTGTGAGAGGTCAGTGCCCAGTGTGTTATTGAGTTTAACAATCTAGTGCCCTCGCAGGTTCAATCCCTGGGTTTATTTATTTATTTAGAGATACAGCACTGAAACAGGCCCTTTGGCCCACCGAGTCTGTGCCGACCAACAAACACCCATTTATACTAACCCTACAGTAATCCCATATTCCCTACCACCTATCTACACTAGGGGCAATTTACAATGGCCAATTTACCTATCACCTGCAAGTCTTTGGCTGTGGGAGGAAACCGGAGCACCCGGCGAAAACCCACGTGGTCACAGGGAGAACTTGCAAACTCCGCACAGGCAATACCCAGAATTGAACCCGGGTCCCTGGAGCTGTGAGGCTGCAGTGCTAACCACTGCGCCACTGTGCCGCCCACAGTGCTGGCTTGGCTAGCTTCTCCTGGGGCAGTAGATAGGGGTATGACAGTTGGCTTCAATATCTTGTGCTAAAGACAGGAAGAATCAGGGGGCCTGCTCCTGATCAATATCCACTTAGCTTTGTGGGAAAGTGCACCTTGGATGAGAAGGGCTTGGGTTTCTTTTTAATTAATCTCAGGATGTGAACATGGCATGCAAGACCAGCATTTATTGGCCATCCCTAGTTGCTCTTGACAAGGTTGGGAGTGAGCTGCCACCTTGAAGGTTCTCCCACAGTGCTGCTAGGTTGGCAGTTCCAGGATTTTGACCCAGTGATGATGAAGAGAAAGTGATATATGTTCTTACCCGCTCTTGATCTCTTCATTGAAAACTGTCGGCGAGACATTGGTCATCTCAATTTCTCTGCCCCCCTCACTCACTCTAACCTGTCCCCCTCTGAACTTGAGGCACTCCGTTCTCTCAGGTCTAACCCCGACATGGTCATCAAACCTGCAGACAAGGGTGGTGCTGTTGGCGTATGGTGTACCGACCTCTACCTTGCAGAAGCTCAACGCCAACTCACGGACACTTCTTCCTACCTCCCTCTGGACCATGACCCTACCACCGAACATCAAGCCACCGTTCAAAGGACTGTCACTGACCTCATCTCCTCTGGAGGTCTTCCCTCTACAGCTTCCAACCTCATAGTCCCACAACCCCGGACAGCCCGCTTCTACCTCCTTCCCAAAATCTACAAACGGGACTGTCCCGGCAGACCCATGTGTCAGCCTGCTCCTTCCCCACTGAACTTATTTCTTCCTATCTAGACTCTATCTTTTCTCCGCTGGTTCAGTCTGTTCCCACCTACACCCATGACTCTTCTGCCGCCCTACGTCATTTTGACAATTTCCAGTTTCCTGGTCCCAACCGCCTCCTCTTCACTATGGACGTCCAATCGCTCTACACCTCCATCCCCCACCAGGATGGTTTGAGGGCTCTCCGCTTCTTCCTGGAACAGAGGCCCAACCAGTCCCCATCCACCACCACCCTCCTCTGCCTGGCTGAACTTGTTCTCACATTGAACAACTTCTCCTTCAACTCCATGCACTTCCTTCAAGTAAAAGGTGTCGCTATGGGTACCCGCATGGGTCCTAGTTATGCCTGTCTTTTTGTGGGATATGTCGAGCATTCTTTGTTCCAGTCCTACTCAGGCCCCCTCCCCCAACTCTTTTACGGTACATTGATGACTGTATCGGTGCCGTTTCCTGCTCCCGCGCCGAACTGGAAAACTTTATCAACTTTGCTTCCAATTTCCACCCTTCTCTCACCTTTACATGGTCCATCTCTGACACTTCCCTTCCCTTCCTCGACTTCTCTGTCTCCATCTCTGGGGATAGGTTGTCTACCAATATCCATTATAAGCCCACTGACTCCCACAGCTACCTCGACTACACTTCTTCACACCCTACCTCCTGTAAGTACTCCATTCCATTCTCCCAGTTTCTCCGTCTCCGACGCATCTGCTCTGATGATGCTACCTTCCATGACGGTGCTTCTGACATGACCTCCTTTTTCCTCAACCGAGGATTTCCCCCCACTGTGGTTGACAGGGCCCTCAACCGTGTCCGGCCCATTCCCCGTACCTCTACCCTCACCCCTTCCCCTCCCTCCCAGAACCATGACAGGGTTCCCCTTGTCCTCACTTTTCATCCCACCAGCCTCCATATCCAAAGGATCATCCTCCGCCATTTTCGCCACCTCCAGCGTGATGCCACTGCCAGTCGCATCTTCCCCTCCCTTCCCCTGTCAGCATTCCGAAGGGATCGTTCCCTCCGCGACACCCTGGTCTGCTCCTCCATTACCCCCACCACCGCGTCCCCGTCCCATGGCACCTTTCCCTGCAATCGCAGGAGGTGTAATACCTGCCCATTTACCTCCTCTCTCCTCACTATCCCAGGCCCCAAACACTCCTTTCAGGTGAAGCAGCGATTTACTTGTACTTCTATCAATGTAGTATACTGTATTTGCTGCTCACAGTGTGGTCTCCTCTACATTGGGGAGACCAAGCGCAGACTGGGTGACTGCTTTGCGGAACATCTCCGCTCAGTCCGCAAGCAGGACCCTGAGCTTCCGGTTGCTTGCCATTTCAACACTTCCCCTGCTCTCATGCTTACATCTCTGTCCTGGGATTGCTGCAGTGTTCCAGTGAACATCAACGCAAACTCGAGGAACAGCATCTCATCTACCGATTAGGCACACTACAGCCTGCCGGACTGAACATTGAGTTCAATAATTTCAGAGCATGACAGCCCCCCATTTTACTTTCATTTTTAGTTATTTTTACTTCCTTTTTTTTACATTCTTTTTTACATTTTTTACAATCTTTTTTTGCATTTATTTCATTTCATCTTAGTTTGTTCAGTTTTCTTACCCACTGTTTTTTTTTCAGGTTTGCACTTGCTGCTGTTCAATATTCAGTGTATTAACACCCTATCTGTACTAATGCATTGTCTTTCAACACACCATTAACATATTGTTTGCCTTTTCTCCGTGACCTTTTGGTCAGCTATGTGGCCTGGTCCAATCTAGACCTCCTTTGTTATCTCTTGCCCCACCCCACCTCACTTGCTTATAATCTGTGACTTTTCTAATATTTTTCAGTTCCGATGAAGGGTCACTGACCCGAAACGTTAACTCTGCTTCTCTTTCCACAGATGCTGCCAGACCTGCTGAGTGGTTCCAGCATTTCTTGTTTTTATTTCAGATTTCCAGCATCCGCAGTATTTTGCTTTTATTATGATATATGTTCAAGTTGGTGTGTGTCTTGGAGGTAGATGATGCTGTTCCCATGCGCCTGCTGACCTTGTCCTTCTAGCTGATGGAGATCGGGTGGAGGGGGCAGGTTTGGGAAGTGCTGCCGGAGAAACCTTGGTACCTTGCTGTGGTGCATCCTGTAGATAGTACACACTGCAGTCATGGTGCAGTGAGGAAGGGGCTGTTTTGTTGTGATATCCTTCCCATGGTTGAATAGCCTACTATGGGGATGTCCAGAGGGCAGTGGGGATTGCGGGGGTGAGGGGGGAGGGGGGAAATGGAGCAGAATTAAAATGATGTGCAGAGGACCCTGTCCAGATCTCTGTAGCAAAGTGTTTCACTTTCTGTAACAAGCCTCTCCTTGCAGGTGTTTTCGGCAGAGATTACCCATGGCACTTCAGTGACTTACACCTGGGTGATTGACAACCTCGCGGTCTTTGCCTACACTGGACAAACCTACAGTGTGATCTTCAAGCGACCAGCAACCTACAGGCTGGAGGTGAGTGTGACGTGTGAAGCTTCTCTGCTGCTGACCCCAGTTGTGAGACTGGAGAGGCGCCTGTCTGGCGTGAGCGAAGCCTTTACAGACTGCTGAGGCCCAGGGGCCTGGTATGTGCAATACACAATGGAGAAGGGGCTGAGAAACACTGGCTTGTGCGACCTGTAAAAATTCATTGCCCCTGCAAGACTTGTACTTTCTGTGTAATAGTTTTATTCCATCCTTGCTGTCTCTCTCTCTCTCTCTGATGGTTTATGCCGCCTCTGTCTCTAATGGTTCTATCTCCTCTCTCTCACATGTCTACCTCTGTTTGGTTTAATACACTCTATTGATTTGTCAACGTTACTGTTTTGACTGGGTGACAATCATTCGCTCCTTCTCTAGTTTCTAGATCTTTAATTAGCAGCTCTCATCCATTGATCCCATCTGGAGTTTGTTACTGTTTAAAAATAAGGGTTCACACATTTAAGACAGAGATGAGAAATGTTTTCTCTCAGAGGATGGTGAGTCTTTGGAACTCTCTTCCTCAAAAGGCAGTGGAAGCAGAGTCATTGAATATTTTAAAGATAGAGATAGATTCTTGATAAGAAAGGGGGTGAAAGATTATTGGGGGTAGGCAGGAATGGGGAGTTGAGGTTACAATCAGATCAGCAATGATCTTATTGAATGGCGGAGCAGACTCGAGGGGCTGAGTGGCCTACTCCTGCTCCTAATTTGTATGTTCGTACGAGGCTGCTTCCAGTTACTAGCCTCATTAGTTAGGAGATTGGCTGGTTGCAGAATCAGTCCTTCAGTCTAGTGAGGCTCGACACCAGGAACCAGCCCTCACACAATTGCCCTCTACCTGTGTCCCATAAATGTTCTTCTCATCTGCCAAGATGGAACTCATTGATCTTCACTGTTAAGGCATGACACCACCCGAATTCTTCAATTAGCTTCCAGCCTATAACTCACTCCCAGGTATCCATTATTCTATATATAAACCACCCGAACCTCTTGATGAGATTCCAGCCTGTAACTATCTCCCAGGCATCTGTTATTCTACATATAAACTCCTCAATTAGATTTCAGCCTGTAGTTTTTTGTTTTTTTTTACAGTTAAAGGCAGTGAATCCTGTGAGCAGACAGAGTGTAGCGACTGAACTGATAGCGGACGTCATGCACCCCCTAACAGATCCACAGTTTATTAACGTATCCAGCATGATGCTTGTCAATAAACCTCAAAGATTCGTCCTCAGGATCAAAGCAGACAGCATGGCAGAGGTTACATTCCGGTGAGATACGTCTGTGTGTGTAGATTTGTATGTGTGTTAGGTGTGTATGCGGGTTTATGTAGGTTTGCGTGTGTGTAGGTGTATGTGTGCATGTGTTTATGCGCATATACAGGTTTGCATGTGTGTAGTTGTGTGCAATTGTGCATGTGCTTGGGTGTGCAAGCTGTTAATTGTGTTTCAGTGGATTGATTATGTGCAGGTTAAGGGTGTTAATTGGGGTTTTAGTTGAGCACTTATAAGCAGACACTCACTGGGACAGGGGGAGGTTTTGAGTGAGGAGCTACATGTTTGTAATCCTTTTATTCTGCACAATAAATATGAAACCGAGTAAATATAGGCTCCAGCATTATCCTTCCATAACAAGCTTTCTGGAGTTTAACATGGTAGCAGAGGGTGGTTGCCTAAAGCTGAAGGTTGGAAAATAGGAATTTTTTTTGGGATAGAAAACTAAAATCTCAAGGGCTATTGTGAGAAATATGGCAGAAAGCAAGTGCAAATTGTCAGGGTATGATTACCCTCCTGTGTTCTCGGAGTCTGAACCATATGATCAGTGGAAGAATAAAGTGTATATGTGGACACTGGTTACATTTCTACCAAAAAGGAAACAAGGTATGGCCTTGGCATTGTCACTTCCTACCAAAAATAAAATCAGAAGTAAAGTGTTTTGTGAAGTGGACGCTCATCAGTTGGATGCTGATGAAGGGTTGGATCTTCTGTTAGAACTCATGGATGAAATTTACAAGAAAGATGACCTATTGAATGTTTATGAGGCATGGTCAGACTTTGATAAATTTCGGAAAACAGATGGTTATTCAATGGAGGAATATATCATGGACTTTAACAGACTGTATAAAAGATTGAAGAAATTCAATTTGGAGATCCCTGGTTCAGTGCTAGCTTTTAAATTGCTAGATTGTGCTAGGGTGTCTCCTATGGGCATGCTCCTGGTTCTAACTGGGGTTCGGTTCTTGGACAAAGACTCCCTGTTGGACCAAGTGTCCATGGCCTTAAAAACATTCCTGGGGAAACTGTCATTTCCTACAGGCCTGGTAGAACAAGCAGGGCACTCTGCAGTGACCCAAAGAATGGAGGACTTAATGTTTACAAAATTTTGAAATAATCCAGATACTGGAAGCAGGTCTAAGTACAGTGGAAGAGTTAAAGACAGGAGGAATGAGGATGAAAGCACCTTTGGTAGGTCTGAATATTACATTGGAATATTCCAGAATTCGAACATCAATCATAGGCAAATGAATCCCAGGAGTGCCCAGGGAACAGTTAATAGGTGCTTCAGATGTGAATCAACATATCATTATGCAATGAACTGTCCAAAGTGGAGGGGCAGAGACTTCGAAATAACACAAGACGCAGAAAATTCTGAGGCAGAAGAGGATGATACTGATGGATCTGAAAGAATTGTATTAGTCACAAGGAGTTTTAGTCCTGTGATGAATGAGTTGGTTGCGGATTCGTTCAACTGTGCAGTACTGGATAGTGCTTGTACGTCGACAGTATGTGGAACTGATTGGTTACAGTGTTATCTGGATTCACTCAGTAGTGAGGATCGACACCAGCTTGAGGTTTGGTAATGACAACACATGGAAGTCACTGAAGAGAGTAGTAATTCCATGTAAAATAGCTGGGGTCAGCCACTTTATCAGTACTGATGTAGTCTTCAGTGAGATACCTTTACTGTTGAGTAAGCCTTCAATGAAAAAGGCACAGATGAAACTTGATATGGAGCATGATGAGGCAATTGTTTTTGGGAAGCCAGTGAATTTGCAATTAACCCAGTCAGGGCATTATTGTATCCCCTTAACAAAACCTGATATTTCCAGTCAGAGTGTTCGAGAAGTGTTGATGGCATCAGGTGTTACGAATCAGAGAGATAAAAGGCAAATTGTCTTAAAGTTACACAGACAATTTGTTCACCCTTCTTGTCAGAGATTAAAAACCTGACTAAAAGATGCAGGTGTGATTGATGAAGAGTGTATGATGATAATAGAAGAGATTAGTGAAAAGTGTGAGATCTGTAAAAAAAAAATATCGGAGGGCACCATCATGTCCTATTGTCAGCCTTCCAGTGGCATGTGACTTTAACAAGGTAGTTGCCATGGATTTAAAGGTATGGGACAAAGACAATAATATTTTAATTCTACATTCTACATGAATACTGCAGCTGAAAGTCCTTTCAGCAATGGGCTTTGTGAAAGGAATCACGCAGTATTTGATGAAATGTTACATAAAATCTTGGCTGACCAGTCAAACTGCAAGTTGACAACTGTCCTGGCATAGCGGTTCATGCAAAGAATTCGCTTTAGATGGTTGGAAGATATAGTCCTTATCAATTGGTCTATGGGCAGAATCCCAAATTGCCTTCTGTACTGTGCGACAGTCCTCCTGCTCTACAATTAGTTCAATATTTTTCTGTATATTTGAATGCTTTACATGCAGGGAGACAGGCTTTCATCAAGGCTGAGGTCTCTGAGAAAATTCACAGAGCTCTGAGGCATCGTATAAGGCCATCCGAGGCAAAATTTAGTTCAGGAGATTTGGTGTATTATAAAAGAGAGGGTCATAGGGAATGGAAGGGTCCTGGTAAGGTAATTGGTTGGGATGGTAAGAGAGTGATTATCAAGCATGGAAATCAAACTGTTAAGGTTAATTAGGGTTGATTACAAAATCTCAGAATCTGAGCAGCTGATAGAGGGAAAAGAGGCACCTTGTACCTCAAATACTCATGTGTTTTGAAGGTCTTGAGGTTCAGGTAGATCAGGAATTGGATAGTAATGTAACTGATCATGATGCTCAGGAAAGAGCTATTGCATCCAAAGGCCAATTGCCTCGAGTAGCTACTTGGGTGACATATTCCCGAGGGGTCTGATAAATGGAGGGATGCGACAATTGTGGGGCGTGCAGGAAAATCTACAGGCAAGTTTTAAATATTGGTTAAATGTTCAAGATGATGGCCAAGAAGCCAGAGCCATGGACTGGCAGAATGGGGTGAAAGAGTGGAAGGTAAGAAAGTGCAGTGCAAGTTTTGATATTGGGTCTGGAAGTGACTCTTGCATAAGGAAGCCATCACGTACTGGAGAAAGAGCCTCTGACAAAATGCGAGGGAGATCTTCTAGCAGTAGTTCCGAAAGACATCAAAGTGCTAATAGAGGCTGTAGTTTGAGCAGATTCCACAGTGAAATGAAGGCCAGAGGGCAGTCTCTGAATAGAACTAGAAGCAGAAGTCCTCATGACTGTGAAGTTTTAGTGGCTGCCAATAAACTTGAGGATAAACTCATAAGAGAAACAAAACATAAGGAATTAGAGAGTTGGAGAGAGTTTGGAGTCTATTCTGAGGAACCAGATAGGGGACAGTCAGCCTTGTCACATAGATGGATTTGTACTGAGAAAGTCCTTCCCGATGGAACTTATAAGGCTAAAACGAGGTTAGTTGCGAAAGGCATTGAAGAGTGACTGGGTGATACCGATGCCAAAGTGGACTCTCCCACAGCTGGAAAAGTAATCCTGAAGATCATTTTGGCTCTTTTGGCCACATATTCATGGGAATGTAGATCAATTGACATAAAAGCTGCATTTCTGCAAGGTGATACTTTTCAGAGAGAAGTGTATCTGAAACCACCTGAAGAGGCAGCAGATACAGAAGGAGAATTATGGAAACTGAACAAATGCATCTATGGCCTTAATGATGCTTTCAAGGTGTGGTGTTTCTCAGTGAGATCTGTTTTGTTGAAAATTGATTGTTCAACTAAAGGCAGATCCTGCAATGTTTTATCGATATCATAAAGGGAAACTTTCAGGAATCTTCATGTTGATAATTATGGGCCGGTACTGGGGATTTTGAGAAATATGTTATTAATAAGATTAGGGCAGAATTTAAGATTGGGAGTCATGCTTGTGGGGCCTTTAAATATATTGGTTTAGACATTAAGCAGACTAAGTCTGGAATAAGTTTGAATCAACAATCCTGTTTAGAGAATGTTACTCCCATCCTGGATAATTGTGTTCATTCATCACAGAAAGATGATGATCTATCCAAAGCAGAGACTGAGCAATTGCGAAGCATGATGGGTCAATTAAACTGGTTCTGCTCTCAGACTAGGCCAGATGTTAGTTTTGATGTGCTGGAGTTAAGCAAGATGATGAAATATCCAAAAATTGAGAATGTTTTAAGGGCAAATAAAACATTGAAAAAACTAAATCTGGAGAAATGTGTCCTGAATCATCCTTGGGTGACCCAAAGAACATTAAGCTAATAATTTTTAGTGATGCTTCACATGCTAATCTTGCTGATGGGTATTCAAGTGCAGCTGGCTTCATAATATTTCCGATGGGTGAAAATGGGAAATGTTGTCCTTTAGCTTGGGAGGCTAAGAAAATAAAATGGGTTGTTAAAAGCACCTTAGTTGCGGAAACATTGGATCTTGTGAAGGTAGTGGACATGGGGTTCCATTTGTCAAATATTTTGGGTGAAATTCTGAACAAGGGACATCCTGAAGATAGGATACCCATTGAATGTTATGTGGATAATCATTCTTTGTGGGACAATGTACACTCTACAAAAAGTGTGAGTGAGAAAAGACTTATTGACCTTGGGGATTGAAACAAATGCTGGAGAGAATGGAAATCTCCAAACTCAAATGGTTAAATGCAAGTCATCAGCTATCCGATTGTTTCACAAAGAGAAATGCAAGTACAAAGAAATTGTTAGAGGTGCTCGAGGAGGGGTGTCTCACAATGTAAAAAAACTTTGTACTCAATGCGGAATTTACTTGGATATATTTTGAAATATTCTTTGAGCATGTTAATACTTTGTCCATAATATGGAATTTATTTTGAAATGTTGTTTGAGCATGTTAATCTAAGTTATATTGTAAAAGAAAGAAGAGAATCTGTTAATTGTGTGTCAGTGGTTTGATTATATGCAGGTGAAGGGAGTTAATTGGGATTTTAGTTGAGCATTTATACTCACTGGGACTGGGCGAGGTTTTGTGTGAGGAGCTACCTGTTTGCAATCCTTTTATTCTGCACAATAAATGTGAAACCGAGTAAATATAAGCTCTAGTATTATCTTTCCATAACAAGCTTTCTGGAATTTAACACATGCATGTGTGTGCTTGCATGTGAGTGTGTGTAGGTTTGCATGTGTGTATGTTAGGATGTTCGTAGGTGCCTGTGAGTGTGGATAGGTACGTGTGCAGGTTAGTGTGTGTGGGTAGGTGTATGCAGTTGCGCGTCTGTTTGTGTGTAGATGTGCACGGTTGTGCATTGTGGATATGCATGCATGCAGGTGTGTATGGGCGTGTGTTCATGTGCATGCGGATTGGGTGAGTGTGTGTGCATGTGGAGGTGGGTGTGTGCGTGTGAATGAGTGAGCATGGGTGCATGTTGATGTGTGTGTTTGAGTGTGTGTGTGTGTAGGGGGTTGGGCGTCACTGTGTGTTCTTTTCAGTTAATTTGCATTTTTCTTAATCAGGTGGAACTTTGGCGATGGTAGTGCCCAGGTAACCCATTCCACACACCCTCAACGCTCCTCTCACCTGTCTGAGCTGGACCCAGGGACAGCTAGCGTGAAGCTGCAGGATCATATGACCTGGACATACACTCAGCCTGGTAGTGACACAGCTTAAAATGATCCATATCTAGCTTTGTGTCTTTTAAATATCGTTCTTCAGCATGATGCAGGTGCACTAATTGAATAAGCAGTAATTCTGTGCAGTTAGAGTGAGTAACCCTTAACCTGAATAAACAGTAACTCTGTATAGTTACACAGTGAGTAACCCTTAACCTGAATAAACAGTAACTCTGTACAGTTACACAGTGAGTGACCCTTAACCTGAATAAACAGTAACTCTGTACAGTTACACAGTGAGTGACCCTTAACCTGAATAAACAGTAACTCTGTACAGTTACACAGTGAGTACCCCTTAACCTGAATAAACAGTAACTCTATACAGTTACACAGTGAATAACCCTTAACCTGAATAAGCAGTAACTCTGTATAGTTACACAGTGAGTGACCCTTAACCTGAATAAACAGTAACTCTGTACAGTTACACAGTGAATAACCCTTAACCTGAATAAACAGTAACTCTGTATAGTTACACAGTGAATGACCCTTAACCTGAATAAACAGTAACTCTGTATAGTTACACAGTGAATGACCCTTAACCTGAATAAACAGTAACTCTGTATAGTTACACAGTGAGTGACCCTTAACCTGAATAAACAGTAACTCTGTATAGTTACACAGTGAATGACCCTTAACCTGAATAAACAGTAACTCTGTATAGTTACACAGTGAATGACCCTTAACCTGAATAAACAGTAACTCTGTATAGTTACACAGTGAATGACCCTTAACCTGAATAAACAGTAACTCTGTATAGTTACACAGTGAATAACCCTTAACCTGAATAAACAGTAACTCTGTATAGTTACACAGTGAGTGACCCTTAACCTGAATAAACAGTAACTCTGTACAGTTACACAGTGAGTGACCCTTAACCTGAATAAACAGTAACTCTGTACAGTTACACAGTGAGTGACCCTTACCCTGAATAAACAGTAACTCTGTACAGTTACACAGTGAGTGACCCTTACCCTGAATAAACAGTAACTCTGTACAGTTACACAGTGAGTGACCCTTACCCTGAATAAACAGTAACTCTGTACAGTTACACAGTGAGTGACCCTTAACCTGAATAAACAGTAACTCTGTATAGTTACACAGTGAGTGACCCTTAACCTGAATAAACAGTAACTCTGTACAGTTACACAGTGAGTGACCCTTACCCTGAATAAACAGTAACTCTGTACAGTTACACAGTGAGTGACCCTTAACCTGAATAAACAGTAACTCTGTACAGTTACACAGTGAATGACCCTTAACCTGAATAAACAGTAACTCTGTATAGTTACACAGTGAATAACCCTTAACCTGAATAAACAGTAACTCTGTATAGTTACACAGTGAATGACCCTTAACCTGAATAAACAGTAACTCTGTACAGTTACACAGTGAATAACCCTTAACCTGAATAAACAGTAACTCTGTATAGTTACACAGTGAGTGACCCTTAACCTGAATAAACAGTAACTCTGTACAGTTACACAGTGAATAACCCTTAACCTGAATAAACAGTAACTCTGTACAGTTGCACAGTGAATGACCCTTAACCTGAATAAACAGTAACTCTGTACAGTTACACAGTGAATAACCCTTAACCTGAATAAACAGTAACTCTGTATAGTTACACAGTGAGTGACCCTTAACCTGAATAAACAGTAACTCTGTACAGTTACACAGTGAATAGCCCTTAACCTGAATAAACAGTAACTCTGTATAGTTACACAGTGAGTGACCCTTAACCTGAATAAACAGTAACTTTGTACAGTAACAGTGAGTGATCCTTACCCTGAATAGATATTAACTGTGTCCAGTTTTTCCCCAAAAATATACTTTATTCATAAAAGTCTGTAAAAAAAAAAAAAATTACAACACAGTTCCAAACAGCACCAAGTTGACATTCCAAAAAGTGCAAAGGAAATCAGCTTTCTTCAATGCAGGAGTGAGTTGCCTCACAACCCTTCCATTCCATTTTACATGCCATGTACATTTTACAGCAAAACCATATTGGTGTATACAGCCCGAGGGGTTTCCCATGGGTCCAGCCCCTCAGTTCACTATGGCAGGAGGACCTTACACAGTGGTCTTTCCCCATTGAGCCTTTGCAGCGGCTGCCCCAGGCTTTAGTGCGTCCCTCAGTATGTAGTCCTGGACCTTGGAATGTGCCAGTCTGCAACACTCGGTCGTGGAAAACTCTTTGTGCTGGACGACCAGCAAGTTTTGGGCAGATCAAAGAGCGTATTTCACCGAATTGATGGTCCTCCAGCAGCAGTTGATCTTAATCTTGGGGCGTGTCCCTGGGGACAGCCCGTAGAGCACAGACTCCTGTGTTACAGAGCTGCTTGTGATGAACCTCGACAAAAACCACTGCATCTCTTTCCACACCTGCTTTGCAAAGACACATTCCAGAAGGAGGTGGGCAACAGTCTCTTCCCCACCACAGCCACCTCGAGGGCATTGCATGGAGGGGGTGAGACTTCAGGCGTGCAGGAAGGATTTGAAAGGGGGGAGGGCCCTTCTCACCACCAGCCAAGCTATGTCTTGGTGCTTGTTTGAAAGTTTTAGTGATGAGGCATTTTGCCAAATGATTTTGGCAGTCTGCTCGGGGAACCATCCGACAGGATCCACCATTTCCTTTTCCCGTAGGATCTTGAGGACATTCCGTGCAGATCACTGCCTGATGGATCGGTGGTCAAAGGTGTTTTTCTGCAGAAACTTTTCCACAAAGGATAGGTGGTACGGCACGGTCCAACTGGATGGAGTGTTCCGCGGCAATATGACCAGGCCCATCCTTCGCAACACCGGGGACAGATAGAACCCCAGCACGTAGTGACACTTGGTGTTTGCGAAATGGGGCTCTACGCACAGCTTGATGTAGCCACACACGAAGGTGGTCATCAGGATGACGGTGATGTTGGGTACAATTTTCCCGGCCTTATCCAGAGGATTGAAAATCGTGTCCCTCCGGACCCGGTCCATTTTGGATCTGCAGATAAAACAGAAAATGGCTCGGGTGACCACCATGGCGCAGGGGTAGGGCAGGAGTAGGCCAGACCTGCGCCACATACAGCAACAACCTGAGCACCTTGCACTCGATGATTAGGCTCTGACCCACAATGGAGAGAGATCGCTGCTCCCACATGCTCAGTTTATGTTGTACCCTGGCTACTCGCTCCTTCCAGGTTTTGGCGCTTGCCCCGGTCCTTCCGAACTATATCCCCAGCACCTTCAGGTAGTCCGACCTGACGGTGAAGGGGACAAAGGATCGATCGTCCCAGTTCCCAAAGAACATGGCCTCGCTCTTGCCGCGGTAAACTTTAGCCCCCGAGGCCAGTTCGAACTGGTTGCAGAGGCTCATCAGTCTACGGACGGACAGTAGGTCCGAGCAGAAGATGACATCGTCATCCATGTACAGGGAGGCTTTAACCTGAGTGCCTCTGCTGCCTGCGATTGTCACCCCTCTTATGCTCGCATCCTTCCTAATGGACTCAGCAAAAGGTTCTATACCACAAGCAAATAAAACAGGGGAGCGAGGACAGCCCTGTCTGACTCCAGATTGGATCGGGAAACTTTCTGATTCCCACCCATTGATTGAGACTGCGCTACTGATGTTTGTGCAGAGCAATTTGATCCAATTGCAGATTCCCTCCCCAAACCCCATTTTGGAAAGCACGTCCATCATGTAGGTGTGTGATATCCTGTCAAAAGCCTTCTCCTGGTCCAAGCTGATGGGGCAGGTGTCCATCCTCCTGTCCCGTACCTAGGCGATCATAGCCCTGAGTAGCGCGAGACTATCGGAGATCTTCCAGCTGGGTACAGTACAGGTCTGGTTAGGGTGAATCACCAATTCTAGAGCAGACTTGACCTGACTGGCGATGACTTTGGATAGAATCTTGTAGTTAACATTAACCAGTGAGATGGACCGCCAATTTCTGATTTCCGCCCTCTCCCCCTTCCGCTTGTCGATTAGGGTGATGATGTAGACAGTGAGTAACCCATATTCTGCTGAATGAACAGTAACTCTGTACAGTTACACAGTGAGTAACCCTTACCCTGAATAAACAATTACAATTGTCATAAAGACCCCCATCTGCCAAGAATGATGCATATTAATTTTGTCACATGAACATTAATTTTAAACTGTTGCTGGAGTGGAGAGATGACTTGTTTAAAGAGATCAGCAGTGGCTGGGATAAAATTTGCATTCTAAGAAACAGTCGCCTCGGAAAAGACAATGAGAACAGCTCACTGATTCAATTAACATCTTGTCGGTTTAAGAGACAGCACTACACCTGCCCCCACACCGAGAGCTTTGACATCCACAAACACAGGAGTTTGTTTAAACAGTGAGTCACATGACTAACCTGGCCCAGGTCTGGTTTTGAACAGCTCACAGGACATCATGGGTCAGACTGCAGATTGCAACTGAACTTGGAAGAAGAGAGCCGCTCTTTCTCTCTCTCTCTCATTTCCAGATCCACTGAAGACACTTAAACCTTAAGAGAGAAGACTCCTACATCAAAACAAATTTGAAAGTGTCCACTGGGCCCCAACGAAATGGTAAGATTTACCTGCAATCAAAGACTCTACATCAAACTCAAAGGACAGTAAACAAACCCCAGCTATTGCTTCAAACGTTTCCCCTTTATTCTTTCTACTTTTCTGTCTCTATCTGTGTGTGTGTTTATCATGTATGTATGCATGCTAGCGTGGTCCCGTTGTGTATTTGTAGTCGTTAACTGAATTAGAGTTTAAGATTAATAAACTTCCACCTTTCTTGTTTAAATCTAAGAAAACCTGTCTGATTTCTTTGCCTTACAATTGGAAAGTGGTGAACAAGGATTCACTAAGGGGGAGCTAAAAACATGGTGTTTTTAAAATTAAACCCTGTTACAGTTAAACCAGGCAATGCTGAGAGGGAACACCCAGATACCTTCTCACCTGGTCATAACAGAAATTTGGGGGTTAGTCTCCTGGATTTGACCCACAAACAAATGAGAAATTGGAAGTGGGAAGCCAAATTGATCCCAATCAAAAAGAGAAAAGATTTCAGTACAGGTTTTCTTGTGGTTGTGTGTGCTAGAATACTAACATGTCTGCGACTGACATCAGTAACTCCCCAAGCCCGGGTAAAGTAACTTGGGATAAGTTAAAAGCACTGTCTATGGAGGTGTTGAGGAAAATGGCTGAGCAGTAGGGGATCAGTGTATGTGGCAAGGCTAGGAAGTCTGAACTCCTAAGACTAGTGGCCGACCATTTTTCCCTTGAATCTGAAGAAGCAGAAACATGGTTAGAAGTAGACCCCGACAGGGTATTGTTAGCAAAGATACAATTGGAACGGAGGAAACTTGAATTTGAGGGAAGAGAAAAAGAAAACGAGAGACAGGAGAGAGAAAGAAAGAACCTTCCAGAAGGAATGTGAAGAAAAAAGAAGAAAGAGAGAAAAAGAGAACGAACCTTCCAGAAGGAATGCAAAGAGAGAGAGCTGAGGCAACTTGAGCTAAGTAGGGGGACAGAGTAACCCCAGTGAAAGCATGGCCAATATGGAGGAGAGTAATTCAGAGCTGGGTACAAACTTTCCCAATTGATCCCAAAATTCAATGGGGGAGATGTGGAAGCGTTTTGTGTATCTCGTGAAAAGCTGGCAAGGCAGTTACAATGGTCAGCTGAGGCTTGGACTCTCCTGCTACAAAGCAAGCTAACTGGAAAAGCCCATGAGGTTTATTCCATGTTGCCAGATGAAAGTTCATGCAATTATGAACTGACAAAAAATGCTATCCTCGGGGCATATGAGTTAGTACCAAAAGCCTATTGCCAAAAGTTTAGAACCCTCAAGAAGCAAGCTAATCAAATTTGCCTGGAGTTGGAGAGAAGTAAGCAGCTGGCTTTTGACCAGTGGCTGAGGGGTCTTAAAGTACAGCTCAGCTATGAAACTCTCAGCGAGGTAATTTTGCTGGAGGAATTTAAAAACTTTCTCCTACTCTCCATAAAGACACATGTAGAGGAACAAAAGGTCATAGAGCCCAGCAAGCCTCAGTGCTGACTGATGGGTTTGCTCCCATTTATAAGTCAGTTCTCCAGGGGAAAACCTTTTCTAGTCACCCCCAGAAATCCGAAAAGGATAAAGGGTGGGAAGGTGATAGAAGCCCAAGCAGTCCTGGGAGGGAAAGAAAAGCAGGAGACAGAGGGGGCCCTCTGCAGCCAAAAAGGAAGGTGCTGTAAGTAGGAGACCTGGAGACCTGTGTACTTCCATTGTAATAAAGCAGGGCATCTAAAAACTGACTGCTGGAAACTAAAGGGAAAGCCTGGAGGGTTAATCAGGGCATACCTGCTCAGTGAAGAAGTGAACCTGATGGAAAGCACAGCTGAACAAGCTGTGGTTTAACTGCAGTAAGAGTCAGACCCAGGAAGCTTACGACTGCAAGCGCAGGAAAATTTAGTAAGATTCCTGAGGGTTATCAGGGTTTAGTGTCTGAAGGGAGAGTAACCCCATACCCCTTGAATGGGTAAGCAAGTCCATAGTAATCCTCAGGGACACAGGGGCCACTAGATCCCTTTTACTGGGAAAAGGCCTGACCTTTCCCCCAGAGAGTGCAGTAAACACCAGAATGGTGGTGAATGGTATTGGAGAGCACCTGTACACCGGGTGCACTTGGAATGTGACCTAGTTTTGGGACCAGTGATCATAGGGATTGTCCCTAGTTTGCCTGTGGACGGGGTTGACCTGCTCCGAGGTAATGATCTGGCAGGGGATGAAGGTGGTAGCTTCCCCAGTAGTGAAAGAGAGACCGTGTGTAATGTGAATGTGTAATGAATCAGGCCATGATCAAACCAGCTCCCCCTGAGGAGACTGAATTGGCACTGCAGGCAGATGACCATGAGGTCTGTCTGTCCGAGACTTTCTTTGGAAAGTTAGGAGACCCAGGGAATGAATTAAATGGATCTTCCCTAGCTGAGCCTCAGCGAGCTGACCCAGTACTGAGAGAGTTAGCACAGCCTGCCCAGACTGAAAGTGAAGCAGAGGGAGTCCCTGATGGCTACTATTTAAAGAATGAGGTACTGATGAGGAAATGGAGTTCTCCTCACAGACCTGAGAGCAAGGAGTGGACAGTGGTTCATCAGTTAGTGGTACTGCAGAGGTACCGGAGAGAAATATTAGGAATGGTCCATAAGATTACAGTAGGTGTACATGCTGGTATATGAAAAACCAAAGCCCGCATAAGACAACGGTTTGACTGGCCAAAACTTCACAACGATGTGGTGCAGTACTGTAGGAGTTGCCACATGTGCCAGGTTGAGGGGAAACCCCAACCTACAGTGAAATCTGCACCCCTAAGTCCAGTATCGGTTTTTGGAGGACTTTCCAGCAGAGGGCTGGTGAACTGTAAGGGACTCCTGCCGAGAACAAAATGGGACAGGCAGGCACAGGGCTGGCAAAAGGTTAGAAAGGTATGGGGAAAAATGGACCAAGAGGGCAGGTTAACGGAAGTCCTGGAGGAATCCCGGATGAAAACCCCTACTGTCTGGTTAGCCAACCCCGAAATGTTTGAAAGGTTAGACCCCACATCCTCCTCTGTAAATGCAGACACTAGAGGCACCCCACCAGAGTTGCTAACAGCATTTACAGGAACCTGCAGAGACAAAGAAAGTCCTCAAGAGGGCAGATAAACCGTGAGGGTGATGCCTCATCTAGTCAAAGTGCTGCAGGATGTGCAGTAGAATCTGGACAAATACCTGCAAGCAGGAATGTCCCAGAGCACAAAGGGAAGATTAGCAAAGAATCCACCCCCACAGTCAGGAGAAAAGGGAACCAACCATCCCCTAAGGTGAAAAGCACTTGCATGACTCATCAAAGCACTGCAAGAGAGTTCAGAGTAGAACTGCCCACTGCCGCCGCCCATGAGCAGAACTCCAACCTAGGGCTAATTAAATCTAACCCTCCCCCTGCAGACCTCAACAGGAACAAAGACACCCTAGACAGTCATGGAAATGTGCAAACTGAAAAGCTTCCCCGGAAATCACATGTTTATTAGGATGACAAAAGGGTATCACTGCTACCAAGAAAAAACAGGCAGTAACAGCTGTTAGCTCTTGTAAAAAAATTGCATTTCATTCTGCTGGGTGTGGAGGTGTCATAAAGACCCCCACCTGCCAAGAATGAGGCATATTATTTTTGTCACAAGAACATTAATTTTAAACTGTTGCTAGAGTGGAGAGATGACTTGTTTAAAGAGATCAGCAGTGGCTGGGATCAAATTTGCATTCTAAGAAATTGTCTTTTCCTAGGTGACTATGAGAACTGCTCACTGATTCAGTTAGCTGAGATTGGTCTGGGTAATGGTGATCCACATCTTGTCGGTTTAAGAGACCGCACTGCACCCCCCACCGAGAGCTTTGAAATTCACAAACACAAATTCATAAACAGTGAGTTACATGACTAACATACTGGCCCAGGTCTGGTTTTGAACAGCTCACAGGACAGCATGGGTCAGACTGCAGATTGCAACTGAACTTGGAAGAAGAGAGCCGCTCTCTCTCTCTCTCTCTCTCTCTCTCTCATTTCCAGATCCACTGAAGGCACTTAAACCTTAAGAGAGAAGACTCCTACATCAAAACAAGTTTGAAAGTGTCCACTGGGCCCCAACGAAACAGCAAGATTTACCTGCAATCAAAGACTCTACATCAAACTCAAAGGACAGTAAACAAACCCCAACCATTGCTTCAAACTTTTCCCCTTTATTCTTTCTACTTTTCCGTCTGTATCTGCGTATGCATGCTAAAAGGTTGCATCGCGTATTTGTAGTTGTTAACTGAATTAGAGTTTAAGATTAATAAACTTCCTCCTTTCTTGTTTAAATCTAAGATAAACTGTCTGATTGATTTCTTTGCCTCACAATTGTAAAGCGGTGAACAAGGATTCACTGAGGGGGAGCTAAAAACATGGTGTTTTTAAAAATTAAACCCTGTTACAGTTAAACCAGGCCAAGTTTGAGGGGGAACCCCTAGATCCCTTTCTCATCTGGTCATAACACTCTGTTACACATAACTGTGTAACAGCCCCGACAACCAATTTTATCTGCAGCACCTGTGGAAGAGTCTGTCACTCTAGAATTGGCCTTTATAGCCACTCCAGGCGCTGCTTCACAAACCACTGACCACCTCCAGGCGCTTACCCATTGTCTCTCGAGACAAGGAGGCCAAAGAAGAAGAAGAAGAAGATAACACTCTGGACATTTACACAGTAAGTGACCTTGCCCTGAATAAACACTAACTCTGTACAGTAACAGTGAGTGACTCTTACCCTGAATAAATACTAATTCTGTACAGTTACACAGTGAGTGGCCTGTGCTCTGAATAAACAATGCCTCCACAGTTAAACAGTAAGTAACCCTTACTCTACTGAATAAACAGTGATTTTTGTGTACTTTCTCTGCAAATAATCCATACCCTGTGGAATAATAAGGAACTCTGTACAATTAGATTGTGCTTTGTAAAGTTGACAGGGCTGCTGTTCAAATCAAATGATCCATCATTGTAGAAGGTCTGACACTGTCCTTGATCACAGTCTAGTGGTAAGTATAGCTATTCCATTAGTGATGATTCTAATTTTATTTTATGACAAGTCGAAGGGACTTTGTTCTTGAGTAAAGTCACAGTGCTTCAGTCATGATGCCATGGACCTGTGTCTGCAACTGTTTTTCTGTATCTCTCTCTCTCTCCATCTCTCTCTCTTCCTCTGCCTTTCTGTGTCGCTCGCTCACTGTCTCTCTCTCTCTTGTCTGTCTCTCTCTCTTTCAGTTCCAATCTCTCTGTGTGTGTCTCTCTCTTTCTCAGTCCCAATCTCTCGCTCTCTCTCTCTCTGTCTCAATCTCTGTCTCTCTTTCTCTCTAGCTCTGTCCCTCTCTCTCCCACATTCCCCATCTCGTGCTCCCTGTCTTGCACGTTCTGTCATGTCTTTGCAGTGCTTTGTCTCTCTCTATGCTCCCTATTCTCACTCTGCTTCATCCTCTCTGATTGCCCTTTAGCAGAAAGTCCACCCTCGTCTGATGGAGACAGCTGTAGGGTCAGTGCACAAGTATTGCAGACATACACTGGTATGATGTGAATAACCAAACAATAGTTTAAACATTCTTCTGTTTCTCTAGGTGACTACATTTTGGAGGTGGAGATTCTTGCTCAGTGGAGCTGCGTTAGGAGGAGCCTCTCTGTGTCTGTCCGTAGCCCTTTGTCAGGATTGAGCTGTGCACTGACCCCGGACAACCCACGCATTAATGAGGTCGTTCAGTTTGAAGCCTTTCCTCGCCCCTCCTCCTATGGGATATTCTACACATGGAACTTTGGTGATGAAGCTCCTGTTGTTGTGGGGACGAGTTCCATGGTGCGTCATAGGTTTAAAGCAAGGGGAGTTTACAATGTCACACTCCAGGCCAATAACACAGCCAATGTAGTGAGTTCCTATGTGATGGTTATGGTGGAAGAAGAGGTTGCAGGTCTCAGGGTGACAACCAGTGGGCGCAGTGAGCTGGGGTCCATGACGCTGGTTCGTGCCGAAGTGTTAAGCGGCACAAATATTGTATGGGCCTTTGACATGGGGGATGGACATGTCCTCAGAAACCTGACGACTGGCACCGTTTCTTATACGTATGCAGCGGAAGGGAGTTATACCATCACCGTAACTGGGAGTAACGCAGTCAGCTTGGTCAGCCGCTCGGTCGTTGTGGCGGTCTATGCACTGAAGGTGACGGGTATCACACCGGCAGGATGTTTAGCCTCGGGACGCAAAACTTTGTTCCAGGCTCAGGTCTCCGGGATGGGGAATCGGACCCAGTTCCGCTGGAGCTTCGGGGACGGGGGCCCAGCTCTGGTGGTCCACGGCAGCTCCAGGATCCTTCACGCCTATGCCGCTGCCGGGAACTACACCATCGCCGTCACCGCCAGCAGTCCATTCAACACCGCATCCCACCAGGCTGCCATCTGCGTGCAGGCGCCCATCAGCTCTGTCCAGCTGGTGGCCAGTAACTACTCTGTGCAGTTGAATGACCCAGTGCGATTTGTGGCCAAGGTGGTCCCAAGGGAAGATGAACAGCATTGTTACCAGTACCAGTGGGATTTGGGGGTACCAGTCCCCCTTGTATCCAGCCGCCGGGAGCTGACCTTTACATACAACCAGGTTGGCGTCTACTTGGCCACAGTCCACGTCAGCAACCGCTTCAACTCCCGAAGCAGCTCGTGCTGGGTGGCGATTCAGGAAGGTGTGAGGGACTTCACCATCAGTCATGAGGGTCCAGCCCAGGAGGCTCTCTCCTTGAACAAGACGTATGGATTTCACCTCCACAGGGCGTCAGGCACCAACGCCACCTTCCACTGGGACTTTGGCGATGGCACTGCCAGGACCAAGGGGCGCCAACTGTCGCACGTTTATCGGAGCTGCGGACTGTTCACCGTGACTGTTGTTGGACAGAACCTGGTCAGTCGCTTGGAGAGGCGCCTGAATGTCCGTGTTGTGACCCCCATCACACAGCTGAGTGTCAGTGCCGAGCGGCTGGTGGTAGAAATCGGCAAGGTTGTTGGCTTCACCGCCACGATGTCTGCAGGAGAACAGGTCTCCTTCTTCTGGGCAGTGTGTGGAGACTGTGCCCTTCACCAGGGATCGTCCTTCTTTAAACACAACTTCCAGGAGCCTGGCACCTACATCGTGGTGGTGACGGCAAGAAATGAGGTGAGCGAAGCGACAAAAATGGTCACCATTCAGGCTGAAGAGAGGATCCAAGATGTGCAGATACACAGTGGAGACCTGATTCAGGGAAGTTACTTTGCCACCAAGGAAGTTTGCAGACTGCGTGCACACACAACACTTGGCTCCAACGTGTCCTACGAGTGGACCATACGACGAGGCCCTGTTGTGGTGGCTGTGGATCAAGGGTCAATCATAGCGTTTCAACCAGAGGCAGCCGGGGATTACTGGGCAGTGGTGCTGGCCAAAAATGCTCTCGGAGGAGTCAACCAACGCAAAGAGATCGTTGTCCTAGAGCGTATTAGTGGGGTGAAGGTTACCTCAACATCACACAAGGCAGCCACGGGGCAACTGGTTCATCTGAACGTGACAGTTGCCTCTGGGACTGATTTGCTGTACGAATGGTCAGTTGAAGGAACTGAAGATTGTCTCAGGACTAACATCTCCTCGCTTTCCTATGTTTACTCTTCTGCAGGAACCACTGTGGTGAATGTGACTGTCTGCAACAGGCTGGGGAGTGCAAAGACCTCCCTCACTTTAAGAATCCAGCAGCCCGTCTCTGAAGTGAGTTACACAGTACTGGACATGGCACCTCCTTTCTACGTGCCGACCAATGCCACTCTTCGCTTGAGGGGCTTTGCAGCCAGAGGCACTGATGTCTCCTGGGAATGGAGCCTGTTGGGAGTGGCAGGAATCCAGTTCTGGCACGGGCTGGAGGTTGAACACACATTGGGATCGGCAGGAGTGTATCTGCTTACCCTCAATGCTTCCAATGAAGTTAGCTGGGAGTCAGTCCACCATAACGTCACGGCACTGGACAGTATCCAAGGGCTGGCGGTTGTGCCGGACAAGGCGAATGCTCGGGCCGGCGAGCCAGTGACCTTTACCCTCAGTGTCCAGCAGGGCAGCGACGTGAGCTACTTCCTGTACTTCCCCACCTTGCGTACAGGTGTGTCACTGCGCGGAGATGTCTATGAAGTGGCATTCCCATCGGTCGGACGGCACAACGTGACAGCGACAGCGCGGAATGAGGTCAGCAGTGAGACGCGTTCCGCCCGTGTGGTGGTGCTGGAGGAGGTTACCGGGCTTTACTTGGTTAATTGCTGCCAGCCTGCCGTGGAAGCCAACAAGGAGATGAAGCTCACCGCAGCCGTGCGGACTGGAGTGGGTGTGCGGTACAGGTGGCATCTCCAACTGCTGGGCTCCTCCGATCAGCACCTCTCAGGGCCAAGCATCACCTACACCCCTCTGGGCACAGGGGAGCTGACTGTCCGCGTGGAGGCTACCGGACAGCTTGGCGCACTGACACTGACTGAGTGCATTCGGGTTCAGCTCCCCGTGGCAGTGGCGGCAGAACTCTGGAGCAACGGCACTGATCTATTTGTTGAACAGGCCGTGACATTTCGGCTGGTGCTGGCTGAGGGTCCTGACGTTCAATATCAGTGGAACTTTGGTGACTCCCCCAAGACTTGCATCAGCCAGAACAGCACCACCCGGCACCGGTACAGAACCCCTGGCCGGTACATGGTGGAGGCCAAAGCCTTTAACTACATCAGCTCCGTGGTTGCCCGCCTAACAATCACGGTGCACCAGCCTGCGTGCCAGGCACCTGAAATCCAATTAATCACACCGACGCATGACATCATCAGGGCACGCGCCAGCTACTTCGAGGCTAATGTGGACCTGAAGGGTTGCACCGCGTACCAGGCCCGGTACCGCTGGGAGGTGTTGGAGTCCACCAGCTGCCATAGCTCAGCCCGACTGCCCCTTGGCAGCGTGGACACTGGCAAACCTGTCCTGGCATTACCCAAGCTGGCATTGCCCCTTGGCATGCATTGCCTCCAGTTCACAGTGGAGCTGCACCGCACACCATTGAGCCGGAAGGTGGCGGTGGTGATCCGGGTGGTGCAGAGCAAACTGGTGGCCATTATCAATGGGGGGTCTGAGAGAACCTGGGCCATTCACCAGGACCTGGTGCTGGACGGATCCAAATCCTACGACCCAGATGTCCAATTGGAGGAGGAGGCCTTTCTGATGTATCACTGGGAGTGCGAGGTGGTGGTAAGTCTTAAACCTCATGTTGCCTTAACACAATCATAGAATAGGACACCAGAAGGAGGCCCTTTGGGTCTGTAACGCCTCTTTTAAAAAGCAATCCAAGTAGTCCCACTCACCGGCTCTTTCCCCATAGCCCTGTCATTTTTCTTCAAGAATTCATCCAATTCCCTTTTGAAGGCTAGTATTGAATCTGCATCCACTGGCCCAACAGACAGTGCATTCCAAATCCGAACCACTCATGTGGAAAAGTTACTTGAAATAGTGACTGGACAGGAACACAAGAAAAATGATGGGCAGGGATAGAGTAGCTGGTCCATCAAGACTGCCCCACACACATGATGTTCTAAATATTATAACTAGACATTTCCCACCCCCCACAGCCATATAATGGGTGAAGCATTAAAACAGAGAAAATCCCAGGGATAATAAGAGAAAAATACTCTGAAAAATTCCTCTCCCAACCCCTCAGGTGATCGAAACCAGAACAGGAGATCACATGGACCAAGTGTTATCTGTAATGTCTCTTACCTTCTATAAGATGCGCTCTCTGCCCAGTCAAAAACCGGTACAATGTTGTCCTTCTGGAGGAGGTAGATCAGGCTGGGACTGTGGGTTAGATACTGGCCACCTCTATAGGGACATGATTCAAATGCAACCTTGGCCGAGAGAATGAAATTTGTGTCAGTTTGCTCGACTCCTGATAAAATAAATCTCAATCCAGTTCCTGATGAGGACGGAGCCCCAGCACAAGACTGACCTGATCCTTAATTCCATACAAACCAAGAATCTAACACGTGCCCACAGCATGGCCAGTGTGGGAAATGGAATGATGACCCACTTGCAGTAGGGGTGATCTACTGAAGGTAGAGCTGAGGAACATTAATGCTACAGTCTAGATGGAGCTTTACTCTGTATCTAATCCATGGTGTACCTGTCCTGGGAGTGTTTGATAGGACAGTGTAGAGGGAGCTTTACTCTATATCTAACCCTGTTTTATTTCTTCTTTTTTTTCTAACCCGTGCTGTACCTACCTTGGGATTGTTTGATGGGACAGTGTAGAGGGAGCTTTACTCTGCATCTAACCCTGTTTTTTTCCCCCTTTTTCTTTCTTTTTTGCTTTACTCTGTATCTAACCCCCATGCTGTACCTGTCCTGGGAGTGTTTGATGGGACAGTGTAGAGGGAGCTTTACTCTGTACCTAACCCCGTGCTGTACCTGTCCTGGGAGTGTTTGATGGGACAGTGTAAAGGGAGCTTTACTCTGCCTCTGACCTTTGCTGTACTTGACCTGAAAGATAAAACAAATACTTTCAAGCTCCTTCTGTGCATGTGGTGTGAGGGCATGTGTGGTGAGCATGAGAGGTGAAGGCATGGGGTGGCCACGAGGGGTGTGCTGGTGGGTGGTCACAGGACACAGCAGGTTGCTGAGTCACTGTTGCCAATGACTAGCTGATCAGTATATTCCTTGTTTCCAGGATCAATCCACCTCTCCCTGTATTCCTCCTGCTACTTGGGCTGGGGCTGTTGTCACCATCCTCAGGAGCACACTGCTGCCGGGCACTACATACATGTTCACACTGACCGTCACTAAGCCTGGCAAGGAGGCTGCCCGCACCACTCAAATGGTAAGTCATATCTGACATCAGAGCTATGGAAGGATCAGGAGACATTGAGCAAAGGGAACTTGGAAACTCAGTGTATTACAAGCTTGCAAGGGTCTAGCTAATGTCATGTGCTGTGAGAATGAAGCTTGACACATTTCCACATTCAACTCATCCCTTGACTTCACCCACAAACATTGTCATTTGTACATCATCGGAATGCTGGGATAGCTCAAGATATCACTTAATGTGAAGATCAACAGGAAAGTTCCAGCTTCGATTCTTGATCTGTACTGAGTCAGCTGATGAATAGAGTTGGAGGCAAGTTACTTGACCAAACCTCACTGCTATGCCACGTTGAGCCGAGCACAGCAAACCACGACCATTCTGGAGGCTCTGATTGGTGTGTACTGAAGGCCGTCTCCAGATCTGAAGTGCATCCTCAGCATGTCAGTAGCCTGTTCAATCACACATCTAGTGGTGTGATGCCATTCATCGGAGCGATGTTAGGCTTTAGTGGTTCGGTTTCTGATGGATTCCATCAGCCAAGTTTGATTTGGGTATCTCTTGTTGTCGAGCAGCCATCCCTTAAATCTGCTTCCAGGTGTGAAGAAGTAGGGGAGGTTGTACTGCTGCAGGACAAATGCATCATGGCAACTGTCCGGGAATCTGGCACACACCTGCAGAAATATCTTTTTGTGATTACACGTCAGCTGGATGGAGGGGGTCTTTGAGGCTGGATGAGGGGGGCACTGAGGCTGGATGAGGGGGTCTTTGAGTTGGATGAAGGGGACACTGGGGCTGGGGGAGGGGAACACTGGGGCTGGGGGAGGGAGACACTGAGGCTGGATGAGGGGGGGGGGTCATTGAGGCTGGATGAGGGGGGGCACTGAGACTGGATGAGGGGGACACTGAGGCTGGATGAGGGAGTCATTGAGGCTGAATGATGGGGACACAGAGACTGGATGAGGGGGCATGATGATCACAAAAATCTTAATACTTTAGAAAGCCTACAGCCTACAGGAGTATAGAAAGTGCAGGGGTGAAGTAAAAAAGGAAATTAGAAAAGCAAAGAGAGGGCATGAAAAATTATTGGCAGGTAAAATCAAGGAAAACCCAAAGATGTTTTATCAGTACATTTAAGAGCAAGAAGATAACTAAGGAAAGGGTAGGCCCTATCAGAGATGTACAAGGGAACTTATGGGTGGATGCAGAAGATGTGTGCAGGGTTCTTAATGAGCTTTTGTCTCTGTCTTCACAAAGGAGAGAGATGATGCAGACGTGTAGTTAAAGAGGAGGAGTGTGAAATATTAGATACAATAAGCATAATGAGAGAGGAAGTACTAGAGGGTTTGACATCCATGAAAGTGGATAAATCACCAGGACCGGATGGATTGTATCCCAGGTTGTTAAAGGAAGCCAGGGAGGAAATAGTGGATACGCTGAGGATCATCTTCAAATCCTCTTTAGATACTGGCAAAGTACCAGACGATTGGAGGTCTGCGACCGTTGTACCATTGTTTAAAAAGGGTGCGAGGGATCGGCCAAATAATTATAGGCTGGTCAGTCTGACCTTGGTGATGGATAAATTGCTGGAATCAATTCTGAGGGACAGGATTAACAGCCACTTAGAAAGGCACAGATTAATCAGGGATAGTCAGCGTGGATTTGTTAAGGGAAGGTCATGTCTTACTAACTTAATTGAGTTTTTTGAGGAAGCGACCAGGAGGATTGATGAGGGTAGTGCAGTGGATGTGGTCTACATGGATTTTAGTAAAGCATTTGACAAGGTCCCGCATGGCAGACTGGTCAGTAAAGTGAAAGCCCATGGGATACAGGGGAATGTAACAGGTTGGATCCAGAATTGGCTCAGTGACAGGAAACAAAGGGTAGTAGTCGATGGATGTTTTTGCGAATAGAAAGTAGTTTCCAGTGACATTCCACAGGGCTCCGTGTTGGGTCCGTTGCTGTTTGTGGTATATATTAATGATTTGGACTTAAATGTGGGAGGCATAATTGGGAAATTTGCTGATGACACAAAAATTGGCCGTGTAGTTGATCGTGAAGAGGATAGCTGTAGACTCCAGAATGATATCAATGGTTTGGTTGAGTGGGCGGAAAAGTGGCGAATGGAATTCAATCCAGAGAAGTGTGAGGTAATGCATTTGGGGAGGACAAATAAAGTGAGGGAATACACAATAAACAGGAGGATATTGAGAGGGGTAGAAGAAGTGAGAGACTTTGGAGTGCATGTCCACAGGTCCCTGAAGGTGGCAGAACAGGTAGATAGAGTGGTGAAGAAGGCATATGGAATGTTTTCCTTTATTGGCCGAGGTATAGAATACAAAAGCAGGGATGTAATGCTGGAATTGTATAAAACGCTGGTTAGGCCACAGCTGGAGTATTGCGTACAGTTCTGGTCACCACATTACTGAAAGGACATAATTGCTCTGGAGAGAGTACAGAGAGTACAGAGGAGATTTACAAGAATGTTGCCAGGGCTTGAAAGTTGTAGCTATAAGGAAAGATTGGATAAGCTGGGGTTATTTTCCTTAGGACAGAGGAGACTGAGGGGTGACTTAATTGAGGTGTCCAAAATTATGAGGGGCCTGGATAGAGTAGACAGGAAGGACCTGTTTCCCCTAACGGAGAGGTCAATTACCAGGAGGCACAGATTTAAGGTGATTGGTAGAAGGATTAGAGGGGACATGAGGAAAAGCTTTTTCACCCAGAGGGTGGTGGGCATCCGGAATTCACTGCCAGGAACAGTGGTAGAGGCAGAAACCCTCAATTCTTTTAAAGGGTATCTGGACATGCACCTGAAGTGCTGTAACCGGCAAGGCTACGGACCAGGTCCTGGAAGGTGGGATTAGATTGGGCGGCTAATTTTTTTTGGCTGGCACGGACACAACAGGCTGAATGGCCTCCTTCTGTGCCGTAATTTTTCTATGGTTCTACGGACACTGAGGCTGGATGTGGGGGCCATTGAGACTGGATCCACGACTTCTGGCTATGCACCCTCCAGAATGCTCTGTAGCTGCTTGGTGATATCCATGCCCCTTGCACCAGGGAGGCAACAAACCATCCTGGAATCACGTCTGCGACCACAGAAACACCTATCTGTTCCCCTAACTATAGAATCCCTTACCACTATTGCTCTCTTGTCTTTTCTCCTCCCTCCCTGCACAGCTGAGCCACCCATGGTGCTCTGGTCATGACTGTCGCTGCATTCTCCAGAGGAACCCTCTCTCCCATCAGTACTCAAAACTGAATACCAGTTAGAAAGTGGGATGCCTCCGGTAACTCCTGCACTACCTGCCTTCACCTTCTTGTCTGTCTGGCAGCCACCCAGTCCCTCTCTGCCTGTGCTGTCTTAAGCTCCAGGGTGACTACCTCCTGAAACTTGTTATCGACATAGTTCTCTGCCTCGCGGATGTGCCACAGTGACTCCAGCTGCCGCTCGAATTCTGAAACCTGGAGCTCAAGCTTCTGCAGCCGGTGACATTTCCTGCAGATGTGTCTGTCAAGGGCACCGACCCACACACATATATGCACCTGAGTGCTGTAACCTGCGATGCTATAGACCAGGTGCTGGAAGATGGGATTAGATGGGGCGGCTAGTTTGTTCGGCCGGCACGGACATGATGGGCTGAATGGCCTCCTTCTGTGCTGTAATTTTTCTATGGTTCAATGAGGGGGTCATTGAGACTGGATGAGGGGGACACGGAGGCTGGATGAGGGAGAAGGCTGTTGTGCATGTGGTCTTGCTTTTTGAGGGAAAGCAGCATAGGAGCAGGAGGAGGCCATTCAGCCCTTTGAGCCTGTTCCACCATTCAATTAGATCATGGCTGATCCACACCTGAACTTCGTTTATTTGCCTTTGCTTTATATCCTTTCATACTTTTACCCAACTAAAATGTGTTGATGTGAAAGCGCCAACTGAGCCCCAGAATCTATAGCCTTTTTGAGCAGAGAGTTACAGATTTCCACTACCCTTTTGTGTGAAAAAGTGCTCTCTGAATTCGCTCCTGAATGGTCTAGCTCGTATTTAAGATTTCGTCCCCTTGTTCTTGGTTCTGTCACTATAGCCAATAGCTTCCCCGATTCTACCCCATTAAATCCTTCTCATATTTTAAACATTTTAAAATAAATAAACCCACGAGTTCTTCTCATTTGTTGTTTGAGGGGAAAATGGCAGAACAAAGGAATGGGCAGAGAGGAGGGGGTTCTGTGGGTGGGGAGAAATGTTAAAGGTTGTCCTTGACCTCCAGAACCATCCTGGAATTGGCATTGTTGAAATGGATGTGCCCTACATTAAAATGACATTTAATAACTGAATTGTGAAAATGCAAGCATCATATTGGCAATGGTCTTGGTCGTCTCTAATTCAGACCTGTGTCCATGTGCTGACCAAGGTACAACTGTATGTTCTGAACTGCAGGTTCTGGTTCGAGCTGGGAAGACCCCTTGTGTGCTGTTGGAGTGTATCTCCTGCCATGTCCTCTGGAGCTATGGAGTGAGCAGGAGCACGCACGTCACGCTGGCTGGAAGATGTGAGAACTGCAGCAACAAGTCCACCGTAAGTCTCTCCCCAATAACAGAGCCTGATCCCCTTCTTGTTTGGTGTCTGTCTTTCCCTCCATCCCTCAGTCTCATTCCAGGCCTCGATCTCTTTGGAGATGTGCACCAATTCTCCTTCAATGAAGGATAGTAATCCAGGCTGACACTCCAGTGCAGTACTGAAGGAGTGCTGCACTGTCAGCTGTCCATCTTGTGGAAAAATGTTAAACCGAGTCTCGCCTGCCCTCTTAGGTGGGATGAAAAAAAAACCATGGCACTATATGAGGAAGAGCTAGGAAGTTCTCCCTGATGTTCTGATCAGCAGTTATCCTTTGACTAACATTAAATCCGATGTTACGACCGGGTGAGGAAGGGGTCTCGGGCTCCCCTCTGGCCCCTTTCCTGTTTTGGCCGTAACAGGGGTTAACTTTTAAAAACACAACATTTTTAGCTTCACCTCAGTGAGTCCTTGCTCACTGCTCTCTAATTGTAATTGTAAAGGAACCAATCATACAGGCTTTCTCAGGTTTAAACAAGAAAGGTGTAAGTTTATTAACCTTAACACTCTAACTCAGTTAAAACTACTAAAGATACGTGACACAAGCATGCATACACAATAAACTCACACACAAATAGATACAGAGGAGGAGAAAGAATTAAAGGGGGGAAGGTTTGAAGTAGTAGATAGAATTCAGTTACTGTTTTTAGTTTTGCTGTGAAGTCTTTGATTGAAGTTGTCTTGCATTGGAGCCTAGTGCACACTTTTAAACTTGTTTTGTTGGTACCAGAAGTCTGCAGGGTCTTTTGTCTTGAGGCTTAAGTTACTTCCGTGGGTCCCTGGAACTTTGCATGAGGGTGAGAGACAGAGAGAGAGAGAGACCTTGCTTCTCTTTGGTCTTCAAAATTGCAGTCTGTCCCAATACTTTTCTGTGAGGCACAATTCAATCAATTCCCAGTTTGGCCAGCAGGCTACTCATGTGACCAACTCTTTGTTTGACACAGCATCGCCTACGAGGGTTATTGATTCTTCAAAGCTTATTAGACGCACTCATTGGGGTGGTGGTGGTGTGGAGTGCTGGCTCTTACACAGGCAATGACTCTCAATGTCTTTTGATCATCTCTATTGACAAAACCCATCTAGCTAATTGAATCAGGGAGCACATCCATTGTCTCGCTATGCAACTGTCTTTCAGAATGCAAATGTGCAGCCATGTTTTCAGCCATTCAGTTCTGTGGTCTTTTTAGACAAGCTATGTTCAATGTCCAGTAAATGTTCAAATAGTGTTCCATATGCTGAAATTAATATGTTTCCATTTGGCAGGTGTGGTTTCCATCACATCTCCACCTCTGGCTGACTGAAATGCAACATCAGGGGGAGCTTTTCGTTATAAATTAGAAGGAAGAGAAAGTGCAAGGAAACACACATGCATTTCTCTCATTCATTTTCATTCATTCAGAAATCTTAAAATTGTTACAGCCTGTCTTTGTAGCAGTGCTGCTTTAAACTGCCTCTTTTCCCTTGAGGTGGGTCTGAGATAGTTATGTGTTACCCAAGGGGTTTAAAGTTTCTTCACTATCAGCCTGCAATATGTTGGCGATGGTCATCCCAATAAACTTGTGATTTTTTGGGAGGTTTAAGTTTGCACATTTCCATGATTGTCTTGGGTGCATTTGTTCCTGTTGGGGTCCACAAGGGGATGGTTAGATTTAATTCTCCCTGTTTTGGAACTCTGATTATGGGAGCTGGCAGTAGGTGGATCCACTCTGATCTCTCTTTCAGTGATCCAATGAGTCATGCAAGTACTTTCCACTTTAGGGTATTGTGGGTTCCCTTTTCACCTGACTGTGGGGGTGGATTCTTTGCTAATCTTCCCTTTGTCCTCTGGGAACTTCCTGCTTGCAGGTATTTGTCCAGATTCTACTGCACGCCACTGCGGCAATTTGACTAGGTGAGGAATCACCCTCACTGTTTCTCTGCCCTCTTGAGGACTTTCTTTGCCCCTGCAGGTTTCTGTAAATGCTATTGGCAACTCTGGTGGGGTGCTTCAGGTTTCTGCATTTACATAGGGGGATGTGGGATCTAATTTTTCCAACATTTCGGGGTTGACTGACCGGACAGTAGGGGTTTTCATTTGGGAATCCTCTTGGCTCTCCTTTAATCTGTTCTCTTTGTTCCTGTTTCCCCTTTCCTCTCTAACTTCTTGCCAGCCCTGTGCCTGTCTCTCCCCTTTTGTTCACGGCAGGGGTCCGTTACAGTTCACCAGCCTTCTGCTGGAGGGTCCTCCTAACACTGGTACAGGACTTAGGGGTGCAGATTTCATTGTAGGTTGGGGTTTCCCCTGAACCTGGCACATGTGGAAACTCCTACAGTACTGACCCACATCTTTGTGGAGTTTTGGCCAGTCAAACCGATGCCTTATGTAGGCTTTGGTTTATCATGTACCGACATGTACAGCCACCGTAATCTCATGGGCCATTCTTAATATTTCTCTTCGGTACCTCGGCGGCACCACTAACTGGTGAACCACTCTTTGTCCCCAGGTCTGTGAGGAGAACTCCATTTCCTCGTCACTACCTCATTCTTTAAATAGAAGCAATCAGTGACTTCCTCTGCTTCAGTTTCAGACTGGGCAGCCTGTGCTAACTCTCTCAGTACAGGGTCGGCTCGCTGAGCCTCAGCTAGGGAAGATCCATTTAATCCTTTCCCTGGATCCTCTAACTTTCCAAAGAAAGTCTCAGACAGACAGACCTCATGGTCATCTGCCTGCAGTGCCAATTCAGTCTCCTCTGGGGGAGCTGGTCTGATCATGGCCTCACTCATTACACATTCAGGGGAACTGCAGGGGATCATCTCCTGCCACTGCCCAGTCTCTCTGACCACCTGTGGTCTCTCTTCCACTACTGGGGAAGCTACCACCTTCGCCCCCGCCAGATCATTACCTAGGAGCAGGTCAATCCATCCACAGGCAAACTAGGGACAATCCCTACGGTCACCGGTCCCGAAATTAAGTCGCATTCCAGTGTAAAGGTGCAGACATACAGTGCCCTCCAATACCATTCACCACCATTCTGGTGTTCTCTGCACTCTCTGGGGGAAAGGTCAGGCCTTTTCCCAGTAAAAGGGATCTAGTGGCCCCTGTGTCCCTGATGATTACTATGGGCTTTCTTGCCCCACACGAGGGGTATGGGGTTACTCTCCCTTTGGATGCAAAATCCTTCAGGAACCCTATTAAAGTTTCCTGCATCCACAGCAGTATGTTTTCTGGGCCTTATTACTGCTGCAGTTAAAGCTGCAGCTTGTTCAGCTGTGCTTTCCATCAGGGCCCTTTCTCCTTCACCGAGCGGGTTTGCCCTGATTAACCCGATAGGCTTTCCCTGTAGTTTCCAGCAGTCAGCTCTTAGATGACCTGCCTTATTACAATGGAAGCACACAGGTCTCGGCGTCTCACACCAACCCACAGCACCTTCCTTTTTGGCTGGAGGAAGGCCCCCTGTGTGTCCTGCTTTTCTTTCTCTTCCGGGACTTTTTGGGCTCCTGTCACCTTCCCACCCTTTGTCCTTTTCAGATTTGTGGGGGTGACTAGGAAAGGTTTTCCCCTGGGGAACCGACTTGTATATTAGAGCAAACTCATCAGCCAGAACTGTGGTTTGTCTTGCTCTATGAACTTTTTGTTCCTCCACATGAGTCTTTACGGACAGTGGGAGAGAGTTTTTAAATTCCTCGAGGAGAATTACCTCTCTGAGATTTTCATAGCTGGGCTGTAGTTTAAGAGCCCTCAATCACTGGTCAAAAGCCAGCTGCTGACTTCTCTCAAACTCTAAGTAAGTTTGATCAGTCTGTTTCCTGAGGGTTCGAAGCTTCTGGCGATAGGCTGCCAGTACTAGCTCATATGCCCCGAGGATAGCATTTTTTGTCAGTTCATAATTTGATGAACTCTCATCTGGCAACAAGGGAATAAACCTCATGGGCCTTTCCTGTGAGCTTACTTTGCACCAGAAGAGTCCAGCTCTCATCCGGCTGTTTTAACTGCCTTGCCAGTTTATCAAAAGATACAAAAAATGCTCCCATGTCTCCCTCATTGAATTTTGGAATCAGTTGGAAAAATTTTAAAATCTCAGTACAGAGCCATGTATTACTTGTATTCAATGGGGTTACTCTGTCGCCTCCGAGCTAACTGAAGCCATCTCTGCTCTTTTTCCTCCTGTTCCTTCTGGAAATTTATTTTTTTTTCTCCTGTGTTTTTCTCTCTCTCGTTCCTCTCTCTCCCTTTCTCTCTCCCTGTCTTCTCATTCAAGTTTCCTCGGTTCCACTCGTATCTTTGCTAGCAATATCCTGTCTCTGATTCTTCAGATTTGAGGGAAAAATGGTTGGCCGCTAGTCTTAGGAGTTCCGATTTTCTAGCCTTGGCATGGAAAGTGATCCCACACTGCTCAGCCATATCTCTCAACTCTTCCATAGGCAGTGCTTTTAACTTATCCCAAGTTGCTTCACCCGGGCTTGGGGAGTTACTGGTTTCAGTCGCTGACATGTTAGTATTCTAGCACACACAACCATAAGA